>NC_071524.1:4340139-5540139 GCF_027887155.1 Malaclemys terrapin pileata
GTACTAGTCTAGACACAGCATTCTGGTGTCCTGATTGAACTGGTACCTTGTCACAGGCATACATATGTTAGTGGATCTGCAGCTCCTAGAGGGCACTAGGACTGTGCTTTGTCGACAATCAACCTGGCCACGCGCCACTGAACTGAGCCTGTGATCTTTCTTTGAAGTAACATCGAAGTCTGCTGAATCAACACACTGCACCATCTGCTAGTGCAGCTGACATCAGAGAACAGCAACACTAGCAGCATTACCAATGCTGCAGCACCAGCAGCACTTAGCAACACAAACAACAGGTGGTAATCATACAATCATAGACATGTCAGGCTGGAAGGGTGTCACATTACTGACTTGAACTGGGTTCATATAGAACATGGTTGCAACCAAGGTCCTGTAGTGGCACCAAATCTTGTATAAAGGGAGTCAAATAAGGTGTCTAAGACAAGGTTATGGTTTGCTGGTTATGATTATGTGATCTGTATGCATGTATCATTTTTGTATTCAAAGTTAGAAGTATTGGCTCTATACTGTCTGTATTTCAAACTTGTGCTATGCTTCTGGGTGACACCGTAGACAAGTTGGTGTCAGCTCTGCCTAGCCTGCTTGATGGTCCGTTAAGGACCATCAGCTATACAATTGACCCATTGACAGAAAGCAGATATGCCTTGTGACTTAGCAAGGCATGCAGGGACATGCCTATGGACAGAACTCTGAGGTTTTTCCATGCCACGTGCTGGACAGCTTGTTTTTGGGACAAAGAAAGCAGAGACCACATGGCAAGAGACTATAAAAAGCTGTTGCAGCTCCTCCATCTTGTCTCCAATCCTGCTTCATAGCTCTGGAGGGACTTTGCTACAAAAGGAAGCTCTACACAAAGGACTAATGACCCATCCCCGCTGTGGATGTACTCCAGTGACTTGATTTGAACCTGCAGTTTATTCTATCACTGCTGCAATCCTGAACCAGGAACTTTGCCATTACTGTATGTAATTGATTCCATTTAACCAATTCTAGCTCTCATCTATATCCTTTTCCTTTTATGAATAAACCTTCATATTTTAGATTCTAAAGGATTGGCAACAGCGTGATTTGTGGGTAAGATCTGATTTGTATATTGACCTGGGTCTCAGACTTGGTCCTTTGGGATCGAGAGAACCTTTTTTCTTTTACTGGGGTTTTGGTTTTCATAAACATTCATCCCCATAATGAGTGGCACTGGTGGTGATACTGGGAAACTGGGGTGTCTAAGGGATTTGCTTGTGTGACTTGTGGGTAGCCAGTGGGGTGAAACCAAAATCCTCTCTGTCTGGCTGGTTTGGTTTGCCTTAGAAGTGGAAAAACCCCAGTCTTGGGCTGTAATGGTCCCGCTTTAAGCAATCTGTCCTGAATTGGCACTCTCAGTTGGGTCCCGCCAGAACCAGCATCATTACAAAGGGACCTCAAGAACTCATGAAGTCCAGCCCCCTGCACTGAGGCAAGTTGTTCTTCTCTGGATTTTCTCTAATTTGTTCACATCTTTCCTAAATGCTGAGTTCAAAACCCTGCTCCAAAGTGGGGTTCCAAACATGGGTCTCCCACATCCCAGGCAAATATTGAATTCCTGGGCAAAGGTTGGGAGGGGCAGGCACTTGAGCTTTCATGAGTCAGGGCCAGAGGTCTGTATGGCATGCAGAGATGTGTGACGAGCTTGCCAAAAAATACCCAGTGGAAGAGTTTTCAATCAGAAAATGCTATTTCTTCAAAATTAAAACCTTTTGACAAGGGTGTGACCGGGATCCTAGTCGGGAGCCAGCTGTGGTCACTCAATTATGGAGAACTGCAAAGAATGGGGCAGACAATCCCCAAAAACCTGGTGGATATTCCAATACTTAGATTTCCCAAGCCAGCATAAAACAGCTTCTTTATTTCCTCATTGGTTACTCAGAAGTCCAAACAACACAGTTCCCTTAAAATGATCCAGCCTCAGGCCTCCATCTAGGCACCTAAGTCAAATATGATGATTTCTGAAAATCTTATTTCATCATATAAAAGAAAAGGTTCTTCCATTCCCAAAGGATCGGACACATTATCTCCCAGGTTCTTGAATATTCCAGATCTTACCCAAATACATGCTACAGCCAATTCTTATTAACCAAACAAAAATTTATTAAAAAACGACAGAGAGAGAGAGAGAGAGAATGGTTAAAAGATATATACATACAATATACATACAGACATGAGTTCAATTAATTGAGGTTCAGATTCATAGCAGAGATTGTGAGCTTTGTAGCTGCAAAGAGTTCTTTCAGAAATAGTTCTTAGGTTATAGTCCAATGTCCAAATCTCATATTCAGGGTGTACCAGCATAACTGGGACTTCAGTCTTGCGACTCAAACTTCCCCCGAAGAAGCCTAAGCAGATCTGAGATGATAGAATCAGTATCCAAGGATCTTTTATACAATTTCATGTCTTTTGACAAGTTGGAGATCCTCAGGGAACAAAAGGTAAGTAGGATGACTTTGAAGGAGGTCCATACTTGGTACTTAGCTATACAAATTAACATAAGGCCATTTGCTTGTTCCTCCCCAATTCACAGTACATGTCAAAGAGAGATGAATACTGAGATATCCTGTGTTTACAAGTAATTTAAATTATCAAATCTTCTTTTGACCTCTGAATTATCAGAATACAGCATAGAAAGGGACTGTGGATTACATTGTCCACCCTACTCATACATATGTAAATAGACAAAAACACAAACATTATCTCCCCACATGTCTTTTGAGGGTTATTTATTTTGCAGGATGTTTAACCCTTTCTATCCATGTGTCACACAAGGCTCTTCAGTCTTCCAGAATTGAAATGCTGCTGGATTATTGTTCCTTGCAAAATCTAAAATTTTGACTTTTCATCCTTATTCAGGATGTGAAAGATCAGAATTTCTCACAGGACAGAAATACTGTGTCCCCAGGAGCTCTTGAAGCACAGATATCATTAGTATCGCTCTGGCAGGAGTCAGTAAGTGATGCTGTTACACAAAGTTTTACATCAGCTTTTCCTTTTCGTGGGAGGGGTGCACACAACCTTTGCAGACATTCTGTGTAGGGTTTGTTTGCTGATGCAGACGCTTTGGGGGAAGCTGGCACAAACAGCCAGGTTTGGGCTCTGCTAAAGTCTGTTCCTGGGGCATGGTTGCTCCCTGGGAACCAGGCACTGGTGCTGGGCTGAGATTCCTGAAAGAGGGGTTTGCCTGCATGCTGTTTGTGACACCTCTGTTCCAGGACTGGAGCACAGAGTGTAAATAACTAATTACATGGAGAGAAAGAACTTGTGAGCCCAGGTGTGATGATGCATCTGGTCCCTCCTTTCAGAGCAACAAATACAGTGAGTGCAGAGGGAGGAAATAATTCACTGACTGCAGGGTTAGCGGGGGTGAGGGGGGGAGGTCAGTGAACTCCCGATGAAACTTGCCCATCAGAAGGGTTTGGGATTCCCCCTTTGAAAGAGCCATTATCCTGCCCTGCAAAGATGCAGTTCGGCTCAGCAATGCTGGTTAAAGCCTGAGAGATCTGTAGGGAGACAGAGTACCGCATTGGATGAGCCCATCACCCTGTTGTGTCACCGTGTGTTTCTGCTACATCCATTGTCCTGGTGATCACACTCAGACTGGGGGTTGCCCAGCCCAGGACTCGTCTTTCACCAATTAGAGACCCATGAATAAAGAAACACTTCCGAATCATTTATGTTGGGGGAGGGTTCCCTGTGACAAATTTAGAACAAAGATGTCATGTTAGAAGTTTTTCATTTCAGATTTTGAAAATTGATGAATTTCAGTGTTTGGATTTTCAGGGGTTTGATATTTAATTGTTGTCGGTTCACCCCCTTTCCTGTGATACTGAGTTGCTGGGCAGCACTGACCTGGGATACAGACACACACACACATGGACACACACACACACATGCACCTTACTAGTGATACTGAGGTGCTGGGCAGGGCTGAGCTGGGATCTGGTCACCTGGTTCTTGCTGTCCTTGATCTCGGACCCACTGGAGTAATTCCCACATGGTCAAAGTCATAGGTGAGTTTCCCCAATAAACCCCTCTGGGACGAAACCACCTTCCTGCTCGACTCTCCCCTGCTGTGAGACACCCTGAATAGCTGATGGGTCCTCTGCTTCCCCCATGTCCCTGCTCCCGAGGTGACAGTGCCCTCTGCAGAGACAGGACGGCTCTGGAAGTGTAACACCGCATCACCTTCCCCAGCCCCATGCACCAAACAGGATTCACATGCAGGCACCTGGGAACCAGGGCTCCCCTCTCTCTTCAACACAGAGGATCATGGGGCATAGTTCCAGCCCCACACATCCCACCAGGGACACCCCTGCCTGCTCCATGAGGCTGTGCCAGGCACTGTGCAGAGCCCTGATCCCCCCCAGGTCCCCTCTGGGCTGGTGAGGCCCATTTGGGTGGCCTGGAGGGTTCTCATGCCCAGAGGGGCTCAGCACTGAGCGTCTCTGCACGGAGCTCCGCTAACAGCCCGGCAACACCTACGTTCAACCCCGACCCTGTTAACTGAGCTCAGCCCCTCACTTCCCCAGCAGAACCTGCAGCAGGGAACGTGCTACAGACAGACAGAGGGTCGGGCCCAGACCTGATAGGGACATTTGAGTGTCAGGCCGAAAACAGAACCCTCGATCCCAACCCCGTCCGGTCGGTAACAGAACCAGAGCCCAGCCTGTAGGGTTACCATATTTTAATTTAAAAAAAGGAGGAGACTTCCCCGGCCCCACCCCAACTCCGCCCCTTCCCCGCCTGCCCCCGCCCCTTCCCCAAAGTCCCGGCCCCAACTCCGCCCCCTCCCCTGAATGCTCCGTCCCCTGCTCCTCCCCCTCCCCTGCTTCCCATGAATCAAATGTTCGCAGGAAGCCTGAAACAGGGAGGCAGCAGGTAAGCTGGGGCTGGGGCAGTGGCGGGGCGCGAGGAGGCGCGGCCCAGTCCAGCCCCCCCGGCCGAGTGGCTCCCTCCGGCGGCCAGCCGGCCCCGGCCAAGAGGCTCTGGTCCCGGCATCTCCTGCCCGGCTCGGCTCAGGCCCTTGGGCACCGGCCCTGGCTCCGGCAGCTCCGGCCCAGTTAGGCTTGGGCCCCAGTTCCGGCAGAGCGTCTCCGGCCTGGCACCGGCCCTGGCCGAGCACCGCCGGCTGGCGGCTCCGGCCCGGCACCAGCCGAGCACCACCGGCCAGTGGCTCCAGCACGGCACCGGTCCTGGCCAAGCACTGCCGGCCCCAGCGGCCCGGGCACCACTGGCCCCAGCGGCTTGGGCACCCCTGGCCCCAGCGGCTCGGGCACCCCCGGCCCCAGTCCCAGTTCCGGCAGAGCGGCTCCAGCTGAGCACTGCCAGCCCAAGCGGCTCGGGCACCCCCGGCCCCGGTCCCAGTGGCTCCGGCCGAGCGGCTCCGGCCCAGCACTGGCGCCAGCCCTGACCGAGCACCGCAGGCCACAGCGTCTCCGGCCACAGCAGCTCCAGCCCGGACCCAAGCCCCATGACCCGTCCCTCCCTATTTTCTCGGACATGTCCGGCTTTTTGGGATTTCCTCCCAGACAGGGATTTGAGGACCAAAAAGCCCGACATGTCCAGGAAAATCCGGACGTCTGGTAACCCTACCAACCTGGATCCCAGCTCACTGTCGCTGGCCCCTCAGTAACAGGGAGCCCTGGGGCTGGACCCCAATAATCCCCCATCCCGCAGAGGCAGCAGCCCTCCCAGCTCTCTCTGCCTCCAGGCTGAGCTGACGCCCCATGACCACCGTCCCCCGAGCCCAGCCCATCCTGACTCCATGTGCCTGGCGTGGGAAGCTGGGCCCAGTGACACACCAGGGGTTTGAATACAGCCAAATGCCAGGTCACAGCTCCCAACAAGGAACGCCGGCCAGACCTGCAGCCTGGGGCCTGGGTCGGGACAACAGGGACCCGGGGAAGGATTTAGGGGCCCCAGGGGACAAGTAACTCCACATGAGCTCCCAGGGCACCGCTGGGGTAGCAGGGCTGACCCAGCCTGTCCCCCCTCACAGCCCCCAAGTAGCCATGGCCGCCAGCTCTTGGTACCCTTTCCCCTTCCCTATTCTGCCCCCCCAACCTGTGTCAGCCCCCTGCCCCGGCCCCTCGCCCGTTCTGCGCCCCCCACCCAGTGCCGGTGTCCCCTCACAGACCTCCGGCCCCTCCCCCATTGCACCCCCCAGCCTTTCTCCCCTCACAAACCTCCGGCCCCTCCCCCATTGCACCCCCCAGCCTTTCTCCCCTCACAGACCTCCGGCCTCTCCCCCGTTCTGCCCTCCAGCACCTCTGGCCTTTCCCCCTCACACACTCCCAGTAGCCATGGCTGCCACCTCCCACTGCTCCCCAAGGGAAGGAAACCTCTGCCTTCCCTTAGTTACCATGGCTGCCCACTCAGCCCCTGCAGCCCTCACATGCTGCTCCCTGGCTAAGATGGACACCTCAACTGGGCGAGGGGGAGTTAACAATCCTGTTCCCCCAGACTGTCTAGAGTTGCAGGGAGAGGGGGAGCGGTGACTGTGGGGTTGGGGCCATTATGGGGCAGGGAATGTGGGGCATGGGGGGCTGTAGGAGGGAAACTGAGCGAATAGAAAACAAAATGGGGGATCCTGAGGCTGAGACGGCTGGAGCTGAGGGGAGGGGAGGAAGGGAGGCTATTGGGGGTAGAAAATGCACCCAGGGGCATTCAGTGGTGCCAGCTCCCTCCTCGCTCCTCAGACCCCCCAACAATCCTGCCCCCCATCTCTGATCTTCTGGGAGGAGGAGCCTGTCTGCCCTCAAACTCCTGTCCCCCATCCCGGACCCTCTCCCCTCAACCCCGCTCCCAACACCTTCAACCTACTTCCCTCAAGCTCCCGTCTCCCCCCATCCTGCTCCCCACAAACACCTGCCCTGGGGTGGGGCAGACAAGCTGGCAGCTAAATCACTCTGCACCCTGTTGTGTTCATGGAAACCCCCAGCCCCTGCCCCACACTGAACAGGGTTAAACATGGGCCAGGGGCGGGATCCAGAGCCCACAGCCTGCTCAGCCCCACTGCAAACCTGCCATTGATTCCTGGGACCGGCTGTTACAGACACAGCAGAGCAGGAAACCAGGGGAGCCTTGGCAGGTGCCATGTGAAATGAGAGGTTTGTTCCAGCCCCAGCCCCATTCACTGGAACAAGTTTGTAGCCAGAAAATCCCCCAGGTTTGGGCGTCTCCCCGCTGGCCCCGGAGATGCTAGCTTCTGTGCTGGGGGGCCAGAGGAGCCAGCAGAGCTGGGCTAGAGCCGGCATCACCACGGCTGCTGTTAAAGTCCGAACTCGTTTCCTCCTGGGTTGGGGGTTCAGCCGGGGGAGGGGCGATGGCGTTAGGGTCCCTCTCTCCAGCCGCTCTGCTCAAGACATCTCCGCGGAGCAGGGTCCAGATGGCTTGGGGGGCCCAGGGGACAGGGGGTGGCAGCCACGATGGTGAAGTGAGTCTCTTTCCTTAAGGCCCCCAAAAGGGTGGTGGGTGGCAAAGCCCATCCCCGCAATATTTTGTCCACCAATGAGGTCTTGTTTCTGACACCCCAATTTTGAGTCACAGATTTCCCTTCCCCGCTTCTCCCGTGTCCCAGGCGTACTCCTGACCTGGCCCGTGCATTCTGTCCAGTGGCCGCTCGAGTTGGACTAATCCCATCTTTCTGTCTCACTTTTGCAACTTTCATTCTTTCAGGGTCTCATGATGCTGCCCAAAATTCTCACTCACCTTCCTCAGCTGAACCCACCACGAGGGGAAATTTGGAGGCTCTGTTATCACAGATGCCCCCTGGGGTGGGGAGATTGGGGGGGGGGCAGGGGAGAAGGACACTCTGGGGGTTTGTGCAATGGACATAGAGGCAGGGGCAGGTCTAGGGAGAAAGGGGGAGAGAAAAGGGGCTGGGGAACCCTGCTGCAGAGAGAGGAGGGGGACAGACACCTGGGGGGCAGTAAGTGCCGTTATTCCAGTGCCAGAGCCAAATGCAATGTTCCCACACACAGGGGGCTGGGTGTTACCCACACAAAATTGTCTGTTACTCACATTCTAGGGCACCCACCCTTACCCTGTTCCTAGGGCTCAGGTGTAACCCTATCAATTTAAGTACCCACCTGTACCCAATTCCTAGGACTCAGGCGTAATTTTCTGCGGTTTTGCAGAACCTTTCACCAATGACAGAGCCTTACACATTAATGGCCTTATTCTTCATTTATTGACAATCACGAAAAACAGACTGCACTTGCTAAGCATATAACAATGCTCATCACTCCCAATAAGACAGATGAACTTTTCTTGATCAGGTCCATCTGGGGCATCCCGTTTCTCCACGGTGTCATTGGCAGAGTGTTGAAGTCTGGCAGCTCTGTTCTTGGTGCTGTGTCCTGGAGTTGGTTCCCAAAGAATTTCCTTTTCAATCCCAGTTTATATAGTTGTCATAACTATAAAGGGAAGGGTAACAGCCCTCCTGTGTACAATACTATAAAATCCCTCCTGGCCAGAGACTCCAAAATCCTTTTACCTGTAAAGGGTTAAGAAGCTCAGGTAACCTGGCTGACACCTGACCCAAAGGACCAATAAGGGGACAAGATACTTTCAAATCTTGGGGCGGGGGGGGGGGAAGGCTTTTGTTTGTGCTCTTTGTTTTAGGGGAAGTTTGCTCTTGGGACTAAGAGGGACCAGATATCAATCCAGGCTCTCCAAATCTTTCTGAACAAGTCTCTCATATTTTAAACTTGTAAGTACAGCCAGGCAAGGCGTGTTAGTTTTATCTTTGTTTTCTCAACTTGTAAATGTACCTTTTGCTAGGGTGTTTACCTCTGTTTGCTGTACTTTGAACCTAAGGCTAGAGGGGGGTCCTCTGGGCTCTTTAAGTTTGATTACCCCTGTAAAGTTATTTTCCATCCTGATTTTACAGAGATGATGTTGACCTTTTTCTTTAATTAAAAGCCTTTTTAAATAACCTGATTGATTTTTCCTTGTTTTTAGATCCAAGGGGATTGGGTCTGGATCCACCAGGAGTTGGTGGGAGAAAGGAGGGGGGATGGTTAATTTCTCCTTTTTTTAAGATCCAAGGGGTTGGATCTGTGTTCACCAGGGAGTTGGTGGAAGAGTCTCTCAAGGCTACCCAGGAAGGGAGTTAGCCCATTGGGAGTGGTGGCAGTGGACCAGATCTAAGCTGGTAGTTAAGCTTAGAAGTTTTCATGCAGGCCCCCACATCTGTACCCTAAAGTTCAGAGTGGGGAAGGAGCCTTGACAATAGTGAAACTTGAGTCCTGCTTAGCTATACCTTAACCAAACATTATACTAAAATTTTACTAACCAAGCCTAACACAATTCTCTAACCAATCATACCCCACCACCTTAATTAATTTACAACTAGCAAAATTAATTATATAACAGACAGAAATAGTCAAAGAACCAGACAGAGATCATCCAGACAAACAATAGGGAAGTGGGGACCATAATGACAGAACAATAAAGAAATGAGGGGTCCACAACCACAGCTATTGATAAGTTTCAGAGGGGTAGCCGTGTTAGTCTGTATCAGCAAAAACAACTAGGAGTCCTTGTGGCACCTTAGAGACTAACAGAGACCTTGATTACATTGAATTCATTAGCACTACAAAAGTGATTTTTTCCTCCCTTGGTATTCACCTTTTCTTGTCAACTGTTGAGAATAGCCCACTTCCACCTTATTGAATTGGCTCATTAGCACTGACCCCTCCACTTGGTAAGGCAACTCCCATCTTTTCATATGCTGTATATTTACACCTGCTTACTGTATTTCCCACTCCCACAGAAGCTTATGCCCAAATAAATGTGTTAGTCCTCAAATAAATTTGTTAGCTATTGAGAAGTGATTTCTTGCCAAACAGGATGTTATCAAAGTAAGTTTTCTTTAAACATCTTAAGATCTGTTTCTTTATCTGGCGATAGTGGGTGCCATTAGGACAGGGTCTCCTTCTTAACAGCTTGATATTACATTATTTTAATATCATTTAGATGGAATGTGAGGATTTGACTTCCTGCTTCTCAGCTA
Organism: Malaclemys terrapin pileata; assembly: GCF_027887155.1. Lineage (NCBI taxonomy): Eukaryota > Metazoa > Chordata > Testudines > Emydidae > Malaclemys > Malaclemys terrapin. The sequence goes on from NC_071524.1 coordinate 4,350,203, forward strand.
ATGGCCGCTGCTCTTTTAATGTGGCTGCAGACAAAGGCCTTAGGTTTTAGGCCTTACAATATAGCTACAGGCCAAAAAATATGGCTAGAGGACAAGACCTTATCCTTACAGTGGGCTCTCTCTCGCGGTGCTGGGATTCTGTGGGATGTGGGGGCCCAGATCGGGCCTGGGCGATGAGCCCTGATGATACTGAGGGATTTAACTACCCAGCCGCCAGTTGGGAAAATGCTAGGTAGGGTGACCAGGTGTCCAGTTTTCGATTGAAACACCCAGTTGAAAAGGGATCCTGGCAGCTCCAGTCAGCACTGCTGACCAGGCCATTGACTGTCCGGTTGGCAGTGCTGCACAGTGGGGCTGACAGGTTCCCTGCTAGCCTCCACGCCACATGGCTCCTGGGAAGCCGCCAGCATGTCCCCCCTCCGGCTCCTACATGTAGGGGCAGCCAGGGAGCTCTGCAAGCTGCCCTAGCCCCAAGTGCCACCCGTGCAGCTCCCATTGGCCGGGAACCACAGCCAATGGGAGCTGCAGAGGCAGTGCCTGTGGATGGGGCAATGCACAGAGCTGCCTGGCCACGCCTCTGCATAGGAGCTGGAGGAAGGACATGCTGCTGCTTCTGGGAACTTTTTGAGTTAAGTACCACCCCTGAACCCTGACCCCTGCCGGACCCCAACCCTCTGCCCCAGCCACAGCCCTGATCCGCCCCCCGGACTCCGCAGTCGACCCCGGGACAGAACTGGCCCAGCTAGGCCAGAGAGTAAGACCCCGGCGCCTTCCAGGGTCTGCTCTGTTGGGAGCCCAACACGCCCAGCACAGAGGCTGGTGCTGCGGGGCCAGGGATCAGGGGTTCGATATTGGAGTACAGCTGTCAGGTTGGGAGTGGTGGTGGTGGGGACCTCTGACGCAGGGGTTTTGGGGGGCAGGGGGTTTTGTGCCGGCATCTCAGCTCCCTGAGGGGAAGCGGCTCATCCCCTGGGTAGATTCTCTTCTCCACATGGCTGGATCCAGGCTCCTGGGGGCACAGAGAGACGACAGGTTAGGGGGGCCTGTGTCGCCCTGGGACCAGCCATTGGGGGAGCAAGGGGCACAGAAGGGGGGGGTCACCTCACCTAGAGCGCCCCTTTGGGCGGCTGTAATAGGCCTCTGCCAGGATCAGACCCAGGACGAGCAGGACCACGGCACCCAGTCCCAGGCGGGCAATGTTGGCATCGGTGAAATCTGATGCTGTGGGGGGAAGGGGAGAGTCACTCAGTGGAGGGACATGCCAGCCACTTCCCAGGAGCTGTCTTAGGTCAGCGCTGGCTGGAGCCTGCACCCCTAACCCCCCTGCCACAATCAAACTCCCTCCCAGAGCCTGCACTCCGCACCTCCTCCCACGCCCCAACCCCTGACCTAACCCGGAGCCCCCTCCTGCACCCAAACCCCTCAGCCCCGGCTCCACCCCAGAGCATGCACCCCAAGCCAGAGGCCTCATCTCCTCCAGCAGCCCATCCACCTGCCCCAGGCCAGATCCCCCTCCCGCACCCAAACCCCTCAGCCCCGGCCCCACCCCAGAGCCTGCACCCCCAGCCAGAGCCCTCACCCCCTCCTGCACCCCAATTCCCTGTCCCAGCCCAGTGAAAATGAGCGAGTGAGTGAGGGTGCTGACGGGCTCCTCAGTGCAGCAGAGACAGGCAGAATCAGACCCGAGGTCTGTACGCTGAGTCTGGGCAAACTCCAGTGAGAAAGGAAGCAGCAGTTTCTCCCAGTGCGGGGGATTAACCCCTGGCACCAGCTCCCCAGGGAAATGGGGGAGTCACGGCCAGGCCAGAGGCCTTTCTGGGGGATGCTTTAGTCAAACACAAGTGACTGGGCTCAGTGCAGGGGAGCTAGGGGAAGTTCTCTGCTCTGGGCTGTCATGGGGTCAGACTGGATGGGCTAATGGTACCTCCTGGCCTTCAACTCTGTGGAGCTGTGACGGTAAACCCAGACTTTGCCGACTCCTAACTCCGGCCCATCCCCAGCACCGAGCCTCCCAGGGTTGGATTCTCCAGACAGCCCCTCTCCCTGCTCCCAGGACCCCTGGGGTCTGTAGCGCTAAGGCAGCAGAGATGTCACAGCTTCTGCCTGACCTGCTCTGTCCCTTCCTCAATCTGATATTTGTCACCACTCCCCATTTCCTGCCCTGCACCACCCCCCTTCCCCACCCTGGCCACAGCATCTCTATTTAGGGCTGGAGGACTGAGAACTGAGGGGGCCTGGTTTACTTGTTTGTCTAAACATATCACTGAGGAAACGCCTCCTGTCCCATCTCACTGCCTGGGGACCGAGACAGCCCCCTGGCTAAAGGCACAGCTGGACCAGGGTGAAAGGTCACTGGGTGATTGCTGGACCTGGGATGTTGGATGAGCCTGAAACTTTTGCCTCCACCCTGGTCTCTAGTCCCTGGTGAGAGGGACCCAGCTCCCCTAGAGAGAAATTCACCCGCTGGGCTTAAGAAGGACATAAATGGGGCCTGGGCCTCATTTGGGATCCTCTGCATAGAGGTGAATTCCTCCCTCCTGCAGAGAACACCCACCATGAGACTGCTTAGTCTCCTCCACCCCGTCCTCCACACCCAGCTCCAGCCACTTCTGCCCTGACTGCCCCCACTCCCATTCTGGACTCCCGAGGGGTCTGCTGTGCCTGCTGGCAGGGGAGTACCAAGGCACTGCCGGATGGGGAAGAACACGAGACGGTTGAGAAAGAGAAGTGACCTCTGAGCAGGTGGGAGCCGGAATCAGTGTCACTAAGCAAGTGGGGGAACCAGGGCAAAAGACCAAAGAAACATGTGGGAGTCTTGTGAATAGACGTTAACACCTCTGCGGGAAGCCAGACAGCCGAGGGTCTCAAGGGGAACATGTCAGGAGCACAAGTTTTGCAGAGCAACTTTTCATAGTAATTGATGCAGTAACTGATTGTCGTGGGATGGTGGCTGAGCACATTTCACCCCTGGGATGGAGTCAGCTCCGCAGAACAGCTGGCCAGGGGATGTTTGGGGGAGCTCAGCTGCTCAGGTGAGGGTCAGTGGAACACATGGTGACTCTACCTATTCTAAGCAGAGCATAGAAGGCGACAGGGTAAATATGTTTTGCATTTTTTAAAATATCATTGTTTCAAGACCATTTGTGAAGAATTTTTTTTTATATTTCCCCCCTTTTTTTTTGCCAAAAAGCTGAAACTTTAAAAAAGTTCTCTGCACACATTTTTTTTAAATGTAATTTTTTTTCTTTTAAATTTAGTTTTTACAAAGCTCCAAAAAACAGTTTTATTTTTGTGTTTGAAAGATTGGGAACTTTAGAAAAAATGAAAATGTTTGACAAAAACTCTCATTTTCAAAAGTCTGTCATTTTTACATCACAGCATTGTTGCGGCTCTGCCCAGAGTGATCCCTGGGGCTGTGGTTCAGGCTGAGCTGCTGGCACCCTTGGGTGGCAGCCAGGCCCTGCTTGTAGCTCAGACAATGCTGCCCAGAAAGGGGCTGATCCAAAGCCCCTTGGTGTGAATGGAAACCCTCCACTGACTTCTCTGGCCTTGGGATCAGGCCCCTGTGTAAGAGGGTCGGTTCTCTTGTGACAGGGCAGGGCAGAATTAGACCCGACTCTCCAGACCTGGTGGGGATGTTAATGGAGACAGACGCTGCAGGATTACAGAGCAATCGATTGCTGCTCAGAAGAGGGAACAGGGAGGAGTGTTGGTGCCCGAAGCTGTGGCTCCTGCTCAGTGATTCGCTGCTTACCCAGTCCAGCTGCTTTGTGCAGCTGCACAGGGAGGGAACCGCTGGATGAGCCGACAGGGCCCTGACATCTGCAGAGTCGCCTGAGCAGACACCTCTTCCCCCACCCAGCAGTGAGCTCTCCCCAGCCTGACCAGGAGTAGCAGCCCAGCGGAGCGGGGGCGAATCACACACTGTGATGTGGGATTGAAGAACCCACTCACATGCTATTATTTTTGTCCTCACACTTTAACCTGCCTCATTCTGTTTTTCTCTCCATTTAGTCTGTTCTCATGAGGTTTCCAGGGCAGTTTATTTTCACAGTCGTAGATTTAAAGGCCAGAAGGGGCCAGTTTAACTAGTCAGAATGTCTGTACAGCCCAAGCCAGAGAGCCTGCCTGACGGATCCCTGCATTGAGCTGCTAACTTCTGGCTCAGCCAGAGCATGTCTGGTAGCAAGAGACGTCCCCTCTTGGTTTAAAGACTCCAAACAGGCTCACATTTCTAAATGTTAAGGGGGGAGGGATAGTTCAGTGGTTTGAGCATTGGCCTGCTAAACCCAGAATTGTGAGTTCAATCCTTGAAGGGGCCATCTGGGGTAAAAATCTGTCTGTGGATTGTTCCTGTTTTGAGCAGGGGGTTGGACTAGATGACCTCCTGAGGTCCCTGCCAACCCTGATATTCTATGATTCTATGACTGTGGTTGATCAGTGCAAGAGGGGACCAGGGGGAAGGAAGATGTTGGACAGGGACAAAGTAACTGGAGATGGGCCCTGAGATTTCGCTCCAGCTGCAGATCTTCATCTGACCTTCCCCAGAGTTTGGGGGTATGGACTTGGGGTTCTGGTTTGGACCTATGATAGAGACAGCCCCAAAGTCTAGGTGTGGGGAGTCTCCCTCTGAGCAAAAGTGCAATAGGTACCAGATACGATGATCCAGTGTCTGACTGAAGAGGGAAGAAGACGCTCTATCTGGGGTGCCTGAGCCACCTAATGGGCAATGGGCAAGAGATGTGTAGATCTGGTGTGTACCCAGGGCCTGACACTGACAGACTGACTGGGTAGCTAGGCCAGCCACAGACATATGCAGGACAGACTGTTGCAAAGGATATTGGAAAGTTTAACACTCCAGTTCAGAGTATAACCCACAGCAGATTGTAAGGGCAGGGATTGTGCTGTATGATACCTGACTGTACAGCACCAGCCCACCAAGGTACTGAGGAAACAACACATTCGTAATGATGAGTACACCAGGGCCCACTGAGCATTTTAAATCAAGACCGATTTTCAATAGAAATGTAGATTTTTGACTAAACAATGTATTTTATTTTATTTATTTGTGGAGTCTCTGCTTTCTTTGAACATTTTTTATTTTCCGTTGGAAAACCAAAAACCCCCAAATATTTTTGTTTTTGGAAGTTTTCAGCTGAAAATCTTCAGCTTTCAGTGGCTGAAATCTAATATTCCCCTCCCCCTCACACACACTTTTCAGGTTATCAGCTTTTCAATGAAAAGTTAAAATTTTATTGCTGAAAATTTCAATGGAAATTCATTTAAAGTTTCCACAGGGGGGAAAAACATCCATTTTCTGCCCTGCCCCAGAGTGCACCATGTTTAAGCCCTCCATGGTCGCAGGTGGAATCTGCCAATGTTTTGTTCTGCCCTATGCCCACAGGACTCCCCTGTGATCTCCTAGAGGTTAATGCACATTTGTCTGAAGTTCTGTGTGACGAGTGTGGGAATGTGAGTGCAGGCCTTGCTGGAGCTCTAGGCATAACTACCAGTATGAACCAAAGGCTATGAACTGAAGTAGGCCTGGCCTTGAGAGAACAGTAACACACTGGGTATTGGCTAACCAAGTAATCACACTCCTGACCTGAGAGGATGGTACAGAGACACACAGAGTTCTCAAGTAACTCCAGAAATACAGGATTAAGAGATGGCACAGGAACAGACCGACTGCTCCTAAGGTTAAAGAGGGGCTGACAAGATAATGGATAAGGATGTTTGTTCGAACTACCAGGAACAAGGAGAAACAGTGGTGATAAGGGTAGTAAGTGATAAGATCTAAAGTGGAATATGTGACTTCTTTATATCAGTGTATAAAAGGAGAAGTCCTAGGAGAGGCATCTTTGTACTAGTCTAGACACAGCACTCTGGTGTGCTGATTGAACTGGTACCTTGTCACAGGAATACATGTCTTAGTGGATCTACAGATCCTATGGGGCACTAGGACTGTAGCTCAGGGTGCAGGGAGGGTGTAACTCAAGGGGCAGGCAGGGGGGTAGCTCAGGGTGCAGGGAGGGGGTAACTCATTGGGAAGGCAGGTGGGTAGCTGAGGGCGCAAAGAGAGGGGCAGTTAGGAGCTGTGTAGAGGCAGGGGGGGAATCTCACCGTGAACAGAGAGAGATAGCTAGGGGCTGTGCATGGGAATGGGGGTAGATCAGGATGCAGGAAGGGGGTAGCTAGGGGCTGTGTGCTAAGGGTCAAGGAAAAGCTTTTTCACTAGTTGGGTGGTGAAGCACTGGAATGGGTTACCTAGGGAGGTGGTGGAATCTCCTTCCTCAGAGGTTTATAAGGTCAGGCCTGGCAAAGCCCTGGCTGGGATGATTTCGCTGAGGATTGGTCCTGCTTTGAGCAGGGGATTGGACTAGATGACCTCCTGAGGTCCCTTCCAACCCTGATATTCTATGCTTCTATGATAGGGTAGCTCAGGGTGTAGGGTGGGGTTAACTGGGGGCTGTGTAGGGGCAGGGGGTAGCTGAGGGTGCAGAGAGGGGGTAGCTAAGGTTTGTGTGAGGGCAGGGGGTAGCTGAGGGTGAAGGGAGGGGGTAGCTGATGGTGCAGGCAGGGGGTAGTTCAGGGAGCAGGGAGCTCAGGTCGTAGGCATGGGGTAGCTAAGGGCTGTGTGAGGGAAGGGCGTAGCTCAGGGTGCAGGGAGGGTGTAGCTCAGGGTGCGGGCAGGGGGTAAGTCAGGGCGCGGGCAGGGGGTAGCTGAGGGTGCAGGGAGGGGAAAGCTGAGGGTGTAGGCAGAGGGAAGTTGATGGTGCAGGGAGGGGGGTAGCTCAGGGTGCAGGGAGGGGAGAGCTAGGGGCTGTGTTCGGGCAGGGGGTAGCTGAGGGTGCAGGGAGGGGTAGCTCAGGTTGCAGGCAGGTGGTAGCTCAGGGTGCAGGAAGGGGGTAGCTAGGGGCTGTGTGCGGGCAGGGGGTAGCTGACTGTGCAGGGAGGGGGTATGTCAGGGTGCAGGGATGGGGTAGCTCAGGGTGCAGGGAGTAGCTAAGGGCTGTGTGCAGGCAGGGGGTAGCTGACTGTGCAGGGAGGGGGTATGTCAGGGTGCAGGCAGGGGGTAGGTCAGGGTGCAGGAAGTAGCTAGGGTGTGTGTGCGGGCAGGGGGTAGCTGAGTGTGTAGGGAGGGGGTAGGTCAGGGTGCCGGGAGAGGGTAGGTCACGGTGCAGGGAGGGAATAGCTAGGGGCTGTTTGTGGGCACGGGGTGGCAGGGGGTAGCTGAGGGGTGGGTCAGGGTGCAGGCATGGGGTAGCTCAGGGTGCAGGGACGGGTAGCTAGGAGCTTTGTGCTGGCAGGGGGTAGCTGAGGATGTAGGGAGCGGGTAGCTCAGGGTGCAGGGCGGGGATAGCTAGGGGCTGTGTGCGGGCAGGAGGGTAACTGAGGGTGCAGACAGGGAGTAGCTGTGGGTGTAGGGAGAGGGTAGGTCAGGGTGCAGGGAGGGGGTAGCTAGGGGCTGTTTGTCGGCAGGGGGTAGCTGAGGTTGCAGGGAGGGGGTAGGTCACGATGCAGGGAGGGGGTAGCTCAGGGTGCCAGGAGGTAGCTAGGGGCTGTGTGCGGGCAGGGGATAGCTGTGGGTGTAGGGAGGAGGTAGGTCAGGGTGCAGGTAGGGGGTAGCTCAGGGTGCAGGGAGGGGGTATCTAGGGACTGTGTGCGGGCAGGGGGTAGCTGAGGGTGCAGGGAGGGCATAGCTAGGTGCTGTGTACGGGCAGGGGGTAGCTGTTGGTGCAGGCAGGGTGTATGTGAGGGTGCAGGGAGGGGATAGCTAGGGGCTGCGTGTGGGCAGGGGGTAGGTCAGGGTGCAGGGAGTGGGTAGCTAGGGGCTGTGTGCGGACATGGGGGTAGCTGAGGGTTCAGGGAGGGGGTAGGTCAGGGTGCAGGGAGGGGGTAGGACAGGGCGCAGGGGCTGTTTATGGCCAGGGGGTAGCTGAGGGTGCAGGGAGGGGGTAGGTCAGGGTGAAGGGAGGGGGTAGCTAGGGGCTGTGTGCGGGCAGGGGGGAAGCTGAGGGTGCAGGGAGGGGGTAGCTAGGGGCTGTATGTGGACAGCGGGGTAGCTGAGGGTGCAGGGGGGGTAGCTAGGGGCTGTGTGCGGGCAGGGGGGAAGCTGAGGGTGCAGGGAGGGGGTAGCTAGGGGCTGTATGTGGACAGCGGGGTAGCTGAGGGTGCAGGGGGGGTAGCTAGGGGCTGTGTGCGGACAGGAGGGTAGGTCAGGGTACAGGGAGGGGGTAACTCAAGGGGCAGGCAGGGGGGTAGCTCAGGGTGCAGGGATGGGGTAGCTAGGGCCAGTGTCCAGGCAGGGGGGTAGCTCAGGGTGCAGGGAGGGGGTAACTCATTGGGAAGGCAGGTGGGTAGCTGAGGGCGCAAAGAGAGGGGCAGTTAGGAGCTGTGTAGAGGCAGGGGGGGAATCTCACCGTGAACAGAGAGAGATAGCTAGGGGCTGTGTGTGGGAATGGGGGTAGATCAGGATGCAGGAAGGGGGTAGCTAGGGGCTGTGTGCTAAGGGTCAAGGAAAATCTTTTTCACTAGTTGGGTGGTGAAGCACTGGAATGGGTTACCTAGGGAGGTGGTGGAATCTCCTTCCTCAGAGGTTTATAAGGTCAGGCCTGGCAAAGCCCTGGCTGGGATGATTTCGCTGAGGATTGGTCCTGCTTTGAGCAGGGGATTGGACTAGAACCTCCTGAGGTCCCTTCCAACCCTGATATTCTATGCTTCTATGATAGGGTAACTCAGGGTGTAGGGTGGGGTTAACTGGGGGCTGTGTAGGGGCAGGGGGTAGCTGAGGGTGCAGAGAGGGGGTAGCTAAGGTTTGTGTGAGGGCAGGGGGTAGCTGAGGGTGAAGGGAGGGGGTAGCTGATGGTGCAGGCAGGGGGTAGTTCAGGGAGCAGGGAGCTCAGGTCATAGGCATGGGGTAGCTAAGGGCTGTATGAGGGAAGGGCGTAGCTCAGGGTGCAGGGAGGGTGTAGCTCAGGGTGCGGGCAGGGGGTAAGTCAGGGCGCGGGCAGGGGGTAGCTGAGGGCACAGGCAGGGGAAAGCTGAGGGTGCAGGGAGGGGAAAGCTGAGGGTGTAGGCAGAGGGAAGTTGATGGTGCAGGGAAGGGGGTAGCTCAGGGTGCAGGGAGGGGGTAGCTAGGGGCTGTGTTCGGGCAGGGGGTAGCTGAGGGTGCAGGGAGGGGGTATGTCAGGGTGCAGGGATGGGGTAGCTCAGGGTGCAGGGAGTAGCTAAGGGCTGTGTGCAGGCAGGGGGTAGCTGAGGGTGTAGGGAGCGGGGAGCTCAGGGTGCAGGCAGGGGGTAGGTCAGGGTGCAGGAAGTAGCTAGGGTGTGTGTGCGGGCAGGGGGTAGCTGAGTGTGTAGGGAGGGGGTAGGTCAGGGTGCCGGGAGAGGGTAGGTCACGGTGCAGGGAGGGAATAGCTAGGGGCTGTTTGTGGGCACGGGGTGGCAGGGGGTAGCTGAGGGGTGGGTCAGGGTGCAGGCACGGGGTAGCTCAGGGTGCAGGGACGGGTAGCTAGGAGCTTTGTGCTGGCAGGGGGTAGCTGAGGATGTAGGGAGCGGGTAGCTCAGGGTGCAGGGCGGGGGTAGCTAGGGGCTGTGTGCGGGCAGGGGGGTAACTGAGGGTGCAGACAGGGAGTAGCTGTGGGTGTAGGGAGAGGGTAGGTCAGGGTGCAGGGAGGGGGTAGCTAGGGGCTGTTTGTCGGCAGGGGGTAGCTGAGGTTGCAGGGAGGGGGTAGGTCACGATGCAGGGAGGGGGTAGCTCAGGGTGCCAGGAGGTAGCTAGGGGCTGTGTGCGGGCAGGGGATAGCTGTGGGTGTAGGGAGGAGGTAGGTCAGGGTGCAGGTAGGGGGTAGCTCAGGGTGCAGGGAGGGGGTATCTAGGGACTGTGTGCGGGCAGGGGGTAGCTGAGGGTGCAGGGAGGGCATAGCTAGGTGCTGTGTACGGGCAGAGGGTAGCTGTTGGTGTAGGCAGGGTGTATGTGAGGGTGCAGGGAGGGGATAGCTAGGGGCTGCGTGTGGGCAGGGGGTAGGTCAGGGTGCAGGGAGTGGGTAGCTAGGGGCTGTGTGCGGACATGGGGGTAGCTGAGGGTTCAGGGAGGGGGTAGGTCAGGGTGCAGGGAGGGGGTAGGACAGGGCGCAGGGGCTGTTTATGGCCGCGGGTATCTGAGGGTGCAGGGAGGGGGTAGGTCAGGGTGAAGGGAGGGGGTAGCTAGGGGCTGTGTGCGGGCAGGGGGGAAGCTGAGGGTGCAGGGAGGGGGTAGCTAGGGGCTGTATGTGGACAGCGGGGTAACTGAGGGTGCAGGGGGGGTAGCTAGGGGCTGTGTGCGGACAGGAGGGTAGGTCAGGGTACAGGGAGGGGGTAGCTAGGGGCTGTGTGCGGACAGGGGGGTAGATGAGGGTTCAGGGAGCGGGTAGGTCAGGGTGCAGGGATGGGGTAGCTAGGGGCTGTGTGCGGGCAGGAGGGTAGGTCAGGGTACAGGGAGGGGGTAGCTAGGGGCTGTGTGCGGACAGGGGGGTAGATGAGGGTTCAGGGAGCGGGTAGGTCAGGGTGCAGGGGGGGTAGCTAGGGACTGTGTGCGGACAGGAGGGTAGGTCAGGGTACAGGGAGGGGGTAGCTAGGGGCTGTGTGCGGGCAGGGGGGAAGCTGAGGGTGCAGGGAGGGGGTAGCTAGGGGCTGTATGTGGACAGCGGGGTAACTGAGGGTGCAGGGGGGGTAGCTAGGGGCTGTGTGCGGACAGGAGGGTAGGTCAGGGTACAGGGAGGGGGTAGCTAGGGGCTGTGTGCGGACAGGGGGGTAGATGAGGGTTCAGGGAGCGGGTAGGTCAGGGTGCAGGGGGGGTAGCTAGGGGCTGTGTGCGGACAGGAGGGTAGGTCAGGGTACAGGGAGGGGGTAGCTAGGGGCTGTGTGCGGGCAGGGGGGAAGCTGAGGGTGCAGGGAGGGGGTAGCTAGGGGCTGTATGTGGACAGCGGGGTAACTGAGGGTGCAGGGGGGGTAGCTAGGGGCTGTGTGCGGACAGGAGGGTAGGTCAGGGTACAGGGAGGGGGTAGCTAGGGGCTGTGTGCGGACAGGGGGGTAGATGAGGGTTCAGGGAGCGGGTAGGTCAGGGTGCAGGGGGGGTAGCTAGGGGCTGTGTGCGGACAGGAGGGTAGGTCAGGGTACAGGGAGGGGGTAGCTAGGGGCTGTGTGCGGACAGGGGGGTAGATGAGGGTTCAGGGAGCGGGTAGGTCAGGGTGCAGGGAGGGGGTATCTAGGGGCTGTGTGCGGGCAGGGGCTAGCTGTTGGTGCAGGGAGGGGGTAGCTCTGGATGCAGGCAGGGGGTAGCTCAGGGTACATGGAGGGGTTAGCGGGGGCCATGTGCCAGGAGGAGTCCCCTGCCAGCGACAGAACAGGGTCCCCCTGCCTGGGCGGCTCTTACCGGCTGCGGGAGCTGAGGAGCAGCCGCATCCCCGGGCAGCAGCAGCAGACTGGGGACGCCCTGTCTGCCCCGCTCCATGACACCAGCCGGAGCAGCAGCTTCCTGCACTGCGGGACTCCAGCGTCCCGCCTCCGACCTGGCCAGGGGCTGGGGCTCGGGGGCGGGGAGAGGAGAAAGTGGGGGAGGGGTGGAGCTGCCCTGGGGACTGACCCTCATTACACAAAGGGACACGAGGTGTTCGGGGTTTCAGCCCCGCGATGTGGGGGGCCAGGGCTCGGGCGCTGGTTTCAGCTGTGGGGTCCCGCAGCCCCCCTGAAAGGCCTCACGGTCCCCCAGGGGGCCGGGGACCCCCTTGAGAATTCCTGACCTTGAGCATCCCTGACAGGGGTTTGTCCAACCTGTTGTCAATAACCTCCGAGATGGGGATTCCACAACCTCCCTTGAAAACTATTCCAGAGCTTAACTTCCCTTATCCTTAGAAAGTTTTTCCTAGTATCGAACCTAAACCTCCCTTGCTGCAGATTAAGCCCATTAGTTCTTGTCTTACCTTCAGAGGAGCTGAGAACAATTGATTCCCATCCTCTTGATAACAGTCCTTAACAGATTTGAAGATGGCTATCAGGTTCCCCTTCGGTCTATTTTTCTCAAACCTTAATATGCCATGTTTTTTTAACCTTCCTTCATAGTTCAGGTTTTTAAACCTTTCATCATTTTTGTTGTTCTGCTCTGGATTTTCTCTAATTTGGTCACATCTTTCTTAAATGCTGAGTTCAAAACCTTTCTCCAAAGTGGGGTTCCAAATGTGGGTCTCCCACATCCCGGGCAAATTTTGAACCACTGGCAAAAGGTTGGGACGGGCAGGCACTGTTAGGAAGCTGCCCTGAATAAAACATTTTCTATGACCAGAAACAGACTTTCCCGATTTACTAACAAATTCCAAACATGTTTGGAACCGACCCGAACATCTGCTCTGATTTTTCAGTTTGCTGCCAGCCCAAAACCTCAATTCGTCACCCAGCTCCACTCACAAGTGACCTGCAATAACACACAGATGCAGCGACATCGCAGAAGCCTGTATATCCACCCCAGCCATCTTCAAAACACACCCATTGGACACTGATGAAACCCCCAGATGCAGACCCTGGAGTGGCCACCCGGCTCCAAGACATGCCCTGTAGCTTCTGGGTGCGGGGGGTCACCTCCTCTGAAAACAGTGGGGACATGGGGACGGGGAGCTGTGTGCCCCATAGCTCCCAGCAGCTTCCCGTGGCCTCTGTCACTTGGTGGTCCAAACATATCCCATGCGACATGAGGGATCTCCTGACAAAGCTGCCCCCTCCCTGTCAGCAGATCCCTGCCATACTTGGGAAAGACGGGGGCTTTAATTATGCTCTTGCATTTGGTAGAGACCCCAGGGTGCCCAGGGACAAAAAAGGGCAGTTCCCCTGGGCCCTGTCTAGGCTCTCACCCACCCACAGACACACATACTGCTTCTACCCTGCTCCTCTCCCCTCCCCTCATCCTGTTTCCATCCCCTGTTCTCCTCCCTCCATCTCCACACCCTTCCCCTCTCCTCCCCCATCCCCATTTCTACCCCCTTTCCCTCTGCCCAACTCCCGTCCCCTCCCTCCATCCCACTGCGCCCCTCTTATCTGAGGGCTTTTCCTTTCCCCCCCCACCTATTGAGATTCCCCCCTCAGGTGACAGTTGGGCTCCCCCCATTCCCCCGAAGTGACAGCTTGGCTCCCCCCATCTCCCCCAGGTGACAGTTGGCCATTCCCCCCCTTGACTGTCCCGTCGCTGACTCTGCTCGCCAGGCCCCTCCCCCCACAGGCATTTCCCAAGTCACTGCAGGCAGCTCCGGCCATCCCCCAAGCTTGCCGCACCCAGGGCTGCAGGGTTCGGCCCATCCCAGCAGGGACCCGCCAGGCTCCAGCAACTCTCCAACCCACAGGCCAAACGGCCCCTGACTGTTTGCTCCCCTAGTGATGTCACCGTGCCCTGAAATGCAAACACGGGGGTGACGCTGGCATTGCTTAGCCACGGCCAGATGCCCGAGCAAGCATAGGGAACAGACAGGCTCTGCCTGCTGAGGTGCCAGCGCTGGAGAGGCACCATGCAAAATTCCCACCTTTGTGAGCCGGCCTGGAGTCCAGCTGGCCCAGGGACTGTGGGGCCCCAGTTTGTTGGGTGTGTCTGTTTTTTGTTAGCCAGACAAGGCGGGTAAGCTAAAACCTTCTATTGCACCAACTTCTGGTGAGAGAGACACTTTCCAGCTACACAGCTCTGCTATCCTGGGACCTACATGGGTACAACAATTTTTATTTTTGTGGTAAGGGATGCTGGGGTAGTGAGGGCCTGAAGAGGAAGAACCAGTGGCCACCACTGCCAAAGGAAAGGCTGGCTAGCAACAGAGGTGGGATTGAAACCCACCCATGCCCAATACAAAGGATCAGCCTTAACTCCTCAGCCACCATTTTACCTACTGGGGCATCTTTCACATGAACTGTCATTTCATCACCTGAGACCACACACCCAAGTGACTGTAGAGAAGGAAACATAAGCTGGCCTGCAGGCATACCAAGCCCATAGCCACATCATGCAAGATGGCCAAGTGGTTAAGGCCCCAGACTACTAATCTATTGTGCGCTGCTGTCCCCTTTGGTTGTGAGCCATCATGTATTCTTTTTGTGGAGGCAGTCACTGAGTCACTCTTCTGAACCTCTTTACCTAGCGAAGCCGTACGGTCACCAAAAGAAGACTAAAAGATCCCCACAAATTGGGTGCCAAAGGATTTCCTACAGCGGCTAGGACTCAAAACCATCTTAAAGTAATGTGAAGCAAGCATGAAGCCTCTACGCCACTGGTCTGCTTGCAGGCCTCCCCTGCTATGTCTGCTCTACTGTGGCTTGGGTGCCTGGCATTGGCTGACCAAGGAACAGCTGGTGGAAAGGGGGCCTTTTGGCTGATAAAGTGACCGAGCAGTTAAGGTGCTGGATTGCCAATCTGTTGTGCTCTGCATGCCTGGGTTCAAAGGGTACTAAGGGTGCCACAGTGGATCACAAATTGAATGTGAGTCAACAATGTGATGAGGTCACAAAAAAGGCTAATGCCATTCTGGGGATTAACAGGAGTGTCGTATGTCAGATATGGGAGGTCATTGTCCCGCTCTCCTTGGAGCTGGACTGTGTCCAATTCTGGGTATCAGTGCTGTTTTAATTTTTTTTTTCATCAATGTTGTTTTTTCTGTACACTGGCTTGTTTAGGTTGTTGTTTTCTTTTGGTTGCTGCACAGGGTACTTTGTTATTGTAGTGTCAGACACTGGGTCTGTGCACACACTGGTTTGTTCTGATTTCCATGTCTTATTTCAGCTTTGTGCTGGTTTTTGATGCCTTTGTGAAGCACACAGATGTTATTTGCCCTGGTTTTAGATGGGCAAACTGAGGCACCCAGACAGGAGTGGACTTACCAAGCTTATATTGTGAGTCAGTGCCACAGCTGGGAATAGAACCCAGGAACCCACCAAGCCCTGGGCGTTAGCCCCAAGATCCTTCTTCCCACCCTGTACAATGGCAAGTTTCACGTCTTGTCAGAGTATGGAACTGATACTATTGGCCATGGAAGCAAAACATAACTGGGGGTTGAAATCTGTCTGGATTAGGGTGCACCGGTAGTTACACCATAGCTAGGGTTGTGTTAAAGATATTGGTGTTTTGACAGTGGAAAGTATGGTGAATATTGTGTGTTTTGAATAAGTTTTAATGAAACAAAACTTGGGTTAAAATCTTTAGACAGTGATGGACTGTTTGGTGTATTGACTGTGCAATTTGAGGTTCTGGAAAGTATGACATGCCAATGAAAATGGTTGTTTTAGTGATTTTTTTTTTCCTGGGGAATGTCTCACTTGTCTATATATTCCTCTAGCAAAAAGATCCAGTCACAAATATGGCCCACATTTGAATATATCATTGCTTTATAATGGGAATTCCAAGAGTACCAATTTTAGGTTAATGCATGGCATATAAAATGTACTTAAAAACGGTAATGTTAAATTTTTGTGCCAATCTGAAGCTGCTGAATTTTAATTTGATGACAAAAAATGTGGTATGGCAAAAAGGACTATAAAATGAGAAAGAGAGAGAGATCTAGGACCAGGGCCATAACCAGGGCAGGGCGAGTGGGGTGGTCACCCAGGGCACAAAGCCTCGGGGGTGGAAAAATGGGGCAGAAATAGAGGTGACATGTAAACCTCCGTGTGTCAGGGGTCGGTCAGGCCAGCCTCATGTGGTCAGGCTAAAGGAGGGAGCACCACCTCCACCTCTTGACTCACCTCAGCAGGCCACCCAGCCTGTCTGGGTTGGGGGCGCAACCAAAAAATCTGTGGGAGGGGCCATGCTCACTCCAGGTTCTAAAATTCCTAGTTACGGCTCTGCCTAGGACCCAGGTCTCTAAGGACAAATTCCATTCTGGTCATTTACTGCACCACACCGCTTTTCAGAGTGACTAACACTGATTTCCCTGTGCAGATGAATCCTTAATAAGAGACAGCCCCTGCCCAGAAGAGTTCACAATCTAAGGGGGAGATTTTCAAAAGCACCTGTGGGACTTAGGAGCACAAGGCAGTGGGCACAGAGCACAGTCACACACTTGTGCTCCTGAATCCCTGGGGGGCTTTGAAAATTGTCCCCTTAGACAAGGCAGAATTATTATCCCTATTACAAAGGTGGGGAGCTGAGGCCCAGGGACATGAAGTGGCAGGCCCGAGGACTCTGTATGTAAGTGGAAGAATGGTCCTGCTATTGTGGGGAACTTTCCTGGTGTATACACTGCCCCGATGAAATGGGCTAGGGAAAGGATCTGAGTCCTCATTCCACTCCCTTTACCTGCCTGACACTGACACTGAGGACTCCCCTTCCACTCTCCTGTGGGGCAGAGTCCTCGTAACCCTGACAAGGCTGAGCCCAGGATTCGTGGGGGGGATCAACCTGCAATCTTGTCATGGTCACTTAGGACAGTGGCTAGGGTGTCCCCACTTTGGAGCACTCTCTCTGCTCTGGACACTTCCCTGACCCACTGATCATTACATATAGTTCAAGCAAATACAGTTTATTAAACAGCAATCAATTTAAAAATAAAGTAAAATGGGAAAGGTTAAAGGAGAACACATCACCCCGCTCTGTGGTACAGGAACATCACAAACAGCCATCACAGAAATGTAAGGGCAGTTCATAGTCTGTGCCTCACATGTGCCAGGCCTCCCTCCCAGGCCCCGGCTGTGCTGCAGGGATGCTGCGAGTTGGACACTTGCTCTGGCCACACAACCTCAGACCAGCGGCGGCTCTAGGCACCAGCGCTTCAAGCGCATGCCTGGGGCAGCAAGCCGCAGGGGGCGCCCTGCTGGTCCCTGCGAGGGTGACAGTGAGGCAGCCTTCGGCGGCATGCTTGTGGGAGGTCCGCCGATCCCACGGATTTGGCGGCAATTCGGCGGCGGGTATGCCGAAGTCGTGGGATGGCAGACCTCCTGCAGGCATGCCACTGAAGGCCGCCTGCCTGCCGTGCTTGGGGTGGCAAAAAAGCTAGAGCCGCCCCTGCCTCAGGCTCCGGGTGACAGGGCCCTTCTTCCCAGTGTTGGCCCCCTGCATCAGGGTTACAAACCCACTCCAAGTCTGCCCTGCAAGGCCTCTTGACTTGTGGCATCTCCCTGCACTGGGCCCTCTGCCCTGGGCCCTCTCCCCAGCTGCTCACTGCAACTGGCTCTGGTTGATGCAGCTCTGCTCCAGCATGGGTCTGCTCCCTGGGTTGCTTCTCTGGCTCTCTCTGGCTCCAGTTTGCGCAGCTCTGCTCCCAGCTCGGCTCAGCTCCTTGCATGGGTGGCGGGTTATCAGAGGCAGGGGAAGGCTAAGCTACCCAAACTGCCTGCATGGCCCCACCCACACTCCATGGTCAGGGGTCCCCTCCTGCTTCCTGCCATGCTTTGCTGCTGGGGCCCTGGACCAGTGGAACCAGAATTGGGGAGGGGGCCATAGTCCTCCCACTTTTCACCGGGTTAGATCCTGCCCTCTTCCCCTCCTCTTCCCCACCTCCCCTGCAGAGGCCCCAGTCCCGGCAAGGCTAGCATTGAGTCCTGCCGGGGAGCCCGGGCAGCTGTGGGGAGCCGTGACAGACCTTCCACCTGCCTGGGGTGTGGGGGGTCTGAGAGCAGCCCCCAGCCTGTGTCCCTGCCCCCTGGGCTCCCCGGCCGCCCGGGACAGGAGGAGGATCCACAACTCCACAACCGCTCCCACAGCTGCCCGTGTGGCTCTCCCTGAGCTGGCTCTAGCTGGCGTTGGGTCCTTGGAGTTGCAGCCCAGGCACGGTAAGAGTCGTGCATGGGCAGCTGTGGAGTCGTGGACACTCCTCCTGCCCCGGACATGTGGGGAGCCCGGGGGGTGGGGACACAGGCTGGGGGCTGCTCTCAGCCCGCATCCCAGGCAAGTTGGGGGCTGCCAAGGCTCCCCACAACTACCTGACTGGCTCATACCATGGTCGGGCTGCAGATCTGAGGCCCTCCTCCCCCCGGCCAGAGCCAGGTTGGGGAGAGCTGCACAGGCAGCTGTGGGGAGCCTGGGTCCCTACACCTGGCCTGGGGGGAGGGCTGGGACATAGGCAGGGGGCTGCATGCCTTCGCCTCCACCTCAGGTGAGGGCCCCCGGCCCCCCTCCATTTTTGGGAGGGCTCCGGCGCCCTTGCCCCAGGCTGGGGCTACTGGGGGCCGGCCTGCAGCCAGAGACACCGGGCGGCTGGAGCCAGTGCTCACAGTCAGGGCCGACTCCAGGCACCAGCCAAGCAAGCTCGTGCTTGGGGCGGCAGATTCTAAGGGGCAGCATTCCGTCAAATCCTAGGGTGGCACAGCTGCCCTTTTTTTTTGTTCACTGCTCTGGCCGCCCTGTAGAGGGCGGCTGCGCGGAGGAGGGGAGCACCCTGCTGGGAACGGGCTGCGTGCTCCGTCTGCCCCCGCCATTGCCGGGTCTGCAGCAAGCCCGGCAGCCCACGTCCTTTCCTCCCCGCTGACCGGAGCGACGCAGAGCCCTCCCAGGAGGCAGCGCAGAGGGAGGGGCCGAGTGGTGAGCGCCCTGGCTGAAGGAAGCCCTGGCCGCCCCTCTTCTCTCTCTCCCCCCGCTCCCTCCCACTCCCCCCTGCTAGCCGGGGCACGCACTCCACTGCCCGGGGCACATCTGCAGCGCAGGGAGTCCCACTAGCCGAAAGTTTGCACCCTGGCTCTGGCTGCCCCGCAGGTTTTATTTATTTTTTTGCTTGGGGTGGCAAAAAAGCCAGAGCCGGCCCTGCTCACGCCTATCGCCCACATGGCAATCCAGGGCTTGGGGCCATGCTGCCTGGGGGCCATGCCCAGCTGCCTGCCTGCCCGCCACTCCGGGGCTCAGGCTGGGGGCTGGCGCTCAGGCACCCTGGGACTGACATGGTGGGTGGGACCCTCTGGGCTCTGGTGAGCGAAGGGGGAGAGTGGCGGGGCCCCAGGCAGAAGGGATGGGCTGGCTGGGTGCTAGCCTTCCCAAGCCCTTGGGTCACCCGCCACCCATGGCTCCTTGCTTTCTCCTTAGCTCTGCCCCACTCTGGCCCAGGTAGCTCCAGCTCACATGGAGGATGGGACCCCCTGGCCTCCTAACTCCCTCATTAGCCTGCTTGCGATGTCAATCATGCTGGCCTGGAGCATTGTCCTCTCCCCATTGACCTTGGAGACTGTCAGTCTCAGGGTCCTGATTTCCCATCGACCCTTCCCCTTGGTACTGGAAGCTACCCAACCAAAAAATCTCCACTGAGTTTTAGTAAAGGACCAACAGTCGCCTTACATGTAGCCAAGCTGGGAATTCAATCCCTGTCTCCCAGAAGTCCCATGCTGGTGCCTTAACCAGGAGCCCATCCTCAGAAGGAAGTAGTGGACTGGGCTGGGCTCCCTGGCTGGGGCTTTTGTGGGATGGCTAAGAGCTGACAGAGCTCAGCATGGGCCTGGCTGGGAGTGAGCAGAGGTCTACAGGCTGCAGGGCAGAGTGACTGACAGCATCACTGTCCAGGGCAGTGAGGGGGAAACTGAAGGAGGCTGCACCAGTTACCTGTTACACCACAGGCCTATTGTGCAGCACTGAGCAACATCCTGCTTTGAACTGTTCAATGGCATTTCCCCAGGTCCCTCCTCACTCTTCCACTCACACTTCAGTTCACTTTGGAAGTGAGTTTAGTTACCAGTTGAATTAAGAGTTTAATTCTGAGTAAGAGTGTACTCTCAGGAATTTAATGCAGTTTAACCAATCCACTTTCAATGCATACCTTTAGTTAATTCAGATTAATGTTCCTGAGCATCACTGTGTAGATAAAACTTTAAAGGCTCCAACACCAGGAAGAAAATAGAAAACCCAACACCGATTATTTCTGAGAGTCTCTTGTTTATTAAGCCAATCTCGTGATTTGGGCAGCCTGACTTCTGATTATTGGAGGGGGGAGGGGGAGGGAAGCTAAGGAAAAGCCAGCTGAGAGGGAGGAAAGCAGGTGGGTTCTCATCTGCATGAACCTCATCACAAAGAAGATGATTTTTTTTTCCTTTTGCACAATTCAGTTTCTTAATTACCTGAAAGTTGAAAGCTGCCCCGAGTCGCTGTGGAAATGTGTCAGGAAGCTCAAAGCCCTGCAGAAAAGTGCTTCTCAGGATAGTTAAACACACTCACAATGGTTCAAAAAGCTTGAACGAGCAACAAAAAACAAAGGTACAAGAGGGAAAGAACGATTCCCAAATCCACCAATGTCTGCAGCATGATCCAGAGACATCACTCAGGTGTGATTATACCAGCAGCAGGGCCAATAATACTCATTTCAAAGCTCACAACACAGCCAGAATTTGCAGAATTTGCTCTCAGGCACCTAAATGCAGTGGTTTGATTTTCCAAAGCACCCTCCAGCAGCCAATCACTGTTGTCAAATATGAGTTTTTATCAGCTGCTGGGTGCTGGCACTTAGAAACCTGGCCATCAGTCTAGAATTCCTGCCAAACATCAGCTCAAATCCATACACCAAAGCAATGTAATTGCTTCATGCAGTGACTGCTTTCCAGGGAGCCAAATACTAGCATGATGTTCTCTTGCATCCACATGGCTGCACTCTCTGGATGAGGCTAACAGTTTCACAAAGCCATAGCTTGTGACTAATACTTTTTGCTTGATATTTATATTCCATCACATCCCTACAAACCTACATGACATTGAACAGACCTGCAAATTCAAAGGGGACCCTGATGCTGTTGTCAGTTCTCATCATTTCACAGCACGTCTCATAACATTCACTGTTTTTCTTAAAGACCAGCTGCTGAGGTGCTGGGATTACGTGAGAATCTTGGGTTTTGTTGAAATGCGTACGTTTCTAGCCCTCCTGGTTGTGAAGAACACCTGGAAAACCTGACCTCCATACAGTCAAACACCAGAAGTCAAACAAAAGCAAGGAAAATGCATAATTAAAAAAAAACCTGATGAATTCTTAAGGCAACCTTGGGTTTTGGGGTGGGGGGCTGCCTCATGATTTTTGTACACTTTGGGTTGGCAATGGAATCTCTAAACAGAGCTGAGAGGACCTGGGAGCTGAGCTGTCGATATAAAGAGTCGGGGGCAGGAATACAGAGTTTGGGTATTTTTCCCAATTTTATTCAGAAGAAACTTTTTTTCCAGAAGGAAAACAGGCAGCATTTGCCCTGAGAATATTCCATTGTCCTACAGCACTTGGGGTCACTGTGCATTGTCCTGCTGTGGTACCAGAGAAGGTCCCCCACTTCCTTGCTGCACGGCCCCTTTGGAGGTTCTGTGACGTGGCTGTGCACTGACGAGTCCTGCATTTCAGCAAGTGACGCATTAATGACATCTTTCCCGCTGCAAAGCGATGTCCGCGTATGTCGGTGTATCTTCTCTCGGGAACCGTGGATGCTTTAAGATAAAAACAGTAATGTTACTTTTCTGCTAAGCCAGCCTGAAGCCAGAGAAATGAAGAAAGAAAATGTCCGTCTGACAGCACATCTGTACGTACATCAGGGGATGTTCTAATGGGCATCTAGGCTGGGAAACACCAGTGGCCCCACTTCCTATTAAACCCCTCTGAGGCAGGCAGCTCAGATTTCCCCCTTCCCAGCCTTGGTCTGGCCCTTTTCTGGTCCCCAGACAGCCGGGTTTAGCCCTGACACCTGCCAGCTGGGCAGAGGAGCACTTCTCCCTCTCTCCATGCCATCCACCCCATCGAGGTAGTGCTGGGTTCTTCCTCTGATGGGCTGTTATTATAGACTCATAGACTTTAAGCTCAGAAGGGACCACCATGATCCTCTAGTCTGACCTCCTGCAGATTGCAGGCCATAGAACATCATCCACCCCCTCCTGTAACAGACCCCTAACCTCTGGCTGAGTTACTGAAGGCCTCAAATCATGATTTAAAGACTTCACATTACAGAGACTTCACCATTTATACTAGTTTAAATCTGAAAGTAACCCGTGCCCCATGCTGCAGAGAAAGACAAAAATACCCCATGGTCTTTGCCAATCTGATCTGGGGAAAAATTCCTTCCCGACCCCAAATATGGTGATCAGTTAGACCCTGAGCATGTGGGCAACACTCACCAGCCAGACACTTGGCAACGAATTAACTGTAGTAAGTAAGAGCCCGACTTATCTAGTGTCCATCTCTGGCCATTGGAGATATTTGCTGCTAGCAGTTGCAGATCAGCTACTTGCGATTACAGGCAGTCTCATCATACCACCCCCACATAAACTTACCAAGCCAGTTTGGGTTTTTGCCCCAATTGCTCATCTTGGGAGGCTGTTCCAGAACTTCACTCCTCTGATGGTTAGAAACTTTCATTGAATTTCAAGCCTAAACTTGTTAATGACCAGTTTATATCTATTTGTTCTTGTATCCACATTCACTTAACATAAATCGCTTAACATCCACCTCCCTCTTATTTATCCCTGTGATATATTTATAGAGAGCAATCATATCTCCCCTCAGAGCAATCATATCTCCCCTCAGCCTTCTTTTGGTTAGGCTAAACAAGCCAAGCTTTTTGAGTCTCCTCTAGTAAGGTGGGTTCTCCATTCCTCAGATCATCCTAGTACAAAGTGCAAGCTGGTCTCCATATTGGAAGAGAAGGTTCGAGGGCTGGAGAAACGAGTGTCGACTCTGCGTTGCATAAGGGAAAATGAAGATTTCCTGGACAGACGTCAGGAGATGTTTCTACGGCCACAATGTTCTGAAGATTCAGAGCAGGCACAGCAGGGACAGAAGGATTGTGAGGAGGTTTGGCAGCATGTGACCTCCAGAAGGAGAAAGAGGAGCGTCCATGCACCAGCAATGGAGATACAGGTGAGCAATCGTTTCCATGTTCTCTCTACAGGTACTAATGCAGAGAGTGGACTAGATGACCCATCTGAGGGAAGGGAGCAGAAGCAGACTCCACCGATTGGAAGGCCATTTTGGGTTTTTGCCCCAATTGCTCATCTTGGGATGCACTGTCCTAGAGATGGGGGTTCCACGACCACCACTCCCAAGAGGAGGAGGAGGGTGGTGGTGGTCAGGGACTCCCTCCTCAGGGGGACTGAGTCATCTATCTGCCGCCCCGACCGGGAAAACCGAGAGGTCTGCTGCTTGCCAGGAGCTAGGATACACGATGTGACGGAGAGACTGCCGAGACTCATCAAGCCCTCGGATCGCTACCCCTTCCTGCTTCTCCATGTGGGCACCAATGATACTGCCAAGAATGACCTTGAGTGGATCACTGCAGACTACGTGGCTCTGGGAAGAAGGATAAAGGAGTTTGAGGCGCAAGTGGTGTTCTCGTCCATCCTCCCTGTGCAAGGAAAAGGCCGGGGTAGAGACCGTCGAATTGTGGAAGTTAACGAATGGCTACGCAGGTGGTGTCGGAGAGAAGGCTTTGGATTCTTCGACCATGGGATGGTGTTCCAAGAAGAAGGAGTGCTAGGCAGAGACAGGCTCCACCTAACGAAGAGAGGGAAGAGCATCTTCGCCAGCAGGCTGGCTAACCTAGTGAGGAGGGCTTTAAACTAGGTTCACCGGGGGAAGGAGACCAAAGCCCTGAGGTAAGTGGGGAAATGGGATCCTGGGAGGAAGCACAAGCAGGAGAGCGCAAGAGGGGAGGACTCCTGTCTCATGCTGAGAAAGAGGGACGATAGATGAGTTATCTTAAGTGCCTATACACAAATGCAAGAAGCCTGGGAAACAAGCAGGGAGAACTGGAAGTCCTGGCACAGTCAGGGAACTATGATGTGATTGGAATAACAGAGACTTGGTGGGATAACTCACATGACTGGAGTACTGTCATGGATGGATATAAACTGTTCAGGAAGGACAGGCAGGGCAGAAAAGGTGGGGGAGTTGCGTTGTATGTAAGAGAGGAGTATGACTGCTCAGAGCTCCGGTATGAAACTGCAGAAAAACCTGAGAGTCTCTGGATAAAGTTGAGAAGTGTGAGCAACAAGGGTGATGTCATGGTTGGAGTCTGCTATAGACCACTAGACCAGAGGGATGAGGTGGACGAGGCTTTCTTCTGGCAACTAGCAGAAGTTGCTAGATCGCAGGCCCTGGTTCTCATGGGAGACTTTAATCACCCTGATATCTGCTGGGAGAGCAATACAGCGGTGCACAGGCAATCCAGGAAATTTTTGAATAGTGTAGGGGACAATTTCCTGGTGCAAGTGCTGGAGGAACCAACTAGGGGCAAAGCTTTTCTTGACCTGCTACTCACAAACAGGGAAGAACTAGTAGGGGAAGCAAAAGTGGATGGGAACCTGGGAGGCAGTGACCATGAGATGGTCGAGTTCAGGATCCTGACACAAGGAAGAAAGGAGAGCAGCAGAATATGGACCCTGGACTTCAGAAAAGCAGACTTTGACTCCCTCAGGGAACAGATGGGCAGGATCCCCTGGGAGAATAACATGAAGGGCAAAGGGGTCCAGGAGAGCTGGCTGTATTTTAAAGAATCCTTATTGAGGTTGCAGGAACAAACCATCCCGATGTGTAGAAAGAATAGTAAATATGGCAGGCGACCAGCTTGGCTAAACAGTGAAATCCTTGCTGATCTTAAACGCAAAAAAGAAGCTTACAAGAAGTGGAAGATTGGACAAATGACCAGGGAGGAGTATAAAAATATTGCTCAGGCGTGCAGGAGTGAAATCAGGAAGGCCAAATCGCACTTGGAGTTGCAGTTAGCAAGAGATGTTAAGAGTAACAAGAAGGGTTTCTTCAGGTATGTTAGCAACAAGAAGAAAATCAAGGAAAGTGTGGGCCCCTTACTGAATGAGGGAGGCAACCTAGTGACCGAGGATGTGGAAAAAGCTAATGTACTCAATGATTTTTTTGCCTCTGTCTTCACGCACAAGGTCAGCTCCCAGATTGCTGCACTGGGCAGTACAGCATGGGGAGAAGGTGACCAACCCTCTGTGGAGAAAGAAGTGGTTCGGGACTATTTAGAAAAACTGGACGTGCACAAGTCCATGGGGCCGGATGCGCTGCATCCGAGGGTGCTAAAGGAGTTGGCGGGTGAGATTGCAGAGCCATTAGCCATTATTTTTGAAAACTCATGGCGATCGGGGGAGGTCCCAGATGACTGGAAAAAGGCTAATGTAGTGCCCATCTTTAAAAAAGGGAAGAAGGAGGATCCGGGGAACTACAGGCCAGTCAGCCTCACCTCAGTCCCTGGAAAAATCATGGAGCAGGTCCTCAAGGAATCAATTATGAAACATTTAGAGGAGAGGAAAGTGATCAGGAACAGTTAGCATGGATTCACGAAGGGGAAGTCGTGCCTGACTAACCTAATTGCCTTCTATGATGAGATAACTGGCTCTGTGGATGAGGGGAAAGCAGTGGATGTGTTATTCCTTGACTTTAGCAAAGCTTTTGATACGGTCTCCCACAGTATTCTTGCCGCCAAGTTAAAGAAGTTTGGGCTGGATGAATGGACTGTAAGGTGGATAGAAAGCTGGCTAGATCGTCGGGCTCAACAGTTAGTGATCAATGGCTCCATGTCTAGTTGGCAGCCGGTTTCAAGCGGAGTGCCCCAAGGGTCGGTCCTGGGGCCGGTTTTGTTTAATATCTTTATTAATGATCTGGAGGATGGTGTGGACTGCACTCTCAGCAAGTTTGCAGATGACACTAAACTAGGAGGCGTGGTAGATACACTAGAGGGTAGGGATCGGATACAGAGGGACCTAGACAAATTAGAGGATTGGGCCGAAAAAAACCTGATGAGGTTCAACAAGGACAAGTGCAGAGTCCTGCACTTAGGACGGAAGAATCCCATGCACTGCTACAGACTAGGGACCGAATGGCTAGGTAGCAGTTCTGCAGAAAAGGACCTAGGGGTCACAGTGGACGAGAAGCTGGATATGAGTCAACAGTGTGCTCTTGTTGCTAAGAAGGCTAACGGCATTTTGGGCTGTATAAGTAGGGGCATTGCCAGCAGATCGAGGAACGTGATCTTTCCCCTTTATTCGACATTGGTGAGGCCTCATCTGGAATACTGTGTCCAGTTTTGGGCCCCACACTACAAGAAGGATGTGGAAAAATTGGAAAGAGTCCAGCGGAGGGCAACAAAAATGATTAGGGGTTTGGAGCACATGACTTATGAGGAGAGGCTGAGGGAACTGGGATTGTTTAGTCTCCAGAAGAGAAGAATGAGGGGGGATTTGATAGCAGCCTTCAACTACCTGAAGGGGGGTTCCAAAGAGGATGGAGCTCAGCTGTTCTCAGTGGTGGCAGATGACAGAACAAGGAGCAATGGTCTCAAGTTGCAGTGGGAGAGGTCCAGGTTGGATATCAGGAAAAACTATTTCACTAGGAGGGTGGTGAAACACTGGAATGCGTTACCTAGGGAGGTGGTGGAGTCTCCTTCCTTGGAGGTTTTTAAGGCCCGGCTTGACAAAGCCCTGGCTGGGATGATTTAGCTGGGAATTGGTCCTGCTTTGAGCAGGGGGTTGGACTAGATGACCTCTTGAGGTCCCTTCCAACTCTGATATTCTATGATTCTATTATTCTAGTAGCCCTTCTCTGCACCTCATCCAGTCTGAATTCATCTTTCCTAAACATGGGAGACCAGAATTGCACACAGCATTTCAGATGAGGTCTCACCAGTGCCTTGTATAATGGTACCTATATTTCCCTGTCTCTACTGGAAGTACCTCACCTGGTGTATCCTAGGACTGCATTAGCCTTTTTCATGGTTTATCTTATCTGAAATAAGGATTCATGTGTGCTGCAGGCAGTGTAGTTTTTTCCTGTCCAGTTTTGTATCTTAATGATTGATGACAAGTATCAGAGGGGTAGCCGAGTTAGTCTGGATCTGTAAAAAGCAACAGAGAGTCCTGTGGCACCTTTAAGACTAACAGATGTATTGGAGCATAAACTTTCATGGGTGAATGCCCACTTCGTCAGATGCATGACGACGAAGTGGGCATTCACCCATGAAAGCTTATGCTCCAATACATCTGTTAGTCTTAAAGGTGCCACAGGACTCTCTGTTGCTTTTTAATGATTGATGTTATTAATGGCAATATTTATAATGGTTCCAAGCACTTTTTATTAATCTATTGTTCTGTTGGAGATTGGGTGGCTCCCAACAAATGTGTTTTATGGGCAATTGCAGCAACTTGCTGAAGTTGGTGGCTGTGATAACCACCTTCTATTCAAGCTAAATAAGGGAACCATTAAATGCCCCTAGATTTAGTTTCAGTGGAAGCAAAGGAAAACCATCACCCAAGGACTAGACAGCAGAAAAGCCTGGGCATGGCAGGGGTGTGTGGTCCAAGAGCGTTCCTTTGGGTCTGATAAGAAAAGCAGAGTCAGGCTATGTGACAGAAGTAGCAGAAACACCTCAGAAGCAACCAGAGAAAGCAACAAGAGGAGCACTTGTAGCAGGACCCTGAAAGCTGAGAGAGAGAGAGCGAGCGAGCGAGAGCTTTTGGGCAGCGTGCTGGCTGGAAAGAGGCTTGCAGCTGGAATCAAAGAAAGTGCCTCTGTTGTCTGGTTCCTGTTTGTGTTCAGGGAAACAGGACTTTGTAGATGTTATGTAAATAAGTAGGGTTGCATCAACAAACATACCTGACTCTGTCATCACTTTCTCTTCTCAGTGTAATTACTGTATGCCAAGACCCAGAATACTGGCTAACTGCTTGGGTCAAAGGGAAACCTATATATATAATGTTCATAGGATTAAACTAGCTTCTGAATTCACAGGAGTCATAAATATCTGTCAAGTATCAGAGGGGTAGCCGTGTTAGTCTGGATCTGTAAAAAGCAACAGAGAGTCCTGTGGCACCTTTAAGACTAACAGATGTATTGGAGCATAAGCTTTCGTGGGTGAATACCCACTTTGTCAGACGCATGTAATGGAAATTTCCAGAGGCAGGTATAAATATGCAGGCCAGAATCAGTCTGGAGATAACGAGGTTAGTTCAATCAGGGAGGGTGAGGTCCTCTGATAGCAGTTGAGGTGCGAACACCAAGGGAGGAGAAACTGCTTTTGTAGTTGGCTAGCCATTCACAGTCTTTGTTTAATCCTGATCTGATGGTGTCAAATTTGCAAATGAACTGAAGCTCAGCAGTTTCTCTTTGGAGTCTGGTCCTGAAGTTTTTTTGCTGTAAGATGGCTACCTTTACATCGGCTATTGTGTGGCCAGGGAGGTTGAAGTGTTCTCCTACAAGTTTTTGTATATTGCCATTCCTGATATGTGACTTGTGTCCATTGATCCTTTTACATAGTGACTGTCCAGTTTGGTCAATGTACATAGCAGAGGGGCATTGCTGGCACATAATGGCATATATAACATTGGTGAACATGCAGGTGAATGAACCGGTGATGTTGTAGCTGATCTGATTAGGTCCTGTGATGGTGTTGCTGGTGTAGATATGTGGGCAGAGTTGGCATCGAGGTTTGTTGCATGGGTTGGTTCCTGAGTTAGAATTGTTATGGTGTGGTATGTGGTTGTTGGTGAGAATATGCTTAAGGTTGGTGGGTTGTCTGCTCCAACCCCTCAGACGGAGACCAACACCTACAAGATCTTCATCAAGCATTCTCAAAACTACAATATCCGCACAAGGAAATAAAGAAACAAATCAACAGAGCCAGACGTGTACTCAGAAGCCTCCTGCTACAAGACAAGCCCAAGAAAGAAACCAACAGAATCCACTTGCCATCACCTACAGTCCTCAGCTTAAACCTCTCCAATACATTATCAGTGATCTACAACCCATCCTGGACAATGATCCCTCGCTTTCATAGACCTTGGGAGGCAGGCCAGTCCTTGCCCACAGACAACCCGCCAACCTTAAGCATATTCTCACCAACAACACATATATATATACAAAAACCTGTAGGAGAACACTTCAACCTCCCTGACAATAGCAGATGTAAGGCCATCTTACAGCAAAAAAACTTCAGGACCAGACTCCAAAGAGAAACTGCTGAGCTTCAGTTCATTTGCAAATTTGACACCATCAGATCAGGATTAAACAAAGACTGTGAATGGCTAGCCAACTGCAGAAGCAGTTTCTCCTCCCTTGGTGTTCACACCTCAGCTGCTAGCAGAGGACCTCATCCTCCCTGATTGAACTAACCTCGTTATCTCCAGACTGATTCTGGCCTGCATATTTATACCTGCCTCTGGAAATTTCCATTACATGCGTCTGACGAAGTGGGTATTCACCCACAAAATCTTATACTCCAATACATCTGTTAGTCTTAAAGGTGCCACAGGACTCTCTGTTGCTTTTTTTATAAATATCTCTGTAAGTAGTACCCTGTCCTACAATCATTTACTAAAAGCTCTAAAGAATAAATCAGTGTTTGTTAGTATAAGAACAGCCAAAGTAATGCTAGAAAAATCTCTAGAAAGTGAATGAGACTCCATCTCCCTGCGATCACTTGAGTTCTTTGCCCCAAACTTTCAGGACAAGATCAACACAGTGATGTGACGTAGTTATCAAATTTCATATCCCCTGGAATGGATTTGTTGTGTGTGTGTGAAACTCAGGCTGATAATGGGATGCTAACTTCAACCTTAACTCTGAGGAGACCAGCTATGCCTCCATGATAGCAGCGCACAGCTCTTCCCTTTGTGACACTGCTTTAAACACTCAATAACATGTTACATAATAAAAATAATAATAATACTAGGAGAGAACTTCAGTGTCCCAAACTCCTCCTATGGATCTTTAGAGGAGGAGAAATAAAAATCCAGGGTTATTGTTCATTGCCAATATTAGCTGGAGTGTGGACAAATAATTATCATAAGGAAGCAATTGAAGTAAGGAAGCTCTGTGTTAGCAGCTTTCCCTGCCACTAACATAATATCCAGGGTGTGTGCACTACCGCACAGCTGCTGCTAGCAGTGTGAGCCCGTGCACACCCCACTGAAACCTACATCCCATGCAAACCCACTGGGGGAAATCCTGCTCCATTGTTGTCAATGTGAAACTCCCAGGATTTTACCCATTGCCTGTCTTCCTTCCCCACGATGGGGAGGGTTAGCAGTAAGTGGAGGTGGGGCTTCTCACTACAGCCAATTCCCACTACAGCCAATCCCCCACCTGAATGTCCAGTTCCCAGGTGTTTTATTGGGAACTTTGAAACCTTGAACATCTCTGCCTTGGTTTCAAGTATCAGAGGGGTAGCCGTGTTAGTCTGAATCTGTAAAAAGCAACAGAGGGTCCTGTGGCACCTTTGAGACTAACAGAAGTACTGGGAGCATAAGCTTTCGTGGGTAAGAACCTCACTTCTTCAGATTGTCTTGCATCTGAAGAAGTGAGGTTCTTACCCACGAAAGCTTATGCTCCCAGTACTTCTGTTAGTCTCAAAGGTGCCACAGGACCCGCTGTTGCTTCTGCCTTGGTTGTTTGTCTGACTGCAGAGGCTGGTAGGGGAAGCCCCTCTGTAGCCAGATAGATTTTCAGGCCGTGGAGGTTTCTCCCCTATTGCTGTGGTGTCGAGTCTGGGACGGATGTTTTCCTCTTGCCTGGATGCGTGTCTGTGTGTCCATGTGGGGAGGGCCTGACTGGCCAGGCTCACAGCAACTATGGGAGGCAGCTACTTCCTCCTGGGTGGAGATCTGGGACAACAGCAGTGAAACCAGGGTAACAGACACAACTTGAATCCTGAGTAAATCCATGTTCCAAGCCCACGGGTCACTGCCGAGCTGGAACAGGCAAACAAATTGCTCTTTTCTATCACTTTGCCTTGTCATGAATAAAAGTTGAGACTCACCCTGGCGCTTTCCACCCAATTCATGGAGGCATCTGGGGAGAGAATAATAGTTACACATGGTCACTTGGGTGTAAATGCCCTTAAGGGAAGGCACCTCGCTGAGCACAAATTATAACCCCCCAGCTCCCACCTCTCCCCCAGCCAGGGCAGGGCTCTCCCATGGGCAGCACTGAGCACAATGGAGCCTGTTCCTGATCAGGGTCGCTAGGGGATATCGAAGCAGAAGGATTTAATGGGGCTGTTGAAGATGTTCAGTGGAAACTGTCTGTCTGGGTTTCCACAGAGCTATTTTGTCACAAACAGAGGTGGCTTTCGGCAGAAAATTTCAACATTTTGTTCAAAAAATGAGTGCCCCAAAACTGAACTATTTTGGCCAAAACCAGAAATATTCTGGTTCAGAATACCACCTTGGTGCCACATGGGACTTGTAGTTCAGTTGCCTCATGCTCATATTCTCCTCTTCAGGCTGGCCTGGCTGGCTGGGCTTAATCTCCAATGATTCACTGCAACCAGGGACTCCCATGATGTACTATTTCCTGTCACCAAGAGGGGAGAAAGTGGTGCATCATGGGAGAGTCAGAGAGCCTGGCTCAAAGAAGAGACCAGGAGCATGAGGCACCTAAACTATGCCTATGAGGCACTCTTGCACCCAGCTCCAGGGAAGGGGTGGGACACTTTCCAATGGGAGCTTTCCCCAGGATGTGTCCTTTCCATGAAGGACGATAAGTGGTAACACTTTGCCTCAGTCCCCTAAGCCATGGCAATGCAGGACTGGGGATTACAGGCAAAGGGTGGGACAAAGGAACCTCAGGGTCTCAGATGCACGAGCCCTGGGACCACGAAAATATTTTCTCCTCATTCACTTTGATCACAGGCAGTTTGTTGTTATAACTCTTGGCCAGACAGTCTGACCTGGGATCTGTCCATCCCCCACCAATTAACACATTTACTCCCAGCCCCTGCATTTCTCCCGCATGTGCAGGTGACCCCAGTAACCCCAATGCTCTCCAAAAGCTCTTACATTCAATATGATCTGCAGGAGTGTTCCTGGTGTCATGCTGAACTTGTTCCCTGTGGGGAGTAGGACAGGGGGTATCAGTGATGCCGTGTGCTCTCTGTGTGTCACCTTGGTGACACTGATTCTGTTTCCAGAGATCCAGCTGTGAGTAGATTTCTTCCCATGGCTGGTTCTCCCTGCTAGGACCTTTTGTCTCCATTCAGCTCACACTCAGTGGAAAAGCAGCAAACCCTACTTCTGGATAATCAGGGAAGGTAGCAGCTTCACCATTTATGGAGGGAAATTCTAATAAAGATGAGACTTAAATATCCTTTTCTACTTCAGCAAAATGGCCAAGAAACCAATCACCCAAAACCCCACTAGGTCAGCATGGACTTAAGATTGGAGGGGACCAAAAATCTGTAACATCTCAGGACAGACGTTGAAGAAAACACCGTCATTTTCACAAAGTTAAAACTGGGTGACATATTTCAACAGGAATTTTTTTCATGAACAGTATTTAAACCAAAGGCCAATTTTTTGCCAAAATTGTTTCATTTAATGAAATTTTCAGTGACAATTTTTTTAAACAAAATGTTCATTTTATTTTCTTTCTAGTGGACATTTTGTTTTATTTCACTTTGAATTTTTTTGTCAAAAAACCCACATTTTCTGTGAAAAATTTTGAACACATTTTTTTATTTGAAAATTTTCCACCCAAATAAAACTGGATTTTTGGCCCAGGGCTGCTCACAATGTAGAAAGGCTGAATGTTCATCCTTAAGGGTCAACTTTAATGTCTTTATATAATGTGGAAATGAATCTTCAAAGCCCTCTTTTTGGCCCAGTCTGCTAATCAGCTCCCATGACCCAGGAGGGCAGGGTGGGGGTATTTGGAGGGAGAGACTGGTCATATGGGAGGATCAGGGAGGGAATGAATGTTTGGGGAGAGGCAGCTACAGAGCCCTACACATGGGGGGCGCAGGAGGCAGGCAGGGAACATACACAGCTGGGAGTCAGGGGAGAGGACTCCCGGTACTGAAGGTTTGTGCATCGTGTCCACCTTACCCCCACCAGGCACTGCACTGGGAACCCAGGCCGGGCTGGACACTGGCAGAGCCTGGACACTGCCTCAAGTCTCCCCATGCACCTTTCCCTCTCTGTGTGCAGCTGGTCACCCCATGGACTCCCTGGTCTCCCACCTGGCTCTTTCTGCCCCACCCACAGGGCTTAGAATGAGCGTATGGGCTCCATGGCCCTCAGAAGGGCTACAGCGAGCCCAACAGGCTGCAGAAGGGACAGAGGGAGAAGGCAGCAGTAGTCGAGGGGAGCCCTGAGTGGCAGGTGCTGGCTGCAGAGCAATGGGCAGTGACCCTTAGAGACTCTCTGTAGGGTCCTTGCGGGATCTCTGTGTGGGGTGATGGACAGACAGGGAGCCAGGAGCACTTGGAAGCTCCCTCTCTGCCCCATCTGTTATTCACTTGTACGTCGCGCTCTGAATACCCACAGGCATCCCTGCTGCCTGGCTCTTCCCAGCAGGCATGGGGGGGGAGGGGCAGCACCTTGGTCGCCCCACACACAGACCTGCACCAAATTCACACATCCTGTGAGTGAACCCACTGTGGGTGTTTCGGGGCGAGTCCATGTGTGGATGCGCCTTGCCTGGCACTAAACCAGCTGCACATGGGTGGTGGGTATCAGACCAGGGAGGCTAAGCCTCAAACAGGCAGGTGTGGCTCTACCCATGCTCTGCCCTGAGGCCCCTCACCAGCATCCTGCTCTTCCCCTGTGGCCCTGTCCACGCTGCTCCTCTTCCTGCCCTCACTCAGCCTTTCCCCCGAAGCCAGCTGGGGTTGAGGCTAGGGCGGGCAGGGCAGGTGGGCCAGCTGGCAGCCCAGGGCTGCTGAGGCAGGTCGGCCGGTGGTCTGAGCGAACCAGTGGGCCTGGACTCAGGGTGGCTGGTGTGGGGCTCCTCTGGCCATGGTGGGGGGCTCAAGGCTCCAGCAGGGGAGGGGGGGACAAACAGTGAGGGAGGGCTGTGGCCTTGGAGAGAAGGGGTGGGGCTGGGCTAGCCTCCCTGAACGGGGGCTCACATGCAGCCCATGCAGCTGTAACCAATGGAGTTAACATTGCACGTTACCCACTGCAGCTGGATGGACTGGAGACCCTGGGTTCCCAGCCAGGCCTGGCCACTCCCAGCCCCACCCTGGAAGAACAGATCCGGTTCTAGGGAACTGGCTGGGTTTGTTGATGCTGCTTTGTGGGTGAGTAGCCCTGATACCCCCTGAGTGTAAAACAGGGTCACTTTCATTCTTTCAAACACCTCAGGGTGATTTTCAAACATGCTCACTCTGCTGCCAGTGAATTCAGTGAGAACACACCTCTTTGGCAAACTCCTTCCTTAAAGCGTCTCCTCCTAACCCCCAGATCTCACCACAACCAGGGAATCATAGATACATGGAAGATAAGGGTAGAAAGAAACCTCAGGAGGTCATCTAGTCCAACCCCCTGCTCAAAATATGACCAAACCCAACTAAGTCTTCTCAACCAGGACTTTGTCAAATCATCCCAGCTGGGCCCTTAATAACCTCTAAGGATGGAGATTCCACCACCTCCCTAGGTAAAATCCATCCTTCCCTGGCCTTTACAAAATTTCCTACACAACAACCAGACTGAACCCCCTTCCCCACCAAACACAAAAGGAGAGCTGAGAACCACTTGGACCCTGGAGCGACAGCTGGCCCTTACTTGACGCAGAGAGAACAGACCCAGAAAGAAAACGAGATGGGAGACGGAATAAATCTCCTCCTACCTTTGATTCCTTGGTAGAGACACAACTGGAAGCATTGAGACAATGTGATCAGAGATGTGGCCATGTTTCCTCATGAGCAGAGAGAGAGAGAGAGAGAAATTGAGTGACATGCATAAGGGCCCTTCCTGACTAGGGGATGCCTTCCTGAAGTTTAGTATCTGTGTGTCGATATTCCATCCAGACACCTGTCCCTAGCTGAGCCCTAGATTGTGACCATCTATGGGGCAGGGACTGTCCCCTTCATTACTGATCTGTGCAGCTCCTGACACAGTGGGGTCCTGATTCCTGACTGGGGCTCCAGGGCACTACAGTAACACACCTAATAAATAATGTACAGCACCTAGCACAATGGGGCTCTGATCCCTGACTGGGGCTCCAGGGTGCTACTGTAACCCACACACCTTCTGATTGTGGTGTTCTGTCCCATCAAGTGGCACCAAGATCACTTAGAGAGAGAGATAAAATGAGTTTGCTCTACAGCCTTAGCTAACAGCCAGTTGGCTTTTAGCTCATGTGGTAGAGGCTCATGCACTAAA
Organism: Malaclemys terrapin pileata; assembly: GCF_027887155.1. Taxonomy (NCBI): domain Eukaryota; kingdom Metazoa; phylum Chordata; order Testudines; family Emydidae; genus Malaclemys; species Malaclemys terrapin. The sequence goes on from NC_071524.1 coordinate 4,385,256, forward strand.
CTCCAGAGATCCCAGGTTCCATCCCACCTGCCAATGACCGAGGTCTGTTGGTGTTACACTACTGCAATACAAATAATTAATCACAATGATAATCCCTTTCATCATCTCTTTGATCTTTCTCCCCAGCAAGCCTCCCCCCGAAAAAATGATCAATTTCACTGTGTCTTTAATCTCTTCCCCCATCCCAGACACACTGGGTACAGGGGATCGAAGGGGGTGTCTCTGCCACATCTGTCTGTACATTTGCTAACACAGCTTGGCCTCACTGTCATACCCACCTTTCTTTCCCAGCAGATAAAGCACCACAGCCAGAACCAGGATGGCAGGAATTGTAATTCCCAATGGGAGCATTAGATCCAGCCCTAGGGAAGAACCTCGATGTGAATGGCCTCTCCAAGCAGCCACCAGCAAGTCCCCACCCCATGGAAAGTGGCCCCTCATGTCTTCATGAACATACCTGCAAACTCACCCCACGGTTATCTGCAGGGTGAGTTACTGGCTGTTCTTTGTGAGTAAAGTTCATTGAAGTTTTTCCACAATTTTTTCCCCCAAAGTTTTTTTTAATCCAAACACATTTTAACTGAAATCAAAATCTTTCCCCAAACAATTTATGTGCAAGGAGCTTCTTAATTTTTCCACAAAAATAATTTTGAAATGAAAGACATCATTTTGTTTGGCTTTAAATTGACAATTTTGTTTCATTTTGGTTTTCAAAATCCACAAATGGAAGGAAAATGTCCATTTACTTTGAAACTAAACAAAGTGAAACTCTCTGTGTTTCTAACTGACAGTTGTGTCTCATTTTGGTTCCAAATCCCGCCCACCTCCAAAAGCAAACTGTCAATTCAAAATGAGGCTAAATGAAAACATTTAGTTGAGTTTTATGAATATTTTTGATCAAAACACTGAAATTTTCCATAACAAGTTTTAAATTAAATAGTTTTCTTCTCATTTTTTGTGGCAACAAACCTGGATTTTCCCTCAGCTCTCAGGGTGAGCTCCTCAAGGCAGGAAACATCCCTGTGGGAACTGCCCTGCTTCAGGGAAGCATCACTGTTCGGGACAGCACCAAGCTACAAACTTAACTTCAAACAGCCATTTTAGGTCCAGCAATGGGACTGTAGCAGGTGCTTAAAGTTAAGCACCTACATAGGTGCTGTCCTGGATAGGGTTGGACTGGAGCACATGCTTGAGAGCTTTCCTGAGTGAGGGCCAGAGATCTGTACAGCATGCAGATACGTGTGCAGAGCTTGTCAAAAAATACCCAGCGGAAGAGTTTTATATCAGGAAATGCTGTTTCTTCAAAATCAAAACCTTTCGACCAGGCTCTTCAGTCTTTCGGAATCGAAATGTTGCTGAATTTCTGTTCCTTGCAAAATCTGAAATTTTGACTTTTCATCCTGATTCAGGATGAAAATAAAATGTGAAAGGTCGAATTTCTCACAGGACAGAAATGCTGTGTTCCCAGGAGCTCTTGAAGCACAAATAACTTTAGTGTTGCTCTAGCAGGAGTCACTAGGTGGCGCTGACACCACCTTTCCTTGCAGTACAAGTGCTTCAGGCAGCCTTTGTAGCCATCCTCCTTGGATGTCGGTTTGTTGCTGCAGGCGCTTTGGGGGGAGCTGTCAGGTTGGGGCTCTGCTAAAGTCAGTTCCTGGGACACGGTTGCTGCCTGGGAACTGGGCACCGGTACTGGGCTGAGATTCCTGAAAGAGGGTTTGCCTGCATGCTGTTTGTTCCAGGACTGGAGCACAGAGCATAAATAACTAATTACAGAGAGACAGAACTTGAGAGCCCAGGTGTGATGATGCACCTGGTGCCTCCTGCCAGAACAACACCAAATACAGTGAGTGGAGAGGGAGGAAATAATTCACTGACTGCCAGTTTAGCAGAGGGGGTCAGTGCACTCCAGATGAAACTTGCCCATCAGAAGGGTTTGGGATTCCCCCTTTGAAAGAGCCATCTTCCTGCCCTGCAAAAATGTTGCCCGGCTCCGCAATGCTGGTTAAAACCTGGGAGAGCTGCAGGGAGAATGCGCCGCATTGGATGAGCCCGTCATCCTGTTGTGTCGTTGTGAATTTCCTCTATATCCACCACCACAGCGATCACACTCAGACTGGGGGCTGCCCAGCCAAGGATCCATCTTTCCCTAAATAGAGCCCCCGAATAAAGAAACACTTCAGAATCATTTACCTTGTGGTGCGGAACCCCCGACACCGCCGCTGCTGGAGTCATCACCTAGGCAATAAATACACAAGAGATCAGAGCAGAGCATGGCCCCACTCCAGGCCCATACGCTGCCCTAACGCAACTACACCATGGGCAATAACTGGCTGGTGGCCGTGCTGCTGAAAGGGGCCTGGGGTTAGAGTGACTCACAAACTGAATCTGAGTCAGCAATGCGATGTAGTTGTGAAAAGGGCTAACGTTGTATGTAAGACACGGGAGCTCATTGTCCTGATCTGCTCAGCACTGGTGAGGCCTCAGCTGGAGTACAGGGTCCAGTTCTGGGTGTGACACTTTAGGAAAGTTGTGGACAATTTGGAGACTCCAGAGGAGAGCAACAAAAATAATCAAAGTTTTAAAGAACCTGACCTAGGACGAAAGGTTAAAAACACTGGGCATGTTTTGTCTTGAGAAAAGAAACCTGAGGGGGGAACCTGATAGTCTCCAAATATGCTCATGGCTGTTATAAAGAGGATGGGGATCAATTGTTCTCAGTGCCCACTGCAGGTAAGACAAGAAGTAATGGGGTTAATCTGCAGCAAAGGAGGATTAGGTTAGACAGTAGGGAAAGCTTCCTAACTATAGGGCTAGTGAAGCTCTGGAATAGGCTTTCAAGGGAGGCTGTGGAATCCCTGTCACTGGAGGGTTTTCAAAGCAGGTTGGACAAACTCCTATCAGGGATGGTCCAGGTTTACTTGGTCCTGCCTCACTGCAGGGGGCTGGACTTGATGACATCTTGAGGTCCTCTTCAGCCCAACATTTCTATGATGTCCCCATCCCCCACCTGTCTGGGTTGGGCCATCTGAGCTGAAATGGGTGAAAATGGGGGGCGGGGTGCCCTTTGTCAAATTTTGAACCGAGGTGTTTTGTTAGACATTTTTTGTTTCAGATTTTGATGAATTTCAGCATTTCGATTTTCAGGGGTTTCTTATTGAATTGTTGTTCTCGCTCTGCCATTCACCCCACTATTTGGTCTGATGCTGAGTTGCTCGGCAGGGCTGAGCTGGGTCACAGACACAGACACACACACACACACGCACACACACACTTACCGGTGACACTTAGGCGCTGGGCAGGGCTGAGCTGGGATCTGGTCACCTGGTTGTTACTGTCCTTGATCTCATACCCACAGGTGTAATTCCCAGAGCTGATTACAGACACCCCATGGTCATAGTCGTAGGTGGCCTTCTCTGAACCCCGCTGGGATGAAACCTCCTCCCCCTCCTTGCAGAAGATGACCCGGGTGGCCATGAACTGGGAGAACATTAAGCACTGGAACCGCACGGAGTCCCCTGGCTGGGCAAACGTCTGGCTCAGGTGGAGGTCAGGGGCACGGAGAGCACCTGGGAAGGGGAATGGGTCAGAGCTGTCAGTGGGGCATTGGTGTCACCCAGCCCTGTTTATGGGGCAGGAGGTAAATGGTGGGTGGGTCTGTGCCACGTCTCAGATGGAGGCTCTGATTACAGCCCAGTTGGGCAGACGGGGGAGAATCTCTCTCTGGTGACCAGAAGCTTTATTCCCTGGGATCATTTGAGTTATGGAAGAACCTGGAGGCTCAGCTGGGCTGGGTTTGCATTGTCTGGTGCTGTTCACTCTCCTAGAATAAGAGCCCCCAGTGCAGGCACCCCGCAGCCCCAGATGGAGCAAAACAGCCGGGAGAAAGGCAACCCCTCAGCGAGGCCACCCCTGGCCATTGCGGGCTGTCTAGGGCCTGGCCAACACCTCGGCCTGGCCAACACCTCAGCTCATGCAGTGAAGGCCAGTTGCTGCCCCTGGGAGATCACAAGTTGACAGCCAAGGAGCTGTATCCAGTTCCTAACCCCTCCGATGTCTGCTCTAACATCCTCCCTGTCCTTGTGACCCTCCTGCCCCTCAACCCTCCAGCAGACCCAGACTAAGGGAAGGTCCTAGAGTATCTGCAGGGAGCGGATTCCCCTTTCCTGGGAATCGCCAGGGCAATGGGACCCAGCTGTGAATTCCCAGGGGAATTGCTGCTGCCGCTGGGTAGGTCAATATCTGCCCAACATCTTCCCCACCTCAGTAGTGCCCCCTGCTGCTGTCTTGCCCGGGCAGCCAGCAAAGACACGGCTCCACCAGCCCCTGCTGGGCTGGGTACAGGGTCGCTGGGGACAGTTCCCTAGCCTGGGTCATACGGGAGCTCAGCCTGGATTATATAATGGTTGCTTCTGGCCGTACCCTCTCGAGCGGCACCTGCCCGCCCAGGGCTGACTTTTAATGGTGCTGCTGACATTTAAGAACGAGGTGCAGGCTGACTTTATATGGGGGAGTGAGCTCCACGGGAGAGACCTGCAGCCGCAAGGGGAGCCTGTGCATGGGAATGTAAATCCCTTGGGGTGAGAGCCGTGGTGTTCTCTGCTTCCCAGGACCAGTGCCCCGGGGGTGGGACAGGCTGTGAATGTGACTCTCTGATCCACATGTCAAAGTGGCACCAGGGCAGAGCAGAGCTGAGAAGTAGCAGGACAGGGAGGGGTCGACCAGGAGATCTGCACCCTGGTCAGATCCCACACAGCCCTGTCTGCCTTCCTGTGCCATTTCCGCTGACACCACAGGTGTGGTGGCTGGATGCTATGGAGGGGGAAGGGTAAATGCCATGGGCAGATTGGAGACAGACAGACAGATGGACTCACCGGGAGCTGAGCAGATCTCCTGGCTGCTGGGACTCAGCGCTGGGAACAGAAATGTGCCGTGTGGTTAGTGCTGGAGATAAAATCTCCCCCTTTTCTAAGGTCCCCTTTGAGGGACAAAAACTGCCTTTAATAGGAGAAAATTTCTAATTTCTGTTTTGGTGAAGAAGCAAACCAGGCAGAACATTATATCTGGGGCATGGCAGGTTCCTCGCACACACAGACCTTGGCTGAGCTGGGAACCACCTTTCCCTTCAGCTCTCTAGAGGGCCAGATCCTCAGCTGGCGTAAACCAGCATTGACTCCAATGGAGCTACACTTATTTACACCAGCTGGGGATCGGGCCCAGTAGCTCTCATACTTAGTGTTTACACTGGTTCCCATTTCTCTCCCACTGAAGAGGATTTGCCGACAGTCTGCATCAGGGGCTGCTCTTGGTTCTCTTTCCTCCCAACCTACTACAAATTAGCACAGGATTCCCACATACTCACCGGGAAGCAAGAGGCACAGAGACAGGATCATCAGGGCAGTGGTGGGAACCAATCGGGATGGAAACAGCCCAGCAGCTTCTGTTTCTGATGAGGTCGGGAGGGAACAATCCACAGTTGCTCCCTGCTTCCACCTGCCCCTTCTGCGCCATCTGACTTCAGCAGAAGGGAAGCTCCCATCTCCGATCTGCCCCCATCTGCTCCCCAGAGTTGGATACTCCAGCCAGCCCCTCTCCCTGCTTGCAGGCTCCTGGGTCTGCAGGGCTCAGGCAGCAAAGACTTCTCTCTGACCTACTGTTTCTCCTTCCTGGGTCTGATAATCATCATTGCTCCCAGTTTCCTGCCCCGCACCACCCACCTTCCGTGCTCCGGCCACAGCGTCTCTATTTAGGGCTGCAAGATTGAGAACCGAAGGGGCCTGGTTTGGTTGTTTGAATCTAAACATATCACTGAGGAAACGCCTCCCATCCCATCTCACTGCCTGGGGATTGAGACAGCCCCTGGCTAAAGGCACAGCTGGGCCAGGGTGAAAGGTCACTGGGTGATTGGGGGTGGAGTGGGGGAGCTGGGATGTTGGATGAGCCTGAATCTTTTCCCTCCAGCCTCCAGTCCCTGGTGAGAAGGACCCAGCTCCCCCAGGGGCAAATTCACCTTCTGGGCTTAAGGGGCCATAAATGGGGTCTGGGCCTTGTGCTGGACCCTCTGCACAGGGGTAAATTTCACCCCCAGAGAACACTGAATGTGGGACTACACTGGCTTCCCCACCTGCCTAGTCTCCACCTACCCCATCCTCCACACTCAGCTCCAGCCACTTCTGCAGGCTCTGTCCTGACTGCCCCTGCTCCCCATTCTGGGCTCCTGAGGAGTCTGCTGACCCTGCTGATAGACCAGCACCAGGTCCCTTCCCCCTATCCTGCTTCCCTCTCAAGTCACCCCACACTGCCAGGGAAGGAAGAACACAAGACAGTTGAGAAAGAGCATCCAGAAGTGACCTCTGAGCATGTGAGGAGCTGGAATCAGTGTCACTAAGCAAGTGGGGAACCAGGGAAAAAGCCAAAGAAACGTGTGGGATAGAAATGTAAGGGACTGTTGGCCCCTTATTAAAACGTATGTGGGTTTTCGGCTGGGTACTCCCAGTACCAGGGGGAAGGGTCGATGGAAAATGAGGACTCTGAGATTGATAGTCCTCAGGAGTAATGGGGAGTGGCCAATTCTCCAGGTCAGCCTGATAGACAGGGCGGGCAGGCTGATGAGGGAGTCAGGAGGCCAGGAGGGGTCCTGTCCTCCATGTGAGTTGGAACTGCCCTGAGTCACAATGGGGCAGAGCTAAGGAGAGAGCAGGAGCATGAGCTAAGCTGAGCGCAGAGCCTCACCAACCAGAGCCAGAGAGAAGCAGCTGAGGGAGGAGATCCCTGTTGGGAGAAGAGCCAGAGAAGCAGCCCACATCCATGCTGGGAGAACAGTTGAAGCAACCAGAACCAGAAAGGCCAGAGGAGGTAGAGGAGCAACAGCGCAGGGGCTGGGGCTGGGACAGTCCGGAGCTGGGTGTGGTGAGCAGCTGGAGAGTGTGAGGGGGGACACTTGGGCAGAGGGCCCAGCACAGGGAGATGCCACCATTCAAGAGGCCTTATAGGCCAGATTGAGGAGGAATCATAACCCTGATCGGGGCGGGGGGGGGGGGGGGGGGGGACGACTGATGCTGCAGAGATGGGTCCTGCCACCTAGAGTCCGAGGCGTGTGGCCACAGCCAGAGCAAGTGTCTGACCCATGGCATCCCTGCAGCACAGCCAGGGCATGGGCAGGAGTCCACCAGGAATCCCGGGCCCAGCCTTGTTGGAGTTACAAGGACTTTGCCACACAGGAGAGTGGAAGGGGGTCCTCAAGGTCAGGCAGGCCTCTGGGTAAAGGGAGTGGGAGTGAGGACTTTCGCTAGCAAATTCCACTGGGGTCGTGTATAGCGCAGGAAATTTCCCCACAATATCGGGACCATTCCCTCACTTACAGAAAGAAAGTCTTGTTAACACCTCTGCGGGAAGCCAAGTAGCAGAGGGCCCTCAAGGGAAATCTGTCAGGAGCACAAGGCAGAGCAGTTTTGCAGAGCAACTTTGCACAGTAATTGATGCAGAAACCGATTGTCCTGGGATGGTGGCTGGGCCCATTTCACCCCTGGGATGGAGTCAGCTCTGCAGAGCAGCTGGACAGGGGATATTTGGGGGAGCTCAGATGCTCAGGTGAGGGTCAGAGGAGCACAGTTTGACACTACCTGTCATAAGCAGTGTCCAGAAAACGCCAGTGTGAAAAAGGGTAAATATTTGTGGCAAGTTTTTTAAAATAATTGTTTCGAAACCTTTTGTGAAAAATATTTTTTCCCATCTCTTGGTGGCAAAATGATAAAAATGGAGGGAGGGGAAATTTAAAACCTGAAAACATTTCAAAAATTCCCTGAAAAAGTGGGTTATTTAAATATAAATTTTTATTTTTTCTTACTTTAATTTTCCAGTTTTGTTTTTACAAAACCCCAAAACAGTTTTAACTTTGTCTTTGAAAAAATTGAAACTGGAAAAAATGAAAATGTTTGATAAAATCTCTCCTTTTCAAAATCTGTCATTTTTAGATCACAGCATTTTGGCGGCTCTAGCCCAGAGTGATCCCCGGAGCTGTGGTTCAGGCTGAGCTGCTGGCACCCTTGGATGGCAGCCGGGCCTTGCTTGTAGCTCAGACAATGCTGCCCAGAAAGAGCCTGATCCAAAGCCCCTTGTGTCACGGACTCACAGATCATGCCCACTCTTGGCCCGGTGCGATCCATGGGGGAACCCGTTTAGATGAGACAGCCCTTCTCAGGGGTCCACTCTCTCTCAGGGTTAGGCCTCTCATCTCCTGGAGCCACATGTCTCTGAGCCTTATCACTGCAATCAAGGGTGATCATTTCTCGCTGTGGGACCCCTCAGGGAGTCCACTTGCTCTGGACCCTCGGGGCCTCCACCCCCCGAAGGGGTTGATGCAACCCTGTTCTCTAGACTGAAGTGATTCTCAGCCAGCGGAAAACAATAGGGTTTATTGAGCATTGAACACAGCACAGGAAACTCTCAGGGCCTCAGGCCTGGCCTTCCTCAACACAGCACATCCCAGTCTCCCCTGCATCCAGGTCGGTCCTGCCTGCTCCCCGTCTCCAGCCCAGAGCCCCCCTATCACTGCTTCCCAGCTGGGCATCTGATATCACTGGCCCAAGCCCCACCTCTGTCCATTGTCTTCTCTCCAGGTAAACAGAGTCGCCTGGACATCCTCTCCTCTCTTCTGTCCTCTGGCCCCCTCTCGCTGGAACCAGCAGGTTAGGTCACCCTGGTTCTCTTTTTACAGCCAGTTGTCCTCCCACTGGCCAGAACCGCCGCAACTCCTAAGCTGGGTCCTCAGGTCGTCAGGTCACCAGTCGCTGGGGTATCTGTCCTCCAAGCCATGGACTGGGTCCCAAGTTTCCTCTCCGATACTCTGTAACAACAGACTCCCTCTCCCCTCACCTCGTTAAACCAGTAACACCCAGGGAAACGGCATCTGACCCCCTCTGCATGCAAACCATTGGAAAAACAAGGAAAACACAAGAAAATCCCCCACTTCGTCACACCTTGGTGTCAATGGAAAGACTCCACTGACATCACTGGCCTGGTGATCAGGCTACGGTGTAAGAGGGTCACTAAGAGACCCCAGCCCAGACCATCCGCAGGAACAGGCAAAATCTATGATTCTATGATTCTATGAGCAGCACATAAGGGGAACATGTGAAGAAGGGGGCTCACCCCCCACCCCGCAGAGCTGGAAATGCAGCTGATAAATGAAGCAAGAGCATCTGCAGAGTGAGTTCCTCCTGCTGCACAGACCCCGCCACTGGCTCACTGCACAGACCCTGAAAGGAGCACAGACGGCTCCGCACATGGAAGAAATGACCAGGGCTCCTCTCTACGCTAGTGTTTTAACAGACACTTGAAAGGCATCAGCTGCACAGAGCCTGTGATAGAGATAGAGACTGATAGATAGATTGATGGATAGAGAGACAGAGATAGACAGAGGATGTATATGGGGATAGATAGATACAATATTATTTTTAAATACCGTGCTTGGTTTATTTAATCGTTAAGCACAGAGACCAAGAGTTTCAAAAATGGTAGTGATTTCGGGGGCCCGATTGAAGACATCTTAAAGGGGCTGATTTCCAGCAGGTTGTGGCTCAGTGCAGTCTGTCTGTCACCCCATAAGCTGTCTCACATTGGGCTCCCAAAATCAGTGGCCCTTTTGGAAGGTTTGTCCGGAAGTGCTTGGGCCAATTATGCATGTGCCGAATCTGTGTGTGAGACCAGCTGTAGAGGTGGGAGGGGATAAGTTCCCATGGCCCAGTCTATTCTTGTCCCTCAGGCAGACTGCAATCAAGGGTGATCATTGCCAGCTGTGGTGGGGATTTTGTGATAAAGCTCCTCTGGCACAACCACACTGCACCGACGCTGAGTGGCCAGTCCAGTTCTCAGCTGCCCCAACCTTCCCTGCAGGGTGAATATTTATCATTTCCTGCTGCAGCAACAGAGGCAGCTGTGTGAAAGCTGTGGACACCCTGACATGTTCCCAAAGCAGTTGGAGTTGACCCAGCACCTGCCCCTGAAACACAACCCCTGCTGCTATAGCAGGGGTTCTTAAACTAGGGGTTGTGACCCCTCAGGGGGTCACCAGGTTATTACATGGAGGGTCGTGAGCTGTCAGCCTCCACCCAAAACCCAGCTTTGCATCCAGAATTTATAATGGTGTTAAATATATAAAAAAGTGTTTTTAGGTTCAACAAGGACAAATGCAGAGTCCTGCACTTAGGATGGAAGAATCCCATGCACTGCTACAGACTAGGGACCGAATGGCTAGGTAGCAGTTCTGCAGAAAGGGACTAGGGGTCACAGTGGACGAGAAGCTGGATATGAGTCAACAGTGTGCTCTTGTTGCCAAGAAGGCTAACGGCATTTTGGGCTATATAAGTAGGGGCATTGCCAGCAGATCGAGGAACGTGATCGTTCCCCTTTATTCAACATGGGTGAGGTCTCATCTAGAATACCGTGTCCAGTTTTGGGCCCCACACTACAAGAAGGATGTGGAAAAATTGGAAAGAGTCCAGCGGAGGGCAACAAAAATGATTAGGGGTCTGGAGCACATGACTTATGAGGAGAGGCTGAGGGAACTGGGATTGTTTAGTCTCCAGAAGAGACGAATGAGGGGGGATTTGATAGCAGCCTTCAACTACCTGAAGGGGGGTTCCAAAGAGGATGGAGCTCGGCTGTTCTCAGTGGTGGCAGATGACAGAACAAGGAGCAATGGTCTCAAGTTGCAGTGGGGGAGGTCCAGGTTGGATATTAGGAAACACTATTTCACTAGGAGGGTGGTGAAGCACTGGAATGCGTTACCTAGGGAGGTGGTGGAATCTCCTTCCTTGGAGGTTTTTAAGGCCCGGCTTGACAAAGCCCTGGCTGGGATGATTTAGTTGGGAATTGGTCCTGCTTTGAGCAGGGGGTTGGACTAGATGACCTATTGAGGTCCCTTCCAACCCTGATATTCTATGATTCTATGAACTTTTAAGGGGGGTCACTCAGAAGCTATGTGAAGTAGGAAGTTATCTGGTATCAGCTAAGGGGTGAATTTATACTGTCCAGTTACACCAGTGTAAGTCCCTGTGCACACCTGGTTCTGGCATAAGAGACACTTTTTCTGGTTTATCTTGTTTTGAAAGCAATATTAACGATAAGCCGAACATTGCAGTGGGGGAAGTTTAGGTTGGATATTAGGAAAAACTTTTTCACTGGGAGGGGGTGAAGCACTGGAATGGATTACCTAGTGAGGTGTTGGAATTTCCTTCCTTAGAGGTTTTTAAGGTCAGGCTTGACAAAGCCCTGGCTGGGATGATTTAGTTGGGGATTGGTCCTGCTCTGAGCAGGGGGTTGGACTAGAACCTCCTGAGGTCCATTCCAACCCTGATATTCTATGATTCTATGATGTTGGGAATACAGCGTGATAACTATGAGGATAATTAACCATGGGAAAAAAATTACCAAGAGCTAGTGAATTCTCCATTACAAGCAATTTTTAAATCAAGGGTGGATGTTTTTTCTGAAAGGGAAGCTCCAGTTCAAACAGGAATTAATTTGGGGCAGTTCTCTGGCCTGTGTTATACAGGAGGTCAGACTATGTGATCACAATGGTCCCTTCTGGTCTTAGAATCTATGAATATACTTGACATAGGCTCTGAATCCACAATAAGAGTGTCCCAGGGGGAGTTACACCAGCAAAGCTAGAGTGGTTTAATTATACTGGTAAGTTTCTCTACGTAGAGAGAAGCCCTGGCATAAAATGCTCTTCCCATCAATGCTCTCCTTCTCCTTCTACATCCCTTGTCACTGGAGTAGCTGAGCCTGTCACAATCATTAATGGGATTTATCCTTAGACACTCCTGATGTTCCTCCTCATTTCACAGATGGGGAGACTGAGGCAGAGAGAGAGACTAAGTCAATGAGCCCAGGGCACGTAGGAGTCAGCAGCTGAGTCAAGGGTTGAACCCAGAGCTCTTGAGGGCCAATCCACTGCCCTGGCCACTAGATCATCCTTCCTCCCCTCAGCCCCCAACCCTCACAAAGTCTGGGTGACAATGACCAACCTGGTACCTGCCTATAAGGCCAAAGACCCTGGGCTATTTCATCCAAAGGGGGAAGAGCCTGAATGAGATGGGACTGGGAAACAGGGAAAATGTCAGAGACACAATCTGGGAAATCTGCCGCAGGGGATTTAATTGATCTCACAGACAGTCCCACTCCCTGTTGCTTCTGGGCTAGATCCTGCCTCCCTCTCCTGGCCCAAACCCCAGAGTAGCCAGGGTAGAATTAGATCCATCTCAACCACCCTGCAGGGAATATTGATGGAGCCAGATACTGGAGTACTAGAGAGCGACCGGCTGCTGCTCGGGAACTCTCTGCACACCCAGTCCAGCTGCTCTGTGCAGCCGCTCAGGGAGGAAACCACAGCACGAGCCGACAGCGCCCAGAACATCTGCAGAGACTCCCATGCAGACACCTCTTCCCCCACCCAGCAATGAGCTCTCCCCAGCCTGACCACGAGCTAGCAGCCCGGTGGGGTGGGTGGGTGTCACATCCTGTGATGTGGGATTGAATAACCTACTCACACGGTGTTATTTTTGTCCTCAAACATTGACCTGCCTCATTCTCTCTCTCTCTGTCCAGTTAGTCTGTTCTCATAAGGTTTCCAGGGCAGTTTATTTTCATAGTCGTACATTTAAAGGTCAGAAGGTACCAATGGGACCATCTAGTCACAGCATCTGCACAGCCCAGGCCAGAGAGTCTCCCCCAGGGATCCCTGCATTGAGCTGCTCACTTCTGGCTGAGCTAGAGCCTGTCTGATAGAAAGAGACGTCCCCTCTTGGGTTAAAGACTCTGAGCTGGCTCACATTCCTAAACACTAAGATGATTGTGGGTGATCAGTGCAAGAGAGGACCAGGGGGGAGGGAGATGCTGGACTGGGACAGAGCAACTGGAGATGGGCCATGAGGTTTCGCTCCAGCTCTGGTTCCTAATCTGACCTTCCCCATAGTTTGTGGGTGTGGACCTGGGATTCCGGTTTGGGCCTATCATCAGGCGCGGCTCTATGTATTTTGCCGCCCCAAGCACGGCAGTGAGGCAGCCTTCAGCGGCATGCCTGCGGGAGGTCCGCCAGTCCCGCCCCTTCGGCATACCCGCCGCTGAAGCCGCGGGACTGGTGGACCTCCCGCAGGCATGCCGCCGAAGGCAGCCTGACTGCCGCCCTCATGGTGACCTGGTGCTTGGAGCCACCCCTGCCTATCATACAGACAGCCCCAGGCCACACAGTTAGGATCTAAACTCTCCCAAAGTACTGGTGTGGGGACTGTCCCTCTGAGACCAAAAACACAATAGGTACCAGAAAGGATGATTTTCCATTTTCAGATGCCAAAACTGACATTTCCCTCACAGTTTTCAGGTTTTCAATTTCTTGATGAAAATGTAAACTTTTATTACTGAAAATTTCAAGGGAAATTCATCTAAATTTTCCACAAGAAAATCCATTTGTCTCTGTGATCTCCTAGATCATCATCATGTTCCCATTACACCTCTGGCACTTAGGGCAGTGACAAAACTCCTCCACCCCTGTCTGTTTCTGGCAAGTCTTGCAGTGGTTCCCCAGCTGCTCCCCAGGTTTTTCAGCTCGGCTTCCTCAGCTCTTCTCCATGTTGTTTTCGGGCAGCCTCGTTTTCACTTGCCTTCAGGTGTCCATCTAATTGCTACTCTAGTGATGGAATCAGTTCCCACCCGAAGCACATGGCCAATCCATCTCCAACGCCTCTTGGTAATGATGGTGCTCAGATCCTCTTGGCTGCACTGTGTGAATGGATTTTGGTCTGAGATTGTTCAGGGCCAAAAGATATGGAGGATTTTTCTGAGGTAGGTTGTATGGAATGAAGACAGTTTGGTCGTGTCAGACATTCTCATTCCCCAGGGTTCTGCACTATAAAGTAATATTGAAAGTACGCAGCTCTGATAAATCTTGAGTTTGGGTTTGGTGTTGTATTCTCCTGATTTCCAGACTGTATTTAAGCTCCTGAAGGTGTTCCTGGCTTTACTGATTTTGTTCCGGATGCCCTGGCTTGTTCTACTATCCTGGCTGAATGCATTGAGTTGAGTTGTTTTTTCTTGTATATGGTGCTGGGTATGTGATAGGAGAACAAGATTATCTGCGAAGTCCAAGTCTTCAAGGGATTGAGAAGGGTGTCCATTTAAAGCCTCTTGGCATGTCTTCTGTTGTATGCTGCATTACCCAGTCAATGTCAATGCTGAAGAGGATTGCAGACATGATGTACCCCTCACGTGCTCCTGTTTTGACTTCAAAACTGAGCTCACTGTGATCAACACTGCATATGAAGTTGAAATAGAAGCTTTTGATTATGCTGATTATACGGAGAGGGATTCCATATGCCCACAGAATGCTCCATAGGCTGGTCCTGTGAATACTGTCAAAAGCCTTCTCAAAGTCTATGACGTTTATGTAGAGTTGACCTCCTAGAGGTTACTGCTGTGCGACGAGGGTGGGAATGTTGGTAATCAGAGAATCATGGAAATATTGGGCTGGAAGAGACCGCAAGAAATCATCAAGTCCAGCCCCCTGCAGCGAGGCAGGACAGAGTAAACCTAGACCATCCCTGACAGGGGGTTTGTCCAACCTGTTCTTAATAACCTCTGATGATGGGGATTCCAGAAGCTCCCCTGGAAGCCTATGCAAGAGCTTAGCTATCCTTATTGTTAGAAAGTTTTTCCTACTATTGAACCTAAACAGATTAAGCCTATTAGGACCAGTCCTACCTTCATAGGCACTGAGAACAGTTGATCACTGTCCTTTTCATAACAGCCCTTAACAAATCTGGAGACTATCAGGTCCCCCCTCAGTCTTTTTTTCTCAAGACTAAACATGCTCATTTTTTGAAATCTTTCCTCATAGATGGGGTTGTCCAAGCCTTTGATCATTTTAGTTGCTTTCCACTGGACTCTCTCCAATTTGTCCACATCTTTCCTAAAGTGTGACACCCAGAACCAGACACAGTCCCCCAGCTCGGACCTCGTCAGTTCCGAGGAGAGCGGGAGAAATGGGGAGAGGGAGGAGAACAGGGGATGGAAACAGGATGAGGGGAGGAGAGAGGAGCAGGAAAGAAACAGGGTGGGGAGTAGCCCAGGCAGGGCCTAGGTGGGTCACCCTTTTTGTCCCCAGGTTTATGCTCCCGTCTTTCCTGGCTTCCCCCATCGTGGGGCAGGGATTCTGTTACAGGGAGGAGCTGTATCAGGAGACCCCTCATGTCACATGGGATATGGTGGGACCC
The DNA here is from genome assembly GCF_027887155.1 of Malaclemys terrapin pileata. Lineage (NCBI taxonomy): Eukaryota > Metazoa > Chordata > Testudines > Emydidae > Malaclemys > Malaclemys terrapin. The sequence goes on from NC_071524.1 coordinate 4,400,528, forward strand.
TGAAAGACAGAGGCCAGTGGAAGCTGCTGGCAGTCGTACGGCAGAGACACCCCCAACCACACCCCACGCTGCCTTTGGGAGAGGTGACCCCCCCACCCGAGGCTGCAGGGCACACCCAGAGACAAGTGGCTGGCCCAGGGTCAGTGTCTGGGATTTCATCTGTTTCTGATGGGTGTATTTTGCAGATGTTGGTGCTGGGTTTACAGGTTCTGCGCTGTTGCTGTGTCTGTGTGTTATTGCAGGTCACTTGTGGGTGGAGTTGGGTGAAAAATTGATATTTCAGGCCGGCAGCAAACTGAAAACTCAGAGCAGGGATTCGGGTTGGTTCCGAACGCTTTGGGAATTTGTTAATAAATAAGGAAAGTCTGTTTTAAGTTGTAGAAAACTTTTCATTCAGGGCAGCTTCCTAACAGTGTCTGCCCCACCCAAACTGTCTCTGGGGGTGAGGGAACTTGCCTGGGATGTGGGAGATCCATATTTGGACCCCACTTTGGAGCAGAGTCTTGAACTCAGCGTGAGCATCCTCACCCCCAGGGCACAGGACATTCTGGGCTGGGCTGCTCACCTGTGGAGGCTGTTCCACTTTGCATAACTACTTAAATATTAATAAGGCCAAAAAACGAGTGAATGAAAATGACTCTCTAGGCTGGGGATTGAAGGGCTCACTTCGGTGGTAGGAGCTATGGATTCAAATCTCTCCTCTGAATAAGGAAGAGAAAAGATTTGAGTCAGCATCTCCTACCTCCCGAGTGCCTTAATCCCCAGGCTGGAGAGTTGTTCTCATGCTCTTTGGCCCAAGGAATAGCAAATTATTAGCTGGTACATATGGGTCAAACACACACTTCTGAAGCAGCCTGAACAATGTATTTAAAACCTTTCTCCAATGAAAATGAATCGGGTCAAATTCGTGAGTAGTTTTGTATTGGCCAAACCTTCATTTTTCAGCGAGTGAACTCTTCGTCCAGAATTTTGTCCCAGCTCTACTTGTGAGAACACAAACGGTTTGTTGCTGTAGGGTTGTTTGCAACGGTCAGGACTGTACACAGAGTGATTTATTTCAAGGTTTGTGACCGCTGGGGTTGCATTTTGATTTATTTTTGTAGGTTCATCCATGAGCACTGGGACACTTTCCATGTGGGATTGTTATTGTAGGGTTGTCGATAAGTACTGAAGCTACTCATACGTTGGGTCTGCAGGCACACTGTTTTGTTATCATTGGGTCATTTTGTGAGTTCTGGAAACCACTCCTGCTGCTTAATTATTGTAGGGTTGCTTGTTAGTGCTGCGCTGGGGGTCACACTTGATTGTTAGTGTAGGGTTGCTCATGAATGTTGGGTTTATTGTTAATAATAACAAGAGTGAAGTGGAATGAGAATCCCCAGTTGTTTCCATGTGTAAATTGCTGCCTGGTTCAGAGTGGAACTCCCATGTGGGGTGAGGCTGTTCTATGGGGCAGGGGAGGTGACTTCACTGTTGGGGGGAGACCTTCCTTATTTCTCTGCTTTATTTTCCACAATTCTGCCCCACAACAGAAACTCCTTGTCTCCCTCAAATTCATTCCTCAGGGTTTTTTTTTTTTTTAAATAAACCCCACTGCTGGAATAAGGGCTTGTCTGTGGGTTTGGGCCCTGCCCCTGAAGGGCCCCCCTATTTCTCCTAGAGCAGAGTGAGTGAGAAGCAGAAGCCACCTATAGTGGGGGAGGAGCAATCCCATTGGCTGTCCCCTCACGTCAGGACCCCCACACTGTGACATGTGACTGAGGGGAGCATTGGCAGTGGCAGTCTCATCAGTGGACACACCCTCAATGTGCTTCAGGAGAAAAGGAGGCCGCGCCCCATCCCAGAGTCTGTGCCCTGAGCAGAAGCCTGGGCCCTTGAACCCGAGATGTCAGGGACTTCCTGGGAGCGGTGATCTAGACCCACGAACGGAGCAGAGGCAGCGAGCTGAGCAGACTGGATTTTTAAATAATTTTTCTACTGGTTTTACACCTGGTGTGTTTGGCAATGTCAGTGCTGGTTTATAAGCTGTTTTATTTTATTTTTTGCAGTAATCTTGCTTCTTCTGTACCCTGGCTTGTTTATATTGTGGCTGTCTTTCGAATGCTGGAGCTGCACATGCTGCTTTGTTATTGTAGGGTCAGACTTTCAGATTTGCCCTGGATGCTAACACCCATATGATATTTGTCCTGGCTTTAGAAGGGCAAACTGAGGCACCCAGACAGGAGGGGACTTACCAAAGCTCACACGGTGAGTTAGTGCTACAGCTGGGAATAGGACCCAGGAATCCACCAAGCACTGGGTGTTAGTCCCAAAATCTTTCTTCCCACCATCTGCAATGGGAAGTCTCATGTCTTGTCAGTGCACAGAACTGAAACTGTTGCCCATGGAAGTAAAATATAGCCAGGGTCTGGAATCTGTCTGGGTTATGGTGCAGTGATAGCTACACCATAGCTAGGGTTGTGTTAAAGACATTTGTGTTTTGTCAATGGACAAATGGACAAATCCCAATGGAAGGGATGACGCATATACTGTGGTTTTCAGTGAAATTTAATGAAACAAAACTTGGGTTATAATCTTTAGTGAGTGATGGACTCTTTGGGGTACTGATGGTAAAATTTGTGTCTTGTTCCATATCCTATTGGGCCATCCAGTTCTCCCAACCTGGGACTGGATCAGAGCCTGAATCCCCTCTATTGGAAAGGTCTCATATCCCATTTCATTTCTGGCTGACAGTAGAGGTTGAAGCCCTGATCTTTGTTTTTAGCTGAAGCTGGCATGAGATTCCCCCCTATGTGTGGAGTGTCAGGATGGGGTTAGAACTGAGGGGAATAGAATCAGAGAGAGGGAGAGAGAAATTTTCCTGTTGAGAAACCAGCCGTTTCCTAATGCTGAATTTCTGGAGAAGCTGTTGTAGGGGTGGCCACAGAGATGGTGCATGGGTGCTAATGGCAGGGGAGGTGTCTGCTAGACGGTCTGTCTGTTACAGTCAACTCCTCACGATGGAGAAGTTCTTGAAACTCTGGTTTAGAGACAAAAACCATGACAAATTTTCACAGTTGCAATTAGAGCTTTGGTCAGTAGATGGCAGCATTAATGGGTGACTAAAAATAATACGGAGCCAAGGTGGGGGAGGTAATATCTTTTATTGGACCAACACAGCAAAGATGGAGTTTTCCATTGGGACTGGTGCAAAGTGCCATCTAGTGGATGGGAAGGTGCCTTCACCGGGACAAAGTTGCAGGGGTAAGAGATGAAATATTTCAAGGGGTTTCTTGTTATCTCTGCTTCCTTACTTTAAGAATTAGACATTGTCTATAAACCCCACAGTGGAAACCTGGCAGCACCATTGACAATCCCAGGTGTGAAATGCAGCCAAGTGCATATCGCTGAAGAACTTGTATAGACGTGAGACATCCAAGGAGACATGTGCCCTTCCAATTGCGGGAAACGCCCCCACACCCATCCACAGATTAGCTGTTCTCACTGTTCTCTGGCCTATCATCCTGTGACTCCCCTGATGGGAATTTTACATTGATCTGAAAATAAAAACCAAGGAAACTAACAAGAGAAACCCAAATAATTAACAGGAGACAGGACCTTTCACTCAGACACTGCTCTCTCTGCTTTAACATTTCTATTGTGGTAGCACCTATAGACCAGCTGGGCGCTGTACAAAGAGAGCAAATGACAGCCCCTGCCCCAAAGAGCTCACAGTCTAATATCTGAGTCCCAAGCATCCCCTGGAGATAGAAGAATATCCCAGTCGGGTTCTGCTTACCACTATAGTGGCTAGCATCTGTATCTCTCATATTAATAACATGTATTATCCTCACCATATATATATACATTAAGCATAAATAGTATTAAGCACAAATATTAGAGCAATTATATAGCCTAAGTTGACCTACACCTTTATTATAGTCCTGTTCACTTGTGCTAAGTATCTGATCACATCTTGCATTTGTTGAAGTAAGCTTTGGCTTATAAATAGGGAAACTGTCAGACTAGGACATGTGAATGTTTTATCATAGCCACAGATGCGGAGTTACTCTTACAGGTCTGTATTTGAATGTCAAAGGAAGAGAACAAGACACATGAATGTTCCAGCCTTGTACAGACCTAGGTGTTGCCGTCACACCCTTTGGTACCATGTGTTCAGAACAAAGAAATAAGGGGTACACCGTGGTACCAGAAAAACAAGGTAGAAAGCTGATTGGTTAAATCTAGTCTCGGATGACATACCCAGCACCTTGTACCTCTAAACAGGTAGGGTATAAAAAGAGGGCTTTAGGGGTGTACTTGGGGAGTACACCTTCTGTATAATTGGAATGTAGCAACGCTGCACAGGATGCTTCCCAGAGACTGGTATCATATTGAACTTTTCCCTATGTTTTATTATTGTTGTCTTAGAGCAATAAACCTGACTGATATTGGTTATTTGGGCTCCTGAATACATTTAATAATGAACCAGACTTTACAATTTATCCACAGGACAGAATATCAAATTGGAAACAGACCTCGTTCCTTAGCTCCTGTCCACCCAGGGCCGGCTCCAGGCACCAGCTTACCAAGCAGGTGCTTGGGGTGGCCACACCAGAGAGGGGCGGCACCTCTGGCTCTTCGGCGGCAATTCAGCTGGTAGTGGGTCCCTCACTCCTGCTCGGAATGAAGGACCTCCTGCCTAAGTGCTGCAGATCACGATCGCGGCTTTTTTGTTTTTTTTTTTGGGGGGGGGGGGGAGATGGCTGCTTGGGGCGGCAAAAACCCTGGAGCCGGCCCTGTGTCCACCGAGCCCCCAACTGCAATTTCCTGTGACTATAGACATTACAGCAGCCCCTGGAGACCCCAGCCAAAGTCAGGTCCCTTTGTGCTGGGTTCTGCACAGACACTAACGGATTCTGCATGGGGAAATTGACCAGCAGAACTATGCTGGCCTAGCTAAACCACTACAGCTATCCTGGGATAACCCCCAGTGGAGACCCTCTTAGTATTACTCCAGTGTATGAGGGGCTTTTTCCAGTTTACATCATGGTGAAAATGGTGTAAATTAACCCTGACCAAGGCTCTCTAATTCCAGAATAAGGGTGTCCCCACAGGGGCTTATCCCGAGATGACTGCAGTGATTATTTACAGTATAGTTCTGCTGGTCGATTTCCTTGTGCAGACAAACCCTTAGTGAGAGACAGTCCCCAGCTGGAAGAGTTCACAGACTAGGGAAGAATTTTCAAAAGCACCTGAGGGCCTTGCAAGCACAAGGCAGTGGGCACAGAGCACAGTCATGCATTGTGCCCCTAAATCCCGTAGGGGCTTTGAAAATTCTCCCGAGACAAGGCAGAGTTATTATCCCCATTTCACAGAAGGACTCTATAGCAGAGCTGGGAATTGAACTCCAGTCTTCTAGGTGCCTTAACCATTAACTCGTCGTCCTCCTCTAAATTAACAGCCCCTCTGCAGGAGGGATTATTTGTAGCGAAGGAAGGAGCTGGGCTGGGCTGTTTGATTGGGACAGAGCTAAGATCTGACAGAGCTTGGCATGGCCCTGACCTGGCTAGGAATGAGCAGAGGTCTGCAGGCTGCAGGGCAGGGGGTTGCCAATGCCAGGTGTCCAGTTATTCTCCAGAATTACCGGTAAAAGGGGTCCTAGAAGTGTCCAGTCAGGTGTACTGACCGGACCCTGAAGGTCCAGTTACTGGGAGAGGGGGCGAGGAACCGGGTCATCAACCCACACCAGTCGCTGCTTAACTGGGGCTGCCTCCTACCTGCAGGCAGGCTCTGTGTCAGGCTGCAGCAGCTCTCGTCCCAGCCCTGGGACAGAGGGAGACAATGGTGTCTCCCCAACACACGCTCAGAGATGGTCACTGGTATCTCCTCAGCCTCCTGCTCACAGCTGGTCAATAGGGATCCCCCATTGCCTCCCCCCGCAAAATGCTCACACTCGCCCTATGAGTCTCCTCCAGCCCCACAGCCTGGGGCAGGTCCCATTTCTCCAGCATGAAGGTGATGACGGGCGCAGACACCAGGAGGAGAAAAACCAGGGTACAGCGAGTGGCCCAGATGACGATGGACAACATGTCTGGCCCTGCAACATGGAAAGGGACATGGTGATGGCCGTGTGCAAAGCAGCGTGTGGGACTGCAGTGCCAGCACTACACACAGAGCAGCAGCTCTGGAATGGGGACCCTGCATGAGGGCCCAGAGGCTGCAGGGGGGCATGTTTCCCTGACGGGAGGCCTAAAAGATGGAGGTTGTTGGGGAGGCTCCTCCCTTTCCCCCAGCACAGGGTCACTCTTGCCCCAGTTTGTTCAGGTTGCACCAGGATTCTGTGCAAAGGCCTCACAGGAACCAGCGACAGACGCAGCAGCCCAGGTCCTATCGCCCCTCTCCAGTGTGGCTGGCAGTTCACTGCAGCGGCGACCCCGCCCGGGGCAGAGGACGGCAAGAGGCCTTGGCACCAGCTGTGTCCTCAGGAGAGGGTGGGTTGGTTTGCTGATGTAAATGCTTCAGGGAAGCTGAGGCAAACAGTCCAGTTTGGTCTCTGCTTAAGTCTGTTCCTGGGGCCTGGTGGCTCCCTGGGAACCGGGCACTGGTGCTGGGCTGAGATTCCTGAACGAGGAGTTTGCTCACATGCTGTTTGTGACACCTCTGTTCTAAGACTGGAGCACGGAGCGTAAATAACTAATTACACAGAGAGACAGAACGTGTGAGCCCAGGTGTGATGATGCATCTGGTGCCTCCTGCCAGAACAACACCAAATACAGTGAGTGCAGAGGGAGGAAATAATTCACTAACTGCCGGTTCAGCAGAGGGAGTCAGTTAACCCCAGATGAAACTCTCGCCCATCGGAAGCATTTACCTTCTGTGGGTGAGGAATCCCCGACACCGCCGCTGCTGGAGTCATCACCTAGGCAATAAATACATAAGAGATCAGAGCAGAGCATGGCCCCACTCCAGGCCCATACGCTGCCCTAGCACAACTGCACCATGGGCAATGACTGGCTGGTGGCCATGCTGCTGAAAGGGGCCTCGGGTTATAGTGGATCAGAAACTGAATCCGAGTCAGTAGTGCAATGTAGTTGTGAAAAGGGCTAACGTATGTTGTTGGGGAGGCTCCTCCCTTTCCCCCAGCACAGGGTCACTCTTGCCCCAGTGCTGCTCGGCACTGGTGAGGCCTCAGCTGTCGTACAGGGTCCAGTTCTGGGTGTGACACTTTAGGAAGCAGCCGTGTTAGTCTGTATCCGCAAAAAGAAGAACAGGAGTACTTGTGGCACCTTAGAGACTAACAAATTAAGGTGCCACAAGTACTCCTGTTCTTCTTTTTGCGGATACAGACTAACACGGCTGCTACTCTGAAACCTGTCATTATGCAAGGCACTGCATTTAGCCGTATGGAGTGGAAATCCATCAACCTCAAAATTTGTTAGTCTCTAAGGTGCCACAAGTACTCCTGTTACACTTTAGGAAAGTTGTGGACAAATTGAAGAGTCCAGAGAAGAGCAACAAAAATGATCAAAGTTTTAGAATACCTGACCTAGGAGGAAAGGTTAAAAACACTGGGCATGTTTAGACTTGAGAAAAGAAGCCTGAGGGGGAACCTGATAGTCTCCAAATATGCTCATGGCTGTTATAAAGAGGACAGGGATCAATTGTTCTCAGTGCCCACTGCAGGTAGAACAAGAAGTAATGGGGTTAATCTGCAGCAAGGGAAGATTAGGTTAGACAGTAGGAAAAGCTTTCTAACTACAGGTTGTGGAATCTCCATCACTGGAGATTTTTAAGAGCAGGTTAGACAAAACCTGTCAGGGATGGTCTAGATAATACTTAGTCCTGCCATGAGTGCAGGGCACAGGACTAGATGATCTCTCGAGGTCCCTTCCAGTCCTATGATTCTAAGATTCTATTGGGCTAGTGAAGCTCTGGAATAGGCTTCCAAGGGAAGTTGTGGAATCCCTGTAATTGAAGGTTTTTGAAAACAGATTGGACAAACTCCTATCAGGGATGGTCCAGGTTTACTTGGTCCTGCCTCAGTGCAGGGGGCTGGACTTGATGACATCTTGAGGTCCCTTCCAGCCCGACATTTCTATAATGTCCCTGTCCCCCACCTGCCAGGGCTGAGCCCTCTGAGCTGAGATGAGTGAAAATCAGGGGGGTTCCCTGTGTCAAATTTTGAACAAAGTTGTTTTGTTAGAAATTTTTCGTTTCAGTTGTTGATGAATGTGGGTTTTCAGGGGTTTATTATTTAACTTTGGTTCTCACTCTGCCATTCATCCTTCTCCCCACTCCCCCATTTGTATGATGCTGAGTTGCTGGGCAGGGCTGAGCTGGGACACAGGCACAGACACAGACACACACATAGACATACATCCCTTACCAGTGAGGCTGTGGTGCCTGGCAGGGCTGAGCTGGGATCTGTTCACCCGGTTGTCACTGTCCTTGATCTCATACCCACAGGTGTAATTCCCAGAGCTGCCGTCGGACACCACGTGGTTATAGTAATAGGTGACCTTCTTCTTCAAGCCCTTCTGGGATGAAATCTCCTCCCCGTCCTTGCAAAAGACGACGCGGGTGGCCAGGTGCTGGGATAACATGAAGCACTTGAGCCACATGGAGTCCCCTTGCTGGGCAGATGTCTGGCTCAGGTAGAGGGTGGGGGCAGGGAGAGCACCTGGGAAGGGGAATGGGGCAGAGTTGTCAGTGGGGCATTGGTAGTGCTCAGCACTGTCAATGGGGCAGGAGGTAAATGGCAGGTGGGTCTGTACCATGTCTCAGATGGAGGCTCTGATTCCAGCCGAGCTGTGCAGACAGGGGCACGAGCTCTCTCTTGTGACCAGAAACTTTATTAAGTGGGATTATTTGGGTTGCTGAAGAGTCGGAGGTTCAGCCGGGCTGGGTTCCCATTGTCGGGTGCTGCTCACTCACCTAGAACAAGGGGCCCCAGCTGGGGCAGTATGGCTAGGAGAGAGGCGACAACTCAGCGTGGCAGGCCCCTGGCCATTGAGGGCTGTCTAGGGCCTGGCCAACACCTTGGTCTGCCCCCACAGCCATGTAGTGAAGGCCAGTCTCTGCCCCAAGGAGCTCAGCAGCCGACAGCCAAGGAGCTGTGTCCAGAGCCTAACCCCTCTGGCGTCTGCTCTAACATCCTCCCTGTCCTTGTTCCCCTCCCACCCCCCAGGCCCCAGATGGCAGAGGAGGCGCAGGAGGCAATTCCAGGCCCAGGCAAAGGGAAGGTCCTGGAGCAGCGGCAGGGACCAGATCGCTCGTTCCCGGGAATTGCCAGGGCGATGGGACCCAGCTCTGAATTCGCAGGGGAATTGTTGCTGCCGCAGGGTAGGTCAATATCTACCCACCACCTTCCCCACCCCAGCAGTGCGCCCTGATTCTGCCTTAGCCAGCCAGCAAATAAATGGCTCCACCAGCCCCTGCTGGGCTGGGAACTGGGTCGCTGGGTGCAGCTCCCTTGCTTGGTTCATACGGGAGCTCAGCCTGGGTTATACAATGGTCCTTCTGGCCGTACCCTCTCGAATGTTGCCTTCCCACCCACGGCTGACTATTAACGATACTGCTGGCATTTAAGAACGAGGTGCAGACTGAGTCTATATGGGGCCTGAGCTCCAGGGGAGAGACCTGTGACTGGGAGGGGCTGAGAGCCGCTGCAGTGAGAAACTAAATCATTTGAGGTCAGACTGAGCCATGCCGTTCTCTGCTTCCCAGGGTCAGTGTCCCGGAGTGGGACGGGCTGTGGACGTGGCTCTCTCACCTACCTGTCACACTGGCCCGGGTCAGAGCAGAGCTGAGAGGCAGCAGGATCCCTGCTCAGATCCCACACAGTCTATTTGCCCCCGTGCCATTGTCGCTGGCACTGCAGTGAGGTGGGAGCATCCCAAGAAGTGATTGCTGGACAACTGGAGATGGAGGGGTAAATGCCATGGGCAGATTGGGGACAGACAAACAGACGGACTCACCGGGAGCTGAGCAGATCTCCTGGCTGCTGGGACTCAGCGCTGGGAACAGAAAGGTGCCGTGTGGTTAGTGCTGGAGATAAAATCTCCCCCTTGTCTGAGGTCCCTCTTGAGGGACAAAAACTGCTTTTAATAGGAGAAAATTTCTAATTTCTGTTTTGGTGAAGAAGCAAACCAGGCAGGATGATAGATCTGGGGCATGGCAGATTCCTTGCGCACACAGACCTTGGCTGAGCTGGGACCGCCCTTCCCTTCAGCTCTCTAGAGGGTCAGATCCTCACACTCAGTGTTTACACTGGTTCCCATTTTTCTCCCACTAAAGAGGATTTCCTGACAGTCTGCACCAGGGGCTGCTCTCGGTTCTGTTTCCTCCCAACCTGCTATAAAATTAGCACAAGATTCCCACATACTCACCAGGCAGCAAGAGGCACAGAGACAGGATCATCACGGTGGTGGCGGGAAGAGATCAGGATGGAAACAGCCCAGCAGCTTCTGCTTTTGATGGGGTCAGGTGGGGACAATCCACAGTCACTTCCTGCTCCCACCTTCCCCCTCTGCCCTGTCTGACTTCAGCAGAAGGGAAGCTCCGGTCTCTCTCTCTGCTCCGATCTACCCCCGTCTGCTCCCCAGGGTTGGATTCTCCAGACAACCCCTCTCCCTGCTCCCAGGACCCCTGGGGTCTGTAGGGCTCAGGCAGCAGAAACGCCACAGCCTCTGTCTGACCTGCTCTGTCCCCTCCTCAGGTCTGATATTCGTCACCTCTTCCCGTTTCCTGCCCCACACCGCCCCCCTTCCCCGCCCTGGCCACAGTGTCTCTATTTAGGGCTGCAAGATTGAGAACCGAAGGGGCCTGGTTTGCTTGTTTGAGTCTAAACATATCACTGAGGAAACGCCTCCCATCCCATCTCACTGCCTGGGGACTGATACAGCCCCACGGCTAAAGGCACATTTGGGTCAGGGTGAAAGGTCACTGGGTGATTGTGGGGCCTGGGATGTTGGATGAGACTGAACCTTTTGCCTCCACCCTGGTCTCCAGTCCCTGGTGAGAAGGACCCAGCACCTCTAGGGGGAAATTAATTCCCTGGGCTTAAGAGGGACATAAATGACACCTGGGTCTTGTCCTGGTGCACAGGGGTGATTTCCCCCCCCCCCCCCAGAGAACAGCAACAAATGGACTGCACTGGCTTCCCCATCTTCTTAGTCTCCACCTGCCCCATCCTCCACACCCAGCTCCAGCCACTTCTTTCCATCCTGCCCTGACTGCCCCCGCTTCCCATTCTGAGTTCCTGAGGAATCTGCTGTCCCTGCTGAGAGATTGATACAGGACACTGCCAGATGGGGAAGAATACAAGACAGTTGAGAAAGAGCATCCAGAAATGACTTCTGAGCAAGTAGGGAGCCCGAATCAGTGTGACTAAGGAAGTGGAGGAACCCGGGCAAAAGGTCAAAGAAACATGTGGGAAAGAAAGTCTTGTGAATAGACGTTAACACCTGTGTGGGAAGACAAACAGCAGAATTCCCCAAGGGAAATGTGTCAGGAGCAGAAGGCAGAGCAGTTTTGCAGAGTAATTGATGCAGAAGTGGATTGTCCTGGGATGGTGGCTGGGCACATTTCACCACTTGGATGGAGTCAGCTCTGCAGAGCAGGTGAACTCAAATGCTCAGGTGAGGGTCAGAGGAGCACAGTTTAAGACTCCCTGTTATAGGCAGTGCCCAGAAGACAACAGAGTGAAAAATGGTAAATATTTGTTGCAATTTATAAAAAAAATATTGTTAAAAAACCTTATGTGAAAAATATTGTTTCCCCATTTCCCCCTCTCTTAGTGGAAAAATGGTAAAAAAAGGAGGGAGGGGAAACCAAAACCTGAAAACTTGTTAAAAATTATCTGAAAAAGTGTTTTTTAATGTACCTTTTCATTTTATCTTTTAATTTTCCAATTTTGTTTTTACAACCCCCCCCCCAAAAAAAACAGTTTTAATTTTTTTCTTTGTAAAAATAGAAACTTTGACAAAAACTCTCACTTTGAAAACTCTGTCCCTTTTAGATCATAACATTTTGGTGGCTCTAACCCAGAGTGATCCTGGGGGCTGTGGGTCAGGCTGAGCTGCTGGCACCCTTGGATGGCTGCCGGGCCCTGCTTGTAGCTCAGACAATGCTGCCCAGAAAGGGCCTGATCCAAAGCCCATTAGTGTCAATGGAAACCCTCCACTGACTTCACTGGCCTAGGTCAAACATGAATTAGTTGGGTGCAGCTCTCTGACCTATATTATATAGGAGGTCAGACTATGTGATCACAGAGGTCCCTTCTGGCCTTAGAATCTATGAATACACCTGACAAAGGGTCTTATTCCACAATAAGAGCGTCTCCCTGGGAGTTACACCAGCAAAGCGAGAGTGGTTTAATTATAGTGGTCAAATTTCCTGTCTATAGAGAAGTCCTGGGATAAATAGCTTTTCCCATCAATGCTCTGCCTCTCCTTCTACATCCCCTGTCACTGGAGTATCTGAGCCCCTCACAGTCATTAATGAGGTTTATCCTCATAGACTCCTGAGAGGTAGGGAAGTTCATTGTCATTTCACAGATAGAGAGACTGAGGCACAGAGAGAGACTAAGGCCTGGTCTACACTACGACTTTAATTCGGATTTATCAGCTTTAATTCGAATTTACCCTGCAACCGTCCACACAACGACGCTATTTATTTCGATATAAAGGGCCCTTTAAATCGATTTCTGTACTCCACCCCGACGAGCGGAGTAGCGCCAAAATCGATTTTAACATTTCGAATTAGGGATAGTGTGGCCGCAATTCGATGGTATTGGCCTCCGGGAGCTATCCCACAGTGCACCATTGTGACTGCTCTGGACAGCAATCTAAACTCAGATGCACTGGCCAGGTAGACAGGAAAAGCCCCGCGAACATTTGAATTTCATTTCCTGTTTGCCCAGCGTGGAGAGCACAGGTGACCACAGATAGCTCATCAGCACAGGTAACTATGCAGGCCGATAATCGAAAAAGAGCACCAGCATGGACCGTGAGGGAGGTACTGGATCTGATCGCTATATGGGGAGAGGATTCAGTGCTTGCAAAACTTTTGAAAAAATCTCCAAGGGCATGATGGAGAGAGGCCACAATAGGGACTCAGATCAGTGCCGCGTGAAAGTCAAGGAGCTCAGACAAGCCTATCAAAAAACAAAGGAGGCAAACGGTCGCTCCGGGTCAGAGCCGCGGACATGCCGCTTCTACGTCGAGCTGCATGCAATTCTAGGGGGGGCCGCCACCACTACCCCACCTGTGATCGTGGATTCCGGGTCGGGGATAGTCTCATCAGCTACACCTGAGGATTCTGCCGATGGGGGAGAGGAGGAGGAGGAGGAGGATGAGCTTGCAGAGAGCACACAGCACTCCGTTCTCCCCAACAGCAAGGATCTTTTTCTCACCCTGACTGAAGTACCCTCCCAACCCTCCCAAGCCAGTATCCAAGACCCTGACCCCATGGAAGGGACCTCAGGTGAGTTTACCTTTTAAAATATAAAACTTGTTTTAAAAGCAAACGGTTTTTAATGATTACTTTGCCCTGAGGACTTGGGATGCATTCGCGGTCAGTTCAGCTACTGGAAAAGTCTGTTAACATGTCTGGGGATGGAGCAGAAATCCTCCAGGGACATCTCCATGAAGCTCTCCTGGAGGTACTCCAAAAGCCTTGCCACAAGGTTTCTGGGCAGTGCATCCTTATTCCGTCCTCCATGGTAGGACACTTGACCACGCCATGCTTGCAGCAAGTAATCTGGTATCATTGCCTGACAAAGCCTGGCAGCGTATGGTCCTGGTGTTTGCTGGCATTCAAGCAACATCCGTTCTTTATCTTGTTGTGTAATCCTCAGGAGAGTGATATCACTCCTGGTAACCTGGTTGAAATACGGGAACTTAATTAAGGGGACAGAGGTGGCCGTTCCTACTGGGCTGTTTGCCTGTGGCGGAAAATAAATCCTTCCCTGCAGTTAGCCAAGTGCAGATGGGAAATTGGCCCTGAGCTTTTCGCGTTTGGCTAGCAGGGATCTTCCCTGTTACCAGCCATGCGGTGGGGGGAGGGGTACTGTGATCATCCCAGAGAATTTATGGCGGGAGGGGGGCGGCGGCGGGGGTGTGTGTGTGGTTAGTTTGGTTCCTGCAGGGATCTTCCCTGATACCAGCCACGCGGTGGGGGGAGGGGTACAGCGATCATCCCAGAGAATTCATGGCGGGAGGGGGGGTGGGGGGGTTAGTTTGTTTTCTGCTGCTGCTGAATGTTAACAGAAAAACCGCAGCACTCTACAGGCTATGCTTGATATGTGGGAAAGGAGGGCGCAGAAGCTGTAAGACAATGGCTTACCATGGCCGCATGCAAGCCGAATTCTGTTGCCTGGACCTGTGATCTCTAGCAGCAAAGCCACAGGCACTCAGCATTAAGAGGCAAAATGCGACCTTGCACAGAAATCACATGTGCTATGTAATGTGAATAGTGTTGGTCACCGTGAAAGAGTATAAGCATTGTTCTGCAAAATGTATCTTTTTAAACAATTCTCTCTTCTTTCCCCTCCCTACAGCAGCTGCAAATTCCTCAAGCCTCCCTCCTCCATCCCGAAGGCTATCACAGATAAGGCGTCGTAAAAAGAAGACGCGAGACGAGATGTTTTCAGAAATTATGGAATCCAGCCTCAGTGACAGAACTCATCTGAATGAGTGGAAGGAAACGGTTGCAAAGTATAGGAAAGAAGCCAGTGAACGTGAGAACAGGAGGGACCAACGTGAGGACATGAGGGACCAACGTGAGGAGAGGAGAGACGCTCGAGATGAGAGGTGGCAGCAGGAAGATCAGAGGAGGCAGGATGCAACGCTGGGGCTGCTGCGTGAGCAAACAGACATGCTTTGGCGTCTGATGGAGCTTCAGGAATGGCTGCAGGAAAACAGACTGCCGCTACAGCCCCTGTACCCCCCTCCCCCCTCCCCATGTTCCATATCCTCCTCACCCAGACGTGTAAGAACGCGGGGGGGGAGGGACGCTCCGTACACCTTCCCATTCCACCCCAGTAGACAGCCCAAGCAAAAGGCTGTCATTTTTTTAACCTTTTCTTAGTGGCTTTTTCCTTCCCAGCAATCCTCCTCCCAAATCCCACCCGGGTTCCCTCCCTCTTTTTCTAATCTATTAATAAAGAATAAATGATTTTTAAATGATAGTGACTTTATTTGGTTTGAAAGAAAGCTGGGGGAAGGGGGAGGGTGGGTTCCTTACAGAAAATCAGTCAATAAAGGGGGTGGGTTTTCATGAAGGAGAAACAAACAGATATTTCACACTGTAGCCTGGCCAGTCATGAAACTGGTTTTCAAAGCTTCTCTGATGCACAGCGCTTCCTGGTGTGCTCTTCTAATCGCCCTGGTGTCTGGCTGCGCGTAATCAGCAGCCAGGCGATTTGCCTCAGCCTCCCACCCTGCCATAAAGGTCTCCCCCTTACTTTCACAGAGATTGTGGAGCACGCAGCAAGCAGAAATAACAATGGGGAGATTTCTTTGGCTGAGGTCAGAGCGAGTCAATAATGATCGCCAGCGACCTTTTAAACGGCCAAATGCACATTCTACCACCATTCTGCACTTGCTTAGCCTGTAGTTAAACAGCTCCTGACTCCTGTCCAGGCTGCCTGTGTATGGCTTCATGAGCCATGGCATTAAGGGGTAGGCTGGGTCCCCAAGAATAACTATTGGCATTTCAACATCCCCAACGGTTATTTTCTGGTCCGGAAAGTAAGTCCCTTGCTGCAGCCCTTTAAACAGAGTAGTGTTCCTGAAGACGCGAGCGTCATGAACCCTTCCCGGCCAGCCCGCGTTGATGTTGGTGAAACGTCCCTTGTGATCCACAAGTGCTTGCAGCACCATTGAAAAGTACCCCTTGCGGTTTATGTACTCGGTGGCTTGGTGCTCCGGTGCCAAGATAGGGATATGGGTTCCATCTATCGCCCCACCACAGTTAGGGAATCCCATTGCAGCAAAGCCATCCACTATGGCCTGCACATTTCCCAGAGTCACTAACTTTCGTAGCAGCACCTGAGTGATTGCTTTGGCTATTTGCATCACAGCAGCCCCCACAGTAGATTTGCCCACTCCAAATTGATTCCCGACTGACCGGTAGCTGTCTGGCGTTGCAAGCTTCCACAGAGCTATCGCCACGCGCTTCTCAACTGTGAGGGCTGCTCTCATCTTGGTATTCTGGCATTTCAGAGCAGGGGACAGCAAGTCGAGAGGGAGCATGTAGTCTGTGCCTATGCAGCAGATAAGATGATCCACAGTCTGACTGAAGAGGGGAAGAAGATGCTCAATTTTGGGTAGCTGAGGCACGTAAGGGTAAGTGGGCAAGAGGGATGAGGTGGAGCTGTTGGTCTTGGCAGAGATTTCAGGTAGCTCAGTGGAGCATCTAGATCTGGTATGTAGCTAAGGCCCGACACTGAGAGACTGACTGGGCAGCTAGGCCAGGCCACAGACGTACACGAGATAGACTGTAAGAAAGGATTTTGGAAAGTTTAACACTCCAGTTCAGAGTATAATCCACAGCAGATTCTCAGGGCAAGGATTGTGCTGTATGAAATCTGACTGTACTGCGCCAGCCAACCAAGGGTACTGAGGAAACAACACATTCATAACAATGCCTGCACCAGGGCCTGCTGAGAATTTTACATCAAGGTCTTTTGTTGATAGAAAACTAGATTTTGACTGAATGATTTTTTTATTTTTATTTGTGGCAGTCTCTGCTTTCTTTGAACATTTTAAATTTTTCGTTGGAAAACCAAAAGCCCCAAAATATTTTTGGTTTTGGAAGTTTTCAGCTGAAAATTTTCATCGTTCATTTGTCGAAACCTAATGTTTCAGGTTATCAGTTTTTCAATGAAAAGTTAACATTTTATTGCTGAAAATATCAATGGAAATTCATTTAAATTTTCCACAAGGAAAATAATTCCATTCTATTCCCTGCTCTAAAGTGCACCATGTTTAAGCCCTCCAGGGTCACAGGTGGAATCTGCCAATGCTTTGTTCCGCCCTTTGTCCACATGACTTCCCTGTGAAGTTCTAAAAGTTAATTCAGATTAGCCTGAAGGCCTCTGTGACTAGTGTGGGAATGTGGGTGCAGGCCCTTGTTGGAGCACTAGGCATAACTAACAGTATGAAGCAAAGGCTGTGAACTGAAGTAGGCCTGGCCTCCGGAGAATAGCAACACACTGGGTATTGGCTAACCAAGTAATCACACTACTGACCTGAGAGAATGGTTTAGGGACACACAGAGGTCTCAAGTAACACCATAAATACAGACTTAAGAAATGGCACAGAAACATACCTACCGCTCCTATGGATAAAGAGGGATGACAAAATAATGGATAAGAATGCTTGTTCAAACTAGCAGGAACAAGTAGAAACAGTGGTGATAAGGGTGTGATGTTGCACTCCATATGGTTATGGAAATATGCTGATGAGTGTGAATATAATGTAACTTGAATATGCTTCATGCAAAAGGTCTCTTCTAAGGTATCATTACAAAGTTTATGATTTACTGAGTGTGTTCATCCTATTTGTTTGCATGTATTATTTCTATGTCAGGAGTTAGGAAAATAAGATATAAACTTGTATTACTGATGTAAACATGTTAAGTGGAAGCCATTAAGAGTGCTTCAGAATCAATGAACTGTGAATGGGTTTGTTTCCCTGCAAGCCATTCTGTGTACGTACATTCTGGCCAGCTCCTAGGTAATGAAGAAGGAGGTCTTACAGTGACATGTGACCATGTCACCTGAACTGGAATCGATCTTAAACCTGGTGCTTTTCCATTTAGAAGGAGGGGTGGGGATCCAGAGCGACAAAAGATTCCCGCCTTGTGCCAAAGATATAAAAGGGGGTGAAACAGAACAAAGGGAGCTGCCAGTCATGAGAACAACCCTAGTTTCCATCTAAGATGTCTGCTAACAAGTATTGTACCAGGGGAAAGGATTGGGCCCAGACTATGAAGGAGTCTAGTCTGTGAAAAAAGCTTATTGGGAAATCTCTAAGGGTGAGATTTACCTGTAAACAGTTCCTTAATGTATTAGGCTTAGACTTGCGTGTTTTTGCTTTACTTTGCTTGATGATTTACTTGGTTCTGTCTGTTATTACTTGAAACCATTTAAATCTTACTTTTTATATTTAATAAAATAACTTTTGTTTATTAGTAAACCCAGAGTAAGTGATTAATACCTGGGGGAGCAAACAGCTGTGAATATCTCTCTACCAGTGTTATACAGGGCAGACAATTTATGAGTTTGCCCTGAATAAGCTTTATACTGGGTACATGGCGCACTCAGGAGAGGAGGTGGAGGTGGGGCGGTAGTGGAGGTGAGGTGGGGGCAGGGCAGGGAGCATGGTGCAGAGTGCCAACTAATTTTTCCCCATGGATGCTCCAGCCCCGGAGCACGCATGTAGTCTGCACCTATGCAGCAGAACTATGTTGACTGGGGTGTGTGAATTTTTCACTTTCCTAGCTGAGATGGCTGTGCCGGCAGACCTTTGTAGTGTACACTAAGCCCCAGAATGGGCTGCAGCCTCTTAGCCCACAATAAAAATTACCAACTGTGTCAGAGGAAATACAAATCAGTTACCTTGATAAGGCGGATTCTTGGTCGTCCTGCTCCTGGAATTGGCACCTGCGCAGATAATGCAAAAGCAGAAAATAGTTGGCACAAGAACAAATGGGGATAAAGTGGCCAGGAACAAATTCAGGCTGGAAATGTGAAGAAGGTTTCTAAGCATCAGAGGAGGGAGCCTCTCAATGAGAAGAGTGGAGGGCAAACACGGTCACTAGTTTGAAGACAGAGCTTGGTAAACTTATGAAGGGGATGATAAGATGGGATTATCTGCAATAGCAGGAGCTAGATTTGCTGTGGAAGGAGGCCCCTTCTAGTCCTGTGCCCCATGATCCTATGAGTGACCCTCCTTGGAAATACTGAGCCAGCCCCTTAATCCTCTCTTTGTCTTAATGGGGGTGCTTCCAGATGCGACAGAGGAACAGAAGAAATGTTTTGTAGCCTCAGGCCATATTCACTTTATACTGGATTTCCCACAGGGCTCAGAGCAACAGGGGGAACTGCCCCCTCAAGTCAGAGAGTCAGAGTTGCCGGAATTGGCTAGATTTTTAAAACAGCACAGCTCCCGTTTAGACACAGTAATAAGTGGCCTATTTACCAAAAGACTGAAGCTTATTGGGAGCACACTGGTGTTCCCCATGTTACTAAAGTACGTTCCTAAACATCCACATTGACAACATGTTAGAGCTGCTCTAATGTTTTTTCCCTGAAAATGTTTTTCTTCATGAAAAATGTCTTTGCGACCAAAGTGAACATTTTGAAAGTGAATTATTTCTTGGTTTTCCAATGAAAATTTCTGTAATCATGTTTGAGTTTTGGTAGAAACTGTCATTATTTCATTTAAAAAAAAAAAGATACCTGAAACCAAAAAATGTTACTAACAAAATCTTTGATTTCTGTTTTTTCATCAAAAAAGTGGAAAAGTTTCACAGGAAATTTTGAAAGAACTGCAAAGTATTCAAAACTTCCTGTAGAAAAAGTCCACAGATTTTTGTCTCTAGTCATTTTAATTTCTAATAACAAACAAGTGCAATGTTTTATCCTTTAAGTAGTTAGCACCCTCTTACCTGTGACCTTCAGGTACCGAGCGATGCTCAGCAGAGAATTTAACACCTGGTTATTGTCCTTTCTGTACATGTATCCACAGGAAATATTGCCTGAGCTGCCAGCCACTCTGTAAGCTAAATCATAAGAGAATTTTCCTCTCCTGGCTTCCAGCCTTGAAATTTCCATCCCATCCTTACAAAAGAAAACAATGGTGACTGCGGCTCCTGCAGGGATTAAACATCTGCCACTGACAGTGTCCCCCTCATTAGCAGAGATTGTCGACAGGAACATCTTCGCGGCAGGAAGTGTGCCTAGAAAAATGAAAACTCAGTGACTCATTGTCCTTAAATAGTTCATTTTCACATAATCAAGGACCCATCGACATGAATGAGTGCAGGATCACACTCTGCTAGAATTACTGGTCTAATTGTCAGAGAGAAAATCTTTAGACCGAGATTTTCAAAGTAGCCTAATGGCTCAAATTGCCTAATGCCTCAAATTGCCTTTAAACAGACTGGAAATCGAGGGGCCTGAACCCCCAAGGACCCTTTAATGGGATTTCTTTTGATAGCAGGGGATTGGAGGCCATGACCCAGGAGGATCTTTCCAGTCGTATGTCCAGTGTTACTAAATACATTTGCAGATCGGGCCCTTAGGTTCTTTGCGAAATGCAATATTCTACTTTAGTTTTATGTCCCGATCTTGCAATGAGTTGTGCAGGGGCAACCTTCTGCACCGTGTGGAGTCCATTGACATTAATGGGACTCCATGAACTACACAAAGTTCACCGCAGGATCCAGAGCTTGCCTGCCCCTCAGTCAAATTTTATTCTCACACTGGAGAAACCTCACTGAGGTTAACTGAGTTTCATTAGTTGGTTTTACTTCTGCCCTTGCTTTGAGCAAACACTCACCAGAAGAAGTGCAGCTGGAATCCTGCTGTTGCTGTGAGGCAAAGCTCAGAGCTTGGGAAAGAAAAGCAAATGTATTTTAGGGAAAAGAAATGAAATAAAAGAATAAACACTTTATTTTATTTTGCAAAGTAGAACTTCCCTGAAGTGCAAATGAAATGAAGTTTATGAGTGAAACTAAGATTCACTAAGATATTTCACCCCATTGGCTGCTCTTTAGGAAGTGTAGCTATTAAACTACATCTAGAATTGGTCACATTTTACACATGATCTTTTAAATTAAATGTTTGGTCTTGTTTTTTAGAAAGAGAAATGCAAAGTTTCTCCTCATCCTTGTCAACAGCAAATTTCTCATGATAATGTCCAATGAGTTAATCATATTGTCAGTTAAACTGAAAAGACTTTAACTGAATAAGAATGATACCACATCTGTGTAGGTACTTAGGTTGAAAAATTTCCATCAAAACTATTCAATGGAAAGTTGGGATTTTAGCTCAGTAGAATTTTCTTCTGAAAATGTGTCATTTTGGTGGAAATTTTTGACTTTCATGAAAAACCCAAAAAGCTGAAAAACCAGTACTCTTTCAGATAAACCTTTTTGGTGTTGGTGTTTTGTTTTTCAATGAAAAAGGTGATATTTTACATGGAAACTTTTGACAAAAAATACACACACACACATATATATATATAGAGAGAGAGAGTTTCATTTTGTGTGGAATTTCCCACAAAAAACGAAACAACCCCCCAGCTTGTGTACTTCTATAGTGCTAATCACCATGGTACTAGATTGCTTCACCTCCACCAAAAGCACTCTTTTAAGGAAGGGAAGAATTCTTGTGTAGCCTCTGGTCTTTTTCCTTCCCTTGCTCTAGGGAGCTCTGCTGGGAGTATAAGATATTTTCTCCTTCATTTTGGTTATGGTGGGAAAGTTTACCAAAGGGTAGGGGCCCAAAGGTGATCAGACTTTGTATTTTCTCTGATCTCATCCCACAGAGTCCCATCGCCAGACTATGCCATGTCTCCAGCTCTCCTACACCCTGCCCTGGGCTAGTTGTCCCAGGAAGCATGGCTCCCCTGGAGGGTGATGGATGGAGAAGCAGCCGAGGATGTAGCTGGGACCTGCCTCCATTAGTGGCTTTGAAGACAAGCCCGTGGCAGGCACTGAATGCAGGTTGGGAGCCGGGGGGACTGGAATGGAGGTGATGTGCCCACCCCCAGAGGAGGCAGATGCTCTAGTCTGCCCAAGCTGGAGCCTTTGCATTTGGCTTGAGGGTCAATGGAACAAATAGACTGAGCCAGGCCCATGTGAGCAGCTGTATCCAGCCTGTTCAAGCCTCACCTCACTTCTAACTGGTGACTCTTTAAACTCTGCATCGCAGAGCGTCCCAGTCCAGGGTGCAGGACTAACCTCTCATTTACACTATGGCCCTCTGGCAGGGCACAGGGGCCCCAGAGAGATACACCTACGGCAATCTGAAAAAGGGCCTGCGTCTGCTCTCACTCACAGTAGTTCTGCTCTAGTTTAATTCCACTGGGCCCGATCCTTCATCACTCTGCACCTGGTGGGGTTCCCGTCCTGATTCGGTGTAAATAATCCCACAAAGGGGCAAGGCAGCTGCTGCTCCTGGATATCAGTGGGGCGAAGGAGAGGGGAACCAGGCTGAAACTCACCATGCATCGTTTCTCAGAGCTCCACACGCACACAACACAGCCAAGTATCACAATACTCACAGAGAAGCCACAGGCACGGTGAGAGAAGCCCTGTGGGATTCGCCATCGGCTGCCCAGACTGAGAACTCTGGAGTGGTCTTTGCTCCCCACGGCAGGGCCTGTGTCCTGCTCCGGCTCTTCCAGAGCATCACAATGTGGAGAAAGTGCTGCTGCTCTGAGCCTTGCTCTGATCCCTTTTGCTCTTCCGGTCATGGGTGGATAAGGTGCACGTCAGCTCTCTGTTCTGCACTTCCCTCTTCTCCTGGAGGCTTGTGCAGCTCAGCAGCAGCCTCTCTGCCCTGCTCCCTGAGTAGGTGCAAGAAAACCCACAGTTTCTTCCCACGCTGACCTCTCTCCTTCTCCTTGGGGTGAGGCAGTGGGAATGCTGCTGCAGGCCTGAGCTCTGAGCCTGCTCTTGCTTATAGCAGATCGGGAGGAGAATGTGCAGTTTCTCTCTCAATTGCAGGTCACTCCAGATATCAATGTGAGTTTGCAGTGCCAAGAATTTGGTCCAAAATGGCACAAATTTCACAAGAGGAATTGGACTTGAGAAATTTCTGATCTCTCGGGCCAAACCTCTAGCAGATCCCCCTTCTGGATTAGATTCGTTCCTCAAATCAAAGATGTAGGGATAGGTTCCAAGCTGGCGATTTGCGAGCAAGTTACTTCACCTCATTGTTCCAGTTCATGTAGATTGCAGTATGCTTTATGCAAAAGGCCTCTTGTAAGCTTATAATCGATTGAGTTGGTTTATCCTATTTGTATGTATGTATCATTCTTGTATCTAAAACTAGAAATATGACGTATTACTCTGAGGTCCTATTGTAATTATGCAAAGTGTGGGCCATTAATGGTGGCTCCGGATCTTGATGGCTCCCATTAACTAGGACAACTGGTTGTAAATGGCTCTGTTTACTTGTAAGCTTTCCTGTGTTCCTGTGAGTCAAGCCAGGAAGAATGGAGGCTTGGGGTCTCACAGGACATGTGAACTTGCCACCTGGTACTGGAATCAATCATAAACCTGGTGCTTTTCCATTTAAAAGGAAGGGTGGGAACCCAGAGAGAGACAGAGGATTCCCGCCTTCTGCCAAAGATATAAAAGGGGGTGGAACAGAACAAAAGGGGCTGCCAGTCATGAGAAATACCTGAGTTACCACCTGAGCTGGAACTAACAAGAACTGTACCAGGGGAAAGGATTGGGCCCAGACTAGGAAGGAGTCTAGTCTGTGAAAGAAGTTTATTGGAACATCTCTAACGGTGAGATTTACCTGTATTCAGATTCTTAAATGCATTAAGCTTAGACTTGTGTGTTTTGTTTTATTTTGCTTGATAATTTATTTGTTCTGTCTGTTATTACTTGAAACCACTTAAATCCTACTTTTTATACTTAATACAATTACTTTTGTTTATTAATTAACCCAGAGTAAGTGATTAATACCTGGGGGAGCAAACAGCTGTGTATAACTCTGTATCAGTATTATAGAGGATGGACAATTTGTGAGTTTACCCTGTATAAGCTTTATACAGAGTAAAACAGATTTATTTGGGGATTGGATCCCATTGGGAGCTGTGTGTCTGGGTACCGGAGATGGGTGACTTGGTGAGCAGTTTTTGGTTAAAGTCTGCAGCTTTGGGTGTGTGGATAAGACCTGGGTCTGTTTCGCAGCAGACTAGCGTGTCTGGCTCAATAAGGCAGGTTTCTGGATTCCCAAGCCATCAGAGAAAACTGGTTCAGAGGTAATTCCAGCACATCAGGTGACAGCCTCAAGGGGGTCTCTGTGACCGAACCCATCACAAAGGGTAGTAACTGACAAGATCTAAAGTGGAATACAAGACTTCTTTATATCAATGTATGAAAGAAGAACTCATAGGAGAGGCATCTTTGTACTAGTCTAGACACAGCATTCTGGTGTCCTGATTGAACTGGTACCTTGTCACAGGCATACATGTGTTAGTGGATCTGCAGCTCCCAGAGGGCACTAGGACTGTGCTTTGTTGACAATCAACCTGGCCACGCGCCTTCACCACTGAACCGAGCCTGTGGTCTTTCTTTGGAGTAACATTGAGGACTGCTGAATCAACACACTGCACCATCTGCTAGTGCAGCTGACATCAGAGAACAGCAACACTAGCAGCATTACCAATGCTGCAGCACCAGCAGCACTTAGCAACACAAACAACAGGTGATAATTGTACAATCATAGACATGTCAGGCTGGAAGGGTGTCACATTACTGACTTGAACTGGGTTCATATAGAACATGGTTGCAACCAAGGTCCTGTAGTGGCACCAAATCTTGTATAAAGGGAGTCAAATAAGGTGTCTAAGACAAGGTTATGGTTTGCTGGTTATGATTATGTGATCTGTATGCATGTATCATTTTTGTATTCAAAGTTAGAAGTATTGGCTCTATACTGTCTGTATTTCAAACTTGTGCTATGCTTCTGGGTGACACCGTAGACAAAAAGAAGAACAGGAGTACTTGTGGCACCTTAGAGACTAACAAATTTATTAGAGCATAAGCTTTCGTGGACTACAGCCCACTTCTTCGGATGCATATGCATCCGAAGAAGTGGGCTGTAGTCCACGAAAGCTTATGCTCTAATAAATTTGTTAGTCTCTAAGGTGCCACAAGTACTCCTGTTCTTCTTTTTGCGGATACAGACTAACACGGCTGTTACTCTGAAACCGTAGACAAGTTGGTGTCAGCTCTTCCTAGCCTGCTTGATGGTCCATTAAGGACCATCAGCTATACAATTGACCCATTGACAGAAAGCAGATACGCCTTGTGACTTAGCAAGGCATGCAGGGACATGCCTAAGGACAGAACTCTAAGGTTTTTCCATGCCATGTGCTCGACAGCTTGTTTTTGGGACAAAGAAAGCAGAGACCACATGGCAAGAGACTATAAAAAGCTGGTGCAGCTCCTCCATCTTGTCTCCAATCCTGCTTCATAGCTCTGGAGGGACTTTGCTACAAAAGGAAGCGCTATACAAAGGACTGATGACCCATCCCAGCTGTGGATGTACTCCAGTGACTTGATTTGAACCTGCAGTTTATTCTATCACTGCTGCAATCCTGAACCAAGAACTTTGCCATTACTGTATGTAATTGATTCCATTTAACCAATTCTAGCTCTCATCTATATCCTTTTCCTTTTATGAATAAACCTTCATATTTTAGATTCTAAAGGATTGGCAATAGCGTGATTTGTGGGTAAGATCTGATTTGTATATTGACCTGGGTCTCAGGCTTGGTCGCTGATCTTGGTCAGGGATCGAGAGAACCTTTTTTCTTTTACTGGGGTTTTGGTTTTCATAACCATTCATCCCCATAATGAGTGGCACTGGTGGTGATACTAGGAAACTGGGGTGTCTAAGGGATTTGCTTGTGTGACTTGTGGGTAGCCAGTGGGGTGAAACCAAAATCCTCTCTGTCTGTCTGGTTTGGTTTGCCTTTGAAGTGGAAAAACCCCAGTCTTGGGCTATAACGGCCCCACTTTAAGCAATCTGTCCTGAATTGGCACTCTCAGTTGGGTCCCACCAGAACCAGCATCGTTACAAAGGGACCTCAAGAACTCATGAAGTCTAGCCCTCTGCACTGAGGCAGGTTGTTCTTCTCTGGATTTTCTCTAATTTGTTCACATCTTTCCTAAATGCTGAGTTCAAAACCCTGCTCCAAAGTGGGGTTCCAAACATGGGTCTCCCACATCCCAGGCAAATATTGAATTCCTGGGCAAAGATTGGGAGGGGCAGGCACTTGAGCTTTCATGAGTCAGGGCCAGAGGTCTGTATGGCATGCAGAGATGTGTGACGAGCTTGCCAAAAAATACCCAGTGGAAGAGTTTTCAGTCAGAAAATGCTATTTCTTCAAAATTAAAACCTTTTGACAAGGGCGTGACCGGGATCCTAGTGGGGAGCCAGCTGTGGTCACTCAATTATGGAGAACTGCAAAGAATGGGGCAGACAATCCCCAAAAACCTGGTGGATATTCCAATACTTAGATTTCCCAAGCCAGCATAAAACAGCTTCTTTATTTCCTCACTGGTTTATTCAGAAGTCCAAACAACACAGTTCCCTTAAAATGATCCAGCCTCAGGCCTCTATCTAGGCACCTAAGTCAAATATGATGATTTCTGAAAATCTTATTTCATCATATAAAAGAAAAGGTTCTTCCAATCCCAAAGGATCGGACACATTATCTCTCAGGTTCTTGAATATTCCAGATCTTACCCAAATACATGCTACAGCCAATTCTTATTAACCAAACAAAAATGTGTTAAAAAAACGACACAGAGAGAGAGAGAGAGAGAATGGTTAAAAGATATATACATACAGACATGAGTTCAATTAATTGAGGTTCAGATTCATAGCAGAGATTGTGAGCTTTGTAGCTGCAAAGAGTTCTTTCAGAAATAGTTCTTAGGTTATAGTCCAATGTCCAAATCTCATATTCAGGGTGTACCAGCATAACTGGGACTTCAGTCTTGCGACTCAAACTTCCCCCGAAGAAGCCTAAGCAGATCTGAGATGACAGAATCAGTATCCAAGGATCTTTTATACAATTTCATGTCTTTTGACAAGTTGGAGATCCTCAGGGAACAAAAGGTAAGTAGGATGACTTTGAAGGAGGTCCATACTTGGTACTTAGCTATACAAATTAACATAAGGCCATTTGCTTGTTCCTCCCCCATTCACAGTACATGTCAAAGAGAGATGAATACTGAGATATCCTGTGTTTACAAGTAATTTAAATTATCAAATCTTCTTTTGACCTCTGAATTATCAGAATACAGCATAGAAAGGGACTGTGGATTACATTGTCCACCCTACTCATACATATGTAAATAGACACAAACATTATCTCCCCACATGTCTTTTGAGGGTTATTTATTTTGCAGGATGTTTAACCCTTTCTATCCATGTGTCACACAAGGCTCTTCAGTCTTCCAGAATTGAAATGCTGCTGGATTATTGTTCCTTGCAAAATCTAAAATTTTGACTTTTCATCCTTATTCAGGATATGAAAGATCAGAATTTCTCACAGGACAGAAATACTGTGTCTCCAGGAGCTCTTGAAGCACAGATATCATTAGTATCGCTCTGGCAGGAGTCAGTAAGTGATGCTGTTACACAAAGTTTTACATCAGCTTTTCCTTTTCGTGGGGGGGGGTGCACACAACCTTTGCAGACATTCTGTGTAGGGTTTGTTTGCTGATGCAGACGCTTTGGGGGAAGCTGGCACAAACAGCCAGGTTTGGGCTCTGCTAAAGTCTGTTCCTGGGGCATGGTTGCTCCCTGGGAACCGGGCACTGGTGCTGGGCTGAGATTCCTGAAAGAGGGGTTTGCCTGCATGCTGTTTGTGACACCTCTGTTCCAGGACTGGAGCACAGAGTGTAAATAACTAATTACATGGAGAGAAAGAACTTGTGAGCCCAGGTGTGATGATGCATCTGGTCCCTCCTTTCAGAGCAACAAATACAGTGAGTGCAGAGGGAAGAAATAATTCACTGACTGCAGGGTTAGCGGGGGCGGGGGCGGGGGGGGGAGGTCAGTGAACTCCAGATGAAACTTGCCCATCAGAAGGGTTTGGGATTCCCCCTTTGAAAGAGCCATTAACCTGCCCTGCAAAGATGCAGTTCGGCTCAGCAATTCTGGTTAAAGCCTGAGAGATCTGTAGGGAGACAGAGTACCGCATTGGATGAGCCCATCACCCTGTTGTGTCACCGTGTGTTTCTGCTACATCCATTGTCCTGGTGATCACACTCAGACTGGGGGTTGCCCAGCCCAGGACTTGTCTTTCCCCAATTAGAGACCCATGAATAAAGAAACACTTCCGAATCATTTATGTTGGGGGAGGGTTCCCTGTGACAAATTTAGAACAAAGATGTCATGTTAGAAGTTTTTCATTTCAGATTTTGAAAATTGATGAATTTCAGTGTTTGGATTTTCAGGGGGTTGATATTTAATTGTTGTCGGTTCACCCCCTTTCCCGTGATGCTGAGTTGCTGGGCAGCACTGACCTGGGATACAGACACACACACACATGGACACACACACACACACACACGCACGCACGCACCTTACCAGTGATACTGAGGTGCTGGGCAGGGCTGAGCTGGGATCTGGTCACCTGGTTCTTGCTGTCCTTGATCTCGGACCCACTGGAGTAATTCCCACATGGTCAAAGTCATAGGTGAGTTTCCCCAATAAGCCCCTCTGGGACGAAACCACCTTCCTGCTTGACTCTCCCCTGCTGTGAGACACCCTGAATAGCTGATGGGTCCTCTGCTTCCCCCATGTCCCTGCTCCCGAAGTGACAGTGCCCTCTGCAGATACAGGACGGCTCTGGAAGTGTAACACCGCATCACCTTCCCCAGCCCCATGCACCGAACAGGATTCACATGCAGGCACCTGGGAACCAGGGCTCCCCTCTCTCTTCAACACACAGGATCATGGGGCATAGTTCCAGTCCCACACATCCCACCAGGGACACCCCTGCCTGCTCCATGAGGCTGTGCCAGGCACTGTGCAGAGCCCTGATCCCCCCCAGGTCCCCTCTGGGCTGGTGAGGCCCATTTGGGTGGCCTGGAGGGTTCTCATGACCAGAGGGGCTCAGCACTGAGCGTCTCTGCACGGAGCTCTGCTAACAGGCCGGCAACACCTACGTTCATCCCCGGCCCTGTTAACTGAGCTCAGCCCCTCACTTCCCCAGCAGAACCTGCAGCAGGGAACGTGCTACAGACAGACAGAGGGTCGGGCCCAGACCTGATAGGGACGTTTGAGTGTCAGGCCGAAAACAAAACCCTCGATCCCAACCCCATCCGGTCGGTAACAGAACCAGAGCCCAGCCTGTAGGGTTACCATATTTTAATTTAAAAAAAGGAGGAGACTTCACGGGGCCCCGGCCCCACCCCAACTCCGCCCTTTCCCCGCCTGCCCTGCCCCTTCCCCAAAGTCCCGGCCCCAACTCTGCCCCCTCCCCTGAATGCTCCGTCCCCTGCTCCTCCCCCTCCCCTGCTTCCCGTGAATCAAATGTTTGCGGGAAGCCTGAAACAGGGAGGCAGCAGGTAAGCTGGGGATGGGGCAGTGGCGGGGCGTGAGGAGGCGCGGCCCAGTCCAGCCCCCCCGTCCGAGTGGCTCCCTCCGGCGGCCAGCCGGCCCCGGCCAAGATGCTCTGGTCCCGGCGTCTTCCGCCCGTCTCGGCTCAGGCCCTTGGGCACCGGCCCTGGCTCTGGCAGCTCCGGCCCAGTTAGGCTTGGGTCCCAGTTCCGGCAGAGTGTCTCCGGCCTGGCACCGGCCCTGGCCGAGCACCGCCGGCCGGCGGCTCTGGCCCGGCACCAGCCGAGCACCACCGGCCAGCGGCTCCAGCACGGCACCGGTCCTGGCCGAGCACTGCCAGCCCCAGCGGCCCGGGCACCCCTGGCCCCAGAGGCTCGGGCACCCCCGGCCCCGGTCCCAGTTCCGGCAGAGCGGCTCCGGCTGAGCGCTGCCGGCCCAAGCGGCTCGGGCACCCCCGGCCCCGGTCCCAGTGGCTCCGGCCGAGCGGCTCCGGCCCGGCACCGGCGCCAGCCCTGACCGAGCACCGCAGGCCACAGTGGCTCTGGCCACAGCGGCTCCAGCCCGGACCCAAGCCCCATGACCCGTCCCTCCCTATTTTCCCGGACATGTCCGGCTTTTTGGGATTTTCTCCCAGACAGGGATTTGAGAACCAAAAAGCCCAACATGTCCAGGAAAATCCGGACGTATGGTAACCCTACCAGCCTGGATCCCAGCTTACTGTCGCTGGCCCCTCAGTAACAGGGAGCCCTGGGGCTGGACCCCAATAATCCCCCATCCCGCAGAGGCAGCAGCCCTCCCAGCTCTCTCTGCCTCCAGGCTGAGCTGACGCCCCATGAGCACCGTCCCCCAAGCCCAGCCCATCCTGACTCCATGTGCCTGGCGTGGGGAGCTGGGCCCAGTGACACACCAGGGGTTTGAATACAGCCAAATGCCAGGTCACAGCTCCCAACAAGGAACTCCGGCCAGACCTGCAGCCTGGGGCCTGGGCCGGGACAGCAGGGACCCGGGGAAGGATTTAGGGGCCCCAGGGGACAAGTAACTCCACATGAGCTCCCAGGGCACTGCTGGGGTAGCAGGGCTGACCCAGCCTGTCCCCCCTCACAGCCCCCAAGTAGCCATGGCCGCCAGCTCTTGGTACCCTTTCCCCTTCCCCTATTCTGCCCCCCCCTGCTGTGTCAGCCCCCTGCCCCGGCCCCTCGCCCGTTCTGCGCCCCCCACCCACTGCCGGTGTCCCCTCACAGACCTCCGGCCCCTCCCCCATTGCACCCCCCAGCTTTTCTCCCCTCACAGACCTCCCGCCCCTCCCCCGTTCTGCCCTCCAGCACCTCTGGCCTTTCCCCCTCACACACCCCCAGTAGCCATGGCTGCCACCTCCCACTGCTCCCCAAGGGAAGGAAACCTCTGGCTGCCCTTAGTTACCATGGCTGCCCACTCAGCCCCTGCAGCCCTCACATGCTGCTCCCTGGCTAAGATGGACACCTCAACTGGGGCGGGGGAGTTAACAATCCTGTTCCCCCAGACTGTCTAGAGTTGCAGGGAGAGGGGGAGGGGTGACTGTGGGGTTGGGGCCATTATGGGGCAGGGAATGTGGGGCATGGGGGGCTGTAGGAGGGAAACTGAGCGAAAAGAAAACAAAATGGGGGACCCTGAGGCTGAGACGGCTGGAGCTGAGGGGAGGTGAGGAAGGGAGGCTGTTGGGGGTAGAAAATGCGCCCAGGGGCATTCAGTGGTACCAGCTCCCTCCTCGCTCCTCAGACCCCCCAACAATCCTGCCCCCCAGCTCTGATCTTCTGGGAGGAGGAGCCTGTCTGCACTCAAACTCCTGTCCCCCATCCCGGACACTCTCCCCTCAACCCCCCTCCCGACACCTTCAACCTACTTCCCTCAAGCTCCCGGCTCCCCCCATCCTGCTCCCCACAAACACCTGCCCTGGGGGGGGGGGGAGGCAGACGAGCTGGCAGCTAAATTACTCTGCACCCTGTTGTGTTCATGGAAACCCCCAGCCCCTGCCCCACACTGAACAGGGTTAAACACGGGCCGGGGGCGGGATCCAGAGCCCGCAGCCTGCTCAGCCCCACTGCAAACCTGCCATTGATTCCTGGGACCGGCTGTTACAGACACAGCAGAGCAGGAAACCAGGGGAGCCTTGGCAGGCGCCATGTGAAATGAGAGGTTTGTTCCAGCCCCAGCCCCGTTCGCTGGAACAAGTTTGTAGCCAGAAAATCCCCCAGGTTTGGGCGTCTCCCTGCTGGCCCCGGAGATGCTAGCTTCTGTGCTGGGGGGCCAGAGGAGCCAGCAGAGCTGGGCTAGAGCCGGCATCACCACGGCTGCTGTTAAAGTCCGAACTCGTTTCCTCCTGGGTTGGGGGTTCATCCGGGTGAGGGGCGATGGCGTTGGGGTCCCTCTCTCCAGCCGCTCTGCTCAAGACATCTCCGCGGAGCAGGGTCCAGATGGCTTGGGGGGCCCAGGGGACGGGGGGTGGCAGCCACGATGGTGAAGTGAGTCTCTTTCCTTAAGGCCCCCAAAAGGGTGGTGGGTGGCAAAGCCCATCCCCGCAATATTTTGTCCACCAATGAGGTCTCGTTTCTGACACCCCAATTTTGAGTCACAGATTTCCCTTCCCCGCTTCTCCCGTGTCCCAGGCGTACTCCTGACCTGGCCCGTGCATTCTGTCCAGTGGCCGCTCGAGTTGGACTAATCCCATCTTTCTGTCTCACTTTTGCAACTTTCATTCTTTCAGGGTCTCATGATGCTGCCCAAAATTCTCACTCACCTTCCTCAGCTGAACCCACCACGAGGGGAAATTTGGAGGCTCTGTTATCACAGATGCCCCCTGGGGTGGGGAGATTGTGGGGGGGGCAGGGGAGAAGGACGCTCTGGGGGTTTGTGCAATGGACATAGAGGCAGGGGCAGGTCTAGGGAGAAAGGGGGAGAGAAAAGGGGCTGGGGAACCCTGCTGCAGAGAGAGGAGGGGGACAGACACCTGGGGGGCAGTAAGTGCCATTATTCCAGTGCCAGAGCCAGATGCAATGTTCCCACACACAGGGGGCTGGGTGTTACCCACACAAAATTGTCTGTTACTCACATTCTAGGGCACCCACCCTTACCCTGTTCTTAGGGCTCAGGTGTAACCCTATCAATTTAAGTACCCACCTGTACCCAATTCCTAGGACTCAGGCGTAATTTTCTGCGGTTTTGCAGAACCTTTCACCAATGACAGAGCCTTACACATTAATGGCCTTATTCTTCATTTATTGACAATCACGAAAAACAGACTGCACTTGCTAAGCATATAACAATGCTCATCACTCCCAATAAGACAGATGAACTTTTCTTGATCAGGTCCATCTGGGGCATCCCGTTTCTCCACGGTGTCATTGGCAGAGTGTTGAAGTCTGGCAGCTCTGTTCTTGGTGCTGTGTCCTGGAGTTGGTTCCCAAAGAATTTCCTTTTCAATCCCAGTTTATATAGTTGTCATAACTATAAAGGGAAGGGTAACAGCCCTCCTGTGTACAATACTATAAAATCCCTCCTGGCCAGAGACTCCAAAATCCTTTTACCTGTAAAGGGTTAAGAAGCTCAGGTAACCTGGCTGACACCTGACCCAAAGGACCAATAAGGGGACAAGATACTTTCAAATCTTGGGGCGGGGCGGGGAA
This sequence comes from Malaclemys terrapin pileata, assembly GCF_027887155.1. Taxonomy (NCBI): domain Eukaryota; kingdom Metazoa; phylum Chordata; order Testudines; family Emydidae; genus Malaclemys; species Malaclemys terrapin. Next base: position 4,433,507 of record NC_071524.1, read on the forward strand.
GGCTTTTGTTTGTGCTCTTTGTTTTAGGGGAAGTTTGCTCTTGGGACTAAGAGGGACCAGATATCAATCCAGGCTCTCCAAATCTTTCTGAACAAGTCTCTCATATTTCAAACTTGTAAGTACAGCCAGGCAAGGCGTGTTAGTTTTATCTTTGTTTTCTCAACTTGTAAATGTACCTTTTGCTAGGGTGTTTACCTCTGTTTGCTGTACTTTGAACCTAAGGCTAGAGGGGGGTCCTCTGGGCTCTTTAAGTTTGATTACCCCTGTAAAGTTATTTTCCATCCTGATTTTACAGAGATGATGTTGACCTTTTTCTTTAATTAAAAGCCTTTTTAAATAACCTGATTGATTTTTCCTTGTTTTTAGATCCAAGGATTTAGGTCTGGATCCACCAGGAGTTGGTGGGAGAAAGGAGGGGGGATGGTTAATTTCTCCTTCTTTTAAGATCCAAGGGGTTGGATCTGTGTTCACCAGGGAGTTGGTGGAAGAGTCTCTCAAGGCTACCCAGGAAGGGAGTTAGCCCATTGGGAGTGGTGGCAGTGGACCAGATCTAAGCTGGTAGTTAAGCTTAGAAGTTTTCATGCAGGCCCCCACATCTGTACCCTAAAGTTCAGAGTGGGGAAGGAGCCTTGACAATAGTGAAACTTGAGTCCTGCTTAGCTATACCTTAACCAAACATTATACTAAAATTTTACTAACCAAGCCTAACACAATTCTCTAACCAATCATACCCCACCACCTTAATTAATTTACAACTAGCAAAATTAATTATATAACAGACAGAAATAGTCAAAGAACCAGACAGAGATCATCCAGACAAACAATAGGGAAGTGGGGACCATAATGACAGAACAATAAAGAAATGAGGGGTCCACAACCACAGCTATTGATAAGTTTCAGAGGGGTAGCCGTGTTAGTCTGTATCAGCAAAAACAACTAGGAGTCTTTGTGGCACCTTAGAGACTAACAGAGACCTTGATTACATTGAATTCATTAGCACTACAAAAGTGATTTTTTCCTCCCTTGGTATTCACCTTTTCTTGTCAACTGTTGAGAATAGCCCACTTCCACCTTATTGAATTGGCTCATTAGCACTGACCCCTCCACTTGGTAAGGCAACTCCCATCTTTTCATATGCTGTATATTTACACCTGCTTACTGTATTTCCCACTCCCACAGAAGCTTATGCCCAAATACATGTGTTAGTCCCCAAATAAATTTGTTAGCTATTGAGAAGTGATTTCTTGCCAAACAGGATGTTATCAAAGTAAGTTTTCTTTAAACATCTTAAGATCTGTTTCTTTATCTGGCGATAGTGGGTACCATTAGGACAGGGTCTCCTTCTTAACAGCTTGATATTACATTATTTTAATATCATTTAGATGGAATGTGAGGATTTGACTTCCTGCTTCTCAGCTAATGGCCGCTGCTCTTTTAATGTGGCTGCAGACAAAGGCCTTAGGTTTTAGGCTTTACAATATAGCTACAGGCCAAAAAATATGGCTAGAGGACAAGACCTTATCCTTACAGTGGGCTCTCTCTCGCGTTTCTGGGATTCTGTGGGATGTGGGGGCCCAGATCGGGCCTGGGCGATGAGCCCTGATGATACTGAGGGATTTAACTACCCAGCCGCCAGTTGGGAAAACGCTAGGTAGGGTGACCAGGTGTCCAGTTTTCGATTGAAACACCCAGTTGAAAAGGGATCCTGGCAGCTCCAGTCAGCACTGCTGACCAGGCCATTGACTGTCCGGTTGGCAGTGCTGCACAGTGGGGCTGACAGGTTCCCTGCTAGCCTCCACGCCACATGGCTCCTGGGAAGCCGCCAGCATGTCCCCCCTCCGGCTCCTACATGTAGGGGCAGCCAGGGAGCTCTGCAAGCTGCCCTAGCCCCAAGTGCCACCCGTGCAGCTCCCATTGGCCGGGAACCACAGCCAATGGGAGCTGCAGAGGCAGTGCCTGTGGATGGGGCAATGCACAGAGCTGCCTGGCCACGCCTCCGCATAGGAGCTGGAGGAAGGACATGCTGCTGCTTCTGGGAACTTTTTGAGTTAAGTACCACCCCTGAACCCTGACCCCTGCCGGACCCCAACCCTCTGCCCCAGCCACAGCCCTGATCCGCCCCCCGGACTCCGCAGTCGACCCCGGGACAGAACTGGCCCAGCTAGGCCAGAGAGTAAGACCCCGGCGCCTTCCAGGGTCTGCTCTGTTGGGAGCCCAACACGCCCAGCACAGAGGTTGGTGCTGCGGGGCCAGGGATCAGGGGTTCGATATTGGAGTACAGCTGTCAGGTTGGGAGTGGTGGTGGTGGGGACCTCTGACGCAAGGGTTTTGGGGGGCAGGGGGTTTTGTGCCGGCATCTCAGCTCCCTGAGGGGAAGCGGCTCATCCCCTGGGTAGATTCTCTTCTCCACATGGCTGGATCCAGGCTCCTGGGGGCACAGAGAGATGACAGGTTAGGGGGGCCTGTGTCGCCCTGGGACCAGCCATTGGGGGAGCAAGGGGCACAGAAGGGGGGGGTCACCTCACCTAGAGCGCCCCTTTGGGCGGCTGTAATAGGCCTCTGCCAGGATCAGACCCAGGACGAGCAGGACCACGGCACCCAGTCCCAGGTGGGCAATGTTGGCATCGGTGAAATCTGATGCTGTGGGGGGAAGGGGAGAGTCACTCAGTGGAGGGACATGCCAGCCACTTCCCAGGAGCTGTCTTAGGTCAGCGCTGGCTGGACCCCGCACCCCTAACCCCCCTACCACAATCAAACTCCCTCCCAGAGCCTGCACTCCGCACCTCCTCCCACGCCCCAACCCCTGACCTAACCCGGAGCCCCCTCCTGCACCCAAACCCCTCAGCCCCGGCTCCACCCCAGAGCATGCACCCCAAGCCAGAGGCCTCATCTCCTCCAGCAGCCCATCCACCTGCCCCAGGCCAGATCCCCCTCCCGCACCCAAACCCCTCAGCCCCGGCCCCACCCCAGAGCCTGCACCCCCAGCCAGAGCCCTCACCCCCTCCTGCACCCCAATTCCCTGTCCCAGCCCAGTGAAAATGAGCGAGTGAGTGAGGGTGCTGACGGGCTCCTCAGTGCAGCAGAGACAGGCAGAACCAGACCCGAGGTCTGTACGCTGAGTCTGGGCAAACTCCAGTGAGAAAGGAAGCAGCAGTTTCTCCCAGTGCGGGGGATTAACCCCTGGCACCAGCTCCCCAGGGAAATGGGGGAGTCACGGCCAGGCCAGAGGCCTTTCTGGGGGATGCTTTTTTATTCATAGATTCTAGGACTGGAAGGGACCTCGAGAGGTCATCGAGTCCAGTCCCCTGCCCGCATGGCAGGACCAAATACTGCCTAGACCATCCCTAGTAGACATTTATCTAACCTACCCTTAAATATCTCCAGAGACGGAGATGCCACAACCTCCCTAGGCAATTTGTTCCAGTGTTTAACCACCCTGACAGTTAGGAACTTTTTCCTAATGTCCAATCTAGACCTCCCTTGCTGCAGTTTAAACCCATTGTTTCTGGTTCTATCCTTAGAGGCTAAGGTGAACAAGTTCTCTCCCTCCTCCTTATGACACCCTTTTATATACCTGAAAACTGCTATCATGTCCCCTCTCAGTCTTCTCTTTTCCAAACTAAACAAACCCAATTCTTTCAGCCTTCCTTCATAGGTCATGTTCTCAAGACCTTTAATCATTCTTGTTGCTCTTCTTTGGACCCTTTCCAGTTTCTCCACATCTTTTTTAAAATGCGGCGCCCAGAACTGGACACAATACTCCAGCTGAGGCCTAACCAGAGCAGAGTAGAGCGGAAGAATGACTTCTCGTGTCTTGCTCACAACACACCTGTTAATGCATCCCAGAATCATGTTTGCTTTGTTTGCAACAGCATCACACTGTTGACTCATATTTAGCTTGTGGTCCACTATAACCCTCTGAGTACGATTATCCAGCCAGTTATGCACCCACCTTATAGTAGCCCCATCTAATTTGTATTTGCCTAGTTTATCGATAAGAATATCATGCGAGACCGTATCAAATGCCTTACTAAAGTCTAGGTATACCACATCCACCGCTTCACCCTTATCCACAAGGCTCGTTATCCTATCAAAGAAAGCTATCAGATTGGTTTGACATGATTTGTTCTTCACAAATCCATGCTGGCTATTCCCTATCACCTTACCACCTTCCAAGTGTTGGCAGATGATTTCCTTAATTACTTGCTCCATTATCTTCCCTGGCACAGAAGTTAAACTCACTGGTCTGTAGTTACCTGGGTTGTTTTTAGTTCCCTTTTTATAGATGGGCACTATATTTGCCCTTTTCCAGTCTTCTGGAATCTCTCCCGTCTCCCATGACTTTCCAAAGATAATAGCTAGAGGCTCAGATACCTCCTCTATTAGCTCCTTGAGTATTCTAGGATGCATTTCATCAGGCCCGGGTGACTTGCAGGCATCTAACTTTTCTAAGTGATTTTTAACTTGTTCTTTTTTTATTTTATCCGCTAAACCTACCCCCTTCCCATTAGCATTCACTATGTTAGGCATTCCTTCAGACTTCTCGGTGAAGACCGAAACAAAGAAGTCATTAAGCATCTCTGCCATTTCCAAGTTTCCTGTTACTGTTTCTCCCTCTTCACTAAGCAGTGGGCCTACCCTGTCTTTGGTCTTCCTCTTGCTTCTAATGTATTGATAAAAAGTCTTCTTGTTTCCTTTTATTCCCGTAGCTAGTTTGAGCTCATTTTGTGCCTTTGCCTTTCTAATCTTGCCCCTGCATTCCTGTGTTGTTTGCCTATATTCATCCTTTGTAATCTGTCCTAGTTTCCATTTTTTATATGACTCCTTTTTATTTTTTAGATCGTGCAAGATCTCGTGGTTAAGCCAAGGTGGTCTTTTGCCACATTTTCTATCTTTCCTAACCAGCGGAATAGCTTGCTTTTGGGCCCTTAATAGTGTCCCTTTGAAAAACTGCCAACTCTCCTCAGTTGTTTTTCCCCTCAGTCTTGATTCCCATGGGACCTTACCTATCAGCTCTCTGAGCTTCCCAAAATCTGCCTTCCTGAAATCCATTGTCTCTATTTTGCTGTTCTCCCTTCTACCCTTCCTTAGAATTGCAAAGTCTATGATTTCATGATCACTTTCACCCAGGCTGCCTTCTACTTTCACATTCTCAACGAGTTCCTCCCTATTTGTTAAAATCAAGTCTAGAACAGCTTCCCCCCTAGTAGCTTTTTCAACCTTCTGAAATAAAAAGTTGTCTCCAATGCAGTCCAAGAATTTGTTGGATAGTCTGTTCCCCGCTGTGTTATTTTCCCAACATATATCCGGATAGTTGAAGTCCCCCATCACCACCAAGTCTTGGGCTTTGGATGATTTTGTTAGTTGCTTGAAAAAAGCCTCATCCACCTCTTCCACCTGGTTAGGTGGCCTGTAGTAGACGCCTAGCATGACATCTCCCTTGTTTTTTGCCCCTTTAAGCCTAACCCAGAGACTCTCAACACTTCCGTCTCCTATGTCCATCTCTATCTCTGTCCAAGTGTGTACATTTTTAATATATAAGGCAACACCTCCTCCCTTTTTCCCCTGTCTATCCTTCCTGAGCAAGCTGTACCCATCCACACCAACATTCCAATCATGTGTATTATCCCACCAAGTTTCAGTGATGCCAACAATGTCATAGTTGTATTTATTTATTAGCACTTCCAGTTCTTCCTGCTTATTCCCCATACTTCTCGCATTTGTATATAGGCATCTAAAATACTGGTTTGATCTTTCCTCCCAGTTTTTTCCTGACTCTCCTTTCTCTCTGCCAATATAGCCCACACTCCCTCTTGTTTCCGACTCATTTCCCCGGTCTCCATGTTCCCCACTTACCTGTGGGCTTTGCTCACCTGTCCCCGTCGAACCTAGTTTAAAGCCCTCCTCACTAGGTTAGCCAGTCTGTGTCCGAATAGTCAAACTTTAGTCAAACACAAGTGACTGGGCTCAGTGCAGGGGAGCTAGGGGAAGTTCTCTGCTCTGGGCTGTCATGGGGTCAGACTGGATGGGCTAATGGTACCTCCTGGCCTTCAACTCTGTGGAGCTGTGACGGTAAACCCAGACTCTGCTGACTCCTAACTCCGGCCCATCCCCAGCACCGAGCCTCCCAGGGTTGGATTCTCCAGACAGCCCCTCTCCCTGCTCCCAGGACCCCTGGGGTCTGTAGCGCTAAGGCAGCAGAGATGTCACAGCTTCTGCCTGACCTGCTCTGTCCCTTCCTCAATCTGATATTTGTCACCGCTCCCCATTTCCTGCCCTGCACCACCCCCCTTCCCCGCCCTGGCCACAGCATCTCTATTTAGGGCTGGAGGACTGAGAACTGAGGGGGCCTGGTTTACTTGTTTGTCTAAACATATCACTGAGGAAACGCCTCCTGTCCCATCTCTCTGCCTGGGGCCGGAGACAGCCCTCTGGCTAAAGGCACAGCTGGGTCAGGGTGAAAGGTCACTGGGTGATTGCTGGACCTGGGATGTTGGATGAGCCTGAAACTTTTGCCTCCACCCTGGTCTCTAGTCCCTGGTGAGAGGGACCCAGCTCCCCTAGGGAGAAATTCACCCGCTGGGCTTAAGAAGGACATAAATGGGGCCTGGGCCTCATTTGGGATCCTCTGCATAGAGGTGAATTCCTCCCTCCTGCAGAGAACACCCACCATGAGACTGCTTAGTCTCCTCCACCCCGTCCTCCACACCCAGCTCCAGCCACTTCTGCCCTGACTGCCCCCACTCCCATTCTGGACTCCCGAGGGGTCTGCTGTGCCTGCTGGCAGGGGAGTACCAAGGCACTGCCGGATGGGGAAGAACACGAGACGGTTGAGAAAGAGAAGTGACCTCTGAGCAGGTGGGAGCCGGAATCAGTGTCACTAAGCAAGTGGGGGAACCAGGGCAAAAGACCAAAGAAACATGTGGGAGTCTTGTGAATAGACGTTAACACCTCTGCGGGAAGCCAGACAGCCGAGGGTCTCAAGGGGAACATGTCAGGAGCACAAGTTTTGCAGAGCAACTTTTCATAGTAATTGATGCAGTAACTGATTGTCGTGGGATGGTGGCTGAGCACATTTCACCCCTGGGATGGAGTCAGCTCCGCAGAACAGCTGGCCAGGGGATGTTTGGGGGAGCTCAGCTGCTCAGGTGAGGGTCAGTGGAACACATGGTGACTCTACCTATTCTAAGCAGAGCATAGAAGGCGACAGGGTAAATATGTTTTGCATTTTTAAAAATATCATTGTTTCAAGACCATTTGTGAAGAATTTTTTTTTTATATTTCCCCCCTTTTTTTTGCCAAAAAGCTGAAACTTTAAAAAAGTTCTCTGCACACATTTTTTTTAAATGTAATTTTTTTTCTTTTAAGTTTAGTTTTTACAAAGCTCCAAAAAACAGTTTTATTTTTGTGTTTGAAAAATTGGGAACTTTAGAAAAAATGAAAATGTTTGACAAAAACTCTCATTTTCAAAAGTCTGTCGTTTTTACATCACAGCATTGTTGCGGCTCTGCCCAGAGTGACCCCTGGGGCTGTGGTTCAGGCTGAGCTGCTGGCACCCTTGGATGGCAGCCGGGCCCTGCTTGTAGCTCAGACAATGCTGCCCAGAAAGGGCCTGATCCAAAGCCCCTTGGTGTGAATGGAAAGAATCCACTGACTTCACTGGCCTGGGGATCAGGCCCCTGTGTAAGGGGGTCGGTTCTCTTGTGACAGGGCAGGGCAGAATTAGACCCGACTCTCCAGACCTGGTGAGGATGTTAATGGAGACAGACTCTGCAGGATTACAGAGCAATCGGTTGCTGCTCAGAAGAGGGAACAGGGAGGAGTGTTGGTGCCCGAAGCTGTGGCTCCTGCTTAGTGATTCTCTGCTTACCCAGTCCAGCTGCAGCTGCACAGGGAGGGAACCGCTGGATGAGCCGACAGGGCCCTGAGCATCTGCAGAGTCGCCTGAGCAGACACCTCTTCCCCCACCCAGCAGTGAGCTCTCCCCAGTCTGATCACGAGTAGCAGCCCAGCGGAGCGGGGGCGAATCACACACTGTGATGTGGGATTGAAGAACCCACTCACATGCTATTATTTTTGTCCTCACACTTTAACCTGCCTCATTCTGTTTTTCTCTCCATTTAGTCTGTTCTCATGAGGTTTCCAGGGCAGTTTATTTTCATAGTCGTAGATTTAAAGGCCAGAAGGGGCCAGTTTAACTAGTCAGAATGTCTGTACAGCCCAAGCCAGAGAGCCTGCCTGACGGATCCCTACATTGAGCTGCTAACTTCTGGCTCAGCCAGAGCATGTCTGGTAGCAAGAGACGTCCCCTCTTGGTTTAAAGACTCCAAACAGGCTCACATTTCTAAATGTTAAGGGGGGAGGATAGTTCAGTGGTTTGAGCATTGGCCTGCTAAACCCAGAATTGTGAGTTCAATCCTTGAAGGGGCCATCTGGGGTAAAAATCTGTCTGTGGATTGTTCCTGTTTTGAGCAGGGGGTTGGACTAGATGACCTCCTGAGGTCCCTGCCAACCCTGATATTCTATGATTCTATGACTGTGGTTGATCAGTGCAAGAGGGGACCAGGGGGAAGGAAGATGTTGGACAGGGACAAAGTAACTGGAGATGGGCCCTGAGGTTTCGCTCCAGCTGCAGATCTTCATCTGACCTTCCCCAGAGTTTGGGGGTATGGACTTGGGGTTCTGGTTTGGACCTATGATAGAGACAGCCCCAAAGTCTAGGTGTGGGGAGTCTCCCTCTGAGCAAAAGTGCAATAGGTACCAGATACGATGATCCAGTGTCTGACTGAAGAGGGAAGAAGACGCTCTATCTGGGGTGCCTGAGCCACCTAATGGGCAATGGGCAAGAGATGTGTAGATCTGGTGTGTACCCAGGGCCTGACACTGACAGACTGACTGGGTAGCTAGGCCAGCCACAGACATATGCAGGACAGACTGTTGCAAAGGATATTGGAAAGTTTAACACTCCAGTTCAGAGTATAACCCACAGCAGATTGTAAGGGCAGGGATTGTGCTGTATGATACCTGACTGTATCATACAGCCCACCAAGGTACTGAGGAAACAACACATTCGTAATGATGAGTACACCAGGGCCCACTGAGCATTTTAAATCAAGATCGATTTTCAATAGAAATGTAGATTTTTGACTAAACAATGTATTGTATTTTATTTTATTTATTTGTGGAGTCTCTGCTTTCTTTGAACATTTTTTATTTTTCGTTGGAAAACCAAAAACCCCCAAATATTTTTGTTTTTGGAAGTTTTCAGCTGAAAATCTTCAGCTTTCAGTGGCTAAAATCTAATATTCCCCTCCCCCTCACACACACTTTTCAGGTTATCAGCTTTTCAATGAAAAGTTAAAATTTTATTGTTGAAAATTTCAATGGAAATTCATTTAAAGTTTCCACAGGGGGGAAAAACATCCATTTTCTGCCCTGCCCCAGAGTGTGCCATGTTTAAGCCCTCCATGGTCGCAGGTGGAATCTGCCAATGTTTTGTTCTGCCCTATGCCCACAGGACTCCCCTGTGATCTCCTAGAGGTTAATGCACATTTGTCTGAAGTTCTGTGTGACGAGTGTGGGAATGTGAGTGTAGGCCTTGCTGGAGCTCTAGGCATAACTACCAGTATGAACCAAAGGCTGTGAACTGAAGTAGGCCTGGCCTTGAGAGAATAGTAATACACTGGGTATTGGCTAACCAAGTAATCACACTCCTGACCTGAGAGGATGGTACAGAGACACACAGAGTTTTCAAGTAACTCCTTTAAATACAGGATTAAGAGATGGCACAGGAACAGACCAACTGCTCCTAAGGATAAAGAGGGACTGACAAGATAATGGATAAGGATGTTTGTTCGAACTACAAGGAACAAGGAGAAACAGTGGTGATAAGGGTAGTAAGTGATAAGATCTAAAGTGGAATATGTGACTTCTTTATATCAGTGTATAAAAGGAGAAGTCCTAGGAGAGGCATCTTTGTACTAGTCTAGACACAGCACTCTGGTGTGCTGATTGAACTGGTACCTTGTCACAGGAATACATGTCTTAGTGGATCTACAGATCCTATGGGGCACTAGGACTGTAGATCAGGGTGCAGGGAGAGTGTAACTCAAGGGGCAGGCAGGGGGGTAGCTCAGGGTACAGGGATGGGGTAGCTAGGGCCAGTGTCCAGGCAGGGGGGTAGCTCAGGGTGCAGGGAGGGGGTAACTCATTGGGAAGGCAGGTGGGTAGCTGAGGGCGCAAAGAGAGGGGCAGTTAGGAGCTGTGTAGAGGCAGGGGGGAATCTCACCGTGAACAGAGAGAGATAGCTAGGGGCTGTGCATGGGAATGGGGGTAGATCAGGATGCAGGAAGGGGGTAGCTAGGGGCTGTGTGCTAAAGGTCAAGGAAAAACTTTTTCACTAGTTGGGTGGTGAAGCACTGGAATGGGTCACCTAGGGAGGTGGTGGAATCTCCTTCCTCAGAGGTTTATAAGGTCAGGTTTGGCAAAGCCCTGGCTGGGATGATTTCGCTGAGGATTGGTCCTGCTTTGAGCAGAGGATTGGACTAGATGACCTTCTGAGGTCCCTTCCAACCCTGATATTCTATGCTTCTATGATAGGGTAGCTCAGGGTGTAGGGTGGGGTTAACTGGGGGCTGTGTAGGGGCAGGGGGTAGCTGAGGGTGCAGGGAGGGGGTATGTCAGGGTGCAGGGATGGGGTAGCTCAGGGTGCAGGGAGTAGCTAAGGGCTGTGTGCAGGCAGGGGGTAGCTGAGGGTGTAGGGAGGGGGGAGCTCAGGGTACAGGCAGGGGGTAGGTCAGGGTACAGGAGGTAGCTAGGGTGTGTGCGCGGGCAGTGGGTAGCTGAGTGTGTAGGGAGGGGGTAGGTCAGGGTGCCGGGAGAGGGTAGGTCAGGGTGCAGGGAGGGAGTAGCTAGGGGCTTTGTGCTGGCAGGGGGTAGCTGAGGATGTAGGGAGTGGGTAGCTCAGGGTGCAGGGCGGGGGTAGCTAGGGGTTGTGTGCGGGCAGGGGGTAGGTCAGGGTGCCGGGAAGGGTAGCTAGGGGCAGTTTGTGGGCACAGGGCAGCTAAGGGTGCAGGCTGGGAGTAGCTGACGGTGTAGGGAGGGGATACGTCGGGTGCAGGCAGGGGGTAGCTCAGGGTGCAGGGACGTGTAACTAGGGGCTGTGTGTGGGCAGGGGGTAGCAGAGGGTGTAGGCAGGGGGTAGTTGATGGTGCAGGGAGGGGATAGCTGAGCGTGTAGGGAGGGGGTAGGTCAGAGTGCAGGCAGGGGGGTAGCTCAAGGTGCAGGGACGTGTAGCTAGGGGCTGTTTGCGAGCAGGGGATAGCTCAGGGTGCAGGGCAGGGGTAGCTAGGGGCTATGTGCGGGTAGGGGGTAGCTGTTGGTGCAGGGAGGGGGTAGCTGTTGGTGCAGGGAGGGGGTAGCTCTGGGTGCAGGCAGGGGGTAGCTAAGGGTGCCGGGAGGGGGTAGGTCAGGGTGCAGGGAGGGGTAGCTAGGGGCAGTTTGTGGGTACAGGGCAGCTGAGGGTGCAGGCTGGGGGTAGCTCAGGGTGCAGGGAGGGGATAGCTGAGCGTGTAGGGAATGGGTAGGTCAGGGTGCAGGCACGGGGGTAGCTCAGGGTGCAGGGCAGCGGTAGCTAGGGGCTGTGTGTGGGCAGGGGGGTAACTGAGGGTGTAGGGAGGAGGTAGGTCAGGGTGCAGGCAGGGGGGTAGCTCAAGGAGCAGAGATGGGTACCTAGGGGCTGTTTGCGGGCAGGGGGTAGCTGAGCGTGCAGGGAGGGGGTAGCTCAGGGTGCAGGGCAGGGGGTAGCTCAGGGTGCAGGCACGGGGGTAGCTCAAGGAGCAGGGATGGGTACCTAGGGGCTGTTTGCAGGCAGGGGGTAGCTGATGGTGAAGGGAGCGGGTAGCTCAGGGTGCAGGCAGGGGGTAGCTCAGGGTGCAGGGCAGGGGTAGCTAGGGGCTGTGTGTGGGCAGGGGGGTAACTGAGGGTGCAGACAGAGAGTAGCTGAGGGTGTAGGGAGAGGGTAGGTCAGGGTGCAGGGTGGGGGTAGCTAGGGGCTGTTTGTCGGCAGGGGGTAGCTGAGGTTGCAGGGAGGGGGTAGGTCACGATGCAGGGAGGGGGTAGCTCAGGGTGCCAGGAGGTAGCTAGGGGCTGTGTGCGGGCAGGGGATAGCTGAGGGGGTAGGTGAGGGTGACGGGAGGTGGTAGGTCAGGGTGCAGGGAGGGGGTAGCTAGGGGCTGTTTATGGGTACGGTGTACCTGAGGGTGCAGGCAGGTGGTAGCTGAGGGTGTAGGGAGGAGGTAGGTCAGGGTGCAGGTAGGGGGTAGCTCAGGGTGGAGGGAGGGGGTATCTAGGGACTGTGTGTGGGCAGGGGGTAGCTGAGGGTGTAGGGAGCGGGTAGGTCAGGGTGCAGGGAGGGGGTAGCTAGGGGCTGTTTGTCGGCAGGGGGTAGCTGAGGTTGCAGGGAGGGGATAGGTCACGATGCAGGGAGGGGGTAGCTCAGGGTGCCAGGAGGTAGCTAGGGGCTGTGTGCGGGCAGGGGATAGCTGAGGGTGTAGGGAGGGGGTAGGTGAGGGTGACGGGAGGTGGTAGGTCAGGGTGCAGGGAGGGGGTAGCTAGGGGCTGTTTGTGGGTACGGTTTACCTGAGGGTGCAGGCAGGTGGTAGCTGTGGGTGTAGGGAGGAGGTAGGTCAGGGTGCAGGTAGGGGGTAGCTCAGGGTGCAGGGAGGGGGTATCTAGGGACTGTGTGCGGGCAGGGGGTAGCTGAGGGTGCAGGGAGGGCATAGCTAGGTGCTGTGTACGGGCAGGGGGTAGCTGTTGGTGCAGGCAGGGTGTATGTGAGGGTGCAGGGAGGGGATAGCTAGGGGCTGCGTGTGGGCAGGGGGTAGGTCAGGGTGCAGGGAGTGGGTAGCTAGGGGCTGTGTGCGGACATGGGGGTAGCTGAGGGTTCAGGAAGGGGGTAGGTCAGGGTGCAGGGAGGGGGTAGGACAGGGCGCAGGGGCTGTTTGTGGCCAGGGTGTAGCTGAGGGTGCAGGGAGGGGGAAGCTGAGGGTGCAGGTAGGGGGTAGCTAGGGGCTGTGTGCGGACAGGGGGGTAGATGAGGGTTCAGGGAGCGGGTAGGTCAGGGTGCAAGGAGGGGGTAGCTAGGGGCTGTGTGCGGGCAGGGGGTAGGTCAGGGGGCAGGGAGGGGGTATCTAGGGGCTGTGTGCGGGCAGGGGCTAGCTGTTGGTGCAGGGAGGGGGTAGCTAGGGGCTGTGTGCAGGGAGGGGGTAGGTCAGGGTGCAGGGAGGGGGTAGCTAGGGGCTGGGTGCAGGCAGGGGGTAGCTGTTGGTGCAGGGAGGGGGTAGCTCAGGGTACATGGAGGGGTTAGCGGGGGCCATGTGCCAGGAGGAGTCCCCTGCCAGCGACAGACCAGGGTCCCCCTGCCTGGGCGGCTCTTACCGGCTGCGGGAGCTGAGGAGCAGCCGCATCCCCGGGCAGCAGCAGCAGACTGGGGACGCCCTGTCTGCCCCGCTCCATGACACCAGCTGCAGCAGCAGCTTCCTGCACTGCGGGACTCCAGCGTCCCGCCTCCGACCTGGCCAGGGGCTGGGGCTCGGGGGCGGGGAGAGGAGAAAGTGGGGGAGGGGTGGAGCTGCCCTGGGGACTGCCCCTCATTACACAAAGGGACACGAGGTGTTCGGGGTTTCAGCCCCGCGATGTGGGGGGCCAGGGCTCGGGCGCTGGTTTCAGCTGTGGGGTCCCGCAGCCCCCCTGAAAGGCCTCACGGACCCCCCAGGGGGCCGGGGACCCCCTTGAGAATTCCTGACCTTGAGCATCCCTGACAGGGGTTTGTCCAACCTGTTGTCAATAACCTCCGAGATGGGGATTCCACAACCTCCCTTGAAAACTATTCCAGAGCTTAACTTCCCTTATCCTTAGAAAGTTTTTCCTAGTATCGAACCTAAACCTCCCTTGCTGCAGATTAAGCTCATTAGTTCTTGTCCTACCTTCAGAGGAACTGAGAACAATTGATCCCCATCCTCTCTATAACAGTCCTTCCTTAACAGATTTGAAGATGGCTATCAGGTTCCCCTTCGGTCTATTTTTCTCAAACCTTAACATGCCATGTTTTTTTAACCTTCCTTCATACTTCAGGTTTTTAAACCACTGGCAAAAGGTTGGGACGGGCAGGCGCTTTTAGGAAGCTGCCCTGAATAAAACATTTTCTATGATCAGAAACAGACTTTCCCGATTAACTAACAAATTCCAAACATGTTTGGAACCGACCCGAACATCTGCTCTGATTTTTCAGTTTGCTGCCAGCCCAAAACCTCAATTCGTCACCCAGCTCCACTCACAAGTTACCTGCAATAACACACAGATGCAGCGACATCGCAGAAGCCTGTATATCCACCCCAGCCATCTTCAAAACACACCCATTGGACACTGATGAAACCCCCAGATGCAGACCCTGGAGTGGCCACCCGGCTCCAAGACATGCCCTGTAACTTCTGGGTGGGGGGGGTCACCTCCTCTGAAAACAGTGGGGACATGGGGATGGGGGACTGTGTGCCCCATAGCTCCCAGCAGCTTCCCGTGGCCTCTGTCACTTGGTGGTCCAAACATATCCCATGTGACATGAGGGATCTCCTGACAAAGCTGCCCCCTCCCTGTCAGCAGATCCCTGCCATACTATGGGAGAAGCTGGGAAAGACGGGGGCTTTAATTATGCTCTAGCATTTGGTAGAGACCCCAGGGTGCCCAGGGACAAAAAAGGGCAGTTCCCCTGGACCCTGTCTAGGCTCTCACCCGCCCACAGACACACATACTGCTTCTACCCTGCTCCTCTCCCCTCCCCTCATCCTGTTTCCATCCCCTGTTCTCCTCCCTCCATCTCCATCCCCTTCCCCTCTCCTCCCCCATCCCCATTTCTACCCCCTTTCCCTCTGCCCAACTCCCGTCCCCTCCCTCCCTCCCTCCGTCCCACTGCCCCCCTCTTATCTGAGGGCTTTTCCTGTCCCCCCCCCACCTATTGAGATTCCCCCCCTCAGGTGACAGTTGGGCTCCCCCCATCCCCCCGAGGTGACAGTTGGCCGTTCCCCCCCTTGACGGTCCCGTCTCTAACTCTGCTCGCCAGGCCCCTCCCCCCCACAGGCATTTCCCAAGTCACTGCAGGCGGCTCCGGCCCATCCCCCAAGCTCACCGCACCCAGGCTGCAGGGTTCGGCCCATCCCAGCAGGGACCCGCCAGGCTCCAGCAACTCCCAACCCACAGGCCAAAGGGCCCCTGACTGTTTGCTCCCCTAGTGATGTCACCGCACCCTGCAATGCAAACACGGGGGTTACACTGGCATTGCTCAGCCACGGCCAGACGCCCGAGGGAGCGTGGGGAAGAGACGGGCTCTGCCTGCTGAGGCGCCAGCGCTGGAGAGGCACCATGCAAAATTCCCATCTTTGTGAGCCTGCCTAGAGTCCAGCTGGCCCAGGGACTGTGGGGCCCCAGTTTGTTGGGTGTGTCTGTTTTTTGTTAGCCAGACAAGGCGGGTAAGGTAAAACCTTCTATTGCACCAACTTCTGGTGAGAGAGACACTTTCCAGCTACACAGCTCTGCTATCCTGGGACCTACATGGGTACAACAATTTTTATTTTTATGGTAAGAGATGCTGGGGTAGTGAGGGCCTGAAGAGGAAGAACCAGTGGCCACCACTGCCAAAGGAAAGGCTGGCTAGCAACAGAGGTGGGATTGAAACCCACCCAATACATGCCCAATACAAAGGATCAGCCTTAACTCCTCAGCCACCATTTTACCTACTGGGGCATCTTTCACATGAGCTGTGATTTCATTACCTGAGACCACACACCCAAGTGACTGTAGAGAAGGAAACATAAGCTGGCCTGCAGGCATACCAAGCCCATAGCCACATCATGCATGATGGCCAAGTGGATAAGGCCCCAGACTACAAATCTATTGTGCGCTGCTGTCCCCTTTGGTTGTGAGCCATCATGTCTTCTTTTTGTGGAGGGAGTCACTGAGTCACTCTTCTGAACCTCTTCACCTAGCGAAGCCGTACAGTCACCAAAAGAAGACTAAAAGATCCCCACAAATTGGGTGCCAAAGGACTTCCTACAGCGCCTAGGACTCAAAACCATCTTAAAGTAATGGGAATCAAGCATGAAGCATCTACACCACTGGTCTGCTTGCAGGCCTCCCCTGCTATGTCTGCTCTACCGTGGCTTGGGTGCCTGGCATTGGCTGACCAAGGAACAGCTGGTGGAAAGGGGGCCTTTTGGTTGATAAAGTGACCAAGCGGTTAAGGTGCTGGATTGACAATCTGTTGTGCTCTGCATGCCTGGGTTCAAAGGGTACTAAGAGCGCCACAGTGGATCACAAATTGAATGTGAGTCAACAATGTGATGAGGTCACAAAAAAGGCTAATGCTGTTCTGGGGATTAACAGGAGTGTCGTATATCAGATATGGGAGGTCATTGTCCCGCTCTCCTTGGAACTGGACTGTGTCCAATTCTGGGTATCAGTGCTGTTTTAATTTTTTTTTTTTTGTATCTATGTTGCTTTTTCTGTACACTGGCTTGTTTAGGTTGCGGTTTTCTTTTGGTTGCTGCACACGGTACTTTGTTATTGTAGTGTCAGACACTGGGTCTGTGCACATACTGGTTTGTTCTGATTTCCATGTCTTATTTCATATTTGTGCTGTTTATTGATGCCTTTGTGAAGCACACAGATGTTATTTGCCCTGGTTTTAGAGGGGCAAACTGAGGCACCCAGACAGGAGGGGACTTACCAAGCTTATACTGTGAGTGAGTGCCACAGCTGGGAATAGAACCCAGGAACCCAACAAGCCCTGGGCGTTAGCCCCAAGATCCTCTTCCCACCCTGTACAATGGCAAGTCTCATGTCTTGTCAGAGTATGGAACTGATACCATTGGCCATGGAAGCAAAACATAACTGGGGGCTGGAATCTGTCTGGATTAGGGTGCACCGGTAGTTACACCATAGCTAGGGTTGTGTTAAAGATATTGGTGTTTTGACAGTGGAAAAGTATGGTGAATATTGTGTGTTTTGAATAAGTTTTAATGAAACAAAACTTGGGTTAAAATCTTTAGTCAGTGATGGACTGTTTGGTGTACTGATTGTGCAATCTGAGGTTCTGGAAAGTATGACATGCAATTGAAAATGGTTGTTTTAGTGATTTTTTTTCCTGGGGAATGTCTCACTTGTCTATATATTCCTCTAGCAGAAAGATCCAGTCACAAATATGGCCCACATTTGAATATATCATTGCTTTATAATGGGAATTCCAAGAGTACCAATTTTAGGTTAATGCATGGCTATTAAAATGTACTTAAAAAACGGTAACGTTAAATTTGTGTGCCAATCTGAAGCTGCCGAGTTTTAATTTGATGACAAAAAATGTGGTATGGCAAAAAGGATTATAAAATGAGAAAGAAAGAGAGAGAGAGAGAGAGAGAGAGATCTAGAACCAGGGCCATAACCAGGGCAGTGAGAGTGGGGTGGTCACCCAGGGCACAAAGCCACGGGGGCGGAAAAATGGGGCAGAAATAGAGGTGACATGTAAACCTCCGTGTGTCAGGGGTCAGTCAGGCCAGCCTCATGTGGTCAGGCTAAAGGAGGGAGCACCACCTCCACCTCCTGACTCACCTCAGCAGGCCACCCAGCCTGTCTGGGTTGGGGCCACAACCAAAAAATCTGCGGGAGGGGCTATGCTCACCCCAGGTTCTAAAATTCCTAGTTATGGCTCTGCCTAGGACCCAGGTCTCTAAGGACAAATCCCATTCTGGTCATTTACTGCACCACACCGCTTTTCAGAGTGACTAACACTGATTTCCCTGTGCAGATGAATCCTTAATAAGAGACAGCCCCTGCCCAGAAGAGTTCACAATCTAAGGGGGGGGATTTTCAAAAGCACCTGTGGGACTTAGGAGCACAAGGCAGTGGGCACAGAGCACAGTCACACACTTGTGCTCCTGAATCCCTGGGGAGCTTTGAAAATTGTTCCCTTAGACAAGGCAGAATTATTATCCCCATTTCACAGATGGGGAGCTGAGGCCCAGAGAGATGAAGTGGCAGGCCCGAGGACTCTGTATGTAAGTGGAAGAATGGTCCTGCTATTGTGGGGAACTTTCCTGGTGTATACACTACCCCGGTGAAATGGGCTAGTGAAAGGATCCGAGTCCTCACTCCCACTCCCTTTACCCAGAGACCTGCCTGACACTGAGGACTCCCCTTCCACTCTCCTGTGGGGCAGAGTCCTCATAACCCCGACAAGGCTGGGCCCAGGATTCCTGGGGGGGATCAACCCCCAATCTTGTCGTGGTTACTTAGGACAGGGACTAGGGTGTCCCCACTCTGGAGCACTCTCTCTGCTCTGGATGCTTCCCTGACCCGCTGATCATTACATATAGTTCAAGCAAATACAATTTATTAAACAGCCACCAATTTAAAAATAAAGAAAAATGGGAAAGGTTAAAGGAAAACACATCACCCCGCTCTGTGGTAGGGGAACATCACAAACAGCCATCGCAGAAGTGTAAGGGCACTTCACAGTCTGTTCCTCACATGTGCCAGGCCTCCCGCCCAGGCCCTGGCTGTACTGTAGAGATGCAGCAAGTTAGACACTTGCTCTGGCCACACACCCTCAAGCCAGCGGCGGCTCCAGGCACCAGCGCTCCAAGCGAGGGCGAAGTCAGGCAGCCTTTGGCGGCATGCCTGCGGGAAGTCTGCCGGTCCCGCGGATTCGGCGGCAATTTGGTGGCGGGTACGCAGAAGCCACGGGACTGGCGGAACTCTCGCAGGCATGCCACCGAATGCGCGGGACCGGGAACCTCCCGCAGGCACGCCGCCAAAGGCAGCCTGCCTGCCATGCTTGGGGTGGCAAAAAAGCTAGAGCCGCCCCTGCCTCAGGCTCCGGGTGACAGGGCCCTTCTTCCCAGTGTTGGCCCCCCGCATCAGGATTACAAACCCCATCCAAGTCTGGCCTGCAAGGCCTCTTGACTTGTGGCATCTCCCTGCACTGGGCCCTCTGCCCTGGGCCCTCTCCCCAGCTGCTCACAGCAACTGGCTCCAGACTGCTGCAGCCCCAACTCCAGCCCCAGTGTTGCTGCTGCTCTGCCTCCATCTCCCTGGGCTGCTTTTCTGGCCCCTCTGACTCTGGTTGCTGCAGCTCTGCTCCCTGGGTTGCTTCTCTGGGTCTCTCTGGCTCCGGTTTGCGCAGCTCTGCTCCCAGTTCGGCTCATCTCCTTGCATGGGCGGTGGGTATCAGAGGCAGGGGAAGGCTAAGCCACCCAAACTGCCTGCATGGCCCCACCCACACTCCATGGCCAGGGGCCCCCTCCTGCTTCCCGCCACGCTTTGCTGCCGGGGCCCTGGGCCAGTGGCACCAGAATTGGGGAGGGGGCGATAGTCCTCCCATGTTTTGAAAGTGGACAGGCCTGACCCATCCACTTTTCACCGGGTTAGATCCTGCCCACTTCCTCTCCTCTTCCCTGCCTCCCCCGCGGAGGCCTCAGTCCCAGCCAGTCTAGCGTTGAGTCCTGCTGGGGAGCCCGGGCAGCTATGGGGAGCTGTGGCAGACCTTCCACCTGCCCGGGGTGTGAGGGGTCTGAGAGCAGCCCCCAGCCTCTGTCCTTGCCCCCTGGGCTCCCTGGCCGCCCGGGACAGGAGGAGGATACACAACTTCACAACTGCTCCCACAGCTGCCCGTGCAGCTCTCCCTGACCCGGCTCCAGACGGGGTTGGGTCTTCGGAGCTGCAGCCTGGCCACGGTAAGAGTCATGCACGGGCAGCTGTGGAGTCGTGGACCCTCCTCCTGCCACATGCCAGGCAGGTGGGGAGCCCGGGTGGTGGGGACACAGGCTGGGGGCTGATCTCAGCCCACACGCCGGGCAGGTGGAGGGGTTGCCAAGGCTCCCCACGGCTGCCCGACTGGCTCTTATCATGGCCAGGCTGCAGATCCGAGACCCCCCTCCCCCTGGCCAGAGCCAGGTTGGGGAGAGCTGCACAGGCAGCTGTGGGGACCTTCAGTCCCTCCACCTGCCCTGGGCGGGGGGGCCTGGGACAAAGGCAGGGGGCTGCCTACCTTCGCCTCCACCTCAGGCGAGGGCCCCTGGCCCCCATCCACTTTTGGGAGGGCTCTGGCACCCTTGCCCCAGGCTGGGGCTACTGGGGGCCGGCCTGCAGCCAGAGACGCCGGGCGGCTGGAGCCACCCGACCACACGGCGCTTCAGGGCTGGGGGCCGTGCTGCCCACCTGCCCACAGGAGTGGGGGCCGTGCCCAGCTGCCTGCCTTCCCGCCGCTCTGGGGCTCAGGCTGAGGGCCGGTGCTCGGGCAGCCTGAGGCTGACAGGGAGACCTCTGGGCTCTGGCGAGGGAAGAGGGGGAGTGGCAGAGCCCCAGGCAGAAGGGGTGGGCTGGCCGGGGCTAGCCTCCCCAAGACCTTGGTCACCCACCGACCATGGCTCCTTGCTCTCTCCTTAGCTCTGCCCCACTCTGGCCCAGGTAGCTCCAGCTCACACGGAGGATGGGACCCCATGGCCTCCTGACTCCCTCATTAGCCTGCTTGCAATGTCAATCAGGCTGACCTGGAGCATTGGCCTCTCCCCATTGACCTTGGGGACTGTCAGTCTCAGGGTCCTGATTTCCCATTGACCCTTCCGCTTGGTACTGGGAGCTACCAACCAAAAAATCTCCACTGAATTTTATTAGGGAACCAAAAGTCTCCTTACATGTAGCCGAGCTGGGAATTCAATCCCTGTCTACCAGAAGTCCCATGCTGGTGCCTTAACCATGAGCCCATTCTCAGAAGGAAGGAGCCGGGCTGGGCTGGGCTGGGCCGGGCTGTCTGTCTGGGGCATTCATGTAGGGTTACCATTCGTCCGGATTTACCCGGACGCGTCCTCCTTTTTGTGCTAAAAATAGCGTCCGGGGGGAATTTGTAAATCACTCAAAATGTCCGGGATTTCCCCCCCTCCCCCCGGCAGAGCAGAGCGAGCGGCTGGGAGGGCTGCAGGAAAGTCACGGGCTGGACTCCGGAGCAGCTGTAGAGGACCTCCCTGCATTCTGAGCCGGCAGCTCCTCCTCCCCTGCAGCCCAGTGCCCCGGTCCGGCAGCACTGTGCAGGGCTAGGGACCGGGTTGTGTGTTGTGCTGGGGAGCATAGCCACGTGTCCGGCTCGCACAGAGCCCAACACCCTGTTCTGAGCAGCAGGGTAAGGGGGCCAGGGGGCAGGAGAAGGGGCAGGGAGGTTCTGGAGGGGGCAGTCAAGAAACGGGGGGGTCGGGAGTTTGGGGGGGCTTTTTGGGGGAAGTGGAGAAAGTTTTGGGCAGTCAGGGTACAGGTAGGGGGTAGGGTCCTGGGGGGAAGTTGGGGGGGTCTTAGGAAGGGGCAGTTAGGGGACAAGGAACAGGTTGGCTCTCTTAATGGCTCTCCATGCGTCTCTGGACCCTCTCAGCTGTCGGGCTTGGATGGAAACATTGCCTGAGGGTAGTGAGAGAATGGGTTATCGGTGAGGTGGGGGTGGGCGTGAGCCCGGTCAATAGGGGCAACCCCTACCAAGATCTGAGCCTTTTCTCACACGCCCGTTAGAGCTCAACATTATGCTGTTTGGGACCCCTCTTTGAGGAAAGCCTCTGGATTGCAAGTCCAACCGCTACCTCCTCATGGTGAGAGTCGGTAACTGGCTTGGATAGCCAGGCAGATTGCGGAGGATGAACCCACATCCCACATTCAGTGGGGTGTGGGACGGTGTTGGGCAGCCCCATATGGTGCCACATGGATGCCCCCCCGGTAAGGGTAGCCTCCCCCAGGTACGGGTTGACTCCCCCGGTAAGGGTTAGATTCCCCCTGGTAAGGGTAGTCTCCCCCAGGCACGGGTTAGTTTCCCCCTGGAAAGGGTAAGTTTCCCCCAGGTACGGGTTAGTTTCCCCCTGGAAAGGGTTAGTTTCCCCCTGAGAAGGGTAAATCTTTTAGCTATGGAAAAAAGTAATTTATATTTTTATACCGGATTGGCGCTGGACCGGGTTAATAACGCCCCCGCTGTTGGCTTTGATGCCCCGGCTGACAGTGTTATATATATTAGGGATGTGATCAGGGTCGCTGGACCAATGGATAAAATGGTGTGGACTATAATGAAGTCTCATGAGAGTGAGAATCAAGTCCTCCCAGTGGAGCATGGAGAGGAGGTAGAGGAGAATGTTTGTGATGATCATGGTGAGGAGATTTTATCTATCTTACCGATGGTTTTTACAAGGGACACTTTTAATGATTTAACTATGGACAGTTTTAATCCAGATTTTAAGTATTTAAGTACATTTGATGATCCATATGTTAGGGAATCAAGTACTGATTTTAATAGGGATCGTAATAAGGATCTTAACAGTACTGGTAGTAATATAAATATATTAGAAAGTAGTTCGTGGAAGGATGGGGTTTTTTATTTAGAGTATCCCGTTGATAGTTTTAATTGTCCAATATGTCCCCAGATATTACCAACATTTGGTAAATGGGCCAAACACATTAATGTGGTTCATAAAAGTAAAGCCATACGAGTTGTATGTAGTAAATGTGGAAAATCTTCTCAATATCATAATATAGCTTGCCACTACCCCAGGTGCATACCCAAGAAGGCGGATACCCCAATGAAGAGCCATACGTGCTCGGTCTGTGGGCTTGGTTTTCATACTAGATCTGGATTGAGCCAACACTGTAGACATAGACACCCTGCTGTGAGGAATGAGCAAAGAAAAGAAGATATGGCTGCTAAAAGTAAGATCAAAGAGGGATCGACTAGATCTCGTATATGGACTAAAGATGAGGTTGCGCAGCTTATACAGTTGGAAAGGAAATATATTGGGAAAAGGAATCTAAATAAATGTATTGAGAGCGAGATGAGGACCAAAACGAATAAACAAATATCAGATAAAAGACGAGAATTAGCAAAGAAGAAGTTAGTGGTAACAGGAGATAGGGAGGAAGTGACTGAGGTAGAGGACATTAGAGTAAATATATTAGAAATTCCGCCCCCAAGAGAGAGGATTTTCCCACTAAAAGGACATCCAGAAGTGGATTTAGTGGAGAAAATATGTAAACGGGGAAAACAAAGTAGGGAGGGAAGAGAAATAATAAATAGTTTAGGGGAAATTGAAGGATTATTAAAGGAAGATTTAACAAAAGCTCTCGGATGGGCAATGTTGGAAAAATTATGTTATTCATTAGTAGAGGGACAGGACCCTAGAAATGAAAGTCAAATAGAGTTGAGGAATAAAGGAAAAGGGAAGATTAGAAATGAGGGGAGAAGGAAGCAATTTAATGCAATTAGGAGATATGCTACAAAGAAAGCTAAGTATAAATTCTATCAACAATTATTTGATAAGGATAGAAGAAGATTGACTCGCATTATAATGAGAGAGCCAGATAAGGCTAAGTGTGCTATCCCTATGAAAGAAATTGAGGAATACTATGTAAATATTTTGGGAACAATTGGACATGGTAATATGATAGGGTGGCCATCATCCACAGAGAATGCGGATAATGATATATTAATGAGTCCGATCTCTGTGGATGAGATTAGAATAGCTTTAAGAGAAATAAGAAAAGATAGTGCTCCTGGCCCAGATAAAGTAAAAGTGAGCAATTTGTGGGATATTTTTAATTTAGACTCCTTAATACTTACAAAAATTTTTAATATATGGTTTCTAAATAGACAGGTACCAGATGAATTTAAGAAAAATAGAACGATTTTAATACCAAAGACACAAGATGAGGAGGAAATGAAGAAATTAACATCTTGGAGACCATTGACAATTGGGTCAGTTTGGATTAGAATCTATACCAAAATATTAGCAAAAAGACTGGTGGAAACAGTTAAGATATGTAGTAGACAAAAAGGATTTATATCCGCCCCTGGGTGTGAGGAAAATATTGCTATATTAGATAATTTGATTAAAGGGGCTAAACGAAATGGGAATGAAATTGCAATAGTGTTCGTAGATCAGGCTAAAGCATTTGATTCTGTGGGACACGGACATATAATAGCCGGGTTGAGAAGATTTGGTATAGATGAACATTTTATAGATATTATTAGGGACCTTTATGATAATTGCACAACTAGGGTATGGGTGGGTGATGAAGCTACTGAGTCTATTTTAATTAGGAGGGGGGTCAAGCAGGGTGACCCGTTGTCCCCAATTTTGTTTAATATTGCTATGGATCCCCTTTTAACTAGATTAGAAGTAGAAGGAAGTAGTTTTTATGTTAAGGGTAATAGTGTTACGTCATTGGCTTTTGCCGATGATGTGGCAATTTTAAGTAGCTCATATAAAGGAATGATCAAAAATTTGGGTATCTTAGAGGAGTTTTGTAAAAATACTAATCTCTCTGTTAATGTGAAGAAAACGAAAGGCTTTCATATTTTAACTAAACATAAAACCTATGTAGTTAATCCTAAGGATAATTGGCAGATAGGGTCAGAGAAGATTGAATATGTTCAACCAGGGGATTTTGAAAAATATTTAGGGGCTAGAATAGATCCCTGGATAGGTGTAGGGGGACCGGTACTTAAAGAAAAATTGAAAGATTGGAGTGAGAATTTAATTAAGGCCCCATTAAAACCGGCCCCCAAAATATTAATTTTACAGACATACATCTTACCGAAGCTATTTTATAATCTTCTTTTAATAGAACCCCCTTTTAATCTTTTAGACGATCTTGATGTGTTAGTTAGAAAAATAGTTAAAGAGATTTTACATTTACCTCAGTGTACCACAGATGGGATATTTTATTCTAGAGGTAGGGATGGTGGTTTAGCTCTCACTAAGTTTAGTGTGCAAATCCCAAATATGTTAATTCGTAAATGGAGGAGACATATTGTCTCGAGAGATGATTGGATGGACCTATCTTATCTATATGCAGGAGAAAATCTTGTGGATAAAATATTGTCATTTAGTGCAGTAACATCTCATCCCAAGAAATGGAGGGAAGAGGAATTTTTAAGATGGTCGGAACTGAGATGTCAGGGAATAGGGATAAAATATTTTAAAAATGATTTAATTAGTAATTCGATTTTTAGAAACTCTAGTAAAGTTAAATCGTCAGCGTATATCACAGCATTGCAGCTTAGGGCAAATATTTATCCTACTAGGGAGACATTAGCAAGAGGAAGAGGAGGTGTGAATGCTCTTTGTAGATGGTGCGGTAAAGTGCGGGAGACTGTTCCCCATATCTCAGGACAATGTTATAAGACTAAGAATGCTAGGATAAAAAGGCATAATAGAGTAGTGTCTGCAGTTGTAGATAAGGTTGGTAAATTAGGGTGGAAGGCAATGATAGAGCCCCATTTGAGAAATAGTAAGGGTGAGTTAAGAAAGCCGGATATTATATTTATAAAAGGAGATACAGCAGTGGTGGTTGATGTTACAGTGCGATGGGAGGATAATGCCGGAAGTTTGGAACAAGCCCACAGTGAGAAGGTGGCTTATTATCTTGAGTTAGAGGAAGAAATTAAAAACTTAACGGGAGGTAAAAATATCCACTTCTTTGGTTTTGTGCTTGGGGCGCGTGGCAAGTGGAGTGAAGGTAATAATGATTTGTTACAATTATTGGGAATGGACAGAAGTAAAAATTTTAAGGAGAGTATATGTAGACTTGTTTTATATTCCACTATTGGTATGATGGCTATATTCAGTGACAGGTAAAGATCCCGGAGTTTCCATTTGTGTATCTTGCCAAAACTAAATTTTAGCTATTTTGGTTTCCATGCTCTAAATTTTCAAATTTTTAATATTGTTTTGAACATTAACATATTTAGTGTTATTTAATATCTGCCCTTCAATAGAATGGTTTTAACTATATAATAAATACTTATTAATGGATGAAATTCCAATTTAAAGTATTAGTTTATTTTTTTTTTTAACTACTGGATGTGGATGTGGACTGGCCGCGTATAGTAACCAGGAAAGGGCAGGTAGTCACGCCTGTACATAAATAGGGGGTGGGGTTCTGGAGGGCAGTTAGGAGCAGGGGTCCCAGGAGGGGGCAGTCAGGGGACAAGGAGCGGGGGGGTGGGGGGCTGGGAGTTCTGGGGGGGAGCTGTCAGGGGGCAGGAGTGGGGAGAGGGATCGGAGCAGTCAGGGGACAGGGAGCAGAGGGGTTTAGATGGGTTGGGAGTTCTGTGGGGGGGCTGTCAGGGGGTGGGGAGTGGTTGGATGGGGCGTGGGAGTCCCAGGGGTCTGTGTGGGGGTGGGGGTGTGGATAAGGGTTGGGGCAGTCAGGGGACAAGAGGCAGGGAGGCTTAGATAGGGGGTGGAGTCCTGGGGGGCAGTTAGGGGCAGGGGTCCCAGGAGGGGGCAGTCAGGGGACAAGGAACGGGGGGAGGGTTGGGGGTTCTGGGGGGCCGGGAAGTGGGAGGGGCAGGGGCGGGGCTAGGGCAGGGCTCCTCCCGTCCTCTTTTTTGCTTGCTGAAATATGGTAACCCTAATTCATGGGGGCTAAAATCCAACAGAGCTCAGCTTGGACCTGGCTGGGAGTGAGCAGAGATCTGCAGGCTGCAGGGCAGAGTGACTGACAGCATCACCATCCGGGGAAGGAAGGGGAAAACTGAAGGAGGCTGCAGTAGTTACGTGTTACAACAGGGGCCTATTGTGCAGCACTGAGCAATGGTATGTCCTTAACATCCTGCTTTGAGCTGCTCAATGGTATCTCCCCAGGCCCCTCTCCACTCTCCCACTCACAGTTTAATTCACTTTGGAAGTGAGTTTAGCTACCAGTTGAATTAAGAGTTTAATTCTGAGTAAGAGTGTCCACATAGGAATTTAATGCAGTTTAACCAATCCACTTTCAATGCATATCTTTAGTTAATTTGGATTAATGTTCCTGAGCATTACTGTGTAGATAAACCTTTAAAGGCTCCAACACCAGGAAGCAAATATAAAACCCAACACCGATTATTTCTGAGAGTCTCTTGTTTTTTAAGCCAATCTCATGATTTGGGTGGCCTGACTTCTGGAGGTGGCAAAGCTAAATTAAAGCCAGCTGACAGGGAGGAAAGCAGGTGGGTTCTCATCTGCATGAACGTAAAACAGAAAAGTCCGATCACAAAGAAGATGATGCTTTTTCCCATGACACAATTCATTTCCTTAATTACCTGAAAGTTGAAAGCTGCCCAAGTCGCTATGGAAATGTGCCAGGGAGCTCAAAGCCCGGCAGAAAAGTGCTTCTCTGGATAGTTAAACACACTCACAATGGTTCAAAGAGCTTGAATTAGCAACAAAAAACAAAGGTACAAGGGGGAAAGAACGATTCCCAAATCCACCAGTGACTGCAGCATGATCCAGAGACATTGCTCAGGTGCTGATTGTACCAGCAGCAGGGGCAATATCACTCATTTGAAAGCTCACAACATGGCCAGATTTTCCAGAGTTGGGCTCTCAGACACCTAAATGCAGTGGTTAGATTTTCCAAAGCACCCAGGACCCAGCAGCTGTCAAATCATTGTTCTCAAATGCGATTTTTTTATCAGCTGCTAGGTGCTGGCACTTAGAAACCTGGTCGTCAGTTTAGAATTCCTGCCAAACATCAGCTCAAACCCAGACACCAAAGCGATGTAATTGCTTCATGCAGTGACTGCTTTCCAGGGAGCCAAATACAGGCATGATGTTCTCTTGCATCCACATGGCTGCACTCTTTGGAGGAGGCTAACAAAGTTTCACAAAGCCATACCCTGTGACTAATACTTTTTGCTTGACATTTATATTTCATCAAATCCCTACAAACCTACATGACATTAAACAGACCTGCAAATTCAAAGGGGACCCTGACGCTGTTGTCAGTTCTCATCATTCACAGCACATCTCATAACATTGACTGCTTTTTTAAAGACCAGCTGCTGAAGTGCTGGGATTATGTGAGAATCTTGGGTTTTGTTGAAATGCGTACGTCTCTAGCCCTCCTGGTTGCGAAGAACACCTGGAAAACCTGACCTCCAAAAGATCAAATACCAGAAGTCAAATAGATGCAAGCAAAATGCAGAATTTAAAAAAAAAATCTCATGAATTCTTAAGGCAATATTGGGATTTTGGGGTGTCTGCCTCATGATTTTTGTATACTTTGGGTTGGCAATGGAGTCTCTGAACAGAGCTGAGAGGACTTGGGAGCTGAACTGTCGATATAAAGAGTCAGGGGGCAGGAATACAGAGTTTGGGTATTTTTTCCAATTTTATTCAGAAGAAACTTTTTTTCCAAAAGGCAAACAGGCAGCATTTGCCCTGAGAATATTCCAACATCCTACAACACTTTGGGTGCTGTGCATTGTCCTGCTGTGGTACCAGAGAAGGTCCCACATATCCTTGCTGCACGGCCCCTTTGGAGGTTCTGTGATGCGGCTGCGCACTGACGAGTCCTGCATTTCAGCAAGTGGAGCATTAATGACATCTGTCCTGCTGCAGAGCGATGGTCGCATATGTCGGCATCTCTTCTCTCTGGGACCGTGGATGCTTTGAGATAAATCACTGTAATGTTACTTTTCTGCTAAGCCAGCCTAAAGCCAGAGAAATGAAGCCAGAAAATGTCCGTCTGACAGCACTGCTGTACACACATCAGGGGCTGTTCTAATGGGCTGGGAAACACCAACGGCCTCACTTCCTATAAAGCCCTCTGAGGCAGGCAGCTCAGATTTCCCCCTCCCCAGCCTTGGTCTGGCCCTTTTCTGCTCCCCGGTTAGGACAGCTATGCTTAGCCCTGACACCTGCCAGCTGGGCAGAGGAGCCCTTCTCCCTCTCTCCATGCCAGCCGCCCTATTGAGGTAGTGCCAGGTTCTCCCTGCGATGGGCTCTTTTAAGGTCAGGAGGGACCACCATGATCCTCTAGTCTGACCTCCTGCATATTGCATTCCATAGAAACTCACCCACCCTCTCCTCTAATGGTTAGAAACTTTCATCTAATTTCAAGCCTAAACTTGTTGATGGCCAGTTTATATCCATTGTTCTTGTGTTCACATTTGCTTCCCATAAATAATCCCTCTCTCTCCCTGGTATTTATCCTGCTGATGTATTTATACAGAGCGATCATATCTCCCCTCAGCCTGCATTTGGTTAGGCTAAACAAGCCAAGCTTTTTGAGTCTTCTCTCATAAGGCGGGTTCTCTGCAGCTGTTCCAGTTTGACAGGGCCGGCTCCAGGGCTTTTGCCACCCCAAGCGGCAGAAAAAAACAAAAGCCGTGGTCGGCAGCACTTCAGCGGCAGCTCTACCACCGCTGCTTCATTCTTCATTCTCCAAGAGGGACTGAGGGACCTGCCGCCGAATTGCTGCCAAAGAGCCGGACGTGCTGCCCCTTTTCGTTGGCCGCCCCAAGCACCTGCTTGCTGTGCTGGTGCCTGGAGCCGGCCCTGCAGTTTGAATTCATCTTTCTTAAACGTGGGAGACCAGAATTGCACACAGCATTCCAGATGAGGTCTCACCAGTACCTTGTATAATGGTAATAACACTTCCCTGTCTCTACTGGAAATAGCTCACCTGATGCATCCTAGGACTGCAATAGCCTTTTTCACAACTTATCTTATCCGAAATAAGGATTCTTCTGTGCTGCAGGCAGTGTCCTTTTTTCCTGTCCAGTTTGATATCTTAATAATTGATGTTATTAATGGCGATATTTATAATGGTTCCAAGCACTTTTTATTATTTTATTATGTTGGAGATTGGGTGGCTCCCAACAAGCGTGTCTTTGATCGATGGGCAATCGCAGCACCTTGCTGAAATTGTTGGCTGTGATAACCACCTTCTATTCAAGCTAAATAAGGGAACCACTAAATGTTCCTTTATTTGGTTTCAGCTGAAGCAATGGAAAACCACCGCCCAAGGAGTAGACTACAGAAAAGCCTGGGCATGGCAGGGGCGTGTGGTCAGGATTCCTCAGTGTCAGGCTGTGTGAGAAAAGCAGCAGAAACATCTCAGAAGCAACCAGAGGAAGCAACAAGAAAACCAGACACAGCCAGAGGAGAACTTGTAGCAGGACCCTGAAAGCTGAGAGAGAGAGCAAGCAAGCGAGCGAGCGAGAGCTTTTGGGCAGAGTGCTGGCTGGAAAGAGGCTTGAAGCTGGGATCAAAGACAGTGCCTCCTGTTGTTTGGTTCCTGTTGTGTTCAGGGAAACAGGACTTTTTAGATGTTATGTAAATAAATGGGGTTGCATCAACAAACATACCTGACTCTCATCACTTTTTCCTCTCAGTGTAACTATGCACAAGACCCAGAATATTGACTAACTGCTTGGCTCAAAGGAAAACCTATATATATAATTTTGATAGGATTAAACCAGCTTCTGAATTCACAAGAATCATAAATATCTCTGTAAGTAGTACCCTGTCGTACAATCATTTACTAAAAGCTTTAAAGGATAAATCAGCATTTGTTAGTATAAGAACAGCCAAACTAATACTAGGAAAACCTCTGAAAAGTGAATGAGACTCCAACTCTCTGAGATCACTTAAGTTCTTTGCCCCAATTTTTCAGGACAAAATCTACACAGTCATGTGACATGTTTATCAAATTTTATAACTGCTGGAATAGATCTGTGGTGGTGTGTGTGAAAGTCAGACTCATAACAGGATGCTAACTTCAGCCTTAACTCTCAGGAGACCAGCTATGCCTCTATGATAGCATGATGTTACATATTAAAAATAATAATAATATGAGGACAGAACGTCAGTCACCCAAACTCCTCCCGTGCATCTTTAGAGGAGGAGAAATAAAAATCCCAGGTTATTATTCATTGCCAGTATCAGCTGGAGTATGGACAAATAATTATCATAAGGAAGCAGTTGGAGGAAGGAAGCTCTGTGTTAGCAGCTTTCCCTGCCACTAACATTATACCCAGGGTGTGTGCACCACTGACTGACCAGGCTAACAGTAGATGTGGGAGGCAGCTACCTGCTCCTGGGTGGAGATCTGGGGCAGCAGCAGTGAGACCAGGGTAACAGACACAACCTGAACCCTGGGAATCCTGAGTAAATCCATGTTCCAAGCCCATGGATTGCTGCCGAGCTGGAACAGGCAAACGAATCGCTCTTTTCTATCACTTCACTTTGTTGTTAATAAAAGCTGAGACTCACCCTGATGCTTCCCACCCAATTCACGGAGGCATCTGGGGAGAGAATGACAGTTACACACAGTCACTTGGGTGTAAATGCCTTTAAGGGAAGGCACCTCGCTGGGCACGAATTATAATGCCCCAGTTCCCACCTCTCCCCCAGCCAGGGCAGGGCTCCCCTATAGAGAGCACCGAGCACAATGGAGTCTGGCCCTGATCAGGGTCACTAGGGGATACAGGAAGAGAAGGATTTAATGCGGCTGTTGAAGATGTTCAGTGGAAATTGTCTGGGTTTCCACAGAGCTATTTTATCACAAACAGAGGTGGCTTTCAGCAGAAAATTTCAAAATTTTGTTCAAAAAATGAGTGCCCCAAAACTGAACTATTTTGCCCAAACCCAGAAATATTCTGGTTCAGAATACCAGCATGGTTCCACATGGGACTTGTAATTCAGTTGACTCATGCTCATATTCTCCTCTACAGGCTGGACTGGCTGGCTGGGCTTCGTCTCTCATGATGCACTGCAAGCAGGGACTCCCATGATGTACTACTTCCCATCACCAAGAGGGGAGAAAGTGGTGCATCATGGGAGAGTCAGAGAGCCCAGCTCAAAGAAGAGAGCAGGAGCATGAGGCACCTAAACTATACCTATGAGGCACTCTTGTACCCAGCTCCCAGTGAAGGGGGTGGAACACTTTCCAATGGGAGCTTTCCCCAGGATGTGTCCTTTCCATGAAGGATAGGTCGTGGTAACACTTTGCCTCAGTCCCCTAAGCCATGGCAATGCAGGACTGGGGATTACAGGCAAAGGGTGGGACAAAGGAACCTCAGGGACTCAGATGCATGAACCCTGGGAGCCTGAGAACTTTTTCTCCTCATTCACTTTGATCACAGGCAGTTTGTTGTTCTAACTTTTGGCCAGACAGTCTGAGCTGGGATCTGTCTATCCCCCACCAATTAACACATTTACTCCCAGCCCCTGCATTTCTTCCTCATGTGCAGGTGACCCCAGTAATCCCAATACTCTCCAAAATCTCTTACATTCAATATGATCTTCGTGAGTGTTGCTGGTGTCATGCTGGACTTGTTCCCTGTGGGGAGTAATAAGGACAGGGGGTATCAGTGATGCCGTGTGCTCTCTGTGTGTCACCTTGGTGACACTGAGTCTGTTTTCAGAGATCCAGCTGTGAGGAGATTTCTTCCCATGGTTGGTTCTCCTGCTAGAACCTTACATCTCCATTCAGCTCACACTCAGTGGAAAGGCAGCACACCCTACTTCTGGATAATTAGGGAAGGTAGCAGCTTCACCATTTATGAAGGGAAAGTCTAATAAAGATAGGAGTACTTGTGGCACCTTAGAGACTAACAAATCTATTTGAGCATAAGCATTCGTGGGCTACAGCCCACTTCATCGGATGCATAGACTGGAACATACAGTAAGAAGATATTTATACATACAGAGAACATGAAAAGGTGGAAGTAGCCATACCAACTGTAAGAGGCCAATCAATTGAGATGAGCTATCATCAGCAGGAGAAAAAAAACTTTTGAAGTGATAATCGAGATGACCCATAGAAGGTGTGAGGATACTTAACATGGGGAAATAGAGTCAATTTCTGTAATGACCCAACCATTCCCAGTCTCTGTTCAAATCTAAGTTAATTGTATCTAATTTGACTATTAATTCATGTTCAGCAGTCTCTCTTTGGAGTCTGTTTTTGAAGTTTTTTTGTTGCAAAATTGCCACCTTCAGGTCTGTCACTGAGTGGTTAGAGAGGTTGAAGTGTTCTCCCACTGGTTTTTGAATGTTATGATTCCTGATGTCAGATTTGTGTCCATTTATTCTTTTGGGTAGAGACTGTCCGGTTTGGCCAATGTATATAGCAGAGTGGCATTGCTGGCACATGATGGCATATATCACGTTGGTAGATGCGCAGGTGAACAAGCCCCTGATGGCGTGGCTGATGTGATTAGGTCCTATGATGGTGTCCCTTGAATAGCTATGTGGACAGAGTTGGCATCGGGCTTTGTTGCAAGGATAGGTTCCTGGGTTAGTGTTTATGTTGTATGGTGTGTGGTTGCTGGTGAGTATTTGCTTTAGGTTGGGGGGCTGTCTGTAAGCGAGGACTGGTCTGTCTCCCAAGATCTGTGAGAGTGAGGGATCATCTTTCAGGATAGGTTGTAGATCTTTGATGATGCACTGGAGAGGTTTTAGTTGGGGGCTGAAGGTGATGGCTAGTGGCGTTCTGTTATTTTCTTTGTTGGGCCTGTCCTGTAGTAGGTGACTTCTCGGTACTCTTCTGGCTCTGTCAATCTGTTTTTTCACTTCAGCAGGTGGGTTTTAAGAATACTTGATAGAGATCTTGTAGGTGTTTGTCTCTGTCTGAGGGATTGAAGCAAATGTGGTTGTATCTTAGAGCTTGGCTGTAAACAATGGATCATGTGGTGTGTCCTGGATGGAAGCTGGAGGCATGTAGGTATGTATAGCGGTCAGTAGGTTTCCGGTATAGGGTGGTGTTTATGTGACCATCACTTATTAGCACAGTAGTGTCTAGGAAATGGACTGCTTGTGTGGATTGGTCTAGGCTGAGGTTGATGGTGGGGTAGAAATTGTTGAAGTCCAGGTGGAATTCTTCAAGGGCCTCCTTTCCGTGGGTCCATATGATGAAGATGTCATCAATGGTAGTGCAAGTAGAGGAGGGGCACTAGGGGACGAGATCTGAGGAAACGTTGTTCTAAGTCAGCCATAAAAATGTTGGCATACTGTGGGGCCATGCGGGTACCCATAGCAGTGCCGCTGACTTGAAGGTATATATTGTCCCTAAATGTGAAATAGTTATGGGTGAGGACAAAGTCACAAAGTTCAGCCACCAGATTTGCCGTGATATTATCAGGGATACTATTCCTGATGGCTTGTAGTCCACCTTTGTGTGGAATGTTGGTGTAGAGGGCTTCTACATCCATAGTGGCTAGGATGGTGTTTTCTGGTAGATCACCGATGGATTGTAGTTTCTTCAGGAAGTCAGTGGTGTCTCGAAGATAGCTGGGAGTGCTGGTAGCGTAAGGCCTGAGGAGGGAGACCACATAGCCAGACAATCCGACTGTTAGGGTGCCAATGCTTGAGATGATGGGGCGTCCAGGATTTCCAGGTTAAAGGATATTGGGTAGCAAATAGAATACCCCTGATCAGGGTTCTAGGCATGTGTCTGTACAGCTCTGTTCCTGTGCTTTTTCAGGGAGTTTTTTGAGTAGATGGTGTAGTTTCTTTTGGTAATCCTCAGTGGGATCAGAGGATAATGGCCTATAGAATGTGGTGTTAGAGAGCTGCCTAGCAGCCTCTTGCTCATATTCCAACTTATTCATGATGACGGCAGCACCTCCTTTGTCAGCCTTTTTGATTATGATGTCAGAGTTGTTCCTGAGGCTGTTGATGGCGTTGTGTTCAGCATGGCTGAGTTTATGGGGCAAGTGATGCTGCTTTTCCGCAATTTCAGCCCGTGCACGTCGATGGAAGTAATCTATGTAGAAGTCCAGTCTGTTGTTTTGACCTTCAGGAGGAGTCTATGCAGAATTCCTCTTTTTGTAGTGTTGGTAGGAAGGATTCTGTGGGATAGTGTGCTGTTCAGAGGTATGTTGGAAATATTCTTTGAGTCGGAGATGGCGAAAGGGGGATTCTAGGTCACTGCAGAACTGTAACATGTTTGTGGGCCTGGAGGGACAAAAGGAGAGGTCCCGTGTTAAGTATCCTTACACCTTCTATGGGTCATCTTGATTATCACTTCAAAATTTTTTTTTCTCCTGCTGATGATAGCTCATCTCAATTGATTGGCCTCTTACAGTTGGTATGGCTACTTCTGCCTTTTCATGTTCTCCGTATTGTGACAGACCCAGACCAGTGGGGTACAGGAGTCTGGTAGAGGGCAAATATACTGGTCACTGGATGAGTAGTTTTCTGTTCCCTGAGTGACCAGAGCAGGGGCTGCACTAGAGTAATCAGGAACTTGCTAGAACCAGTTAAGGCAGGCAGGCTAATTAGGACACCTGGAGCCAATTAAGAAGAAGCTTCTAGAATCAATTAAGGCAGGCTAATCAGGGTACCTGGGTTTTAAAAAGGAGCTCACTTCAGTTTGTGGTGCGAGTGTGAGGAGCTGGGAGCAAGAGGCGCAAGGAGCTGAGAGTGAGAAGGTGTGCTGCTGGAGGACTGAGGAGCACAAGCATTATCAGACACCAGGAGGAAGGTCCTGTGGTGAGAATAAGGAAGGTGTTTGGAGGAGGCCATGGGGAAGTAGCCCAGGGAGTTGTAGCTGTCATGCAGCTGTTACAGGAGGCACTATAGACAGCTGCAGTCCACAGCGCCCTGGGCTGGAACCCGGAGTAGAGGGCGGGCCCGGGTTCCCCCCAGACCTCCCAATTGACCTGGACTGTGGGTTCTTCCAGAGGGGAAAGTCTCTGGGCTGTTCCCCAACCCATGGTGAATCTCTGAGGCAAGAAAATCCACCAATAAGCGCAGGACCCACCAAGATAGAGGAGGAACTTTGTCACAGTATGTATAAATATCTTTTTGCTGAATGTTCCAGTCTATGCATCCGATGAAGTGGGCTCTTGCCCATGAAAACTTATGCTCAAATAAATTTGTTAGTCTCTAAGGTGCCACAAGTACTCCTGTTCTTTTTGCTGATACAGACTAACCCGGCTGCTACTCTGAAACCTGTCTAATAAAAATGAGACTTGAACATCCCGTTCTACTTCAGCAAAATGGCCAAGAAACCAACCACTCAAAACCCCACTAGGTCAGCGTGGAGTTAAGATTGGGGAGGAACAGAAAATCCCTGACATCTCAGAACAGAAGTTGAAGAGAACACTGTCGTTTTCACAAAGTTACAACTGGGTGACCTTTTCAACAGGAATTTATTTTGTGAACAATATTTTAACCAAAGTCAAATGTTTGGCCAAAATTGCTTGATGTAATGAAATTTTAAGTGAAAAAAATACTTAAAGAAAATGTTTATTTTGTTTTCTTTTGAATGGACATTTTGAATTCTGTTGTCAAAAAAATTCTTTTGTTAAACCCCCCACATTTTCTGTGAAAAATTTCAAACAAAAATTTTTATTTGAAATTTTTTCACCCAAATAAAACTGGATTTTTGGCCCAGGACTGCTCACAGTGTAGAAAGGCCGAATGTTCATCCTTAAGGCTTGACTTTAATGTCTTTGCATAATCTGGAATTGAAGCTTCAGAGCCCCCTTTCTTGCTCAATCTGCTAATCAGCTCCCATGACCCAGCAGGGCAGGGTGGGGGAGTTTGGAAGGAGAGACTGGTCATAGGGGAGGAACAGGGAGGGAAGGAATGTTTGGGGAGAGGCAGCTACAAAGCCCTACGGATGGGGGGCGCAGGAGGCAGGCAGGGAACATACACTGCTGGGAGTCGGGGGAGAGGACTCCCGGTACTGAGGGTCTGTGCGTTGTGTCCCTCTTACCCCCACCAATTTTACTGGCAGAATCACTGCACTGGGAACCCAGGATGGGCAGGACACTGGCAGAGACTGGAAACTGCCTCTAGTTTCCCCATGCACCTTTCCCTCTCTGTGTCCAGCTGGTCACCCCATGGACTCCCTGGTCTCCCACCTGCCTCTTTCTGCCCCACCCACAGGACTTAGAATGAGTGTATGGGCCCCGTGGCTGTCAGAAGGGCTGCAGTGAGCCCAGCGGGCTTCAGAAGGGACAGAGGGGGAAGGCAGCAGTAGTCGAGGGGAGCCCTGAGCAGCAGGTGCTGGCTGCAGAGCAATGGGCAACAACCCTTAGAGACTCTCTGTAGGGTCCTTGCAGGGTCTCTGTGTGTGGTAGTGGGCAGACAGGGAGCCAGGAGCACTTGGAAGCTCCCTCTCTGCCCAGTGTGTTATTCATGTGTACAGTGCGCTCTGAATCCCCACAAGCATCCTTGCCTCCTGGCTCTCCCTAGCAGGTGTGGCGTGGTGTGGCGTGGCGGGGGGGGAGGGGGGGAACAGCACCTCAGCCGCCCCACACACAGACCTGCACCAAATTCACGAATGCTGTGAGTGAACCCACTGTGGGTGTTTCGGGGTGAGTCCATGTGTGTATGCGCCTTGCCTAGCACTAAACCAGCTGCACATGGGTGGCGGGTATCATAGGCCAGGGAGGCTAAGCCTCCCCAAACAGCCAGACATGGTCCCACCCACACTCTTCCCCAAGGCCCCTTTCCCACATTATGCTCCTCCCCCATGGCCCCACCCATGCTGCTCCTCTTCCCGCCCTTGCTCAGCCTCTCCCCTGAATCCGGATGGGGTTGAGGCTAGGGCAGGCAGGGCAGGTGGGCCAGCTGGCAGCCCAGGGCAGCTGGTGTGGGTCGGCTGGTGGCCTGGACTCAGGACGGTTGAGGCGGGGCTCCTCTGGCCATGGTGGGGGGCTCAAGGCTCTGGCTGGGAAGGGGGGGCACAAAGAAAGGGGAGGGGTGTGGTCTTGGGAGGAAGGGGTGGGGCCAGGGCTAGTCTCCCTGAACGGGGGACTCACATGCTGCCCATGCAGCTGTAGCCAATGGAGTTAACATTGCATGTTACCCACTGCAGCTAGATGGACTGGAAACCCTTGGTTCCCAGCCAGGCCTGGCCACTCCTAGCCCCAACCTGGAAGAACAGACCCGGTTCTAGGGAACTGGCTGGGTCGGTCGGTGTGGCTTTGTGAGTGAGTAGCACTGACACCCCCTGAGTGTAAAACAGGGTCACTTTCATTCTTTCAAACACCTCAGGGTAATTTTCAAACACGCTCACTCTGCTGCAGGTGAATTTGATGAGAGCACACTTCTTTGGCAAACTCCTTCCTTAAAGAGTCTCCTCCTAACCTCCTGAGCCCACCCCAACCGAGGAACCATAGAAGATTAAGGTAGGAAGAGACCTCAGGAGGTCATCTAGTCCAACCCCTGCTCCAAGTACGACCAAACCCAACTAAATCATCCCAGCCAGGACTTTATCAAGCTGGGTGTGGCGGGGTGATGACTCACTGGCATGGCACCTTCTGCTGGTCATCCAGGGAATAAGCTCTTCCAGACAGGAGCTCCCTCTGCAGGCTGGTGTCTCGCCTGCCGCTGGCCCCCATGTCCCTCCCGCACCCCGGTGCCCTTCAATGTCAGAGTTCTGCCTCCGCAGTAACTCACAATCTGGGTCTTCCCACCCAGTGGAACCCCCAGCCCTCTAAACCGACCTTGCCTTAGTGGCTACTGCCAGTCTCCATTGAGCCCCCACTCCCTGGGGCAGACTGCAGTCTATAAACCACTCATCATTGGCAAGAGGGGTTGGACCAGCTGCCTCTGCCTATCTCTGGGCTGCCCCTCTGCAGCCCCAGTACGCTTTGTGGGCCCTTAACTCAGCCTGCAGCCTGGGGCTTTGCTAGGCTGGAGCTCCCCAGCTCCCTTTGCCCTTCCCTAGCACTGCTCCACCCTAGGTACCCTCCTCAGCTTCCCAGACAGCCAGGTCCTTCTCTCTCTGAAATGAGAGAGTCTTTTCATGCTTCTGGCCCACCGCGCTCTTATAAGGGTTTCCCCATCAGCCCAGCCTCTCCCCTGCCACAGCCCTCTCCCAGGGCTGTTTTAAGCCCTTCAGGGCAGGAGCAGGGTAAGTACCCCGCTACCCCAGGCCTTAATAATCTCTAAGGATGGAGATTCCACCACCTCCCTAGGTAAAATCCATCCTTCTCTGGCCTTTTCAAAAACTCCTGCACAACAACCAGACTGAACTCCCCACCCACCCCAGAAGGAGAGCTGAGCTTCACTTGACTCACTGGCCCTTACTTGACGCAGAGAGAACAGACCCAGAAAGAAAATGAGATGGGAGAGGAAATAATCTCCTACCTTCGATCCCTTGGTAGAGACGCAACTGGAAGCAATGAGACAATGTGATCAGAGATGTGGCCACGTTTCCTCATGGGCAGAGAGAGAGAGAGAGATTGACATTGAGTGACAGGGCCCAAATTCATCATCATATTGATGCAGAGCCTGTCCCCATGGCCCAGCCCAGCTCTCTCCTGTGCCAGCCCCACTGACTGCCCCTGGGAGTGGTGTGGCCAAGTCTGATGATTTTAGTGGCAATCTGATGGCATTTCATGTTCTACGTAAAGCTCCAGGTCTGAGAGTCAAGGGCTTCAGTGAGAATCTCAGCTTCCATTAAAAAAAAAAAAAAAAGTAAGTTTATAACCCGTGTGTTTGAGGAGAAAAGTCTGAAGATGTGACCCAAAGGTCACCAATGATCAAATCCCCCAGGCAAATACAAAGACCTCACACTGGTGACTTGTTGGAAATCCCATGACTTTTAAGCCAATCTCGAGATTGTTGGGGTGACACGAGTGCTGTGAAAGCTTGGGGCTGGGGACGCAGTGTGAGAAAAGGTTGGCAGGGCAGAGCTGTGTCCAGAGCTCTATTTCCAGAGTTGTTAGATCCTGATTCAGGAAATCACTTACACGTGGACACAGGTGTAAGGGCCCTTCCTGACTAGGGGATGCCTTCCTGAACTGCAGCGATAGTGATCTGTGTGTCGATATTCCATCCATACACATGCCCCTGACTGAGACCTAGATTGTGACCATCTCTGGGGCAGGGATTTGTCCCCTTTATTACTGATCTGTGCAGCGCCTGGCACAGTGGGGTCCTGATCCCTGGTTAAGGCTCCAGGGCAATACAGTAACACACCTAATAAATAATGTACAGCACCTAGCACAGTGGGACTCTGATCCATGACTGAGGCTCCAGGGTCCTATTGCAATAGAAATAATTGTTCACAATGATAATCCCTTTCATTATCTCTTTGATCTTTCTCCCCAGCCAGCCTCCCAAAACCACAGTTTCACTGTGTCTTTGATCATCTCTCTGGGTACAGGGGATCTAAGGGGTTGTCTCTGCCACACCTGTCTGTACATTTGCTAACACTGCTTAGCCTCACTCTCATACCCACCTTTCTTTCCCAGCAGATAAAGCACCACAGCCAGAACCAGGATGGCAGGGATTATAATTCCCAACAGGAGGTTTAGATCCAGCCCTAGGAAAGAACCACGATGTGAATGGCCTCTCCAAGCAGCCACAGGCAAGTCCCCACTGGCTGTAGCTGGCCGAGCCCTGTGGTAAGTGACCCCTCATGTCCTCATGAACATACCTGGGGAGCTCACCCCGCAGTTATCTGCAGGGCAAGTTTATTGGCTGTTCTTTGTGAGTAAAGTTCGTGAAGTTTTTCCAAAAAAAATTTTTTGCCAAACTTTAAAAAAAATCAAAACGCAGTTTAACTGAAAACAAAAACTTCCGGCAAAACGATTCACGTGCAAGGACCATCTTAGTCTTTCTACAAAAATAACTTTGAAATAAAAGACAGCATTTTGTTTAGTTTTGAATTGACAGTTTTGTCTCCCTTTGGTTCTGAAACCTTCCAGAAAAGGAAACTGTCAAGTTAAAATGAGGCCAAATGAAAAATGTGTGTTTAGCTTCATGAATATTTTTTCATCAAAACACTGAAGTTTCCCATCACACATTTTGAATGAAATAGTTTTCTTCACAATTTTTTTGTGACAACAACCTGGATTTCCCCCCAGCTCTAAGGGCGAGCTCCTCAAGGCAGGAAACAGTCTTGTGGGAACTGCCCTGCTTCAGGAAGCATCACCATTCGGGACAGCGCCCAGGTACAAACTTAACTTCAAACAGCCATTTTAAGGACTGTAGCAGGTGCTTAACTTTAAGCACCTACATAGGTGCTGTCCTGGATAGGGTTGGACTGGAGCACACGCTTCAGAGCTTTCCTGAGTGAGGGCCAGAGATCTGTACAGCATGCCGAGACGTGTGCAGAAGAGTTTTCCATCAGAAAATGCTGTTTCTTCAAAATCAAAACCTTTTGAAAAGGCTCTTCAGTCTTTCGGAATCGAAATGTTCCTGAATTTCTGTTCCATGCAAAATCTGAAATTTTGACTTTTCATC
Organism: Malaclemys terrapin pileata; assembly: GCF_027887155.1. Lineage (NCBI taxonomy): Eukaryota > Metazoa > Chordata > Testudines > Emydidae > Malaclemys > Malaclemys terrapin. The sequence continues at coordinate 4,474,558 of NC_071524.1, forward strand.
CTAATTCAGGATTTCTCACAGGACAGAAATGTTGTGTCCCCAGGAACTCTTGAGGCACAAATAACATTAGTATCACTCTGGCAAGAGTCACTAGGTGACACTGTTACACAAAGTCTGACACCATCTTTTCCTTCCCCTTGAAGCTCTGCCTGCAGCCTTTGCAGGCATACTCCTTGGGTGTTGGTCTGTTGATGCAGGCACTTTGGGGGCAGCTGAGGCAAACAGCCAGGTTCGGGCTCTGCTAAAGTCAGTTCCTGGGACACAGTTGCTGCCTGGAAACCAGGCACTGGTTCTGGGCTGAGATTCCTTAAAGAGGGGTTTTCCCACATGCTGTTTGTGACGCCTCTGTTCCAGGACTGGAGCACATTGTGTAAATAACTAATTATATGGAGAGAAAGAACTTGTGAGCCCAGGTGTGATGATGCACCTGGTGACTCCTTCCAGAATAAAACCAAATACAGTGAGTGCAGAGGGAGGAAATAATTCACTGACTGCTGGTTTAGCAGAGGGGGTCCATGAACTCCAGATGAAACTCTTTCCCATCAGTAGGGTTTGGGATTCCCCCTTTGAAAGAGCCATTTTCGCCCTGCGAAGATGTTTCCAGGCTCGGCAATGCTGGTTAAAGCCTGGGAGAGCTGCAGGAAGAATGCGCAGCATTGGATGAGCCTGCCACCCTGTTGTGTCATTGTGTGTTTCCTCTACATCCATCGTCATGGTGATCGCACTCAGACTGGGGGTTGCCCAACCCAGGACCCATCTTTCGCTAAATAGAGACTCCAGAATAAAGAAAAGCTTCAGAAGCATTTACCTTGTGGGGAGGAACCCCCGACACCACCACTGCTGGAGTCATCACCTAGGCAATAAATACACAAGAGATCAGAGCAGAGCTTGGTCCCACTCCAACCCCATACGCTGCCCTAATGCAGCTACACCATGGGCAATAACTGGCTGGTGGCCGTGCTGCTGAAAGGAGCCTGGGGTTAGAGTGACCCACAAACTGAATGAGTCAGCAGTGTGAGGTAGTTGTAAAAAGGGCTAACGTTGTATGTAGGATATGGGAGGTCATTGTTCCGCTCTGCTCCGCATTGGTGAGGCCTCAGCTGTAGTACAGGGTCCAGTTCTGGGTGTGACACTTCAGGAAAGTTGTGGACAAATTGGAGGAAGTCCAGAGAAAAGCAACAAAAATGATGAGAGGTTTAGAAAACCTGACCTAGCAGGAAAGGTTAAAAACACTGGGCATGTTTAAGCTTGAGAAAAGAAGCCTGAGGGGGGACCTGATAACAGTCAGGTCTGTTCAGGGCTGTTATAAAGAGGACGATGATCAATTCTCAGTCCCACTGAAGGTAGGACAAGCAGTAATGGGCTTAATCTGCAGCAAGCGAGGATTAGGTTAGACAGTAGGAAAAGCTTTTTAACTATAGGGCTAGTGAAGCTCTGGAATAGGCTTCCAAGGGAGGTTGTGGAATCCCTGTCACTAGAGGTTTTTGAAAACAGATTGGACAAACTCCTGTCAGGGATGGTCCAGCTTTACTTGGCCCTGCCTCAGGGCAGGGGGCTGGACTTGATGACATCTTGAGGTCCCTTCCAGCCTGACATTTCTATGAAGTCCCTGACCCCCACCTGCCTGGGTTGGGCCGTCTGCGCTGAGATGGTGAAAATTGGGGGCTGGGTTCCCTGTGTCAAATTTTGAAGAAAGATTTTTTGTTAGAAATTTTTCGTTTCAGATTTTGATGAATTTCAGCATTTGAATTTTCAGGGGTGTCTTACTGAATTGTTCTTACTCTGCCATTCATCCCCTGCCCACTTAGGGCTTGTCTACACTGGTACTTCACGGTGCTGCAACTTTCTCATTCAGGGGTGTGAAAAAACACCCCCCTGAGTGCTGCTGTCTCCCAGCACTATGCCGTGACTACACAGCCATGTTAAAGCACTGTTGCAGCCAGCGCTTTAACGTTGCTAGAGAAGACAGGTCCTTATTGAATTGTTGTTCTCACTCTGCCATTCACCCCCCAATTCATGTGATGCTGAGTTGCTGGGCAGGACTGAGCGAGGATGTGGACACACACACAAACACTCACACACACATGCCTTACCACTGACGCTGAGCTGCAGGGCAGGGCTGAGCTGGGATCTGTTCACCCGGTTGTCACTGTCCTTGATCTCATACCCACAAGTGTACTTCCCAGAGCTGACTCCAGACACCACGTGGTCATAGTCGTAGATGGCCTTCTTCTCCAAGCCCCTCTGGGATGAAACCTCCTTCCAGTTCTTGCAGAAGACGATGCGGGTGACCAGGAACTTGGAGAACACTGAGCACTGGAACCGCACAGAGTCCCCTGGCCGGGCGGATGTCTGCTTCAGGTGGAGGGTGGGGGCACGTAGAGCGCCTGGCAAGGGGAATGGGTCAGAGCTGTAGGTGGGGAATTGGTGATGCCCAGCAGTGTTGATGGGGTAGGAGGTAAATGGCGCAGGAGATAAATGGTGGGTGGGTCTGTGCCACATCTCAGATGGAGTATCTGATTACAGCCAGCTGGGCGGACCGGGAGACAAACACTCTCTGGTGACTGGAAGCTTTAGTCCCTCGGATCATTTGGGTTATGGAAGAGCCTGGAGGCTCCCAGCTTGGTTCCCATTGTCTAGCGCTGTGAACTCTTTTAGAATAAGGGGCCCTGGTTCTGGAACCCTGTTGACCTAGCTGGGGCAGTATGGCTGGGAGAGAGACAACCCCTCAGCGTGGCCAGCCCCTGGCCATTGAGGGCTGACTAGGCAGGGACCTCAGCCTACCCCAGCAGCCCATGCAGTGAAGGTCACTTGCTGCCCCAGGGAGCTCACCTGCTGACAGCCAAGGAGCTGTGTCCAGTCCCTAACCCCTCTGATATCTGCTCTAACATCCTCCCTGTCCCTGTGCCCCTCCTGTCCCCAGTCCCCGGCTGGCACAGGGGGCACCAGAGCAATTCCAGGCCCAGGTTAAGGGTAGGTCCTCGAGCAGCGGCAGGGACCGGATCCCCCTTTCCCAGTAATCGCCAGGGCGATGGGACCTAGCTCTGAACTCGCAGGATAATTGCTGCTGTCTCTGGGTAGGTCAATACCTGCCCACCACCTTCCCCACCCCAATGGTGCCCCCTGCTGCTGCCTTGCCCAGGCAGCCAGCAAAGAAACGGCTCCTCCAGCCCCTGCTGGGCTGGGCACAGGGTCGCTGGTCGTGGCTCCCTGGCCGGGGTCATACAGGAGCTCAGTCTGGTTATATAATGGTCCCTTTTGTCCATACACTCTCAAGCGCCACCTGCCTGCCCAGGGCTGACTATTAACGGAGCTGCTGACATTTAAGGATGAGGTGCAGGCTGAGTCCATGTGGGGGATGAGCTCCAGGGGAGAGACCTGCGCCAACAAGGGGATGGGAGCTGGTGCCATGGGAAGGTAAATCCCTTGAGATCAGAGCCGTAGTGTTCTGTGCTTCCCAGGGCCAGTGCCCCGGGGTTGGGACGGGCTGTGGATGTGACTCTGTGACCCACATGTCACACTGGCCTTGGGTCAGAGCAGAGCTGAGAGGTAGCAGGACAGGGAGGGGTTGACCAGGAGATCTGCTCACCCTGGTCAGATCCCACACAGCCCCCGTCTGCCTTCCCGTGCCATTTCCCTTGACACCACAGTGAGCAGGGAGCGACCCAAGTGGTGGTGGCTGTATGCTATGGAGGGGGAGGGATAAATGGCATGGGTAGATTGGGGACAGACAGACAGACTCACCGGGAGCTGAGCAGATCTCCTGGCTGCTGGGACTCAGCGCTGGGAACAGAAAGATGCCGTGTGGTTAGTGCTGGAGATAAAATCCCCCCTTTTCTGTAATCCCTCTTCAGGGACAAAAACTGCCTTTAATAGGAAAAAAATCCGGATTTCTGTTTTGGTGAAGAAGCAAACCAGGCAGGACGTTAGCTCTGGGGCATGGCAGGTTCCTCGCACACACAGACCTTTGCTGAGCTGGGACCAACTTTCCCTTCAGCTCTCTAGAGGGCCAGATCCTCAGCTGGTGTAAACCGGCATTGACTCCAGTGGAGCTACACTGCTTTACACCAACTGGGGATCTGGCCCAGTAGCTCTCACACTCAGTGTTTACACTGGTTCCCATTTCTATCCCACTGAAGAGGATTTGCCGACAGTCTGGGCCAGAGGCTGCTCTTGGTTCTGTTTCCCCCCCAGCCTGCTGCAAATTAGCACAGGATTCCCGGATACTCACCGGGAAGCAAGAGGCACAGAGACAGGATCATCAGGGCAAAAGTGGGAACCAATTGGGATGGAAACAGCCCAGCAGCTTCTGCTTTTGATGGGGTCTGGAGGGTACAATCCACAGGTGCTCCCTACTTCCACCTGCCCCCTCTGCTCTGTCTGACTTCAGCAGAAGGGAAGCTCCGGTCTCTCTCTCTGCTCCCATCTGCCCCGTCTGCTCCCTGGGGTTGGATGCTCCAGCCAGCACCTCTCCCTGTTCCCAGACACCCTGGGGTTTGCAGGGCTCAGGCAGCAGAGATGCTGCAGCCTCTCTCTGGCCTGCTCTCTCTCCTCCTTGGGTCTGATAATCATCGCTCCCCATTTCCTGCCCTGCGCCGCCCCCCTTCTGTGCTCCGGCCACAGCGTCTCTATTTAGGGCTGCAAGATTGAGAACCGAAGGGGCCTGGTTTGCTTAACATATCTAAATCCAAATATATCACAGAGGAAACAACTCCCATCCCATCTCACTGCCTGGGGACCAAGACAGCCCCCTGGTTAAAGGCACACCTGGGCCAGGCTGAAAGGTCTCTGGGTGACTGGGGGGCCTGAGATGTTGGATGAGTTTGAATCTTTTGCCTCCAGTCCCTGGTGAGAAGGACCCAGCTCCCCCAGGGGGAAATTGACCATCTGGGCTTAACAGGAACATAAATGGGGTCTGGCCTCATGCTGGACCCTCTGCACAGGGGTGAATTTCACCCCCAGAGAACACCTACCATGGGTCTGCACTCTTCCTGTCCTCCATGTGAGGTCAGAGAGGGGCAGAGCTAAGGAGAGAGCAGGAGCTCGATCTGAGCTGGGGGCAGAGCCTCACCAACCGGAGCCAGAGAGAACCAGAGAAGTAGCTGAGGGAGCAAAACTGTGCTGGGAGAAGAGCCAGAGAAGCAGCCCAGGGAGCAGATCCGTGCACAGAGGACAGGGCAGCAACCAGGGCCAGAGAGGCCAGGGGAGGTAGAGCAGCAGCAGCGCTGGGGCTGGAGTTGGGGCTGCGGCTGTCCAGTGCTGGGTGCGGTGAGCAGCTAGGGAGAGTAAGGGGAACCCTTGGGCAGAGGACCCAGTGCAGGGAGATGCTACCAGACGAGCAGCCTTGTAGTCCAGACTTGGGAGGGGAATCACGACTGTGATAGGGGGGTTGACACTGGTAGGAAGGATCCTGCCACTTAGAGTCTCAGGGCGTGTGGCCACAGCCAGAGCAAGTGTCCAAACTGCAGCATCCCTGCAGCACAGCCAGGGCCTGGGCAGGAGACCCCAGGAATCCTGGGCCCAGTCCTGTTGGGATTACAAGGACTCTGCCACGCAGGAGAGTGGAAGGGGAGACCTCGAGGGCAGGGATGCCTCTGGGTAAAGGGAATGGGAGCGAGGACTCATATCCTTTCACTAGCCAATTCGACCGGGGTAATGTGTATGCCAAGAACATGCACCACTGAACAGTGCACTGACCCACAGGAACCCTACTACCAACACTACAAGAAGAAGAACTCTGTGTGGACTCCTCCTGGCGGTTGAAATGACAGACTGGACTTCTACATAGAGTGCTTCCGCAGACGTGCACAGGCTGAAATTGTGGACAAACAACATCACTTGTCCCATAACCTCAGCCGTACGGAATGCAATGCCATCCACAGCCTCAGAAACAACTCTGACATTATCATCAAAGGGCTGACAAAGGAGGTACTGTAGTCATAATGAACAGGTCGGATTATGAACAGGAGGCTGCCAGGCAACTCTCCAAGACCACATTCTACAGGCCACTATCCTCTGATCCCACTGAGGAATAACAAAAGAAACTACACCATCTGCTCAAGAAATTCCCGGCTACAGTACGGGAACAAATCTACATGGACACCCCCCCAGAACCCGGAGCAGGGGTATTCTATATGCTACCCAAGATCCATAAACCTGGAAACCGTGGACGCCCCATCATCTCAGGCATTGGCACACTTACAGCAGGATTATCTGGCTATTTGGACTCTCTCCTCAGACCCTACGCTACCAGCACTCCCAGCTATCTTCGAGACACCACCGACTTCCTGAGGAAACTACAATGCATTGGTGTTCTTCCTGAAAACACCATCCTGGCCACCATGGATGTAGAAGCACTTTACACCAATATTCCACATGAGGATGGACTACAAGCTGTCAGGAACAGTATCCCTGATGAGGCTACAGCACTCCGGGCAGCTGAGCTTTGTGACTTTGTCCTCACCCATAACCACTTCAGATTTGGGGACAACTTATATCTTCAAGTCAGTGGCACTGCTATGGGTACCCACATGGCCCCACAGTATGAAAACATTTTTATGGCTGACTTAGAACAACGCTTCCACAGCTCTCGTCCCCTAGTGCCCCTCCTCTACTTGCGCTACATTGATGACATCTTCATCATATGGACCCACGGAAAGGAGGCCCTTGAAGAATTCCACCTGGATTTCAACAATTTCCACCCCACCATCAACCTCAGGCTGGACCAGTCCACACAAGAGATCCACTTCCTGGACACTACAGTGCAAATAAGTGATGGTCACATAAACACCACCCTATACTGGAAACCTACTGACCGCTATACGTACCTACATGCCTCCAGTTTCCATCCAAGACACATCATGCGATCCATAGTCTACAGCCAAGCCCTAAGATGCAACCGAATTTGCTCCAACCCCTCAGACAGAGACAAACACCTACAAGATCTTTATCAAGCATTCTTAAAACTACAATACCCACCTGGGGCAGTGAGGAAACAGATTGACAGAGCAAGACGGGTACCCAGAAATCACCTACTACAGGACAGGCCCGACAAGGACAATAACAGAACACCACTGGCCATCACATACAGCCCCCAGCTAAAACCTCTCCAGCGCATTATCCACAATCTACAACCTATCCTGGAAAATGATCCTTCACTCTCACAGACCTTGGGAGGCAGGCCAGTCCTCGCTTACAGACAACCCCCCAACTTGAAGCAAATACTCACCAGCAACTACACACCACACCACAGAAACACCAACCCAGGGACCAATCCCTGTAGCAAACCTTGTTGCCTACTCTGTCCCCATATCTACTCTGGTGACACCATCAGACGACCCAACCACATCAGCCACACCATCAAGGGCTCATTCACCTGCACATCCATTAATGTTATATATGCCATCATGTGCCAGCAATGCCCCTCTGCCATGTACATTGGCCAAACCGGACAGTCCCTCCGCAAAAGAATAAATGGACACAAATCGGACATCAGGAATGATAACATACAAAAGCCAGTAAGTGAACACTTCAATCTCCCTGGTCATTCTATTACAGATTTAAAAGTCACTATTATTGAACAAAAAAACTTCAGAAACAGACTTCAAAGAGAAACAGCAGAACTAAAATTCATTTGCAAATTCAACACCATTAATCTGGGCTTGAATAGGGACTGGGAGTGGCTGGCTCACTACAAAGGCAGCTTTTCCTCTCCTGGAATTGACACCTCCTCATCTGTTATTGGGAGTGGACTACATCCACCCTGATTGAATTGGCCTTGTCAACACTGGTTCTCCACTTGTGAAGTAACTCCCTGCTCTCCATGTGTCAGTATATAATGCCTGCATCTGTAACTTTCACTCTATGCATCTGAAGAAGTGAGGTTTTTACTCACGAAAGCTTATGCCCAAATAAATCTGTTAGTCTTTAAGGTGCCACCAGACTCCTTGTTGTTTATGCCAGGAAAGTTCCCCACAATAGTGGGACCATTCCACCACTTACAGAAAGAAAGTCTTGTGGAGCCAAACCACCAGAGGGCCCAAGGGAAATCTGTCAGGAGCACAAGGCAGAGCAGTTTTGCAGAGCAACTTTTCATAGTAATTGATGCAGAAACAGATTGTCGTGGGATGGTGGCTGGGCCCATTTCACCCCTGGGATGGAGTCAGCTCTGCAGAGCAGCTGGACAGGAGTGCACGTGGGGAGTTCAGATGCTCAGGTGAGGGTCAGAGGAGCACAGTCTGACACTATCTGTCATAAGCAGTGCCCAGAAAACGCCAGTGTGAAAAAGGGTAAATATTTGTGGCGAGTTTTTTGAAATGATTGTTTCAAATCTTTTGTGAAAAATATTTTTTCCCATCTCTTGGTGGCAAAATGATAAAAATGGAGGGTTATTTAAATGTACATTTTTATTTTTTCCTTTTAATTTTCCAGATTTGTTTTTACAACCCCCCCAAAAAAACAGTTTTAATTTTTCATTCTCCATTACCGACAATTTTAAATCAAGGGTGGATTTTATTCTAAAACAGAAGCTCTAGTTCAAACAGGAATTATTTGGTGGCAGTTCTCCCAGCCTGTGTGATACAGGAGGATGTCAGACTAGAAGATCACATTGGCCCCTTCTGGCTTTAGAATCTATGAATACACCTGACAAAGGCTCTGATTCCACAATAAGAGAGTCCCCGTGGGCGTTACACCAGCAAACGGATAGCGGTTTAATTATACTGGCAAATTTCCCTGTGTATGGAGAAGCCCTGGGATAAACAGCTCTTCTCATGAATGCCCTGTCTCTCCTTCTACATCCCCTGTCACTGGAGTATGTGAGCCCCTCACAATCACTAATGGGTTTATCCTCAGACACTCCGGAAGTCCATCCTCCTTTCATAGACGGGGAGACCGAGGAACAGAGAGACACTGACTGAGCCCAGGGCACACAGGAGTCTACAACTGAGTCAGGGGTTGAACCCAGGGCTCTTAAGCACCAGTCCACTGCCATAGGCACAAGATTGTCCTTCCGCCCCTCAGCCCCCGGCCATCCCAAAAGTCTGAGTGAAAATGACCAACTGGGTACGTGCCTAGGAAGCCAATGACCCTGGGCTATTTCATCCAAAGAGGGGAAGAGCCTGGATGGGATGGGACTGGGAAACAGGGAAAACGTCAGAGACACAAGCTGGGAAATCTGCCCCAGGGGATTTAATTGATCTCACAGACAGTCCCACTGCCTGTTGATTCTGGGCTAGATCCTGCCTCCCTCCCCTGGCCCAAACCCCAGGGCAGGCAGGGCAGAATTAGACCCACTTCCCCAACTCTGCAGGGGATATTAATGGAGCCAGAAGCTGCGGGACTAGAGAGCGATCAGCTGCTGCTCAGAAGAGGGAAGGGAGAGGAGAACTGGTGTCATGAGTAGCGGCTCCTGCTCAGCGACTCTCTGCACACCCAGTCCAGCTGCTCCACGCAGCCGCATAGGGCGGGAACTGCAGGCTGAGCCAACAGCACCCTGAGGATCTGCAGAGTCTCCTGTGCTGACTCTTCTTCCCCCACCCAGCAGTGAGCTCTCCACAGCCTGACCACGAGCTAGCAGCCCAGCAGGGTGGGGGGTGGGGGGGGGGAATATCACATGCTGTGATGTGGGATTGAGGAACCCACTCACTCAATGTTATTTTTGTCCCCACACTTTAACCTGCCTCATTCTTTCTCGCTCTCCATTTAGTCTGTTCTCATGAGGTTTCCAGGGCAGTTTATTTTCAGAGTCGCACATTTAAAGGCCAGAAAGGACAAATGTAACCATCTAGTCAGAGCATCTGCACAGCCCAGGCCAGAGAGCCTCCCCCAGGGATCCCTGCATTGAGCTGCTCACTTCTGGCTGAGCTGGAGCCTGTCTGGTAGAAAGAGACGTCCCCTTTCGGGTTAAAGACTCCAAACCGGCTCCCATTTCTAAACACTAAAATGGTTGTGGCTCATCAATGCAAGAAGAGACCAGGGGGAAGGGAGATGCTGGACTGGGATGGAACAACTGGAGATGGGCCCTGAGGTTTAGCTCCAGATGTGGGTCTTAATCTGATTTTCCCCAGAGTTTGGGGGTGTGGATCTGGGCTTCTTGTTTGAGTTTATTATAGAGACAGCCCCAAAGTCTGGGTGTGGGGACTCTCCCTCTGAGCAATTGGTACCAGAGACGGCGATCCAGAGTCTGACTGAGGAGGGTAAGAAGATGCTCAGTCTGGGATGGCTGAACTACCTAAGAGTAAATGGGCAAGAGGGATGAGGTGGAGCTGTTGGTCTTGGCAGAGATTTCAGGTAGCTGAGTGGAATGTGCAGATCTGGTTTTACTGAAGGCCCAACACTGACAGACTGACTGGGCAGCTAGGCCAGGCCCCAGACATGACCAGGATAGACTGTAACAAATGATAGTGGGAAGTTTAATGCTCCAGTTCAGAATATAACCCACGGCAGATTACCAGGGCAGGGCCCATGCTATACGAAACCTAACTGTGCAGCACCAGCACACCAATAGCACTGAAGAAAGAAATCATTCATAATGACGACTGCACCGGGCCCAGCTGAGAATTTGACATCAAGTTTGGGGTTTTTTTGGCTAGAAAACTAGATTTTGACTAAATTATATTTTTTTATATTACTTTTTTATTTGTGGAAGTCTCTCCTCTCTTTGAACATTTTTGATTTTCTGTTGGAAAACCAAAAGCCCAAAATATTTTGGAAGTGGCCAAAACCTAATATTCCCCGCATCCTGCCAGTTCTCAGGTGATTAGATTTTTAATGAAGTTAAAATTTTATTGCTGAAATATTCCAGGGAAATTCATGTAAATTTTGCACAGGAAAAAAATGTCCATTTTCCACCCTGCCCCAGCGTGCACCATGCTTAAGCCCTCAAGGGTTGCAGGTGGACTCTGCCAACGCTTTGTTCAGCCCTATGCCCACAGGACCCCCCTGTGATCTCTGAGAGGTTAATTATCCTGCTTTGGTTAGCAAGCCTCTTTAATAGAGGCTGGGGGAGGCATGTGGGACCAGGTCTTGCTGGAGCCCATGGGCAGTGCCTCAGCCTGCCTGCCTGAGCCTCCCCAGCTGCCCCACGTGAGCCATCCCGGCCAACTGGAGGAGCCCCAAGCCCCGGCTGCCTGGAGGAGCTATGAGCCCCACTGTGGCCCAGCCCTGGGGCCGTGGCGGGAACCATTAGTAGAGATTTCTGGTGGCTTAGCCTCCCCCAGCCTCCATTACATGCTGCTCATGCTGGAGCCCTAGGCATAACTAACAATATGAACCAAAGGCTGTGAACCAAAGCAGGCCTGGCCTTGACAGAATAGTAACACACTGGGTATTGGCTGACCAAGTAATCACACTTTTGACCTGAGAGGATGGTACAGAGACACACAGAGTTCTCAAGTAACTTCATAAGTTCAGGATTAAGAGATGGCACAGAAACACACCTACTGCTCCTAAGGATAAAGAGGGGATGACACAATAATGGATAAGAAACAGTGGTGATAGGGGTAGTAACTGATAAGATCTTAAGTGGAATATGTGACTTATTTATATCAGTGTGTAAAAGGAGAAGTCATAGGAGAGGCATCTTTGTAGTAGTCTATACACAGCGCTTTGCTGTGCTGATTGAACATAAGAATGGCCATACTCGGTCAGACCAAAGGTCCATCCGGCCCAGTATCCTGTTTCTCGCCGTGGGTCCCCTCAGGGAGTCCACTCACTCTGGACCTCCGGGGCCTCCACCCCCCGGAGGGGATGATGCAACCCTGTTCTCTAGATCAGAGTGACTCTCAGTGAGCATAAAACAGCATTGAACACAGGACAGGAAACTCTCAGGGCCTCAGGTCTGGCCTCCCTCAGCACAGCACATCCAAGTCTCCCCAGCATTCAGGTGGGCTCTGCCTGCTCCCTCTCTCCAGTCCCGAGCCCCCCTGCTTCCCAGCTTGGCATCTGACATCACCGGACCCAAGCTCCCGCCTCTGTCCATTGACTTCTCTCCAGGTAAACAGGGTCGCCTGGGCCTCCTCTCCTCTCTTGGCAGCCCATTGTCCTTCCACTGACCAGAACTGGCTGTGACACCTGAGCTGGGCCTCCGGGTCACCCGGTCACCAGTCGCTGGGATCTCCATTCTCCACGCCAGTGGTTGGGGTCCCAAGTTCCCTCGCCGGACCTCTGGAACAACAAATTGCCTCTCCCATCACCTCGTTAAACCCGTAGTACCTAGGGAAACTGAGTCCCAACCCCTCTGCATGCAAACCATACGTAAACCAAGAAAATCCCCCATAGGAAACAAGGAAAAACAAGAAAGGCCCCACTTCGTAACACCATGCTTTGTCAACCATAAACCTGGCCGAGCATCTTCGCCACGGAACTGAGCCTGTGGTTTTTACTTCGAGTAACATCAAAGACTGCTGAGTCATCATGCTGCACTGTCTGCTAGTGCAGCTGACGTTGGAGCTCTGAGAACAGCAACACTAGTAGCATTGTCAATCCTGCAGCACCAGCAGCACTTAGCAAAACGAACAGTTGGTAATTGTACAGTCATAGAAATGTCAGGCTGGAAGGGACCTCAAGAAATCATCATGTCATGATGGCAGGATCAAGTGTACCTAGACTATCACTGGCAGTGGGTTTGTCTGACCTGTTCTTAAGAACCTTCAACAATGTGGATTCCACAACCTGCCTTGGAAGCCTATTCCAGAGCTTAACTTCCCTTATCATTAGAAAGTTTTCCCTACTTGCTACCTGAAACCTCTATTGAAGCAGATTAAGCCCATTACTTCTTGTCCTGTTGAAGCAGATTAAGCCCATTACTTCTTGTCCTACCTGCAGTGGGTACTGAGAGAAATTGATCACTGACCTCTTTATAACAGCACTACATGTATTTGGAGACTGGTATCATGTCTCCCCTCAGTCTTCTTTTCTCAAGACTAAACGTGCCCAGTGTTTTTAACCTTTCCTCATAGGTCAGGTTTTCTAAAGAAGAATGGGACAGTGATTACTTTTATCTCATATACGACACTCCTGTTAATACTTCCCAGAATGACATTAGCCTTTTTTGTGACTGCATCAAATTGTTGATTCACATTCAATTTGTGATCCACTGTGACGCTCTTGATACCCTTTGAAACCAGGCATGCAGAGCACAACAGATTGGCAATCCGGCACTTTAACAATCCAGCACTCATTCACTTTATCAGCCAAAAGGCTCCTTCCCCACCAGTTGTCCCTTGGTCAGCCAAGGCCAGGCACCCAAGCCAGGGTAGAGAAAACATAGCAGGGGAGGCCTGCAAGCAGACCAGTGGTGTAGAGGCTTCAAGCTTGAGTCTCATTATTGTAAGTGTAAGCAGAGTCAGGATGAACTCTACCCTGACATCTGGTGGTGAATTGTGGTGAGTTGTGGAAAAGAACTTCAAGGGCCAATCTTGTCTGCATAGCACACCCACCCACATAGCATGATCCCACAGCAGCCCAAATGGTCACTTTGGCTGCTGTGGGATCCCCAATTTCTCTGTTTTTGGGGCAGGAAGAATAAAGAGTTGTTACCCTGATTATATGACTCAAGGACAGTGGAACTGTTTTATGACAGAGGGACTCGCCATCAACTAAGTAGCACTCGCTAGACAAGGGACATGGGTTCCAAAACCCTGTGAATTAAAAGAGGCTGGGCATGGGCATGATAATGATTGGGCTGGTCCTGTTTGAGGGCCTGAAACACAAATCTTCTCTCTACTATAGAATATTGGAGATAATTTTGATTCCATTAGGAGTCTAATTAGAGGGTGCTGATCTGAATTCATTTTGGGCTAATAATACACCATTTCAGGGGCTCCCCTACTACAAGCTGAAATCACTGAGTGTGGTGGGGGGGCTGAAGATATATTATTGAGTGGCTAGCAGAGCAGTTCACAGGATGGCTAGAGCAGATCATGGGATGGTGAGTAGAGCAGTCATGGAGTGGCTCATGGGATGGCTGGTGGAGCAGAGTGTCTTGCAGCGAAGATTGCAGCAGAACCCCACGGAGAGGCAGGGCAGTTGGCCTTGGACCATGTAAGGTGCCCCTTAACACCCCTATGCCCCCCATTTCCACCCAGGCTGGGGGGGGGGGGCGGGAACGCTGCAGATACACTTTTGAACTCTGGGGCTGCACTGACCAGGGACAGAGACTTTTGGGGTGTTGGACTTTTGGGACTTTGGGTGATTTTTTGGGTTGCTGGACTTAAGACCCTGAGGGGAAAAGGACACTGCCAAACTTACTTGGGGGTGGGTCTTTTGCTCATTGTTTATGTTATGAATCCTGTTTTCCCAACATAATGCTTCATTGATTCCCTTCTTTATTAAAAGGATTTTGCTACACTCGGACTCCGTGCTTGGGAGAGGGGCAGTATTACCTCTTAGAGGCACCCGGGGGGTGACATGTAATTGTTCCAGGTCACTGGGTGGGGGCTTGAGAAGGTTTTGCATTGTGTTATTGAAACGGAACCCCTAGATGCTGAACCTGGCCCTTGTTGCTGCCAACTCAGACAACTCAGACAGTCAGAAGGGTTACACATAAATAAAGTGGGTCAGGGATCTGTTGGTAGGGAGAGGTGGCCATGTCAGGAGGTCTCTCATGTCACATGCGATATGCTGGGACCTCCAAGTGGCAGAGGCCAGGGGAAGCTACTGAGATGTATACAGCAGAGACCCCCCTCCATGCTGCTTTCAGAAGAGGTGACCCCCAACACTGAAGCTACAGGGCATATCCTGGAGCTGAGCATCTGCCACAGGGTCAGTGTCTGGGGGGTTCATCCATTTCTGATGGGTGTATTTTGTGGATGTTGTTGCTGAGTTTACAGACTTCTGTGATGTCACTGCATCTGTGTGTTATTGCAGGTCACCTGTGGGTGGAGCTGGGTGAATAGTTGCTGTTTCAGGCCAGCTGCAACCTGAAAACTCAGAACAGGTATTTGGGTCAGTTCCAAATGCATTTGGAATTTCTCAGTAAATCAGGAAAGTCTGCTTTGAGTAGTAAAAATGTTTCTTTCATGGCAGCTTCCTAATAGTGTCTGCTCCTTCCAACCTTTGCCCCAGATGAGGGCACTTTCCTGGGATGTGGGAGACCCACATTTTCAAACCCACTTTGGATCAGGGTCTTGAACTCAGCATGAGCATCCTCACCCCCAGGGCACAGGCCACTCTGGGGTGAGGTGTTCTCCAGTGGAGGCTGTTCCACTTTGCATAACTACTTAAATATTAATTGGCCAAAGAGCAAGCAAGTGAGAAAGACTCTATAGGCTGAGGATTGAGGAGCTCACCTGCGCAGTAGGAGCTATGGATTCAAATCCCTTCTCACTCTGAATGAGAAAGAGAGTAGATTTGGGTCAGCATCTCCTACCTCCTCAGTGCCTTAATCCCCAGGTTGGAGAGTTATTTTCATGCTCTTTGGCTTAAGGAATAGCAAATTATTAGCTGGTGTTTAGGGATCAGACATACACTTCTGAAGCTGGCCTGAATAATATATTAAGAACTTTTGCCCAGCTAAAACTGATCAGGTTAAATTTGTGAATAGCTTTGCATTGGCTAAAACTGTATTTTTTGGCAAGTAAACTATTCATCCAGAAATTTTTGCCCAGCTCTGCTTGTGAGAACACAAGCTGGTTTGTTGTGGGATTGTTTGTGAGTGCCAGGACTGCACACAAAGGGGTTTGTTTGAAGGCCTGTGACAGTTGGAGTTGCATTTTGATTTATTTTTGTAGGTGAATCCATGAACACTGTCACACTTTCCACGTGGGATTGTTCTTGTAGGGTTTTATACATAACTACTGAGGCTACTCATATATTGGGGCTGCATGCATACTGGTTTGTTATCATAGGGTCTTTTTATGAACTGTGGGGCCACTTCTGCTGATTTGTGTTTGTAGTGTTGTGTGTGAGTGCAAGGCTGTGATCACGCTGGAATATTGCTTGTGAGTGCTTGGGCTGGGGTCACAATGGATTGTTATTGTAGGGTTACTCTAGAATAAGGTGACCATATTTCCCTATGCCGAATACAGGACACCTGGTAAAATTCTGCATATTCAAGCGTTTTCAATGGCAATCAATCAATCAGAATTATGCAGTACAAACATTCAAAATAACATTAAGTTGACTGAGGGCCTGTTAAAAAGAAATACTGCATTATTATAACATTAATAATAGGTAAAAATTATAAGTATATAATTGCTGTGGAATTCTATAGTTCATAGAATCTCAGGAGGTCATCTAGTCCAACCCCCTGCTCAAAGCAGGACCAATCCCCAGACAGATTTTTACCCCAGTTCCCTAAATGGCCCCCTCAAGGATTGAACTATCAACCCTAGGTTTAGCAGGCCACTGCTCAAACCACTGAGCTATCCCTCCCAATTAAGTGGTTACTGCACTGACTTTTATTTTGGGGGGGGTAGGGGCTTGCGGGGCTCAAGTCAGCTCCACATGGCAGGATCCGGGAAGGCAGTGCCACCTCCACCCCCTGATTCACCTCAGCAGGCCACCCAGCCGGTCTTGGTTTCAGGGGGGAGGTGCAACCAAAAAATATAACTCAAAGGTGGAGGGGTCAGCTGAAAAAGTTAGAAAATAGCTCAGGGTGCAGGGAGGGGGTAGCTAGGGGCTGTGCGTGGGCAGGGGCGAGCTCAGGTTACAAGCAGGTGGTACCTAGGGGCCGTGCGCAGTCAGGGGGCAGGTCAGGGTGTAGGAAGGGAGTATCTAGGGGCTGTGTGTGGGCAGGTGGGTTGCTCAGGTTGCAGGCAGGTGGTACCTAGGGGCTGTGTGTAGGCAGAGGGTAGCTCAGGGTGCAGGGAGAGGGTAGCTAGAGGCTGTGTGCCAGGAGGACTCCCCTGTCTTCCCTGTTCCCTCAGGGCTTTGCCAGCCATGGAGTGGGTCCCCCACTCCTGCAGCTCTTACCAGCTGTGTAAGCAAAGTGGGCTGGGAGTTGAGGAGCAGCTTCAACCCCCAGCAGGCGAGGAGAGGACACCAGGGCTGCCTGCCCCATGGCACCAGCCAGAGGAGCAGCTGCCCTGCACGCACAGCCTGGATCCAGCTTCCTGCCTCCAGCTTGGCGTGGGGGAGAGAAGGAGCTGTGGGGGGTGTGGAGCTGCCCCCTGGACTGCCCTGCACCTGCACTGCCATTTGGGGGGACAACACCCCTGGTACCCACCCAACTCTGCCCATGGGCTCAGGAGGCTTCTCCCACAAGGGGAGCACCGGGGATCCAGGATTCAGCCCTGGCTCTCGGCTTCAGTCCCACCACTCATGGCTTGGGGGTGGGGGGCAGGGATCGGGGTTTCATCCCCGCGACTCCTGCCTTCAGCTCTGGGATCCAGGCTTCAGTGAGGGGGAGGGGATGCCGGGGCTTCAGTGGGGGTTGGCACTGGGGATGGGGATTCAGCCCAGGTGGGGAGAAGGGGCACCAGGTCTTCAACCCCATGGTGGGTGCCCAGGACGGAGGCTTCAGCCTGGGGAGGGGGGTGCCAGGGTTTCAGAAACCCTTCTTTCGGGTTCACACTGGGAGGGGTGATACACACCCGTACCAACCTGCACACACACACATCCTTACCCCTCTATCACACAGGGATGCCTCTCCTACATGGGGTCTTGTGTGTTGTAGGAGCAGCAGTGATCTGTATGCTCTGTATGACTATGCTTTGTATAATCTGTATGCTCAAAAGGTCTGTTATACTTCCCTCCCCCCTTTTGTCTCCCCTCCCTCTTTGAACACCTGTGAAGTGGCTTTCCCCCACTCCTTCCCCCCTGGAATGCTTGTGGGATGAATGGGCTGGTTGAACAGCTGGAAGATCAGAAGCGCTCCCAGAGAGACAAGGTGTCTGGGACTCTAATTAGGCAGCACTCACACACCCAATGCATGGATGCTGCATGGACACTGCCATCCAGACGCAGCCAAGTCATCTCTAGTCGCAGGCCATGAGGAGCAGGTCTGTAAAAGGGGAAGGGGCCATGTGCTCAGGGGTGCACTCACAAGCTTGTACCTCCCATGAAGGACCTTCGCCCGGACCGCCTGGCCAGTGGTTCGCCGCGTTGCATTGCATCCTGCCTCAGGGAGACTTACCTTCATTGAACCATCCATCACTGCGCTGTGGGACACTTACCTTGAAGAATCCTGACATCTCCAGTGCTGTGCCTGTCCTGGGAGTGTGAGTATGCGACTGTGAGTGCAACTCCCCTCCCCCTTCTTTTGAGCTTAGCTATCAATATAATAAACGTGCTGCTTTCTGCCAAACTCTGGTGGGTCATTAGTCCTCCCTAAGCTTACTAGCTGGCCCAGTTTTGGGTAACAGTGTCTTCCCACCTCTGCACCCGGCCTGAAGATACCACATGCTCACCGCATGACCGCACTCACCTGCCAGCCAACTGCAAACAGGAAGTGGCTGGGGCTGCGTGGTCTGCTGACTAATCGGCAGGGGGATCAGAAAATACGGGACAATTTGCCTGTTTGTAAAAAAAGGCGGGACACTTGCAAAAGGGCTTAAATAAGGGACTGTCCTGTTAAAAATGGGACATATGGTCACCCTACTCTTAAATGCTGGGTGTGTTGTTAATAACAACAGTGAAGAGGAAAGAGAATCCCCAGTTGTTTCCATGTGTAAATTGCTGCCTTCCTCAGAGTGAAATCCCCACGTGGGATGAGGCTGTCCTATGGGGCAGCGGAGATGATTTCATTGTTGGGGGGAGACCTCCCTGTATTTCTCTGCTTTGTTTCCCCAACTCTGCCCCAGAACAGAAACTCCTTGTCTCCCCTAAAATCATCGCTCAGGGGGTTGTTGTTTTTTTATAAATCCCACTCCTTGGATAAGGGCAGGTCTATGGGTTTGGGCCTTGCCCCCTAAGGGGCCTCCTTGTTTCTCCTAGACAAGAGAGAGTGAGAAGCTGAAGCCACCTATAGTTGGAGGGAGCAATCCCATTGGGTGCTGCCTCATGCTAGGACCCCCCACTCTGTGACATGTGACTGAGGGGAGCAGGGGCAGTCACAGCAGTGGACACACCCTGAATGTGCTGCTGGAGAAAAGGAGGCCGCATCCCATCCCAGAGTCTGTGCCCTGATCAGAAGCCTGGGCCCTTGAACCCGAGATGTCAGGGAATGTCGGGGGGCGGCGGAGCGAGCAGGAGCAGAGGCAGTGAGGTGAGCGCACTAGATTTTTAAATCATTTTTCTATTGGTTTGTACCCCATGTGTGTTTGGCAATGTCAGTGCTGGGTTACAATTTTTTTTTCCCAGTAATGTTGCTTCTTCTACACAGGGGCTTGTTTATATTGTGGATGTCTTTCTGATGCTGGGGCTACACACACTGCTTTGTTATTGTAGGGTCTAGGGTGACCAGATGTCCCGATTTTATAGGGATAGTCCCGATTTTTGGGTCTTCTTCTTATATAGGCTCCTATTACCCTGCTGTATTTTAAAGAATCCTTATTGCGGTTGCAGGAACAAACCATCCCGATGTGTAGAAAGAATAGTAAATATGGCAGGCGACCAGCTTGGCTAAACAGTGAAATCCTTGCTGATCTTAAACGCAAAAAAGAAGCTTACAAGAAGTGGAAGATTGGACAAATGACCAGGGAGGAGTATAAAAATATTGCTCAGGCGTGCAGGAGTGAAATCAGGAAGGCCAAATCACACTTGGAGTTGCAGCTAGCAAGAGATGTTAAGAGTAACAAGAAGGGTTTCTTCAGGTATGTTAGCAACAAGAAGAAAGTCAAGGAAAGTGTGGGCCCCTTACTGAATGAGGGAGGCAACCTAGTGACCGAGGATGTGGAAAAAGCTAATGTACTCAATGCTTTTTTTGCCTCTGTCTTCACAAACAAGGTCAGCTCCCAGACGCTGCACTGGGCAGCACAGTATGGGGAGAAGGTGACCAGCCCTCTGTGGAGAAAGAAGTGGTTCGGGACTATTTAGAAAAACTGGACGTGCACAAGTCCATGGGGCCGGATGCGCTGCATCCGAGGGTGCTAAAGGAGTTGGCAGATGAGATTGCAGAGCCATTAGCCATTATTTTTGAAAACTCATGGCGATCGGGGGAGGTCCCAGATGGCTGGAAAAAGGCTAATATAGTGCCCATCTTTCAAAAAGGGAAGAAGGAGGATCCGGGGAACTACAGGCCAGTCAGCCTCACCTCAGTCCCTGGAAAAATCATGGAGCAGGTCCTCAAGGAATCAATTATGAAACACTTAGAGGAGAGGAAAGTGATCAGGAACAGTCAGCATGGATTCACGAAGGGGAAGTCGTGCCTGACTAACCTAATTGCCTTCTATGATGAGATAACTGGCTCTGTGGATGAGGGGAAAGCAGTGGATGTGTTATTCCTTGACTTTAGCAAAGCTTTTGATACGGTCTCCCACAGTATTCTTGCCACCAAGTTAAAGAAGTATGGGCTGGATGAATGGACTGTAAGGTGGATAGAAAGCTGGCTAGATCGTCGGGCTCAACGGGTAGTGATCAATGGCTCCATGTCTAGTTGGCAGCCGGTTTCAAGCGGAGTGCCCCAAGGGTCGGTCCTGGGGCCGGTTTTGTTTAATATCTTTATTAATGATCTGGAGGATGGTGTGGACTGCACTCTCAGCAAGTTTGCAGATGACACTAAACTAGGAGGCATGGCAGATACACTAGAGGGTAGGGATCGGATACAGAGGGACCTAGACAAATTAGAGGATTGGGCCAAAAAAAACCTGATGAGGTTCAACAAGGACAAGTGCAGAGTCCTGCACTTAGGATGGAAGAATCCCATGCACTGCTACAGACTAGGGACCGAATGGCTAGGTAGCAGTTCTGCAGAAAAGGACCTAGGGGTCACAGTGGACGAGAAGCTGGATATGAGTCAACAGTGTGCTCTTGTTGCCAAGAAGGCTAACGGCATTTTGGGCTGTATAAGTAGGGGCATTGCCAGCCGATCGAGGAACGTGATTGTTCCCCTTTATTCGACATTGGTGAGGCCTCATCTGGAATACTGTGTCCAGTTTTGGGCCCCACACTACAAGAAGGATGTGGAAAAATTGGAAAGAGTCCAGCGGAGGGCAACAAAAATGATTAGGGGTCTGGAGCATGTGACTTATGAGGAGAGGCTGAGGGAACTGGGATTGTTTAGTCTCCAGAAGAGAAGAATGAGGGGGGATTTGATGGCAGCCTTCAACTAGCTGAAGGGGGGTTCCAAAGAGGATGGAGCTCGGCTGTTCTCAGTGGTGGCAGATGACAGAACAAGGAGCAGTGGTCTCAAGTTGCAGTGGGGGAGGTCCAGGTTGGATATTAGGAAACACTATTTCACTAGGAGGGTGGTGAAGCACTGGAATGCGTTACCTAGGGAGGTGGTGGAGTCTCCTTCCTTGGAGGTTTTTAAGGCCCAGCTTGACAAAGCCCTGGCTGGGATGATATAGTTGGGAATTGGTCCTGCTTTGAGCAGGGGG
The DNA here is from genome assembly GCF_027887155.1 of Malaclemys terrapin pileata. Classification (NCBI taxonomy): domain Eukaryota; kingdom Metazoa; phylum Chordata; order Testudines; family Emydidae; genus Malaclemys; species Malaclemys terrapin. The sequence goes on from NC_071524.1 coordinate 4,495,977, forward strand.
TTGGACTAGATGACCTCTTGAGGTCCCTTCCAACCCTGATATTCTATGATTCTATGATTCTGCACCCCATGTCCTGATTTTTCACACTTTTTGTCTGGTCAACCTAGTAGGGTCAGACACTGGTTCTGCTCACACAATAGTTTGTTTTCATTTCCATGTCTGCTTTCAGATTTGTCCTGGTTAGTAACACCTGTATGAAGCAGTCAGATGTAATTTGCCCTGGCTTTAGATGTGCAAATTTAGGCACCCAGACAGGAGGGGAACTCATCAAAGCTCACAAGATGAGTCAGTGCCATAGCTGGGAATGGAATCCAGGAATGCACTAAGCCCTGAGCTTTAGCCCCAAGATCCTTCTTCCCACCCTCTGCAATGGAAAGACTCATGGAAGCAAAATATAACTTGGGACTGGAATCTGGAGCTAGGGTTGCTTTAAAGACATTTGTGTTTGGACAATGGAAAGGAATATACTTTAGTTTTCAGTGAGTTTTAATAAAACAAAACTTGGTTTATAATCTTTAGCCAGTGATGGACTTTTTGGGATATTGATTGTACAGTTTGTGTCCATTGCACACCCCAGTGGGTCAGCCAGTTCCCCCAATTTGGGACTGGTTTAGAGCATGAGTCCCCTGTATTGGAAAGGCTCCATATCCCATTTAATTTCTGGCTGATATTGGAGGGTTGAAACCATGGATCTCTGATCTCTGTTTTTAGCTGAGCCTGTCATGAGATTCCCTGCTGTGTGGGGAGTGTCAGACAGGGGTTAGAACTGAAGGAACAGAACCAGGCAGCGGGAGAGAGAAATTTTCCAGTTGAGAAACCAGCCCTTTCCTAATGTTGAATTTCAGGAGAAGCCAATGTGGGGGTGGTCACAGAGATGTTACCTGGGTGCTAATCACAGTCACAGTCAGCTCCATAGGACGGTGAAGTTCATGGAACTCTGATGTAGAGACAAAAACCATGACAAATGTGCACAGTTGCAATTATAGCTTTGGTCAGTAGTTGGCATGATTAATGTGTGATTAGAAAAAATACAGAGACAAGGTGGGAGAGGTAATATATTTTATTGAACCCGCCCAGGTAAGATGGAGTTTTCCTTTGGGATTGGTGCAAAGTGCCATCTAGTGGGTGGGAAGGCGCCTTCACCGGGACAAGCCTGCAGGGGTCAGAGATGAAATATTCCCAGGGCTTTTTTCTTACCTCTGTTCCCCTACTTTAAGAACTGCACATTGTCTAATAACTCCACAGTGGAACCCTGGCAGCACCACTGACAATCCCAGGTATGAAATGCAGCCAAGTGCATAATGCTGAAGACCCTGTATAGATGTGAGACATCCAAGGAGACATGTGCCCTTCCAGTGGTGGCAAACGGCCCCACACCCACCCACAGATTAGCCCCAGTCACTGTTCTCTGGCCACTCATCCTGTGACTCCCCTGATGGGAACTTTACATTGATCAGAAAATAAACACCAATGAAACTAACAAGAGAAACCAAAATAATTAACAGGAGACGGGACCTTTCACTCAGACACTCTGAACTCTCTGATTTAACATTTCTATTGTGGTAGCACCTAGAGACCAACTGGGTCAGAGCCCCGTTGTGCTGGGCGCTGTACAAACAGAGCAAGTGTCAGCCCCTTCCTCAAAGAGCTCACAGTTCAATATCTGAATCCCAAGCATCCACTGGAGACAGAAGAATATCCCAATAGGGTACTGTTGACCAATATATGCTGGCTAGCATCTATATCTCTCATATTAACAATATGTATGAGCCTCACTATATCTATATCTAGATATATATACATTAGCATGCATTAAGCATAAATATTATTATTAAGCACAAATATTAGAGCAATTGTATAGCTTAAGTTTGCCTACACCTTTATTATAGTCCTGTTCACTTGTGCTAAGTATCCTATCACATCTTGCATTTGCTGAAGGAAGCTTTGGCTTATAAATAGGAAAACTGTCAGGACCAGCACATGTGAATGTTTTATCATAGCAACAGGTAGGGAGTTACTTTTACAGGTCTGTATTTGAATGTCAAAGGAAGAGGGCAAGACTTATGATTATTCCAGCCTAGTACAAACCTAGTAGATGCTGTTATGCCCTTTGGTAACATGTTCAGAACAAAGAAATAAAGGTTACATCATAGTGCCAGAAAAACAAGGTAGAAAGATGATTGGTTAAATCTAGTGTCAGATGACATACACAGTATCTTGTACCTCTAAACAGGTAGGGTATAAAAAAAGAGCTTTAGGGGTGTAACTCGGGGAACACACCTTTTGTGCAAAGGGAATGTAACAATGCTGCACGAGATGCTTCCCAGAGACTGGTATTGCATTGAACCTTCTCCCCAAACTATATTACTGTTGTCTTAGAGCAATAAACCTAACTAATATTGGTTATTTGGGCTCTTGAATGCATTTCATAACAAACCAGAGTGTGGTCAAGCCATTTATTTTACAATTTATCCACAGGACAGAATATCAAATCGGAAACAGAGACCTCGTTCCTTAGCTCCTGTCCACCAAGCCCCCGACTGCAATTTCCTGTGACTATAGACGTTACAGCAGCCCCTGGAGACCCCAGGCAAGGCCAGGCCCCTTTGTGCTGGGTGCTGCATAGACACTAACAGATTCCGTGTAGGAAATCAACCAGCAGAACTATACTGGCCTAGCTAAACCACTACAGCTATCCCGGGATAACTCCCGGTCGGGACACTCTTACTCCACTGTATGGGGCGCTTTTACCAGTTTACTTCAAGGTGAAAATGATGTAAATTAACCCTGACCAAGGCTCTCTAATTCCTGAATAAGGGTGTCCCCACAGGTGCTTATCCTGAGATAACTGCAGAGATTATTTACAGTATAGTTCTGCTGGTCGATTTCCTTGTGCAGACAAACCCTTAGTGAGAGACAGTCCCCGGCTGGAAGAGTTCACAGACTAAGGGAGAATTTTCAAAAGTACCTGAGGGACTTAGGATCACAAATAGTGGGCACAGATGGGGGAAGGGAGGGGGACTGAAGGAGGCTGCAGCAGTTACCTGGGCAAAAACTGTTACCGCAGGGGCCTATTCTGCAGCACTGACCAATGGTGTCTCCCCAACACCCGCTCAGAGCTGGTCACTGGCTCTGGTCAGTGGTCACTGGTATCTCCCCAGCCCCCTCCTCACACTTCCTCATGCTCACAATTGGTCAATGGGGATCCCCCATTACTCCCTTCCCCCCACACACAAAATGCTGACGCTCCCCCCATGAGTCTTCTTCAGTCCTGCAGGCTGGGGTCCCAGGTCCCATTTTTCCAGCATGAAGGTGATGACGGGTGCAGATGTCAGGAGGAGCAAAACCAGGGTGCAGCGAGTGGCCCAGATGGTGATGGACAACATGTCTGGCCCTGCAACATGGAAAGGGACATGGTGGTAGCTGTGTGCAAAGCAGCGTGTGGGACTGCAGTGCCAGCACTAGACACAGAGTAACAGCTCTCTAATGGGGACCCCATGTGAGCTCCCAGAGGCCTGGATCTAACAGGGGGGATCATGCTGCAGGGGGGCACGTTCCCCTGATGGGAGGTTGTTGGGGAGCCTCCTCCTTTCCTCCAGCACAGGGTCACTCTTGCCCCAGTTTGCTCAGGCTGCACCAGGATTCTGAGCAAAGACCTCACAAGAGCCAGTGACAGACGCAGCAGCCCAGACCCTATTGTCCCTCTCCAACTGTGTCCTCAGGAGAGAGTGGGTTAGTTTGCTGATACAAATGCTTTGCGGGAAGCTGAGGCAAATAGCCAGGTTGGGGTTATGCTAACGTCGGTCCCGGGGCCACTTTTGCAACCTGGAAACCAGGCACCAATGCTGGGCTGAGATTCCTGAACCAGGGGTTTGCCTGCATACAGTTTGTGACACCTCTATTTCAGGACTGGAGCACAGAGCGTAAATAACTAATTACACTGAGAGACAGACCTTGTGAGCCCAGGTGTGATGCTGCCTCTGGTGCCTCCTGCCAGAGCAACACTAAATACAGTGAGTGAAGAGGGAAGAAATAATTCACTGTCTGCCGGTTTAGCAGTGGGGGTCAGTGAACTCCAGATGAAACTGTTTCCCATCAGAAGGGTTTGGGATTCCCCCTTTGAAAGAGCCATTTTCCTGCCCTGCAAAGATGTTGCCCAGCTCAGCAATGCTGGTTAAAGCCTGGGAGAGCTGCAGGGAGAACGTGCCGCATTGGATGAGCTTGTTACCCTGTTGTGTAGTTGTGTGTTTCCTCTACATCCATCGTCATGGCGATCACACCCAGACTGGGGGTTGCCAAACCCAGGATCCACCTCTCCCTAAGTAGAGTCCCCAGAATAAAGAAACACTTCAGAAGCATTTACCTTGTAGGGAGAACTCCCTGCCACCGCTGCTGCTGGAGTCATCTCCTAGGCAATAAATACACAAGAGTCATTGTCACAGCGATCACACTCAGACTGGTGGTTGCCCAGCCCAGGACCCACTTTTCCCTAAATAAAGTCCCCAGAATAAAGAAATGCTTCAGAAGCATTTACCTTGTGGGGAGGAACCCCCGACACGGCCGCTGCTGGAGTCATCACCTAGGCAATAAATACACAAGAGATCAGAGCAGAGCATGGCCCCACTCCAGGCCCATACGCTGCCCTAGCACAACTGCACCATGGGTAATGGCTGGTGGCCGTGCTGCTGAAAGGGGCCTGGGGTTAGAGTGGGTCAGAAACTGAATCTGAGTCAGCAGTGCGATGTAGTTGTGAAAAGGGCTAACGTTGTATGTAAGACACGGGAGGTCATTGTTCTGCTCTGCTTGGCACGGGTGAGGCCTCAGCTCTAGTACAGGGTCCAGTTCTGGGTGTGATACTTTAGGCAAGTTGTGGACAAATAGGAGAGAGTCCAGAGGAGAACAACAAAAGTGATCAAAGGTTTAGAAAACGTGACCAGAAGGAAAGGTTAAAAACACTGGGCATGTTTAGGCTGGAGAAAAGAAGCCTGAGGGAGAACCTGATGAGTCTTCAAATATGCTCATTTCAGTTATAAAGAGGATGGGGATCAATTGTTCTCAGTCCCACTGAAGGTAGGACAAGCAGTAATGGGCTTAATCTGCAGCAAGGGAGGATTAGGTTAGATAGTAGGAAAAGCTTTCTAACTATTGGGCTAGTGAAGGTCTGGAATAGGCTTCCAAGAGAGGTTGTGGAATCCGTCACTGGAGGTTTTTGAAAACAGATTGGACAAACTCCTATCAGGGATGGTCCAGGTTTACTTGGTCCTGCCTCAGTGCAGAGGGCTGGACTTGATGACATCTTGAGGTCCCTTCCAGCCCCACATTTCTATGGTGTCCCCGCCCCCCACCTGTCTGGGTTGAGCAGTCTGAGCTGAGATGGTGAAAATTGGGGGCTGGGTTCCCTGTGTCAAATTTTGAACAAAGATGTTTTGTTAGCAATTTTTCGTTTCAGATTTTGATGAATTTCAGCATTTGAATTTTCAGGGGTGTCTTATTGAATTGTTCTTACTCTGCCATTCATCCCCTGCCCACTTAGGGCTTGTCTACACTGGCACTTTATGGTGCTGCCACTTTCTCACTCAGGGGTATGAAAAAACACCCCCCTGAGTGCTGCTGTCTCCCAGCGCTATGCCGTGACTACACAGCCATGTTAAAGCGCACTTTAAGTCACAGCCAGCACTTTAACGTTGCTAGAGAAGACAGGCCCTTATTGAATTGTTCTCACTCTGCCATTCACCCCCCAATTCATGTGATGCTGAGTTGCTGGGCAGGACTGAGCGAGGATGTGGACACACACACACACACACACACACACACACACACACACACACACACGCCTTACCACTGACGCTGAGGTGCAGGGCAGGGCTGAGCTGGGATCTGTTCACCCTGTTGTCACTGTCCTTGATCTCATACCCACAAGTGTAATTCCCAGTGCTGACTCCAGACACCACATGGTTATAGCCGTAGATGGCCTTCTTCTCCAAGCCCCTCTGGGATAAAACCTCCTCCCCGTCCTTGCAGAAGATGATGCGGGTGACCAGGAACTGGGAGAACACGGTGCACTGGAGCCACACAGAGTCCCCTGGCCGGGCAGACGTCTTGCTCAGGTGCAGGATGGGGGCACGCAGAGTGCCTGAGAAGGGGAATGGGTCAGAGCTGTAGGTGGGATATTGGTGGTACCCAGCACTGTTGATGGGGCAGGATTTAAATGGTGCATGGGTCTATGCCACATCTCAGATGGAGGCTCTGATTACAGCCAGCTGGGCAGACTGGGGGATGAGCACTCTCTTGTGACTGGAAGTTTTAGTCCCGGGAAGAGCCTGGAGGTTCCCAGCTTGGTTCCCATTATCTGGTGCTGTGAACTCTCTTAGAATAAGGGGCCCCGGTGCTCGCACCCCACTGACCCAGCTGGAGCAGTACGGCCAGGAGAGAGGCGACCCCACAGCATGGACGGCCCCTGGCCATTGAGGACTGTCTAGGCAGGGACGTCAGCCTGCCCCAGCAGCCCATGCAATGAAGGTCACTTGGTGCCCCAGGGAGCTCACCAGCTGACAGCCAAGGAGCTGTGTCCAGTCTCTAACCCCTCTGACGTCGGCTATAACATCCTCACTGTCCCTGTGCCCCTCCTGTCCCCAGTCTGCAGCTGGCACAGGGGGCACCGGGAGCAATTCCAGGCCCAGGCTAAAGGAAGGTGCTCGAGCAGTGGCAGGGAGTGGATCCCCCTTTCCCAGGAATCACCAGGGCGATGGGACTCAGCTCTGAACTGGCAGGGGAATTGCTGCTGTCTCTGGGTAGGTCAATATCTGCCCACCACCTTCCCCACCCCAATGGTGCCCCCTGCTGCTGCCTTTCCCAGGCAGCCAGCAAAGAAATGGCTCCTCTGGCCCCTGCTGGGCTGGGCACAGGTCGCTGGACGTGGCTTCCTGGCCTGGCTCATACAGGAGCTCAGCCTGAGTTATGGTCCCTTTTGTCCATACCCTCTCAAGCACCACCTGCCCGCCCAGGGCTGACTATTAACGGTGCTGCTGACATTTAAGGACGAGGTGCAAGCTGAGTCCATGTGGGGGATGAGCTCCAGGGGAGAGACCTGCACCTGCAAAGGGATGGGAGTTGGTGCCATGGGAAGGTAAATCCCTTGAGGTCAGAGCTGTGGTGTTCTCTGCTTCCTAAGACCAGTGCCCTGGGGGTGGGATGGGCTGTGGATGTGACTCTCTGACCTGTGTGTCACATTGGCCTCAGGTCAGAGCAGAGCTGAGAGGTAGCAGGACAGGGAGGGGTCGACCAGGAGATCTGCTTACCCTGGTCAGATCCGAAACAGTCCCGTCTACCTTCCCGTGCCATTTCCACTGGCACCACAGTGAGCAGGGAGCGGCCCAAGGGGTGGTAGCTGGATGCTGTGGAGGGGGAGGGGTAAATGCCATGGGCAGATTGTGGACAGACAGACAGGTGGACTCACCGGGAGCTGAGCAGATCTCCTGGCTGCTGGGACTCAGTGCTGGGAACAGAAAGGTGACGTGTGGTTAGTGCTGGAGATAAAATCTCCCCTTTTTCTGAAGTCCCTCTGCAGGGACAAAAACTGCCTTTAATAGGAAAAAATTCCTGATTTGTGTTTTGGTGAAGAAACAAACCAGGCAGTACATTAGATCTGGGGCATGGCAGGTTCCTCGCACACACAGACCTTGGCTGAGCTGGGAACCACCTTTCCCTTAAGCTCTCTAAAGGGCCAGATCCTCAGCTGGTGTAAACCGGCATTGATTCCTCTGGAACTACACTGATTTACACCAGTTGGGGATCTGGCCCAGTAACTCTCACACTCAGTGTTTACACTGGTTCCCATTTCTCTCCCACTGACGAGGATTTGCCAACAGCCTCGGCCAGGGGCTGCTCTCGGTTCTGTTTCCCCCCAACCTGCTGTGAATTAGCACAGGATTCCCACATACTCACCGGGCAGCAAGAGGCACAGAGACAGGATCATCAGGGCAGTGGTGGGAGCCGATCGGGACAGAAACAGCCCAGCAGCTTCTGTTTCTGATGGGGTCTGGAGGGGACAATGCACAGTCGATCCCTGCTCCCACCTGTCCCCTCTGCCCTGTCTGATTTCAGCAGAAGGGAAGCTCCGGTTTCTCTCTCTGCTCCGATCTGCCCTGTCTGCTCCCCCGCATTGGATTCTCCAGCCAGCCCCTCTCCGTGCTCCCAGGCCCTGGGGTCTGCAGGGCTCAGGCAGCAGAGATGCTGCAGCCTCTCTCTGACCTGCTCTGTCTCCTCCTCAGGTCTGATAGTCATCATCGCTCCCAGTTTCCTGCCCCGCACCACCCACCTTCCGTGCTCCGGCCACAGCGTCTCTATTTAGGGCTGCAAGATTGAGAACCGAAGGGGCCTGGTTTGCTTAGTTGAGTCTAAACATATCACAGAGGAAACACCCCCCATCCCATCTCACTGCCTGGGGACCGAAACAGACCCTTGGCTGAAGACACAGCTGGGCCAGGGTGAAAGGTCTCTGGGTGATTGTGGGGCCTGGGATGTTGGATGAGTCTGAATCTTTTGCCTCCAGTCCCTGGTGAGAAGGACCCAACTCCCCCAGGGGGAAATTGACTATCTGGGCTTCACAGGAACATAAATGTGGTCTGGCCTCATGCTGGACCCTCTGCACAGGGGCGAATTTCACACCCAGAGAACACCTACCATGGGTCTGCACTGGTCCCGTCCTCCATGTGAGGTCAGAGAGGGGCAGAGCTAAGGAGAGAGCAGGAGCCCGAGCTGAGCTGGGGGCAGAGCTTCACCAACCGGAGCCAGAGAGAACCAGAGAAGCAGCTGAGGGAGCAAATCTGTGCTGGGAAAAGAGCCAGAGAAGCAGCCCAGGGAGCAGATCCGTGCACAGAGGACAGGGCAGCAACCAGGGCCAGAGAGGCCAGAGGAGATAGAGCAGCAGCAGCGCTGGGGCTGGAGTTGGGGCTGCAGCTGTCCAGTGCCGGGTGCAGTGAGCAGCTAGGGAGAGCAAGGGGGACCCATGGGCAGAGGGCCCAGCGCAGGGAGACACCACCTGTCAAGCGGCCTTGCAGGCCAGACTTGGGAGGGGAATCACAACTCTGATGCGGGAGCTAACACTGGTAAGAAGGATCCTGCCACCTGGAGTCTGAAGTCGTGTGGCTACGGCCAGAGCAAGTGTCCAACTGCAGCATCCCTGCAGCACAGCCAGGGCCTGGGCAGGAGACCCCCAGGAATCCTGGGCCCAGACCTGTTGGGGTTATGAGGACTCTGCCACACAGGAGAGTGGAAGGGGAGTCCTCGAGGGCAGGCAGGTCTCTGGGTAAAGGGAGTGGGAGCGAGGACTCAGATCCTTTCACTAGCCCATTCCACCAGTGTAGTATATATGCCAGGAAAGTTCCCCACAATACCGGGACCATTCTGCCACTTACAGAAAGAAAGTCTTGTGAACAGATGTTAACACCTCTGCGGGATGCCAAACAGCCCAGGACCTCAAGGGAAATCTGTCAGGAGCACAAGGCAGAGCAGTTTTGCAGAGCAACTTTTCATAGTAATTGATGCAGAAGTGGATTGTCGTGGGATGGTGGCTGGGCACATTTCACCCCTGGGATGGAGTCAGCTCTGCAGAGCAGCTGGACAGGGGTGTACGGGGGGAGTTCAGATGCTCAGGTGAGGGTCAGAGGAGCAGAGTTTGACATTACCTGTCATAAGCAGTGCCCAGAAAACGCCAGTGTGAAAAGGGGTAAATATTTGTGGCGAGTTTTTTGAAATGATTGTTTTGAAACCTTTAGTGAAAAATATTTTTTCCCATCTCTTGGTGGCAAAATGGTAAAAATGGACGGAGGGGAAACCAAAACCTGAGAAGTTTTAAAAAAATTATCTGAAAAAGTGGGTTATTTAAATGTAAATTTTTATTTTTTCCTTTTAATTTTCCAGTTTGGTTTTTACAACCCTCCCCAAACAGTTTTAATTTTTCATTCGTATAAATGGAAACATTTGAAATAATGAAAATGTTCGATAAAATCTCTCACTTAAAAATCTGTCATTTTCAGATGAGAACATTGTTGCGGCTCTGCCCAGAGTGATCCCCGGGGGCTCTGGGTCAGGCTGAGCTGCTGGCACCCTTGGATGGCAGCCGGGCCCTGCTTGGAGCTCAGACAATGCTGCCCAGAAAGGGCCCAATCCAAAGCCCCTTGGTGTCTATGGAAAGACTCCACTGACTTCCCTGGCCTGGGGATCAGGCCGCTGTGTAAGAGGGTCTGTTCTCTTGTGACAGAGAAATGGCTCCGGAGCTTTCACTGGGAGAGACCCCAACCCAGACTGGCCGCAGGAACAGGGAAAGTCTCCACCATGGGAGGGTGAAGGGGAGGTTGATGACGGGGTTATAAACAGTTCAAAATGGGATGTGACCCCCCGACCCCGCACAGAGCTGCAAAAGCAGCTGATAAATGAAACAAGAGCATCCACCAAGTGACAGGTTTCAGAGTAACAGCCGTGTTAGTCTGTATCCGCAAAAAGAAGAACAGGAGTACTTGTGGCACCTTAGAGACTAACAAATTTATTAGAGCATAAGCTTTCGTGGACTACAGCCCACTTAGTCTCTAAGGTGCCACAAGTACTCCTGTTCTTCTCTTTCCACCAAGTGAGTTCCTCCTGCTGCACAGACCCTGCAGCTTGCCTCACTGCACAGACAGTGAAAGGAGCAGAGAGACGGCTCCACACAGGGAAGAAATGACCAGGGCTCCTCTCTAGGCTAGTGCTTTAACAGACACTTGAAAGGAATCAACGGCACAGAGACTGCAATAGAGAGAGAGATTGATAGATAGATGGATGGATAGAGAGACAAACAGATAGCACTGCTCTACAGCCAAAATGCTTCTGAAATAAATGTAGTCAAACTTTACTAATTCTGGGTCACTGAGAACGAAAATGATGCTTAAAACTGTTGATTGGCTCTAGTTTTCAAGATATGCTATTGGGTCAGTATATACGACCCTTGACTTGGGAATGGTGGAGGATAAGTGAGTTATAAAGGGAAGGGATCTCAATTTAAACCAGAAATGACTAAAATACATCTTTGACTGGATCTATGACTAAATCTATGACTGGGTTTGGACAGTACTTGCTTTTTAGGCAAAACAATGAATGATGCAATCTGAAGCTGGTATTGCATCATACATGATATGAATTGCATCATGTTATTCCTAGAAGTCATGGATGATGCAATCATAAGGAAGCTTACTTCACTCTGCTGAACAAATTGCCCTATATCAGCTCTAGAAATCATACAGTGTCGTGCTCTCTTATTTGTCAGTGTTTGATTTTGCAAAGGGACACGTTTCTGTTTAGCCAAAGTGAGCAGAGATGCCTCATACTTGTATGAACAGTGCAGATAACTTCTGCTATGTTTGTGGTGAAGTGACTTTTGCATCACAAAAGCACAGTATAACCACTATGGTTAAGAAAGCCTATCACATTTATTTTGGCTGCAAAATTGGAGATCAGGACAAGAGGTGGGCCCCACACATATGCTGCAACACTTGTGCAACAAATCTTCGCCAGTGGTTGAACAGGAAAAGGAAATCTATGCCTTTTGCAATGCCAATGATTTGGAGAGAGCCAACAGATCATACCAGCAATTGTTACTTCTGCATGGTGCCTCCAGTTGGGAAAGGTGTGTCAAAGAAGAAAAAGTGGACTGTGCATTATCCAAACATTCTATCAGCTATACGCCCAGTACCCCACGGAGAAGGACTGCTGGTTCCTGATGCACCAGAATCATTCTCACTTGAGTCAGACGAGGAAGAGGAAGAGGATGAAACTTCTGATCCTGAACCATCAATGTCACAGGACCCACATTTTCTCCCATCCTCCTCCTCTGAACCACACCTCATAACACAAGCTGAACTGAATGACCTTGTCAGGGATTTGGAACTACCCAAGAGTAAGGCAGAGCTGTTGGGCTCCAGACTACAGCAGTGGAATCTCCTGGCAGGTGATGTGAGGGTTTCCATGTTCCGTGACCGTCAAAAGGATCTTGTCCCATTCTTCTTCATGGAAGGTGATCTTGTAGCCTGCAACAACATCGATGGTGTGATGGCAGCCCTCAACATCGTTCACGATCCAGATGAGTGGAGACTGTTCATTGATTCATCGAAGATGAGTCTTAAAGCTGCTTTACTGCATAATGGCAATGTTTTGCCATCAATTCCAGTTGGTCATGCAGTCCATATGAAGGAAACCTATGACAACATGAAACAACTTTTGAGGTGCATAAACTATGACCAACATCAGTGGCAGCTTTGTGGCGATTTGAAGGTTGTTGCTCTCTTGCTTGGTCTGCAGACTGGATACACAAAGTACTGCTGTTTTCTATGCGAATGGGATAGTCGTGCAAGAGATTCCCACTACATCAAGAAAGATTGGCCACTCCGACAGTCATTGGAGCCTGGGAGGAAAAGGGTTCAGCATCCACCACTTGTTGAATCAAGGAAGATTTTGTTACCTTACACATCAAGCTGGGTCTGATGAAGAACTTTGTCAAGACCATTGACAAAACACAAGCAGCTTTCAAGTACCTCCATGGAAAATTTCCAAGGCTAAGTGAAGCTAAGATAAAGGAAGGTGTCTTTGTTGGTCCACAGATTCGTGAACTTCTTCGAGATGATGCATTTGACCATGCACTGTGTGGCAAGGAAAAGATGGCATGGAAAGCCTTCCAGTTAGTGGCAATAAATTTTCTCGGAAACAACAAGGCAGACAACTACAGGTTGTTGGTGGAAAACCTCCTCGAGGTATACAAAAGCCTTGGTTGCAACATGTCACTAAAGATACATTTTTTGCACTCTCATCTAGATTTTTTTCCACCGAACTGCGGAGCAGTGAGCAACGAACACAGCGAGCGATTTCACCAGGACATTGCAACAATGGAGAAACACTATCAGGGCAAATGGAGCCCATCAATGCTTGCAGACTATTGCTGGACAGTGACAAGAGATGCTCCATTTAATGAATACAAGAGACAAGCCAAGAAGCACCGAGTAAACACTGAATAGGACTAAACTATGTACATAATAGTTTTTTGCCTTTTGTTTCATAATAAATTTTATTTATATAACCCTTTTGCTGATTTTTAAAGTGTTACATAAACAGGACAGGTGAAATATTATCATGTAAAGCAACCATAAACACATGAAAAGACCTAGGTTTACAATTTATGATTAAAACTCTACTATCTACACAATATACATAGACATAAAATGTAAAAACTTAAATATCTTAGAAACAGTAGCCAATCAGTTGTTTTAATTGTCATATTTGAATTCAGCACATCAAAATACATAATAAATAGCACATTTTATCTCTGAAGCAGACGACTTCTCAAAAATTGTAGACCAGTGTAGTCAGTGGATATATACGGGGATAGATAGATACAATATTATTTTTGAATACTGTGCTTGGTTTATCTCGTCGTTAAGCACAGAGACCAAGACTTTCAAAAACGATTAGAGATTTTGGGGGCCCCATTTAATATACCTTAAAGGGGCTGATTTCCAGCAGGTGGGGGCTCAGAACAGTCTGTCACCCCATAAGCTGTTTCACGCTGGACTCCCAGAATCACTGGCCATTTTGGAAGGTTTGGCCAGAAGTGCTTGTGCCAGTTGTGCATGTGCCAAATCTGTGTGGGAGACCAGCTGTCAGGGTGTGAGGGGCTATGTCCCCACAGCCCATTCTATCCTTGTCCCTCAGGTGAGACTGCAGTCAAGGGTGATCAGTGCCAGTTGTGATGGGGATTTTGTGATAAAGCTCCTCTGGCACAACCACACTGCGCGGACGCTGAGTGGCCAGTCCAGTTCTCAGCTGTCCCGACAGTCCCTGCGGTGTGAACATTGATCATTTCCTGCTGAGGGAACAGAGGCAGCTGTGTGAAAGCTCTGGGCACCCTGACATGTTCCCAAAGCAGATGGACTAGACCCAGCACCCACCCATGAAACATACAACCTCAGCCGCTACAGTACTTCATGGGAAGTTATCTGGTATCAGCTAAGGGGAATTTATACTGTCCAGTTACACCAGTGTAAGTCCCTGTGCACACCCTGGTTCTGGCATAAGAGCCTTTTTCTGGTTTATCTTATCTTGTTTTGAAAACAATATTAACGATAACTGCACATTTTTAACAGTGAGGATAATTAACCATGGGAAAAACGTATCACAGGCTGTGGTGGATTCTCCATTACCGGCAATTTTTAAATCAAGGGTGGATTTTAATCTAAACCTGAAGCTCTAGTTCAAACAGGAATTATTTGGGGCAGTTCTCTGGCCTGTGTTATACAGGGGGTCAGACCAGAAGATCACAGTGGTCCCTTCTGACTTTAGAATCTATGAATACACCTGACAATGGCTCTGATTCCACAATAAGAGAGTCCCCGTGGGCGTTACACCAGCAAAGGGATAGCGGTTTAATTATACTGGCAAATTTCCCTGTGTATGGAGAAGCCCTGGGATAAACAGCTCTTCCCATGAATGCTCTGCCTCTCCTTCTACATCCCCTGTCACTGGCATATCTGAGACTGTCACAATCACTAATGGGTTTATCCTCAGACACTCCGGAAGTCCATTCTCGTTTCACAGATGGGGAGACTGAGGCACAGAAAGAGACTAAGTGACTGAGCGCAGGGCACACAGGAGTCTGCAGCTGTGTCAGGGGTTGAACCCAGGACTCTTGAGCTCCAGTCCACTTCCTCCCCTCATCCCCCGGCCACCCCAAAAGCCTGGGTGACAATGACCAACCGGGTACGTGCCTAGGAGGCCAATGACCATGGGCTATTTCATCCAAAGAGGGGAAGAGCCTGGATGGGACGGGACTGGGAAACAGGGAAAACGTCAGAGACACAAGCTGGGAAATCTGACCCAGGGGATTTAATTGATCTCACAGACAGTCCCATTCCCTGTTGCTTCTGGGCTAGATCCTGCCTCCCTCCCCTGGCCCAAACCCAGGGCAGGCAGGGCAGAATTAGATTCAGCTCCCCAACCCTGCAGGGGATATTAATGGAACCAGAAGCTGCGGGACTAGAGAGCGATCAGCTACTGCTCAGAAGAGGGAAGGGAGAGGAGAGTTGGTGCCATGAGTAGTGGCTCCTACTCAGTGACTCTCTGCACACGCAGTCCAACTGCTCCACGCAGCTGCGTAGGGCGGGAACCGTAGGCTGAGCTGACAGCACCCTGAGAATCTGCAGAGTCTCCTGTGCAGACTCTCCTTCCCCCGCCCAGCAGTGAGCTCTCCCTGGGCTTGAGCCCGAGCTAGCAGCCCAGCAGGGCGGGGGCGTATCACACACTGTGATGTGGGATTGAATAACCCACTCTCACAATGTTATTTTTGTTCCCACACTTTAACCTGCCTCATTCTCTCTCTCTCTCTCTCCATTTAGTCTGTTTTCATGAGGTTTCCAGGGCAGTTTATTTTCATAGTCGCACATTTAAAGGCCAGAAGAAACCAATGGGATCATCTAGTCACAGCATCTGCACAGCCCAGGCCAGAGAGCCTCCTCCAGGGATCCCTGCATTGAGCTGCTCACTTCTGGCTGAGCTAGAGCCTGTCTGGTAGAAAGAGACGTCCCCTCTCGGTTTAAAGACTCCAAACCAACTCGCATTTCTAAACACTTAAGATGATTGTGTCTGATCAGTACAAGAAGAGACCGGGGGAAGGGAGATGCTGGACTGGAACGGAGCAACTGGAGATGGTCTCGGAGGTTTAGCTCCAGCTGTGAATCTTAATCTGATCTCCCCCAGAGTTTGGGGGTGTGAACGTGGGATTCTGGTTTGAGTTTATTATAGAGACAGCCCCAAAGTCTGGGTGTGGGGACTCTCCCTCTGAGCAAAAGTGCACTAGGTACCAGAGAAAGGGAAGAAGATGCTCAATCTGGAATGGCTGAACCACCTAACAATGAATGGGGAAGAGGGACCAGATGGAGCTGTTGGTCTTGACACAGATTTCAGGAAGCTCAATAGAGTGTGCAGATCTGACTGGGAAGCTAGGCCAGGCCACAGACATACCCAGGATAGACTGTAACAAAGGACACTGGGAAGTTTAACACTCCAGAATACAACCCATGGCATATTTTTAAGGCAGGGCCCATGTTATATGATAGCTTACTGAACAGCACTGTGGCAGGGCAACAACGCACTATGCAGCAGAGACTGAGCTACATAGGCGCACGTGGGCGCACGTGCCCCCTGCCTTGGACTTACCCCCCCCCCAGCTGCGTTTGGCTGGCGGGGCCCCTTTCCCGCTGTCCCCCGCCCCCGACCTCCCTGTGTTAGCCTGCCCCACCTCCCCTGCAGCCTCCCCGCCCACCACTTGCTTTGACCCTCTGGAGTTTCCCTTTCTGTTAGTTTGCCTCCCCCGTCCCAGCCTTGCAGTGTTTGCTATTTGCCCTGCCCCAAACTTTGAGTTTTGGTTTGGTTGACTACCCCGTCCTTACCTTTTGTAGTTCCCTCCTGTGGTTTGCCTGGCCCCTTTTTTCCCCCTGCCCTCCCTCTCTCCCCCCAGTTCAATCCCTCTTACTTGTGCACCCATGCCCCCTCCATAAGCGCTTGTGTCCCCACCACTGTTCACAGCCCTCCCAATGAAATCATAGTCCCTCCCCTTCCCAGTGCAGCCGGAGGAGCTGGTATCCCTACCTAGTACCTGTGCCCCCTCCTTTTGCCCCTGTGTACCCCACCGCTGGTGCCCTCCTCCCCTGCCTGCAGCCTAGCGGGGAGGAGCGGTTGCTTCTTCCTACTCCCCCCCCCCCGAGGTGCCCTCCTTCCCTAAACACAGCCTAACAGGGAGGAGTGGTTAGCCCCCTTCCCTCTCTCTATTTCCCCTGCCTGCAGCCTAGCGGGGAGGAGCGGTTGCTTCTTTCCTTTCCCTCGCTCCCCCCTTTAGTTCCCCGCCCACTGGTACCCTCCTTCCCTGAACACAGCTTGACAGGGAGGAGTGGTTAGCCCCATTCCCTCTCCATCCCCCCTGCCCCTTCTGCTGGTGCCCTCCTCCCCTGCCTGCAGCCTAGCAGGGAGGAGCGGTTGCTTCTTTCTACCCCACCCCAGAGGTGCTCTCCTTCCCTAAACACAGCCTAACATGGAGGAGCGGTTAGCCCTATTCCCTCTTTCTATCCCCCCTGCCCCTTCTGCTGGACCCTCCTCCCCTGTGTGTTGCAGGGCCTCCTCTTGCCATCATGGAGGAGGACCCTGCTCCTGCCCCTGTCCCAACCCCTGCTTCATCCCCCACCCCTACTCCTGCCCCTGATGACCCTGTGGTATCCCCTTTGTTACCGCCCCTGCCCGCCCCAGCGGCTTGCCTCTCTGTCACTCCTAGCCCCAACTCCGCCGCTGCCATGGTGGCCCCGTCTACTGGCAAAAAGGGCCAGGGGAATAAAAAGGTTCTCTGCTTGGTGTCCCTATCCGGTACCCTTGTTTTGAACCTATGACCTTCACCTCATTTCCTGTTCTTCTCATTAGTTGTCCCCCGCATTCATTTGGTCCCTAGGTCCAGTGATTTTTTTTTTATTAACTTTATAGAGATTTCTGAAAAGCACTGTAAAATATCTTTTTTTTCCTCTGGTGTGCAGAAATGTTTACTTGGAATTCATGCACTCTTCTTCACTTCTGCTGGACTGTGAAATTACTAGTTATCTAATTAATAAAGTAATTAATTAGTATTAAGTACTGTATATCTATGAAAAACCCTGTTACAAACAAATACAAAAAGTGACAATACCAACATATAGAAGAACTTTTTCTTTATTATTACATTTAAATAAGAAGTGAATTGGTGAATCAGACTGGTTAAGACAATTTGACTAAAATTATATAACATTTAAGGTACAGAATTAAAAGGAAAGACCTTAGTTTTCCTTCCCTCTTTTTTATAGCAAGGCTTTGTGCTTCTCTGATGGAAAGTTAACAATAGCACTAACCTTCTGCAAAATTCAGAGCTACAAGAAAGCAGTTTGCTTTTTGGTCCCGGAGCTGAGCTTCTCCCAGCCCATGCAGGTCACATGTTTTTTGTAAAGCAGCTGCCCTGACTACTTGCTTTCAATGGAGTTCATTAATGACAATGTGAAGCTGGAGCGTGGCAAGCCCCCGGCCCCGCTCTCCAAACTGCAGCACGGAAAGCCACCAGCCCCGCTATCCCGGCTGGAGTGCGGAAAGACCCTGGCTCCGCTACCCCTGCTGGAGCACGGCAAGCCCCTGGTCCCGCTCTCCCAGCCAGATCGCAGCAAGCCCCCAGTCCTGCTCCTGCGAGGCAAGACCATGGCCATGCTCTCCTGGCTGGAGTGCGGAAAGCCTGCGGCCCTGCTACCCCAGCCAGAGGGCGGCAAGCCCCCAGTCTGGATCTCCTGGCGGGAGCCCGGCAAGCCCCCGGCCCCATTCTCCTGGCTGGAGCGTGGCAAGCCCCCACTCCTGATCTCCTGGCAGGAGCACGGCAAGCCTCCGGCCCCATTCTCCTGGCAAGACCATGGCCCCGCTTCCCTGGCAGGAGCATGGCAAGACTGCAGCCCCGTTCTCATGGCCGGAATGCAGAAAGTCCCCGGCCCCGGTCTACTGGCTTGAGCACGGAAAGCCCACGGCCCCGCCACCCTGGCCAGAGCATGGCAAGCCCGCGGCCCCGCTCCCCTGGCGGAGCACGGCAAGCCCGCGGCCCAGCTACCCTGGTGGGAGCGCGGCAAGCCCTGCAGCCCAGCTACCCTGGTGGGAGCGCGGCAAGCCCTGCGGCCCCGCTCCCCAGGCAGGAGCGCGGAAAGACCACGGCCCTGCTCTTCCGGCTGGAGCATGGAAAGCCTGCGGCCCCACTCCCCCGCAGGAACGGGGCAAGGCCGTGGCTCTGCTACCCCGGCGGGAGCATAGCAAGTCCGCGGCCCAATTGCCCTGGCCAGAGCGCAGCATGACCGGCGGCCCCCTTCCTCCAGCCAGAGCGCAGCAAGCCCCGCAGCCCAGCTCCCCAGCCAGAGGGCGGCAAGTCCCGTGGCGCCGCTGCCCCTGGTTTAGGCCCTGCCACCTTAGGCGTTCCCCTTTTTCCTCTACAGCAGAGCGACTGAGAAGCGGAAGCCCCCCATAGCTGGGATGAGGAATCCTAGTGAGTGCCCCTCATGTCAGGACCCCCCAACACTGTAACATGTGACTGAAGGGAGTGGGGTCAGTGGCAGTTACAGCAATGGACACACACGCTACTGGAGGAAAGCAGGCTATGTCCCATCTCTGTGCCTGCCCTGGAGCAGAAGCAGAAGCCCTTGAACATGAGATGTCAGGGGATGCTGGGGATCTGCGGCCCAGACCCTTGCGGATGCATCGAGCAGGAGCAGAGGCAGTGAGGTGAGCGCACTGGATTATTAAATCATTTTTCTATTGGTTTTTACCCAGTGTGTGTTTGGCAATTAGGGTGACCGCCTTTGAAATGCAAAAAATCTGACACCCATCACCCCAGAAAGCAAAGCTACTACAATCCCAACCCCCAACCCCAAGGCAACTCCGCAAGTCGCCCACTTCAACAGCCACTTATAGTATCTAGAGAGATAACACATAGAGAGAAGATTGACAACATCACACGTCTCCTCACTCTCCTGTGACTCAAACCCACACACGTGTGATGCGCTTGCATGTTGGTCGGCAGATAGCGGCTGTATTTTCCACAGTTTTGCTCTATTATTGCTTAAACTGCAGACGTGGGAACAGAGCAGCATCTTTAGCTGGACACAGAAACTTTTAACATTTGATATCCCAGTTATTGCGAAAATAATACACGTCTTGAGCCCATGGATGGCGCATGATCCCAACCCTTCGGGGATGTTAGCCCTCCGGCTCTGCCCCTTCCACCCGAGGCGCTGCCCCCACCCTGTCCCTTCTCCCCCTGCTTGACGTCTGGAGCCCTACCCCCCCACCACAGCCATAGGAGCCCCAGCTGAACTGCCCAGAGCACTCACCCACCTGTCCCAGCTGCCCCGTGATCCAGGCTGCCAGCTGATCTGCCCCACCTGTCTCAGCCACCCTGGGCTGCCGGCCACCCTGAGTCGCGGCCCTCGTGGACCAGTGGCCACCCCGATTCCTGGGCCGCTGGCTGCCCTGAGTTGGCCTGACCCCTGGGCCGCCAGCTGGTCCATACACCGGCCCAACCCCCGGGCCTCCGGACAGCCCCAGCTGCCCCTGGCCACCGACCGGCTTGACCCGCTGGCAGATCGAGCACCGAGCTCTAGGCTGCTGGCCTGAGCTGAGCCCCCATTGGGGACATTGGGGTGGAGCATGGGTGGAGCCATAGCCTGGCCTGTTATACCCACCACCCATGCTTTAGACCCACATAAAATAAACCCAGTAGAATAAATTATTTTTCTGTCAATTAGCAAATCCATACAAAAAACCAACCAGGCCGGTCAAATCCCAGCCAGGTGGTAACCCTATTGGCAATGGCAGGACTATTTTAAATTTATTTTGCAATAATGTTGCTTCTTCTGTACACTGACTTGTTTAATTTGTGGTTTTCTTTTGGGTGCTGCACATGCTGCTTTGTTATTGTAGAGACAGACATTGGGTCTGTGCACACACTGGTTTGTTGTCATTTCCATGTTTGCACTGGTTTTTAACACCCTTGTGAAGCACACAGATGTTACTTGCCCTGGCTTTAGAGGGGTAAACTGTGGCACACAGACAGGAGGGAATTTACCAAAGCTCACCGGATGAGTCAGTAGCACAGCTAGGAATAGAACCCAGGAATCCACCAAGCCCTGGGCACTAGCCCTATGAGTCTTCCTCCCACCCTCTGCAATGGGAAGTCTCATGTCTTGTCAGTGCATGGAACTGACACCATTGGCCATGGAAGCAAAACATAACCAAGGGCTGGAATCTGTCTGGATTAGGGTGCAGGGGTAGTTATACCATAGCTAGGGTTGTGTTACAGACATCTGTGTTTTGACAATGTAAAGAATGGTGAATATCTTGTGTTTTGAGTGTGTCATAATGAAACAAGACCTGGGTTATAATCTGTAGCTGGTGATGGACTGGTTGGGGTATTGATTGTACAGTTTGTGGTTCTGGAAAGTATGACATGCTGTTGAAAAATGGGTGTTTTAATTATTATTTTTCTTGGGGAATGTCTCACTTTTCTCACATCCAGCAGAAAGATCCAATCACAGATATGGTCTACCTTTGAATATATCTTTGCTTCTATAATGGGAAGTCCAAGAGTACCAATTTAGGTCAATGCATGGCATATAAAAAGTACTTAGAAATGGTAACGTTAAATTTGTGTGCCAGTCTGAAGCTGCTGAATTTTAATTTGATGACAAAAAATGTGGCATGGCAAAAAGAACTAAAAATATGAGAGAGAGAGAGAGAGAGGACTAGGGCCATATCCAGGGCAGGGTGACCTGTGGGGGCAGAAAAAATGATGTGGGAACAGAGGTGAAATGTAAAGCCCCATGCGTCAGTGGTCGATCCAGCCAGCCCCACGTAGCTGGGCTAGAGGAGGGCGCATCACCTTCACCCTCTGACTCACTTCAGGAGGCCACCCAACCTGTCTGGCTTGGGCACACAACCAAAAAATCTTGGGGGGAGGCACGCTGCACTGTGCAATTACCTAATTAATAAATTAATGAATTAGTATGAAGTATATGAATGAAAAACCCTGTTACAAACAAATACAAAAACTGACAATACCAAATTATAGATGAACTTTTTCTTTAGTATTACATTTAAATAAGAAGCAAGTTGTGGAATCAGACTGGTTAAGAGAATTTGACTAAAATTAAATAACATTTAAGGTAAAGAATTAAAAGGAAAGATGTTAGTTTTCCCTCCCCCCCCACTTTTTTCATAATGGCTTTGTGCTTCTCTGTTGGAAGGTTAACAATAGCACTAACGTTCTGCAAAATTCAGAGTTGGAAGAAAACAGCTTGCTTTTTGCTCCTGGAGGTCACAGCCCAGGCAGGTCACATGTGTTTTTGTAAAGCAGCTGCCCTGACTACTGGTTTTCAATGGAGTTTTTGAGTCCAGCTACAGGGAGCCTATGGAGCCTGCCCAAAACTGCTACACCCAGTTTCAAAATTTCTGGGTGTGCAATGCTAACTGCACATCTGTCTAGCTATGCCCCAGACACGACTTATTCCTCTCCCCACATCTCTCTAGATCTTCTACAGTGATATCTCCCTATTTGGCACGTGGGTTACACTCACAGTCTGACAGCTGAATCCCAAGGCTCCACTGGAGACAGAAGAATGCCCAGCTTGGGTACAGAATAGCGAAGCAGGGACTGGGGTTGCCGGGTGTCTTGGTTTTGACTGGAATGTCGGGTCGAAAAGGGGACCTGGCAATGTCCGGTCAGCACTAATAGTCCGGTTACCAGAGTAACCGTGATCAGCCTCCCTGCCGAGAGGGCGGGAAGACCAGCAGCTGCTCAGCTATTGATGGAGAGCCTCGGCTGCATGGATGGCCAGTCTAGCCCTTGGTCCTTCACCTTGTGCCCGAAGCCTCACCCCTCCCTCTCCCATTTTGCTCCCCCTCCCTGTCTCTCTCCTCCCCCACAGGAGACCAGAGCACCCCCACCATGGCCCCCAGTGCCAGGCAGCCAGGGGGAGATGCCCCAGCCTCGGTGTGTCAGATGGCCAGCCTTGGAGCACCAGGCAGCAGTGCTCCCAGTCCCAGTGCTCTGGGTGGCGCAGGTCAAGCACCAGGTGGGCACTACGGTCCCAGCATCAGCTGACACGAGTCCTGGCAGAAGGCAGGCAGGCCAGTGCCAGCTAGCCTGGACCAGCCAGAGCAGAGCGCTGGGAACTGTAGGAGGGGCCTGGCTCTGGTGCGGAGCGTGGGCAGGGCATGCCAGGCTGTTTGGGGAGGCACAGCCTCCCCCTGCCTACAATAACGGCTGCCCATGCTCAGTGGCAGCTACAGGGGGCATCTTGCAGCCTGCGGTGGCAGCTCTGCTTAAGTAGGGGGTCGGCCCAGGGCTGGGGAAGGGGAGCGCCCACAGGTTTGCACTGGTCCTGCGATCAGAGTGGGCGAGAGGAGGGCAAGCTCTGAGCACACCGAAGAGGCTGCAGAAGGAAGGGAGCAACCTGCTACCTGCGGGCCGTGGATGTCAGGAGAGGGGCTGTTCGAAGAGCAGCTCCTGGTCCCGCTCCATTCGCCCCCCGTCGGCTACAGAGAGGCTTGGGCTCGGTGCGCCATGCAGGGCTGCTTCCCCTGAAGGGCCGGGCTGGGCCAGGCTGCCAAAAAACTGACTTCCAAAAGGTCAAACACAATGCAAACAAAATGCATAATTTAACTCAAGAATTTTTTTTATATATATATCTTGGGATTTGGGGGGTCTCGTGATTTTTGTACACTTTGGGTTGGCAATGGAATCTCTAAACAGAGCTGAGAGGACTTCGGAGCTGAGCTGTCGATATAAAGAGTCAGGGGTAGGAATACAGAGTTTGGGTATTTTTCCCAATTTTATTCAGAAGAAACTTTTTTTTCTAAAATGGAAAACAAGTAGCATTTGCCTTAAGAATATTCCAGTGTCCTACATCATTTTGGGTCACTATGCATTGTTCTGCTGTGACCCTAGAGAAGATCTCCCACTTTCTTACTGCATGGTCCCTACTGATTGCATGGTTGCTTCTGATTGTTGGAGGGTCTTTGCTGTGGCTGGGCTGTGACGAGTCCTGCATTTCAGCAACTGGAGCATTAATGACATCTGCCCTGCTGTACAGTGATTGCTGCATATGTCGGTGTCTCTTCTCCCTGGGGCGGTGGATGCTTTAAGATAAAACACAGTAATGTTACTTTTCTGCTAAGCCAGCTTAAAACCAGAGAAATGAAGCCAGAAGATGTCCATCTGACAGTACTGCATCAGGAGCAGTTCTAACGGGCATCTAGGCTAGGAAACACCATCGGCTTCACTTCCTACATTAACCTATCTGAGGCATGCAGCTCAGATTCCCTGTCTCCAGCCTTGGTCTGGTCCCTTTTTGCCCCCCAGTTATAAAGAGAGAGCTTTTGGGCAGAGTGCTGGCTGGAAAGAAGCTTGGAGCTGGGATCAAAGAAAGTGCCTCCTGTTGTTTGGTTCCTATTGCGTTCAGGGAAACACGACTTTGTAGATGTTATGTAAATAAATGGGGTTACATCTATGAACATACCTGTCTCTCTCATCACTTTCACCTCTCAATCTACTATGCACAAGACCTAGATTATTGGCTAACTGCTTGGGTCAAAGGAGAACCAATATGTATAATATTGACAGGGTTAAACCAGCTTCGGAATTCACATGAGTCTGTAAGTAGTACCCTGTCCTAGAATTAATTACTAAAAGTTCTAAGGGATAAAGCAGCATTTGTTAGTATAGAATCATAGAAGACTAGGGTTGGAAGAGACCTCAGGAGGTCATCCAGTCCAACCCCCTGCTCAAAGTAGGATCAACCCCAACTAAATCATCCCAGCCAGGGCTTTGTCAAGCTGGGCCTTAAAAACCTCTAAGAATGGAGATTCCACCCTCCCTAGGTAACTCATTCCAGTGCTTCACCACCCTCCTAGTGGAATAGTATTTCCTAATATCCAACCTAGACCTCCCTGATTGCAACTTGAGACTATTGCTTCTTGTTCTGTCATCTGCCACCACTGAGAACAGCCGAGCTCCATCCTCTTTGGAACCCCCCTTGAAACCCCCCTCACTCTTCTCTTCTGCAGACTAAATAACCCCAATTCCCTCAGCCTCTCCTCATAAGTCATGGGCCCTAGCCCCCTAATCATTTTCGTTGCCCTCTGCTGTACTCTCTCCAATTTGTCCCCATCCCTTCTGTAAAGGGGGGTGGGGGGGCTGAAAACTGGACGCAATACTCCAGATGTGGCCTCACCAGTGCTGAATAGAGGGGAATAATCACTTCCCTCGATCTGCTGGCAATGCTACTACTAATGCAGCCCAATACGCTGTTAGCCTTCTTGACAACAAAAACACACTACTGACTCATATCCAGCTTCTTGACCTTTTCTGCAGAACTGCCACTTAGCCAGCTGGTCCCCAGCCTGTAGCAGTGTATGGGATTCTTCCGTCCTAAGTGCACTTGTCCTTGTTGAACCTCGTCAGATTTCTTTTGGCCCAATCCTCCAATTTGTCTTGGTCCCTCTGGACCCGATCCCTACCCTCCAGCATATCTCTCCCGCCAGCTTAGTGTCATGCGCGAACTTGCTGAGGGTGCAATCCATCCCATCATCCAGATCATTAGTGCATAAGAACAGCCAAAGTAATTTTAAGAAAATCTCTGGAAAGTGAATGAAACTCCCTCTCTCTGAGATCACTTGAGTTCTTTGCCCCAAACTTTTAGGACACGATCTACATAGTGATGAGACATGGTAATCACATTTCAAACTCTCTGGAATGGGTTTGTGGAGGTGTGTGTGAAAATAAGAGCGATGACAGAATGCTAACTTCAACCTTAACTCCGAGGAGACCAGCTATGCCATCATGATAGCAGCGTACAGCTCTTCCCTTTGTGACACTGCTTTAAACACTCAATAAAATGTTACATATTAAAAAAAATAATAATAATACTAGGACAGAACTTCAGTGACCCAAACTCCGCCCATGGAACTTTAGAGGAGGAGAAATAAAAATCTAGGGTTATTGTTCATTGCCAATATTAGTTGGAGTGTGACCAAATAATTATCATAAGGAAGCAACTGGGGGATAGAAACTCTGTGTTAGCAGCTTTCCCTGCCAGTAACATAGTACCCTGGGTGTGTGCACCACTGAACAGCCGCTGCTAGCAGTGTGAGACTGGGCATGCCCCTCTGACACTTACATCACATGCAAATCCATTGGGGGAAATCCTGCCCCCATTGAAGTTAATGGGAAACTCCCAGGATTTCACCCCTTTTCTGTCTTCCTTCCCCTTTGAGTGGAAGGCCCGTGGTGGGGGGTTACCAGCAAGTGGTGCTGAGGCTTCACTAATAGGATCCATCTCACTGGAGCCAATTCCCACTTGGGTAACATCTCGGAGGTTTTCAAACCCGCCTGGGGATTTAACCGTCCAGTTTTCAGGAGTTTTAATGGGAACTTTGAAACATTGAACATCTCTGCCTGGGTTGTTTGTTTGATTGCAGAGGCTGGTGGGGAAAAGCCCCTCTATAGCCAGATAGATTTTCAGGACGTCGGCGATTCTCCCATGTCGCTGTGGTGTGGAGTTTGGGAAGGATGCTTTCCTCTTGCCTCGATGCTTGTCTGTGTGTTCGTGGGGGGCAGGGCCTGACTGGCCAGGCCAACAGCAGTTATGGGAGGCATCTACCTGCTCCTGTGTGGAAATCTGGGGCAGCAGCAGTAAGACCAGGGTAACAGACACAACCTGAAGACTGGGAATCCTGAATAAATCCATATTCCAAGCCCAAGGGTCCCTGCCGAGCTGGAACAGGCAAACGGATCGCTCTTTTCTATCACTTCACCTTGTCGTGAATAAAAGTTGAGACTCACCCTGGTGCTTTCCACCCAATTCAAGGAGGCATCTGGGGAGAGAATGACAGTTACACAAGGTCACTTGAGTGTAAATACCCTTAAGGGAAGGCACCTCGCTGAGCACGAATTATAACCCCCCAGCTCCCACCTCTCCCCCAGCCAGGGCAGGGCTCCCCCGTGGGCAGCACTGAGCACAATGGAGCCTGATTCTCAGCAGGGTCGCTGGGGATACCAAAGCAGAAGGATTTAATTCAGCTGTTGAAGATGTTCAGTGGAAACTGTCTGTCTGGGTTTCCACAGAGCTATTTTGTCACAAACAGAGGTGGCTTTTGGCAGAAAATTTCAACATTTTGTTCAAAAAATGAGTGTCCCCAAATGGAAATATTTTGGCCAAAAGCAGAAATATTCTGATTCAAATACCACCTGGGTGCTGCATGGGACTTGTAGTTCAGTTGCCTCATGCTGCTATTCTCCTCTATAGGTTGAACTGGCTGGCTGGACTTCATTTCCCATGATTCACTGCAAGCAGGGACTCCCATGATGTACTACTCCCCATCACCAAGAGGGGAGAAAGTGGTGCATCATGGGAGAGTCAGAGAGCCCAGCTCAAAGAGACCAGGAGCTGGAGGCACCTGAACTACAGCTCCCATGAGGCACTCTTGCACCCAGCTCCCAGTGAAGGGGGTAGGACACTTTCCAATGGGAGCTTTCCCTGGAATGTGTCCTTTCCATGAAGGATGGTAAGTGGTAGCACTTTGGCTCAGTCCCCTCAGTCATGGCAATGAAAGGCTGGGGTTTACAGGCAAAAGGTGGGACAAAGGAACCTCAGGGACTCAGGTGCATGAACCCTGGGGCCCCAAGAATTCTTTGTCCTCAATCCACAGGCAGTTTGTTGTTGTAACTCTTGGTCAGACAGTCTGATCTGGGATCTGTCCAGCCCACCTCCAATTAACACATTTACCCCACAACCCCTGCCTTTCTCCCTCATGTGCATGTAACCCCAGTAACCCCAATACTCTACAAAAGCTCTTACATTCAATATGATCTTCAGGAGTGTTGCTGGTGTCATGCTGGACTCGTTCCCTGTGGGGAGTAATAAGGACAGGGGGTATCAGTGCTCTCTCTCTCACTTTGGTGACACTGAGTCTGTTTTCAGAGGTCCAGCTGTGAGGAGATTTCTTCCCATGGCTGGTTCTCCGGCTAGAACCTTACATCTCCATTCAGCTCACATTCAGGGGAAAAGCAGCAAGCCCTACTTCTGGGTAATCAGGGAACATGGCGGCTTCACCATTCATGCAGGGAAAGTCTAATAAAGATGAGACTTGAACATCCTGTTCTACTTCAGCAAAATGGCCAAGAAACTAACTAAACAAAACCCCACTAGGTCAGCATGGAGTTAAGACTTGGGGGGAACCGAAAATCCCTGACATCTCAGAACAGAAGTTGAAGAGAACTCGGTCGTTTTCTGAAACCTTCACAAAGTTAGAACTTGGTGACATTTTTCAACAGAATTTTTTTCATGAACAATAGTTTAACCAAAATCAAATGTTTGGCCAAAACCATCTTATTTAATGAAATTTTCAATGAAAAAGGCTTAAACAAAATGCTCGTTTTGTTTTCTTTTGAATGGACATTTTTGTTTCATTTTGTTTCACTTTCAATTATTTTGTCAGAAAAAACAACAATGTTTTTGGTGAAAATTTTTGAACAAAATTGTTTATTTAAAATTTTTTCATTCAAATAAAACTGTAATTTTGGCCCAGGTCTTTTCACAGTGTAGAAAGACTGAATGTTCATCATTAAGGCTCAACTCTGCACAGTGTGGAAATGCAGCTTCAGACCCCACTTCTGGCCCTGTCTGCTAACCAGCTCCCACGTCCCAGGAGGGCAAGTTGGGGGTAGAGACTGGTCATATGGAAGGAGGAGGGAGGGAAGGGAATATTTGCGAAGAGGCAGCTAAGGAGCCCTATAGGTAGGGGCACAGGATGCAGGCAGGGAACATACACTGCTGAGAGTCGGGGTGAGGGCTCCCAGTACCAAGGGTCTGTGTGTCATGTGCCCTGTATCCCCACCAGTTTTATTGGCAGAGTCACTGCACTGGGACCTCAGGCTGGACGGGACGCTGGCAGAGTCTGGAAAATGCCTCTTGTCTCCCCATGCACCTTTCCCTCTCTGTGTCCAGCTGGTCACCCCATGGACTCTCTGGTCTCCCACCTGGCTCTCTCTGCCCCAACCCCAAGGCTGGCTTCTCCCCCATCATATTCGGCTGGGCCAGGACCATGTAATTTCCTGGAATCCCTGTTGGGGCAATGTGCAGCTGATGAATCAGCTCTGAGCTCTGGGGCTGTGAGGCCGGCATGGGTCAGGCAGGGTTTAGAACAAGTGTATGGCTTCTGTGGCCCTCAGATGGGCAGCAGCAGGTCCCGGCAGGTTGCAGAAGGTGACTGGGAAGTCGGGGGGAGGGGAGCAGGAGTTTGGGGGAGCCCTTAGTGGCAGATTCTGGCTGCTGAGCAATCGGGAGCGACCCTTAGACACTCTCTGCGGGGCCCCTGCAGAGTCTGTGTGTGTGGATGGTGGGGGAGGGGTCCCTCAGAACCCCCTGACTGGGTGATGGGCAGACAGAGAGCCAGCGGTACTTAGCAGCTCCAAGGAAACTGGGGGCAGCCTGGGGCCCAATGAGCTGGTCCTCCTGAGCCTTGCTGCAGAGGCGACTGGCTCAGAGCCCCCTTGGCACAACGTGTTGGTCACATGGACAGTGCGCTCTGAATCCCCATGGGCGTCCCTGCTGCCTGGCTCTCCCCAGCAGGTGGGGGAGTGCTACAGCCACCCCATGCACAGACCTGCACCGAAATTACGGCCGCTGTGTGGGAACCCATTGTGGCTGTTTTGGGGAGAATCCGTGTGTGGACACACTGAGCCTGGCACTAAACCAGATGCAGCCGATGGATCTAACGTTGGGTGTTACCCACTGCAGCTGGATGGACTGGAGACTCTTGGTTCCCAGCCAAGCCTGGCTACTCCCACACTTGCCCTAGAAAAACAGACCTGGTTCTAGGGAACTGGCTGGATCGGTCGGTGTTACTTTGTGGCCGACCAGCCCCAACACCCGCTGAGTGTGAAGCAGGGTCACTTTCATTCTTTCAAACATCTTGGGGTGATTTTCAAACACACTCACTCTGCTCTCAATAAATGTGATGGGAACACGTCACTTTGGCACACCCCTTCCTTAAAGTGTCTTCTCCTAACCCCCAGATCCCACCCCAACCAGGGAGTTTATCCTTCCCTGGCCTTTTCAAAAAATCCTCCAGAACAGACTGAGACCCCCCTGCGTCAGGAGAGCTGAGCTACTCAGCTCCTGGCCCTTCTGTGAGGCAGAGAGAAAGGAGACAGACAGAAAACAAGATGGGAGAGGAAATAATCTCCTCCTACCTTTGTTCCCTTGGTAGAGACGCAACTGGAAGCAGTGAGGCAATGTGATCAGAAACGAGGACACGTTTTCTCGTGTGCAGAGAGAGAGAGAGAGAGATGGAAACTGAGCGTCACGGCCCAAATTCATCATCATATTGATGCAGAGCCTGTCCCCATGGCCCAGCCCAGCTCTCTCCTGCGCCAGCCCCACTGACTGCCCCTGGGAGCGGTGTGGCCAAGTCTGATGATTTTAGTGGCAATGTCATGGCATTTCATGTTCTACGTAAAGCCCCAGGTCTGGGAGTCAGTGAGAATCTTGACTTTCATTAAAAAAAAAAAAAAAAAAAGTGTAAATTTATAACCCTTGTGTTTTGGGAGAAAACCCTGAAAATGGGACCCCTCAAAGATCAACCCCCCCAGGCAAATACAAAGACCCCACACTGGTGACTTGTTGGAAATCCCATGAGTTTTAGGCCAATCTCGAGATTGTTGGGGTGATTCGAGTGCTGTGAAAGCTTGGGGCTGGGGACACTGTGTGAGGAAAGGTTGGCAGGGCAGAGCTGTGTCCAGAGCTCTATTTTTAGAGTTGTTAGGCCCTGATTCAGGAAACCACTTACACACGGGCACAGGAGTAATGGCCCTTCCTGACTAGGGGATCCCTTCCTGAACTGCAGCCTTAGTTACCTGCTTGTCGATATTCCATCCATACACACGCCGCTGCCTGAGTCCTAGATTGTGACGATCTCTGGGGCAGGGGCTGTCCCCTTCATTACTGATCTGTGCAGAGCCTGGCACAGTGGAGGCCTGATTCCTGATTGGGGCTCCAGGGCACTACAGTAATATACCTAATAAATAATGTACAGCGCCTAGCACAGTAGGGCTCTGATTCCTGGAGCTCCAGGGGCTAAAGGGTGCTACTGCAATACAAATAATTAATCACAATGATAATCCCTTTCATCATCTCTTTGATCTTTCTCTCCAGCCAGCCTCCCAAAAACACAATTTCACTGTGTCTTTGATCATCTGTCTCCCCCCATCCCAGCTGACACACTGGGTAGAGGGGGTCGAAGAGGGTGTCTCTGCCACATCTGTCTGTACGTTTGCTAACACTGCTTGGCCTCACTCTCATACCCACCTTTCTTTCCCAGCAGATAAAGCACCACAGCCAGAACCACGACGGCAGGGATTGTAATTCCCAATAGCAGGTTTAGATCCAGCCCTAGGAAAGAATCTCACTGTGAATGGTCTCTCCAAGCAGCCGCCGCTGGCTGGCTGAGTCTTGTGGTAACTGACCCCGAATGTCCTCACAGGGCCGGCTCCGGGGTTTTTGCTGCCCCAAGCGGCGGGAAAAAAAGAAAAGCCGCGATCGTGATCGGCGACAGCTCCACCGCGCCGCTTTCTTCTTTGGTGGCAATTCGGCGGCGGGTCCTTCTCTCCGAGAGGGACCAAGGGACCTGCCGCCGAATTGCCACCGAAGAGCCCGACGTGCCGCCCCTTCCCCTTGGCCGCCCCAAGCACCTGCTTGCTGAGCTGGTGCCTGGAGCCGGCCCTGTGTCATGAAAAAACCCGGGGAGCTCACCCCACAGTTATCTGCAGGGCGACGTTATTCGCTGTTCTTTGTGAGTAAAGCTCATTGAAGTTTTTCCACATTTTGTTTGCCAAACTTTTTTTTAATCCAAACACAGTTTAACTGAAATCAAAATCTTTCTCCCAAACAGTTCATGTGCATGGGCCTTCTTAGTCTTTCCACAAAAATAATTTTGAAATGAAAGAAAAGATTTTGTTTTGTTTTGAATTGACAGTTTTGTTTCATATTGGTTTTCAAAATTTAGAATTGGAAGGAAAATTTCCATTATCTTTGAAACTGAACAAAGCAAAGCTATTTGTGTTTCTGACATTTTTGTCCTGAAAACCCAAAACAAATGAAAATGTCTAGTTCAAATGAGGCCAATTGAAATTTTTTTGTTGAGTTTCATGAATATTTTTTCATGAAAACATTGACATTTTCCATAACAAATTTTGAATGAAATAGTTTTGTTCACAATTGTTTGTGGCAATAACTCTGGCTTTCCCGCCAGCTCTAAGGGTGAGCTCCTCAAGGCAGGAAACATCCCTGTGGGAACTGCCCTGCTTCAGGGAAGCATCACTTTTCAGGACAGGGCCCAGGTACAAACTTAACTTCAAACAACAACTTTAGTTCCAGCAATTGGACTGTAGCAGGTGCTTAAAGTTAAGCACCTACATAGGTGCTGTCCTGAAAAGGGATGGTCTTGAGCACACACTTTCCTGAGTCAAGGCCACAGATCTGTATGGTATGCAAAGATCTCTGCAGAGCTGGTCTACAAATACCCAGTGGAAAAGTTTTTCATCAGAAAATGCTGTTTCTTTAAAATCAAAAATTTTGACACAGCTCTTCGGTGTTTTGGAATCTAAATGTTGCTACATTTCTCTTCTTTGCAATATCTGAAATTTGACTTTTCATCCTGATTCAGGATGGCACATATCTAATTAGTGTCGCTCTGGCAGGAGTCAGTAGGTGGCGGTATTACACAAAGTTGGATACCATCTTTTCCTACCCATGGGAGTGCTGCACACAGCCATTGCCAGCATATTGTTAGGTGTTGGTTTGCTGATGCAGACGTTTTGAGGGGAGCTGGGGAAACAACCAGGTTTGAGTTCTGCTATGGTCAGTTCCTGGGGATAGATTGATGCC
This sequence comes from Malaclemys terrapin pileata, assembly GCF_027887155.1. Taxonomy (NCBI): domain Eukaryota; kingdom Metazoa; phylum Chordata; order Testudines; family Emydidae; genus Malaclemys; species Malaclemys terrapin. The sequence goes on from NC_071524.1 coordinate 4,528,535, forward strand.
TGGGAACTGGGCGCTGGTGCTGGGCTGAAATAAATTCTTGAAACGGGTTTGCCCAAATGCTGTTTGTGACACCTCTATTCCAGGACTGGAGCACAGAGTGTAAATAACTAATTAAATGGAGAGAAAGAAATTGTAAGCCCAGTTGTGATGATGTATCTGGTGCTTCCTTCCAGAACAACAACAAATACAGTGAGTGCAGAGGGAGGAAATAATTCACTGACTGCCGGTTTAGCAGAGGGGGTCAGTAAACTCCAGATGAAACTCTTGCCCATCAGATCCATTTGGGATTCCCCCTTTGAAAGAGTCATTTTTCTGCCCTGCAAAGATGTTTCCAGACTCAGTAATGCTGGTTAAAGCCTGGGAGAGCTGCAGGGAGAATGCACCGCGTTGGACAAGCCTGTCACCCTGTTGTGTTGTTGTGTTTCCTCTACATCCATTGTCATGGTGATCACATTCAGACTGGGGATTCCCCAAACCAGGACCCACCTTTCTCTAAATACAGTCCCCAGAATAAAGAAGCGCTTCAGAAGCATTTACCTTTTGGAGTTGAACCCCTGTCACTGCCACTGCTGGAGTCATCACGTAGGCAATAAATACACAAGAGATCAGAGCAGAGCATGGCCCCACTCCAGGCCCATATGCTGCCCTAGCACAGCTACACCATGGGCATTAACTGGCTGGTGGCCGTGCTGCTAGAGGGGGTCTGGGGTTAGAGTGACTCACAAACTGAATCTGAGTCAGCAGTGTGAGGTAGTTGTGAAAAGGGCTAACATTGTATGTTAGACACGGAAGGTCTTTGTTCTGCTCTATTCGGCACTGGTGAGGCCTCAGCTGGAGTACAGGGTCCAGTTCTGGGTGTGACACTTTAGGAGAGTTGTGGAGAAATTGGAGAGTCCAGAGGAGAGCAACAAAAATGATGAAAGGTTTAGAAAACCTGACCTATCAGGAAAGGCTAAAAACACTGGGTATGTTTTGTCTTGAGAAAAGAAGCCGGAGGGGGGAAACCTGATAACAGTCTCTGAATATGCTCAGGGCTGTTATAAAGAGGATGGGGATGAATTGTTCTCAGTGCCCAGTGAAGGTAGGACAAGAAGCAATGGGCTTAACCTGCAGCAAGGGAGGATTAGGTTAGATAGTAGGAAAAGCTTTCTAACTATAGGTTCTGGAATTTCCATCACTGGAGATTTTTAAGAGCAGGTTGGACAAACACCTGTCAGGGATGGTCTAGATTATACTTAGTCCTGCCTTGAGTGCAGGGCACTGGACTAGATGACCTCTTGAGGTCCCTTCCAGTCCTACGATTCTATGGTTCTATAGGGCCAGTGAAGCTCTGGAATAGGCTTCCAAGGGAAGTGTGGAATCCATGTCATTGGAGGTTTTTCCTGTCAGGGATGGTCAGGGTTTACTTAGTCCTGCCTCAGTGCAGAGGGCTGGACTTCATGACATCTTGAGATCCCTTCCAGCCTGACATTTCTATGATGTTCCCGTGTCCCAGCTGTCTGGGTTAGGCCGTCTGATCTGAGATGAGTGAAAATTGGAGGGCTGGGTTCCTTGTGAAAAATTAGAAATTTTTCTTTTCAGATTTTGATGAATTGCAGCATTTGGATTTTCAGGTGTTTATTATTTAATTGTTCTCGGTCTGCCATTCACCCCACTGTTTGGTGTGATGCTGAGTTACTGGGCAGGGCTGAGCTGGGACACAGACACAGACACACACACACTTACCAGTGACACTTAGGCGCTGGGCAGGGCTGAGCTGGGATCTGGTCACCTGTTTGTTACTGTCGTTGATCTCATACCCACAGGTGTACTTCCCAGAGCTGCCCCCGGACACCACATGGTCATAGTCGTAGATGGCCTTCTCCTGCAAGCCCCTCTGGGACAAAACCTCCTCCCCGTCTTTGCAGAAGATGACGCCAGTGACCAGGAACTGGGACAACACAGAGCACTGGAGCTGCACAGAGTCCCCTGGCCGGGCCGACGTCTGGCTCAGGTAGAGGGTGGGGGCAGGGAGAGCGCCTGGGAAGGGGAATGGGTCAGAGCTGTCAGTGGGGCATTGGTGGCGACCAGCCAGTTGACTGGGCAGGAGATAAATGGTGGGTGGGTCTGTGCCAGTGCAGAGGGTCTGATTCCAGGGCAGCTGGGCAGACAGGGGGAAGAGGTCTGTCTGGTGACCAGAAGCTTTATTCCCTGGGATCATTTGGGTTATGGAAGAGCCTGGAGGCTCAGCTGGGCTGGGTGCCCATTTTCTGCAGCTGTGCACTGTCCTAGAATAAGGGCCAGTATGGCCAGGAGAGAGGCGACCCCTCAGAGAGGCCGGCCCTGGCCATTGGGGGCTTCTAGGGCATGGCCAAAATCTTGGCCTGTCCCCTCAGCCAGGGTGATGGGACCCAGCTGTGAACTCAAAGGGGAATTGTTGCTGCCGCTGGGCAGGACATTATCTGCCCAACACCTTCCCTACCCCAGCAGTGCCCCCTGCTGCTCTCTTGCCCACGCAGCCAGCAAAGAAATGGCTCTGCCAGCCCCTGCTGGGTGTGGCTCCCTTCCCTGGGTCATAGGGGAGCTCAGCCTGGGTTATATAATGGTCCCTTCTGGCCGTACCCTCTTGAATGCCGCCTGCCCACCCAGGGCTGACTATTAACGGTGCTGCTGACATTTAAGAATGAGGGGCAGGCTGAGTCTATATGGGGGATGAGCTATAGGGGAGAGACCTGCGCCTGCAAGCGGAGCCCGTGCGTGGGAAGGTAAATCTCATGAGGTAAGAGCTGTGGTGTTCTCTGCTTCTCAGAGACAGTGCCCCGGGGGTGGGACAGGCTGTGAATGTGACTTTCTTACCCACATGTCACACTGGCCCCGGGTCAGAGCAGAGCTGAGAGGTAGCAGGACAGCGTGTGGTTGACCAGGAGATCTGGTCAGATCCCACAAAGCCCCATCTGCCTTCCCGTGCCATTTCTGCTGACATCACAGTGACCAGGGAGCAGCCCAATGGGTGGTGGCTGGACACCTGGACAGGGAGGGGTAAATGCCATGGGCAGATTGGGGACAGACAGACAGACGGACTCACCGGGAACTGAGCAGATCTCCTGGCTGCTGGGACTCAGCGCTGGGAACAGAAAGGTGCCGTGTGGTTAGTGCTGGAGATAAAATTTTCCTCTTTTCTGAGGTCCCTCTTCAGGGACAAAAACTGCATTTAATAGAATAAAAATGCTGATTTCTCTTTTGGTGAAGAAGCAAACCTGGGGGGAGGGATAGCTCAGTGGTTTGAGAATTGGCCTGCTAAACCCAGGGTTGTGAGTTCAATCCTTGAGGGGGCCACTTAGGGATCTGGGGCAAAATCAGTACTTGGTCCTGCTAGTGAAGGCAGGGGGCTGGACTCAATGACCTTTCAAGGTCCCTTCTAGTTCTAGGAGATAGGATATCTCTATTTAAAAAAAAAAAAAAAAAGGCAGGACATTAGATCTGGGGCATGGCAGGTTCCTCACGCACACAGACCTTGGCTGAGCTGGGAACCACCTTTCCCTTCAGCTCTCTAGAGAGCCAAATCCTCAGCTGGTGTAAACCAGCATTGACTCCTGTGGAACTACACTGATTTACACCAACTGTGGATCTGGCCCAGTAGCTCTCACACTCAGTGTTTACACTGGTTCCCATTTATCTCCCACTAAAGAGGATTTGCCGACAGTCTGGGCCAGGGGCTGCTCTCGGTTCTGTTTCCCACCAACCTGCTAGGAATTAGAACCGGATTCCTGCATACTCACCAGTAAGCAAGAGGCACAGAGACAGGATCATCAGGGCAGTCATGGAAACAGATCAGGATGGAAACAGCCCAGTGGCTTCTGCTTCTGATGGGGTTGGGAGGGGACAATCCACAGTCGCTCCCTGCTTCCACCTGCCCCCTCTGCCCTATCTCACTTCAGCAGAAGGGAAGCTCCAGTCTCTCTGCGCCGATCTGCCCCCGTCTGCTTCCCAGGGTTGGATGCTCCAGTCAGCCCCCCTCCCTGCTCCCAGGCCCCCTGGGCTCTTCAGGGGTCAGGCAGCAGAGACAGAGCTTCTCTGACCTACTCTTTCTCCTTCTTGGGTCTGATATTCATCATCACTCCCCGTTTTCTGACCCACGGCCACAGCATCTCTATTTAGGGCTGCAAAACTGAGAACCGAAGGGGCCTGGTTTGCTTATTTGAGTCTAAACATATCACTGAGGAAACGCCTCCCATCCCATCTCACTCTCTGGGGACAGGGACAGCCCCCTAGCTAAAGGCACAGCTGGGTCAGGGTGAAAGGTCACTGGGTGATTGGTGGGTGGGGAGCTGGGGTATTGGATGAGCCTGAATCTTTTGCTTCAACCTCCAGTCCCTGGTGGACCCAGCTCCCTAGGGGCAAATTCATCCTCTGGGTTTAAGGGACCATAAATGGGGTCTTGGTCTTGTGCTGGACCCTCTGCATGGGGTGAATTTCATCCCCAGAGAACATTGACCATGGGATTGCGCTGGCTTCCCCACCTGCTTAGTCTCCACCTACCTCATCCTACCAGCTCCAGCCACTTCTGCACGTCCTGCCCTGACTGCCCCAGCTCCCCATTCTGGGCTGCTGAGGAGTCTGCTGTCCCTGCTGAGAGACCGGCACTAGGTCCCTTCCCCCTATCCTGGTTCCCTCTGGAGTCACACCACACTGCTGAGGGGGGAGGGGGACGAGAACACAAGGCAGTTGAGAAAGAGCATCCAGAAGTGAGCTGTGAGCAGGTGAGGAGCTGGAGTCAGTGTCACTAAGCAAGTGGGGAATCAGGGGAAAAAGCGAAAGAAACATGTGGGATAGAAATGTAAGGGACTGTTGGCCCCTTACTAAAAGTTAGTGTGGGTTTTTGGTTGGGTAGCTTCCAGTACCAAGGGGAAGGGTCGATGGAAAATGAGGACTCTGAGACTGACAGTCCCCAGGAGCAATGGGGAGAGGCCAATTCTCCAGGTCAGCCTGATTGACAGGGCAGGCAGGCTAATGAGGGAGTCAGGAGGCAAGGAGGGATCCTGTCCTCCGTGTAAGCTGGAACTGCCCTGGGTCAGAGTGGGGCAGAGCTAAGGAGAGAGCAGAAGTCCAAGCTGAGCTGGGAGCAGAGCTGCACCAACTGGAACCAGAGAAAAGTAGCTGAGGGGCAGATCCATGCTGAGACAACAACTGCAGCAACCAGAGCCAGAAAGGCCAGAGGAGGTAGAGGAGCACTAGCACTGGGGCTGGGGCTGGGGCAGTTCGGAGCCGGGTGCGGTGAGCATCTGGAGAGTGTGAGGGGGGACACGTGGGCAGAGGGCCCAGTGCAGGGATATGCCAATAGTCAAGAGGCCTTGCAGGCTAGACTTGGGGGGAAATCATATAATCTTGATGGGGGTGCTGACGCTGGGGAGAAGGGTCCTGCCACCTAGAGCCTGAGGGCGTGAGGCCACCTCCAGAGCAAGTGTCCGATCCATGCCATTCCTCCAGCACAACCAGGGCCTGGGCAGGAGCCCCCCAGGAATCCCAGGCCTAGCCTTGTTGGGCGTTACTCTGCCACACAGGAGAGTGGAAGGGGAGTCCTCAAGATCAGGCAGATCTTTGGGTAAAGGAAGTGGGAGCAAGGACTCAGATCCTTTCACTAGCCAATTCCACTGGGGTAGTGAATAACTCAGGAAATTTCCCCACAATAGTGGGACCATTCCTCCACCTACAGAAAAAAAGTCTTGTGAACAGACATTAACACCTCTGCGGGAAGCCAAGTAGCAGAGGGCCCTCAAGGGAAATCTGTCAGGAGTACAAGGCAGAGCAGTTTTGCAGAGCAACTTTTCACAGTAATTGATGCAGAAGTGGATTGTCCTGGGATGGTGGCTGGGCCCATTTCACCCCTGGGATGGAGACAGCTCTGCAGAGCAGCTGGACAGGGATGCGTGGGGGGAGCTCAGATGCTCAGGGGATGGTCAGCACTGCTGAGGTGAGGGTCAGAAGAGCAGAGTTTGACGCTACCTGACATAAGCAGTGCCCAGAAAATGCCAGTATGGAAAAGGGAAAATATTTGTGGCAAATTTTTTAAAATGTATTTCAAAACCATTTGTGAAAAATATATGTTTTTCCATCTCTTGGTGGCAAAATGGTAAAAATGAAGGGAGGAGAAGTCAAAACCTGAAAACTTTTTAAAAGTTCCCTGAAAAAGTAGGTTAATTAACTGTAAATTTTTATTTTTTCTTTTAATTTTCCAGTTTTGTTTTTACACCCCCCCCCCCCAAACAGTTTTAACTTTAGAAAAAAATGAAAATGTTTGACAAAAACTCTCATTTTCAAAATCTGTCATTTTTACATCACAGCATTCCGGTAGCTCTAGCCCAGAGTGATCCCCGGGGCTGTGGTTCAGGCTGAGCTGCTGGCACCCTTGGATGGCAGCCGGGCCCTGCTTGTAGCTCAGACAATGCTGCCCAGAAGGGGCCTGATCCAAAGCCCCTTGGTGTCAATGGAAAGACTCCACTGATTTTACTGGTCTGGGGATCAGCCCCTGTGGAAGAAGGTCAGTTCTATTGTGACAGAGTGTGATGAAGTGGGAATGTTCATTATGTTTTCTCTGAATACTGTGTGGCTGCCTCAGTTTCCCCTATGCAGTTCTTAAGTATCTAGGTGATGGAAGAAGGGGGTGTGATTGTTGCAGAGCCCCAGAGGACAGATGTGATGCTATCTGGACAGAGAATGGCCAACACCCTGTCTCCTGGCAACTAATGGCCTGCACCCCTCCTCTACAAAGGTACCAGCTGAAGGTGTTGAAGAACAAAGAGATCAGGTGACCTCCTGGTCCAGGAAAGGGACAAAGTGAGAGGAGGGGCTGGAGAGTTTCAGTTGGAGCTGGCTGGGGATGTGGGGGGAGACGCAGAGATAGTTTGGCCTCCCTGCCCCCCAAGATGGACCTAACTGACGGGGTCCTGTTGTCTGTACCTGCAAGACGTGTCTTGAACTGTGTTCCTGTCGTCTAAATAAACCTTCTGTTTTACTGCATGGTGAACCGCAGGAAGCCAGGGGTGCAGGGCCTTGTCTCCCCCAAACTCCATGTCACAGAGAAATGGTTCTTCTTGAGCTTTCACTTGGAGTGACCCCAGCCTAGAGCATTTGCAGGAAGAAGAACAGGGGAAGTCTCCACCGTGGGGTTGATGATGGGATCATGAACAGTGCAAAATAGGATGTGAAGAAGGGGAACTCACCCCTCGCACTCAGACAGAGCTGCAAACGCAGTTAATAAATAAAGCAAGAGCATCTGCAGAGTGAGTTCCTCCTGCTGCATAGACCCTGCAGCTGCCTCACTGCACAGACCCTGAAAGGAGAAGAGAGACGGCTTCTCCTCTCTATGCTTGTGCTTTAACAGACAATTGAAAGGAATCAACTGCACAGAGCCTGCAATAGAGAGAGAGCTCGATAGATAGATTGATAGAGAGACTGATGGATAGAGAGATAGACAGAGGATGTATATGGGGATAGATAGATACAATATTATTGTTAAATACCATGCTTGGTTTATCTCATTGTTAAGCACAGAGACCAAGAGTTTCAAAAATGATTAGTGAATTTGGGGGCCCCATTTAAGATACCTTAAAGGGGCTGATTTCCAACAGGTGGGGGCTCAGTGCAGTCTGTCACCCCATAAGCTGTCGCACTTTGGACTCCCAAAACCACTGGCCATTTTGGAAGGTTTGGCCAGAAGTGTTGTGCCAATTGTGCATGTGCCGAATCTGTGTGTGAGACTGTAGGGGTGCGAGGGGCTGCGTCCCCATGACCCATTCTATCCTTGGCCCTTGGGTGAGACTGCAGTCAAGGACGATCAGTGCCAGCTGGATTGGGGATTTTGTGATAAAGCTCCTCTAGCACAACCACACTGCACGGACACTGCGCAGCCAGTCCAGTTCTCAGCTGCCCCAACCTTCCCAGCGGGGTGAACATTGATCATTTCCTTCTGAGGCAACAGAGGCAGCTATGTGAAAGCTGTGGACACCCTGACATGTTCCCAAAGCAATTGGTCTTGACCCAGCATCTGCCAATGAAACACAACCTCCGCCGCTATAGCAGGGGTTCTCAAACTCGGGCTCGGGACCCCTCAGGGGGTCATGGGGTTATTACATGGAGGGTTACGAGCTGTCAACCTCCACCCAAAACTCCGCTGTGCATCCAGCATTTATAATGGTGTTAAATACATGAAAAAGTGTTTTTAATTTATAAGGGGGGGGGTCACACTCACAGGCTTGTGAAAGGGGTCACCAGTACGAAGTTTGAGAACCACTGCTCTATAGTACTTCATGGGAAGTTATCTGGTATCAGCTAAGGGGTGAATTTATTCCGCTCCAGTCCCTGTGCACACCTGGGTTCTGGTCTAAGAGAGCCTTTTTCTGATTTATCTTATCTTGTTTTGAAAGCTATATTAACAATAAGCCGTACATTTTTAAGTACCAGAGATCATGATCCAGAGTCTGACAGAGAAAGGGAAGAAGATGCGCAATCTGGGATGGCTGAACCACCTAACAATGAAGGGGGAAGAGGGACCAGATGGAGCTGTTGATCTTGACACAGGTTTCAGGAAGCTCAGTGGAATGTGCAGATCTGGTGTGTACCAAAGGCCCAACACTGACAGACTGACTGGGAAGCTAAGACAGGCCATAGACATGCCCAGGATAGACTGTAACAAAGGATATTAGGAAGTTTAACACTCCAGTGTGCAAGCCATGTCATATTTTCAGGGCAGGGACTATGCTATATGATACCTGAATGTACAGCATCAGCACACCAATGGTACTGAGGAAAGACAACATTCAATGATGACTGCACCAGGCCCAGCTGAGAATTTTACCTCAAGATTTTTTTTTTTTTTTTTTGGATAGAAAATTAGATTTTGACTAAATTTTTTATTTTATTTTACTTTTTTATTTGTGGAAGTTTCTCCTTTATTTGAACATTTTTGATTTTTTGTTGGCAAACCAAAAGCTCAACATATTTTGGAAGTGGCCAAAACCTAATATTTCCTGCCCTTGACAGAATAGTAACACACTGGGTATTGGCTAACCAAGTAAGCTCATTCCTGACCTGAGCGGATGGTACAGAGACACACAAATTTTAAAGTAACTCCATAATTACAGGCTTAAGCGGTGGTACAGGAATACACCAATCATTCCTAAAGATAAAGAGGGGATGATAAGATAATGAATAAGGATGTTTGAACTAGCAGGAACAAGGATAAGGGTGGTGATAATGGTAGTAATTGACAGGATCAAAAGTGGAATACGTGACTTCTTTATATCAGTGTATAAAAGGAGAAGTCATAGGAGAGGTATCTTTGTACTAGTCTAGACACAGCACTCTGGTGTGCTGATTGAACTGGTACCTTGTCACAGGCGTACATGTGTCAGTGGATCTATAGTTCTTGTACAGCCATTATGACTGTGCTTTGTCAACAATCAACCTGGCCGAGTGCCTTCGCCACTGAACCGAGCCTGTGCTTGTTCTTACAAGTAACATTGAAGTCTGATGAATCAACACACTGCACCATCTGCCAGTGCAGCTGACGTTGGAGCTCTGAGAACAGCAACACTAGCAGCATTAGCAATGCTGCAGCACCAGCAGCACTTAGCTACATGAACAATAGTTGGTAATCGTACAATCATAGACATGTCAGGCTGGAAGGGACCTCAAGATGTCATCAAATCAATCCCTCTGCATGGAGGCAGGATCAAGTGAACCTAGACCATCCCTGACAGGGGGTTTGTCCAACCTGTTCTTAATAACCTCTGACAATGGGGATTCCACAACCTGCCTTGGAAGCCTATTCCAGAACTTAACTACCCTTATCGTTAGAAAGTTTTTTCCTACTATCAAACCTAAACCTCCATTGCAGCAGATTTAGCCAATTATTTCTTGTACTATCTGCAGTGGGCACTGAGAGCAATTGAGCACTGTCCTCTTTATAACAGCACTACACTGGTATCATGGCTCCCCTCAGTCTTCCTTTCTCAAGACTAAACATGCCCAGTGTTTTTAGCCTTTCCTCCTAGGTCAGGTTTTCTAAACCTTTTTTGTTTCTCTCCTCTGGATTTTCTCTAATTTGTCCACATCTTTCCTAAAGTGTGATACCCAGAATTGTATATAGTCCTCTAGCTCACACCTCACCAGTTCCCAGAAGAACGGGACAATGACCTCCCATATCTCACATATGTGGAAGTTGGGAAAAGCGCAGACATCTTAGTCCTCCAGGAAGAGCAAGAGTCAGGCTAACTCTAACAGCTAATAATGCGAGACTTCCAAGCAGGGCTTGGGTGAGAGGAAAAGAACTGTAAGAGATGCTGTTTTTCGACTTTGTGTTAGATAAGAATGGAACACAGACTGTAGCAGAAATTGCTGAGGAAAGTAAGATATCAGGAAACAAAATGTTGATCATTACTGTATGTAACCAAAGGTATAAATACTTGCCCTAATTGTTCATCTTGTGGGAGAGCTGCCGTTGTGCATTCTCCCCCTTGCAATATTGCTTGAGAATAAACTGTCTCTGACATGTTGCAACCAGCCTCAGAATGAGGACTTGTTTTTCTCCCACACATATGACACTCCTGTTAATACTTCCCAGAATAACATTAGCCTTTTTTGTAACTGCATCAAATTGTTGACTCACATTCAGTTTGTGATCCACTGTGATGCTCTTGGTACCCCTTGAACCCAGGAATGCAGAGAACAAGAGATTGGCAATCCAGCACCTTAACCAGTCATTTTATCAGCCAAATGGCCCCTTTACTACCAGCTGTCCCTTGGTTAGCCAAGGCCAGGCACCCAAGCCAGGGTAGAGCAGACATAGCATGGGAGGTCTGGATGCAGACCAGTGATGTAGAGCCTTCATGCTTGATTCTCATTATTGTAAGCAAAGTTTGAGTCCTACCTAGTGTCACAAGTGCTGCAGCACCCAATTTGTGGGGAGCTTTTAGTGTTCTTTTGGTGACGGTACGGCTTCGCTGGGTGAAGAGGTGCAGAAGACCAACCCAGCGGCTGCCTCCACAAAATGAAGAAGTGATGGCCCACAACCAACAGGGACAGTAGGGCACAACAGATTAGTAGTCTAGGGGCCTTAACCACTCAGCCATCCTGCATGATATGGCTATGGGCTTGGTATGCCTGCAGGCCAGCTTATATTTCCTTGTCTACATTCACTTGGGTGCGTGATCCTATTTGATGAAATAACAGCTCATGTGAAAGAGGCCCCATCGGGTGAAGCAGTGGCTGAGGAGTTAAGGCTGATCCTTTGTATTTGTCGTCGGTGGGTTTGAATCCCACCTATGCTGATAGCCAGCCTTTCCTTTGGCAGTGGTGGACACTGGCTCTTGCTTCTTGAGGTCATCGCTACCCCAGTATGTCTTACCATAAAAATAAAAATGGTTGTAGCCGTGTAGGTCCCAGGATAGCAGAGCTATGTAACTCAAAAGCATCTTTCTCACCAGCAGAAGTTGGTCCAATAGAAGGTTTGACCTCACTCACCTTGTCTGGCTAATAAAAAAACAGACACACCCAACAAACCAGGGGGCCCCACGATCCCTGGGCCAGCTGGACTCCAGCCCGGCTCACAAAGGTGGGAATTTTGCATGGTGCCTCTCCAGCGCTGGCACCTCAGCAGGCAGAGCCCATCTCTTCCCCACGCTCACTCGGGCATCTGGCTGTGGCTGAGCAATGCCAGCGTAACCCCCGTGTTTGCATTTCAGGGCACGGTGACATCACTAGGGGAGCAAACAGTCAGGGGCTCCGTGGGCCCTTTGCTCTGTGGGCTGGAGACTGGCTGTAGCCTGACGGGGCCCTGCTGGGATGGGCCGAACCCTCCAGCCCTGGGTGCGGCGAGCTCGGGGGATGGGCCGGAGCCACCTGCAGCTACTTGGGAAACTCCTGTGGGGGGAGGGGTCTGGCGAGCAGAGTCAGTGACGTGACCATCTGGGGCGGGGAACGGCCAACTGCCACCTGGGGTGGATGTGGGGAGCACAACTGTTGCCTGAGGAGGGCGATGGGAGCAGGAGGGGAGATCAAAATATCAGCTGAGGGAAGACCTCAATAGGCTGGAGGTGGGGGCAGGAAAAGCCCACAGATAAGAGGGAGCCAGTGGGATGGATGGAGGAGACGGGGTTGGGCAGGGGGAGGGGAGGGTAGAAATGGGGATGGGGGAGGAGAAGGGAAGGGGGGGAGATGGGGGAGGAGAACAGTGGATGGAAACAGGATGGGGGAGGGGGAGGAGAAGGGAAGGGGAGGAGAACAGGGGATGGAAAGAGGATCGGGGACGGGAGAGGAGCAGACTAGAAATGGGGCTGGGGAGGTGAGGGCCCAGGGGAGCTGCCCTTTTTGTCTCTGGGCACCCAGGGGTCTCCCTCACATGCAAGACATAATTAATGACCCCAACTTTCTGATCTGCCCCCATCGTGGGGCAGGGATCCACTGACAGGGAGAGGCGGTTGTTGCAGGAGATCCCTTATGTCATATGGGATATGCTGGGACCCCAAGTGACAGAGGCCAGGGGAAGCCGTACAGCAGAGACACCCCCGACAGACACCCCACGTTGCCTTCAGCGGAGTTGATCCTGCTCCCCCCCTCCCTGAGGCTTAAAGGGCGAGTCCCGGAGCCTAGGGGTTGCTCTGGGATCAGTGTCTGGGGGTTTCATTCATTTCCAATGGGTGTATTTTGAAGGTGTCAGTGGTGGGTTTATAGACATCTGCGATGTCGCTGCGACTGTGTGTTATTGGACGGTCACTTGTGGGTGGAGCTGGGCGAGGAACTGATGTCTCAGGCCGGCAGCAACCTGAAAACTCAGAGCAGGTATTTGGGTCGGTTCCAAACAAGTTTGGAATTTACCAATAAATCAGGAAAGTCTGCTTTGGGTCGTAGAAAATGTTTCATTCAGGGCAGCTTCCTAAAAGTGCCTCCCCATCCCAACCTTTGCCCCGGGGTTGATACACTTGTCTGGGATGTGGGAGATCCACATTTGCAACCCTGCTTTGGAGCAGGGTCTTGAACTCAGTGTGAGCATCGTAACGCCCATGTCACAGGCCACTCTGGGCTGGGCTGGGCTGCTCTCAGGTGGAGGCTGTTCCACTTTGCATAACTACTTAAATATGAATTGGGGCATACAGCGAGTGAGTGAGAATGACTCTCCAGGCTGGGGATTGAGGGACTCAGATGGGCGGTAGGAGCTATGGATTCAAATCTCTCCTCTGAATGAGAAGAGAGTAGTTTTTAGGTAGCATCTTCTTCCTCCTGAGTGCCTTAATGACTAGGCTGGAGAGTAGTTCTCCTGCTCTTTGGCCCAAGAAATAGCAAATTTTTAGCTGCTATTTAGGGATTATACACACACTTTTGAAGCTGGCCTGAACAACGCCAAGTTAAAGAAGTATGGGCTGGATGAATGGACTGTAAGGTGGATAGAAAGCTGGCTAGATCGTCGGGCTCAACGGGTAGTGATCAATGGCTCCATGTCTAGTTGGCAGCCGGTTTCAAGCGGAGTGCCCCAAGGGTCGGTCCTGGGGCCGGTTTTGTTTAATATCTTTATTAATGATCTGGAGGATGGTGTGGACTGCACTCTCAGCAAGTTTGCAGATGACACTAAACTAGGAGGCATGGTAGATACACTAGAGGGTAGGGATCAGATACAGAGGGACCTAGACAAATTAGAGGATTGGGCTGAAAAAAACCTGATGAGGTTCAACAAGGACAAGTGCAGAGTCCTGCACTTAGGACGGAAGAATCCCATGCACTGCTACAGACTAGGGACCGAATGGCTAGGTAGCAGTTCTGCAGAAAAGGACCTGGGGTCACAGTGGACGAGAAGCTGGATATGAGTCAACAGTGTGCTCTTGTTGCCAAGAAGGCTAACGGCATTTTGGGCTGTATAAGTAGGGGCATTGCCAGCAGATCGAGGAATGTGATCGTTCCCCTTTATTCGACATTGGTGAGGCCTCATCTGGAATACTGTGTCCAGTTTTGGTCCCCACACTACAAGAAGGATGTGGAAAAATTGGAAAGAGTCCAGCGGAGGGCAACAAAAATGATTAGGGGTCTGGAGCACATGACTTATGAGGAGAGGCTGAGGGAACTGGGATTGTTTAGTCTCCAGAAGAGAAGAATGAGGGGGGATTTGATAGTAGCCTTCAACTACCTGAAGGGGGGTTCCAAAGAGGATGGAGCTCGGCTGTTCTCAGTGCTGGCAGACGACAGAACAAGGAGCAATGGTCTCAAGTTGCAGTGGGGGAGGTCCAGGTTGGATATCAGGAAAAACTATTTCACTGGGAGGGTGGTGAAACACTGGAATGCGTTACCTAGGGAGGTGGTGGAGTCTCCTTCCTTGGAGGTTTTTAAGGCCCGGCTTGACAAAGCCCTGGCTGGGATGATTTAGCTGGGAATTGGTCCTGCTTTGAGCAGGGGGTTGGACTAGATGACCTCTTGAGGTCCCTTCCAACTCTGATATTCTATGATTCTATGATTCTATGAACATATTAAAAACCTTTGTCCAATTTGTGAATCATGTCCAATTTGTGAATAGTCTTGGGTTGGCCAAAACAGCATTTTTCGGCAAGTAAACTATTCGTCCAGAAATTTTTGCCTAGCTCTGCTTGTGAGAACACAAACTGGTTTGTTTGGGGTCATTGCTGAGTGCCAGGACTGCACACAAAGTTGTTTGAAAGTTTGACTGCTGGAGTTGCATTTTGATTTATTTTTGTAGGTACATCCATGAGCACTGGGACACACTCCATATGGGATTGTTATTGCAGGGTTCTCCATAAGTATGAGGTTACTTGTGTTGTGGCTGCAGGCTTACTGGTTTGTTATCTAAAGGTCTTTTTGAGAGCTGTGGGGTCACTCCTGCTGGTTTGTTTTTGTAGTGTTGCTTGTGAGTGCAGGGGCTGCGATCACGCTGGTTTGTTGTTGTAGGGTTGATTGTAAATGCTCAGGCTGCAGTCACACTTGATTGTTATTGTAAGGCTGCTCATGAATGCTGGGTTTGTGGTTAGCAATAACAGTGAAGTGGAATGAGAATTCCTAGTTATTTCCATGTGTAATTTGCCACGCTGGTCAGAGAGAAACCCCCCATGTGTGGTGAGGCTGTCGATGGGGCAGGGAAGTGACTTCACTGTTTGGGGGAAATCTCCCCATATTTCTCTACTTTGTTTCCTCAACTCTGCCCCGGAGCAGAAACTCCTTATCTCCCCCAAAGTCATCCCTAAAGGGGGTTGGTTTCTTTTAGAAACCCTACTACTGGGATAAGGGCAGGTCTGTGGGTTTAGGCCAGGGGTGGGCAAACTTTTTGGCCCTCGGTCCACACTGGCATTGCGAAACAGTATGGAGGACTGGGTAGGGAAGGCTGTGGCTCCCCAAACAGCCTGGCCCCTGCCCCCTCCCACTTCCTGCTCCCTGACTGCCTCATGGCAGGCCATGAACACTCACAAAATTTACAATTCAGAGATATTCAAATAAACTCTATTTAATAAAGATACATTTTAGTGGAAATAAACATAAAACCTTACTTATTATTATAAATATACCATCATAACAACGTATTGCAGTAATTAAACCAAACTTAACCCCTTTCCACAGCGTATTTGATTAATGTGAATAATGCAGCTGGTCACCTTTTTTTTACAATGGCATCAAAGTCTGGTGTCATTCTTGTCGTGGAAATCCGCAATAATGAGCTGAGATGCTGATCAGTTAACTGGGATCTGTAGCGAGATTCATTGTAATTCAGCAGGAAAATGTATGTTTGCACACATAAGTGGAGGCAAACAAAACAAGGATTTTCTGTGTCACCTTGTGGATATTTGGGAACTTTGTTTCACTCAAGGAGGCATAAAGCCCCCGGCCCCACTCTCCCAGTTGGAGTGCGGCTAACCCTTGGCCCTGCTTCCCCGGCCGGAGCACTGGGCAGAGCGCAGCAAGCCCCTGCCCCACTACCCTGTCCGGAGCGCGGCAAGCCCGTGGCCCTGCTCTCCTGGCTGGAGCATGGAAAGCCCGCGGCCACACTCCCCTGGCAGGAATGCGGCAAGACCGCGGCCCTGGTCTCCCGGCCAGAGCGCGGCATGCCCGGTGGCCCAGCTCCCCCGGCCGGAGGGCGGCAAATCCCGCGGCCCCGCTCCCCCCGGTTTAGGCCCTGCCATCTTAGACATTCCCCTTTTTCCTCTACAGCAGAGCAACTGAGAAGCTGAAGCCAGGCATAGCTGAAATGAGGAATCCTAGTGGGTGCCCCTCATGTCAGGACCCCCCAACACTGTAACATGTGACTGAAGAGAGTGGGGTCGGTGGCAGTCACAGCAATAGACACACACACACTGCTGGAGGAAAGCAGGCCATGTCCCATCCCTGTCTCTGCCTTGGAGGAGAAGCAGAAGCCCTTGAACGTTAAATGTCAGGGGATGCCTGGGATCTGCGGCCCAGACCCCTGACAATGCAGCGAGCAGGAGCAGAGGCAGTGAGGTGAGCGCACTGGATTATTAAAGTGGGTTTTAGCCCACAAAAGCTTATGTCCAAATAAATTTGTTAGTCTCTAAGGTGCCGTAAGAGACTTCGTTTATTAACTTTATAGAGTTTTCTGAAAAGCACTGTAACATATCTTTTTTTCCTCTTGTGTGCAGAATTTTTTACTTGGACTTCATGCACACTTCTTCACCTCTGCTGGACTGTGAAATTACTTAGTTACCAAATTAATAAAGTAATTAATTAGTATTAAGTACTGTATATCTATGAAAAACCCTGTTATAATCAAATACAAACTGACAATACCAAAATATAGATTCACTTTTTCTTTATTATTACATTTAAATAAGAAGTGAATTGGTGAACCAGACTGGTTAAGACAATTTGACTAAAATTAAATAACATTTAAGGTATAGAATTAAAAGGAAAGACATTAGTTTTCCCTCCCTTTTTTATAACT
Source organism: Malaclemys terrapin pileata (assembly GCF_027887155.1). Taxonomy (NCBI): domain Eukaryota; kingdom Metazoa; phylum Chordata; order Testudines; family Emydidae; genus Malaclemys; species Malaclemys terrapin. Next base: position 4,545,459 of record NC_071524.1, read on the forward strand.
ATAAAGGGAAGGGTAACAACCCTCCTGTGTACAATACTATAAAATCCCTCCTGGCCAGAGACTCCAAAATCCTTTTACCTGTAAAGGGTTAAGAAGCTCAGGTAACCTGGCTGACACCTGACCCAAAGGACCAATAAGGGGACGAGATACTTTCAAATCTTGGGGAGGGGGAAGGCTTTTGTTTGTGCTCTTTGTTTTGGTGGGTGTTCGCTCTTGGGACTAAGAGGGACCGGACATCAATCCATGCTCTCCAAATCTTTCTGAACAAGTCTCTCATATTTCAGATTTGTAAGTAACAGCCAGGCAAGGCATGTTAGTTTTATCTTTGTTTTCTCAACTTGTAAATGTTCCTTTGCTAGAGGGAGGTTTATCCCTGTTTGCTGTAACTTTGAACCTAAGGCTACAGGAGGTTCCTCTGGGCTCTTTGAATCTGATTACCCTGTAAAGTTATTTTCCATCCTGATTTTACAGAGATGATTTTTTACCTTTTTCTTTAATTAAAATTCTTCTTTTAAGAACCTGATTGATTTTTCCTTGTTTTAAGATCCAAGGGGATTGGGTCTGGACTCACCAGGAATTGGTGGGGGAAAGGAGGGGGGATAGTTAAATTCTCCTTGTTTTAAGATCCAAGGGTTTGGATCAGTGTTCACCAGGGAATTGGTGGAGGAGTCCCTCAAGGCTACCCAGGGAAGGATTATAGTACTTGGAATGGAAAGATTTTTGGGTGGAGACTGAGTTTCCCAAATGAGACAAACTATTTGGGTGATGGCAGCATATTGATCTAAGCTGGTAAATAAGCTTAGGGGGCTTTCATGCGGGTCCCCACATCTGTACCCTTGAGTTCAGAGTGGGGAAGGAACCCTGAAACATGGCTTTGTGCTTCTCTGCTGGAAAGTTAACAATAGCACTAACCTTCTGCAAAATTCAGAGTTACAAGAAAGCAGCTTGATTTTTGCTCTTGGAGCTGAGCTTCTCCCAGCCCATGCAGGTCACATGTGTTTCTGTAAAGCAGCTGCCCTGACTACTGGCTTTGATGGAGTTTGAGTCCAGCTACAGGGAACCTATTGAGCATACTCAAAACTGCTACACCCAGTTTCAAAACTTGGGGGTGTGCAATGCTAATTGTGCATCTGCCTAGCAATAGTGCCCCAGACAAAATGTATTCCTCTCCCCCTTTGCTCTAGATCTTTTACAGAGATATCTCCCTATTTGGCACGTGGGTTACACTCAGAGTCTGACAGCTGAATCCCAAGGCTCCACTGGAGACAGAAGAATACCCAGCTAGGGTATGGAATATCGAAGCAGGGACTGGGGTTAAGGGCCGCTCAGACATTTTTGCCACCCCAAGAGGTGAAGGCGGGGGGGGGGGCGGGGGAAAGCTGTGATCGGTGGCACTTAGACGGCAGCTGAACCATGCTGCTTCTTTCCTCAGTGGCAATTCAGTGGCGGGTCCTTCAGTCTGAGAGGGACTGAGGGACTCGCCACCAAATTGCCGCTGAAAACCCGGATGTGCCGCCCCTTCCCATTGGCCACCCCAAGTACCTGCTTCGTTCACTGGTGCCTGGAGCCAGCCCTGCTGGGGTTGCCGGGTGTCCTGTTTTTCACTGGAATGTCGGGTCAAAAAGGGGACCTGGCAATGTCCGCTCAGCACTAAAAGTCTGGTTACCAGAGTAACCGTGATCAGTCTCCCTGCCGAGAGAGCGGGAAGACCAGCAGCTGCTCAGCTGTTGATGGAAAGCCTCAGCTGCGTGGGTGGCCAGTAACCCAACTTTTGGGGAGGCTAGCCCCCGGTTCCTCCCACCTTGTGCCTGAAGCCTTGCCCCTCCCCCTCCTCTTCTCCCTCCTCTCCCACAGGAGTCCAGAGCACCCCCACCACGGCCCCTCTCCCCAGCACCATAAGGCCAGGGGACGATACCCCAGCCCCAGTCTGCTGGGTGGCCGGCAGGAATGGCTGCATCACCCCCAGCCCTGGTGTGCCAGGTAGCCAACCCCGGAGCGCCAGGTGGCAGCGCCCCCAGTGCACCGGGCGGTGCAGTCCAAGCTCCCGATGGGCACCACGGCACCAGCTGCCCCAAGTCCCTGCAGAAGGCAGGCAGGCCAGCACCAGCTGGCCTGGGCCAGCCAGGACAGAGCACTGGGAACTGTAGGAGGGGCCTGGCCCTGGGGCGGAGCATGGGTGGGGCATGCTAGGCTGTTTGGAGAGGCACAACCTCCCCCTGCTTATGATAACTGCTGTCCATGCTCAGTGGTGGCTACAGGAGGCATTTCGCAGCCCGGGGCGGCAGCTCTGCTTAACTAGTGGGTGAGCCCAGGGCTGGAGAAGGGGAGTGCCCACAGGTTTGCACTGGTCCTGCGAGCAGAGCGAGCGAGAGAAGGGAAAGCTCTGAGCACACCAAAGAGTCTGTGGAAGGAAGGGGGCAAAATGCTACCTGCGGGGTGTGGATGTCGGGAGATGGCTGTTCAAAGAGCAGCTCCTGGCGCCGCTCCATTTGCCACCTGTTGGCTGCAGAGCGGTCTGGGCTCGGTGCGCCACGCAGGGCCTGTTCCCCTGAAGGGCCGGGCTAGGCCAAACTGCCAGTCTCGGCTCCCCACATGGCATTATCACTGCCCAGGTAGGAGCTCGGTTGCTCCCTGGCACCACTCCCTGGGAACTAGAGCACCCGCTCACTCTGGGCAGCAGAAGTTGGCAGGCTCCAGCGCTTTGCAGCCAGCCGCCCCAGTTGCAGCCTAGGTAGCCCAGAAGCTGGGGACCCAGGAGCCCTTCACTGTGGGGTGCAGAGGAACCAAGCGCAGAGGCTCAGTAAACCCCTCTGGAGAAGTGTGGAGACCCCGGAACCAATATTTCTGTGTACATTTTCTGGAGCCAGCCCAGGTGAGCGAGTCACAGCTGCCGTGTATGTGTGGCTATAAACAATGGGGCAAGTTCCCCAGATGGAAGTGAGCAGCCCCCTGCCCTCACTTCCACAGACCCAGACTGGCAGAGGACTAACTGGGCGTGTTTGGGACTGTCCCTTGCCTTGGTGTTGGGGGCCTGGAGGAACTGGGAGTCAGGACTCCTGGGCTCTGTCCCTGGCTCTGGAAGAGGTGTGGGGGGTAGTGGTTAGAGTAGGGGGGGCTGGGAGCCAGGACACCTGGGTTCCATCCTCTGCTCTGGGTGGGGAGTGTAGGCTCATGCGTTAGAGCATGGGGGTCTGGAGCTCAGGACTCCTGGGCTCTAGTCCCAGCTTGTCCACAGATTTTTCTGTGACTTGAGTGAGTGGCTTATGGAGAGAGAATCTCCTGTCCCCTCCACGTAACTGGTGGGGTGGGGGGAGTGTGGCGGTCCCTGGCCTGGCGGGCAGGGAAAGAAGAGTAGGGGAGAAGGCGGAGCAGGGGTGTCCAGTTTTCAGAAATTGGAAAGTTGGCAACCCTAGCAGGGACAAGTATCAGGGGGTAGCTGTGTTAGCCTGTATCCACAAAAACAACAAGGAATCCGGTGGCACCTTAAAGACTAACAGGTTTATGTGGGCATAAGCTTTCATGGGTAAAATGCATCTGAAGAAGTGAGGTTTTTTACCCATGAAAGCTTATGCCCAAATAAATCTGCTGGTCTTTAAGATGCCACTGGACTCCTTGTTGTTTTTCTAGTAGGGACAGAGACCTTGTTCCTTTGCTCCTTGTCCTGCCCTTGTTGCCTGAGCCCAGACTGCATTTTGCCGTTATTATTTATATAAAAACACCCACCAGAGACCGCAGCGAAGGCCAGGGCCCCTTTGCACTGGGTGCTGCAGACAGTAAGGGCTGGTCTGCATGGGGAATTTGACCAGCAGAACTATACTGGTCTAACTAATCCACTACAGCTAACCAGGGATAACTCCCCATGGGGACACTCTTATTCCAGTGTACGTGGGGTTTTGTCCAGTTTAGTTTATGTCACTTTGAAAATGGTGTAAACTAACCCTGACCAAGGCTCTCTCATTCCACAATAAGAGTGTCCCCATGGAGATTTAGCCCAGGATAACTGCAGTGAATCAGTTACACTATTGTAGTTCTGCTGGTCCATTTCCCTGTGCAGATGAACCCTTAGTGAGAGACAGCCCCTGCCAGGAGGAGTTCCCAATCTAAGCAAGGATTTTCAAAAGCACCGGAGGGATTTAGAAGCATAAGGCATTGGACACAGAGCACAATCACGCACTTCTGTTCCTAAATCCCAGAGGGACTTTGAAAATTGTCCCCTTAGACAAGACAGAATTATTGTCCCCATTTCACAGATGGGGAGCTGTGGTCCAGGGAGAGGAAGTGACATGCCCAAGGACTGTGCAGCAGAGCTGGGACTTGAATCTCAATCTCCCAGGAGTTCCACCCTGGTGCCTTAAGCATGAGCCCAGCCTTTCCCCCTAATCATACAGTGTCTCTGGAAGGAGGGATTATTTGTAGTGAAGGAAGGAGCTGGGCTGGGCTGTCTGGCTGGGACAGTTCATGGCAGGGCTAAGAACTGACAGAGCTCGGTGTGTCCCTGGCCTGGCTGGGAGTGAATAGAGGTCTGTAGGCTCAGGGCAAAGTGACTGACAGTGTCCCTAACGAGCTGGAGCAGTTACCTAGGCAAAGACTGTTACCTTACCACAGGGGCTTATTGTGCAGCACTGCTCAATGGTATCTCCCCAGGCCCCCTCCACTCTCCCACTCACAGGTTAATTCATGTTGGAAGTGAGTTTAGCACCAGTTGAATTAAGGCTTTAATTCTGAGTAAGAGTGTCCACACAGGAATTTAATGCAGTTTAATTAACCTACTTTAAATTCATACTTTTAGTTAATTCAGATTAATTTTCCTGAGCAGCCCTATAAGTTTTTATCTTTACGGCTCCAGCACCAGAAAGCAAATACAAAGAATCCAACACTGATCATTTCTAAAACCTCTTGTTTTTTAAGCCAATCTCATGATTTGGGTGGCCTGACTTGTGATTTTTGAGCGCTAGGGGTGGCAAAGCTAAGGAAAAGCCAGCTGAGAGGGAGGAAGGAGGTGGGTTATCGTCTGCATGAACCTGCAGCAGAAGAGCAGAAAGAAGATGATGCTTTCCCCCCCCACACACAATTCAGTTAATTAATTACCTGAAAGTTGAAAGCTGCCTGAGTCGCTATGGAAATGTGCCAGGGAGCTCAAAGCCCTGCAGAAAAGTGCTTCTCTGGATAGTTAAACACACTCACAACGGTTCAAAGAGCTTGAACTAGCAACACAAAACAAAGGTACAAGAGGGAAAGAACGATTCCCAAATCCACCAGTGTCTGCAGCATGATCCAGAGACATCACTCAGGAGCTGATTGTACCAGCAGCAGGGCTTCTGTCGCTCATTGGAAAGCTCACAACATGGCCAGATTTCCCAGAGTTCGGCTCTCAATTAAGCACCTAAATGCCGTGGCTAGATTTTCCAAAGCACCCAGGACCCAGTAGCTGTCAATCATTGTTCTCAAATGAGAGTTTTTATCAGCTGCTGGGTGCTGGCACTATAGAAACCTGGCCATCAGTCTACAATTCCTGCCAAACATCAGCTCAGACCCATACACCAAAGCGATGTAATTGCTTCATGCAGTGACTGCTTTCCACGGAGCCAAATACTGGCATGATGTTCTCTTGCAACCACATGGCTGCACTCTCTGGATGAGGCCAACAAACAGTTTCACCAAGCCATAGCTTGTGACTAATATTTTTTGCTTGACATTTATATTTCATCACATCCCTACAAACCCACATGACATTAAACATTCCTGCAAATTCAAAGTTGACCGTGATGCTGTTGTCAGTTCTCATGATTTCACAGCACATCTCATAATATTTGCCATTTTTCTTTAAGCCCCACTCCTGAGGTGCTGGGATTATGTGAGAATCTTGGGTTTTGTTGAAATGTGTACATTTCTAGCCCTCCTGGTTGTGAAGAACACCTGGAAAACCTGACCTCCAAAAGGTCAAACACCAGAAGTCCAATAAAAGCAAACAAAATGTATAATTAAAAAAAACAACCACCTTATGAATTCTTGAGTTAATCTTGGGATTTGGAGGGGGAGGGAAGGGCTCATGATTTTTGGATACTTTGGGTTGGCAATGGAATCACTAAACAGAGCTGAGAGGACTCGGGAGCTGAGTTGTCCATATAAAGAGTCCGGGGGTAGAAATATAGGGTTTGGGTATTTTTCCCAATGTTATTCATAAGAAACTTTTTTTTCTAATAGGAAAACAAGTAGCATTTGCCCTAAGAATATTCTAGTGTCCTACAGCACTTCGGGTCACTGTGCATTGTCTAGCTGTGGCCCCAGAGAAGGTCTCTCACTTTCTGACTGCATGCCCCCTACAGTTGCTTCTGATTTCGGGAGGGTCTTTGATGTGGCTGGGCTGTGACGCGTCCTGCATTTCAGCAACTGGAGCATTAATGATATCTGCCCCGCTGCAGAGTGATCGCTGCATATGTCGGCGTCTCTTCAATCTGGGGCTGTGGATGCTTTAAGATAAACACAGTAATGTTATTTTTTTGCTAAGCCAGTTTAAAACCAGAGAAATTAAGCCAGAAAATGTCCATCTGACAACACTGCTTTATGTACCTCACGAGCAGTTCTAATGGGCATCTAGACTGGGAAACACCATCAACCTAACTTCCTACATTAACTTCTCTGAGGCATGCAGCTCAGATTTCTCGCTCCCCAGCCTCGGTCTGACCCTTTATTGCCCCCAGTTAGAAAGAGAGAGCTTTTGGGCAGAGTGTTGGCTGGAAAGCGACTTGGAGATGGGATCAAAGAAAGTGTCTCCTGTTGTTTGGTTCCTGTTGCATTCAAGGAAACACTATTTTGTAGATATTATGTAAATAAATGGGGTTGCATCTATGAACATACCTGTGTCTGTCATCACTTTCACCTCTCAATCTTACTATGCACAAGACCTAGATCAGTGGTCGGCAACCTTTCAGAAATGGTGTGCCAAGTCTTCATTTATTCACTCTAATTTAAGGTTTCGCGTGCCAGTAATACATTTTAACGTTTTTAGAAGGTCTCTTTCTATAAATCTATAATATATAACTAAACTATTGTTGTATGTAAAGTAAATAAGGTTTTAAAAATGTTTAAGAAGCTTTAAATTAAATTAAATTAAAATGCAGAGCCCTCTGGACCGGTGGCCAGGACCCCAGCAGTGTGAGTGCCACTGAAAATCAGCTTGTGTGTCGCGTTCGGCACGCGTGACATAGGTTGCCTACCCCTGACCTAGATTATTGGCTACATATTGGATCAAAGGAGAACCAATATGTATAATATTGAGAGGGTTAAACCAGCTTCAGAATTCACAAAAATCTCTGCAAATAGTACCCTGTCCTACAGTCAATTACTAAAAGTTCTAAGGGATAAATCAATATTTGTTAGCATAGAATCATAGAAGACTAGGGTTGGAAGAGACCTCAGGAGGTCATTCAGGCCAACTCCCTGCTTAAAGCAGGACCAACCCCAACTAAATCATCCCAGCCAGGATTTTGTCAAGCCTGACCTTAAAAACCTCTAAGGATGGAGATTCCACCACCTCCCTAGGTAACCCATTCCAGTGCTTCACCACCCTCCTAGTGAAATAGTTTTTCCTAATATCCAATCTAAACCTCCCCCACTGCAACTTGAGACCATTACTCCTTGTTCTGTCATCAGGTACCACTGAGAACAGTCTAGATCCATCCTCTTTGGAATCCTCCTTGAGGTAGCTGAAGGCTGCTATCAAATGTGCTTCACTCTTCTCTTCTGCAGACTAAACAAGCTCAGTTCCCTCAGCCTCCCCTCATAAGTCATGTGCATCAGCCCCCTAATCATTTTTGTTGCCCTCTACTGGATTCTCTCCAATTTGTCCACATCCTTTCTGTAGTGGTAGTGGTGGTGGGGTGTGAAAACTGGACACAATACTCCAGATGTGGCCTCACCAGTGACGAATAGAGGGGAATAATCACTTCCTTCGATCTGCTGGCAATGCTTCTATTAATGCAGCTCTATATGCCATTAGCCTTCTTGGCAACAAGGACACACTGCTTACTCATATCCAGCTTCTCAGCCACTGTAATCTCCCCGTCCTTTTCTGCAGAACTGCCGCTTAGCCAGTTGGTCCCCAGCCTGTAGCAGTGCATGGGATTCTTCCTTTCTAAGTGCAGGACTCTGCACTTGTCCTTGTTGAACCTCATCAGATTTCTTTTGGCCCAATCCTCCAATTGTCTAGGTCCCTCTGGTGCCTAACCCATACCGTCCAGTGTATCTACCTCTTCCTTCAGCTTAGTGTCATCCGCAAACTTGCTGAGGGTGCAATCATCATCCAGATTATAATGCATGAGAACAGCCACAGTAATTCTAGGAAAACCTCTGGAAAGTGAATGAAACTCCCTCTCTTTGAGATCACTGGAGTTGTTTGTCTCAAACTTTCAGGACAAGATCTACATAGTGATGAGACATGGTAATCAAATTTCATACTCTCTAGAATGGGTGTGTGGAGGTGTGTGTGAAAATAAGAGCGATGACAGAATGCTATCTTTAACCTTAACTCCGAGGAGACCAGCTATGCCATCATGATAGCAGCGCACAGCTCTTCCCTTTGTGACACTGCTTTAAACACTCAAGAAAATGTTACATATTAAAAATAATAATAATACTAGGACAGAACTTCAATGACCCAAACTCCTCCCATGGATCTTTAGAGGAGGAGAAATAAAAGTCCAGGATTATTGTTCATTGCCAATATCAGCTGGAGTATGGCCAAATAATTATCATAAGGAAGCAATTGGGGGACAGAAGCTCTGTGTTAGCAGCTTTCCCTGCCACTAATATGGTACCCTGGGTGTGTGCACCACCACACTGCCGCTGCTAGCAGTGTGAGACCTTGCATGCCTCACTTACACCTACATCGCATGCAGACCCATAGGGGGAAATTCTGCCCCCATTGAAGTCAATGTGAAACTCCCAGGATTTCACCCCTTGCCTGTCTTCCTTCCCCTTTGGGCGGGCGGCCCATGGTGGGGAGGGTTACCAGCAAATGGTGCTGGGGCTTCACTTATAGGATCTGTCTCACTAGAGCAGATTCCCACTTGAGTAACATTTTGGAGGTTTTCAAACCCGCCTGGGGGATTTCATCATCCAGTTCCCAGGAGTTTTAATAGGAACTTTGAAACCTTGAACATCTCTGCACTGGTTGTTTGTTTGACTGCAGAGGCTGGTGGGGGAAATCCCCTCTGTAGCCAGATAGATTTTGAGGCCATGGGGGATTCTGCGGTGTGGAGTTTGGGAAGGATATTTTCCTCTTGCCGGGATGCGTGTCTCCTGTGGGCAGGGCCTGACTGGCCAGGCTAACAGCAGATGTGGGAGGCAGGTACCTCCTCCTGGGTGGGGATCTGGGGCAGCAGCAGTGAGACCAGGGTAACAGACACAACCTGAAGACTGGGAATCCTGAGTAAATCCATGTCCCAAGCCCACGGGTCACTGCCGAGCTGGACAAATGAATCACTCTTTTCTATCACTTCACTTTGTCATTAATAAAAGCTGAGACTCACCCTGGCGCTTCCCACCCAATTCATGGAGGCATCTGGGGAGAGAATGACAGTTACACATTGTCACTTGGGTGTAAATGCCCTTAAGGGAAGGCACCTTGCTAAGCACAAATTATAACCCCCCCCGCTACCACCTCTCCCCCAGCCAGGGCAGGGCTCCCCCATGGGCAGCACCGAGCACAATGGAGCCTGATCCTGATCAGGGTCGCTAGGGGATACCGGAGCAGAAGGATTTAATGCGGCTGTTGAAGTATTCAGTGGAAACTGTCTGTTTGGGTTTCTGCAGACCTATTTTGTCACAAACTGAGGTGGGTTTTGGCAAAAAAAGTCAACATTTTGTTCAAAAAATGAGTGCCCCAAACCTGAAATATTTTGGCCAAAAGCAGAAATATTCTGATTCAAATATCACCTGGGTGCCACGTGGGACTTTTAGTGCAGTTGCCTCATGCTGATATTCTCCTCTATAGGTTGAGCTGGTTGGCTGGACTTCATCTCCCATGATACACTGCAACCAGGGGATAGTGGTGCATCATGGGAGAGCATGAGACACCTGAACTACAGATCCCATGAGGCTCTCTTGCACCCAGGTCCCAGGGAAGGGTCTGGAACACTTTCCACTGGGAGCTTTCCCTGGGTTGTGTCCTTTCCATGAAGGACGGTAAGTGGTAGCACTTTGGCTCAGTCCCCTAAGCCATGGCAATACAGGACTGGGGTTTACAGACAAAGGGTGGTACAAAGGAACCTCAGGGACTCAGATGCATGAACCCTGGGGCCCCAAGAACTCTCTGTCCTCATCCACTTTGATCACAGGCAGTTTGTTCTTGTAACTCTTGGCCAGACAGTCTGATCTGGGATCTGTCCATCCCCCACCAATTAACACATTTACTTCCAGTCCCCGCCTTTCTCCCTCATGTTCAGGTGACCCCAGTAACCCCAATACTCTCCAAAAGCTCTTACATTCAATATGATCTTCAGGAGTGTTGCTGGTGTCACGCTGGGCTCGTTCCCTGCGGGGAGTAATATGGACAGGGTTATCAGTGATGCTGTGTGCTCTCTCTCTGTCACCTTGGTGACACTGAGTCTGTTTTCAGAGATCCAGCTGTGAGGAGATTTCTTCCCATGGCTGGTTCTCTGGCTAGGACCTTACATCTCCATTCAGCTCACACTCAGGGGAAAGGCAGCAGGCCCTACTTCTGGGTAATCAGGGAACATGGCGGCTTCACTATTTATGCAGGGAAAATCTAATAAAGATGAGACTTGAACATCCTGTTCTATTTCAGCAAAATGGCCAAGAAACCAACTAACCAAAACCCCACTAGGTCAGCACGGAGTTAAGCTTGGGAGGGCAACCGAAAATCCCTGACATCTCAGGACAGAAGTTGAAGAGAACTCGGTCGTTTTCACAAAGTTAGAACTGGGTGACATTTTTCCACAGAATTTTTTTCCATGAATAATAGTTTAACCAAAATCTAATGTTTGCTCATTTTGTTTTCTTTTGAATGGACATTTTTATTTTGTTTCACTTTAAATTATTTTGTCAGAAAACCCCCCCTTTTTTTAAAAAAATTTTGAACAAAATTGTTTATTTGAATTTTTTTCATTCAAATAAAACCGGAATTTTGGCCCAGGGCTGCTCACAATGTAGAAAGACGGAATGTTCATCATTAAGGCTCAACTCTGCACAGTGTGAAAATGCAGCTTCAGAGCTCCACTTCTGGCCTAGTCTGCTATCCAGCTCCCACATCCCAGGGGAGCAGGGTGGGGGTGTTTGGGGACAGAGACTGGTCATATGGCAGGAGGAGGGAGGGAGGGAATGTTTGGGCCCCAGGCTGCCCCAAGTTTCATTTGAGCTGCTAAGTACCACTGGCTCGCTGTTTGCCCACCATCCAGTCGGGGAGTTTGAGGGACCCCCCTGACTGGGTAGTGGCAGCTAAGGAGCCCTATAGGTGGGGGCGAAGAATGCAGGCAGGGAACATACCCTGCTGGGAGTCGGGGTGAGGGCTCCCAGTACCAAAGGTCATGTGCCCCCCACCAGTTTTATTGGCAGAGTCGCTGCACTGGGAATCCAGTCTGGGCTGGACACTGGCAGAGCCTGGAAACTGCTCTTAGTCTCCCCATGCGCCTTTCCCTCTCTGTGTCCAGCTGGTCACTCCATGGACTTCCTGGACTCCCACCTGGTTCTCTCTGCCCCACCCCCAGGGCTGGCTTCTCTCCCTATCATATCCAGCTGGGCCAGGACCATGTAGATTTGCTGGAGTCCCTCTCAGGGCAATGTGCAGCTGATGAATCAGCTCTGAGCTCCAGTGCTGTGAGGCCGGCATGGGCCAGGCAGGGTTTAGAACAAGCATATGGGCCCTGTGGCCCTCAGAAGGGCAGCAGAAGGCACGTCGGGCTGAAGAAGGTGACTGGGAAGTCAGAGGGGGAGGGGAGCAGGAGTCTGGGGGAGCCCTGAGTGGCAAATGCTGGCTGCAGAGCAATGGGGAGCGACACTTAGACACTCTCTGCAGGGCCCCTGGAGAGTCTCTGTATGTGGCGGGTTGGGGAGAGTTCCCTCAAAACCCCCTGACTGGGTGATGGGCAGACAGAGAGCCAGCTGCACTTAACAGCTCCAACGAAACTGGGGGCAGCCTGGGACCCAATGAGCTGGTCCTCCTGGGCTGTGCTGCAGAGGTGACTAGCTCAGAACCCCTTCTGCACAACATGTTGTTCACATGGACAGTGCGCTCTGAATCCCCATGGGCGTCCCTGCTGCCTGGCTCTCCCCAGCAGGTGGAGAAGCGCTACAGCCACCCCATGCGCAGACCTGCACTGAAATCACAGCTGCTGTGGCACTAAACCAGCTGCATTCGATGGAGCTAACGTTGGGTGTTACCCACTGCAGCTGGATGGACTGGAGACCCTTGGTTCCCAGCCAGGCCTGGCCACTCCCAGCCCCACCCCAGAAGAACAGACCCGGTTCTAGGGAACTGGCTGGGTCGGTCGGTGTTACTTTGTGGCCGACCAGCCCCAACACCCCCTAAGTGTGAAGCAGGGTCACTTTCATTCTTTCAGGCACCCAAGGGTGATTTTCAAACACACTCACTCTGCTGCCAGTGAATTCGATGGGAACACGTCACTTTGGCAAACCCCTTCCTTAAAGTGTCTCCTCCTAAGCCCCAGATCCCATCCTGACCAGGGAGTTCATCCTTCCCTGGCCTTTTCAGAAATTCCTCCAGAACAGACAGACACCCCCTGCATCAGGAGAGCTGAGCTACTCAGCTGCTGGCCCTTCCGTGAGGCAGAGAGAAGGGACCCAGAAAGAAAATGAGATGGGAGAGGGAATTATCTCCTCCTACCTTTGATCCCTTGGTAGAGACGCAACTGGAAGCAGTGAGACAATGTGATCAGAGATGAGGACACGTTTTCTCATGGGCAGAGAGAGAGAGAGAGAGAGAGAGGGAAACTGAGTAAAAGCTTCCAAATTCATCATCATATTGACTCGGAGTCCCATCCCATGGCCCAGCCCAGCACTCTCCTCCACCAGCCCCACTGACTGCCCCTGGGAGCAGTGTGGCCAAGTCTGATGATTTTAGTTGCAATCTCATGGCAATTCATGTTCTACGTAAAGCCCCAGGTCTGAGAGTCAGGGGCTTCAGTGAGAATCTCGGCTTTCATAAAAAATAAAAAGTGTAAATTTATAACCCGTGTGTTTGAGGAGAAAAGCCTGAAAATGTGACCTGAGAGACCCCTCAAAGATCAAATCCCCCAGGCAAACACAAAGACCTCACACTGGTGACTTGTTGGAAATCCCATGAGTTTAAGCCAATCTCGAGATTGTTGGGGTGACTCGAGTGCTGTGAAAGCTTGGGGCTGGGGACGCTGTGTGAGGAAAGGTTGGCAGGGCAGAGCTGTGTCCAGAGCTCTATTTTCAGAGTTGTTAGATCCTGATTCAGGAAACCACTTACACGTGGGCACAGGTGTAAGGGCCATTCTGACTAGTGGATGCCTTCCTGAACTGCAGCGTTAGCTACCTGCATGTCGATATTCCATCCAGACACATGCCGCTGTCTGATTGTGACGATCTATGGGGCAGGGCCTGTACCCTTCATTACTGATCTGTGCAGTCCTGGCACAGTGGAGGCCTGATTCCTGATTGGGGCTCCAGGGCACTACAGTAACATACCTAATAAATAATGGACAGCGCCTAGCACAGTGGGGCTCTGATCCCTGGGGCTCCAGGGTGCTACTGTAATAGAAATAATATAATCACAATGATAATCCCTTTCATCGTCTCTTTGATTTTTCTCTCCAGCCGGCCTCCCAAAAACACAATTTCACTGTGTCTTTGATGATCTCTCTCAGGGGATCGTCTCTGCCACATCTGTCTGTACATTTGCTGACACTGCTTGGCCTCACTGTCATACCCACCTTTCTTTCCCAGAAGATAAAGCACCACAGTCAGAACCATGACAGCAGGGATTGTAATTCCCAACAGGAGCTTTAGATCCAGCCCTAGGAAAGAACCTCGATGTGAATGGCCTCTCCAAGCAGCCAGCAGCAAGTCCCCACTGGCTGGAGCTGGCTGAGTCCTGTGGTAACTGACCCCTAATGTCCTCATGAGCATACCTGGAAGCTTATCCCACAGTTATCTTCAGAGCAACGTTATTCTTTGTGAGTAAAGCTCACTGAAGTTTTTCCACATTTGGTTTGACAAACTTTTTTTTAATGCAAACATGGTTTAACTGAAACCAAAATCTTTCTCCCAAAGTATTCACTAGCAAGGGCCTTCTTAATCTTTCCACAAAAATAATTTTGAAATGAAAGAAAACATTTTGTTTTGAATTGACATATTTTGTTTCATATTGGTTTTCAAACTCCAGAAATGGAAGGAAAATGTCCGTTAGCTTTGAAACTGAATGAAGCAAAGCTATTAGTGTTTCTGACATTTTTGTCGCATTTTTGTTCTGAAAACCCAAAACAAATGAAAATGCCTAGTTCAAATGAGGCCAAATGAAATTTTTTTGTTGAGTGTCATGAATATTTTTTCATTAAAACTTTGAAATAACAAGTTCTGAATAAAATAGTTTTGTTCACAATTGTTTGTGGAAATAAACCTGGATTTCCCCCCAGCTCTAAGGGTGAGCTCCTCAAGGCAGGAAACATGCCTGTGGGATCTGCCCTGTTTCAGGGAAGCATCACTATTCAGGACAGCGCCAAGGTACAAACTTAACTTCAAACAACCATTTTAGTTCCAGCAATGGGACTGTAGCAGGTGCTTAATGTTAAGCACATACATAGGAGCTGTCCTGAATAGGGATGGTCTTGAGCACATACTTGAGAGTTTTCCTGAATCAAGACCACAGATCCGTATGGCATGCAGAGATCTGTGCAGAGCCAGTCTACAAATACCCAATGGAAGAATTTTCCATCAGAAAATGCTGTTTCTTTAAAATTAAAACCTTTTAACACGGCTCTTCGGTGTTTCAGAATCGAAATGTCACTAGATTTCTGTTCCTTGCAATATCTGAAATTTTGACTATTCATCCTGATTTAGGATGAAAATAAAATGTGAAAAGTTAGAATTTCTCGCAGGATACAAATGCCATTTCCCCTCAAGTTATGGAGGCAATATATTATTAGTGTCTCTCTGGAAGGGGTCAGTTGGTGGCGCTGTTACACAAAGTCTGACACCATCTTTTCCTAGCCCTGGGAGGGGTGCACACAGCCATTACCAGCATATTGTTACGTGTTGGTTTGCTGATGCAGACGTTTTGAGGGGAGCTGGGGAAACAACCAGGTTTGAGTTCTGCTATGGTCAGTTCCTGGGGATAGATTGCTGCCTGGGAACTGGGCTCTGGTGCTGGGCTGAAATAAATTCTTGAAACGGGTTTGCCCACATGCTATGTGTGTGACATCTTTGTTCCAGGACTGGAGCACAGAGCATAAATAACTAATTACATGGACAGAATTACAGTACTTGTGAGACCACGTGTGATGATGCATCTGGTGCCTCCTTCCAGAACAACAACAAACACAGCAAGTGGAGAGGGAGGAAATAGTTCACTGACTGCCGGTTTAGCAGAGGGGGGCAGTGAACTCCAGAGGAAACTTTTGTCCATCAGAAGGGTTTGGGATTCCCCCTTTGAAAGAGCCATTTTCCTGCCCTGTAAAGATGTTTCCAGGCTCAGTAGTGCTGGATAAAGCCTGGGAGAGCTGCAGGGAGAATGCACTGCATTGGACTAGCCTGTCACCCTCTTCTGTTGTTGTGTTTCCTCTGCAGACATTGTCATGGTAATCACACTCAGACAGGAGGTTGCCCAGCCCAGGATCCACCTTTCCCTAAATAGAGTCCCCAGAATAAAGAAACACTTCAGGAGCATTTACCTTGTGTGGGGGAACCCCCGACACCACCGCTGCTGGAGTCATCACCTAGGCAATAAATACACAAGAGATCAGAGCAGAGCATGGCCATGTTTTGTCTTTAGACAAAACATGTCTGGGCATGTTTTGTCTTTAGAAAAGAAGCCTGAGGTGGGAACCTGATAACAGTCTCTAAATATGCTCAGGGTTAGGGTTATGATTGTGATCAATTGTTCTCAGTCCCACTGAAGATAGAAAAAGAAGTAATGGGCTTAATCTGCAGCAAGGGAGGATTAGGTTAGATGGTAAGAAAAGCTTTCTAACTACAGGTTGTGGAATCTCCATCACTGGAGATTTTTAAGAGCAGCTTAGACAAACACCTGTTAGGAATGGTCTAGATAATACTTAGTCCTGCCATGAGTGCAGGGCACAGGACTACATGATCTCTCGAGGTCCCTTCCAGTCCTACGATTCTAAGATTCTATCGGGCTAGTGAAGCTCTGGAATAGGCTTCCAAGGGAAGTTGTGGAATCCCTGTAATTGGAGGTTTTTGAAAACAGATTGGACAAACTCCTATCAGGGATGGTCCAGGTTTACTTGGTCCTGCCTCAGTGCAGAGGGCTTGTCTTGATGGAATCTTGAGGTCCCTTCCAGCCCGACATTTCTATAATGTCCCTGTCCCCCACCTGCCAGGGCTGAGCACTCTGAGCTGAGATGAGTGAAAATCAGGGGGGTTCCCTGTGTCAAATTTTGAACAAAGATGTTTTGTTAGAAATTTTTCGTTTCAGTTGTTGATGAATGTGGATTTTCAGGGGTTTATTATTTAACTTTGGTTCTCACTCTGCCATTCATCCTTCTCCCCACTCCCCCATTTGTGTGATGCTGAGTTGCTGGGCAGGGCTGAGCTGGGACACAGGCACAGATACAGACACACACATAGACACACATCCCTTACCAGTGAGGCTGAGGCGCTGGGCAGGGCTGAGCTGGGATCTGTTCACCCGGTTGTCGCTGTCCTTGATCTCATACCTACAGGTGTAATTCCCAGAGCTGCCGCCGGACACCACGTGGTTATAGTCATAGGTGACCTTCTTCAAGCCCTTCTGGGATGAAATCTCTTCCCCGTCCTTGCAAAAGACGACGCGGGTGGCCAGGTGCTGGGATAAGCACTTGAGCCACACGGAGTCCCCTGGCTGGGCAGATGTCTGGCTCAGGTAGAGGGTGGGGGCAGGGAGAGCGCCTGGGAAGGGGAATGGGGCAGAGCTGTCAGTGGGGCATTGGTAGTGCCCAGCACTGTCAATGGGGCAGGAGGTAAATGGCAGGGGGGTCTGTACCATGTCTCAGATGGAGGCTCTGATTCCAGCCCAGCTGTGGAGATGGGGGCACAAACTCTCTCTTGTGACCAGAAGCTTTATTAAGTGGGATTATTTGGGTTGCTGAAGTGTCGGAGGTTCAGCCGGGCTGGGCTCCCATTGTTGGGTGCTGCTCACTCACCTATAACAAAAAGAAGAACAGGAGTACTTGTGGCACCTTAGAGACTAACAAATTTATTAGAGCATAAGCTTTCGTGGACTACAGCCCACTTCTTCGGATAGTCCACGAAAGCTTATGCTCTAATAAATTTGTTAGTCTCTAAGGTGCCACAAGTACTCCTGTTCTTCTTTTTGCGGATACAGACTAACACGGCTGTTACTCTGAAACTCACCTATAACAAGGGGCCCCAGCTGGGGCAGTATGGCTGGGAGAGAGGCGACAACTCAGCATGGCAGGCCCCTGGCCATTGAGGGCTGTCTAGGGCCTAGCCAATATCTTGGTCTGCCCCCACAGCCCATGTAGTGAAGGCCAGTCTCTGCCCCAAGGAGCTCAGCAGCCGACAGCCAGGGAGCTGTGTCCAGAGCCTAACCCCTCTGGCATCTGCTCTAACATCCTCCCTGTCCTTGTGACCCTCCCACCCCCCAGGTCCCAGCTGGCAGAGGAGGCGCAGGAGGCAATTCCAGGCCCAGGCAAAGGGAAGGTCCTGGAGCAGCGGCAGGGACCAGATCGCTCTTTCCCAGGAATTGCCAGGGCGATGGGGCCCAGCTCTGAATTCACAGGGGAATTGTTGCTGCCGCAGGGTAGGTCAATATCTACCCACCACCTTCCCCACCCCAGCAGTGCCCCCTGATGCTGCCTTGCCCAGCCAGCCAGCAAAGAAACGGCTCCACCAGCCCTTGCTGGGCTGGGAACTGGGTCGCTGGGTGCAGCTCCCTTGCTTGGTTCATACGGGAGCTCAGCCTGGGTTATACAATGGTCCTTCTGGCCGTACCCTCTCGAATGTTGCCTTCCCACCCACGGCTGACTATTAACGATACTGCTGGCATTTCAGAACGAGGTGCAGACTGAGGGAACATGTACACTACAGGGGGGAGTCGATTTAAGATACGCAAATTCAGCTACGTGAATAGCATAGCTGAATTCGACGTATCGCAGCTGACTTACCCCGCTGTGAGGACGGCGGCAAAATCGACTTCTGCAGCTTCCTGTCGACGGCGCTTACTCCCACCTCTGCTGGTGGAGTAAGAGCGTCGATTCGGGGATCGATTGTTGCGTCCCGACGGGACACGATAAATCGATCCCCGAGAGGTCGATTTCTACCCGCCGATTCAGGCGGGTAGTGTAGACCTAGCCTGAGTCTATATGGGGCCTGAGCTCCAGGGGAGAGACCTGTGATTGGGAGGGGCTGAGAGCCGGTGCAGTGAGAAACTAAATCATTTGAGGTCAGACTGAGCCGTGGCGTTCTCTGCTTCCCAGGGTCAGTGTCCCAGAGTGGGACGGGCTGTGAACGTGGCTCTCTCACCTACCTGTCACACTGGCCCAGGTCAGAGCAGAGCTGAGAGGCAGCAGGACTGGGAGGGGTCGGTCGGATCCCTGCTCAGATCCCACACAGTCTATCTGCCCCCATGCCATTGTCGCTGGCACTGCAGTGAGGTGGGAGCATCCCAAGAAGTGATGTCTGGACAACTGGAGATGGAGGTATAAATGCCATGGGCAGATTGGGGACAGACAAACAGATGGACTCACCGGGAGCTGAGCAGATCCCCTGGCTGCTGGGACTCAGCGCTGGGAACAGAAAGTTGCCATGTGGTTAGTGCTGGAGATAAAATCTCCCCCTTTTCTGAGGTCCCTCTTGAGGGACAAAAACTGCCTTTAATAGGAGAAAATTGCTAATTTCTGTTTTGGTGAAGAAGCAAACCAGGCAGGATGATAGATCTGGGGCATGGCAGATTCCTCGCGCACACAGACCTTGGCTGAGCTGGGACCGCCCTTCCCTTCAGCTCTCTAGAGGGTCAGATCCTCACACTCAGTGTTTACACTGGTTCCCATTTTTCTCCCACTAAAGAGGATTTCCTGACAGTCTGCACCAGGGGCTGCTCTCGGTTCTGTTTCCTCCCAACCTGCTATAAAATTAGCACAAGATTCCCACATACTCACCAGGCAGCAAGAGGCACAGATACAGGATCATCACGGTGGTGGCGGGAACAGATCAGGATGGAAACAGCCCAGCAGCTTCTGCTTTTGATGGGGTCAGGTGGGGACAATCCACAATCACTCTCTGCTCCCACCTTCCCTCTCTGCCCTGTCTGACTTCAGCAGAAGGGAAGCTCTGGTCTCTCTCTCTCTGCTCCGATCTACCCCCGTCTGCTCCCCAGGGTTGGATTCTCCAGACAGCCCCTCTCCCTGCTCCCAGAACCCCTGGGGTCTGTAGGGCTCAGGCAGCAGAAACGCCACAGCCTCTGTCTGACCTGCTCTGTCCCCTCCTCAGGTCTGATATTCGTCACCTCTTCCCGTTTCCTGCCCCACACCGCCTCCCTTCCCCGCTCTGGCCACAGCGTCTCTATTTAGGGCTGCAAGATTGAGAACCGAAGGGGCCTGGTTTGCTTGTTTGAGTCTAAACATATCACTGAGGAAACGCCTCCCATCCCATCTCACTGCCTGGGGACCGAGACAGCCCCCCAGCTAAAGGCACAGCTGGGCCAGGGTGAAAGGTCACTGGGTGATTGTGGGGCCTGGGATGTTGGATGAGACTGAACCTTTTGCCTCCACCCTGGTCTCCAGTCCCTGGTGAGAAGGACCCAGCACCTCTAGGGGGAAATTAATTCCCTGGGCTTAAGAGGGACATAAATGACACCCGGGTCTTCTCCTGGTGCACAGGGGTGATTTTCCCCCCCAGAGAACAGCAACCAATGGACTGCACTGGCTTCCCCATCTTCTTAGTCTCCACCTGCCCCATCCTCCACACCCAGCTCCAGCCACTTCTTCCCATCCTGCCCTGACTGCCCCCGCTTCCCATTCTGAGTTCCTGAGGAATCTGCTGTCCCTGCTGAGAGATTGATACAGGACACTGCCAGGTGGGGAAGAGTACAAGACAGTTGAGAAAGAGCATCCAGAAATGACTTCTGAGCAAGTAGGGAGCCCGAATCAGTGTGACTAAGGAAGTGGAGGAACCCGGGCAAAAGGTCAAATAAATATGTGGGAAAGAAAGTCTTGTGAATAGACGTTAACACCTGTGTGGGAAGACAAACAGCAGAATTCCCCAAGGGAAATGTGTCAGGAGCAGAAGGCAGAGCAGTTTTGCAGAGTAATTGATGCAGAAGTGGATTGTCCTGGGATGGTGGCTGGGCACATTTCACCACTTGGATGGAGTCAGCTCTGCAGAGCAGGTGAACTCAAAAGCTCAGGTGAGGGTCAGAGGAGCACAGTTTAAGACTCCCTGTTATAGGCAGTGCACAGAAGACAACAGAGTGAAAAATGGTAAATATTTGTTGCAATTTATAAAAAAATTATTGTTAAAAAACCTTATGTGAAAAATATTGTTTCCCCATTTCCCCCACTCTCTTAGTGGAAAAATGGTAAAAAAAGGAGGGAGGGGAAACTAAAACCTGAAAACTTGTTAAAAATTATCTGAAAAAGTGTTTTTTTAATGTACCTTTTCATTTTATCTTTTAATTTTCCAATTCTGTTTTTACAACCCCCCCCCCCATAAAAAAACAGTTTTAATTTTTTTTCTTTGTAAAAATAGAAACTTTGACAAAAACTCTCACTTTGAAAACTCTGTCCCTTTTAGATTACAGCATTTTGGCAGCTCTAACCCAGAGTGATCCTGGGGGCTGTGGGTCGGGCTGAGCTGCTGGCACTCTTGGATGGCAGCCGGGCCCTGCTTGGAGCTCAGACAATGCTGCCCAGAAAGGGGCTGATCCAAAGCCCTTGGTGTCAATGGAAAGACTCCACTGACTCCACTGGCCTAGGTCAAACATGAATTAGTTGGGTGCAGCTCTCTGACCTATATTATATAGGAGGTCAGACTATGTGATCACACAGTGGTCCCTTCTGGCCTTAGAATCTATGAATAAACCTGACAAAGGGTCTTATTCCACAATAAGAGCGTCTCCCTGGGAGTTACACCAGCAAAGCTAGAGTGGTTTAATTATAATGGTCAAATTTCCTGTCTATAGAAAGAACAGGAGTACTTGTGGCACCTTAGAGACTAACAAATTTATTAGAGCATAAGCTTAATAAGCATAAGCCCACTTCTTCGGCTGTAGTCCACGAAAGCTTATGCTCTAATAAATTTGTTAGTCTCTAAGGTGCCACAAGTACTCCTGTTCTTTTTTGTGGATACAGACTAACACGGCTGCTACTCTGAAACCTGTCTATAGAGAAGTCCTGGAATAAATAGCTTTTCCCATCAATGCTCTGCCTCTCCTTCTACATCCCCTGTCACTGGAGTATCTGAGCCCCTCACAGTCATTAATGAGGTTTATCTTCATAGACTCCTGAGAGGTAGGGAAGTTCATTGTCATTTCACAGATAGAGAGACTGAGGCACAGAGAGAGACTAAGTGACTGAGCCCAGGGCACACGGGAGTCTACAGCTGGGTTAGGGGTTGAAACCTGGAATGTTGAGCACCAGTCCACTGCCCTTGTCACAAGATTGTCCTTCCTCCCCACAGCCCACAGCCCTCCCAAAAGCCTGGGGGACAATGACCAACCTGGTACTTGCCTAGAAGGCCAATGACCCTGGGCTATTTCACCCAAAGAGGGGAAGAGCCTGGATGTGATGGGACTGGGAAGGAGGCAAAAGATCAGAGACACAAGCTGGGAAATCTGCCGCAGGAGATTTAATTTATCTCACAGAGTGTCCCACCCCCTATGCCTACTGAGCTAGATCCTGCCTCCTTCCACTGGCCCAAACCCCAGGGCAGCCTGGGCAGAATTAGATCCATCTCCCCAGCCTTGCAGGGGATATTGATGTAGGACTAGAGAGCGACCGGCTGCTGCTCAGAAGAGAAAAGGGAGAGGAAAATTGGTTCCGTGAGCAACAGCTCCTGCTCAGTGACTCCCTGCAAACCCAGTCCAGCTGCTCTGTGCAGCAGCGCAGGGAGGGAACCACAGGATGAGCTGACAGTGTCCTAAGCATCTGCAGAGTCTCCTGTACAGACACCTCTTCCCCTGCCCAGCAGTGAGCTCTCCCCAGGCATGACCCTGAGCTAGCAGCCCAGCGGGGTGGGGGCGTCACACGCTGTGATGTGGGAGTGAATAACCCGCTCATGCAATGTTATTTTTGTCCTCACACATTAACCTGCCTCATTCATGCTCTCTCTGTTCTCATGTGGTTTCCAGGGCAGTTTATTTTCATAGTCGTACATTTAAAGGCCGGAAGGGACCAATGGAACAATCTAGTCTGAGTAGCTGCACAGCCCAGGCCAGAGAGCCTCCCGCAGGGATCTCTGCATTGAGCTGCTAACTTCTGGCTGAGCTAGAGCCTGTTGTGTAGAAAATGACGTCCCATCTCAGTTTAAAGACTCCAAACCGGCTCCCATTTCTAAACACCGAGGTGACTGTGGCTGATCAGTGAAAGAGGGGACCAGGGATAAGGGAGATGCTAGACTTGGACAGAACAATTGGAGATGGGCCCTGAAGTTCAGCAGCAGCTGTGAGTCCTAATCTGACCTTCTCCAGAGTTTGGGGGTTTGGACTTGGGGTTTCGGTTTGGGCCTATGATAGAGACAGTCCCAGGCCACATAGCTAGAATCTAAACTCCCCCAAAGCCTGAATGTGGGGACTCTCCCTCTGAGACCAAAAGTGCAGTAGGTACCAGAGATGATGATTCAGAGTCAGACTGCAGAGGGGAAGAAGATTCTCTTTCTGGGGTGACTGAGCCACCTAATGGTGAATGGTCAAGAGGGACGAGGTGGAGCTGTTGGTCTTGGCATAGCTCAGTGGAGCGTCCAGATCTGGTGCGCACCCAAGGCCTGATACTGACAGACTGACTGAGCATGTAGGCCTAGGCCACAGACATACCCAGGATCTTTAGCAAGGATGCTGGGAGGTTTTAACACTCCAGTTCAGAGAATAAACCATGGCAGATTGTCAGGGAAGGGCCTGTGCTGTATGATACCTGACAGTACAGCAACATGAAACTAATGGCACTGAGGAAACAACATTATCACAGTGACGATTGCACCAGGGCCGGCTGAGAATTGGACATGAAAACATTTTCAATAGAAAGCTAGATTTGTGACTAAATTTTTTTTTATTTTGCTTATTTATTTATTTATTTCTTGAGTCTCTGCTTTCTTTGAAAATTAAGATTTCTCGTTGGAGTACCAAGAGCCCCAAAATATTTGTTTTTGGAAGTTTTCAGCTGAAAATGTCCAATTCTCTGTTGCCAAAACTGATATTTCCCCTCATTTTTCAGGTTTTCAATTTTGATGGTGAAAAATGTAATTTTATTGCTTAAAATTTCAAGGGAAATTCATCTGAATTTTCCACAGAGAACAAAATTCCAATTTACGTCCTGCCCCCGTGTGCACCATGTTTAAGCCTTCACTGGTTGCAGGTGGAATCTGGTAATGCTCTTGTTGCCTGCCCAGAACTGGGCCCCGAGATGGCAAACAGGGGTTCGTTGCCCAGTGTGCTTGGCACCAATAAAGACACCGAGGGGAGAAAGCAAGCCAAGTTTATTTCAGAGCTCTGAAATGGCACTAGGAGACCAGCATGTCTCAAATCAAGTGCAACAAATATAAATAAAATTTTCCCTTTTATATTCCAAGCAGTTTCTGTGTAAGCCTTTGTTCTGTTCCTCCCTCTTACCCCTCCCACCCCTCCTTCTCTGGCAGTTACAATTCGAAAAGTTCCCATTCGTCTGCTTATCTCTTGGCCTTGCAAGGCCTGTTTACAGCAGTCTGAGCAAAACAGCAGCTGTATGCTAGAGAAAAGCTGACCCTTCCATTTCTGCTTCAGCATGTCAGCAGTTAGCATAGAAGTAGGTGAGAGTTTACAAAATGGAGTCACTGTGGTTCAGGTAGGCCCAGAGCAGAAGAGCTTCATCGGCTCTTTTGGCCTTCTACTCCCCGGAGTTACCTGGTAGCTATGCCTAGTGACACCAACACTCTGTTCCTACCTATGACTTCCCTATGATCCCCTAGAGGTTAGTGGATATTATCCTGAAGGACTGTATGAACAATGTGGGAATGTTGGGAATCATGGAATCATGGAAATATTGGATTGGAAGGGACCTCAAGAAGTCATCAAGTCCAGCCCCCTGCAGCGAGGCAGGACAGAGTAAACCTAGACCATCCCTGACAGGGGGCTTGTCCAACCTGTTCTTAATAACCTTCGACAATGGGGATTCCACAACCTCCCTTGGAAACTATTCCAGAGCTTAACTTCCCTTATTGTTAGAAAATGTTTCCTGCGATCTAACCTAAACCTCCTTTACTGCAGATTAAACCCATTAGTTCTTGTCCTACCATCAGTGGGCACTGAGAACATCTGATCACCATTCTCTTCATAACAGCCCTTAACATATTTGAAGACGGTTCCCCCTCAGTCTTCTTTTCTCAAGACTAAAAATGCCCAGGATTTAATCTTTCCTCCTAGGTCAGTTTTTTTTCACCCTTGATCATTTTTGTTGCTCTCCTGTGGACTTTCTCCAATTAGTCCACATCGTTCCTAAAATGTGACACCCAGAATTGGACACAGTCCTCCAGCTCAGACCTCACCAGTTCCCAGGAGAGCAGGACAATGACCTTCCATGTTTTACATACGACACTCCTGTTAATAAACCATAAAGTGACATTAGCCTTTTTCGCAACTGCATCAAATTGTTGACTCATATTCAATTTGTGATCCACCGTGACCCCCAGATCCTTTCCAGCAGTACTGCCACCTATCTAGTTATTCCCCATTTTGTAGTTGTGCATTATATTTTTCTTTCCTAAGTGATGTATTTTGCACTTTTGTTGATGGACTTTATTCTCATTTCATTTCAGACCCATTCTCCAATTTGTCAAGGCATTTTCAATTCTAATCCTGTCCTCCAGAGTGCTTGTAACCCCTCCCTGCTTGGTGTCATCTGCAACTTTTGTAAACATACTTTCCACTCCATTATTTAAGTAATTGATGGTAACATTGAATAGTATTACACCAAGGACAGACCTCTGCGAGACCTCACTAGATATACCCTCCCCGTTTGACAGACGATCACCGATAACTACTCTTTGAGTACTGTCTTTCAACGAGCTGTGAACCCACCTTAAAATATTTTCATCTATGTCACATTTCCCTAGTCTGTACATCAGAATGCCATGTGGAATTGTGTCAAAAGTCTTACTAAAATCCAGATGTATCATGTCTACTGTTTCCCTGTTATCCACTAGGCCAGTAATTCTGTCAGAGAAGGAAAATTAGGTTGGTTTGGCAAGATTGCTTCTTGACAAATCCATGTTGGCTATTCCTTATAACCCTGTTAGCCTCCAGATACGTATCAACTGATAGTTTAATAATTTGTTCCAGTATCTTTCCAGGTTTCTAACTTAGGTTGACTGGTCTATAATTCCCTGGGTCGTGTGGGGAGAGCCCAACTGTCACCTGTGAGGGAGGATGTCACTAGGCTGGGAGGTGAGGGGTGTCAGAAAAAGCCCTCGGATAAGAGGGGGCCAGTGGGATGGACAGAGGGGACAGCGGTTGGGCAGAGGGAAGGGAGGGTAGAAATGGGGATGGGGAGGAGAAGGGAAGGGGGTGCAGATGGGGGAGGAGGACAGGGGATAGAAACAGGATGGAGGTGGGGAGAGGAGCAGGATAGAAACAGGGCGGTGGGAGCCCAGACAGGGCCCAGGGGAATTGCCCTTTTTGTCCCTGGGTGACTGTGGGTCTCCCCCCCCCACACACATAATTAATGCCCCCGTCTTTCCCAGCTGTCCTTGTCGTGGGGCAGGGATCCACTGACATGGAAAGGGGCAGCTCTTGTCAGGTGATCCCTCATGTCACATGGGATATGCTGGGACCCCAAGGGACCCTAAGAGGCCAGGGGAAGCCACTGGGAGCTGTACGGCAGAGAACCCTCCTCACCCACACCCACTCTCCCTTCAGAGGAGGTGACCCACACCCGAAGGCTGTAGGGCACGTGCTGGAGCTGAGCAGCTGCGCCGGGGTCAGTGTCTGGCGGTTTCATCCATTTCTGATGGGTGTATTTTGCAGACGTTGGTGCTGGGTTTACAGGCTTCTGCGAAGTTGCTGCATCTGTGTGTTATTGCAGGTCACTTGTGGGTGGAGCTGGGTGAATAACTAATATTTGGTCTTGTAGCAAACTGAAAACTCTGAGCAGGTATTTGGGTCAGTTCTGAACAGTTTTGGAATTTGTCAATAAATTAGGAAAGTCTGTTTCAGGTAGTAGAAAACTTTTTACTCAGGGCAGCTTCCTAATAATGTCTGCCCATCCCAATCTTTCTCCTGGGGTGAGGGAACTTGCCTGGGATGTGGGAGACCCATATTTGCAACCCCATTTTGGAGCAGAGTCTTGAACTTAGCATGAGCATCCTCACCCCCAGGGCTGAGGCCACTCTGGGGTGCGCTGCTCTCCTGTGGAGCTGTTCCACTTTGCATAACTACTTAAATATTAATAGGACCAAAGAGCAAGCAGGAATTATTTTATAGACTGGGGATTGAGGAGCTCACCTGGGCAGTAGGAGCTATGGATTCAAATCCCTCCTCTGAATGAGGAAGAGAGAAGATTTGAGTCAGCGTCTCCTACCTCCTGAGTGCCTTAATCCCCAGGCTGGAGAGTCATTCTCATGCTCTTTGGCCCAAGGAAGAGCAAATTGTTAGCTGCTGTGATGGGTTGGATCACAGAAACCCCCTTGGGAACTGCCAGCTGATGTGCTGGGACTACCTCTAAGCCCGTTTTCCCTGCCAGCTTGACACTTCAGAACCCTGCCTGGTTGTGTCAGACACGCTAACCTGCTACAAACACAGATCCAGTCCTGAACCACGTCCCACACAAGCTGCAGGCTTGACTGAAAACAGCTTAAGAAGTGTTCCTGTCTCCAACACTCGGATGCCTAGCTCCCAATGGGGTCCAAACCCCAAATAAATCTGTTTTAAGCTTTATACAGGGTAAACTCAGAAATTGTTCATCCTCTATAACATTGATAGAGAGATATGCACAGCTGTTTGCACCCCCCCCATCCCAGGTATCAATACATGCTCTGGGTTAATTAATAAGTAAAAATTATTTATTATTTTATTAAATACAAAAAGTAGGATTTAAGTGGTTCCAAGTAATAACAAACAGAACAAAGTGAATTACCATGCAAAATAAAATAAAACACACAAGTCTAAATCTAATACAGAACAGTAAGAAAACTGAATACAGATAGAACCTCACCCTCAGATGTTTCAATAAGCTTCTACCACAGACTGGATGGCTTCCTAGGCTGGGCACAATCCTTTCCCCTGGTACATCCTTGTTCCAGCTCAGATGGTAGCAAGGAGATTTCTCATGATTGCAGCCCCCTTTGTTCTGTTCCACCCCTTTATATATCTTTTGCACAAGGCGGGAATCCTTTATCCCTCTCTGGGTTCCCACCCCTCCTTCTCAATGGAAAAGCACCAGGTTAAAGATGGATTCCAGTTCAGGTGACATGGTCACATGTCACTGTAAGACTCCAAGCCCGCATTCCTCCCAGTCTGACTCACAGGAAGGCCTGCAAGCAAACAGAGCCATCCATAGTCAATTGTCCTGGTTGATGGGAGCCATCAGGATTGCAAACCACCATCAATGGCCCACACTTTGCATAACTACAATAGGACCTCAGGTTATATTTCATATTTCTAGTTTCAGATACAAGAGTGATACATTTATACGAATAGGATGACCACACTGAGTAGATTATAAGCTTTGTAATGATACCTTACAAGAGACCTTTTGCATGAAGCATATTCCAGTTACATTAGATTCACACTCATTAGCATATTTTCATAAAATCATATAGAGTACAACGTCACAGCTGCTATTTAGGGGTCAAACACACACTTCTGAAGCGGCCTGAACAATGTATTAAAAACCTTTGTCCAGCGAAAACTAATCAGATCAAATTCATGAATAGTTTTGCATTGGCCAAAATTGCATTGTTCGGTGAGTAAAGTATTTGTCCAGAAATTTTTGCCCAGCTCTACTTGTGAGAACACAAACAGTTTGTTGCTGTAGGGTTGTTTGCAAGGGCCAGGACTGCACACAAAGTGTTTTTTTCCAAGGTTTGTGACTACTGGGGTTCCATTTTAATGTATTTTTGCAGGTTCATCCATGAGCACTCCTGGGATACTTTCCACGTGAGATTGTTATTGTAGGGTTGTCAATAAGTACTGAGGCTACTCATATGTTGGGACTGCAGGCATACTGGTTTGTTATCATTGGTTCTTTTTGTGAGCTCTGGGAACCACTTCTGCTGCTTAGTTATTGTAGGGTTGCTTGTGAGGGCTGGGGTCGCACTGTATTGTTATTGTAGGGTTGCTCATGAATGTTTGGATTGTTGTTAATAATAACAGTGAAGTGAAATGAGAATCACCAGTTGTTTCCATGTGTAAATTGCTGCCTTGTTCAGGATGGAACTCCCAAGTGGGGTGAGGCTGTTCAAAGGGGCAGGGGAGGTGACTTCACTGTTGGGGGGAGACGTCCCTGTATTTCCAGAACAGAAACTCCTTGTCTCCCTCAAATTCATCCCTCAGGGGGTTATATATATATATATATATATATATATATATATATATATATATATATATATATATATATATATAAACCCCACAGTTGGGGTAAGGTGCAGTCTGTGGGTTTGGGCCCTGCCCCCCTGAAGCCCGCCCCCATTTCTCCTAGAGCAGAGTGAGTGAGAAGCTGAAGCCACCTATGGTGGGGGAGGGAGCAATCCCATTGGGTATCCCCTCACGTCAGGATTCCCACACTGTGACATGTGACTGAGCGGAGCAGGGGCAGTGGCCGTCACATCATTGGACACACCCTGAATGTGCTGTTGGAGAAAAGGAGGCCGCACCCAGAGTCTGTGCCCTGAGCAGAAGCCTGGGCCCTTGAACAAGAGATGTCAGGGAATTCTTGGGAGTGGCGATCTAGACCCATGAGCGGGAGCAGAGGCAGCGAGCTGAGCAGACTGGATTTTTAAATAATTTTTCTATTGGTTTTACACTTGGTGTGTTTGGCAATGTCAGTGCTGGTTTATGAGATACATTATTTTATTTTTTGCAATAATGTTGCTTCTTTTGTACACTGGCTTGTTTATATTGTGGTGTCTTTTGGATGCTGGGGTTGTACATGCTGCTTTGTTATTGTAGGGTCAGACATTGGGTCTGTGCACACACTGGTGTGGTGTAATTTCATGTCTGCTTTCAGATTTGCCCTGGTTGCTAACACCCATATGGTATTTGTCCTGGCTTTAGAAGGGCAAACTGAGGCACCCAGACCGGAGGGGACTTAGCAAAGCTCACACGGTGAGTTAGTGCCACAGCTGGGAATGGGACCCAGGAATCCACCAAGCACTGGTTGTTAGTCCCAAGATCTTTCTTCCTAACATCTGCAATGGGAAGTCTCATGACTTGTCAGTGCACAGAACTGACACTGTTGGCCATGGAAGAAAAACATAGCCAGGGTCTGGAATCGGTCTGGATTATGGTGCAGTGGTAGTTACACCATAGCTAGGGTTGTTTTAAAGACATATGTATTTTGACAATGAAAGGGATGACGCATATACTGTGGTTTTGAGTGAGATTTAATTAAACAAAACCTGGGTTACAATCTTTAGTCAGTGATGGACTGTTTGGTGTACTGATTGTACAATTTGTGTCTTGTTCCATATCCCATTGGGCCATCCAGTTCCCCCAACCTGGGACTGATTCAGAGCCTGAATCACCTCTACTAGAAAGGCCCCATATCCCATTTCATTTTTGGCTGACACTGGAGAGTTGAAGCCCTGGCTCCCTGATCTGTTTTCAGCTGAAGCTGGCATGAGATTACCCCCTGGGTGTGGGGTGTCAGGATGGGGTCAGAACTGAGGGGAACAGAATCAGAGAGAGGGAGAGAGAAATTTTCCTGTTGAGAAATGAGCCTTTTCCTAATGCTGAATTTCAGGAGAAGCTGTTGTGGGGGTGACCACAGGGATGTTATGTGGGTGCTAATGGCAGGGGAGGTGTCTGCTAGACAGTCTGTCTGCTACTGTTAGCTCCTCATGATGGAGAAGTTCATGAAACCCTGGTGTAGAGACAAAAACCATGACAAATTTTCACAGTTGCAATTATAGCTTTGGTCAGTAGATGGCGGCATTAATGGGTGACCAAAAAAACTAGTGAAACAAAGTGGGGAGAGGTAATATATTTTATTGGACCAACATAGCTAAGATGGAGTTTTCCATTGGGACTGCTGCAAAATGCCATCTAGTGGATGGGAAGGTGCCTTCACCGGGACAAAGTTGCAGGGGTCAGAGATGAAATATTTCTAGGGGTTTCTTGTTATCTCTGCTTCCCTACTTTAAGAACTGCACGTTGTCTATAAACCCCACAGTGGAGACCTGGCAGCACCATTGACACCCCCAGGTGTGAAATGCAGCCAAGTGCGTATCGCTGAAGACCCTATATAGACTTGAGACATCCAAGGAGACATGAGCTATTCCAGTGGTGGGAAATGCCCCCACAACCACCCACAGATTAGCCCCCGTCACTGTTCTCTGGCCTGTCATCCTGTGACTCCCCTGAGGGGAATTTTACACTGATCTGAAAATAGAAACCAAGGAAACTAACGAGAGAAATCCAAATAATTAACAGGCGATGGGACCTTTCACTCAGACACTCTGCACTCTCTGATTTAACATTTCCATTGTGGTAGCACCTAGAGACCAGCTGGGCGCTGTATAAAGAGAGCAAATGACAGCCCCTGCCCCAAAAAGCTCACAGTCTAATATCTGAATCCCAAGCATCCACTGGAGACAGAAGAATACCCAAGTAGGGTACTGTTGACCAATATATGCTGGCTAGCATCTGTATCTCTCATATTAATAACATGTATTATCCTCACCATATTGTGACGAAGTGGGACTGTTCTTAATGTTTCCTCTGAATACTGTGTGGGTGCCTTAGTTTTTCCTATGCATTTTTTAAGTCTTTAGGTGGTGGGGAAAGGCCAGTGTGCATAAATTACTGACACTTTGTTTTCCTGGCAACAAATGACCAGGGCCCCTTTTCCCCCTGCAAGTAAATTGCTAAAGGTGAACAAAGAGATCAGGTGACCTCCTGGCCCAGGAAAGAGACAAAGCCGAGATATGGAGGGGCTGGAGGGGGTTGGAGTTTGGAGCTAGTTAGAGACTGGAAGGGAGGGCAGATGGGGGTTTGCCTCGCTGGGCCCCAGAATGGACGCGGCGGAGGGGTCCTGTTCGCTGGACCTACAAGCTCTGTTTTAGACCGTGTTCCTGTCGTCTAATAAACCTCTGTTTTACTGGCTGGCTGAGAGTCACGTCTGACTGCGAAGTGGGGGGTGCAGAACCCTTTGGCTTCCCCAGGACCCCGCCTGGGCGGACTCGCTGTAAGAAGCGCACGGAGGGGCATATGCTGAATGCTCCCAGGAGAGACCCAGGAGGTAAAGCCGTGTGAGCTTCTTGCCCTGAAGACAGTCTGCTCCAAGGGAGAGGAGGCTCCCCAGAGTCCTAACTGGCTTTGTGGGGAGCAGTTCCAGAGCATCGCCCGGGGACTCCGTGACACATATATATATGCATTAAGCACAAATAGTATTAAGCACAAATATTAGAGCAAATATATAGCCTAAGTTGACCTACACCTTTATTATAGTCCTGTTCACTTGTGCTAAGTATCCGATCACATCTTGCATTTGCTGAAGTAAGCTTTGGCTTATAAATAGGAAAACTGTCAGGACCAGGACATGTGAGTGTTTTATCATAGCAACAGGTAGGGAGTTACTTTTACAGGTCTGTATTCAAATGTCAAAGGAAGAGAACAAGACATATGATTATTCCAGCCTAGTACAGACCTAGGTGTTGCCGTCATGCCCTTAAAGAAATAAGGGGTACACCATGGTACCAGAAAAACTTGGGGAGCACACCTTTTGTGTAAGGGGAATGTAACAACGCTGCACAAGAGGGCTTCCCAGAGACTGGTATCATATTGAACCTTTTCCCTATGTTTTATTATTGTTGTCTTAGAGCAATAAACCTGACTGATATTGGTTATTTGGGCTCCTGAATACATTTCATAATGAACCGAAGTGTGGTCAAGCCACTGACTTTACAATTTATCCGCAGGACAGAATATCAAATCAGTAACAGAGACCTCGTTCCTTAGCTCCTGTCCACCGAGCCCCTTTCTGCAGTTTCCTGTGACTATAGACATTACAGCAGCACCTGGAGACCCCAGCCAAGGTCAGGCCCCTTTGTGCTGGGTGCTGCACAGGCATTAAGGGATTCTGCATTGGAAATTGACCAGCAGAACTATGCTGCCTAGCTAAACCACTACAGCTATCCCAGGATAACTCCCGGTGGAGACACTCTTACTCCAGTGTATGAGGGTTTTTTTCCAGTTTATCTCATGGTGAAAATGGTGTAAATTAACCCAGACCAAGGCTCTCTAATTCCAGAATAAGGGTGTCCCCACAGGGGCTTATCCCGAGATAACTGCAGAGATTATTTACAGTATAGTTCTGCTGGTCGATTTCCTTGTGCAGACAACCCTTAGTGAGAGACAGGCCCCTGCCAGAAGAGTTCACAGTCTAAGGGAGAATTTTCAAAGCACCAGAGGGACTTAGGAGCACAAGGCAATGGGCACAGAGCATGATCATGCATTTTTGCCCCTAAATCCCTTAGGGGTTTTGAAAATTCTCCCCTGAGACAAGGCAGAATTATTGTCCCCATTTCATAGATGGGGAGCTGAGGCCCAGGGCGAGGAAGTTACAGGCCTAAGGATTCCATAGCAGAGCTGGGAATTGAACCTTAAACTTCTAGAAGTGCTAACTTGCTGCCTTAACCATTAGCTCATCCTCCTCCTCTAAATTTCCAGCCCCTCTGCAGGAGGGATTATTTGT
This sequence comes from Malaclemys terrapin pileata, assembly GCF_027887155.1. Classification (NCBI taxonomy): domain Eukaryota; kingdom Metazoa; phylum Chordata; order Testudines; family Emydidae; genus Malaclemys; species Malaclemys terrapin. Next base: position 4,578,731 of record NC_071524.1, read on the forward strand.
ACAGAAGGAAGGAACTGGTCTGGGCTGTCTGGCTGGGATAGTTCATGGCAGGGCTAAGATCTGACAGAGCTTGGCATGGCCCTGGCCTGGCTGGGAGTGAGCAGAGGTCTGCAGGCTGCAGGGCAGATGGTTGCCAATGCCAGGTGCCCAGTTATTCTCTGGAATGTCTGGTCTAAAAGGGGACCTAGCAGTGTCCAGTCAGGTGTACTGACCGACCCTGAAGGTCCAGTTACTGGGAGAGGGGGCGAAGTGCCAGGTTATCAACCCACACCAGTCCCTGCTTAGCTGGGGCTGCCTACTACCTGCAGGCAGGCCCTGCATCAAGCTGCTGCAGCTTCCAGCCCAGTCCCAGAGCAGAGGGAGCCCAGCGGGGCAGGGGACAGGAGATGATCCAGAGATGAGGAATGGGGGGGAGAACAGAGAGTCATTTGGAGAGGAAGGAGAGGAGCAAGGCGGGAGCAGGGCCTGGGAAGAGGCAGAGAAGGGGCAGGGCCTTGGGGGAAGAAGCAGGCAAGGGCGAGGCTTCGGGGGTCCGGTTTTCAGCCAATAGAAAGTTGGCAACCCTAATCAGTGACTGCGAAGGAAACTCCTCCAGCCTCCTTTAGTCCCCCTCCCTTCCCCCATCAGTCTGTTACCACTGGGGCCTATTGTGCAGCACTGACCAATGGTGTCTCCCCAACACTCCGCTCAGAGCTGGTCACTGGTATCTCCCCAGCCTCCTCCTCACCCTCCTTCCTGCTCACAGCTGGTCAATGGGGATCCCTCATTGCCTCCCCCCACAAAACGCTGACGCTCCCCCCACAAGTCTCGCCCAGCCCTGCAGGCTGGGGTAGGGCCCATTTCTCCAGCATGAAGTTGATGATGGGTGCTGACACCAGGAGGAGCAGGACCAGGACACAGCGGGCGGCCCAGACGGCAGGGGACATGGCCAGCCCTGGAAATGGAAAGGGATCCGGTGACGTCTGAAAAGCAGTGTGTGGGACTGCAGTGCCAGTACTAGACACAGAGCAACTGCGGTGTAACGGGGACTCCATGTGATGTCCCGGAGGCCTAGACCTAAGGGGGGATCACGCTGCAGGGGGCACGTTCCCCTGACAGGAGGCCTAAGTGATGGAGGCTGTTGCGGCGGCTCCTCCCTTTGCCCAGAACAGCGCTGAGGGGTTGGAGGAGCAGGGAACAGCTCAGGTTTGCTCAGGCTGCACCGGGACTCGGTGCAAAGGCCTCACAAGAGCCAGTGACAGACGCAACATCCCAGACCCTATCACCCCTCTCCAGTGTGGCTGGCAGTTCACCGTGGGGACAACCCTGCCCTGGGCAGAGGGGCAGCAGGAGGCCTTGGCACCAGCTGCAGCAAGGGAAATGTAGGTTAGATGTTGGGAAAAACCTTCTAGTGATAAGTATCGTTAATCACTGGAACAGCTTCCAAGGCAGGTTGTGGACTCCCCGTCTTCAAAGGTTTTTAAAAACAGGTTGGACAAACCCCTGTCAGGGATGGTCTAGGTTTACTTGGCCCTGCCTCAGCGAAGGGGGTTGTGCTTCATGACTTCTTGAGGTCCCTTCCAGTGAGACCTTCCTATGATGTCCCCGTCCCCCACCTGCCTGGGCTGGGCCGGGCCGTCTGAGCTGAGAGGGGTGAAAATGGGGTGAGGAGGATTCCTTGTGTCAAATTTAGAACAAAGATGTCATGTGAGAAATTTTTCATTTCAGATGTTGAAAACTGATGAATTTTAGTGTTTGGATTTTCAGGGGCTTGTTATTTAATTGTCTGTTCACCCCTCTTTCCCGTGATGCTGAGTTGCTGGGCAGCACTGAGACGGGATACGGACACACACACACACACACCCATATATGCGCCTTACCGGTGACGCTGAGGTGCTGGGCAGGACCGAGCTGGGATCTGGTCACCTGGTTCTTGCTGTCCTTGATCTCGTACCCACAGGAGTAATTCCCAGAACTGCCCCCAGACACGACATGGTCAAAGTTCTAGATGAGGTTCCCCAATGAATTCCTCTGGGATGAAACCTCCTCCCCGTCCTTAAAGAGGATGATGCAGGTGGCCTGGGTCCAGGAGATCACGGAGCATTGGACTCGCACAGAGTCCCCCAGCCGGGCGGACGTCTGGCTCAGGTAGAGGGTGGGGGCAGGGAGAGCACCTGGCAAGGGGAATGGGTGAGAGCTGTCAGTGGGGCGTTGGTGCTGCCCAGCGTTGTTGGTGGGCAGGAGGTAAACAGCGGGTGGGTCTGTGCTACATCTGGACTGGAGGCTCTGATTCCAGCCCAGCTGGGCAGATGGGGGAACGGGCTCTCTCCAGTGCCCAGGAGCTTTATTTCCTGGGATCATTGGGGTTGCGTAAGAGCCTAAGGGCTCTGCCGGGCTGGGCTCCTATTGGCTGGCGCTGTTCACTGTCTGAGAATAGGGGGCCCTGATTGGGCACCCCCTGACCCAGCTGGGGCAGTATGGCCAGAGAGAGGCGACCCCTCAGCGAGGGTGGACACTGGCCATTCAGAGCCGTCTAGGACCTGGCCAACACCTTGGCCTGCCGGCGCAGCCCATGCAGTGATGGCCAATCGCTGCACCAGGGAGCTCACCAGGCAACAGCCACGGAATTGTATCCAGAGCCTAATCCCTCCGGTGTCTGCTCTACCATCCTCCTTGTCCCTCTGTCCCTCCCACCCCCCAGGCCCCAAGCTGGCACAGGGGGCACCAGGTGTAATTCCAGGTCCAGGCTAAGGGAAGGTCCTGGAGCAGCGGCAGGGAGCGGATCCCCCTTTTCTGGGAATCGCCAGGGTGATGGGACCCAGCTCTGAACTTGCAGGGCAATTGCTGCTGCCACTGGGTAGGTCAATATCTGCCCAACACCTTCCTCATCTCAACAATGCCCCCTACTGCTGCCTTGGCTGGCAGCATCCTCTGCCCCTGCTACTCAGCCAGCCAGCAAAGAACTGTGGCCATGACCAAAAGCCACATCCCGGTTCCACCAACGCCTGCTGGATTGGACACAGGGTCGCTGGGCGCGGATCCCTGGCCCAGGTTATATGGGAGCTCAGCCTCGGTGATCTAATGGTCCCTTTTGGCCATTCCCTCTCGAAAGCGCTCATCCTTGTTCTGCCATTCACACCCCCACTCACCTTCCCGGGGTGCTGAGTTGCTGGGCAGGGCTGAGCTGGGATATGGTCACACACACACAAACACACACACTGGCCTTACCGGTGCCAATGAGGTGCTGGGGAGGGCTGAACTGGGACCTGATCACCTGGTTGTCACTGTCCTTGATCTCGTATGCACAGGAGTAATTCCTGGAGCTTCCCCCGTATACTGCAATGCTCATAGTCGTAGGTGAGTTTTCCCAATAAGCCCCTCTGGGACCAAACCTCCTCCAGGTCCTGACAGAAGACGATGCGGGTGGCCAGGAGCTGGGAGATCATGGAGCACTGGAACCTCACAGAGTCCCCCGGCCGGGCAGACGTCTGGCTCAGGTAGAGGGTGGGGGCAGGGAGAGCACCTGGAAGGAGAATGGGTCACAGCCGTCAATGGGACAGGAGGAAAATGGCAGGTGCGAATGTGTCACTTCTTGGATGGAAGCTCTGATTCCAGCCCAGCTTGGGGCAGTGCAGCCGGGAGAGAGAAGACCGTTATGCGAGGTCAGGCCCTGGCTGCTGGGGGATGTCTAGGGCACAGCCAACACTTTGGCCTACCCCCACAGCCCATGCAGTGAAGGACAGTCGCTCCCCAGGGAGCTCCCCACGCGACAGCCCTGGAGTTGTGTCCAGAGCCTAACTACTCCCACATCTACTCTAACATACTCCCTGTCTTTGTGCCCTTCACGCCCTGTAGCACCCAGCGGGCTAGGCCTATTCCAGGCCTAGGCAAAGGGCAGGTCTTGGAGCAGCGGCAGGGAGCGGATCCCCCTTTACCAGGAATTGCCAGGGTGATGGGGCCCAGTTCTGAATTGCTGCTGCCACTGGGCAGGTCAATATCTGCCTGCCATCTTCCCCACCCCAGTGGTGCCCCCTGCTGGTGCCTTGACTGGCAGCACCCCCTGCCCCTGCTGCCCAGGCAGCCAGCAAAGAAATGCGGCGATGATCAAGAAACCACATCCCAGCTCAGCCAGCCCCTGCTGGGCTGGACACAGGATCGCTGGGTGTAGCTCCCTGGCCCAGGTCATATGGAAGCTCAGCCTGGGTGAGCTAATGGTCCCTTCTGGCCGTACCCTCTTGAAAGCCCCCTGCCCAGCCAGGCTGAGTGTTGATGGTGCTGCTGATATTTAAGGATGAGGTGCAGGCTGCATCTGTGGGAGGAGCTCCAGAGACAGCCCTGCGGCCACGAGGGGCTGGAGCCGGTACCATGGAAAGATAAATCCATTGGGGACAGAGCCGTGACATTCTCTGCTTTCCAGGGCCAGTGTCCCGGGGGTGAGATGGGCCATGGATAGGGTTACCATTCATCCGGATTTACCCAGACATGTCCTCCTTTTTGTGCTAAAAATAGCATCTGGGGGGAATTTGTAAATCACTCAAAATGTCCGGGATTTCCCCCCTCCCCCGGCAGAGCAGAGCGAGCGGCTGGGAGGGCTGCAGGAAAGTCCTGGGCTGGACTCCGGAGCAGCTGTAGAGGAGCCGGATCCGCCCTGCATTCTGAGCCGGCAGCTCTCCCCTGCAGCCCGGCTCCGGCAGCACTGTGCAGGGCCAGGGACCGGGTTTTGTTGTGCTGGGGAGCGCAGCCATGTGTCCGGCTCGCACAGAGCCCAACACCCTGTTCTGAGCAGCAGGGTAAGGGGGCCAGGGGGCAGGAGAAGGGGCAGGGAGGTTCTGGAGGGGGCAATCAAGAAACGGGGGGGGGAGTCGGGAGTTCAGGTGGGGGCTTTTTGGGGGGAGTGGAGAAAGTTTTGGGCAGTCAGGGTACAGGTAGGGGGTAGGGTCCTGGGGGGCAGTTGGGGGGGGGGTCTTAGGAGGGGTCAGTTAGGGGACAAGGAACAGGGAGTCTTAGGTAGGGGGTGGGGTTCTGGAGGGCAGTTAGGAGCAGGGGTCCCAGGAGGGGGCAGTCAGGGGACAAGGAGCGGGGGGGTGAGGGGCTGGGAGTTCTGGGGGGGGAGCTGTCAGGGGGCAGGAGTGGGGATAGGGATCGGAGCAGTCAGGGGACAGGGAGCAGAGGGGTTTAGATGGGTTGGGAGTTCTGGGGGGGGGGCTGTCAGGGGGTGGGGAGTGGTTGGATGGGGCGTGGGAGTCCCAGGGGTCTGTCTGGGGGTGGGGGTGTGGATAAGGGTTGGGGCAGTCAGGGGACAAGAGGCAGGGAGGCTTAGATAGGGAGTGGAGTCCTGGGGGGCAGTTAGGGGCAGGGGTCCCAGGAGGGGGCAGTCAGGGGACAAGGAACGGGGGGAGGGTTGGGGGTTCTGGGGGGGCGGGAAGTGGGAGGGGCAGGGGCAGGGCTAGGGCGGGGCTCCTCCCGTCCTCTTTTTTGCTTGCTGAAATATGGTAACCCTAGCCATGGATGTGACTCTCTATCTACATTTCACACTGGCCCCGGGTCACAGGAGAGAGGCATCGGGGCAGGGAAGGGTCAGCTGGGAGACCTGTGCACCCCGCTCAGATCTCACACAACCCCGTCCGCCTTCCTGTGCCATTGCCGCTGGCACCGCACGGAGCCTGGCTGGGCAGGGGGCTTTCAAGAGGGTACGGCCAGAAGGGACCACAAGATCATTCAGGCTGAGCTTTCCTGGGTAGGTTGGGGACAGACAGACAGATGGACTCACCGGGAGCTGAGCAGATCTCCTGGCTGCTGGGACTCAGTGCTGGGAACAGAAAGGTGCTGTGTGTTCAGTGCATGGCTAGAATCGCCCCTGAAAAGCTGATGGGGTCTCTGCTCTCCCCATGTCCCCCACTCCCGAGATGACAGCACCCCCTGCAGAGATGGGTGGGCTCTGGGTCTGTAACATGCCCCATTGCCCTCCCCAGCACCGTGCACTGAACGGGATTCATATGCAGGCACCTGGGAACCAGGGCCCCCCTCTCTCTTCAACACAGAGGAGCATGGGGCCTGGTTCTAGCCCCACCCATCTCACCAGGGACACCCCCGCCTGCTCCATGAGGCTGTGCCATGCACTGTGCAGAGCCCTGATCCCCCCCAGGTCCCCTCTGGGCTGGTGAGGCCCATGTAGGCGGCCTGGAGGGTTCTCATGCTCCCAGGGGATCAGCACTGAGAGTGTCTGTACAGGGCTTTGCTAACAGCCTGGCAGCGCCTACGTTCATCCCCAGATCCATTAACTGAGCTCAGCCCCTCACTTCCCCAGCAGAGCCTGCAGCAGGGAACACGCTACGACCAGACAGAGGGTTGGGCCCAGACCTGATATGGATGTTTGAGAGTCAGGCCCAAAGGAGAATGCTCGATCCCAACCCCCTTTTGTCGGTGACAGAACCAGAGCCCAGCCTGGATCCCAGCTCAGTGTTTCTGGCCCCTCGGTAACAGGGGGCCCTGGGGTTGGACCCTGATAATCCCCCACCCTCCAAAGGCAACAGCCCTCTCTGCTCTCTCTGCCTCCGGGCTGAGCTGCCATCCCATGAGCATTCTGCCCCGAGCCCAGCCTGTCCTGACTCCATGTGCCTGGCATGAGGAGCTTGGCCCAGTGACACGCCAGGGGTTTGAATACAGCCAAATGCCAGGTCACAGCTCCCAGCAAGGAACACCGGCCAGACTTGCAGCCTGGGGCCTGGACTGGGAAAGCAGGGACCCGGGGAAGGATTTGGAGTCCCAGGGGACAAGTAACTCGGCATGAGCTCCCAGGACGCCACGGGGGAACAGGGCTGATGCGCTCCTGGGCTGTGTAATGAGGATAGAAGGGAGCAGGAGCAGGGAGGGGATTTGCCCCAGTGTGCGATCTTGGTGTGGCCGATACTGGATCCTGCCCCCAGTTCTGGGGGCCCCTGTTTAAAAGGCTGTTGGGAAAGTGCAGCTGTGCAGCAGGTGCAGAGCAGAGCCAGAAATGCTGCAAGGGCTGGAGAAGAGGCCTCACGGGAGAGGCCGGGGGAGCTCCATGTGTGGAGCTGCTCAGACTGCTGGGCTGGTCATGGTGTCCAAGCTCCTTCCTGGGGAGAAACCCCAGGTGCTGACGGGCTCCTCAGTGCAGCAGAGACAGGCAGAACCAGACCCACGGGCTGGACGCAGAGTCTGGCCAAACTCCAGTGAGAAAGGAGGCAGCAGTTTCTCCCCATGCGGGGGATTAACCTCCGGTGCCAGCTCCCCAGGGAAGATGGGGACTCACAGCCAGGTCGGAGGCCTTTCTGGGGGATGCTTTAGTCAAACACAAGTGACTGGGCTCAGTGCAGGGGAGCTGGGGGAAGTTCTCTGCTCTGGGCTATCAGGGGTCAGACTGGATGGGCTAATGGTCCCTCCTGGCCTGAACTCTATGAAGCTGTGAGTATAACCCCAGCCTGTGCCGATTGCTAGCCCCGGCCCATCTCCAGCATCGAGCACTGGTTTGAGACAGTCCCACTGCCTCAAATATCACAACAGCACAACCCTCTCTGCCACTGAAGAGGATTTGCTGACAGTCTGCCCCAGGGGCTGCTCTCAGTTCTGTTTCCTTCCAACGTGCTACAAATTAGCACATGGGTCCCAGATACTCACAGTGCAGCAAGAGGCACAGAGACAGGATCATCGGGGCAGTAGGATGGATAGAGCCCAGCGGGGTTGGGATGGGACAATCCGCAGTCACTTCCAGCTCCCACCTGCCCCCTGTGCCCTGTCTGACTTCAGAAGAGGGGAAGCTCTGGGCTCTCTCTCTCTGCTCCAATCTGCCCAGGGTTGGATGCTCCAGCCAGTCCCTCTCCCTGCTCCCAGGACCCCTGGGGTCTTTAGGGCTTAGGCAGCAGAGATGCTGCAGCCTCTCTCTGACCTGATCTGTCCCCTCCTCAGGTCTGATATTTGCCACCACTCCCCATTTCCTTCCCCACGCCACCCCCCTTCCCTGGACTGCAAGATTAAGAACTGAAGAAGCCTGGTTTGCTTGTTTGAATTTAAACATATCACTGAGGAATCGCCTCCCATCCCATCTCACTGCCTGGGGACTGAGACACCTCTGTGGGAAGCCAAACAGCAGAGGGCCTCAAGGGAAACCTGTCTGGAGTACAAGGCAGAGCAGTTTTGCAAATCAACTTTTCACAGTAATTGATGCAGAAACTGATTGTCCTGGATGGTGGCTGGGCACATTTCACCCTTGGGATGCAGTCAGCTCTGCAGAGCAGCTGGACAGGGGAGGTTTGGGGGAGCTTGGCTGCTCAGGTGAGGGTCAGACGAGCACAGAGTGAAACTCCCTTTTAGAAGCAGTGCCCAGAAGTCAGCAGGGTGGAAAAGGGTAAATATTTTTGGAAAAATTTTATAAATAATTATTTCACATCTTTTTGTTAAAAACCATTTTTGTATTACATCCTCCCCCTCCCCCATTCCTGCCCTTCTCTTGATGGCAATATAGTAAAAATGGAGGGGGAAGAAATCTAAAACCTGAAACTTTTAAAAAAATCTTTTAAAAAGTGCGTTGTTTAAAGGAAAATGTTCATTGTTTTTTAATTTTCCAATTTTGTTTTTACAAACCCCCCAAAACAGTTTTAATTTTGTCTTTGGAAAATGTTTGACAAAAACTCTCACTAAAAATCTGTCATTTTTAGATCACAACATTGTGGCGGCTCTGCCCAGAGTGATCCCCGGGGCTGTGGGTCAGGCTGAGCTGCTGGCACCCTTGGATGGCAGCTGGGCCCTGCTTGTAGCTCAGACAATGCTGCCCAGAAAGGGCCTGATCCCTTCACTGACTTCACTGCTCTGGGGATCAGGCCGCCATGTAAGAGGGTCGGTTCTCTTGTGACAGAGAAATGGCTCCGGAGCTTTCACTTGAAGTCACCCCAACCCAGACCCCCCACAGGAACAGGAACAGGGAATGTCTCCACCAAGGGAGGGTGAAGGGGAGGTTGATGACAGGATCACGAACAGTGCAAAATGGGATGTGAAGAAGGGGAACAAAGCCCCTGCCTCTCCAGTCAGAGCTGCAAACACAGCTGAGAAGCAAGAGCATCCGCAGAGTGAGTTCCTCCTGCTGCACAGACCCTGCAGCTGCCTCACTGCGCTGACCCTGAAAGGAGCAGAGAGACGGCTCCACACAGGAGAGAAATGACCAGGGCTCCTCTCTAGGCTAGTGCTTTAACAGAGACTTGAAAGGAATCAGCTGCACAGAGCCTGTGATAGAGAGAGACTGATTGTTGATAGATAGATGGCTATGTATGGGGATAGAGACATAAACACAGGAAGCAGAGGGGATAGATAGATACAATATTATTTTTAAATACTGTGCTTGGTTTATCACATGGTTAAGCACAGAGACCAAGACTTTAAGAAAGTATTACTGATTTTGAGATACCAATTTAGGCCATCTTAAAGGGCTGATTTCTATCAGGTGAGGGCTCATTGCAATCTGTCTGTCACCCCTTAACATCTCCCAAGTTGGGCTGTCAAAATCACTGGTCATTTTGGAAAGTTTGGCCCGAAGTGCTTGTGCCAATTATGCATGTGCTGAATGTGTGTATGAGACCAGCTCTTGGGTTATGAGGGGCTGCATCCCCACAACCCATTCTATCCTTGGCCCTCGGGTGAGACTGCAATTGAGGGTGATCAGTGCCAGTTGTGATGGGGGATTTTGTGATAAAGCTACTCTGGCACAACCACGCTGTGCGGACACTTAGCGACCAGTCCAGTCCTCACTGCCCCAGTGTTCCTGCAGGGTGAACCTTTATCATTTCCTGCTGCGGCAACAGAGACAGCTGTGTGAAAGCTGTGGGCACCCTGACATGTTCCCAAAGCAGATGGACTCAACAAGCACTTGCCCCCATGAACCACAAACTTCTGCCTCTATAGTACTTCCCTGGAAGTTAACTGGTATCAGCGAAGGGATGAATTTATGCCGCTCCAGTTACACCAGTGTAAGTCCCTGTACCCACCTGGACTGTGGTATAAGAGCCTTTTTCTGGTTTATCTTATCTTGTTTTGAAAGTGATATAAACTATAAGGCATAATTTTTTTAACAGTGAGGATAGATAACCATGGGAAAAACTTACCATGGGCTGTGGTGGATTCTCCATCGCTGGCAGTTTTTAAATCAAGTGTGGGTGTTTTTCTAAAAGAGATGCTCTACTTCAAACTGGAATTATTTTGGGGGAGTGTGACACTCTGTACCTCAAAACAGCCCCTAGAACCCCCTTATTCACCACTATAATTTTGCTAAGTTATGTACAAAGTATGCCTTGTGAGGTGTCATTTTAATAGTCTTGATTTGTTGAACATTAACATCCTGTTGGATTATAAGTGTTATTGTAACCCACACATCTCCTGTGTGTGGTGTTCTGTCCCATCTGGTGGCACCAAGACCACTTAGAGAGAGAGAGAAAGTGCTTAACAAATCTGATCTACAGCCTTAGCTAGCAGGCAGTTGGCTATTGGCTCATGCACTAAGTTCCAGAGGTCCCAGGTTCGATGCCAACGGCCAGGGTCTGTCAGCGTTACACTATCACTGGATGTGAAGTTATGAAGTATTTCTATATGTGCTATTGAAATATGTTGGGAGATGCCCAAAGCCAACCTTTCAGTAGGGATAAAGGAGCAGCCATCATTGAGCAGACAGGCATTAATGGCTCATCAAGACCCCATCCACTATCTCAGAGACTTCTCGGAGGAGACACTTAGGCCATCAGGGTGAACTAACCGACATCACAGCAAGGCTCTTTCTAGCAGCTGGAAGAAAGTATAAAAGAGGGAGAATGACATCATCATTTGTCCTCACCACTCCCCCCCAAACATCTGGAAGACAAAGACTTTGAACTGGGGAAGTTTGAGCCCATTTATTGAGGAACTGTCACCTGCTTGTACCATCTGTTAGCGTGAGGCACTGCTTGATTCAAATCTTGCTTAGTCTGTTTAAGTAAGTTAAAATTTAGACCTCAAATTTATTTTTGTTTCTTAAGTAATCAACTTTGATCTCTATGACTTCTACTTACAATCACTTAAAATCTATCTTTCTGTAGTTAATAAACCTGTTTTATATTTTACCTAAAACAGTGTGTTTTCATTGAAGTACTTGGGAAATCTCTGAGACTACAAAGGCTGGTGTGTGTCCTCCACACATCAAGGGAGGGGTAAGCTAGGTAATGAACTTACACTGGCCAGGCTTCTGACCAGTGCAAGACGGTACAGTTCTGGGGTTCAAGACTGGGGAGCTGGGGGGAGCTGGCTGGAGCCTGCCTATTGATGGTTCATGAGTGGTTGGGAGATCAGTCATGTAACTCAGTTGTGTGTGTCCCTGCCTGTGGATGTCTGTGTAAGTGCAGTGCCTGTCAAAGGCTTGTAGCTTGACATCAGCAGCACAGTGTGAGAGGCAGCTCAGGTTGGTGGGTCAGTGGGCTCAGTGGTCCCACAGTCCAGGTTGCACCCCAGGGACCCCGTCAGATGGAGTTTTCTGGCCTGGGTTATAAGGAAGTCAGACTAGATGATCACAGGGGTCCCTTGTGGCATTAGAATCTGTGAACAACCCTGACAAAAGCTCTGATTCCACAATAAGAGTGTCCCCGTGGGAGTTATACCAGCAAAGCTATAGCGGTTTAATTATATTGATAAATTTCCCTGTGTATAGAGAAGCCCTGGGATAAACAGCTTTTCCCAGCAATGCTCTGCTCATCCTTGTACACCCGATATCATTGTAATATCTGAGTGTGTTATTGCACTCCATATGTTTATGAAAATATGCTTATGAGCATGAATATAATGTAACTGGAATATGCTTTATACAAAAAGTCTCTTGTAAGGTATCATTACAAAGCTTAAAATCTACTGAGTGTGTTCATCCTGTTTGTATGAATGTATCACTTGTATATGAAGCTAGAAATATGAAGTATTACTCTGAAGTCCTATTGTAATTATGCAAAGTGTGGGCCATTAATGGTGGCTTGGAATCTTGATGGCTTCCATTAACTTGGACAATTGGTTGTGAATGGCTCTGTTTACTTGCAAGACTTCCTGGGTACGTGCAGGCCAGAGCTGGAAGAATGAAGGCTGGGGTCTCACAGGGCATGTGAACATGTCACATGACACTGGAAATATGATGTAACTGGAATATACTTTATGCAAATAGTCTCTTGTAAGGTATCGTTACAAAGATTATGATCTACTGAGTGTGTTCATCCTATTTGTTTGCATGTATTATTCCTATGTCTCGAGTTAGGAGAACAAGATATAAACTTGTATTACCGATGCAAACATATTAAGTGGAAGCCATTAAGGGTGCTTCAGAATCAATGACCTGTAAATGGCTTTGTTTACTTGCAAACCTTCCTGGGTTCCTGCAGGCCAGTCCTGGAAGAATGGAGAATGAGGTCTCACAGGACATGTGAACATGTCACATGATACTGGAATCCATCTTAAACCTGGTGCTTTTCCATTTAGAAGGAGGGGTGGAAACCCAAAGAGAGACAAAGGATTCCCGCCTTGTGCCAAAGTTATAAAAGGGGGTGGAAGAGAACAAAGAGCGTTCCCAGTCATGGAGAAATCCCCTAGTTACCACCTGAGCTGGAACTAACTAGGATTGTACGAGGGGAAAGGATTGGGCCCAAACTAGGAAGGAGTCCAGTCTGTGAAAAGTTTCAGAGTAACAGCCGTGTTAGTCTGTATCCGCAAAAAGAAGAACAGGAGTACTTGTGGCACCTTAGAGACTAACAAATTTATTAGAGCATAAGCTTTCGTGGACTACAGCCCACTTCTTCGGATGCATAGAATGGAACATATATTGAGGAGATATATATACACTCTGTATATATATGCTCTCTGTATGTGTGTATATATATCTCCTCAATATATGTTCCATTCTATGCATCCGAAGAAGTGGGCTGTAGTCCACGAAAGCTTATGCTCTAATAAATTTGTTAGTCTCTAAGGTGCCACAAGTACTCCTGTTCTTCTTTTTGCAGTCTGTGAAAGAAGCTTATTGGAACATCTCTGCAGGTGGGATTTTATCTGTAATCAGTTTCTTAATGTATTAGGCTTAGATTTGCGTGTTTTGTTTTATTTTTCTTGGTATTTATTTTGCTTTGTTCTGTTATTTCTTGAAACCACTTAAATCTTACTTTTTATACTTAAACTCACTTTTGTTTATTAATTAACCCAAAAGTAAGAGGAGCAAACAGCTGTGCATATCTTTCTATCAATGTTATAGAGGATTTTAGGCTGTATAAGCTTTATACAGAGTAAAATGGATTTATTTGGGGTTTGGATCCCATTGGGAATTGGGTGTCTGGGTGCTGGAGATGGGTAACCTGCTGAGCAGTTTTTGGTTAAAGTCTGCAGCTTTGGGGGAGTGGACCAGACCTGGGTCTGTGTTTGCAGCTGGCTAGTGTGTCTGGCTCAGCAAGACAGGATTCTGAAGCCGCAAGCTGGCAGAGAAGATGGGCTTGTGCCAATTATACATGTCAGCACATCAGGTGACAGTCCCAAAGTGGTCTCTGTGACCGAACCCATCACACTGAGCCTCACACAATCATTAATGGGGTTTATCCTCACACACTCCTGAGAGGTAGGGAAGTTCATCCTCATTTCACAGATGTGGAAACTAAGGCACAGAAACAGATGAAGTGACTGAGCCCAGGACACACAGTAATCCACAGCTGAGTGAGAGATTGAAGCAATGGCTTGTGATCTCCCATTCCCTGCCCTAGACACTAGATCATCCTTCGTCCCCTCAGTCCCCAGCCCTCCCAAAGCCTGGGCAACAATGACAAGCCTTGTATCTGCCTGGAAGGCCAATGACCCTGGGTTATGTTAGCCAAAGAGGGGAAGAGCCTGGATGGGATGGGATTGGGAAACTGGGAAAATCTCAGAGACACAAGCTGGGAAATCTTGGGAAACCAGCTGTTCCAGGCACCCGCGCAGGGAGGTAACCACAGGATGATCTGACAGAGCCATGAACATCTGCAGAGTCTCCTGTGCAGATGCTTCTTCCCCCACCCAGCAGTGAGCTCTCCCCAGGCCTGACTCGAGCTGGCAGCCCAGCGGGGCGGGGGTGTATCACATGCTGTGATGTGGAATTGAAGAACCCGCTCACACAATGTTATTTTTGTCCTCACATGTTAACAGGCCTCATTCTCATTCTCTCTCCATTTAATCTGTTCTCATGAGGTTTCCAGGGCAGTTTATTTTCATAGTCGTACGTTTAAAGGCCAGAAGGGGCCAATGGGACATCTAGTCAGAGCGTCTGCGCAGCCCAGGCCAGAGAGTCTCCCCAGGGATCCCTGCATTGAGCTGCTAACTTCTGGCTGTGCTAGAGCATGTCTGGTAGAAAGAGACGTCCCCTCTTGGTTTAAAGACTCCAAACCGGCTCACATTTCTAAACACTAAGATGACTGTGGCTGATCAGTGCAAGAGGGGACCAGAGGGAAGGGAGATGCTGGACTGGGGCAGAGCAACTGGAGATGGGCCCTGAGGTTTCGTTCCAGCTGTGGATCCTAATCTGACCTTCCCCAGAGCTTGTGGGTACGGACTTGGGGTTCCGGTTTGGGTTTATTATAGAGACAGCCCCAGGCCACACAGTTAGGATCTAAACTCCCTCGAAGTCTGGGTGTGGGGACTTTCTCTCTGAGACCAAAAGTGCAATAGATATCAGAAAGGATGATTCAAGCCTGACAAATGAGGGGAAGAAGATGCTCGATCCGGGGTGGCTGAGCCAGCTAACGGTGAATGGGCAAGAGGGACGAGGTGAAGCTTTTGGCCTTGGCATAGATTTCAGGAAGCCGAATGGAGCGTACCCACGGCCTGACACTGATAGAAAACTAAATTTTAACTACATGTTTTGTTTATTTTACTTATTTATTTATTTGAGGCAGTCTCTGCTTTCTCTGAACATTTTTGCTTTTTTGTTGGAAAATAAAAAACGTCAAAATATTTTGGTTTTGGAAGTTTTCAGATACAATTTTTCAGTTTTAAGTTGCCAAAACCTGATATCCCCCTCCCCACTCCCCAGGTTTTCAGGTTATCAGTTTTTCAATGAAAAGTTAAAATTTTATCACTGAAGATTACAATGAAAATTCATCAAAATTTTCCACAGCTAAAACAATTCCACTTTCTGTCCTGCCCCAGAGTGCACCATGTTGAAGCCCTCACTGTTCATAGGTGGAATCTGCCAATGCTTTGTTCTGCCCTATATCCACAGGACTCCCCTGTGATCTCCTAGAGGTTAGTGCTCATTAGCCTGAAGGACTGGGTGATAAGTGTGGGAATCCTGGTAAGCAGAGAATCACAGAAATGTCAGGCTGGAAGGGAACTCCTGAAATTATCAGGCCCAGCCCCCAGCACCGAGGCAGGACCAAGTAAACCTAGGCCATTCCTGACAGGGGGTTTGTCCAACCTGTTCTTAACAATCTTCAATGAGGGGATTCTACAACCTCCCTTGGAAGCCTATTCCAGAGCTTAGCTACCCTTACTGGAAGAAAGTTTATCCTACTATGTAACCCAAACCTCCCTTGGAGCAGATTACACCCATTACATCTTGTCCTACCTTCAGTGGGACTGAGAACAATTGATCACCATCCTCTTTATAACAGTCCTTAACAGGTTTGCAGACTGTTATCAGGTCCCCCCTCAGGCTTCTTTTCTCAAGACTAAACATGCCCAGCTTTTTTAACCTTTTCTCAGAGGTCAGCTTTTCTAAAACTTTGATCATTTTTGTTGCTCTCCACTGGACTCTCCAATTTGTCCACATCTTTCCTAAAGTTTGATACCCAGAACTGGACAAAGTACTCCAGCTCAGACTCCACCAGCTCTGAGGAAAGCAGGACAATGACCTCCCATGTCTTATGTATGACTCTCCTGCTAATACATCACAGAATGACATTAGCCTTTTTTGCGACTGCAGCACACAGTTGACTCATATTCAATTTGTGATCCACTGTGACCCCCAGATCTTCCTCAGCAGTATTTCAACCTAGCTAGTTAGTCCCCATTTTGTAGTTGTACATTTGATTTTTCCTTTCTAAGTGAAATACTTTGCACTTGTCTTCCTTGAAGTTCATCTCGTTTGATTTCAGACCAGTTCTCCAATTTGTCAAGGTCATTTTGAATTCTAATCCTGTCTCCAAAGTGCTTGCAACCCCTCCCAGCTTCTTGTCATCTGCAGATTTTAGATATAAGCAGATCTGAATAAGCTCTCCCCTGACTTCTAGTGATGATCTGGGGAAGAGGACTTCAGGAGCCGACCTTGTTTGCATGGGCGCACCCACCCTGCCTAGGTGCTCAGCATGATGGGGCTGCTTTGTCCCAGTGATCACTTTTCGCAGGTGTTGGATCACAAGTCACTTTGTTATTGGGGGCGGGGGTACTAAAGGGTTGTTGTCCTTGTTTTGTGACTCAAGGGCAGCAGGACTGTGGGGACAGGTTCTTGCACCTGGTGGTGTGAGCCTTGCCTAAGGGTTCTAGACACCATTTCACCCTTCCTCGCTCCACTGTGCAATAACAGAGCTTGAGAGTCTTGTTGCAGACCAATAGAGTTGAAATCACTGGTAGCCAGGCCTAGCATTAGACCTGCTTTGGGACAGTGTGTCTGATGCAATGGACTGCCCAGTCTGCGCTAGCAGTGAGGCTCCCCCACTAACAGCTGAAATAACTGAGAGTGATGTTAAGTGGTGGGACCTGAAGACATCCCTGATGGTGAGGAGCTGAGCAGCAAGTGGCTGTCAGGGTGGCCGGTGGAGCAGAGCAGCAGGTTGCTGGTGGAGCGGCAAGCAGCTGGTGGCACGGAGTGGCTGGCAGGTCAGCCGGCAGAGTGAAGGGTCCAGCGGGGCGGCTGGCTGGGTGGCTGATGTAGAAGCAAGCGCCCAGACAGTGGACTGAGCAAGGTGCCCTTCCCCCACCCCCGCTAGGGTGGGAGATGAACTCCACAGATGCACCTGTGAACTTTGGGTCTTCACTAACCAAGGACAAGAACTGTGAGTGGGATGGGGTGAAGGGAGGGGCACGGTAAAGCAACTTTTGGGTGCTGGATTTAAGAACCTGAGGCAAAAGGACACTGCCCAATGTACTCTGTGATGGGTGTTTTGCTCAGATGGTTTTAAGCTTATGAATCCTGCTTGCGGCGTTTTCCCAAGTTAATGCTGGGTTACTTTCCCCCTTTTAATCAAAAGTTTATTTTCTACACTCAGACTCTGTACTTGTGAGTGGGGAAGTTTTGCCTTTTAGAGGCACCCAAGGGGTGGTGTGTAATTGTCCCAGGTTACTATGAGGGGCCTCAAGTTGGTTCTGTGTTCTATTGTTGAAAAGGAACCCCTAGATATTGAACCCGGCCCATTTTGCTGCCGACTCCAACTGACAGAAGAGTTACATATTAGCATACTCTCCATTCCATTATTCAAGTAATTAATGAAAATATAGAACAGTACCGGACCCAAGACTGACTCATGTGGGATTCTGATAGATACGCTTTCCCAGTTTGACAGTGAACCATTGATAACTATGCGTGAGTATAGTCTGTCCACCAGTTGTGCACCCACATTATAGTAATTTCATCTAGTAACTTCACATTTACCTACTTTCCCTACTGTGTCAAAAGCCTTACTAAAATCAAGCTATACCCCATCTATGGCTTCCCCCATCCCTAGCCAGTAACCCTGTCAAAGAAGGAAGGTACGCTGCTTTCTTTACAAATCCATGCTGGCTATTCCTTATAACCCTGTTATCCTCCAGGTGCTTATCAACTGATTGTTTGATAATTTGTTCCAGCATCATTCCTGGTATCAAAGTTAGGCTGGCTTATCTATAACTCCCTGGGTCCTATTTGCTCCCCTTTTTAAAGATAGGTGCTATTGTAACACTGATTGAGTCTGGTCATTGGCAGGCGGGATCAAACTTGGAACTTCTGGAGCTAAATGCATGAGCCTCTACTGCATGAGCTAAAAGCCACATAGCCCTTAGCTAAGGCTGTAGCAGACTCATTAATCTCTCTCTCTCTAAATGGTCTCAATGCCACTAGATGGGACAGAGCACCACACTCAGGAGGTGTGTGGGTTACATACTGCCCCTTGCTGAGGAAGTGTGTCCTGAGCTTCAGAGACTTCCCAGTTGAAATCCTACATCAGCCCCCACTTGTAACACCAACAGACCCTGGTTGTCGGGATTGAACCTGGGATCGCTGGAGATTAGTGCATGAGTAAGGCTACGACTATGTCACAGAATCTGTGACTTCCATTGACCGCTGTGACATTTTCTGCCCTAGGGCTGGAGCTCCCAGCCAGCCCCACCCTCGCCGCTCCCAGCCCCCAACCTGGTGGGGGGACCCCGCCGCTGCCCAGCCATGGTAGGCGGCTGGTGGACCCAGAGCTGCCCAGCCACAGCTGCAGCCAGGGCCAGTGGCTGGGGGACCCTGCAGCTACCAGCTGCCCAGGTGAGGGGACCCCACAGCAGCACAGCCCCAGAGGCAGGAGGACCTCGGAGCTCCCACACACTGCATTGGTGGAGCACCCGGGAGTCCCAGCAGCAGTGGGTGCTGAAGCCACCTATCCCTTTTGTCAGGGATATTTTTAGTGAAAGTCAGGAACAGGTCATGGGCTACCATGAATTTTTGTTTATTTCCCATGACCTGTCCATGATTTTTACTAAAAATATCCGTGACAAAAACTTAGCCTTATACACGAGCCTCTACTGCATGAGCCTAAAGCTACAAGGCTCTTAGCCAAGGCTGTAGAGCAGACTCATTAAGCTCTCGCTCTAAGTGGTCTTTCTGCCACTACATGGGACAGAACACCACACCCAGGAGGTGTGTGGGTTACACTATATTTGCCTTTCTCTAGAGGTGCAGGAATAAAGAAGCACATCTGCCAGGTGCTCTTGGTATCCTTTGAACCCAGGCATGCAGAGCACCACAGATTAGCAATCCAGCTTCTTAACCACTTGGTCACTTTATCAGCCTAAATGGCCCCTTTGCCTCTAGCTGTCCCTTGGTCAGACAAGGCCGGGCACCCAAGCCAGGCTAGAGAAAACATAGAAGGGGCGGGGGGACCTGTAAGCTGACCAGTGGTGTAGAGGCTTCATGAATAAGTCACATTCTTGTAAACTGGGTTTGAGTCTTGCTGGTGTAGGAAGTGCTCTGGCACCCAGTTTGTGGGGTGCTTTTCTTCTTTTGGGGACTGGGTGGAAGAGGCCTGGGAGAACAAGCTAGTGGGTGCCTCCACCAAAAGAAGAAGGGATGGCCAACAACGAAAGAAGGACTCAAACATGCATATGCAGCATGCAATAGATTAATGGGCCACACCACTAACCATTCAGCCATCTCACATGATGTATTAGGGAACCCTGCAGGCCAGCCCTATCTTTTTCTTCTCTACATTCACTTGGGTGCCTGGTCTTGGCTGACTAAATAACAGGCTCATACAAAAGAACCCCCAGCAGGAAAAGAGATGGCCAAAGAGCTAAAACTCATAATTTGGATAGATTTCAATCCCACCTTCATTGCTAGCCAGCCTTTCCTTTGGCACTGGCTCTTTCCTCTTCAGCCCTTGCTACCCCAGCATCCCTTACCATAAAAAATATTGTTCTCTGCAGTGTTGTTGTAGCCATGTAGGTCTCAGGATAGAAGAGCTGTGTAGCTTGAAAGTGTGTCTCTCTCACTAGCAGAAGTTGGTTCAATAGAAGGTTTTACCTCACCTGCCTTGCATGGCTAATAAAAACAAGACACATCCAAAAAACTGGGGCCCCAGCAGCCCCTGGGCCAGCTGGACTCCAGCCCGGCTCACAAAGGTGGGAATTTTGCATGGTGCCTCTCCAGCACTGGCACCTCAGCAAGCAGAGCCTGTCTCTTCCCCACGCTCGCTCGGGTGTCTGGCTGCAGCTGAGCAATGCCAGCGTAACCCCCGTGTTTGTGTTTCAGGGTGCGGTGATGTCACTAGGGGAACAAACAGTCAGGGGCTACGTGACCCTTTGCTCTGTGGGCTGGAGACTGGCTGTAGCCTGGTGGGGCCCTGCTAGGACGGGCCAAACCCTCCAGCCCTGGGTGCAGCGAGCTCGGGGGATGGGCTGGAGCCACCTGCAGCTACTTGGGAAACTCCTGTGGGGGGAGGGGCCTGGCGAGCAGAGTCAGTGACGGGACCGTCAAGGGGGGGAACGGCCAACTGCCACCTGGGGTGGATGGGGGAGCCCAACTGTCACCTGAGGAAGGATCTCAATAGTCTGGGTGTGGAGGTCTGTGTCAAGAAAAGCCCTCAGATGGATGGAGGGGGCAGGAGTTGGGTAGAGGAAAGGGGGTAGAAATGGGGAGGGGGAGGAGAAGGGAAGGGGTTGGAGATTGGGGAGGAGAACAGGGGATGGAAACAGGATGAGGGGAGGGGAGAGGAGCAGGATAGAAACAGGGCAGTGAGAGCCCAGACAGGGCCCAGGGGAGTCGCCCTTTTAGTCTCTGGTGCTCCGAGGGTCTCCCCCACATGCATGGGTTCTGCGATGTCACTGCGTCTGTGTGTTATTGCAGGGTCTCTTGTGGGTGGAGCTTGATAAATAGTTGATATTTTGGGCCGGCAGCAAACTGAAAAATCAGAGCAGGGATTTGCATTGGTTCCAAACATGTTTGGAATTTGTCAGTAAATCGGGAAAGTCTGTTTCAGGTCGTAGAAAATGTTTCATTCAGGGCAGATTCCTAAAAGTGCCTGCCCGTCCCAAACTTTGCCCTGGGGTTCGGAGCAAGGTCTTGAGCATGAGCATCCTCATCCCCAAGCACAGACCATTCTGGGCTGGGCTGCTCTCCTGTGGATGGTGTTCTACTTTGCATAACTACTTAAATATCAATAGGGCCAAAGAGTGAGCAAGTGAGAACAACTCTATAGGCTGCAGATTGAGGGGCTCACCTGGGCAGTAAGAGCTATGGATTCAAATCCCTCCTCTGAGTGAGGAAAAGAGAAGATTTGAGTCAGCGTCTCCTACCTCCTGAGTGCCTTAATCCCCAGGCTGGAGAGTCTCGTGCTCTTTGGTCAAAGGAATAGCAAATTATTAGCTGGTATTTAGGGGAACTAAACTCAGCAGCAGCTGTTTCTTGTGCCTCCATCACACTCTTCTCTGATCTACACTTTTCTTCAGGAATGTGCATGGTTACACACATTTGAGATAGAGATATGGATGCTGAAGTCGCTGCCAGGTCATCTGCACTCTGACTAACTGGAAGATCAGGCATCTCCTCCCCATTGACATCCTCACTTGGCCTGGAAGGCTCACCATGAACATTTGTGTCTATGTATCTCAGGAGAGCTCCTTCCTGCTTAGATAGAAAAGATTCCTTTGCTTTCTTTCTTTTTACAAATGCTGCCCCAAAGGGGCATTTTCTTCTTTCACTCATGACTAGGGTTACCATATTTCAGCAAGCAAAAAAGAGGATGGGAGGAGCCCCGCCCTAGCCCCGCCCTAGCCCCGCCCCATCCTGCCCTAGCCCCGTCCCTGCCCCTCCCACTTCACGCCCCCTCAGAACCTCCAACTCTTCCCCCCTGCTCCTTGTCCCCTGACTGCCCCCTCCTGGGACCCCTGCCCCTAACTGCCCCCCAGGACTCCACCCCCTACCTAAGCCCCTGCCTCTTGTCCCCTGATTGCCCCCTCCTGAGACCCTCCCCCCATCCTAATTGGCCCCCTAGGACCCTACCCCCTACCTGTAACCTGACTGCTCCAACCCTTATCCACACCCCCACCCCCAGACAGACCCCTGGGACTCCCATGCCCCATCCAACCACTCCCCACCCCCTAACAGCCGCCCCCGAACTCCCGACCCATCTAAACCCCTCTGCTCCCTGTCCCATTGACTGCTCCGATCCCTCTCCCCACTCCTGCCCCCTGACAGCCCCCCCAGAACTCCCAACCCCCCCCCTCGCTCCTTGTCCCCTGACTGCCCCCTCCTGGGACCCCTGCTCCTAACTGCCCTCCAGAACCCCACCCCCTACCTAAGCCTCCCTGTTCCTTGTCCCCTGACTGCCCCCTCCTAAGACCCCCCCCAACTGCCCCCCAGGACCCTACCCCCTACCTGTACCCTGACTGCCCAAAACCTTATCCACACCCTCCCACAGAAAGCCCCCCCCGAACTCCCGACCCCCCCGTCTCTTGACTGCCCCATCCAAAACCTCCCTGTCCCTTCTCCGACCCCCTGGCCCCCTTGTTGTTGGCCTTCGCCTAATGTCTCTGTGAACTTGCTCAGGAACGGCCTGAGCCGTTCATCCCGGCATGCTCGCCCGGCAGGCTGGCTGGCAGGGGAGGAGGAGCGGGGGAGGAGCTCCAGAATGCCGGAGACGATCTACAAATGCAGGGAGGGAGGGAGTGATCTCAGCTGCAGGGGGGAGGAGGGGCTCTCTCTGGCTGTCGGAGCCTCATGTAAGTGGCACCATCCATCCGGCTGCCCTGTTAGCCGCACGCGTTCTGCATGGGGGGGAGAAGTCCGGACATTTACAAATTCCCCCCGGATGCTATTTTTAGCTCAAAAATCTGGACATGTCCAGGGGAATCCGGACGAATGGTAACCCTACTCATGACTGCTGTTCTGTGCCAGCTATAGTGGCTCTCAACACTCAATTGAAGGGGACAAATAAGCAGGCTGGTAGCAGGGCCTGATTGAGGGAAGATACCAGCATCTTAAGGGCCTAATTGGCTCCTATTACTTCAGTTGACTGCTTGTTCTCCTCAAGTGGGTTCAGGGAAGCAGTAGGAAACAGGAAGCTCCCTGAGAAGCTGGTGTTAATCAGTCCAGGCTCCTGGGGTTGCTCAAGAGGTACATAAGAGGCTCCTCCTCTTCTCTCTTCCTGCAGCTCCTGTTGCTTTCTGTTATTCCCTCTCCCCTTTTCTCCTGCCTACCTCTTATGTCTCTTGTGCCCTCCTTCCTCCAGCACAGCGCTCCACCATCTCTGTGCATCTAGAGCAGAGACAATACATATGCACCAGCAGCAGACACAATTTTCTACGCTCTGGGTCCTTTTGATGCCCCCCCCACAGTCTGGCACCTGAGGCAGCCGCCTCAGTTCACCTCATGGTAAGGCCAGCCCAGCCCAGGAAGTAACTCTGAGAGGATGGGTAGGGGGCAGGGTGCTTCCTTTGCTGCCTGGGGAAAGTGAAAGTGTTCTTGGAGTCAGCAGCAGGAGGGGAGCTGCCTCTGTCCCCTCGCCCAGCAAGAAAAACCTGTGTTGCTGTTACTGAGCTTGTGCCTCCATCATTGTTCTAGGCCCTCTGCTGCTTTTGCCACCCCACCAAGAAGGAGACCCACAGTCCTGCAACACTGGGGACAGCGCTGGGATCAGCCGCTAGCAGGGAAGGAAAATAGCAGATGACAGCAGGGAAGAGGGAGACATGCAGCAGGGAGCCCCAGGAGTGGGAGGACCAAAATGTCCAATTTTTGTGCCTGAACCATTTCCAGGAGGGTGATTGGAGCGCCTAGATAGAGCTAAATCAAATTAAATCCACTTTAATTCTGACTAAGAGCATCCACATAGGGGTTTAACTAGTCCACTTAAACCCCCAGAGCTTCCCAGCTTCTGATCAGGGTCAGCTGAAAATTTTACATCAACGTTTTTTTTATAGAATATTAGGTTTTTGACTAAAGAAGTGTGTGTGTGTATAAAGTGTCTGATTTCCTTGGACATTTTCAAATGTTCATTGAAAATCCTCTCCCTGCCATATTTTTTGGAAGTTTTCAGCTGAAAATCCCCCCCCCCCCCCCACACACACACTTTTCAGGTTTTCAGTTTTTTAATGAAAAGTTACAATTTTTGTGTTGAAAGTGTAAATGGAAATTCATCTCAGGGGAAAAAAAATCATCTACCTGCCCCAGAGTCTTCACTGGTGAAATCTGCCATCCTCCCTCCTGCCCTTTGTTCTACATGAGGCCCCTGTGACCTCCTAGGGGTTAATGGGCATTGGCCTGATGGGCTGGGAGAGCTGTTCCTCTCTGGCTGGGAGGATGCTGTGATCCCCAGTGACACTTTGGAGGAGCCTTGAACTTCTGTTCTGGATCACACACACCCCCAGAACAGCACAGCCAGCCAGTATAAACCAGGCTGTGACACTAGAGGAGCTGGATTAGGTTCCATGTGTAACCCCTGCCCCACCAGCCCAGCATGGCTGTCTGGGCTCCTGTAGTGAGGAGAACAGGAAATAGGTTTCTGAGGTAGTTTTGTTACCTGGGTTTCTTTCAACCCAAAGCTCTTGGTAACTTTTACTCTGTGCGAGGTGGTGTCAGGAAATAAATCAGGGGAGACACGGCCGTCTGACCTATAGATGGCTGGCACAAACAGGACAACACAAGAGTGCTTTTACTTAAAGCTAAACTTTACCAGTCTCAAGCACTTACACACATCCACAACAAGATTAGTAAAACCCCACAATCCTTGATAATTACTGAAGCTGAGTGTGGCTCTCGAGTGGCACAGCGGCAGCACGTCTGCCGGTGGGGAACACAAGATGCATCCAGAGGGAGAGACTGGTCCCGAAGAGTCCCCCCATCTCAAGCTTTTCCCCCTTATTTATACATTAGTAATACAATGACATGTCCCTTAAAGAAAACTTGTCAAGCAAACAGTTCCAATGGGAAGCAAGAGGCTCCTTCTGATTATTGATTAACCAGGTGTGGGTCTTCCCAGAGTTTGCAGCTTTGAGACCCCAATAGACATTCCTGAGGGTACATCCTGCTCTTTTAAAAATGCATGTATCAGCAACTTTAACACAATTCTTATCAGGAAGGACTCCGGGTCAAGCTGTCCTTTCTGAGGCACCCAAAATTCCCCCTCCCCTGCTGACTTGGTCAAGCTGAGATTGCTGAATGGCCAATTTACAGTTTGTTGACCAGGTTGCTTTTTAACAATAAGCCATGGTGGTTTGAGGCACTTTACTGGTTTGCCAAAGTCTCCCCGTACAGTTACAGACAAAAAGCTAGCAGCTCTGTCTTTAGCCAGGTGGTAGTGACCCCTGCATTTTGCTCTATAGGGCCTAGGCCCAATCCCAGCATCCCACCCAACCAGGGTTACCCAAATGATAAGCAGATCAGAACCGTTAACAGAGCTTATTCCATAGCTTGAGTAGCAGAGGTCTGTGCTGTCTGGAGCATTGAAGATGCTGCGTTCAAACCCTACTGATGATCCCAGTAGGAGCACAGATACACTTGGGCACAATCACAACACTGCCTCCTTAAACATCATTGGTGCCGTTCTACCCTGCGCCTCCTGTCCCACATTCAAGCCCCTTGCATTATTTTGCACTGAACCTTAGACCCCTGAACTGCTGTTTTCTGTGCATAGGACAGGGGGCAGCTTGGGCTGGGGTGACGGGATGGGAGTGTGGAGCAGCTCCATGGGCAGGGGAGTATCAGCATTCAGGGCTGACCTGCAAAGGGCCTCCCAAGCGATGCACAGGAGGCCCATCGCTGTATGAGCTCCTCACTGCTCACCGTGTCTCCTCAGGTAACTGAACACCTGCCCTGCGTCCCCTGGCCAGATCATACCTCTGCTGCACTAAACAGGTTAATGTGTGACAGATGCCCTGGTGCTTTCACTTTCCAATCCCCCATTTCCCTGTCTGTCCCAGAGCATTCATTCAGTTCCTTGGGTGCTCTGTGTGATGCCTTGGCCCCAGGCTAACTGCATGGCATCACCTGGAACACGCTGAATCATTAAGGTAGGTCCTTCCCCGTTATTACCCCCTTTCCTTCACTCTCAGGGGTGCTCACACTCCTGCCCCCTGGAGCACGTCCGCCCTGCCATGGCCTGTTCCAGTAAATGGAAGATGTCTCCCTGGTTGTTATTATTACATGTATTACAGTAGCATCTAGAGGCCCCGGATGAGATCTGGGTCCCCATTGTGCCAGATGCTGCACAGACCCTGACTGAGATGAGGGTCCCATTGTGCCAGGTGCTGCACATACAAACTTTGAGAGACCATCCCTGTCCCAAAGAGCTCTATCTGGCAAGACTTTGTCCGTGCGCTGGTTCAGACCCTTTCAAGTTTTCTCTCCATGGAACATTATGTTGTGTTAGAACATGTGTTAACCCAGCATAGGACGCTGAGCACACAGGCCTGATCTGTGCTGGAGGGATGTGTGGTGTTAGATAACGTATTAACTGTCAGACCTAGTAGTTCATCAAGCCCTCAGCCAGAGCCGGCACAACCCATTAGGCGACCTAGGCGCTCGCCTAGGGCACTACAATTTGGGGGGCGGTGACCGCGGTGGTATTTCAGCGGTGGGACCTTCCTTCACCTCTGTGGGGGGGCGGCATTTCGGGGCGGGACCTTCCGCCGCTTGGGCGGCAGAAAAGCTGGCGGCACTCCTGCCCTCAGCTCGCGCTCTGCCAACAGTGTCAGCCTTGAATGTCAGCCTGTACCTGTCCCCTCGAGCACCTCCGCACTTTCTCCCCCACTGCCGCCATGTATGGGAACAGCTCCCCACCAACGTTCACAAAGCCACCATCTTCCCCTCCTCGAAATCCCTCCTTGGAGCTACCTCTGCCATGGGGCCTATTGAGTGCTGCCGTCTGGCTCTGACTAGGCTAGCGGCCAGCTAGGACTCAGCTTCCCTGCTACACTCCCTTTTCTGTCTTGTTATTTCGTCCTCCCAGCCCCTCACCACCAAGGGATTTGTCTGTTTCACCCCCTGGCTGTGTCCTGACATTTAGAATCAGACAGTGAGTACTCTGGGGCAGGGACTGTGATTGTTCCATTTCTGTACAACCCCTGTGGTGGTGGGGTTTGGAGAGTGAGCCCACCCCACATTACTGCTGGTTCCTGTCCCATGGGGCTGGGCCTGGATCCTGACTCCAGTTCTGTGAAGCGGTGTGCAGGCTAGCAGTGCCAGCCTGGGTGTCTGGCTGGTGAGTCTTGCCCACATGCTCAGGGTTTAGCTGATCGCCATATTTGGGGTCGGGAAGGAATTTTCCTCCAGGGCAGATTGGCAGAAGCCCTGGCAGGGGGGGTTCACCTTCCTCTGCAGCGTGGGGCACAGGTCACTTGCTGGAAGATTCTCTGCACCTTGAAGTCTTTAAACCATGATTTAAGGACTTCAATGGCTCAGTCACAGGTTTGATACAGGAGTTGGTGGGTGAGATTCTGTAGCCTGCATTGTGCAGGGGGTCAGACTAGATGATCATAATGGTCCCTTCTGACCTTAAAGTCTATGATTCTAAGAGGTCATCTAGTCCAATTCCCTGATCAAAGCAGGACCATCAGCAACTAAATCATCCCCGCCAGGGCTTTGTCAAGCCGGGCCTTAAAAACCTCTAAGGATGGAGATTCCACCACTTCCCTAGGTAACCCATTCCAGTGCTTCACCACCATGCTAGTGAAATAGTGTTTCCTAATATCCAACCTAGTCCTCCCCCACTGCAAATTGAGACCATTGCATCTTATTCCATAATCTGCCACAGCTGAAAACAGCCTAGCTCCATCCTCTTTTGAACCCCCCCCTTCAGGTAGTTGAAGGCTCCTATCAAATCCTCCCTCACTCTTCTCTTCTCCAGACTAAATAACCCAGTTCCCTCAGCCTCTCCTCGTAAGTCATGTGCCCAGCACCCTAATAGTTTCTGTTGCCTTCCGCTGGACTCTCTCCAATTTGTCCACATCCCTTCTGTAGTGGGGAACCAAAACTGCACACAATACTTCAGGTGTGGCCTCACCAATGCCGAATAGAGGGGAATAATCACTTCCCTCGATCTGCTGGCAATGCTCCTACTTATACAGCCTGATATGTCATTAGCCTTCTTGGCAACAAGGGCACACTGCTTACTCATATCCAGCTTCTTTTCCACTATAATCCCCAGGTCCTTTTCTGCAGAACTGCTGCTTAGCCATTCAGTCCCCAGCCTGTAGCGGTACATGGGATTCTTCCTTCCTAAGTGCAGAACTCTGCACTTGTCCTTGTTGAACCTCATCAGATTTATTTTGGCCCAAACCTCCAATTTGTCTAGGCCCAAACTGGCTGTTGGTGATTCTCTTCACAGTGTTTAACACACTAAGTGATGGAGGCAGTGGTGACAGGTCCAGGGGCCAAGTTACATGTCTGAGGTTGGGTCTAAGTGGTTCTGAGTGGGTCAAAGGGCATCTAGCTGGTGTCACAGCCATGGCTAGGGTGGGGAGGAGTCATCAAAAATTTCCCATTAGAACTCTTGTTTCTGACAAACAATATCTGTGTAATAACAAGATTTTGTTAGAAAACAAAACAGTTTCATTTTTCAGGTGAAAGTTTCAGGTTTTGTTTAAAAAAAAAAACGGAGGAGATTGGGGAGGGGGGTCATTTTTTTTTCAATTAAACCTGACATTTTTTGCTGAAAAAACCTCCAGACCAGAACTATTTTCCAATCAGCTGTATGGATGAACCCTGAATGAGGATGGTCATTTTACAGAGGGGTCATTTTAAAGGTTCATTGTGCTATTAGACCTATTGTTATTTTAATTACCATAGCGCTTACATGGGGATCACTGCAGGAGCTGGATGTATCTCTTGACCCTGAATTAACTTTGTAGCTGCACCCAGGCTGTGTTCACCTAAACTCCCTAGGGCGTGTGGTCCAGGTGCTTGTCTCTGACATGGCCAGTTTCTTAGGCTTTTGGAACCTACATTCAACCTTTCTGACCAAGGACAAGGAGGATTTTAAAGACATTTTTCTGACTTTGTGTTATTGAATTAGTGCAAAGAACAGCACATCAGTGGTTCCGAGGAGGAAACTGCCTTTTGTTTGTCACACTGGCAGGTGGTCCGTTTATTTCATTCTTCCCCATTCCAGAGATGATGGCCCTGATTCTGTGCAAGCTGAATTTTCCAAGCTGAAAGCCAGCTGTGTCCCCTTCTGGCACACAAAGACCTTCCCAGGGTGGTTCTCTCATGTGTTTGATGGATTCCTTCTATTGGGTTTTGGTCTGGGGTTAATTTCCTCACTGAAGACCCAGTTTTGCATCTGCTATAGATTTAGGGCCAGATTTTTACAGGTACTTAGGTGCCGTGTGGGATGTTCAAAAGCACCTGGGTGCCTAAAACCCACTGAAATCGGCCCTTGGTCTAAGGCTGGACTCAGTCACTACGGCCCAGATCCCGCCCTGCTGGGCTCCAGGCCAGCAGCACAGAGCTCTTCTAAAGCCAGCAGATCTGGCCACTGGAGGGTTCCATCTCTCTAATGGAACCTGCATGATACAGAGCCACCTTAGCAGCCCCTGTGCCACCCCCTTCCCAATAGTTGGTGCAAGGGCTGTGGCTGGAGAAGGGGAGAGGCTGAGGCTGCCTTATGCCCTGGTGATCCCCAATTACTGAAATGTCCCCTTTGAGCTAATAGCAGCCAGCACAACTTACAGCAGCCCCCATGCTGCTGTAAATTGTATCAAGATGGCCCCAGAATTGGGGAATCACAGAGGTGGCTTGACACCCTCTTGGCAAGTCGCCTTCCTGAGTCACACATATCACTCCTTGTCCCCAGCTCAGGATCTGGGCCTATCGCTCTAAAAAATATAGATCTGAGTCTGCTCTGACTTCCATGGGTCTAAATCAGGAAAAACAAAATTAAAGTGAAGGATTTATGACTGATTTGCCTCACCACAGCAGCTGGGACATACTGGCCCATTGCTTTTATAGGCAAATGAGTTGAAACTGATTGTTGTATTTCACTCTGCAGAGGAAACAGTTAAAGGGTAATAGGCTAATCAGCATCATGTTAGCACATCATTGCTATCCAAGTAGGAAACTAATTCACCTAGTCTCTGAACATAGAAAAAAGGATAAAAAGTAACTAAACAATTCATATGTTCAAAATAAGTGGGAAAACATGTTTATAACATTTTATCTTATTTTTCTCTTGGGAACCTTTTTTAATAGTGGAAGGATCAGTTGCAGGATTAAAAAAATTCAAAAATAAAATGCACGTGCCAAACTCTAGTAAGAATAACCCATGACCTGAGAGTGAATTAATTGGCTCATGGACAGGGATTTTCCAACAAAATATTTTTTTCGTCAGAAGATTCTGATTCATCAGACCCAAAACTTTTTATGGGAAAGGGCTCATTCTGGGGGGAAAATAATTGGATTTTTTTTTCAGGGTATGTGTGTCCCAGAGTAACCACCTGGTCATGGCACTTGCCTGGGAGGAGACCCAGGTCCAAAACAGGCAGAGGAAGGTCTTGAACCCACCATGAGGGTATTAGCTATTCTGGGGTGCATCTGTCTCATTTTCCATGAAACATTTTGACAGGTCTCAGATTCACCACATTGTGGAACAAATTACAAAACCCCACCATTTTTTGTGGGATGGAAATGTATTTTCCAGCCAGCTCTGCTCTTGGTGAACTGCTTGGATATTTGTAGGCATGCAACGTTCATTTTCAGATCATACCCAGATCATACACTAATAAGCCAATGGACGCACATCATGTTTGTGGGAATGATTCCAATTTTCCCTTTATTTATTTTTTTCCATTCATATGTGGAATGAATTTTGTTATGTGCATCAATATCGAGGTAATGTGCGGATATGCACCAACAGTAGAAACAAAAAAACTAGATATAGTTTATATTATAAAAAGCTAACATAGGAATAACACACTCACCTGTGCCAGTCAGGACAGATTAGGCATTTTACAACTCACTACTCAAATAATTAAATTTAAGCATAAGAGAGAAATAAAATTATGAAATGCACAGACCAGTCAAAATACTAAAATAACAGCACTTTGAAAGAATAAAATTACAGAGAATATATCAGAGAATATCAGGATTGGAAGGGACCTCAGGAGGTCATCTAGTCCAACCCCCTGCTCAAAGCAGGACTAATTCCCAACTAAATCATCCCAGCCAGGACTTTGTCAAACCTGACCTTAAAAACCTCTAAGGAAGGAGATTCCACCATCTCCCTAGGTAACCCATTCCAGTGCTTCACCACCCTTCTAGTGAAAAAGTTTTTCCTAATATCCAATCTAAACCTCCCTCACTGCAACTTGAGACCATTACTCCTTGTTCTGTCATCGGGTACCACTGAGAACAGTCTAGATCCATCCTCTTTGGAACCCCCTTTTAGGTAGTTGAAAGCAGCTATCAAATCCCCCCTCATTCTTCTCTTCTGCAGACTAAACAATCCCAGTTCCCTCAGCCTCTCCTCATAAGTCATGTGCTCCAGCCCCCTAATCATTTTTGTTGCCCTCCGCTGGCCTCTCCAATTTTTCCACATACTTCTTGTAATGTGGGGCCCAAAACTGGACACAGTACTCCAGATGAGGCCTCACCAATAATATATGTGCATTGCAGGAAGTACCAAGAAGTAACAACAACAACAACACAAGTATGTGTTGGGAGGTCAGTGTGAAAGAGACAGAGTGAGAGATGGAGTGTGTGTGTGTGTGTGTGTGTGTTTGAGAGAGAGAGAGACTGTGTGAGAGAGGCATAGTGTGTGTGTGAGAGAGCGAGAGACAAAGGCAGTGTGTGAGAGAGACAAAGGCAGTGTGTGAGAGACACAAAGACAGAGTGTGTGTGGGCTGGCTGCTGGGGAACTGCATGAGCACAATCACACTCACCAGTCTGAAGGCTACTTCAGACCACAGCAGCTGCCAGCAGCTCCATCTAACTCCAGAGCCCTGTCATCAGTGCCCCCTCCACCCCGCTCTGCATAGCCAGCAGGAGGGTCCCAGAAGCAGCTGGCCAGGGGCTCCAAGGCAGAGGGCAGGAGCAGTGCGGCAGCAGAGCAGCAGGGCGAGGGGCACCTAAACACAAATGGCTGGATGTGCATGGCTCTGCTAATCAAAGTACGCAGGATTTGATTTACTCTTGTGAAGCCATGCAGGAGTGCAGCTTAACGGGAACACTGATGATAATTGTAACCCTTCTGCCCGTCTGAGTTGGCAGCAACAAGGGCTGGGTTCAGTATCTAGGGGTTCCATTTCAATAACACAATGCAAAACCGGCTTGAGCCCCCACCCAATGATCTGTGACAATTACATATCACCCCCCGGGCACCTATAAGAGGCAATACTTCCCCTCTCGCAAGCACGGAGTGTAGCAAATCCTTTTAATAAAGGAGGGAAACAATGCGGCATTATGTGGGGGAAACACCACAAACAGGATTCATAGCACAAACCATGAGCAGGGTCTTCAGTCCAGCAACCCCAAAATCACCCAAAAGTCCAATAACCCAACAGTCTCTGTCCCTGGCCAATACAGCCCCAGAGTTCGAAAGTTTATCCACAGAGTTTTACCCCCCGCACCTCTGTGGGGTTCTGCTGCAGCCTTCACCTCAAACTGCTCCACTCTGCCAGCTGCTCCACTCCACCAGCCATCCCACAAACTGCTCCACTCTACCAGCTGCTTGGCAAAAGATCTTCAGGCCCCCCATAGTTAACACAGCAGTCAGTGATTTTAGCTTATAGTAGGGGAGCCCAGTGCTGGTGCACAGTTAGCCCAAAACAAATTCAGCTCAGTAGCCTGTAACAAGACTCCTACTACATTCAACGTTGTGGACAAGAAGAGGAAACAGGGTTTGAGGCCCTCAAAGGGGAACCTATGCCATCAGGTACAAAAACCTGTTCCCTGGTCTCTCACATTTCCCTGGGTTTTGGAACCCATGTCCCTTGTCTAGCGAGTGCTACTTAGTTGATGGTGAGTCCCTCTGTCATAAAACAGTTCCACTGGCCTTGATTCACATAATCAGAGTAACAACACTTTATTCTTCCTGACCCAATAACAGAAACTGGGGATCCCACAGCAGCCAAAGTGAACATTTGGGGCTGCTGTAGGCTCATGCCAGGCACGGTGGGTGTGCCTATGCAAACAAGATCAGCCCCTGAAGTTCTTTTGCACAACACGCCACAATTCACCACCAGATGTCAGGGTAGAGCTCATCCTGACTCTGCTTACATAACTCTCTGAAAATGAATAATAAAAACATCCATTTTAGCACAAACAGAGGCTGAGAGGAGTTCGTGCAACACCGACCTTTATTTGTTTGTGGAAATCATCAAATATCTTTAGGACAACATCCTCCCATTGTTTGAAGAAAGGTTCGACACAAGGAAGCAGAGGCAGAGTGGTGATGGGATGGAGCATTCCACCCAGCAGATACAGGCACTGCGATTCTGTGACATCTTTTGTGAAAGTGACGAAGAGTTTAGGGATGAGGAAGATCATAATTAGCTCCAAGGCTGCAGCAGCTAACTCTGCCTTTCGGAGGAAAAAATACACCCTGTGAATCTGGGAGCCAGCCCAATGTAGATGGGATTAAGTCTAGAAAAAAAGAGGATAATCTGGGAGCAAATGGGAGCAAATGCATAGAAAAACCCAGGAGTCTATAATCAAATAATGGGGAAAAGTGAAGACATCCCTAGTCTTGCTTTAAATGGGGCCAGAATTCCTAGTACACTCTGGCTGCTTCACACTGCACCAGTGTCCCAAAGCAGCTGTAATTAGCTAGCTAGTTAAACTGGGTGCACAGCTGTTCGTCATCAGAGAATGGTGCAAAGCAACCGAACAGTACTGGTGAATCTGGCCCGTGGTACTGCAGAAAAACATGGCATGATGGTGGCTTTTCCCTAGTTTTGGGAGGTGTTTTATGGGAGCCCCTTACATTGCTGAGCTGTGTTTGGGCTCTTTTAAGAAGTTAATTTCTTTGTACCTTGCTTATGAAAAGAAACCCACTACCTTAGACCAGCTTTTTTCAAATGTGTAACCCCATAAAGGGCTGGTCTACACCGGGAATTTACATTGGCATAGCTGTGTCTCTCAAAATCTACACACACACCCCCCCCCGGGAGCTGTGGCTATATGGACCTAACCACCCTCAGTGTAATCAGTGCTCTGGCAATGGAAGAATTCTTCCGTCAACCTAGCTACTGCCTCTTGGGAAGGTGCATTATCTACTATGCCAATGGAAGAACCCCTCCTGTCAGCAAGGTAGAGTCTAAACTGTAGCACTACAGTGGCACTACTCCAGCCCTGCAGATGCACTGTTTCAAAATTTAGACATGTCCTAAAGATGTGAATTAAAAGTGGATTAGCTAAACTGCATTAAACCCCTGTGTGGACACTCTTGTTAAGGGTATGTCTACCTTTAAAACACCAACAGGTGGGAGCTATGTCAATGGGAGAAGCTCTGCCATCGACGTAGCACTGTCTAAACAGCTCTTAGCACTGTTAAGGTCATTGTTAGAACTACCTGGCTCCAGGGTATGGAATTTTCACACCTGTGTGACGTGGTTAGACAGACGTAGGTCTGTTGTGTAGACCAGACCTCAGAGTTAAATCAGGTTAGCTTAATTCACTTTGAATGAATTCCCAGAAGAATTCTATCTTGGTGGGAAGTGTCAGAAAGATTGGATAACCTTACAAGGGAGGTGGGTGCGTAAAAAATTGTGTCTATAGTGGAAATCTATCTTCAGGCTAAATTTTGTTCCAGCCACTGCAACTTAATACAGCACAATATCATCCCAAAACATGGTTATTAGTGAGATATTCATGTTATCTATCTTTTATTATAGAGGAAAATGCTGAAATTAGCAATGAGATTCTTGTTATTTTGCCTCCGAGGTGAAGCTGCCAATAAGGAAATTGTTAGAGAGGATGGATGGTGTTTTCTTGTTCTTAACATCTGCATCAAATTCCCCAGAAACACTGTGCTAGTCAAATATTGTATTGGACAAAAGTCAGAAGCAAAAAACAAATAAGAAATGAAAACATTTTATTGCAAAACATGTTATGAAGACAGCATGACAATGTATGTTTAAAAAACACAGATTTTTTCATCAAAATACATTCATGAAAACCTTGATTTCAGTTACATCAGTATAAAACCAGCATCAGTGTCATGTTGTATTTATTCCTCTTTAGTTGAACAAATTCTCATTGTTGTTTCTTTGTGTGAATTTTTAAAGAATGGATAAACCTCTCCTGAGAATGAACAATTGTGAAATGTGAAAAACACAGACATGTCAGTTGCATTGAAAAAAGTCACCTGCCTGTCTTGGCAACTAAGGTAAATTCCAATTTTCTTGGGCTTTTTCTGCACCATGACCCGAGTCCATGGATCTGTTTTTGCCCAATAATCTCTCCCACTCAGACCCAGAGCCCAGAATCCCTCTTTAGGGGATAAGGAAAGTTTTCCTTTTCTATGTATTGATTTTCTGGCCACCCCCAGGTCCCAGTCATTGCTGCTCACAACCTCCACCTCCCAGTAGTGCTTTCCAGAGGAGAATCCTTCAGAGCCCAACACACAGACGGTCGAATCGAACCTCTCTGGATTTGGTGGAACTTTTTGAGGTTGCGCTTCATGTGTAAAGCTCTTCTCATCCCCAGAAATGGAGAGGTTGGGGTGAGCTGTGACTCCATGAAGAGTGATGTCATCTACAGGAAGAATGTTTTCTTTTTGAGAACCACTCCTATAATACTAGTATAAACTGGAATAGGAGTGAAACATACACTATGAGCCTTCTCCTGCCACCTCTCCTCATGCAAAGCTCTTACTGATTTCAATGGGAGTTTTGCCTGAGTAAGGATTGCAGGACTTGACTAGTACTGCACACTTGTCAATTCAATGTTGCATTGAACTATTTCGGAAATGAGACTTTGTGATATATACACAAAAATAAAAGTGATCCGGAATTGTTTATTATATTAGAACTCAAATT
Source organism: Malaclemys terrapin pileata (assembly GCF_027887155.1). Taxonomy (NCBI): domain Eukaryota; kingdom Metazoa; phylum Chordata; order Testudines; family Emydidae; genus Malaclemys; species Malaclemys terrapin. The sequence continues at coordinate 4,614,377 of NC_071524.1, forward strand.
GGGCCAGATTTGAGAGCTGAATCAGGCCACTATGTGTCTAATATTATGGGATGTTTTGTGTGGGACGAATGGCAAAAATACATTTCTTGTGACAGCTAACTATGATGAGAAGTTCATCATAAAATACAGAATTGGATTATGAAGAACTCAAACACTGGTCATGTCAACATACCCCTATTACTATCATTGTAAATAAATACGATGTGCATAAATAATAAAACATTATAATTATTCATTAAAATAAAGTTTTACCTAATAATTAGACCTGGAATCAGGACTCCTAGGTTCTGTTCCCAGCTCTGCCGCTCTGTGACTTTGGTCAGGTCACTTAAGCTCTCTGATAGTTGGTTTACTCCTCAGTAAGTTCAATATAGTGCCAACCTAATCAGGTGCTTTATAATTGTTTGTAAAGAGCTCTGAGATGGTTAGTATAAAACTGCTGTAACAAGCAAATTATTATCTGCATTATCTTCACTGTCAGATAACCATCACTGTGTCCTTCCTCGCCTCAGCATCATTTTAATTTTCTCTCACTATAATTATTATAATCAGCAACATCACAGTCAGTCTCCGTTATCACCAGAGCCAATGATCCCACCACTGTCTTCATCATGGTGCCCTCATAAACCTCATCGACTCACTCCTGACCATGCCTGTCACCATTGCAGTCCCCTTCGTGGTCCCACAACCATTGCATTATGATTCTCATCGCAGTCTCCATTCCTGCCACCACATCATCTGTGCCTTCACTGTGGCCGAAATCGCAAAGTTCCTCCTTAGGCACTTTTTAAAATCCTGCTCCAAGTAAACACTGAGGCCCAGCTCCTTGAAGGTATTTAGGTGCCTAACTCCCATTGGGATCATTACCTTGGAGGAGCTGGGCTGAAATGAGTTGGAGTGCAGGTCTGTCAGAGGGTAGCTGGCCTTCTGAAGGGGTCAGGGGCCTAGCCTTCCCCTGACAGGCTCCACAAGGGGGCATGAGGAAGCTCAAGTTCACCTGGGAGTAGTTACCTCACTGAGTAACTGGGGAAAGGGAATTACGCAGGGAAGCACTGGGTATTGATAAAAGGTTAAGGGCCTCAGTGAGAGGGGGAGCTCCTGGGGAGAAAGGGAGCAGCCAGAGAGGCAGAGGGATTGCAGAGACAGGATCCCTCCAGCACACTGGGGAGAAGCTGCTTGAGAAGCCAACATGCCAAAGAGAGAGAAGCAGAGAAAGAAGCTGGGGAAACTCCAGAGCAGGAGCAGTAGGAGGTAGCTTAGGGAGCAGTAAGGGAGAGAGAAGGACTGGTTCTGGCTGTTCCAAACAAGGACCCGGAGATGGAACCCAGTGGAGTGGATGGCCCCAGGCTCCCCTACCTACTCCAGCCAAGGAATTTGGAGAAGAAGGCTCTAAAACATGGAGATCTAGGGCTCTCTACCCCACTAGAGTCAAGGAACTTCCAATTCCCCATGATCCTGAAGGGGACTGAGACTATTAAGGACCCAGCGAAAGGGCTAGACAAAGAACTTGACAAATTCAGAATTGAGGGTGGAGGCATAAGGGGGATGGAGTCAGGTGCTGTATCTCTCCATCCTGCCAAAGTGGGGTACTAACAGATATAGGCCCCATTTACAAGGCCCCATTGAGTTGCAATGATATTTGTGCTGTGAAATCACTTAGATGTTTTGGAATATCACACCACCAGTCATCACTCAGGGAAATCTCTCACTGGGGCTGATTCTGAACTGACTGCTGTAATTCAGGAGTAACTCCATGCAAGTCAGTGGAGTTACAATGGTGTGAAATTAATGTAAATAAAGTCAGAATCAGGCCTTGAAATTAGTTTAGGAGCTGGGAAGGACCTTAGGAGCTGTGTCTCTGATAAGAACAGGCCGTGTTTCAAGTTTAATTATAGTATTAAACCTGCTGATTTTTTTAATAATAGAATAGATTTTAATGTATTGAGGTTCTCACGCTGCATCTATCACCATAGCATCAGCACCTCTCTGCATGTGCTGTGTATTCTCTTACCTGAATTGTTCCGAGCCCTTCTCCATTCTGAAACGAAAGTAAGAAAACAGCAGACATTGAATTAAGAGAGGCATTGACTGCAAATTTCCTCCCTCCAGCAGCAGGGAAGTTCCAGACTGAGGGCAAGTGAGGATGCCAAAAGCATTAGGTGGTGATTTCTTTTGCTGGAGTTAATATAGACAAAAATGGCATGTGAATGGTCATACTCTCTCTCTGTGTGTGTCACACACATGGGGGCTGTTCTGAGCTAAGATTAGAAACCAGGGCAGGAGTACTGATCTGTCTGAGATCTGCTCTAACTGTCTTGAACCTCCAGTCAATGAGTCACCTCCCCATGTTGCCTGCTCTCATTGGCCTTGATCTAACTCCCTCGTACACGTTCCCCTCTCACTCGAACAAAAAATGAACCTTCCTGTCCACACGAAGTGTTGCCAACTACCAGAGGCTTTATTCACAGCAACCCAGCTCGTACTAGGCAGGACATAGAAGGACAATTCCCTCCAATATATGTCTACATTGCAGCTGGGAGGTGTAATACGCAGCATGGGTAGACATATATGTGCCAGCTCTGTTTGAGCTAGTGCGCTAAAAATGGCAGAGTGACCACGCTGGCTAGGGTTAGCCACATCAGTCCAAACCACCTGACCCCTAGGCATCTAGTCTGAGCTGCTACTTGTCTAACTGCACTTACACTGCTATTTTTAGCATGTTAGCTCGAGCAGATCGGGCAGATGTCTGTCTACTTGCGCTGGGAATTACTGCTGTGCAGACATATTTTAAATCAGTGACACTCCAACTGTGGCTACTGAGGTGTTTTGGACCATTTATTGCTCTCAAGAAGACAGTGGGTCTGTCCCATCCCTCAGACTGAGACAGACAACAGGGATCAGGCTACATCTCCTGTGCTGCCTGGTATGTGTGAGCAGTGTGGGGAGCTGCAATGTGTCTGCCTGGAACACCTGTATTCCCTGCTGTGTATGGGGAAGAACATGGACTGTCAGGATCCCCTTCTTCATTTGGAGCAGCCAGGGAGATGGAAGAGAGACAGGAAAATTGGCCCCTCTCTCCAAATATCCAAGCAATGGGAGTGGGGACACCAGCAAGGGTGTACCTAGGTCTTCACTCACCTAATTCCTTCTTCATTTCATCTGAAAAAAAAATTATTACAGCCTTTTAAACTCTTGTTCAGTGCTTCCCTTGGTATCATGCATCAAATACTACCCAGTAAATGAATTAAATTGTTCAAAATCCATGATGACTTAAATTTAAAAAGAGCTAGAGAAATTTATAGCCAGACAGCTGGAAGAATTTACTGTGATGATAGTTTATGGTTTGGATGATTAATCTCACAGATCTTTATGTGGAATGGGGAAAAGTGTGGAGTTCAAGGGGCTTTGAGATTCAGTAAGGGACTGCAGCTCTGCAGAGCTGGCTGAGCCTTCTTCCACATAGAGAGGAATCTTGGGTGCTCTGCAGAGGATACGGGTGCCCCATTTTTTTTTCATAGAATCATAGAATAGCAGTGTTGGAACAGAGTTCGGGAGGTCATCTAGCCCAACCCCCTGCTCAAAGCAGGACCCATTCCCAACTAAATCATCCCAGGGCTTTGTCAAGCCTGACCTTAAAAACTTCTTAGGAAGGAGATTCCACCACCTCCCTAGGTAACCCATTCCAGTGTTTCACCACTCTCCTAGTGAAAAAGTTTTTCCTAATATCCAACCTAAACCTCTCCCTATCCCCATGCTGAAAATATTCTGTTTCATCACCAGTACCAATGATGTTGATGGCATCCACATTGGCCCCAATGCTGAAGTATATGAAGGGCCTGGAATAGCAGATGTCTGCATGGCATCAGTTTTAAAAATGTTATTAAGATGATGTTAAAAAAAAGTGAAGAGAGTTTGAGCCTAGAAGTTTCTGGTTATCAGGGAATAACGTACAGATTATTGAGGGTGCAAAGTTTGGTTTAAGATCCGGTGGCATAAGGAATACATAATCTGCAATATCCCTGATTGTGGGTAAAAGGTTGATGGGTGAAAGTACAGGCATTGAGATATGAGGGTATGAGGTTCATAGAGTGGCTATGTTCGGGTGTGGAGTATAATGAGTGGATATGATGATGAGGTTGGATTGACCCTCATTTGGTGAGATTTAATGTTCAGGGAGTTTATGGTTCCAGTTCATATCATCCAATGGAGAAGGTCACTTGGCCCCTTTCTCTTAGTGGGAGAACGATGTCACTCTGGCTCACGCCTCCTGGTACTGTCGGTGGCCGGTGATGTGCTCGATGTAGATGTCCCTGGACCATCGGATGGCGTCTGAGACAATGAGGCACCGCATGAGCCGTGCGTAGCGTCGACCGATCCCGTAGGTCCACAGCACACGATCAGTGAAGGGGTCCCAGGCACCCAAGGCTCCGACAATAAGGCTGTCCATCTGCACCTTGTAGCCCTTCGCTCTCAGGGTGTCAGCCAGGGGGGCGTACTTTTCCAGCTTATGAGCTCAGGCTTTGCAAAATGCCGGGGTCCTGTTCTCAAAGGAGACCGTGACATCGACGAGGATGATCTTTTTCTGGGCCTCGTCGGTGTCGACCACGTCAGGTCGTAGCTGGCTGTTAGTACCGGGGATGGTGCAGTTTACGGCGATCTCCCCCAAGCGTGGCGCGATGGCTTTCAACAGGCGGTTCTGGATGGCTTTGTGGCGCAGCTCCCAGGCTCTGGAGTGGGGTTTGCAGCTGCACAGGACGTGGGGCAGGATCTTGTTGGAATAGCCGCACTTCCTGCAATGCTTTTCTTGGTTCCCATGGTGGACGGCTCCATTGAGCAGAATGCAGTTGAGCTGGGCACAGTGGATGAACCGCCAGTCAGTGAAACAGATGAAGCCACCCCCAGCGAGGAAGTGGTTGCTGGTGTCCCACTTGCTGGTCAAATCAAAGGCTTTACCCTGGTCTGGTTTACGCTTCAGGGTTTTCACATACAGTGAGTGGATGGTGGCCTTCAGAGTCATCTCCAGCAAACCCCTGGCGCTCGGGATGACGATGATGTTGTCGTCGGACCTGATGTGAGGCACCTGGACTCCCAGCTCCTGGTGCTCCTCACACCACTCCCAGCAGCAGCCGATGTGCTTCCCTAGGCGACGCATGGCATAGCGAGTGCGGGACCACAGTGAAGCGATGTCGCACCCATCCTGTCCGAATTCCCCATCCAGGGAGCTGCTCAGGAAGATGGTGATGTCTTGGTTGGAGCGGGCTCTGCTGATCCACTTCTCTGTCGCATCTCACAGGGCATTCGCCACGATCTTCCTTACCGTGGCATCAGGACATGTCAGCAGGCAGAAGGCGTGGGTGATCACTGCGACGTCGCACAGGTCACCCACGCGGGGGACGTTGGCACTGCCGTGCCTGTGGGCAATGTAGACCAGCTCGTTGCTGACTCTCTGGGAAAGGAACAGCCACTTCTTCACCAGCTTCCGGATGATCTTGTCTGCTTTGTTGAGGGTCACCTTCGCCACGGTGGATCCCCTTAGGGTGAAAGAGATGCATGGGATCAGAAAGGTGTTCAGGGCATTTATCTTCTGCCATGGTGCCAGTAGGGAGGCATCAATCTTGGCGGTGTCCTGCAAGATCTCCTGGATAGTGTCCTCGGGTGTCTGCCGGACACAGAAACCTGTTGGCATGCCCAGGTGCTGTTATGCCTGCCCCTCTGACAGGGGGATGATGGGATCACCCTGGATCTGGAACCCCGTTGCCTGCACCGAGTCCCTTTTGCTGCCGTCAATGTGCAGAGTTGCGCACTTCTTTACATTGAAGCGGAGACCCATCCAGTCAGTAGCTCGGCTGGTGGCATCTAGCATACCTTGGAGGCTCTCTGGGTCGTCCACAGTCAGGACCAGATGATCCGCATAGGCCAGAATGCTGAGTTTCTTGCCATGCAGTTCAAAGCCGGTAGGGCCGCTGGTTATGGCTTGGATGAGCGGTTCCATGGCCAGGTTGAAGATGATGTGGCTAAGGGAGCATCCTTGTTTCACGCCATGGCAGATGGGGATGGCGTCCGTCTCTCCGTCCATGGCATGGATGGTGGTGGTGCAGTCCTTGTAGAGGTTCCGGAGGATCTGGATGAAGGTTTCTGGCATCCTGAACTCTCCCAGGATGGCAAAGATGTGATGGTGGGGTATGGACCCAAAGACGTTGGTCAGGTCAAGCCATGCTGCTGCACACAGCCTCTTGAACCTCCTGGCCTCCTGGATGGCCATCTGAAGGAGGAAGTTGTGCTCATAGCATTCCTCAGACACAACACTAGCAACTCGATCCTACCACACTCCCTATCCAGATCTTTTTCATTCAATGGATATGTTCAGTTCCTGTAGCATGTGGATGTTTTTTCTCACCTGCCCGACTGCCCTTGAACCCCTGCCCCTCTATCTTTGCAAAGTACTGGTGAGGTCTCAGCTCGATGACATACCATGATTCAAGACCCCCCACTTCCATTATCCACGGGGCATGCAATAATTGTGTCCCTTCGGCAGTTGACGTTGTTGCAAGTGTAAGCAGGGTCAGGATCAGATCTACCCTGACATCAGGTGGTGAATTGAGGTGAGTTGTGGAAAAGAACTTCAGGGGCTGATCTTGTTTGCATAGGCACACCCACCCTGCTGAGCCTGAGCCCACAGCAGGCCAAATGGTCACTTTGACTGCTGTGGGATCCCCAGTTTCTCTGTTATTGGGGCAGGAGGAATAAAGTGGTGTTACCCTGATTAAGTGACTCAAGGGCAGTAGAACTGTACCTGGCATTTTATGATGAAGGGTCTCGCCATCAACTAAGTAGTACTCGCTAGACAAGGGACATGGGTTCCAAAACCTACTGAATGAAGAGAGGCTGGGGGCAGGTATTTATGATTGATGGCATAGGCCCCTTTTGAGGGCCTGAAATGCTACTTGCAATGCTTTCTCTCTATTGTAGAATATCAGAGCTAATTTTAATTCTATTAGGAGTCTGGTTACAGGCTGCTGAGCTGAATTCACCTTAGGCCAGTAGTGCATTAGCACTGAAGCTCCCCCTACTACAAGCTGAATTCACTAAAAAGCTGAAATCATTGAGTGCTGTATTAAGTGTGTGGGGGGGGCTGAAGATATATGGCTGAGCAGCTGGCAGAGTGGTGCAGATGGTGGGATGGCTGGTGGAGTGGAGAGTGATGGCTGCAGTAGAACCTCATGGGGAGGCAGGGAAGTTGGCCTTTGACCATGTAAGGTGCCCCTTAACACCCCTTAACATTTCCACACAGGCTGGGAGGTAAAACTCTGCAGATAAACTTTTGAACTCTAGGGCTGCACTGAGCAGGGACAGAGACTTTGGGTTGTTGAACTTTTCGGTGATTTTGGTATTGCTGGACTTAAGACCCTGAGGGGAAAAAGGACACTGCTAAACTTAGTTGGGGGGGGGCGTCTTTTGCTCATGGTGTTGCTCTGTGGTTACGAATCCTGCTTCTGGTGTTTCTCCAACATAATGCCGCATTGTTTCCCTCCTTTATTAAAAGGATTTTGCTACATTCAGACTCCGTACTTGCGAGAGGGGAAGTATTGCCTCTTAGAGACAACGGGGGATTGTGGTATGTAATTGTCCCAGGTCTCTAGGTGGGGGCACGAGCCGGTTTTGCATTACGTTATTGAAACGGAACTCCTGGATACTGAACCAGGCCCTTGTTGTTGCCAACTCAGACAGGCAGAAGGGTTACACAAGCAATACAGGGCACACAGAGTTTGGTTAGTTGACTGTAAGAATTCATTAAAAGAGGAAAACTCACCCATTTGCTCCTGGGAATCCTCTACAAAAGAACAATGGGGAGGAGAAAAAAACAGTTCAGTGTATGTCCATTGACTTATTAATTGAAGAGAGTGAATGAGATCTTTTCTTTGTTGATGAGAATAAATATTGGCCATGCGTAGTGAGCTAGCTATTCAATCCGTGGACTAGACCATTCCGATCCTGTTATGTAGCAGATAGAGGACATTATATCCTTGTGTTAATCAATTTAAGAAGAAGCTTCATGCCCACAAGCAATTAGCAAAAGGTGAATATGAATCACTACGCTCCTCTGCTAATATGGGATCTGCTATGAAAGGAGCAGTAACACCATTTACATCATGTGCGGCATTCCATTTGCTTCTTTCAGTGCAGAGTCTTTTCAATGTGTACATTGCTTTCGTAATGTGTCTCTGCAAGAGTGTTATGGTTCTTGGAGAATACAAACAAGTAGTGGGTGAGTCTATTTAAATGTTAACAATGTATGAGCAGCACGGCACAGAACCAGCAAGTGCTCATATACGTTATTGACAAAATTAGCTAAGTAATCTGCTCTATCAAAAACAGGAGTCGAGTACACGGAAGAACAAGGCCACAGACTTACTTATTGCCTTTTCCAATTCTCCTAAAAAAGAAAAAAAATATTTAAAGATAACAATAGCACCTTTTGTAACAATATGGCCAAGAACAAAGGTAACTAATAGTTAAAATATCAAAAGCTCTATTTATTGGAGAATAGCTGTGAGGAAGTGACACAATGAACATCATACTGTCTAAGGCCAGAAGGAAACACTCATCAGCTATAACACGGGCCAGAGAACTTCTCCCAAACAATTCAAGTTTGCATTAGAGCAGTACCTTGAGAAAAAATTCCAGTGATGGAGGATGCACCATAAACCCCAGTTAATTGTTAGAAAGGCTAATCACATCAATTATACCTAATTTCTAGTCTGACTTCTAGGTTGACTTTCCTTGTTTCAGTTTCCAGCCGTTGGATTTTGGAAGACTTTGAAGAGCCCATTATCACATATATGTTCTCTATCTACATACATGAACACATATTCACTAGAACACATATTATCTAATCCTTTAATCATTCTGGTACTCTTCTATGAACCCTCTCCAGTTTGACAACTTCTTTTTTTCAGTTGGGGACACCGGAACTGCACTCAGTATTCTGGATTATGGCCAAGCGAATCTACAAGCCCTGCCCCTGCAGCACACAGTGGCATGCCTGGGAGGTGGGGCTGCAGCACTCTGCAGGCTCCTCCCGGCCAGCGGGCGAGTGCCGGGAGTTCAGCTGCGCTGCCACAGGCCCAGGAAGAAGGGGTGAGTGGCGCCGGCAGCACCTGCTTGTGTCCTCCACCGGACGGTCCCCTGATAACGGGAGAAAGTGCGTCCCGACCGATGTAAGGTCAGGATGCGGGACAAGTCCCCTAAAATTGGGACTGTCCTGATAAAATCGGGACATCTGGTCACCCTAATCACTATGCTCCTCTGCTAATATGGAATCTTCTATTAAAGGAGCAGTAACTCCATTTACATCATGTGCGGCATTCCATTTGCTTATTTCAATGCAGAGTCTTTTCAATGTGTACATTGCTTTCGTAATGTGTCTCTGCAAGAGTGTTATGGTTCGTGGAGAATACAAACAAGTAGTTGTTGAGTCTATTTAAATTTCAACAATGTATGAGCAGCACTGCTAAGAACCAGCAAGTGCTCATATACGCTATTGAGGAGCCAAGGCAGGAAGAGGCGGAACGAGGGCGGGGCACTCTTGGGAGGGGGAGAACAGGGCAGGAAAAGGGAGAGTGAGAGCAGGCAAGGGTAGGGCCTTGAGGGAAGAGGAATAATAGGGGCAGGGCCTGGGGCAAAGAGGTGGTCAAGCATCCGTGAGAAAATAAAAAAGTTGGCACCTGTGCCTACAACGCCCCCACATTATTTCGTAATGAATCGAACCTTAACAATGTCTCAGTTAATGCTCTATCAAAACAGGAAAGCAGGTTGAGGTCTAATAACTCAGTGCTTTTTCTCTTCTTTCTACAAGACTCCTACACAGCAGTAGAGCACATGGAAGAAAATGGACACAGACTTACTTATTCTCTTTTCCAAGTCTCCTAAAAAAGAAAAAAATATTTAAAGATAACAATAGTACCTTTTGTAATAATATGGCCAAGAACAAAGATAACTAATAGTTAAAATATCAAAAGCTGTACTTATTGGAGAATAGCTGTGAGGGATCAAGTGACACAAAGAACATCATGGTGTTTAAGGCTGGAAGGAAGCACTCTCATCATCTATAACATGGTCCACAGAACTTCCCCCAAACAATTCATGTTTGCATTAGAGCAGTACCTTGAGAAAAAATTTCCAGTGATGGAGGACGCACCACAACCCCTTGTAAATGGTAACAATGGCAAATCACCCTCACTCTTAAAAATGTAGTCATTATTTCTAGTCTGACTTTCCTAGTTTCAGTTTCTAGCCATTGGATTTTGCTAGTCCGTTCTCTGCTAGACCATTATCACATATATGTTCTCTATCTACATACGTTGTGACAAAGTTCCTCCTCTATCTTGGTGGGTCCTGCGCTTATCGGTGGATTTTCTTTCCTCAGAGATTCACCATGTGGGTTGGGGAACAGCTCAGAGACCTTCCCCTCTGGAAGAACCAACAGTCCAGGTCAATTGGAAGGTTTGGGGGGAACCCGGGCCTGCCCTCTACTCCAGGTTCCAGCCCAGGGCCCTGTGGACTGCACCTGTCTATAGTGCCTCCTGTAACAGCTGCATGACAGCTACAACTCCCTGGGCTACTTCCCCATAGCCTCCTTCAAACACCTTCCTTATTCTCACCACAGGACCTTCCTCCTGGTGTCTGATAATGCTTGTGCTCCTCATTCCTCCAGTAGCACTCACTCTCAGCTCCTTGCACCTCTTGCTCCTCACACTCGCACCACAAACTGAAGTGAGCTCCTTTTAAAACCCAGGTGCCCTGATTAACCTGCCTTAATTGATTCTAGCAGCTTCTTCTTAATTGGCTCCAGGTGTCCTAATTAGCCCGCCTGCCTTAACTGGTTCTAGAAGGTTCCTGATTACTCTAGTGCAGCCCCTGCTCTGGTCATTGAGGGAACAGAAAACTACTCATCCAGTGACCAGTATATTTACCCTCTACCAGACTCCTGTACCCCACTGGTCTGGGTCTGTCACATATCCCTCCCCCCTGCTCAACGCCAAGGGGTTGGGCAGCTTGGGACACCAGACAGTGCACAGGTGACAAGCCATCGGCGTGACGGCTCCCTGCTCTGTGTTGCGCACAGATCTGGAAAGGTTGGAGGGATAAGACCATCTGGTCACCCTTGTGTTCTTCTCCTTGTTCCACTGCATCCATTGAAGAGGGGCATGGTCGGTCACGAGGACAAATCTGCGCCCAAGCAGGTAGTAGTGCAATGTTTCCATGGCCCATTTTACAGCGAGGCATTCTCTCTCCACCACTGCATATTTTTGTTCCCTTGGAAGGAGTTTCCAACTGAGGTATAGAATTCGGTGTTCCTCCTCCCCGACCATCTGTGATAGAACGGCCCCCAACCATACTTCCGATGCATCCGTCTGCAGGATAAACTCCTTGGTAAAATCAGGGGCTATCAGTACGGGGTTATTCCAGAGGGTAGTCCGTAGGTCTGTGAATGCTTCCTCCGCTGCGTCAGACCATCTCACCAGATCAGGTCTATGGGCTTTCACTAAGGCTGTCAGAGGGCTTGCCCTTGTGGCAAAGTGGGGGATAAATCGTCGGTAATACCCCACCACACCCAGGAACGCCCGGACTTGTTTCTTGCGACTTGGTTGGGGCCAATTTTGGATGGCCTCTAACTTGTTCACTTGGGGATTTACCAGACCTTTTCCCACAATGTAGCCAAGATATTTGGCCTCTGTAAACCCTACAACGCACTTGGCAGGGTTTGCTGTAAGGTCAGCTCGCCTGAAGATATCGAGGACTGCCTCCACCTTCTCCGGGTGGGTTTCCCAGTCTGGGGTATGAATGACCACATTGTCCAAGTAGGCAGCAGCATAACTGTTATGCGGGCGTAATAGCTTGTCTATGAGGCGCTGGAAGGTAGCTGGGGCCCCATGTAGTCCAAAAGGGAGGACAGTATATTGAAAAAGACCCTCTGGTGTAGAGAACGCAGTCTTTTCCTTTGCGTCTTCTGCAAGGGGAATCTGCCAGTACCCCTTTGTCAAGTCTAGGGTAGTCAAGTACCGGGCATTACCCAGACTGTCCACTAGCTCATTTTTTGCGAGGTATCGGGTACGCGTCGAAGTGGGATACTTCATTTAGTCGCCGGAAGTCGTTGCAAAATCTTGTGGTGCCATCAGGTTTGGGCACCAGCACGATTGGGCTGGACCACTGACTGTGGGATTCTTCGATGATCCCCAACTCCAGCATTTTTTTTACTTCTGCTTTTATTTCCTCCCTTTTTGCCGCTGGCACCCCATAGGGACTCATTGTTACTCTGGCCCCAGGGTTAGTGACGATGTGGTGATATGTCTCGGTTGTTCGACCCAGTTTTGTCGAGAACACATCTTGGTTCTTTAAGATCATCTCAGACACCTCATTCTTCTGGTCTGGTGTTAAATCAGGAGACATCCTCACCTGTTTGGAAGGCTTGTTTTCCTGGGTTAGGTCTTTTTGGACCGTTGTGCATGCCTCTTGTGCATGCCAAGGTTTCAGAAGGTTAATGTAATAAATCTGTTCTTGTTTTCTGCGTCCTGGCTGCCACACCGTGTAGGTTACTTCCCCCACGGGTTCAATCACCTCATAGGGCTCCTGCCATTGGGCCAGAAGGTTGCTTTCTGCCATGGGTACCAACACCATAACCCGATCCCCTGGTTGGAACTGTCGCACTTTTGCCTGGTGATTGTAATGGGTTCGCTGGGCCTCCTGTGCCTTCCCCAAATGTTCCCGTACAATAGGGGTAACCCGGGCTATCCGGTCTCGCATCTGCATTACATGCTCTATTATATTTCTCCCCTCATTGGGTTCCTCTTCCCAGATCTCTTTGGCGATATCTAGTATGCCACGGGGGTAACGCCCATATAATAACTCAAAGGGGGAAAACCTAGTTGAGGCCTGTGGTACCTCCCGGATAGCGAACATAAGGTAGGGTAGTAGGGTGTCCCAATCCTTCCCATCCCGACTTACCACCTTCTTTATCATAGCCTAGAGGGTTCGGTTAAACTTTTCTACCAACCCATCAGTCTGCAGATGGTAGACTGAAGTTCTCAGGGTATGTATATGGAGCAGCGTACAGAGGTCCTTCATTAGCTTTGACATAAATGGGGTTCCTTGGTCGGTTAATATCTCCCCGAGCCATCTTCTCCAGGGGTCCCACTAGGTCCATGGCTATTTGGTCGAAGGGGGCCTCTATGATGGGAAGGAGTACTAAAGGTGCCCTCAAGTGGGGATGGGGACTGTGCAGCTGACACTCCGGGCAGGAGGCACAGTACCTCCGCACTTCTTCATGTACTCCGGGCCAGAAGAACTGTCGTAGGACTCGTGCCAGGGTCTTCTCTACTCCCAAATGCCCCCCAAAAAGATGACTATGAGCAAGACTTAATACAGCGTTCTGGTGTTTCTGAGGTACTAGGATCTGCTGTACCTTCTGCCCCTGTACTGGTGCAACCCGGTATAAGAGATCCTTCTTCATTATGAAGCAGGGTCCTGGTCCCTGGGTTTTCTCTTCCACGGGGACCCCATCTATTTCAGTCACCTCCGTCCTAATGTTGTCATGCCTTGGGTCTTCTCCCTGGTCCCGTCCAAAATTTCCTCTCCCGGGGCTAATCTGCCCAAGATTTAGGGGCCCAGTCTCTGTTGCCTCTACTGGTTCAGAAGCATTAGGGTGGGGGTCAGACTCAAGTGCTTATCCCTCCTGCATGGCCTCTTTTTCAGCTGTGTGGGTCCACCTACCTACAAGAGCGACCCTCTGGATTTGGATCAGTATTCGGGTTCCCAAGGCCTTAGCTGCCCTTCTTTCCCTTTATGTCTTTCTACCCTGTCTGAAAGTGGAGAACAAATCTGGGGATCTTTCAGAGAAGATTGGGGGTTGACAGTCTGCTGTGGATGCCTCATCAATTTTAGGGTCTCCATCTTTCTCCAATCCCCCTACTGGGAGTAAGTTTTCAAACCCTGGGAAGTCCCTCCCTATGAGCACCGAGTATGGGAGTTTAGGGACTACCCCTGCTGCTACCTCAGTAGTGTTCCCTTGGATCTCAATTTTTACTGGGATGGTGGGGTAGTAACTAACTGTCCCATGGACACGTGTTATCCCCGTACGTTTAACCTGCAGCAGCTGACTATGCTTCACGAGCTTCCCTGAGATAAGTGTGATAGCACTCCCAGAATCAACCAGTGCCATGGTCCCTACCCCATTTAGTTTCACTGGTCTGGTATACATATGTGGGGTTCGTGAGACCCTCACAAGGTGGAATAGGGAGCATGGATCTGCCCAGTTCCCCAGGTTACACTGCATAGGCTCCTCAGCATTGGGACACTGTGCAGCTATGTGTCCCCACTCCCCGCAGGCATAACATCTGTATGGAGCCATAGGCATTCCCCGGTCTCTTGGTTTGGGCAGTCTAATATCACGATCCTCTTCTCCCTCGGTGCTCCGACTCTTTGTGGCCTCTGATGGGCCTTCAGCCTCTCTCTTTTTCCACCCGGGCCCTCCTGGTGGCCCAGTCACCCGAACTTTGGGGCTTGGTGCTGTTAGTTTAACCTGGGGTGCCTCTTCCGTAACTGGTCGGGTCAGCCCCCTAGCTGTCCTTCGCCTCTCTACCAGGGCAACAACCTCGTCATAGGTGGAGGGTTCGTTTTGGCTTACCCAGGCACGAAGGTCTGGTGGTAGTCCCCTCATGTATCGGTCGATGACCAGAACTGATATTGTCTCTTCCGGACTCCGGGATTCTGTTTGCAACCACTTTCATGCGAGATGGATGAGGTCACACAATCGGGACCATAGGGTTTTGTCTTCTTGGTACCTCCAACCGTGATGCTGCTGGCCTGCACTGCTGTCATTACCCCAGATCTGGCCAGGATCTCTGCTTTCACCTGGGGGTAGTCTGCCGCAGCCTCTTCAGGCAGATCATGGTAGGCCTTCTGGGCCTCCCCACACAGGAATGGGGCAAGGATGCCAGACCACTGACCTCAAGGCAGGCTTCCCATAGGGCTGTCCTCTCAAAGGCTAGAAGGTTTGCCTCTACATCATCTTCCCATTTCATTTTCTTCAGCCAATGGCTGGCCCGTTTGAGCCGTGTCCCATCATGGCGGCGATTCAGCTCTGTAAGGGATTTTACCAGGTTTACCAGTTCCCGCAACATAGCTCGGTCTTGAGCGGCCTGGTCCATCAGCAGGCGATTAGTCTCTTGCTGCAGCGGCACTGCCTCCTGTTGGGCGGCTGCCTGGACACGGGTAGCCTCCTGCTGGGCCGCCGTAGCTTGTATCAGTGCCCGCACTACGTCATTCATTGTGGTGAAAAAAAATAAACCCTCTCCCTTTTTATTTTGTTTTTGCTGTTGTTGTTTTTTGTATTTTGTTTTTTTGTTGTTGTTTTTTTTAAATCACCCTCCTTCTTCCGCCGCTCTCTACACCCATTATCCCACTCCAGACACCAGTGTGATAAAGTTCCTCCTCTATCTTGGTGGGTCCTGCACTTATCGCTGGATTTTCTTTCCTCAGCGATTCACCATGTGGGTTGGGGAACAGCCCAGAGACCTTCCCCTCTGGAAGAACCCACAGTTCAGGTCAATTGGGAGGTTTGGGGGGAACCCGGGCCCACCCTGTACTCTGGGTTCCAGCCCAGGGCCCTGTGGACTGCAGCTGTCTATAGTGCCTCCTGTAACAGCTGCATGACAGCTACAACTCCCTGGGCTACTTCCCCATAGCCTCCTTCAAACATCTTCCTTATTCTCACCACAGGACCTTCCTCCTGGTGTCTGATAACGCTTGTGCTCCTCAGTCCTCCAGCAGCACAAGCTCTCACTATCAGCTCCTTGTGCCTCTTGCTCCCAGCTCCTCACACTCGCACCACAAACTGAAGTGAGCTCTTTTTTAAAACCCAGGTGCCCTGATTAGCCTGCCTTAATCGATTCTAGCAGCTTCTTCTTAATTAGCCCCAGGTGTCCTAATTAGCTTGCCTGCATTAACTGGTTAAAGCAGGTTCCTGATTACTCTAGTGCAGCCCCTGCTCTGGTCACTCAGGGAACAGAAAACTACTCATACAGTGACCAGTATATTTGCCCTCTACCAGACTCCTGTACCCCACTGGTCTGGGTCTGTCACAACGTATAGAATGAAATCAAGTTACCACTTTTCTTTGGTGAGCTTAACAGATTGAGGTCTTTGAGTGTATCACTATAACACATGTTATCTAATCATTTAATCAATCTGGTGCTCTTCTATGAACCCTCTCCAGTTTGAAAACTTCTTTCTTCAGTTGGGGACACTCAGTGTTCCAGAAACAGAGCCAAATACTGAACTAAGATAACTCCTAGAGTCCTAATTAAGATTATCTCCATGCCCTCCGGTTTGGGGACTAGCGAACACTTTCCTACTGAAAGGCTTGTGTGAGCTGCAGTGAAAGGGGGACACTTTTTCTGAGCAAGAAATTGCACTCACAGGCAGGCCCCACCAATGAACCCCTTCCACCGCAGCGTCTCCTGCAAACCACTGATCAGCTCTTCTCCCAAGCAGAAGGTGCTGGCGGGGGGGAGAAGATGAGGAAGGAAGAGGTGGAATGAGGGTGGGGGACTCTTGGGAGGGGAGGAAAAGAGCAGGAAGAGACAGAGTTAGAGCGGGCAAGGGTGGGACCTTAAAGGAGGGGGTTATGAGGGGCAGAGCCTGGGGCAGAATGCTTGTCCAGCGACCCCAAGGAAATCAAAAAGTTGGTGCCTGTGCCTACACTACCTCTACATGATTTGGTCACTGAATCGAAACTTAACAATGTCTCCTTCCCTTTGAAGTGAAAAATCAGAATATTCCTTTTCAATTGAGAGGAAATGGAAACTGTTGCCCCTACTGAGATGCTTTTGCTTCTTTCTTGTCCTCTTTTTTATCCAGAAAGTTTTTTTTCACCTGAAATAGACACATTCCCATGGAAAGTTTCTGCCAACACATTCCTCTCATAGTGAATATTCTGGCCCAGAAGACAGAGTAGCTAGGTTCTATTTCCTGCTCTAGCACACATTCCTGTGTCAATATTTGCCCTTATTTGCAGGACAATTCTCCAAGAGCCTACACTGGGTGCTCTGCACAGGATGTTGATTCCGAGTTTGGTTGAAGCTCTTTGGGGAGGACAATTCTCCCTCCATCCCAGAAGCACAGGGTCGAGTGTCTGCATGGCCTCAGTTACTACAAGGTTA
Source organism: Malaclemys terrapin pileata (assembly GCF_027887155.1). Lineage (NCBI taxonomy): Eukaryota > Metazoa > Chordata > Testudines > Emydidae > Malaclemys > Malaclemys terrapin. The sequence goes on from NC_071524.1 coordinate 4,631,596, forward strand.
GGCACAGCACTAGCAATTCAGTCCTGCCACACTTCCCATCCAGAGCTTTTTGATTGAACGGATATGTATAGTTCCTCTAGTGCGTGGATGTTTTTTCTCTCATACCCAACTGCCCTTGAACCTCTGCCCCTCTGACTTTCTTTCCAAGGTGAGGTCTCAGCTTGATCACGTATCACTATTCCACAGTAATCTATATATACCCTCCACTTCCCATATCAACGGGGTATGCAATGATAGCGTCCCTTGTGCAGTTGAAATTGTTGGAAACAATACTTTGGTCAGTCAACTGTAAGTATTGAGTAATGTAGGCAAACTCACCCTTTTCCTCCTGGAGCTTTTCTGCAAAAGAACAACGGGGAGGAGAAGAAAACAGTTCAGTGTATGTCCACTGACTTATGATTTGGAGAGGGTGAATGAGACCCTTTCTCTCTTGATTAGGATAAATATTGGCCATAGCTAGTGAGCTAGCTATTCAATCCGTGGGCTAGCCCCATTCCTGGCCTGCTACGTAGTAGATAGAGAAGGTTATATTTTTGTCCCGTTGACTTTCTTTGGAAAGTGCTGGTGAGGTCTCAGCTTGATGACATACCACAATTCAATAGTAATCTAAACAGACCCCCCACTTTCCAGGTTCATCGGGCACGCAATGAGAGTGTCCCTAATGCTGGTGAAGTTGTTGCATCCAATACAGGGCATACAAAGTTTAGTTAGTTGACTGTAAGTATTTATTAAAATAGGCAAACTCACCCATTTGTTCATGGGGTTCCTCTGCAAAAGAACAATGGGGAGGAGGAGAAAACAGTTCAGTGAATGTCCATTGACTTATGAATTGAAGAGGGTGAATTAGATCCTTTCTTTCTTGATTAGCATAAATATTGGCCATAGGTAGTGAGCTAGCTATTCAATTTGTGGGCTAGCCCCATTCCTGGCCTGCTATGTAGTAGATAGAGGAGAGTATATTCTTGCCTTAATACATATAAGAAGAAGCTTCATGCCCACAAGCAATTAGCAAAAGGTGAATATGAATCACTACGCTCCTCTGCTAATATGGGATCTGCTATGAAAGGAGCAGTAACACCATTTACATCATGTGCGGTATTCCATTTGCTTCTTTCAGTGCAGAGTCTTTTCAATGTGTACATTGCTTTCGTAATGTGTCTCTGCAAGAGTGTTATGGTTCTTGGAGAATACAAACAAGTAGTGGGTGAGTCTATTTAAATGTTAACAATGTATGAGCAGCACTGCTCAGAACCAGCAAGTGCTCATATACGTTATTGACAAAATTATCCAAGTAATCTGCTCAATCAAAAACAGGAGTAGAGTACACGGAAGAACAAGGCCACAGACTTACTTATTGCCTTTTCCAATTCTCCTAAAAAAGAAAAAAAATATTTAAAGATTACAGTAGCACCTTTTGTAATAATATGGCCAAGAACAAAGGTAACTAATAGTTAAAATATCAAAAGCTCTATTTATTGGAGAATAGCTGTGAGGAAGTGACACAATGAACATCATACTGTCTGAGGCCCGAAGGAAGGACTCTCATCATCTATTTCATGGGCCAGAGAACTTTCCCCAAACAGTTCATGTCTGCATTAGAGCAGTACCTTGAGAAAAAATTTCCTGTGATTGAAGATTCACCACAACCCCCTGTAAATTGTTAGAAAGGCTAATCACCATCACTCTTAAAAATTTATATATTATTTCTAGTCTGACTTTCCTAGTTTCAGTTTCTAGCCATTGGATTTTGCTAGACCATTCTCTGCTAGACTAAAGAGCCCATTATCACATATATGTTCTCTATCTACATACGTGTAGAGTGTAATCAAGTCACCCCTTTTCTTTGGTGAACTAAACAGATTGAGCTCTTTGAGTCTATCACTATAACACGTTATCTAATCCTTTAATCATTCTGGTGCTCTTCTATGAAACCTCTCCAGTTTGACAACTTCTTTTTTTCAGTTGGGGACACCGGAACTGCACTCAGTATTGCAGCAACACAGCCAAATACTGGGCTAATATAACCCCTAGAGTCCTAATTAAGATCATCCCCATGCCCTCTGGTTTGGGGCCGTGCAAACACTTTCCTACTGAAGGGTTTGTGTGAGCTCCAGTGAACGGGGGACATTTTTTCTGAGACAGAAATTGCACTCCCAGGCAGGCCCCATCAATCATCTCCTCCCCCTCCACACTAGCGTCTCCTCCCCGCCACTGATCAGCTCTTCTGCAGAGGACAGGAGGCGCTGGGGGGGAGGAGCTAAGGAAGGAAGAGGTGGAACAAGGGCGGGGCACTCTTGCGAGAGGGGGTGGAGCAGGGACAGAAGAGGAAGAGTGGGAGCGGGAACAGGTGGGGTAGGGGTGGGGCCTTGAGGGAAGGGGTATAGAAGGGGTAGGGCCTGGGACAGAAAGGTGGTCAAGTACCCACAAGGAAATCATAAAGTTGGCACCTGTGCCTACACTGCTCCCACATTATTTCATATCTTAATCGAACCTTAAAAATGTCTCCTTTATTTTGAGGTGAAAAATAAGAATATTCCTTTTTAATACGGAGGAAATAGAAACTTTTGACTCTACTGAGATGCTTTTGCTTCTTTATTTTTCTTTGTTTTCATCCAAATATTTTTTTTCCACGTGAAATAGACACTTTCCCATGGAAAGTTTCTCCCAACACCTTCCTCTCAACGTGAATACACCAGAGCAGAAGACAGAGTATCTAGATTATATTTCCTGCTCTAGCACACATTCCTGTTTCAATATTCGCACTTCCTTTGCAGGGAAATTGTCAAAGAGCCTACACTGGGTGCTCTGCACTGGATGTGAGTTCCCAGTTTCGGGGAAGCTCTTTGGAGAGGACAGTTCTCCCTCCCTCCCTGAGGCATAGGGTGGAGTGTCTGCATGGCCTCAGTTACAACAACGTCAGGCACAGCACTGGCAACTCGGTCCTTCTACACTCTCAATCCAGATCTTTTTCATTCAATGGATATTGTTCAGTTCCTGTAGCACGTGGATGTTTTTTCTCACATGCCCGACTGCCCTTGAACCCCTGTCCCGTTGACTTTCTTTGGAAAGTGCTGGTGAGGTCTCAGCTTGATGACATACCACAATTCAATAGTAATCTAAACAGACCCCCCACTTTCCAGGTTCATCGGGCACGCAATGAGAGTGTCCCTAATGCTGGTGAAGTTGTTGCATCCAATACAGGGCATACAAAGTTTAGTTAGTTGACTGTAAGTATTTATTAAAATAGGCAAACTCACCCATTTGTTCATGGGGTTCCTCTGCAAAAGAACAATGGGGAGGAGGAGAAAACAGTTCAGTGAATGTCCATTGACTTATGAATTGAAGAGGGTGAATTAGATCCTTTCTTTCTTGATTAGCATAAATATTGGCCATAGGTAGTGAGCTAGCTATTCAATTTGTGGGCTAGCCCCATTCCTGGCCTGCTATGTAGTAGATAGAGGAGAGTATATTCTTGCCTTAATACATATAAGAAGAAGCTTCATGCCCACAAGCAATTAGCAAAAGGTGAATATGAATCACTACGCTCCTCTGCTAATATGGGATCTGCTATGAAAGGAGCAGTAACACCATTTACATCATGTGCGGTATTCCATTTGCTTCTTTCAGTGCAGAGTCTTTTCAATGTGTACATTGCTTTCGTAATGTGTCTCTGCAAGAGTGTTATGGTTCTTGGAGAATACAAACAAGTAGTGGGTGAGTCTATTTAAATGTTAACAATGTATGAGCAGCACTGCTCAGAACCAGCAAGTGCTCATATACGTTATTGACAAAATTATCCAAGTAATCTGCTCAATCAAAAACAGGAGTAGAGTACACGGAAGAACAAGGCCACAGACTTACTTATTGCCTTTTCCAATTCTCCTAAAAAAGAAAAAAAATATTTAAAGATTACAGTAGCACCTTTTGTAATAATATGGCCAAGAACAAAGGTAACTAATAGTTAAAATATCAAAAGCTCTATTTATTGGAGAATAGCTGTGAGGAAGTGACACAATGAACATCATACTGTCTGAGGCCCGAAGGAAGGACTCTCATCATCTATTTCATGGGCCAGAGAACTTTCCCCAAACAGTTCATGTCTGCATTAGAGCAGTACCTTGAGAAAAAATTTCCTGTGATTGAAGATTCACCACAACCCCCTGTAAATTGTTAGAAAGGCTAATCACCATCACTCTTAAAAATTTATATATTATTTCTAGTCTGACTTTCCTAGTTTCAGTTTCTAGCCATTGGATTTTGCTAGACCATTCTCTGCTAGACTAAAGAGCCCATTATCACATATATGTTCTCTATCTACATACGTGTAGAGTGTAATCAAGTCACCCCTTTTCTTTGGTGAACTAAACAGATTGAGCTCTTTGAGTCTATCACTATAACACGTTATCTAATCCTTTAATCATTCTGGTGCTCTTCTATGAAACCTCTCCAGTTTGACAACTTCTTTTTTTCAGTTGGGGACACCGGAACTGCACTCAGTATTGCAGCAACACAGCCAAATACTGGGCTAATATAACCCCTAGAGTCCTAATTAAGATCATCCCCATGCCCTCTGGTTTGGGGCCGTGCAAACACTTTCCTACTGAAGGGTTTGTGTGAGCTCCAGTGAACGGGGGACATTTTTTCTGAGACAGAAATTGCACTCCCAGGCAGGCCCCATCAATCATCTCCTCCCCCTCCACACTAGCGTCTCCTCCCCGCCACTGATCAGCTCTTCTGCAGAGGACAGGAGGCGCTGGGGGGGAGGAGCTAAGGAAGGAAGAGGTGGAACAAGGGCGGGGCACTCTTGCGAGAGGGGGTGGAGCAGGGACAGAAGAGGAAGAGTGGGAGCGGGAACAGGTGGGGTAGGGGTGGGGCCTTGAGGGAAGGGGTATAGAAGGGGTAGGGCCTGGGACAGAAAGGTGGTCAAGTACCCACAAGGAAATCATAAAGTTGGCACCTGTGCCTACACTGCTCCCACATTATTTCATATCTTAATCGAACCTTAAAAATGTCTCCTTTATTTTGAGGTGAAAAATAAGAATATTCCTTTTTAATACGGAGGAAATAGAAACTTTTGACTCTACTGAGATGCTTTTGCTTCTTTATTTTTCTTTGTTTTCATCGAAATATTTTTTTTCCACGTGAAATAGACACTTTCCCATGGAAAGTTTCTCCCAACACCTTCCTCTCAACGTGAATACACCAGAGCAGAAGACAGAGTATCTAGATTATATTTCCTGCTCTAGCACACATTCCTGTTTCAATATTCGCACTTCCTTTGCAGGGAAATTGTCAAAGAGCCTACACTGGGTGCTCTGCACTGGATGTGAGTTCCCAGTTTCGGGGAAGCTCTTTGGAGAGGACAGTTCTCCCTCCCTCCCTGAGGCATAGGGTAGAGTGTCTGCATGGCCTCAGTTACAACAACGTCAGGCACAGCACTGGCAACTCGGTCCTTCTACACTCTCAATCCAGATCTTTTTCATTCAATGGATATTGTTCAGTTCCTGTAGCACGTGGATGTTTTTTCTCACATGCCCGACTGCCCTTGAACCCCTGTCCCGTTGACTTTCTTTGGAAAGTGCTGGTGAGGTCTCAGCTTGATGACATACCACAATTCAATAGTAATCTAAACAGACCCCCCACTTTCCAGGTTCATCGGGCACGCAATGAGAGTGTCCCTAATGCTGGTGAAGTTGTTGCATCCAATACAGGGCATACAAAGTTTAGTTAGTTGACTGTAAGTATTTATTAAAATAGGCAAACTCACCCATTTGTTCATGGGGTTCCTCTGCAAAAGAACAATGGGGAGGAGGAGAAAACAGTTCAGTGTATGTCCATTGACTTATGAATTGAAGAGGGTGAATTAGATCCTTTCTTTCTTGATTAGCATAAATATTGGCCATAGGTAGTGAGCTAGCTATTCAATTTGTGGGCTAGCCCCATTCCTGGCCTGCTATGTAGTAGATAGAGGAGAGTATATACTTGCATTAATACATATAAGAAGAAGCTTCATGCCCACAAGCAATTAGCAAAAGGTGAATATGAATCACTACGCTCCTCTGCTAATATGGGATCTGCTATGAAAGGAGCAGTAACACCATTTACATCATGTGCGGTATTCCATTTGCTTCTTTCAGTGCAGAGTCTTTTCAATGTGTACATTGCTTTCGTAATGTGTCTCTGCAAGAGTGTTATGGTTCTTGGAGAATACAAACAAGTAGTGGGTGAGTCTATTTAAATGTTAACAATGTATGAGCAGCACTGCTCAGAACCAGCAAGTGCTCATATACGTTATTGACAAAATTATCCAAGTAATCTGCTCTATCAAAAACAGGAGTAGAGTACACGGAAGAACAAGGCCACAGACTTACTTATTGCCTTTTCCAATTCTCCTAAAAAAGAAAAAAAATATTTAAAGATTACAGTAGCACCTTTTGTAATAATATGGCCAAGAACAAAGGTAACTAATAGTTAAAATATCAAAAGCTCTATTTATTGGAGAATAGCTGTGAGGAAGTGACACAATGAACATCATACTGTCTGAGGCCCGAAGGAAGGACTCTCATCATCTATTTCATGGGCCAGAGAACTTTCCCCAAACAGTTCATGTCTGCATTAGAGCAGTACCTTGAGAAAAAATTTCCAGTGATTGAAGATTCACCACAACCCCCTGTAAATTGTTAGAAAGGCTAATCACCATCACTCTTAAAAATTTATATATTATTTCTAGTCTGACTTTCCTAGTTTCAGTTTCTAGCCATTGGATTTTGCTAGACCATTCTCTGCTAGACTAAAGAGCCCATTATCACATATATGTTCTCTATCTACATACGTGTAGAGTGTAATCAAGTCACCCCTTTTCTTTGGTGAACTAAACAGATTGAGCTCTTTGAGTCTATCACTATAACACGTTATCTAATCCTTTAATCATTCTGGTGCTCTTCTATGAAACCTCTCCAGTTTGACAACTTCTTTTTTTCAGTTGGGGACACCGGAACTGCACTCAGTATTGCAGCAACACAGCCAAATACTGGGCTAATATAACCCCTAGAGTCCTAATTAAGATCATCCCCATGCCCTCTGGTTTGGGGCCGTGCAAACACTTTCCTACTGAAGGGTTTGTGTGAGCTCCAGTGAACGGGGGACATTTTTTCTGAGACAGAAATTGCACTCCCAGGCAGGCCCCATCAATCATCTCCTCCCCCTCCACACTAGCGTCTTCTCCCCGCCACTGATCAGCTCTTCTGCAGAGGACAGGAGGCGCTGGGGGGGAGGAGCTAAGGAAGGAAGAGGTGGAACAAGGGCGGGGCACTCTTGCGAGAGGGGGTGGAGCAGGGACAGAAGAGGAAGAGTGGGAGCGGGAACAGGTGGGGCAGGGGTGGGGCCTTGAGGGAAGGGGTATAGAAGGGGTAGGGCCTGGGACAGAAAGGTGGTCAAGTACCCACAAGGAAATCATAAAGTTGGCACCTGTGCCTACACTGCTCCCACATTATTTCATATCTTAATCGAACCTTAAAAATGTCTCCTTTATTTTGAGGTGAAAAATCAGAATATTCCTTTTTAATACGGAGGAAATAGAAACTTTTGACTCTACTAAGATGCTTTTGCTTCTTTATTTTTCTTTGTTTTCATCCAAATATTTTTTTTCCACGTGAAATAGACACTTTCCCATGGAAAGTTTCTCCCAACACCTTCCTCTCATCGTGAATACACCGGACCAGAAAACAGAGTATCTAGGTTCTATTTCCTGCTCTAGCTCACATTCCTGTGTCAATATTCGCACTTCCTTTGCAGAGAAATTGTCCAAGAGTCTACACTGGGTGCTCTGCAGAGGATGTTGGTTCCCAGTTTCGGGGAAGCTCTTTGGGGAGGACAATTCTCCCTCCATCCCGGACGCACAGGATGGAGTGTCTGCATGGCCTCAGTTACTACAAGGTTAGGCACAGCACTAGCAATTTGGTCCTGCCACACTTCCCATCCAGAGCTTTTTCATTGAACGGATATGTACAGTTCCTCTAGTGCGTGGATGTTTTTTCTCTCATACCCGACTGCCCTTGAACCTCTGCCCCTCTGACTTTCTTTCCAAAGTGAGGTCTCAGCTCGATCACGTACGACTATTCCACAGTAATCTATATATACCCTCCACTTCCCATATCAACGGGGTATGCAATGATAGCGTCCCTTGTGCAGTTGAAATTGTTGGAAACAATACTTTGGTCAGTCAACTGTAAGTATTGAGTAATGTAGGCAAACTCACCCTTTTCCTCCTGGAGTTTTTCTGCAAAAGAACAACGGGGAGGAGAAGAAAACAGTTCAGTGTATGTCCATTGACTTATGAATTGGAGAGGGTGAATGAGATCCTTTCTCTCTTGATTAGGATAAATATTGGCCATAGGTAGTGAGCTAGATATTCAATCCCTGGGCTAGCCCCATTCCTGGCCTGCTACGTAGTAGATAGAGAAGGTTATATTTTTGCATTAATACATTTAAGAAGAAGCTTCATGGCCACAAGTAATTAGGGAAAGATGAATATGAAACACTACGCTCCTCTGCTCATATGGGATCTGGTATGAAAGCAGCAGTAACACCATTTACATGAGGTGCTGTATTCCATTTGCTTATTTCAATGCGGAGTCTTTTCAACGTATACATTGCCTTTTGTAATGTATCTCTAGAAGAGTGTTATGGTTCTTGGAGTATACAAACAAATAGTGAGTGAGTCTATTTAAATTTCAACAATGTATGAGCAGCACTGCTAAGAACCAGCAAGTGCTCTTATACTTTATTGACAAAATTAGCCAAGTAATCTGCTCTATCAAAAACAGACTTACTTATGGTCTTTTCCAATTCTCCTAAAAAAGAAGAAAACATATCTTTTATATTAGCTCAGTATTGGCTCTGTTGCTGGAATACTGAGTGCAGTTCCAGTGTCCCCAACTGAAGAAATTCTACTATTGACAAAATTAGCCAAAAACTGGAGTAGAGCACACGGAAGAACAAGGAAACAGACTTACTTATTGTCTTTTCCAATTCTCCTAAAAAAGAAAAATAAACATTTAAAGATTGCAACAGCATCTTTTGTAATAATATGGCCAAGAACAAAGATAACTAATAATTAAATTATCAAAATCTGTACTTATTGGAGAATACCTGTGAGGGATCAAGTGACACAGAGAACATCATAGTATCTAAGGCCTGAAGGAAGCACTCTCATCATCTATAACATGGTCCAGAGAACTTCCCCCAAACAATTCCTGTTTGCATTAGAGCAGTAACTTGAGAACAAATTTCCAGTGATTGAAGATTCACCACAACCTCCTGTAAATTGTTAGAAAGGCTAATCACCATCACTCTTAAAAATTTATACCTAATTTCTAGTGTGACTTTCCTAGTTTCATTTTCCAGCCATTGGATTTTGCTAGACCATTCTCTGCTAGACTAAAGAGCCCATTATCACATATTTGTTCTCTGTCTACATACGTGTAGAATGTAATCAAGTCACCTCTTTTCTTTGGTGAGCTAAACAGATTGAGCTCTTTGAGTCTATCACTATAACACATGTTATCTAATCCTTTAATCATTCTGGTGCTCTTCTATGAAACCTCTCCAGTTTGACAACTTCTTTCTTCAGTTGGGGACACCGGAACTGCACTCAGTATTACAGCAACACAGCCCAATACAGAGCTAATATAACCGTTGTAGTCATAATTAAGATCACCATCATACCCTCTATTTTGGGGTCTAGCATACACTTTCCTACTGAAGGGATTCTGTGAGCTCCAGTGAACGGGGAACAGTTTTTCTGGAACTGAAATTGCACTCAGCAGCAGACACTACCAATCAGCTCCTCCCCCTCCACCCTAGTGTCCCCCGTCTGCAACTGATCAGCTCTTCTGCAGAGGCCAGGAGGTGCTGGCCCGGAGGAGCCAAGGAAGGAAGAGGCCGAACGAGGGTGGGGCACTTTGGGTAGGGGAAGAACAGGGCAGGAAGAGGGAAAGTGAGAGCGGGTGGGGGTGGGGCCTTGAGGGAAGGGGTAAAATAGGGGCAGGGCCTGGGGCAGAGAGGTGGTCAAGTACCCGTGAGAAAATCAAAAAGTTGGCACCTGTGCCTACACTCCCCCCACATTATTTCGTAACTGAATCGAACCTTAACAATTTCTCAGTTCCTGCTCTATCAAAACAGGAAAGCGGGGTGAAGTCTAATAACTCTTTGATTTTTCTTTTCATTGTACAAGACTCCGACACAGCAGTAGAGCACATGGAAGAAAAAGGACACAGACTTACTCATTCTCTTTTTCAAAGTCCCCCAAAAAAGAAAAAAAATATTTGAAGACACCAATAGTACCTTTTGTAATAATATGGCCAAGAACAAAGATATCTAATAGTTAAAATATCAAAAGCTGTACTTATTGGAGAATAGCTGCAAGGGATCAAGTGACACACAGAAAATCATGTTGTCTATGGCTGGAAGGAAGCACTCTCATCATCTATAACAATGTCAAGAGAACTTCCCCCAAACAATTCATGTTTTCATTAGAGCAATACCTGGAGAAAAAATTTCCAGTGATGGAGGATGCACCACAACCCCTTGTAGATTGTAACAATGGCTAATCACCCTCACTCTTAAAAATGTATACATTATTTCTAGTCTGACTTTCCTAGTTTCAGTTTCCACACACTCGATTTTGCTAGACCATTCAATCCTAAACTAAAGAGGCCATTATCACTTATATGTTCTCTATCTACATACGTATAGAGTTTAATCAAGTCACCCCTTTTCTTTGGTGAGCTTAAAATTGAGCTATTTGAGTCTATCACTATAACACATGTTATCTAATCCTTTAATCATTCTGGTGCTCTTCTATGAACCCTCTCCAGTTTGACAACTTCTTTCTTCAGTTGGGGACACCGGAACTGCACTCAGTATTCCAGCAACAGAACCAAATACTGAGCTAATACAACTCCTAGATTCCTAATTAAGATTATCCCCATGCCCTCTGGTTTGGGGCCTAGCGAACACTTTCCTACTGAAGGGCGTGGGTGAGCCCCAGTAAAAGGGGGACACTTTTTCTGAGACAGAAATTGCACCCACAGTCAGGGGCCACCAATGAGCTCCTCCCCCTCCACCACAGCACCTCCTGCCAACCACTGATCAGGTCTTCTGCCAAGCACAAGGTGCTGCAGGGGGAGGAGATGAGGAAGGAAGAGGTGGAATGAGGGTGTGGCAATCTTGGGAGGGGGGAACAAGGCAGGAAGAGGCAGAGTTAGAGCGGGCAAGGGTGGGGCATTAAGGGAAGGGGGTTATGAGAGGCAGGGCCTGAGCCAGAAAGCTTGTCCAGCGTCCCCAAAGAAATCAAAAAGTTGTTTCCTGTGCCTACACTCACTCTACATGATTCGGTCACTGAACCGAACCTTAAAAATGTCTCCTTTATTTTGAGGTGAAAATTCAGAATATTCCTTTTCAATTCAGAGGCAATAGAAACTGTATATTATACTGAGATAATTTTGCTTCTTTCTTTTTCTTTTTTTTCATCCAAAATTTTTTTTTCCCACCTGAAATAGACACATTCCCATGGAAAAACAACAAGGAGTCTGGTGGCACCTTAAAGACTAACAGATTTATTTGGGCATAAGCTTTCGTGAGTAAAAACCTCACTTCTTACTCACGAAAGCTTATGCCCAAATAAATCTGTTAGTCTTTAAGGTGCCACCAGACTCCTTGTTGTTTTTGTAGATACAGACTAACACGGCTACCCCCTGATACTTGATTCCCATGGAAAGTTTCTGTCACCACCTTCCTCTCATAGTGAATACACCGGACCAGGAGACAGAGTATCTAGGTTCTATTTCCTGCTCTAGCACACATTCCTGTGTCAATATTAGCCCTTCTTTGCAGGGAAATTGTCAAAGAGCCTACACTGGGTGCTCTGAACAGGATGTGGTTTCCCAGTTTGGGGGAAGCTCTTTGGGGAGGACAATTCTCCCTCCATCCCGGAGGCACAGGGTGGAGTGTCTGCATGGCCTCAATTACTACAAGGTTAGGCACAGCACTAGCAACTCGGTCCTGCCACTCTCCCCAGCCAGAACTTTTTGATTCAATGGATATGTTCAGTTCCTGTAGCACGTGGATGTTTTCCCTATCATACCCGACTGCTTTTGAACCCCTGCCCCTCTGACTTTCTTTACAAAGTGAGGTCTCAGCTCGATGACAAACCACGAATCCAGAGTAATCTATATATACCCTCCACTTCCCATATCCACAGGGCATGCAATGACAGCATCCCCTGTGCAGTTGAAATTGTTGGAACCAATAATGGCACACAGTCAGTCAACTGGAAGTATTGAGTAAAGTAGGCAAACTCACCCTTTTCCTCCTGGAGTTCTTCTGCAAAAGAGGAATGGGGAGGAGAAGGAAACAGTTCAGTGTATGTCCATTGACATATTAATTGAAGAGTGTTAATCAGATCATTTCTTTGTTGATTAAAATATATATTGGCCATTGGTAGTGAGCTAGTTACTCAATCCGTGGGCTAGCCCCATTTCCTGGCCTGCTACGTAGTAGAGAAGGTTATATTCTTGCATTAATACGTTTAAGCAGAAGCACGATCCACCTGGTCCACAGCGCAGCCAAGCTGCCCGAGCTACAATGCTCAGGCGGGAAACGGGGGGGGCTCGGGCTTCCCTCACGGGAGGGGACCCCCCGACCACTGGGGGACCTTTCCTGTGGCCACGTTGCCCCGCGCAGCTTGGAACCCAGTGCCGCGGGAGCTGTTTCCAGTGGGGACAGACAGGCCAGGGAACGTGCTCAGCGGCAGGAAGGAAGCTGCAGCCGGAGCTGCAGGGACCCGCCCTGCTGAGCGTCTGAAGCCCCCAGCAGGCAGAGGCTGCCGGGTGAGCAGGGGAGCAGGGCAGGCAGGGGCACAGAGGCTGTAGGGACAGGGGGGGAAGGGCGAGTGAGGAGCAGGGATCACAGAGGCTGCAGGTGCAGGGGGGTGCAGTGGCGGCCGGGCGAGTTGGGAGCAGGGATCACAGAGGCCGTAGGGGCGGGGGGGTGCATGGGCTGCAGGGTGAGTGAGGAGCAGGGGTCACAGAGGCTGCAGGGGCAGAGGGGGGCAGGGGCAGGGCAGGTGGGGGGCGCAAAAGCTGTAGGGGCGGGGGGTGCAGGGCCTGCAGGGTGGCTGGGGAGCAGGGGTCACAGAGGCTGCAGGGCGGGGGGACTGCAGGGCGAGTGGGGAGCAGGGAAGCACTTAGCAACCCCGAACCACGATCAGAGCAGGAGGGAGGAGGGGGAATGCAGGGTGTTAAGAGGAGGGGGCAGAGTTGGGGCAGGCGCTTTGGGGAAGGGGCGGGGTTGGGACGGGGCTGGGGCGGAGTTGGGGCGGGGCTGGGGGTGGGGAAGAGGAAAAGTTGGGGCAGGGCCAGACCCCCGTGGAGTGTCCTCTTTTTTCAGTGTTGAAATATGGTAACCCTGGGATCTGCTATGAAAGGAGCAGTAACACCATTTACATCCTGAGCTGAATTCCCTTTGCTTATTTCAATGCAGAGTCCTTTCAATGTGTTCATTGTCTTTTTTAGTGTGTCTCTGCAAGAGTGTTATGGTTCTTGGAGAATATAAACAAGTAGTGGTTGAGTCTATTTAAATGTCAACACTGCTCAGAACCAGCAAGTGCTCATATACGTTATTGACAAAATTAGCCAAGAAATTGGCTCTATCAAAAACTGGAGTAGAGCACACGGAAGAACAAGGACACAGACTTACTTATTGTCTTTTCCAATTCTCCTAAAAAAGAAAAATAAATATTTAAAGATAACAATAGCACCTTTTGTAATAATATGGCCAAGAACAAAGATAACTAATTGTTAAAATATCAAGAGTTGTACTTATTGGAGAATAGCTGTGAGGGATCAAGTGACACAATGAACATCACACTGTCTAAGGCCAGAAGGAAACACTCTCATCAGCTATAACACGGGCCAGAGAATTTCTCCCAAACAATTCATGTTTGCATTAGAGCAGTACCTTGAGAAAAAATTCCAGTGATGGAGGATGCACCACTACCCTCTGTAAATTGTTTGAAAGGCTAATCACCATCACGCTTAAAATGTATATCTTATTTCTAGTTTGACTTTCCTTGTTTCAGTTTCCAGCCGTTGGATTTTTCAAGACCAAAGAGCCCATTATCACATATATGTTCTCTATCTACATACGTGAAGAGTGTAATCAAGTCACCCCTTTTCTTTGGTGAGCTAAATAGATTGAGCTCTTTGAGTCTATCACTTTAACACTATAACACATGTTATCTAATCCTTTAATCCTTCTGGTGCTCTTCTATGAACCTTCTCCAGTTCGACAACTTCTTTCTTCAGTTGGGGACACCGGAACTGCACTCAGTGTTCCAGCAACAGAGCCGAATACTGAGCTAATATAACCCCTAGAGTCCTAATTGAGATCATCCCCATGCCCTCTGGTTTGGGGCCTAACAAACACTTTCCTACTGAAGGGCTTGTGTGAGCTTGAGTGAACGGGGGATAGTTTTTCTGAGGCAGAAATTGCACTCACCAGCAAACACCATCAATCAGCTCCTCCCCCTCCACCCTAGCGTCTCCTGCCCGCCACTGATCAGCTCTTCTGCAGAGGTCAGGAGGCGCTGGGTGGGGGAAGGAGGTAAGGAAGGAAGAGGTGGAATGAGAGTGGGGCACTGTTGTGAGAGGGGGTGGAGCAGCGCCAGAAGAGGAAGAGTGCGAGCGGGAACTGGTGGGGCAGGGGTGGGGCATTGAAGGAAGGGGTATAGTAGGGGTAGGGCCTGGGGCAGAGAGGTGGTCAAATACCCACAAGGAAATCAAAAAGTTGGCACCTGTGCCTACACTGCCCCCACATTATTTTGTAACTTAATCAAACCTTAAAAATGTCTCCTTTATTTTGAGGTGAAAAATCAGAATATTCCTTTTTATTACGGAGGAAATAGAAATTTTTGACTCTACTGAGATACTTTTGCTTCTTTCTTGTTCTTTTTTTATTCTAAACTGTATTTTTTCACGTGAAATAAACATATTCCCATGGAAAGTCATGCCAACACCTTGCTCTCATATTGAATGCACAGGATCAGAAGACAGAATACCTACGCTCTATTTCCTTCTCTAACAAACATTCCTGTGTGACTATCAGCAATTCCTTTGCAGGGAAATTGTCAAAGAGCCACACTTCCCATCCAGAGCTTTTTGATTGAACGGATATGTATAGTTCCTCTAGTGCGTGGATGTTTTTTCTCTCATACCCGACTGCCCTTGAACCCCTGCCCCTCTGACTTTCTTTCCAAAGTGAGGTCTCAGCTCGATCACGTACCACTATTCCACAGTAATCTATATATACCCTCCACTTCCCATATCAACGGGGTATGCAATGATAACGTCCCTTGTGCAGTTGAAATTGTTGGAAACAATACTTTGGTCAGTCAACTGTAAGTATTGAGTAATGTAGGCAAACTCACCCTTTTCCTCCTGGAGTTTTTCTGCAAAAGAACAACGGGGAGGAGAAGAAAACAGTTCAGTGTATGTCCATTGACTTATGAATTGGAGAGGGTGAATGAGACCCTTTCTCTCTTGATTAGGATAAATATTGGCCATAGGTAGTGAGCTCGCTATTCAATCCCTGGGCTAGCCCCATTCCTGGCCTGCTACGTAGTAGATAGAGAAGGTTATATTTTTGCATTAATACATTTAAGAAGAAGCTTCATGGCCACAAGTAATTAGGGAAAGATGAATATGAAACACTACGCTCCTCTGCTCATATGGGATCTGGTATGAAAGCAGCAGTAACACCATTTACATGAGGTGCTGTATTCCATTTGCTTATTTCAATGCAGAGTCTTTTCAACGTATACATTGCCTTTTGTAATGTATCTCTAGAAGAGTGTTATGGTTCGTGGAGAATACAAACAAGTAGTGGGTGAGTCTATTTAAATTTCAACAATGTATGAGCAGCACAGCTCAGAACCAGCAAGTGCTCTTATACGTTATTGACAAAATTAGCCAAGTAATCTGCTCTATCAAAAACAGACTTACTTATTGTCTTTTCCAATTCTCCTAAAAAAGAAGAAAACATATCTTTTATATTAGCTCAGTATTGGCTCTGTTGCTGGAATACTGAGTGCAGTTCCAGTGTCCCCAACTGAAGAAATTCTACTCTGAGTTTCCTAGTTTCAGTTTCCAGCCATTGGATTTTGCTAGACTAAAGAGCCCATTATCATATATATGTTCTCTATCTACATATGTGTAGATTGTAATCAAGTCACCATGTTTCTTTGGTGACCTAAATAGATTGATCTCTTTGAGTCTATCACTAGAAAAAATATTATCTAATCCTTTAATCATTCTGGTGCTCTTCTCTGAACCTTCTCCAGTTTGACAAGTTCTTTCTTCAGTTGGGGACACCGGAATTGCACTCAGTATTCCAGCAACAGAGCCGAATGCTGAACTAATATAACTCCTAGAGTCCTAATTAAGATCATCCCCATGCCCTCTGGTTTGGGGCCTAGCGAACACTTTCCTACTGAAGGGCTTGTGTGAGCTCCAGTGAAAGGGGTACACTTTTACTGAGACAGAAATTGCACTCACAGGCAGGCCCCACCAATGAGCACCTCCCCCTCCACCGTAGCGCCTCCTGCCAACCACTGATCAGCTCTTCTGCCGAGCAGAAGGCGCTGGTGGGGGGGGGGAGGAGATGAGGAAGGAAGAGGTGGAATGAGGGTGGGGCACTCTTGGGAGGGGGGAACAAGGCAGGAAGAGGCAGAGTTAGAGCGGGCAAGGGTGGGGCCTTAAGGGAAGCGGGTTATGAGAGGCAGGGCCTGGGGCAGAAAGGTTGTCCAGCATCCCCAAGGATATCAAAAAGTTTGTGTCCGTGCCTACACTACTCCCACATGATTGGGTCACTGAATCGAAACTTAACAATGTCTCCTTCCTTTTGAAGTGAAAAATCAGAATATTCCTTTCAATTCAGAGGAAATAGAAACTTTCGACTCTACTGAGATGCATTTGCTTCTCTCTTGTTCTCTTTTTCATCCAGAAAGGTTTTTTCCACCTGAAATAGACACATTCCCATGGAAAGTTTCTGCCAACACCTTCCTCTCATAGTGAATACACCAGACCAGAAGACAGAGTATCTAGGTTCTATTTCCTGCTCTAGCTCACATTCCTGTGTCAATATTAGCCCTTCTTTGCAGAGAAATTGTCCAAGAGCCTACACTGGGTGCTCTGAACAGGATGTGGTTTCCCAGTTTGGGGGAAGCTCTTTGGGGAGGACAATTCTCCCTCCATCCCGGAGGCACAGGGTGGAGTGTCTGCATGGCCTCAATTACTACAAGGTTAGGCACAGCACTAGCAACTCTGTCCTGCCACTCCCCAGTCAGAGCTTTTTCATTCAATGGATACGTTCAGTTCCTGTAGCACGTGGATGTTTTCCCTATCATACCCGACTGCCCTTCAACCCCTGCCCCTCTGACTTTCTTAGCAAAGTGAGGTCTCAGCTCGAAGACAAACCACGAATCCAGAGTAATCTACACAGACCCCCACTTCCCATATCCACGGGGCATGCAATGATAGAGTCCCTTATGCAGTTGATGTTGTTGGAACCAATAATGGCACACATAGTTTGGTCAGTCAATTGTAATTATTGAATGAAGTAGGGAAACTCACCCTTTTCCTCCTGGAGTTTTTCTGCAAAAGAAGAATGGGGAGGAGAAGGAAACAGTTCAGTGTATGTCCATTGACATATGAATTGAAGCGGGTGAATCAGATCGTTTCTTTGTTGATTAGCATAAATATTGGCCACAAGCAGTGAGCTAGCTATTCAATCCGTGGGTTAGCCCCATTCCTGGCCTGCTACGTAGTAGATAGAGAAGGTTATATTCTTTCATTAATACATTTAAGAAGAAGCTTTATGGCCAAAAGTTGACTTTGATAAACTACGCTCCTCTGCTCATATGGGATCTGCTAGGGTTACCATACGTCCGGATTTCCCCGGACATGTCCGGCTTTTTGGTGCTCAAATCCCCGTCTGGGGGGAATTTCCAAAGAGCCGGACATGTCCGGGGAAATAGGGAGGCATAAGCCAGTTTCCGCCCAGCACCATACGCCGGGTCCGCAGCGCAGCCCAACTGCCCCAGCTACAATCATCAGGCGTGGAACGGGGCGGGTTCAGGCTTCCCTCGCAGTGGGGGGACCCTTCCTGTGGCCCTGTTGCCCCGCGCAGCTTGGAACCCGGCACCACGGGAGCTGTTTCTGGCGGGGACAGATAGGCCGGGGAACGTGCTCGGCGGCAGGAAAGAAGATGCAGCCGGAGCTGCAGGGACCCGCGCTGCTGATCGTCTGAAGCCCCCAGCAGGCAGAGGCTGCCGAGTGAGCAGGGTAGCAGCAGGTGGGGGCACAGAGGCTGCACGGGCGGGGGGGTGCAGGGCGAGTGAGGAGCAGGGGTCACAGAGATTGCAGGGGTGGGGAGTTGCAGTGGCAGGGCAGGCGGGGGGTGCAGAGGCTGCAGGGGTAGGGAGCTGCAGGGGCTGCAGGGCAAGTAAGGAGCACGGGTCACAGAGGCTGAAGGGGAGGGAGGGTGCAGGGGCTGCAGGGCCAGTGAGGAGCAGGGGTCACAGAGGCTGCAAGGGCAGGGGGGCGCAGGGGAAGGGCTTGCGGGGGGCGCAGAGGCTGTAGGGCGAGTGGGGAGCAGGGGTCACAGAGGCTGCAGGGGAAGGGCAGGCAGGGGCGCAGAGCCTGCATGGGCGGGGGGTACACGGGTTGCTGGGTGAGTTGGGAGCAGGGGTCACAGAGGCTGCAGGGGCGGTGGGGCTGCATGGTGAGTGAGGAGCAGGGGTCACAGAGGTTGCAGGGGCAGGGGGCGCAGCGGCAGGGCAGGTGGGGGGTGCAGAGGCTGTAGGACAAGTGGGGAGCTGGGGTCACAGAGGCTGCAGGGGCGGGGGCTGCAGGGTGAGTGGGCAGCAGGGGTCACAGAGGCTGCCAGGGCGGGGGCACTGCAGGGCGAGTGGGGAGCAGGGAAGCACTTAGCAACCCGCAACCAAGATCAGAGCAGGAGAGAGGAGGGGGAATGCAGGGTGCTCAAAGGAGGGGGCAGATGCTTTGGGGAAGGGGCGGGGCTGGGGCGGGGCTGACGCGGAGTTGGGGCGGGGGTGGGGGTGGGGTAGAGGAAAAGTTGGGGCAGGGCAAGACCCCCGTGGAGTGTCCTCTTTTTTCAGTGTTGAAATATGGTAACCCTAGGATCTGCTATGAAAGGAGCAGTAACACCATTTACATCCTGAGCTGAATTCCATTTGCTTATTTCAATGCAGAGTCCTTTCAATGTGTTCA
Source organism: Malaclemys terrapin pileata (assembly GCF_027887155.1). Classification (NCBI taxonomy): domain Eukaryota; kingdom Metazoa; phylum Chordata; order Testudines; family Emydidae; genus Malaclemys; species Malaclemys terrapin. Next base: position 4,650,945 of record NC_071524.1, read on the forward strand.
TTGTCTTTTTTAGTGTGTCTCTGCAAGAGTGTTATGGTTCTTGGAGAATATAAACAAGTAGTGGTTGAGTCTATTTAAATGTCAACACTGCTCAGAACCAGCAAGTGCTCATATACGTTATTGACAAAATTAGCCAAGAAATTGGCTCTATCAAAAACTGGAGTAGAGCACACGGAAGAACAAGGACACAGACTTACTTATTGTCTTTTCCAATTCTCCTAAAAAAGAAAAATAAATATTTAAAGATAACAATAGCACCTTTTGTAATAATATGGCCAAGAACAAAGATAACTAATCGTTAAAATATCAAGAGTTGTACTTATTGGAGAATAGCTGTGAGGGATCAAGTGACACAATGAACATCACACTGTCTAAGGCCAGAAGGAAACACTCTCATCAGCTATAACACGGGCCAGAGAATTTCTCCCAAACAATTCATGTTTGCATTAGAGCAGTACCTTGAGAAAAAATTCCAGTGATGGAGGATGCACCACTACCCTCTGTAAATTGTTAGAAAGGCTAATCACCATCACGCTTAAAATGTATATCTTATTTCTAGTTTGACTTTCCTTGTTTCAGTTTCCAGCCGTTGGATTTTGCTAGACCATTCTCTGCTAGACTAAAGAGCCCATTATCACATATATGTTCTCTATCTACATACATCTCCAGTTCATCCAAATATTTTTTTTTCCACGTGAAATAGACACTTTCCCATGGAAAGTTTCTCCCAACACCTTCCTCTCAACGTGAATACACCAGAGCAGAAGACAGAGTATCTAGATTATATTTCCTGCTCTAGCACACATTCCTGTTTCAAAATTCGAACTTCCTTTGCAGGGCAATTGTCCAAGAGCCTACACTGGGTGCTCTGCACTGGATGTGAGTTCCCAGTTTCGGGGAAGCTCTTTGGAGAGGACAGTTCTCCCTCCATCCCTGAGGCATAGGGTGGAGTGTCTGCATGGCCTCAGTTACAACAACGTCAGGCACAGCACTGGCAACTCGGTCCTTCTACACTCTCAATCCAGATCTTTTTCATTCAATGGATATTGTTCAGTTCCTGTAGCAAGTGGATGTTTTTTCTCACATGCCCGACTGCCCTTGAACCCCTGTCCCGTTGACTTTCTTTGGAAAGTGCTGGTGAGGTCTCAGCTTGATGACATACCACAATTCAATAGTAATCTAAACAGACCTCCCACTTTCCAGGTTCATCGGGCACGCAATGAGAGTGTCCCTAATGTTGGCGAAGTTGTTGCATCCAATACAGGGCATACAAAGTTTAGTTAGTTGACTGTAAGTATTTATTAAAATAGGCAAACTCACCCATTTGTTCATGGGGTTCCTCTGCAAAAGAACAATGGGGAGGAGGAGAAAACAGTTCAGTGTATGTCCATTGACTTATGAATTGAAGAGGGTGAATTAGATCCTTTCTTTCTTGATTAGCATAAATATTGGCCATAGGTAGTGAGCTAGCTATTCAATTTGTGGGCTAGCCCCATTCCTGGCCTGCTATGTAGTAGATAGAGGAGAGTATATTCTTGCCTTAATACATATAAGAAGAAGCTTCATGCCCACAAGCAATTAGCAAAAGGTAAATATGAATCACTACGCTCCTCTTCTAATATGGGATCTGCTATGAAAGGAGCAGTAACACCATTTACATCATGTGCGGCATTCCATTTGCTTCTTTCAGTGCAGAGTCTTTTCAATGTGTACATTGCTTTCGTAATGTGTCTCTGCAAGAGTGTTATGGTTCTTGGAGAATACAAACAAGTAGTGGGTGAGTCTATTTAAATGTTAACAATGTATGAGCAGCACTGCACAGAACCAGCAAGTGCTCATATAAGTTATTGACAAAATTAGCCAAGTAATCTGCTCTATCAAAAACAGGAGTAGAGTACACGGAAGAACAAGGCCACAGACTTACTTATTGCCTTTTCCAATTCTCCTAAAAAAGAAAAAAAAATATTTAAAGATAACAGAAGCACCTTTTGTAATAATATGGCCAAGAACAAAGGTAACTAATAGTTAAAATATCAAAAGCTCTATTTATTGGAGAATAGCTGTGAGGAAGTGACACAATGAATATCATACTGTCTGAGGCCCGAAGGAAGGACTCTCATCATCTATTTCATGGGCCAGAGAACTTTCCCCAAACAGTTCATGTCTGCATTAGAGCAGTACCTTGAGAAAAAATTTCCAGTGATTGAAGATTCACCACAACCCCCTGTAAATTGTTAGAAAGGCTAATCACCATCACTCTTAAAAATGTATATATTATTTCTAGTCTGACTTTCCTAGTTTCAGTTTCTAGCCATTGGATTTTGCTAGACCATTCTCTGCTAGACTAAAGAGCCCATTATCACATATATGTTCTCTATCTACATACGTGTAGAGTGTAATCAAGTCACCCCTTTTCTTTGGTGAACTAAACAGATTGAGCTCTTTGAGTCTATCACTATAACACGTTATCTAATCCTTTAATCATTCTGGTGCTCTTCTATGAAACCTCTCCAGTTTGACAACTTCTTTTTTTCAGTTGGGGACACCGGAACTGCACTCAGTATTCCAGCAACACAGCCAAATACTGGGCTAATATAACCCCTAGAGTCCTAATTAAGATCATCCCCATGCCCTCTGGTTTGGGGCCGTGCAAACACTTTCCTACTGAAGGGCTTGTGTGAGCTCCAGTGAACGGGGGACACTTTTTCTGAGACAGAAATTGCACTCCCAGGCAGGCCCCATCAATCATCTCCTCCCCCTCCACACTAGCGTCTCCTCCCCGCCACTGATCAGCTCTTCTGCAGAGGACAGGAGGCGCTGGGGGGGAGGAGCTAAGGAAGGAAGAGGTGGAACAAGTGTGGGGCACTCTTTCGAGAGGGGGTGGAGCAGGGACAGAAGAGGAAGAGTGGGAGCGGGAACAGGTGGGGTAGGGGTGGGGCCTTGAGGGAAGGGGTATAGAAGGGGTAGGGCCTGGGACAGAAAGGTGGTCAAGTACCCACAAGGAAATCATAAAGGTGGCACCTGTGCCTACACTGCTCCCACATTATTTCATATCTTAATCGAACCTTAAAAATGTCTCCTTTATTTTGAGGTGAAAAATCAGAATATTCCTTTTTAATACGGAGGAAATAGAAATTTTGACTCTACTAAGATGCTTTTGCCTCTTTATTTTTCTTTGTTTTCATCCAAATATTTTTTTTCCACGTGAAATAGACACTTTCCCATGGAAAGTTTCTGTCACCACCTTCCTCTCATAGTGAATACACCGGACCAGGAGACAGAGTATCTAGGTTCTATTTCCTGCTCTAGCTCACATTCCTGTGTCAATATTAGCCCTTCTTTGCAGGGAAATTGTCAAAGAGCCTACAGTGGGTGGTCTGCACAGGATGTGGTTTCCCAGTTTGGGGGAAGCTCTTTGGGGAGGACAATTCTCCCTCCATCCCGGAGGCACAGGGTGGAGTGTCTGCATGGCCTCAATTACTACAAGGTTAGGCACAGCACTAGCAACTCGGTCCTGCCACACTCCCCAGCCAGAGCTTTTTGATTCAATGGATATGTTCAGTTCCTGTAGCACGTGGATGTTTTCCCTATCATACCCGACTGCCCTTGAACCCCTGCCCCTCTGACTTTCTTTACAAAGTGAGGTCTCAGCTCAATGACAAACCACGAATCCAGAGTAATCTATATATACCCTCCACTTCCCATATCCACAGGGCATGCAATGACAGCATCCCTTGTGCAGTTGAAATTGTTGGAACCAATAATGGCACACAGTCAGTCAACTGGAAGTATTGAGTAAAGTAGGCAAACTCACCCTTTTCCTCCTGGAGTTCTTCTGCAAAAGAGGAATGGGGAGGAGAAGGAAACAGTTCAGTGTATGTCCATTGACATATTAATTGAAGAGTGTTAATCAGATCATTTCTTTGTTGATTAAAATATATATTGGCCATTGGTAGTGAGCTAGTTACTCAATCCGTGGGCTAGCCCCATTTCCTGGCCTGCTACGTAGTAGAGAAGGTTATATTCTTGCATTAATACGTTTAAGCAGAAGCACGATCCACCTGGTCCACAGCGCAGCCAAGCTGCCCGAGCTACAATGCTCAGGCGGGAAACGGGGGGGGCTCGGGCTTCCCTCACGGGAGGGGACCCCCCGACCACTGGGGGACCTTTCCTGTGGCCATGTTGCCCCGCGCAGCTTGGAACCCAGTGCCGCGGGAGCTGTTTCCAGTGGGGACAGACAGTCCTGGGAACGTGCTCAGCGGCAGGAAGGAAGCTGCAGCCGGAGCTGCAGGGACCCGCCCTGCTGAGCGTCTGAAGCCCCCAGCAGGCAGAGGCTGCCGGGTGAGCAGGGGAGCAGGGCAGGCAGGGGCACAGAGGCTGTAGGGACAGGGGGGGAAGGGCGAGTGAGGAGCAGGGATCACAGAGGCTGCAGGTGCAGGGGGGTGCAGTGGCAGCCGGGCGAGTTGGGAGCAGGGATCACAGAGGCCGTAGGGGCGGGGGGGTGCATGGGCTGCAGGGTGAGTGAGGAGCAGGGGTCACAGAGGCTGCAGGGGCAGAGGGGCGCAGGGGCAGGGCAGGTGAGGGGCGCAAAAGCTGCAGGGGCGGGGGGTGCAGGGCCTGCAGGGTGGCTGGGGAGCAGGGGTCACAGAGGCTGCAGGGCGGGGGGACTGCAGGGCGAGTGGGGAGCAGGGAAGCACTTAGCAACCCCGAACCACGATCAGAGCAGGAGGGAGGAGGGGGAATGCAGGGTGTTAAGAGGAGGGGGCAGAGTTGGGGCAGGCGCTTTGGGGAAGGGGCGAGGTTGGGACGGGGCTGGGGCGGAGTTGGGGCGGGGCTGGGGGTGGGGAAGAGGAAAAGATGGGGCAGGGCAAGGTCCCCGTGGAGTGTCCTCTTTTTTCAGTGTTGAAATATGGTAACCCTAGGATCTGCTATGAAAGGAGCAGTAACACCATTTACATCCTGAGCTGAATTCCATTTGCTTATTTCAATGCAGAATCCTTTCAGTGTGTTCATTGCCTTTCGTAAAGTGTCTCTGCAAGAGTGTTATGGTTCGTGGAGAATACAAACAAGTAGTGGTTGAGTCTATTTAAATTTCAACAATGTATGAGCAGCACTGCTCAGAACCAGCAAGTGCTCATATAAGTTATTGACAAAATTAGCCAAGTAATCAGCTCTATCAAAAAGAAGAAACAGGCCACAGACTTACTTATTGTATTTTCCAATTCTCCTAAAAAAGAAAAAAATATATTTAAAGATAACAATAGCACCTTTTGTAAGAATATGGCCAAGAACAAAGGTAACTAATCGTTAAAATATCAAGAGTTGTACTTATTGGAGAATAGCTGTGAGGGATCAAGTGACACAATGAACATCACACTGTCTAAGGCCAGAAGGAAACACTCATCAGCTATAACACGGGCCAGAGAACTTCTCCCAAACAATTCATGTTTGCATTAGAGCAGTACCTTGAGAAAAAATTCCAGTGATGGAGGATGCACCATAAACCCCAGTTAATTGTTAGAAAGGCTAATCACATCAATTATACCTAATTTCTAGTCTGACTTCTAGGTTGACTTTCCTTGTTTCAGTTTCCAGCCGTTGGATTTTGGAAGACTTTGAAGAGCCCATTATCACATATATGTTCTCTATCTACATACATGAACACATATTCACTAGAACACATATTATCTAATCCTTTAATCATTCTGGTACTCTTCTATGAACCCTCTCCAGTTTGACAACTTCTTTTTTTCAGTTGGGGACACCGGAACTGCACTTAGTATTCTGGATTATGGCCAAGCGAACCTACAAGCCCTGCCCCTGCAGCACACAGTGGCATGCCTGGGAGGTGGGGCTGCAGCACTCTGCAGGCTCCTCCCGGCCAGCGGGCGAGCGCCGGGAGTTCAGCTGCGCTGCCACAGGCCCAGGAAGAAGGGGTGAGTGGCGCCGGCAGCACCTGCTTGTGTCCTCCACCGGACGGTCCCCTGATAACGGGAGAAAGTGCGTCCCGACCGATGTAAGGTCAGGATGCGGGACAAGTCCCCTAAAATTGGGACTGTCCTGATAAAATCGGGACATCTGGTCACCCTAATCACTACGCTCCTCTGCTAATTTGGAATCTGCTATTAAAGGAGCAGTAACTCCATTTACATCATGTGCGGCATTCCATTTGCTTATTTCAATGCAGAGTCCTTTCAATGTGTTCATTGCCTTTCGTAATGTGTCTCTGCAAGAGTGTTATGGTTCGTGGAGAATACAAACAAGTAGTTGTTGAGTCTATTTAAATTTCAACAATGTATGAGCAGCACTGCTCAGAACCAGCAAGTGCTCATATACGCTATTGAGGAGCCAAGGCAGGAAGAGGCGGAACGAGGGCGGGGCACTCTTGGGAGGGGGAGAACAGGGCAGGAAAAGGGAGAGTGAGAGCGGGCAAGGGTGGGGCCTTGAGGGAAGAGGAATAATAGGGGCAGGGCCTGGGGCAAAGAGGTGGTCAAGCATCCGTGAGAAAATAAAAAAGTTGGCACCTGTACCTACAACGCCCCCACATTATTTCGTAATGAATCGAACCTTAACAATGTCTCAGTTAATGCTCTATCAAAACAGGAAAGCAGGTTGAGGTCTAATAACTCAGTGCTTTTTCTCTTCTTTCTACAAGACTCCTACACAGCAGTAGAGCACATGGAAGAAAATGGACACAGACTTACTTATTCTCTTTTCCAAGTCTCCTAAAAAAGAAAAAAATATTTAAAGATAACAATAGTACCTTTTGTAATAATATGGCCAAGAACAAAGATAACTAATAGTTAAAATATCAAAAGCTGTACTTATTGGAGAATAGCTGTGAGGGATCAAGTGACACAAAGAACATCATGGTGTTTAAGGCTGGAAGGAAGCACTCTCATCATCTATAACATGGTCCACAGAACTTCCCCCAAACAATTCATGTTTGCATTAGAGCAGTACCTTGAGAAAAAATTTCCAGTGATGGAGGACGCACCACAACCCCTTGTAAATGGTAACAATGGCAAATCACCCTCACTCTTAAAAATGTAGTCATTATTTCTAGTCTGACTTTCCTAGTTTCAGTTTTTAGCCATTGGATTTTGCTAGTCCGTTCTCTGCTAGACCATTATCACATATATGTTCTCTATCTACATACGTTGTGACAAAGTTCCTCCTCTATCTTGGTGGGTCCTGCGCTTATCGGTGGATTTTCTTTCCTCAGAGATTCACCATGTGGGTTGGGGAACAGCTCAGAGACCTTCCCCTCTGGAAGAACCAACAGTCCAGGTCAATTGGAAGGTTTGGGGGGAACCCGGGCCTGCCCTCTACTCCAGGTTCCAGCCCAGGGCCCTGTGGACTGCAGCTGTCTATAGTGCCTCCTGTAACAGCTGCATGACAGCTACAACTCCCTGGGCTACTTCCCCATAGCCTCCTTCAAACACCTTCCTTATTCTCACCACAGGACCTTCCTCCTGGTGTCTGATAATGCTTGTGCTCCTCATTCCTCCAGTAGCACTCACTCTCAGCTCCTTGCACCTCTTGCTCCTCACACTCGCACCACAAACTGAAGTGAGCTCCTTTTAAAACCCAGGTGCCCTGATTAACCTGCCTTAATTGATTCTAGCAGCTTCTTCTTAATTGGCTCCAGGTGTCCTAATTAGCCCGCCTGCCTTAACTGGTTCTAGAAGGTTCCTGATTACTCTAGTGCAGCCCCTGCTCTGGTCATTGAGGGAACAGAAAACTACTCATCCAGTGACCAGTATATTTACCCTCTACCAGACTCCTGTACCCCACTGGTCTGGGTCTGTCACATATCCCTCCCCCCTGCTCAACGCCAAGGGGTTGGGCAGCTTGGGACACCAGACAGTGCACAGGTGACAAGCCATCGGCGTGACGGCTCCCTGCTCTGTGTTGCGCACAGATCTGGAAAGGTTGGAGGGATAAGACCATCTGGTCACCCTTGTGTTCTTCTCCTTTTTCCACTGCATCCATTGAAGAGGGGCATGGTCGGTCACGAGGACAAATCTGCGCCCGAGCAGGTAGTAGTGCAATGTTTCCATGGCCCATTTTACAGCGAGGCATTCTCTCTCCACCACTGCATATTTTTGTTCCCTTGGAAGGAGTTTCCAACTGAGGTATAGAATTCGGTGTTCCTCCTCCCCGACCATCTGTGATAGAACGGCCCCCAACCATACTTCCGATGCATCCGTCTGCAGGATAAACTCCTTGGTAAAATCAGGGGCTATCAGTACGGGGTTATTCCAGAGGGTAGTCCGTAGGTCTGTGAATGCTTCCTCCGCTGCGTCAGACCATCTCACCAGATCAGGTCTATGGGCTTTCACTAAGGCTGTCAGAGGGCTTGCCCTTGTGGCAAAGTGGGGGATAAATCGTCGGTAATACCCCACCACACCCAGGAACGCCCGGACTTGTTTCTTGCGACTTGGTTGGGGCCAATTTTGGATGGCCTCTAACTTGTTCACTTGGGGATTTACCAGACCTTTTCCCACAATGTAGCCAAGATATTTGGCCTCTGTAAACCCTACAACGCACTTGGCAGGGTTTGCTGTAAGGTCAGCTCGCCTGAAGATATCGAGGACTGCCTCCACCTTCTCCGGGTGGGTTTCCCAGTCTGGGGTATGAATGACCACATTGTCCAAGTAGGCAGCAGCATAACTGTTATGCGGGCGTAATAGCTTGTCTATGAGGCGCTGGAAGGTAGCTGGGGCCCCATGTAGTCCAAAAGGGAGGACAGTATATTGAAAAAGACCCTCTGGTGTAGAGAACGCAGTCTTTTCCTTTGCGTCTTCTGCAAGGGGAATCTGCCAGTACCCCTTTGTCAAGTCTAGGGTAGTCAAGTACCGGGCATTACCCAGACTGTCCACTAGCTCATTTTTTGCGAGGTATCGGGTACGCGTCGAAGTGGGATACTTCATTTAGTCGCCGGAAGTCGTTGCAAAATCTTGTGGTGCCATCAGGTTTGGGCACCAGCACGATTGGGCTGGACCACTGACTGTGGGATTCTTCGATGATCCCCAACTCCAGCATTTTTTTTACTTCTGCTTTTATTTCCTCCCTTTTTGCCGCTGGCACCCCATAGGGACTCATTGTTACTCTGGCCCCAGGGTTCGTGACGATGTGGTGATATGTCTCGGTTGTTCGACCCAGTTTTGTCGAGAACACATCTTGGTTCTTTAAGATCATCTCAGACACCTCATTCTTCTGGTCTGGTGTTAAATCAGGAGACATCCTCACCTGTTTGGAAGGCTTGTTTTCCTGGGTTAGGTCTTTTTGGACCGTTGTGCATGCCTCTTGTGCATGCCAAGGTTTCAGAAGGTTAATGTAATAAATCTGTTCTTGTTTTCTGCGTCCTGGCTGCCACACCGTGTAGGTTACTTCCCCCACGGGTTCAATCACCTCATAGGGCTCCTGCCATTGGGCCAGAAGGTTGCTTTCTGCCATGGGTACCAACACCATAACCCGATCCCCTGGTTGGAACTGTCGCACTTTTGCCTGGTGATTGTAATGGGTTCGCTGGGCCTCCTGTGCCTTCCCCAAATGTTCCCGTACAATAGGGGTAACCCGGGCTATCCGGTCTCGCATCTGCATTACATGCTCTATTATATTTCTCCCCTCATTGGGTTCCTCTTCCCAGATCTCTTTGGCGATATCTAGTATGCCACGGGGGTAACGCCCATATAATAACTCAAAGGGGGAAAACCTAGTTGAGGCCTGTGGTACCTCCCGGATAGCGAACATAAGGTAGGGTAGTAGGATGTCCCAATCCTTCCCATCCCGACTTACCACCTTCTTTATCATAGCCTAGAGGGTTCGGTTAAACTTTTCTACCAACCCATCAGTCTGCAGATGGTAGACTGAAGTTCTCAGGGTATGTATATGGAGCAGCGTACAGAGGTCCTTCATTAGCTTTGACATAAATGGGGTTTCTTGGTCGGTTGATATCTCCCCGAGCCATCTTCTCCAGGGGTCCCACTAGGTCCATGACTATTTGGTCGAAGGGGGCCTCTATGATGGGAAGGAGTACTAAAGGTGCCCTCAAGTGGGGATGGGGACTGTGCAGCTGACACTCCGGGCAGGAGGCACAGTACCTCCGCACTTCTTCATGTACTCCGGGCCAGAAGAACTGTCGTAGGACTCGTGCCAGGGTCTTCTCTACTCCCAAATGCCCCCCAAAAAGATGACTATGAGCAAGACTTAATACAGCGTTCTGGTGTTTCTGAGGTACTAGGATCTGCTGTACCTTCTGCCCCTGTACTGGTGCAACCCGGTATAAGAGATCCTTCTTCATTATGAAGCAGGGTCCTGGTCCCTGGGTTTTCTCTTCCACGGGGACCCCATCTATTTCAGTCACCTCCGTCCTAATGTTGTCATGCCTTGGGTCTTCTCCCTGGTCCCGTCCAAAATTTCCTCTCCCGGGGCTAATCTGCCCAAGATTTAGGGGCCCAGTCTCTGTTGCCTTTACTGGTTCAGAAGCATTAGGGTGGGGGTCAGACTCAAGTGCTTATCCCTCCTGCATGGCCTCTTTTTCAGCTGTGTGGGTCCACCTACCTACAAGAGCGACCCTCTGGATTTGGATCAGTATTCGGGTTCCCAAGGCCTTAGCTGCCCTTCTTTCCCTTTATGTCTTTCTACCCTGTCTGAAAGTGGAGAACAAATCTGGGGATCTTTCAGAGAAGATTGGGGGTTGACAGTCTGCTGTGGATGCCTCATCAATTTTAGGGTCTCCATCTTTCTCCAATCCCCCTACTGGGAGTAAGTTTTCAAACCCTGGGAAGTCCCTCCCTATGAGCACCGAGTATGGGAGTTTAGGGACTACCCCTGCTGCTACCTCAGTAGTGTTCCCTTGGATCTCAATTTTTACTGGGATGGTGGGGTAGTAACTAACTGTCCCATGGACACGTGTTATCCCCGTACGTTTAACCTGCAGCAGCTGACTATGCTTCACGAGCTTCCCTGAGATAAGTGTGATAGCACTCCCAGAATCAACCAGTGCCATGGTCCCTACCCCATTTAGTTTCACTGGTCTGGTATACATATGTGGGGTTCGTGAGACCCTCACAAGGTGGAATAGGGAGCATGGATCTGCCCAGTTCCCCAGGTTACACTGCATAGGCTCCTCAGCATTGGGACACTGTGCAGCTATGTGTCCCCACTCCCCGCAGGCATAACATCTGTATGGAGCCATAGGCATTCCCCGGTCTCTTGGTTTGGGCAGTCTAATATCACGATCCTCTTCTCCCTCGGTGCTCCGACTCTTTGTGGCCTCTGATGGGCCTTCAGCCTCTCTCTTTTTCCACCCGGGCCCTCCTGGTGGCCCAGTCACCCGAACTTTGGGGCTTGGTGCTGTTAGTTTAACCTGGGGTGCCTCTTCCGTAACTGGTCGGGTCAGCCCCCTAGCTGTCCTTCGCCTCTCTACCAGGGCAACAACCTCGTCATAGGTGGAGGGTTCGTTTTGGCTTACCCAGGCACGAAGGTCTGGTGGTAGTCCCCTCATGTATCGGTCGATGACCAGAACTGATATTGTCTCTTCCGGACTCCGGGATTCTGTTTGCAACCACTTTCATGCGAGATGGATGAGGTCACACAATCGGGACCATAGGGTTTTGTCTTCTTGGTACCTCCAACCGTGATGCTGCTGGCCTGCACTGCTGTCATTACCCCAGATCTGGCCAGGATCTCTGCTTTCACCTGGGGGTAGTCTGCCGCAGCCTCTTCAGGCAGATCATGGTAGGCCTTCTGGGCCTCCCCACACAGGAATGGGGCAAGGATGCCAGACCACTGACCTCAAGGCAGGCTTCCCATAGGGCTGTCCTCTCAAAGGCTAGAAGGTTTGCCTCTACATCATCTTCCCATTTCATTTTCTTCAGCCAATGGCTGGCCCGTTTGAGCCGTGTCCCATCATGGCGGCGATTCAGCTCTGTAAGGGATTTTACCAGGTTTACCAGTTCCCGCAACATAGCTCGGTCTTGAGCGGCCTGGTCCATCAGCAGGCGATTAGTCTCTTGCTGCAGCGGCACTGCCTCCTGTTGGGCGGCTGCCTGGACACGGGTAGCCTCCTGCTGGGCCGCCGTAGCTTGTATCAGTGCCCGCACTACGTCATTCATTGTGGTGAAAAAAAATAAACCCTCTCCCTTTTTATTTTGTTTTTGCTGTTGTTGTTTTTTGTATTTTGTTTTTTTGTTGTTGTTTTTTTTAAATCACCCTCCTTCTTCCGCCGCTCTCTACACCCATTATCCCACTCCAGACACCAGTGTGATAAAGTTCCTCCTCTATCTTGGTGGGTCCTGCACTTATCGCTGGATTTTCTTTCCTCAGCGATTCACCATGTGGGTTGGGGAACAGCCCAGAGACCTTCCCCTCTGGAAGAACCCACAGTTCAGGTCAATTGGGAGGTTTGGGGGGAACCCGGGCCCACCCTGTACTCTGGGTTCCAGCCCAGGGCCCTGTGGACTGCAGCTGTCTATAGTGCCTCCTGTAACAGCTGCATGACAGCTACAACTCCCTGGGCTACTTCCCCATAGCCTCCTTCAAACATCTTCCTTATTCTCACCACAGGACCTTCCTCCTGGTGTCTGATAACGCTTGTGCTCCTCAGTCCTCCAGCAGCACAAGCTCTCACTATCAGCTCCTTGTGCCTCTTGCTCCCAGCTCCTCACACTCGCACCACAAACTGAAGTGAGCTCTTTTTTAAAACCCAGGTGCCCTGATTAGCCTGCCTTAATCGATTCTAGCAGCTTCTTCTTAATTAGCCCCAGGTGTCCTAATTAGCTTGCCTGCATTAACTGGTTAAAGCAGGTTCCTGATTACTCTAGTGCAGCCCCTGCTCTGGTCACTCAGGGAACAGAAAACTACTCATACAGTGACCAGTATATTTGCCCTCTACCAGACTCCTGTACCCCACTGGTCTGGGTCTGTCACAACGTATAGAATGAAATCAAGTTACCACTTTTCTTTGGTGAGCTTAATAGATTGAGGTCTTTGAGTGTATCACTATAACACATGTTATCTAATCATTTAATCATTCTGGTGCTCTTCTATGAACCCTCTCCAGTTTGAAAACTTCTTTCTTCAGTTGGGGACACTCAGTGTTCCAGAAACAGAGCCAAATACTGAACTAAGATAACTCCTAGAGTCCTAATTAAGATTATCTCCATGCCCTCCGGTTTGGGGACTAGCGAACACTTTCCTACTGAAAGGCTTGTGTGAGCTGCAGTGAAAGGGGGACACTTTTTCTGAGCAAGAAATTGCACTCACAGGCAGGCCCCACCAATGAACCCCTTCCACCGCAGCGTCTCCTGCAAACCACTGATCAGCTCTTCTCCCAAGCAGAAGGTGCTGGCGGGGGGGAGAAGATGAGGAAGGAAGAGGTGGAATGAGGGTGGGGGACTCTTGGGAGGGGAGGAAAAGAGCAGGAAGAGACAGAGTTAGAGCGGGCAAGGGTGGGACCTTAAAGGAGGGGGTTATGAGGGGCAGAGCCTGGGGGAGAATGCTTGTCCAGCGACCCCAAGGAAATCAAAAAGTTGGTGCCTGTGCCTACACTACCTCTACATGATTTGGTCACTGAATCGAAACTTAACAATGTCTCCTTCCCTTTGAAGTGAAAAATCAGTTGAAATTGTTGGAAACAATACTTTGGTCAGTCAACTGTAAGTATTGAGTAATGTAGACAAACTCACCCTTTTCCTCCTGGAGCTTTTCTGCAAAAGAACAACGGGGAGGAGAAGAAAACAGTTCAGTGTATGTCCACTGACTTATGATTTGGAGAGGGTGAATGAGACCCTTTCTCTCTTGATTAGGATAAATATTGGCCATAGCTAGTGAGCTAGCTATTCAATCCGTGGGCTAGCCCCATTCCTGGCCTGCTACGTAGTAGATAGAGAAGGTTATATTTTTGTCCCGTTGACTTTCTTTGGAAAGTGCTGGTGAGGTCTCAGCTTGATGACATACCACAATTCAATAGTAATCTAAACAGACCCCCCACTTTCCAGGTTCATCGGGCACGCAATGAGAGTGTCCCTAATGCTGGTGAAGTTGTTGCATCCAATACAGGGCATACAAAGTTTAGTTAGTTGACTGTAAGTATTTATTAAAATAGGCAAACTCACCCATTTGTTCATGGGGTTCCTCTGCAAAAGAACAATGGGGAGGAGGAGAAAACAGTTCAGTGAATGTCCATTGACTTATGAATTGAAGAGGGTGAATTAGATCCTTTCTTTCTTGATTAGCATAAATATTGGCCATAGGTAGTGAGCTAGCTATTCAATTTGTGGGCTAGCCCCATTCCTGGCCTGCTATGTAGTAGATAGAGGAGAGTATATTCTTGCCTTAATACATATAAGAAGAAGCTTCATGCCCACAAGCAATTAGCAAAAGGTGAATATGAATCACTACGCTCCTCTGCTAATATGGGATCTGCTATGAAAGGAGCAGTAACACCATTTACATCATGTGCGGTATTCCATTTGCTTCTTTCAGTGCAGAGTCTTTTCAATGTGTACATTGCTTTCGTAATGTGTCTCTGCAAGAGTGTTATGGTTCTTGGAGAATACAAACAAGTAGTGGGTGAGTCTATTTAAATGTTAACAATGTATGAGCAGCACTGCTCAGAACCAGCAAGTGCTCATATACGTTATTGACAAAATTATCCAAGTAATCTGCTCAATCAAAAACAGGAGTAGAGTACACGGAAGAACAAGGCCACAGACTTACTTATTGCCTTTTCCAATTCTCCTAAAAAAGAAAAAAAATATTTAAAGATTACAGTAGCACCTTTTGTAATAATATGGCCAAGAACAAAGGTAACTAATAGTTAAAATATCAAAAGCTCTATTTATTGGAGAATAGCTGTGAGGAAGTGACACAATGAACATCATACTGTCTGAGGCCCGAAGGAAGGACTCTCATCATCTATTTCATGGGCCAGAGAACTTTCCCCAAACAGTTCATGTCTGCATTAGAGCAGTACCTTGAGAAAAAATTTCCTGTGATTGAAGATTCACCACAACCCCCTGTAAATTGTTAGAAAGGCTAATCACCATCACTCTTAAAAATTTATATATTATTTCTAGTCTGACTTTCCTAGTTTCAGTTTCTAGCCATTGGATTTTGCTAGACCATTCTCTGCTAGACTAAAGAGCCCATTATCACATATATGTTCTCTATCTACATACGTGTAGAGTGTAATCAAGTCACCCCTTTTCTTTGGTGAACTAAACAGATTGAGCTCTTTGAGTCTATCACTATAACACGTTATCTAATCCTTTAATCATTCTGGTGCTCTTCTATGAAACCTCTCCAGTTTGACAACTTCTTTTTTTCAGTTGGGGACACCGGAACTGCACTCAGTATTGCAGCAACACAGCCAAATACTGGGCTAATATAACCCCTAGAGTCCTAATTAAGATCATCCCCATGCCCTCTGGTTTGGGGCCGTGCAAACACTTTCCTACTGAAGGGTTTGTGTGAGCTCCAGTGAACGGGGGACATTTTTTCTGAGACAGAAATTGCACTCCCAGGCAGGCCCCATCAATCATCTCCTCCCCCTCCACACTAGCGTCTCCTCCCCGCCACTGATCAGCTCTTCTGCAGAGGACAGGAGGCGCTGGGGGGGAGGAGCTAAGGAAGGAAGAGGTGGAACAAGGGCGGGGCACTCTTGCGAGAGGGGGTGGAGCAGGGACAGAAGAGGAAGAGTGGGAGCGGGAACAGGTGGGGTAGGGGTGGGGCCTTGAGGGAAGGGGTATAGAAGGGGTAGGGCCTGGGACAGAAAGGTGGTCAAGTACCCACAAGGAAATCATAAAGTTGGCACCTGTGCCTACACTGCTCCCACATTATTTCATATCTTAATCGAACCTTAAAAATGTCTCCTTTATTTTGAGGTGAAAAATAAGAATATTCCTTTTTAATACGGAGGAAATAGAAACTTTTGACTCTACTGAGATGCTTTTGCTTCTTTATTTTTCTTTGTTTTCATCGAAATATTTTTTTTCCACGTGAAATAGACACTTTCCCATGGAAAGTTTCTCCCAACACCTTCCTCTCAACGTGAATACACCAGAGCAGAAGACAGAGTATCTAGATTATATTTCCTGCTCTAGCACACATTCCTGTTTCAATATTCGCACTTCCTTTGCAGGGAAATTGTCAAAGAGCCTACACTGGGTGCTCTGCACTGGATGTGAGTTCCCAGTTTCGGGGAAGCTCTTTGGAGAGGACAGTTCTCCCTCCCTCCCTGAGGCATAGGGTAGAGTGTCTGCATGGCCTCAGTTACAACAACGTCAGGCACAGCACTGGCAACTCGGTCCTTCTACACTCTCAATCCAGATCTTTTTCATTCAATGGATATTGTTCAGTTCCTGTAGCACGTGGATGTTTTTTCTCACATGCCCGACTGCCCTTGAACCCCTGTCCCGTTGACTTTCTTTGGAAAGTGCTGGTGAGGTCTCAGCTTGATGACATACCACAATTCAATAGTAATCTAAACAGACCCCCCACTTTCCAGGTTCATCGGGCACGCAATGAGAGTGTCCCTAATGCTGGTGAAGTTGTTGCATCCAATACAGGGCATACAAAGTTTAGTTAGTTGACTGTAAGTATTTATTAAAATAGGCAAACTCACCCATTTGTTCATGGGGTTCCTCTGCAAAAGAACAATGGGGAGGAGGAGAAAACAGTTCAGTGTATGTCCATTGACTTATGAATTGAAGAGGGTGAATTAGATCCTTTCTTTCTTGATTAGCATAAATATTGGCCATAGGTAGTGAGCTAGCTATTCAATTTGTGGGCTAGCCCCATTCCTGGCCTGCTATGTAGTAGATAGAGGAGAGTATATACTTGCATTAATACATATAAGAAGAAGCTTCATGCCCACAAGCAATTAGCAAAAGGTGAATATGAATCACTACGCTCCTCTGCTAATATGGGATCTGCTATGAAAGGAGCAGTAACACCATTTACATCATGTGCGGTATTCCATTTGCTTCTTTCAGTGCAGAGTCTTTTCAATGTGTACATTGCTTTCGTAATGTGTCTCTGCAAGAGTGTTATGGTTCTTGGAGAATACAAACAAGTAGTGGGTGAGTCTATTTAAATGTTAACAATGTATGAGCAGCACTGCTCAGAACCAGCAAGTGCTCATATACGTTATTGACAAAATTATCCAAGTAATCTGCTCTATCAAAAACAGGAGTAGAGTACACGGAAGAACAAGGCCACAGACTTACTTATTGCCTTTTCCAATTCTCCTAAAAAAGAAAAAAAATATTTAAAGATTACAGTAGCACCTTTTGTAATAATATGGCCAAGAACAAAGGTAACTAATAGTTAAAATATCAAAAGCTCTATTTATTGGAGAATAGCTGTGAGGAAGTGACACAATGAACATCATACTGTCTGAGGCCCGAAGGAAGGACTCTCATCATCTATTTCATGGGCCAGAGAACTTTCCCCAAACAGTTCATGTCTGCATTAGAGCAGTACCTTGAGAAAAAATTTCCAGTGATTGAAGATTCACCACAACCCCCTGTAAATTGTTAGAAAGGCTAATCACCATCACTCTTAAAAATTTATATATTATTTCTAGTCTGACTTTCCTAGTTTCAGTTTCTAGCCATTGGATTTTGCTAGACCATTCTCTGCTAGACTAAAGAGCCCATTATCACATATATGTTCTCTATCTACATACGTGTAGAGTGTAATCAAGTCACCCCTTTTCTTTGGTGAACTAAACAGATTGAGCTCTTTGAGTCTATCACTATAACACGTTATCTAATCCTTTAATCATTCTGGTGCTCTTCTATGAAACCTCTCCAGTTTGACAACTTCTTTTTTTCAGTTGGGGACACCGGAACTGCACTCAGTATTGCAGCAACACAGCCAAATACTGGGCTAATATAACCCCTAGAGTCCTAATTAAGATCATCCCCATGCCCTCTGGTTTGGGGCCGTGCAAACACTTTCCTACTGAAGGGTTTGTGTGAGCTCCAGTGAACGGGGGACATTTTTTCTGAGACAGAAATTGCACTCCCAGGCAGGCCCCATCAATCATCTCCTCCCCCTCCACACTAGCGTCTTCTCCCCGCCACTGATCAGCTCTTCTGCAGAGGACAGGAGGCGCTGGGGGGGAGGAGCTAAGGAAGGAAGAGGTGGAACAAGGGCGGGGCACTCTTGCGAGAGGGGGTGGAGCAGGGACAGAAGAGGAAGAGTGGGAGCGGGAACAGGTGGGGCAGGGGTGGGGCCTTGAGGGAAGGGGTATAGAAGGGGTAGGGCCTGGGACAGAAAGGTGGTCAAGTACCCACAAGGAAATCATAAAGTTGGCACCTGTGCCTACACTGCTCCCACATTATTTCATATCTTAATCGAACCTTAAAAATGTCTCCTTTATTTTGAGGTGAAAAATCAGAATATTCCTTTTTAATACGGAGGAAATAGAAACTTTTGACTCTACTAAGATGCTTTTGCTTCTTTATTTTTCTTTGTTTTCATCCAAATATTTTTTTTCCACGTGAAATAGACACTTTCCCATGGAAAGTTTCTCCCAACACCTTCCTCTCATCGTGAATACACCGGACCAGAAAACAGAGTATCTAGGTTCTATTTCCTGCTCTAGCTCACATTCCTGTGTCAATATTCGCACTTCCTTTGCAGAGAAATTGTCCAAGAGTCTACACTGGGTGCTCTGCAGAGGATGTTGGTTCCCAGTTTCGGGGAAGCTCTTTGGGGAGGACAATTCTCCCTCCATCCCGGACGCACAGGATGGAGTGTCTGCATGGCCTCAGTTACTACAAGGTTAGGCACAGCACTAGCAATTTGGTCCTGCCACACTTCCCATCCAGAGCTTTTTCATTGAACGGATATGTACAGTTCCTCTAGTGCGTGGATGTTTTTTCTCTCATACCCGACTGCCCTTGAACCTCTGCCCCTCTGACTTTCTTTCCAAAGTGAGGTCTCAGCTCGATCACGTACGACTATTCCACAGTAATCTATATATACCCTCCACTTCCCATATCAACGGGGTATGCAATGATAGCGTCCCTTGTGCAGTTGAAATTGTTGGAAACAATACTTTGGTCAGTCAACTGTAAGTATTGAGTAATGTAGGCAAACTCACCCTTTTCCTCCTGGAGTTTTTCTGCAAAAGAACAACGGGGAGGAGAAGAAAACAGTTCAGTGTATGTCCATTGACTTATGAATTGGAGAGGGTGAATGAGATCCTTTCTCTCTTGATTAGGATAAATATTGGCCATAGGTAGTGAGCTAGATATTCAATCCCTGGGCTAGCCCCATTCCTGGCCTGCTACGTAGTAGATAGAGAAGGTTATATTTTTGCATTAATACATTTAAGAAGAAGCTTCATGGCCACAAGTAATTAGGGAAAGATGAATATGAAACACTACGCTCCTCTGCTCATATGGGATCTGGTATGAAAGCAGCAGTAACACCATTTACATGAGGTGCTGTATTCCATTTGCTTATTTCAATGCGGAGTCTTTTCAACGTATACATTGCCTTTTGTAATGTATCTCTAGAAGAGTGTTATGGTTCTTGGAGTATACAAACAAATAGTGAGTGAGTCTATTTAAATTTCAACAATGTATGAGCAGCACTGCTAAGAACCAGCAAGTGCTCTTATACTTTATTGACAAAATTAGCCAAGTAATCTGCTCTATCAAAAACAGACTTACTTATGGTCTTTTCCAATTCTCCTAAAAAAGAAGAAAACATATCTTTTATATTAGCTCAGTATTGGCTCTGTTGCTGGAATACTGAGTGCAGTTCCAGTGTCCCCAACTGAAGAAATTCTACTATTGACAAAATTAGCCAAAAACTGGAGTAGAGCACACGGAAGAACAAGGAAACAGACTTACTTATTGTCTTTTCCAATTCTCCTAAAAAAGAAAAATAAACATTTAAAGATTGCAACAGCATCTTTTGTAATAATATGGCCAAGAACAAAGATAACTAATAATTAAATTATCAAAATCTGTACTTATTGGAGAATACCTGTGAGGGATCAAGTGACACAGAGAACATCATAGTATCTAAGGCCTGAAGGAAGCACTCTCATCATCTATAACATGGTCCAGAGAACTTCCCCCAAACAATTCCTGTTTGCATTAGAGCAGTAACTTGAGAACAAATTTCCAGTGATTGAAGATTCACCACAACCTCCTGTAAATTGTTAGAAAGGCTAATCACCATCACTCTTAAAAATTTATACCTAATTTCTAGTGTGACTTTCCTAGTTTCATTTTCCAGCCATTGGATTTTGCTAGACCATTCTCTGCTAGACTAAAGAGCCCATTATCACATATTTGTTCTCTGTCTACATACGTGTAGAATGTAATCAAGTCACCTCTTTTCTTTGGTGAGCTAAACAGATTGAGCTCTTTGAGTCTATCACTATAACACATGTTATCTAATCCTTTAATCATTCTGGTGCTCTTCTATGAAACCTCTCCAGTTTGACAACTTCTTTCTTCAGTTGGGGACACCGGAACTGCACTCAGTATTACAGCAACACAGCCCAATACAGAGCTAATATAACCGTTGTAGTCATAATTAAGATCACCATCATACCCTCTATTTTGGGGTCTAGCATACACTTTCCTACTGAAGGGATTCTGTGAGCTCCAGTGAACGGGGAACAGTTTTTCTGGAACTGAAATTGCACTCAGCAGCAGACACTACCAATCAGCTCCTCCCCCTCCACCCTAGTGTCCCCCGTCTGCAACTGATCAGCTCTTCTGCAGAGGCCAGGAGGTGCTGGCCCGGAGGAGCCAAGGAAGGAAGAGGCCGAACGAGGGTGGGGCACTTTGGGTAGGGGAAGAACAGGGCAGGAAGAGGGAAAGTGAGAGCGGGTGGGGGTGGGGCCTTGAGGGAAGGGGTAAAATAGGGGCAGGGCCTGGGGCAGAGAGGTGGTCAAGTACCCGTGAGAAAATCAAAAAGTTGGCACCTGTGCCTACACTCCCCCCACATTATTTCGTAACTGAATCGAACCTTAACAATTTCTCAGTTCCTGCTCTATCAAAACAGGAAAGCGGGGTGAAGTCTAATAACTCTTTGATTTTTCTTTTCATTGTACAAGACTCCGACACAGCAGTAGAGCACATGGAAGAAAAAGGACACAGACTTACTCATTCTCTTTTTCAAAGTCCCCCAAAAAAGAAAAAAAATATTTGAAGACACCAATAGTACCTTTTGTAATAATATGGCCAAGAACAAAGATATCTAATAGTTAAAATATCAAAAGCTGTACTTATTGGAGAATAGCTGCAAGGGATCAAGTGACACACAGAAAATCATGTTGTCTATGGCTGGAAGGAAGCACTCTCATCATCTATAACAATGTCAAGAGAACTTCCCCCAAACAATTCATGTTTTCATTAGAGCAATACCTGGAGAAAAAATTTCCAGTGATGGAGGATGCACCACAACCCCTTGTAGATTGTAACAATGGCTAATCACCCTCACTCTTAAAAATGTATACATTATTTCTAGTCTGACTTTCCTAGTTTCAGTTTCCACACACTCGATTTTGCTAGACCATTCAATCCTAAACTAAAGAGGCCATTATCACTTATATGTTCTCTATCTACATACGTATAGAGTTTAATCAAGTCACCCCTTTTCTTTGGTGAGCTTAAAATTGAGCTATTTGAGTCTATCACTATAACACATGTTATCTAATCCTTTAATCATTCTGGTGCTCTTCTATGAACCCTCTCCAGTTTGACAACTTCTTTCTTCAGTTGGGGACACCGGAACTGCACTCAGTATTCCAGCAACAGAACCAAATACTGAGCTAATACAACTCCTAGATTCCTAATTAAGATTATCCCCATGCCCTCTGGTTTGGGGCCTAGCGAACACTTTCCTACTGAAGGGCGTGGGTGAGCCCCAGTAAAAGGGGGACACTTTTTCTGAGACAGAAATTGCACCCACAGTCAGGGGCCACCAATGAGCTCCTCCCCCTCCACCACAGCACCTCCTGCCAACCACTGATCAGGTCTTCTGCCAAGCACAAGGTGCTGCAGGGGGAGGAGATGAGGAAGGAAGAGGTGGAATGAGGGTGTGGCAATCTTGGGAGGGGGGAACAAGGCAGGAAGAGGCAGAGTTAGAGCGGGCAAGGGTGGGGCATTAAGGGAAGGGGGTTATGAGAGGCAGGGCCTGAGCCAGAAAGCTTGTCCAGCGTCCCCAAAGAAATCAAAAAGTTGTTTCCTGTGCCTACACTCACTCTACATGATTCGGTCACTGAACCGAACCTTAAAAATGTCTCCTTTATTTTGAGGTGAAAATTCAGAATATTCCTTTTCAATTCAGAGGCAATAGAAACTGTATATTATACTGAGATAATTTTGCTTCTTTCTTTTTCTTTTTTTTCATCCAAAATTTTTTTTTCCCACCTGAAATAGACACATTCCCATGGAAAAACAACAAGGAGTCTGGTGGCACCTTAAAGACTAACAGATTTATTTGGGCATAAGCTTTCGTGAGTAAAAACCTCACTTCTTACTCACGAAAGCTTATGCCCAAATAAATCTGTTAGTCTTTAAGGTGCCACCAGACTCCTTGTTGTTTTTGTAGATACAGACTAACACGGCTACCCCCTGATACTTGATTCCCATGGAAAGTTTCTGTCACCACCTTCCTCTCATAGTGAATACACCGGACCAGGAGACAGAGTATCTAGGTTCTATTTCCTGCTCTAGCACACATTCCTGTGTCAATATTAGCCCTTCTTTGCAGGGAAATTGTCAAAGAGCCTACACTGGGTGCTCTGAACAGGATGTGGTTTCCCAGTTTGGGGGAAGCTCTTTGGGGAGGACAATTCTCCCTCCATCCCGGAGGCACAGGGTGGAGTGTCTGCATGGCCTCAATTACTACAAGGTTAGGCACAGCACTAGCAACTCGGTCCTGCCACTCTCCCCAGCCAGAACTTTTTGATTCAATGGATATGTTCAGTTCCTGTAGCACGTGGATGTTTTCCCTATCATACCCGACTGCTTTTGAACCCCTGCCCCTCTGACTTTCTTTACAAAGTGAGGTCTCAGCTCGATGACAAACCACGAATCCAGAGTAATCTATATATACCCTCCACTTCCCATATCCACAGGGCATGCAATGACAGCATCCCCTGTGCAGTTGAAATTGTTGGAACCAATAATGGCACACAGTCAGTCAACTGGAAGTATTGAGTAAAGTAGGCAAACTCACCCTTTTCCTCCTGGAGTTCTTCTGCAAAAGAGGAATGGGGAGGAGAAGGAAACAGTTCAGTGTATGTCCATTGACATATTAATTGAAGAGTGTTAATCAGATCATTTCTTTGTTGATTAAAATATATATTGGCCATTGGTAGTGAGCTAGTTACTCAATCCGTGGGCTAGCCCCATTTCCTGGCCTGCTACGTAGTAGAGAAGGTTATATTCTTGCATTAATACGTTTAAGCAGAAGCACGATCCACCTGGTCCACAGCGCAGCCAAGCTGCCCGAGCTACAATGCTCAGGCGGGAAACGGGGGGGGCTCGGGCTTCCCTCACGGGAGGGGACCCCCCGACCACTGGGGGACCTTTCCTGTGGCCACGTTGCCCCGCGCAGCTTGGAACCCAGTGCCGCGGGAGCTGTTTCCAGTGGGGACAGACAGGCCAGGGAACGTGCTCAGCGGCAGGAAGGAAGCTGCAGCCGGAGCTGCAGGGACCCGCCCTGCTGAGCGTCTGAAGCCCCCAGCAGGCAGAGGCTGCCGGGTGAGCAGGGGAGCAGGGCAGGCAGGGGCACAGAGGCTGTAGGGACAGGGGGGGAAGGGCGAGTGAGGAGCAGGGATCACAGAGGCTGCAGGTGCAGGGGGGTGCAGTGGCGGCCGGGCGAGTTGGGAGCAGGGATCACAGAGGCCGTAGGGGCGGGGGGGTGCATGGGCTGCAGGGTGAGTGAGGAGCAGGGGTCACAGAGGCTGCAGGGGCAGAGGGGGGCAGGGGCAGGGCAGGTGGGGGGCGCAAAAGCTGCAGGGGCGGGGGGTGCAGGGCCTGCAGGGTGGCTGGGGAGCAGGGGTCACAGAGGCTGCAGGGCGGGGGGACTGCAGGGCGAGTGGGGAGCAGGGAAGCACTTAGCAACCCCGAACCACGATCAGAGCAGGAGGGAGGAGGGGGAATGCAGGGTGTTAAGAGGAGGGGGCAGAGTTGGGGCAGGCGCTTTGGGGAAGGGGCAGGGTTGGGACGGGGCTGGGGCGGAGTTGGGGCGGGGCTGGGGGTGGGGAAGAGGAAAAGATGGGGCAGGGCAAGGTCCCCGTGGAGTGTCCTCTTTTTTCAGTGTTGAAATATGGTAACCCTGGGATCTGCTATGAAAGGAGCAGTAACACCATTTACATCCTGAGCTGAATTCCATTTGCTTATTTCAATGCAGAATCCTTTCAGTGTGTTCATTGCCTTTCGTAAAGTGTCTCTGCAAGAGTGTTATGGTTCGTGGAGAATACAAACAAGTAGTGGTTGAGTCTATTTAAATTTCAACAATGTATGAGCAGCACTGCTCAGAACCAGCAAGTGCTCATATAAGTTATTGACAAAATTAGCCAAGTAATCAGCTCTATCAAAAAGAAGAAACAGGCCACAGACTTACTTATTGTATTTTCCAATTCTCCTAAAAAAGAAAAAAATATATTTAAAGATAACAATAGCACCTTTTGTAAGAATATGGCCAAGAACAAAGGTAACTAATAGTTAAAATATCAAAAGCTCTATTTATTGGAGAATAGCTGTGAGGAAGTGACACAATGAACATCATACTGTCTAAGGCCAGAAGGAAACACTCATCAGCTATAACACGGGCCAGAGAACTTCTCCCAAACAATTCATGTTTGCATTAGAGCAGTACCTTGAGAAAAAATTCCAGTGATGGAGGATGCACCATAAACCCCAGTTAATTGTTAGAAAGGCTAATCACATCAATTATACCTAATTTCTAGTCTGACTTCTAGGTTGACTTTCCTTGTTTCAGTTTCCAGCCGTTGGATTTTGGAAGACTGAAGAGCCCATTATCACATATATGTTCTCTATCTACATACATGAACACATATTCACTAGAACACATATTATCTAATCCTTTAATCATTCTGGTGCTCTTCTATGAACCCTCTCCAGTTTGACAACTTCTTTCTTCAGTTGGGGACACCGGAACTGCACTCAGTATTCTGGATTATGGCCTAGCGAACCTACAAGCCCTGCCCCTGCAGCACACAGTGGCATGCCTGGGAGGTGGGGCTGCAGCACTCTGCAGGCTCCTCCCGGCCAGCGGGCGAGCGCCGGGAGTTCAGCTGCGCTGCCACAGGCCCAGGAAGAAGGGGTGAGTGGCGCCGGCAGCACCTGCTTGTGTCCTCCACCAGACGGTCCCCTGATAACGGGAGAAAGTGCGTCCCGACCGATGTAAGGTCAGGATGCGGGACAAGTCCCCTAAAATTGGGACTGTCCTGATAAAATCGGGACATCTGGTCACCCTAATCACTACGCTCCTCTGCTAATTTGGAATCTGCTATTAAAGGAGCAGTAACTCCATTTACATCATGTGCGGCATTCCATTTGCTTATTTCAATGCAGAGTCCTTTCAATGTGTTCATTGCCTTTCGTAATGTGTCTCTGCAAGAGTGTTATGGTTCGTGGAGAATACAAACAAGTAGTTGTTGAGTCTATTTAAATTTCAACAATGTATGAGCAGCACTGCTCAGAACCAGCAAGTGCTCATATACGCTATTGAGGAGCCAAGGCAGGAAGAGGCGGAACGAGGGCGGGGCACTCTTGGGAGGGGGAGAACAGGGCAGGAAAAGGGAGAGTGAGAGCGGGCGAGGGTGGGGCCTTGAGGGAAGAGGAATAATAGGGGCAGGGCCTGGGGCAAAGAGGTGGTCAAGCATCCGTGAGAAAATAAAAAAGTTGGCACCTGTACCTACAACGCCCCCACATTATTTCGTAATGAATCGAACCTTAACAATGTCTCAGTTAATGCTCTATCAAAACAGGAAAGCAGGTTGAGGTCTAATAACTCAGTGCTTTTTCTCTTCTTTCTACAAGACTCCTACACAGCAGTAGAGCACATGGAAGAAAATGGACACAGACTTACTTATTCTCTTTTCCAAGTCTCCTAAAAAAGAAAAAAATATTTAAAGATAACAATAGTACCTTTTGTAATAATATGGCCAAGAACAAAGATAACTAATAGTTAAAATATCAAAAGCTGTACTTATTGGAGAATAGCTGTGAGGGATCAAGTGACACAAAGAACATCATGGTGTTTAAGGCTGGAAGGAAGCACTCTCATCATCTATAACATGGTCCACAGAACTTCCCCCAAACAATTCATGTTTGCATTAGAGCAGTACCTTGAGAAAAAATTTCCAATGATGGAGGACGCACCACAACCCCTTGTAAATGGTAACAATGGCAAATCACCCTCACTCTTAAAAATGTAGTCATTATTTCTAGTCTGACTTTCCTAGTTTCAGTTTCTAGCCATTGGATTTTGCTAGTCCGTTCTCTGCTAGACCATTATCACATATATGTTCTCTATCTACATACGTTGTGACAAAGTTCCTCCTCTATCTTGGTGGGTCCTGCGCTTATCGGTGGATTTTCTTTCCTCAGAGATTCACCATGTGGGTTGGGGAACAGCTCAGAGACCTTCCCCTCTGGAAGAACCGACAGTCCAGGTCATGTGGAAGGTTTGGGGGGAACCCGGGCCCGCCCTCTACTCCAGGTTCCAGCCCCGGGCCCTGTGGACTGCACCTGTCTATAGTGCCTCCTGTAACAGCTGCATGACAGCTACAACTCCCTGGGCTACTTCCCCATAGCCTCCTTCAAACACCTTCCTTATTCTCACCACAGGACCTTCTTCCTGATGTCTGATAATGCTTGTGCTTCTCATTCCTCCAGTAGCACTCACTCTCAGTTCCTTGCGCCTCTTGCTCCTCACACTCGCACCACAAACTGGTGAGCTCCTTTTAAAACCCAGGTGCCCTGATTAACCTGCCTTAATTGATTCTAGCAGCTTCTTCTTAATTGGCTCCAGGTGTCCTAATTAGCCCGCCTGCCTTAACTGGTTCTAGAAGGTTCCTGATTACTCTAGTGCAGCCCCTGCTCTGGTCATTGAGGGAACAGAAAACTACTCATCCAGTGACCAGTATATTTACCCTCTACCAGACTCCTGTACCCCACTGGTCTGGGTCTGTCACATATCCCTCCCCCCTGCTCAACGCCAAGGGGTTGGGCAGCTTGGGACACCAGACAGTGCACAGGTGACAAGCCATCGGCGTTGCCATGACGGCTCCCTGCTCTGTATTGCGCACAGATCTGGAAAGGTTGGAGGGATAAGACCATCTGGTCACCCTTGTGTTCTTCTCCTTGTTCCACTGCATCCATTGAAGAGGGGCATGGTCGGTCACGAGGACAAATCTGCGCCCGAGCAGGTAGTAGTGCAATGTTTCCATGGCCCATTTTACAGCGAGGCATTCTCTCTCCACCACTGCATATTTTTGTTCCCTTGGAAGGAGTTTCCGACTGAGGTATAGAATTGGGTGTTCCTCCTCCCCGACCATCTGTGATAGAACGGCCCCCAACCATAATTCCGATGCATCCGTCTGCAGGATAAACTCCTTGGTAAAATCAGGGGCTATCAGTATGGGGTTATTGCAGAAGGTAGTCCGTAGGTCTGTGAATGCTTCCTCCGCTGCATCAGACCATCTCACCAGATCAGGTCTATGGACTTTCACTAAGGCTGTCAGAGGGCTTGCCCTTGTGGCAAAGTGGGGGATAAATCATCGGTAATACCCCACCACACCTAGGAACGCCCGGACTTGTTTCTTGCGACTTGGTTGGGGCCAATTTTGGATGGCCTCTAACTTGTTCACTTGGGGATTTACCAGACCTTTTCCCACAATGTAGCCAAGATATTTGGCCTCTGTAAACCCTACAACGCACTTGGCAGGGTTTGCTGTAAGGTCAGCTCGCCTGAAGATATCGAGGACTGCCTCCACCTTCTCCGGGTGGGTTTCCCAGTCTGGGGTATGAATGACCACATTGTCCAAGTAGGCAGCAGCATAACTGTTATGCGGGCGTAATAGCTTGTCCATGAGGCGCTGGAAGGTAGCTGGGGCCCCATGTAGTCCAAAAGGGAGGACAGAATATTGAAAAAGACCCTCTGGTGTAGAGAACGCAGTCTTTTCCTTTGCATCTTCTGCAAGGGGAATCTGCCAGTACCCCTTTGTCAAGTCTAGGGTAGTCAAGTACCGGGCATTACCCAGACTGTCCATTAGCTCATTTTTGCGAGGTATGGGGTACGCGTCGAAGTGGGATACTTCATTTAGTCGCCGGAAGTCGTTGCAAAATCTTGTGGTGCCATCAGGTTTGGGCACCAGCACGATTGGGCTGGACCACTGACAGTGGGATTCTTCGATGATCCCCAACTCCAGCATTTTTTTTACTTCTGCTTTTATTTCCTCCCTTTTTGCCGCTGGCACCCCATAGGGACTCATTGTTACTCTGGCCCCAGGGTTCGTGACGATGTGGTGATATGTCTCGGTTGTTCGACCCGGTTTTGTCGAGAACACATCTTGGTTCCTTAAGATCATCTCAGACACCTCATTCTTCTGGTCTGGTGTTAAATCAGGAGACATCCTCACCTGTTTGGAAGGCTTGTTTTCCTGGGTTAGGTCTTTTTGGACCGTTGTGCATGCCTCTTGTGCATACCAAGGTTTCAGAAGGTTAATGTGATAAATCTGTTCTTGTTTTCTGCGTCCTGGCTGCCACACCGTGTAGGTTACTTCCCCCACGGGTTCAATCACCTCATAGGGCTCCTGCCATTGGGCCAGAAGGTTGCTTTCTGCCATGGGTACCAACACCATAACCCGATCCCCTGGTTGGAACTGTCGCACTTTTGCCTGGTGATTGTAATGGGTTCGCTGGGCCTCCTGTGCCTTCCCCAAATGTTCCCGTACAATAGGGGTAACCCGGGCTATCCGGTCTCGCATCTGCATTACATGCTCTATTATATTTCTCCCCTCATTGGGTTCTTCTTCCCAGATCTCTTTGGCAATATCTAGTATGCCACGGGGGTAACGCCCATATAATAACTCAAAGGGGGAAAACCCAGTTGAGGCCTGTGGTACCTCCCGGATAGCGAACATAAGGTAGGGTAGTAGGGTGTCCCAATCCTTCCCATCCCGACTTGCCACCTTCTTTATCATAGCCTAGAGGGTTCGGTTAAATTTTCTACCAACCCATCAGTCTGCAGATGGTAGACTGAAGTTCTCAGGGTATGTATATGGAGCAGCGTACAGAGGTCCTTCATTAGCTTTGACATAAATGGGGTTACTTGGTCGGTTAATATCTCCTTCGGTAGCCCCATTCGGGCAAAGATCCCCACTAGCTCTTTGGCTATAGTTTTAGAGGCCGTGTTCCGCAGGGGGACGGCTTCTGGGTCGCGAGTAGCATAGTCCAAAACAACAAGTATATATTGGTGGCCCCGAGCCATCTTCTCCAGGGTTCCCACTAGGTTCATGGCTATTTGCTCGAAGGGGGCCTCTATGATGGGAAGGAGTACTAAAGGTGCCCTCAAGAGGGGATGGGGACTGTGCAGCTGACACTCCGGGCAGGAGGCACAGTACCTCCGCACTTCTTCATGTACTCCGGGCCAGAAGAACTGTCGTAGGACTCGTGCCAGGGTCTTCTCTACTCCCAAATGCCCCCCAAAAAGATGACTATGAGCAAGACTTAATACAGCGTTCTGGTGTTTCTGAGGTACTAGGATCTGCTGTACCTTCTGCCCCTGTACTGGTGCAACCCGGTATAAGAGATCCTTCTTCATTATGAAGCAGGGTCCTGGTCCCTGGGTTTTCCCTTCCACGGGGACCCCATCTATTTCAGTCACCTCCGTCCTAATGTTGTCATGCCTTGGGTCTTCTGCCTGGTCCCGTCCAAAATTTCCTCTACCGGGGCTAATCTGCCCAAGATTTAGGGGCCCAGTCTCTGTTGCCTCTACTGGTTCAGAAGCATTAGGGTGGGGGTCAGACTCAAGTGCTTCTCCCTCCTGCATGGCCTCTTTTTCAGCTGTGTGGGTCCACCTACCTACAAGAGCGACCCTCTGGATTTGGGTCAGTATTCGGGTTCCCAAGGCCTTAGCTGCCCTTCTTTCCCTTTATGTCTTTCTACCCTGTCTGAAAGTGGAGAACAAATCTGGGGATCTTTCAGAGAAGATTGGGGGTTGACAGTCTGCTGTGGATGCCTCATCAATTTTAGGGTCTCCATCTTTCTCCAATCCCGCTACTGGGGGTAAGTTTTCAAACCCTGGGAAGTCCCTCCCTATGAGCACCGGGTATGGGAGTTTAGGGACTACCCCTGCTGCTACCTCAGTAGTGTTCCCTTGGATCTCAATTTTTACTGGGATGGTGGGGTAGTAACTAACTGTCCCATGGACACATGTTATCCCCGTACGTTTAGCCTGCAGCAGCTGACTATGCTTCACGAGCTTCCCTGAGATAAGTGTGATAGCACTCCCAGAATCAACCAGTACCGTGGTCCCTATCCCATTTAGTTTCACTGGTCTGGTATACATATGTGGGGTTCGTGAGACCCTCACAAGGTGGAATAGGGAGCATGGATCTGCCCAGTTCCCCAGGTTACACTGCATAGGCTCCTCAGCATTGGGACACTGTGCAGCTATGTGTCCCCACTCCCCGCAGGCATAACATCTGTATGGAGCCATAGGCGTTCCCCGGTCTCTTGGTTTGGGCAGTCTAATATCACGATCCTCTTCTCCCTCGGTGCTCCGACTCTTTGTGGCCTCTGATGGGCCTTCAGCCTCTCTCTTTTTCCACCCGGGCCCTCCTGGTGGCCCAGTCACCCGAACTTTGGGGCTTGGTGCTGTTAGTTTAACCTGGGGTGCCTGTTCCGTAACTGGTCGGGTCAGCCCCCTAGCTGTCCTTCGCCTCTCTACCAGGGCAACAACCTCGTCATAGGTGGAGGGTTCGTTTTGGCTTACCCAGGCACGAAGGTCTGGTGGTAGTCCCCTCATGTATCGGTCGATGACCAGAACTGATATTGTCTCTTCCGGACTCCGGGATTCTGCTTGCAACCACTTTCATGCGAGATGGATGAGGTCACACAATCGGGACCATAGGGTTTTGTCTTCTTGGTACCTCCAACCATGATGCTGCTGGCCCGCACTGCTGTCGTTACCCCAGATCTGGCCAGGATCTCTGCTTTCACCTGGGGGTAGTCTGCCGCAGCCTCTTCAGGCAGATCATGGTAGGCCTTCTGGGCCTCCCCACACAGGAATGGGGCAAGGATGCCAGACCACTGACCTCGAGGCAGGCTTCCCATAGGGCTGTCCTCTCAAAGGCCAGAAGGTATGCCTCTACATCATCTTCCCATTTCATTTTCTTCAGCCAATGGCTGTCCTGTTTGAGCCGTGTCCCATCATGGCGGCGATTCAGCTCTGTAAGGGATTTTACCAGGTTTACCAGTTCCCGCAACATAGCTCGGTCTTGAGCGGCCTAGTCCATCAACAGGCGATTAGTCTCTTGCTGCAGCCACACTGCCTCCTGTTGGGCGGCTGCGTGGACACGGGTAGCCTCCTGCTGGGCCGCCGTATCTTGTATCAGTGCCCGCACTATGTCATCCATTGTGGTGAAAAAAAATAAACCCTCTCCTTTTTTCTTTTGTTTTTGTTGTTGTTGTTTTTTGTATTTTGGTTTTTTTGTTTGTTTTTTTTAAATCACCCTCCTTCTTCCGCCGCTCTCTACACCCATTATCCCACTCCAGACACCAGTGTTACAAAGTTCCTCCTCTATCTTGGTGGGTCCTGCACTTATCGCTGGATTTTCTTTCCTCAGCGATTCACCATGTGGGTTGGGGAACAGCCCAGAGACCTTTCCCTCTGGAAGAACACACAGTTCAGGTCAATTGGGAGGTTTGGGGGGAACCCGGGCCCACCCTGTACTCCGGGTTCCAGCCCAGGGCCCTGTGGACTGCAGCTGTCTATAGTGCCTCCTGTAACAGCTGCGTGACAGCTACAACTCACTGGGCTACTTCCCCATAGCCTCCTTCAAACATCTTCCTTATTCTCACCACAGGACCTTCCTCCTGGTGTCTGATAACGCTTGTGCTCCTCAGTCCTCCAGCAGCACAAGCTCTCACTATCAGCACCTTGCGACTCTTGCTCCCAGCTCCTCACACTCGCACCACAAACTGAAGTGAGCTCTTTTTTAAAACCCAGGTGCCCTGATTAGCCTGCCTTAATCGATTCTAGCAGCTTCTTCTTAATTAGCCCCAGGTGTCCTAATTAGCTTGCCTGCATTAACTGGTTCTAGCAGGTTCCTGATTACTCTAGTGCAGCCCCTGCTCTGGTCACTCAGGGAACAGAAAACTACTCATCCAGTGACCAGTATATTTGCCCTCTACCAGACTCCTGTACCCCACTGGTCTGAGTCTGTCACAACGTATAGAGTGAAATCAAGTCACCACTTTACTTTGGTGAGCTTAATAGATTGAGGTCTTTGAGTCTATCACTATAACACATGTTATCTAATCATTTAATCATTCTGGTGCTCTTCTATGAACCCTCTCCAGTTTGACAACTTCTTTCTTCAGTTGGGGACACCGGAACTGCACTCAGTGTTCCAGAAACAGAGCCAAATACTGAACTAAGATAACTCCTAGAGTCCTAATTAAGATTATCCCCATGCCCTCTGGTTTGGGGACTAGCGAACACTTTCCTACTGAAAGTCTTGTGTGAGCTGCAGTGAAAGGGGGACACTTTTTCTGAGACAGAAATTGCACTCACAGGCAGGCCCCACCAATGAGCACCTCCCCCTCCACCGCAGCTTCTCCTGCCAACCATTGATCAGCTCTTCTCCCAAGCAGAAGGTGCTGGCGGGGGGGAGAAGATGAGGAAGGAAGAGGTGGAATGAGGTTGGGGCACTCTTGCGAGGGGGGAACAAGGCAGGAAGAGGCAGAGTTAGAGCGGTCAAGGGTGGGGCCTTAAAGGAGGGGGTTATGAGGGGCAGAGCCTGGGGCAGAAAGGTTGTCCAGCATCCCCAAGGATATCAAAAAGTTTGTGTCCGTGCCTACACTACTCCCACATGATTGGGTCACTGAATCGAAACTTAACAATGTCTCCTTCCTTTTGAAGTGAAAAATCAGAATATTCCTTTCAATTCAGAGGAAATAGAAACTTTCGACTCTACTGAGATGCATTTGCTTCTCTCTTGTTCTCTTTTTCATCCAGAAAGTTTTTTTCCACCTGAAATAGACACATTCCCATGGAAAGTTTCTGCCAACACCTTCCTCTCATAGTGAATACACCAGACCAGAAGACAGAGTATCTAGGTTCTATTTCCTGCTCTAGCACACATTCCTGTGTCAATATTAGCCCTTCTTTGCAGAGAAATTGTCCAAGAGCCTACACTGGGTGCTCTGAACAGGATATGGTTTCCCAGTTTGGGGGAAGCTCTTTGGGGAGGACAATTCTCTCTCCATCCCGGAGGCACAGGGTGGAGTGTCTGCATGGCCTCAATTACTACAAGGTTAGGCACAGCACTAGCAACTCGGTCCTGCCACTCCCCAGCCAGAGCATTTTCATTCAATGGATACGTTCAGTTCCTGTAGCACGTGGATGTTTTCCCTATCATACCCAACTGCCCTTCAACCCCTGCCCCTCTGACTTTCTTTGCAAAGTGAGGTCTACACAGACCCCCACTTCCCATATCCACGGGGCATGCAATGATAGAGTCCCTTATGCAGTTGATATTGTTGGAACCAATAATGGCACACATAGTTTGGTCAGTCAATTGTAATTATTGAATGAAGTAGGGAAACTCACCCTTTTCCTCCTGGAGTTTTTCTGCAAAAGAAGAATGGGGAGGAGAAGGAAACCGTTCAGTGTATGTCCATTGACATATGAATTGAAGCGGGTGAATCAGATCGTTTCTTTGTTGATTAGCAAAAATATTGGCCATAGGCAGTGAGCTAGCTATTCAATCCGTGGGTTAGCCCCATTCCTGGCCTGCTACGTAGTAGATAGAGAAGGTTATATTCTTTCATTAATACATGTAAGAAGAAGCTTTATGGCCAAAAGTAATTAGCAAAAGTTGACTTTGATAAACTACGCTCCTCTGCTCATATGGGATCTGCTAGGGTTACCATACGTCTGGATTTCTCTGGACATGTCTGGCTTTTTGGTGCTCAAATCCCTGTCTGGGGGGAATTTCCAAAGAGCCGGACATGTCCGGGGAAATAGGGAGGCATAAGCGAGTGTCCGCCCAGCACGATCTGCCAGGTCCGCAGCGCAGCCCAACTGCCCCAGCTACAATGCTCAGGCGTGGAACGGGGCGGGCTCGGGCTTCTCTCGCGGGCGGGGACCCCCCGGCCACTGGAGGACCCTTCCTGTGGCCCTGCTGCCCCGCGCAGCTTGGAACCCGGCGCCACGGGAGCTGTTTCCGGCGGGGACAGACAGGCCGGGGAACGTGCTCGGCGGCAGGAAAGAAGATGCAGCCGGAGCTGCAGGGACCTTCGCTGCTGATCGTCTGAAGCCCCCAGCAGGGAGAGGCTGCTGAGTGAGCGGGGGAGCAGCAGGTGGGAGCACAGAGGCTGCACGGGCGGGGGGGTGCAGGGCGAGTGAGGAGCAGGGGTCACAGAGATTGCAGGGGCAGGGGGTTGCAGGGGCTGCAGGGCGAGTCAGGAGCAGGGGTCACAGAGGCTGCAGGGGCGGGAGGGTGCAGGGGCTGCAGGGCGAGTGAGGAGCAGGGGTCACAGAGGCTGCAGGGACAGGGAGGAGCAGGGGCAGGGCTTGTGGGGGGGCGCAGAGGCTGTAGGGCGAGTGGGAAGCAGGGGTCACAGAGGCTGCAGGGGCGGGGGGTGCAGGGGCAGGGCAGGCGGGGGGCGCAGAGGCTGCAGGGGAGGGGGTTCAGGGGCTGCAGGGCGAGTGGGGAGCAGGGAAGCACTTAGCAACCCCCAACCAAGATCAGAGCAGGAGAGAGGAGGGGGAATGCAGGGTGCTCAAAGGAGGGGGCAGATGCTTTGGGGAAGGGGCGGGGCTGGAGCAGGGCTGAGGCGGAGTTGGGGCGGGGCTGGGGGTGGGGAAGAGGAAAAGTTGGGGCAGGGCAGACCCCCGTGGAGTGTCCTCTTTTTTCAGTGTTGAAATATGGTAACCCTGGGATCTGCTATGAAAGGAGCAGTAACACCATTTACATCCTGAGCTGAATTCCCTTTGCTTATTTCAATGCAGAGTCCTTTCAATGTGTTCATTGTTTTTTTTAGTGTGTCTCTGCAAGAGTGTTATGGTTCTTGGAGAATATAAACAAGTAGTGGTTGAGTCTATTTAAATGTCAACACTGCTCAGAACCAGCAAGTGCTCATATACGTTATTGACAAAATTAGCCAAGAAATTGGCTCTATCAAAAACTGGAGTAGAGCACACGGAAGAACAAGGACACAGACTTACTTATTGTCTTTTCCAATTCTCCTAAAAAAGAAAAATAAATATTTAAAGATAACAATAGCACCTTTTGTAATAATATGGCCAAGAACAAAGATAACTAATCGTTAAAATATCAAGAGTTGTACTTATTGGAGAATAGCTGTGAGGGATCAAGTGACACAATGAACATCACACTGTCTAAGGCCAGAAGGAAACACTCTCATCAGCTATAACACGGGCCAGAGAATTTCTCCCAAACAATTCATGTTTGCATTAGAGCAGTACCTTGAGAAAAAATTCCAGTGATGGAGGATGCACCACTACCCTCTGTAAATTGTTAGAAAGGCTAATCACCATCACGCTTAAAATGTATATCTTATTTCTAGTTTGACTTTCCTTGTTTCAGTTTCCAGCCGTTGGATTTTTCAAGACCAAAGAGCCCATTATCACATATATGTTCTCTATCTACATACGTGAAGAGTGTAATCAAGTCACCCCTTTTCTTTGGTGAGCTAAATAGATTGAGCTCTTTGAGTCTATCACTTTAACACTATAACACATGTTATCTAATCCTTTAATCCTTCTGGTGCTCTTCTATGAACCTTCTCCAGTTCGACAACTTCTTTCTTCAGTTGGGGACACCGGAACTGCACTCAGTGTTCCAGCAACAGAGCCGAATACTGAGCTAATATAACCCCTAGAGTCCTAATTGAGATCATCCCCATGTCCTCCGGTTTGGGGCCTAACAAACACTTTCCTACTGAAGGGCTTGTGTGAGCTTGAGTGAACGGGGGATAGTTTTTCTGAGGCAGAAATTGCACTCACCAGCAAACACCATCAATCAGCTCCTCCCCCTCCACCCTAGCGTCTCCTGCCCGCCACTGATCAGCTCTTCTGCAGAGGTCAGGAGGCGCTGGGTGGGGGAAGGAGGTAAGGAAGGAAGAGGTGGAATGAGAGTGGGGCACTGTTGTGAGAGGGGGTGGAGCAGCGCCAGAAGAGGAAGAGTGCGAGCGGGAACTGGTGGGGCAGGGGTGGGGCATTGAAGGAAGGGGTATAGTAGGGGTAGGGCCTGGGGCAGAGAGGTGGTCAAGTACCCACAAGGAAATCAAAAAGTTGGCACCTGTGCCTACACTGCCCCCACATTATTTTGTAACTTAATCAAACCTTAAAAATGTCTCCTTTATTTTGAGGTGAAAAATCAGAATATTCCTTTTTATTACGGAGGAAATAGAAATTTTTGACTCTACTGAGATACTTTTGCTTCTTTCTTGTTCTTTTTTTATTCTAAACTGTATTTTTTCACGTGAAATAAACATATTCCCATGGAAAGTCATGCCAACACCTTGCTCTCATATTGAATGCACAGGATCAGAAGACAGAATACCTACGCTCTATTTCCTTCTCTAACAAACATTCCTGTGTGACTATCAGCAATTCCTTTGCAGGGAAATTGTCAAAGAGCCTACACTGGATGCTCTGCACTGGATGTGAGTTCCCAGTTTCGGGGAAGCTCTTTGGAGAGGACAGTTCTCCCTCCCTCCCTGAGGCATAGGGTGGAGTGTCTGCATGGCCTCAGTTACAACAATGTCAGGCACAGCACTGGCAACTCGGTCCTTCTACACTCTCAATCCAGATCTTTTTCATTCAATGGATATTGTTCAGTTCCTGTAGCACGTGGATGTTTTTTCTCACATGCCCGACTGCCCTTGAACCCCTGTCCCGTTGACTTTCTTTGGAAAGTGCTGGTGAGGTCTCAGCTTGATGACATACCACAATTCAATAGTAATCTAAACAGACCCTCCACTTCCCAGGTCCACGGAGCACGCAATGAGAGTGTCCCTAATGCTGGTAAAGTTGTTGCATCCAATACAGGGCATACAAAGTTTAGTTAGTTGACTGTAAGTATTTATTAAAATAGGCAAACTCACCCATTTGTTCATGGGGTTCCTCTGCAAAAGAACAATGGGGAGGAGGAGAAAACAGTTCAGTGTATGTCCATTGACTTATGAATTGAAGAGGGTGAATTAGATCCTTTCTTTCTTGATTAGCATAAATATTGGCCATAGGTAGTGAGCTAGCTATTCAATTTGTGGGCTAGCCCCATTCCTGGCCTGCTATGTAGTAGATAGAGGAGAGTATATTCTTGCCTTAATACATATAAGAAGAAGCTTCATGCCCACAAGCAATTAGCAAAAGGTGAATATGAATCACTACGCTCCTCTGCTAATATGGGATCTGCTATGAAAGGAGCAGTAACACCATTTACATCATGTGCGGCATTCCATTTGCTTCTTTCAGTGCAGAGTCTTTTCAATGTGTACATTGCTTTCGTAATGTGTCTCTGCAAGAGTGTTATGGTTCTTGGAGAATACAAACAAGTAGTGGGTGAGTCTATTTAAATGTTAACAATGTATGAGCAGCACTGCACAGAACCAGCAAGTGCTCATATAAGTTATTGACAAAATTAGCCAAGTAAATGCTCTATCAAAAACAGGAGTAGAGTACACGGAAGAACAAGGCCACAGACTTACTTATTGCCTTTTCCAATTCTCCTAAAAAAGAAAAAAAATATTTAAAGATAACAGTAGCACCTTTTGTAATAATATTTCCAAGAACAAAGGTAACTAATAGTTAAAATATCAAAAGCTCTATTTATTGGAGAATAACTGTGAGGAAGTGACACAATAAACATCATACTGTCTGAGGCCCGAAGGAAGGACTCTCATCATCTATTTCATGGACCAGAGAACTTTCCCCAAACAGTTCATGTCTGCATTAGAGCAGTACCTTGAGAAAAAATTTCCAGTCATTGAAGATTCACCACAACCCCCTGTAAATTGTTAGAAAGGCTAATCACCATCACTCTTAAAAATGTATATATTATTTCTAGTCTGACTTTCCTAGTTTCAGTTTCTAGCCATTGGATTTTGCTAGACAATTCTCTGCTAGACTAAAGAGCCCATTATCACATATATGTTCTCTGGCTACATACGTGTAGAGTGTAATCAACTCACCCCTTTTCTTTGGCGAGCTAAATAGATTGAGCTCTTTGATTCTATCACTATAACACATGTTATCTAAGCCATTAATCATTCTGGTACTCTTCTATGAACCCTCTCCAGTTTGACAACTTCTTTCTTCAGTTGAGGACACCGGAACTGCACTTAGTATTCCAGCAACACAGCCAAATACAAAGCTAATATAACCCCAATGGTCCTAATTAAGATCATCCCTATGCCCTCTGGTTTGAAGCCTAGCAAACACTCTCCTACTGAAGGGCTTGTGTGAGCTCCAGTGGAAGGGGGACACTTTTTCTGAGACAAAACTTGCACTCACAGGCAGGCTTCACCAATCAGCTCCTCCCCCTCCACCACAGTGCCTCCAGCTCACCACTGATCAACTCTTCTGAAGAGGACAGAAGGCACTGGTGGGGGAGGAGACGAGGAAGAAAGAGGTGGAATGAGGGTGGGGAACTCTTGAGGGTGGAT
Organism: Malaclemys terrapin pileata; assembly: GCF_027887155.1. Lineage (NCBI taxonomy): Eukaryota > Metazoa > Chordata > Testudines > Emydidae > Malaclemys > Malaclemys terrapin. The sequence continues at coordinate 4,689,896 of NC_071524.1, forward strand.
AACAGGGTATAAAGAGGCACAGTTAGAGCGGGCAAGGGTGGGGCCTTGAGGGAAGGAATATAGTAGGGGCAGGCACTAGGGCAGAGAGGTGGTCAAGTACCCGCGAGGAAATCAAAAAGTTGGCACCTGTGCCTACACTGACCCCACATTATTTCGGAACTCAATCGAATCTTAACAATGTCTCAGTTCCTGCTTTCAAAACAGGAAAGTGGGATAAGGTCTAATAACTCAATGATATTTCTATTCATCTTACAAGGCTCCCACACAGCAGTAGAGCACATGGAAAAAAAAAAAAAAAAAAAGAAACAGACTTACTCATTCTCTTTTCCAAGTCTCCTAAAAAAGAAACAAAACATTTTAACATAAAAATTTCACCTTTTGTAATAATTTGGCCAAGAAGACAGATAACTAATAGTTAAAATATCAAAAGCTGTATTTATTGGAGAATATTTGAGAGGGAGCAAGTGACACAATAAAAATCATGGTGTCTGAGGCTGGAAGGAAGCATTCTCATCGTCTATAACATGGTCCAAAGAACTTCCCCCAAACAATTCATGTTTGCAGTAGAGCAGTACCTTTAGAAAAAGACTTACAGTGATGGAGGATGCACCACAACCCCTTGTAAATGGCAACAATTGCTAATCACCCTCATTCTTAAAAATGTATATATTTTGTCTAGTCTGACTTTCCTAGTTTCAGTTTCCAGCCATTGGATTTTGCTAGACCATTCTCTGCTAGAGTTAAGAGCCCATTATCACATATATGTTCTCTATCTTCATATGTATAGAGTGAAATCAAGTCACCCCTTTTCTTTGGTGAGCTTAATAGACTGAGCTCTTTGAGTCTATCACTATAACACGTTGTCTAATCCTTTAATCATTCGGGTGCTCTTCTGAGAACCCTCTCCAGTTTGACAACTTCTTTCTTCAGTTGAGGACACCGGAACTGCACTTAGTATTCCAGCAACACAGCCAAATACAAAGCTAATATAACCCCAATGGTCCTAATTAAGATCATCCCTATGCCCTCTGGTTTGAAGCCTAGCAAACACTCTCCTACTGAAGGGCTTGTGTGAGCTCCAGTGGAAGGGGTACACTTTTTCTGAGACAGAAATTGCACTCACAGGCAGGCCCCACCATCAGCTCCTCCCCCTCCACCGCAGCGCCTCCTGCTAACCACTGATCAGCTCTTCTTCCGAGCAGAAGGGGCTGGCGGGGGGAGGAGCTGAGGAAGGAAGAGGTGGAATGAGGGTGGGGCACTGTTGGTAGGAGGGAACAAGGCAGGAAGAGGCAGAGTTAGAGCGGGCAAGGGTGGGGCCCTAAGGGAAGGGCGTTAGGAGAGGTAGGGCCTGGGGCAGAAAGGTTGTCCAGCATCCCCAAGGAAATCAAAACGTTGGTGCCTGTACCTACACTACCCCCACATGATTGGGTCACTGAATCGAAACTTAACAATGTCTCCTTCCTTTTGAAGTGAAAAATCAGAATATTCCTTTTCAATTCAGAGGAAATAGAAACTTTTGACTCTACTGAAATGTGTTTGCTTCTTTCTTCTCTTTTTCATCCAGCAAGTTTTTTTCCACCTGAAATAGACACATTCCCATGGAAAGTTTCTGCCAACACCTTCCTCTCATAGTGAATACACCGGACCAGAAGACAGAGTATCTAGGTCCTATTTCCTGCTCTAGCACACATTCCTGTGTCAATATTCGCCCTTCTTTGCAGGGAAATTGTCAAAGAGCCTACACTGGGTGCTCTGCACAGGACGTGGGTTCCCAGTTTGGAGGAAACTCTTTGGGGAGGACAATTCTCCCTCCATCCCCGAGGCACAGGATGGAGTGTCTGCATGGCGTCAGTTACTACAAGGTTAAGCACATTACTAGCAACTCAGTCCTGCCACACTTCCCATCCAGAGCTTTTTGATTGAATGGATATGTACAGTTCCTGTAGCATGTGAATATTTTTCCTATCATACCCGACTGCCCTTGAACGTCGACCCCTCTGACTTTCTTGCAAAGTGAGGTCTCAGCTCGATGACATACCACAATTCCAGAGCAAACTACACAGACCCTGCACTTCCCCGATCCACAGGTCATGGAATGATAGCGTCCCTTCTGCAGTTGAAATTATGGCAACCAATAATAGCACACATAGTTTGGTCAGTCAATTTTAAGTACTGAGTAAAGTAGGCAAACTCACCGTTTTCCTCCTGGAGTTTTTCTGCAAAAGAACAATGGGGAGGAGAAGAAAACAGTTCAGTGTATGTCCATTGACTTATGAATTGAAGAGGGTGAATCAGATCGTTTCTTTGTTGATTAGCATAAATATTGGCAATAGATAGTGAGCTAGTTACTCAATCTGTAGGCTAACCACATTCCTGGCTGGCTATCTAATAGATAGAGAAGTTATATACTTGCATTAATCAATTTAAGAAGAAGCTTCATGGCTACAACTAATTAGCAAAAGGTGAATTTGACACAACTACGCTTCTCTGCTAATATGGGATCTGCCATGAAAGAAGCAGTAACACCATTTACATCCTGAGATGAATTCCATTTTCTTATTTCAATGCAGAGTCCTTTCAATGTGTTCATTGTCTTTTTTAGTGTGTCTCTGCAAGAGTGTTATGGTTCTTGGAGAATATAAACAAGTAGTAGTTGATTCTATTTAAATGTCAACACTGTATGAGCAGCACTGCTCAGAACCAGCAAGTGCTCATAAACGTTATTGACAAAATTAGCCAAGTAATCTGCTCTATCAAAAAGAGGAGTAGGGCACATGGAAGAAAAAGGCCACAGACTTACCTGTTGTCTTTTCCATTTTTCCTAAATAAGAAAAAAATAGATTTACAGATAACAATAGCACCTTTGGTAAAATATGGCCATGAACAAAGGTAACTAATAGTTAAAATATCAAAAGCTGTATTTATTGAAGAATAGCTGTGAGGGAGCAAGTGACACAATGAACATCATACTGTCTAAGGCCGGAAGGCAACACTCTCATCATCTAGAACACGGGCCAGAGAATGTCCCCCAAACAATTCATGTTTGCATTACAGCAGTACCTTTAGAAAAAATGTCCAGTTATGGTGGATCCACAAAAACCCTCTGAAAATTGTTAGAAAGGCTAATCATCCTCACTCTTAAAACTTTAAACCTTATTTATAGTCTGACTTTCCTAGTTTCAGTTTCCAGCCATTGGATTTTGCTACACTAAAGAGCCCATTATCACACATCTGTTCTCTGGCTACATACGTCTAGAGTGTAATCAACTCACCCCTTTTCTTTGGCGAGCTAAATAGATTGAGCTCTTTGATTCTATCACTATAACACATGTTATCTAAGCCATTAATCATTCTGGTACTCTTCTATGAACCCTCTTCAGTTTGACAACTTCTTTCTTCAGTTGAGGACACCGGAACTGCACTTAGTATTCCAGCAACAGAGCCAAATACAAAGCTAATATAACCCCAATGGTCCTATTTAAGATCATCCCTCTGCCCTCTGGTTTGAGGCCTAGCAAACACTCTCCTACTGAAGGGCTTGTGTGAGCTCCAGTGGAAGGGGGACACTTTTTCTGAGACAAAACCTGCACTCACAGGCAGGCTCCACCAATCAGCTCCTCCCCCTCCACCACAGTGCCTCCAGCTCACCACTGATCAGCTCTTCTGAAGAGGACAGAAGGCACTGGTGGGGGAGGAGACGAGGAAGGAAGAGGTGGAATGAGGGTGGGGAACTCTTGAGGGTGGAGAACAGGGTAGAAAGAGGCACAGTTAGAGCGGGCAAGGGTGGGGCCTTGAGGGAAGGGATATAGTAGGGGCAGGCACTAGGGCAGAGAGGTGGTCAAGTACCCGCGAGGAAATCAAAAAGTTGGCACCTGTGCCTACACTGACCCCACATTATTTTGTAACTCAATCGAATCTTAACAATGTCTCAGTTCCTGCTCTGTCAAAACAGGAAAGTGGGATGAGGTCTAATAACTCAATGATATTTCTTTTCATCTTACAAGGATCCCACACAGCAGTAGAGCACGCGGAAAAAAAAAAAAAAAAAAGAAACAGACTTACTCATTCTCTTTTCCAAGTCTCCTAAAAAAGAAACAAAACATTTTAACATAAAAATTTCACCTTTTGTAATAATTTGGCCAAGAAGACAGATAACTAATAGTTAAAATATCAAAAGCTGTATTTATTGGAGAATAGCTGAGAGGGAGCAAGTGACACAATAAAAATCATGGTGTCTGAGGCTGGAAGGAAGCATTCTCATCGTCTATAACATGGTCCAAAGAACTTCCCCCAAACAATTCATGTTTGCAGTAGAGCAGTACCTTTAAAAAAAAATTACAGTGATGGAGGATGCACCACAACCCCTTGTAAATGGCAACAATTGCTAATCACCCTCACTCTTAAAAATGTATATATTTTGTCTAGTCTGACTTTCCTAGTTTCAGTTTCCAGCCATTGGATTTTGCTAGACCATTCTCTGCTAGAGTTAAGAGCCCATTATCACATATATGTTCTCTATCTTCATATGTATAGAGTGAAATCAAGTCACCCCTTTTCTTTGGTGAGCTTAATAGACTGAGCTCTTTGAGTCTATCACTATAACACGTTGTCTAATCCTTTAATCATTCGGGTGCTCTTCTGAGAACCCTCTCCAGTTTGACAACTTCTTTCTTCACTTGGGGACACTGGAACTGCACTCAGTATTCCAGCAACAGAGCCAAATACTGAGCTAATATAACTCCTGGAATCCTAATTAAGATCATCCCCATGCCCTCTGGTTTGGGGCCTAGCGAACACTTTCCTACTGAAGGGCTTGTGTGAGCTCCAGTGAAAGGGGTACACTTTTTCTGAGACAGAAATTGCACTCACAGGCAGGCTCCACCATCAGCTCCTCCCCCTCCACCGCAGCGCCTCCTGCTAACCACTGATCAGCTCTTCTTCCGAGCAGAAGGGGCTGGCCGGGGGAGGAGCTGAGGAAGGAAGAGGTGGAACGAGGGTGGGGCACTGTTGGTAGGAGGGAACAAGGCAGGAAGAGGCAGAGTTAGAGCGGGCAAAGGTGGGGCCTTAAGGGAAGGGCGTTAGGAGAGGTAGGGCCTGGGGCAGAAAGGTTGTCCAGCATCCCCAAGGAAATCAAAACGTTGGTGCCTGTACCTACACTACCCCCACATGATTGGGTCACTGAATCGAAACTGAACAATGTCTCCTTCCTTTTGAAGTGAAAAATCAGAATATTCCTTTTCAATTCAGAGGAAATAGAAACTTTTGACTCTACTGAAATGTGTTTGCTTCTTTCTTCTCTTTTTCATCCAGCAAGTTTTTTTCCACCTGAAATAGACACATTCCCATGGAAAGTTTTTGCCAACACCTTCCTCTCATAGGGTTCATCTACACTACAGTGGGGAGTCGATTTAAGATACGCAAATTCAGCTACGTGAATAGCGTAGCTGAATTCGACGTATTGCAGCCGACTTACCCCGTTGTGAGGACGGCGGCAAAATCGACTTCTGCGGCTTTTTGTCAGCGGCGCTTACTACCACCTCCGCTGGTGGAGTTAGAGCGCCGATTCGGGGATCGATTGTCGCGTCCCAATGGGACGCGATAAATCGATCCCCAAGAGGTCGATTTCTACCCGCCGATTCAGGCGGGTAGTATAGACCAGACCATAGTGAATACACCGGACCAGAATACAGAGTATCTAGGTTCTATTTCCTGCTCTAGCACACATTCCTGTGTCAATATTCGCCCTTCTTTGCAGGGAAATTGTCAAAGAGCCTACACTGGGTGCTCTGCACAGGATGTGGTTTCCCAGTTTGGAGGAAACTCTTTGGGGAGGACAATTCTCTCTCCATCCCTGAGGCACAGGATGGAGTGTCTGCATGGCCTCAGTTACTACAAGGTTAAGCACAGCACTAGCAACTCAGTCCTGCCACAGTTCCCATCCAGAGCTTTTCGATTGAATGGATATGTATAGTTCCTGTAGCACGTGAATATTTTTCCTATCATACCCGACTGCCCTTGAACGTCTACCCCTCTGACTTTCTTGCAAAGTTAGGTCTCAGCTCGATGACATACCACAATTCCAGAGAAAACTACACAAACCCTCCACTTCCCCGATCCACAGGGCATGGAATGATAGCGTCCCTTCTGCAGTTGAAATTCTTGCAACCAATAATAGCACACATAGTTTGGTCAGTCAATTTTAAGTACTGAGTAAAGTAGGCAAACTCACCCTTTTCCTCCTGGAGATTTTCTGCAAAAGAACAATTGGGAGGAGAAGAAAACAGTTCAGTGTATGTCCATTGACATATGAATTGAAGAGGGTGAATCAGATCGTTTCTTTGTTGATTAGCATAAATATTGGCCATAGGTAGTGAGCTAGTTACTCAATCTGTGGGCTAACCACATTCCTGGCTGGCTATCTAATAGATAGAGAAGTTATATACTTGCATTAATCAATTTAAGAAGAAGCTTCATGGCTACAACTAATTAGCAAAAGGTGAATTTGACACAACTACGCTTCTCTGCTAATATGGGATCTGCCATGAAAGAAGCAGTAACACCATTTACATCCTGAGATGAATTCCATTTTCTTATTTCAATGCAGAGTCCTTTCAATGTGTTCATTGTCTTTTTTAGTGTGTCTCTGCAAGAGTGTTATGGTTCTTGGAGAATATAAACAAGTAGTAGTTGAGTCTATTTAAATGTCAACAATGTACGAGCAGCACTGCTCAGAACCAGCAAGTGCTCATTAACGTTATTGACAAAATTAGCCAAGTAATCTGCTCTATCAAAAAGTGGAGTAGGGCACATGGAAGAAAAAGGCCACAGACTTACCTGTTGTCTTTTCCATTTTTCCTAAATAAGAAAAAAATAGATTTACAGATAACAATAGCACCTTTGGTAAAATATGGCCATGAACAAAGGTAACTAATAGTTAAAATATCAAAAGCTGTATTTATTGAAGAATAGCTGTGAGGGAGCAAGTGACACAATGAACATCATACTGTCTAAGGCCGGAAGGCAACACTCTCATCATCTATAACACGGGCCAGAGAATGTCCCCCAAACAATTCATGTTTGCATTACAGCAGTACCTTTAGAAAAAATGTCCAGTTATGGTGGATCCACAAAAACCCTCTGAAAATTGTTAGAAAGGCTAATCATCCTCACACTTAAAACTTTAAACCTTATTTATAGTCTGACTTTCCTAGTTTCAGTTTCCAGCCATTAAATTTTGCTAGACTAAAGAGCCCATTATCACACATCTGTTCTCTGGCTACATACGTCTAGAGTGTAATCAACTCACCCCTTTTCTTTGGCGAGCTAATTAGATTGAGCTCTTTGATTCTATCACTATAACACATGTTATCTAAGCCATTAATCATTCTGGTACTCTTCTATGAACCCTCTCCAGTTTGACAACTTCTTTCTTCAGTTGACGACACCGGAACTGCACTTAGTATTCCAGCAACAGAGCCAAATACAAAGCTAATATAACTCCAATGGTCCTAATTAAGATCATCCCTATGCCCTCTGGTTTGAGGCCTAGCAAACACTCTCCTACTGAAGGGCTTGTGTGAGCTCCAGTGGAAGGGGGACACTTTTTCTGAGACAAAACTTGCACTCACAGGCAGGCTCCACCAATCAGCTCCTCCACCTCCACCACAGTGCCTCCAGCTCACCACTGATCAGCTCTTCTGAAGAGGACAGAAGGCACTGGTGGGGGAGGAGAGGAGGAAGGAAGAGGTGGAATGAGGGTGGGGAACTCTTGAGGGTGGAGAACAGGGTAGAAAAGTGCTCCACTTAGGAAGGAAAAATCAATTTCACACATACAGAATGGGAAAAGACTGTCTAGGAAGGAGTACGGCAGAAAGGGATCTAGGGGTTATAGTGGACCACAAGCTAAATATGAGTCAACAGTGTGATGCTGTTGCAAAAAAAGCACACATGATTCTGGGATGCATTAACAGGTGTGTTGTGAGCAAGACACGAGAAGTCATTCTTCCGCTCTACTCTGCTCTGGTTAGGCCTCAGCTGGAGTATTGTGTCCAGTTCTGGGCACCGCATTTTAAAAAAGATGTGGAGAAATTGGAAAGGGTCCAAAGAAGAGCAACAAGAATGATTAAAGGTCTTGAGAACATGACCTATGAAGGAAGGCTGAAAGAACTGGGTTTGTTTAGTTTGGAAAAGAGAAGACTGAGAGGGGACATGATAGCAGTTTTCAGGTATCTAAAAGGGTGTCATAAGGAGGAGGGAGAGAACTTGTTCACCTTAGCCTCTAAGGATAGAACCAGAAACAATGGGTTGAAACTGCAGCAAGGGAGGTCTAGGTTGGACATTAGGAAAAAGTTCCTAACTGTCAGGGTGGTTAAACACTGGAACAAATTGCCTAGGGAGGTTGTGGAATCTCCGTCTCTGGAGATATTTAAGAGTAGGTTAGATAAATGTCTATTAGGGATGGTCTAGGCAGTATTTGGTCCTGCCATGCGGGCAGGGGACTGGACTCGATGACCTCTCGAGGTCCTTTCCAGTCCTATAATCTATGAATAAGAAAGAGGCACAGTTAGAGCGGGCAAGGGTGGGGCCTTGAGGGAAGGGATATAGTAGGGGCAGGCACTAGGGCAGAGAGGTAGTCAAGTACCCGCGAGGAAATCAAAAAGTTGGCACCTGTGCCTACACTGACCCCACATTATTTCGTAACTCAATCGAATCTTAACAATGTCTCAGTTCCTGCTCTGTCAAAACAGGAAAGTGGGATGAGGTCTAATAACTCAATGATATTTCTTTTCATCTTACAAGGCTCCCACACAGCAGTAGAGCACGCGGAAAAAAAAAAAAAAAAGAAACAGACTTACTCATTCTCTTTTCCAAGTCTCCTAAAATAGAAACAAAACATTTTAACATAAAAATAGCACCTTTTGTAATAATTTGGCCAAAAACACAGATAACTAATAGTTAAAATATCAAAAGCTGTATTTATTGGAGAATAGCTGTGAGGGAGCAAGTGACACAATGAACATCATACTGTCTAAGGCCGGAAGGAAACACTCTCATCATCTATAGCACGGGCCAGAGAATGTCCCCCAAACAATTCACGTTTGCATTACAGCAGTACCTTTAGAAAAAATGTCCAGTTATGGAGGATCCACCAAAACCCTCTGAAAATTGTTAGAAAGGCTTATCATCCTCACTCTTAAAATTTATACCTTATTTATAGTCTGACTTTCCTAGTTTCAGTTTCCAGCCATTGAATTTTGCTGGACTAAAGAGCCCATTATCACACATCTGTTCTCTAGCTACATACGTCTAGAGTGTAATCAAGTCACCCCTTTTCTTTGGCGAGCTAAATAGATTGAGTTCTTTCTATCACTATAACACATGTTATCTAAACCATTAATCATTCTGGTACTCTTCTATGAACCCTCTTCAGTTTGACAACTTCTTTCTTCAGTTGGGGACACTGGAACTGCACTTAGTATTCCAGCAACAGAGCCAAATACAAAGCTAATATAACCCCAAAGGTCCTAATTAAGATCATCCCTATGCCTTCTGGTTTGAGGCCTAGCAAACACTCTCCTACTGAAGGGCTTGTGTGAGCTCCAGTGGGAGGGGGATACTTTTTCTGAGACAAAACTTGCAGTCACAGGCAGGCTCCACCAATCAGCTCCTCCCCCTCCACCACAGTGCCTCCAGCTCAACACTGAGCAGCTCTTCTGAAGAGGACAGAAGGCACTGGTGGGGGAGGAGATGAGGAAGGAAGAGGTGGAATGAGGGTGGGGAACTCTTGAGGGTGGAGAACAGGGTAGAAAGAGGCACAGCTAGAGCGGGCAAGGGTGGGGCCTTGAGGGAAGGGATATAGTAGGGGCAGGCACTAGGGCAAACAGGTGGTCAAGTACCCGCGAGGAAATCAAAAAGTTGGCACCTGTGCCTACACTGACCCCACATTATTTCAGAACTCAATCGAATCTTAACAATGTCTCAGTTCCTGCTCTGTCAAAACAGAAAAGTGGGATGAGGTCTAATAACTCAATGATATTTCTTTTCATCTTACAAGGCTCCCACACAGCAGTAGAGCACGCGGAAAAAAAAAAAAGCAACAGACTTACTCATTCTCTTTTCCAAGTCTCCTAAAAAAGAAACAAAACATTTTAACATAAAAATTTCACCTTTTGTAATAATTTGGCTAAGAAGACAGATAACTAATAGTTAAAATATCAAAAGCTGTATTTCTTGGAGAATAGCTGAGAGGGAGCAAGTGACACAATAAAAATCATGGTGTCTGAGGCTGGAAAGAAGCATTCTCATCGTCTATAACATGGTCCAAAGAACTTCCCCCAAACAATTCATGTTTGCAGTAGAGCATTACCTTTTGAAAAAACTTACAGTGATGGAGGATGCACCACAACCCCTTGTAAATGGCAACAATTGCTAATCACCCTCACTCTTAAAAATGTATATATTTTGTCTAGACTGACTTTCCAAGTTTCAGTTTCCAGCCATTGGATTTTGCTAGACCATTCTCTGCTAGAGTTAAGAGCCCATTATCACATATATGTTCTCTATCTTCATATGTATAGAGTGAAATCAAATCACCCCTTTTCTTTGGTGAGCTTAATAGACGGAGCTCTTTGAGTCTATCACTATAACACGTTGCCTAATCCTTTACTCATTCGGGTGCTCTTCTGAGAACCCTCTCCAGTTTGACAACTTCTTTCTTCACTTGGGGACACTGGAACTGCACTCAGTATTCCAGCAACAGAGCCAAATACTGAGCTAATATAACTCCTGGAATCCTAATTAAGATCATCCCCATGCCCTCTGGTTTGGGGCCTAGCGAACACTTTCCTACTGAAGGGCTTGTGTGAGCTCCAGTGAAAGGGGTACACTTTTTCTGAGACAGAAATTGCACTCACAGGCAGGCCCCACCATCAGCTCCTACCCCTCCACCGCAGTGCCTCCTACTAACCACTGATCAGCTCTTCTGCTGAGCAGAAGGGGCTGGCGGGGGGAGGAGCTGAGGAAGGAAGAGGTGGAACGAGGGTGGGGCACTCTTGGGAGGAGGGAACAAGGCAGGAAGAGGCAGAGTTAGAGCGGGCAAGGGTGGGGCCTTAAGGGAAGGGCGTTAGGAGAGGTAGGGCCTGGGGCAGAAAGGTTGTCCAGCATCCCCAAGGAAATCAAAACGTTGGTGCCTGTACCTACACAACCCCCACATGATTGGGTCACTGAATCGAAACTTAACAATGTCTCCTTCCTTTTGAAGTGAAAAATCAGAATATTCCTTTTCAATTCAGAGGAAATAGAAACTTTTGACTCTACTGAAATGTGTTTGCTTCTTTCTTCTCTTTTTCATCCAGCAAGTTTTTTTCCACCTGAAATAGACACATTCCTATGGAAAGTTTCTGCCAACACCTTCCTCTCATAGTGAATACACCGGACCAGAAGACAGAGTATCTAGGTTCTATTTCCTGCTCTAGCACACATTCCTGTGTCAATATTCGCCCTTCTTTGCAGGGAAATTGTCAAAGAGCCTACACTGGGTGCTCTGCACAGGATGTGGTTTCCCAGTTTGGAGGAAGTTCTTTGGGGAGGACAATTCTCCCTCCATCCCGGAGGCAAAGGGTGGAGTGTCTGCATGGCCTCAGTTACTACAAGGTTAAGCACAGCACTAGCAACTCAGTCCTGCCACACTCCCCAGCCAGAGCTTTTTGATTGAATGCATATGTACAGTTCCTGTAGCACGTGAATATTTTTCCTATCATACCCGACTGCCCTTGAACGTCGACCCCTCTGACTTTCTTGCAAAGTGAGGTCTCAGCTCGATGACAAACCACAATTCCAGAGAAAACCACACAGACCCTCCACTTCCCCGATCCACAGGGCATGGAATGATAGCGTCCCTTCTGCAGTTGAAATTCTTGCAACCAATAATAGCACACATAGTTTGGTCAGTCAATTTTAAGTACTGAGTAAAGTAGGCAAACTCACCGTTTTCCTCCTGGGGTTTTTCTGCAAAAGATCAATGGGGAGGAGGAGAAAACAGTTCAGTGTATGTCCATTGACATATGAATTGAAGAGGGTGAATCAGATCGTTTCTTTGTTGATTAGCATAAATATTGGCCATAGGTAGTGAGCTAGTTACTCAATCTGTGGGCTAACCACATTCCTGGCTGGCTATCTAATAGATAGAGAAGTTATATACTTGCATTAATCAATTTAAGAAGAAGCTTCATGGCTACAACTAATTAGCAAAAGGTGAATTTGACACAACTACGCTTCTCTGCTAATATGGGATCTGCCATGAAAGAAGCAGTAACACCATTTACATCCTGAGATGAATTCCATTTTCTTATTTCAATGCAGAGTCCTTTCAATGTGTTCATTGTCTTTTTTAGTGTGTCTCTGCAAGAGTGTTATGGTTCTTGGAGAATATAAACCCCAAGTAATAGTTAAGTCTATTTAAATGTCAACAATGTATGAGCAGTACTGCTCAGAACCAGCAAGTGCTCATAAACGTTATTGACAAAATTAGCCAAGTAATCTGCTCTGTCAAAAAGAGGAGTAGGGCACATGGAGGAAAAAGGCCACAGACTTACTTGTTGTCTTTTCCATTTCCCCTAAAAAAGAAAAAAATATATTTAAAGATAAGAATAGCACCTTTGGTAATATATGGCCAAGAACAAAGGTAACTAATAGTTAAAATATCAAAAGCTGTATTTATTGAAGAATAGCTGTGAGGGAGCAAGTGACACCATGAACATCATACTGTCTAAGGCCGGAAGGAAACACTCTCATCATCTATAACACGGGCCAGAGAATGTCCCCCAAACAATTCATGTTTGCATTACAGCAGTACCTTTAGAAAAAATGTCCAGTTATGGAGGATCCACCAAAACCCTCTGAAAATTGTTAGAAAGGCTAATCATCCTCATTCTTAAAATTTATACCTTATTTATAGTCTGACTTTCCTAGTTTCAGTTTCCAGCCATTGAATTTTGCTAGACTAAAGAGCCCATTATCATACATCTGTTCTCTAGCTACATACGTCTAGAGTGTAATCAAGTCACCCCTTTTCTTTGGCGAGCTAAATAGATTGAATTCTTTCATTCTATCACTATAACACATGTTATCTAAACCATTAATCATTCTGGTACTCTTCTATGAACCCTCTTCAGTTTGACAACTTCTTTCTTCAGTTGGGGACACCGGAACTGCACTTAGTATTCCAGCAACAGAGCCAAATACAAAGCTAATATAACCCCAATGGTCCTAATTAAGATCATCCCTATGCCTTCTGGTTTGAGGCCTAGCAAACACTCTCCTACTGAAGGTCTTGTGTGAGCTCCAGTGGAAGGGGGACACTTTTTCTGAGACAAAACTTGCACTCACAGGCAGGCTTCACCAATCAGCTCCTCCCCCTCCACCACAGTGCCTCCAGCTCACCACTGATCAGCTCTTCTGAAGAGGACAATAGGCACTGGTAGGGGAGGAGACGAGGAAGGAAGAGGTGGAATGAGGGTGAGGAACTCTTGAGGGTGGAGAACAGGGTAGAAAGAGGCAGAGTTAGAGCGGGCAAGGTTGGAGCCTTGACGGAAGGGGTATAGTAGGGTCAGGCACTAGGGCAGACAGGTGGTCAAGTACCCGCGAGGAAATCAAAAAGTTGGTACCTGTGCCTACACTGACCCCACATTATTTCGTAACTGCATCAAATCTTAACAATATCTCAGTTTCTGCTCTGTCAAAACAGGAAAGTGGGGTGAGGTCTAATAACTCAATGATATTTCTTTTGATCTTTCAAGACTCCTACACAGCAGTAGAGCACGCAAAAAAAAAAAAAAAAAAAAAAACAGACTTACTCATTCTCTTTTCCAAGTCTCCTAAAAAAGAAAAAAAAATATTTTTAGATAACAATAGCATTATCACATATATGTTCTCTATCTTCATATGTATAGAGTGAAATCAAGTCACCCCTTTTCTTTGGTGAGCTTAATAGACTTAGCTCTTTGTGTCTATCACTATAACACGTTATCTAATCCTTTAATCATTCGGGTGCTCTTCTGAGAACCCTCTCCAGTTTTTCAAGTTCCTTCTTCACTTGGGGACTCCGGAATTGCACTCAGTATTCCAGCAACGGAGCCAAATTGAGCTAATATAACCCCTAGACTCCTAATTAAGATCATCCCCATGCCCTCTGGTTTGGGGCCTAGCGAACACATTCCTACTGTAGGGCTTGTGTGAGCTCCAGTGACGGGGGACAGTTTTTCTGAGACAGAAATTGCACTCACCAGCAGGCACCATCAATCAGCTCCTCCCCTGCCGCCACAGCGTCTCCTTTCCAACACTGATCACCTCTTTTGCACAGAGCAGGAGGTGCTGGGGGGGGAGGAGCCAAGGAAGGAAGAGTTGGATTGAGGGCGGGACACTATTGGGAGAGGGAGTGAAGCAGGGCCAGAAGAGAAAGAGTGGGAGCGGGAACAGGTGGGGCAGGGGTGGGGCCTGGAGGGAAGTGTTGTAGTAGTGGCAGGGCCTGGGGCAAAGAGGTGGTCAAGTACCCACATGGAAATCAAAAGTTGTCACCTGTGCATACACTGCCCCCATATTATTTCGTAACTGTATCGAACCTTAACAATATTTCCTTCATTTTGCAGTGAATAATCAGAATATTCCTTTTTAATATGGAGGAAATAGCAACTCTAATGAGATGCTTTGGCATCTTTCCTATTCTTTTTTTATTCCAAACAGTATTTTTTTGCCTGAAATAAACATATTCCCTTGGAAAGTTTCTGCCAACACCTTGCTCTCATAGTGAATACACAGGACCGGAAGACAGAATATCTAGGTTCTATTTCCTAATCTAGCAAATATTCCTGTGTGACTATCAGCACTTGCTTTGCAGGGGGATTGTCAAAGAGCATACACTGGGTTCTCTGCAAAGGATGTGGGTTCCCAATTTGGGGGAAGCTCTTTGGGGAAGAACCTTCTCCCTCCATCACTGAGGCACAAGGTGGAGTGTCTCCATGGCCTCAGTTACTACAAAGTCAGGCACAACACTCGCAATTCGGTCCTGCCACACTCCCTATCCAGATCTTTTTCATTCAATGGATATATTCAGTTCCTGTAGCACGTGGATGTTTTTTCTCACATGCCTGACTGCCCTTGAACTCCTGCCTCTTTGACTTTCTTTGGAAAATGAGCTCTCAGCTTCATGACATTCCACGATTACAGAGCAATCTACACAGACCTCCACTTCCCATATCAACAGGACATGCAATGATAGCATCTCTTCTGCAGTTGAAATTGTTGGAATCATTAAGCGCAACTATAACTTGGTCAGTCAACTGTAACTACTGAGTAAAGTAGGCAAACTCACCCTTTTCCTCCTGGAGTTCTTCTGCAAAAAAACAATGGGGAGGAGAAGAAAACAGTTCAGTGTATGTCCATTGACTTTTGAATTGAAAAGGGTGAATCTTTGTTGATTAGCATAAATATTGGCCGGGGTAGTGAAAAAGCTATTCAAGCTGTGAGCTAGCCCCATTCCTATCACACTACATAGTAGATAGACGATAGTATATTTTTACTTTAATCAATTTAAGAAGAAGCTTCATGGCCACAAGTAATTTGCAAAAGGTGAATATGGAAAACTAGTCTCCTCTGCTAATATGGGTCCTACTACGAAAGGAGCAGGAACACCATTTACCTCATGTGCTGTCTTCCATTTGCTTATTTCAATGCAGAGTCCTTTCTATGTTTAAAGTGCTTTTGTAATTTGTCTCTGCAAGTGTTTTATGGTTCTTGGAGAATACAAACAAGTAGTGGATGAGTCTATTTCAATTTCAACAATGTATGAGCAGCACTGCTAAGAACCTAAATTGCTCATATATGTTATTGACAAAATTAGCCAAGTAATCTGCTCTATCAAAAAGAGGAGTAGAGCATACAGAAGAAAAAGGTCACAGACTTACTTATTGTATTTCCCAAAAAAGAAAACACAAATATTTAAAGATAACAATAGCACTTTTTGTAATATGTGGCCAAGAACAAAGGTAACTAATAGTTAAAATATCAAAAGCTCTATTTATTGGAGAATAGCTGTGAGGGAGCAAGTGACACAATGAACATCATACTGTCTAAGGCCGGAAGGCAACACTCTCATCATCTATAACACGGACCAGAGAACGTCCCCCAAACAATTCATGTTTGCATTACAGCAGTACCTTTAGAAAAAAAGGCCAGTGATGGAGGATCCACCACTACCCTTGAAAATTGTTAGAAAGGCTAATCATCCTCACTCTTAAAATTTATACCTTATTTATAGTCTGACTTTCCTAGTTTCAGTTTCCAGCCATTGGATTTTGCTAGACTAAAGAGCCCATTATCACACATCTGTTCTCTAGCTACATACGTCTAGAGTGTAATCATGTCACCCCTTTTCTTTGGTGAGCTAAACAGATTGAGCTCTTTCATTCTATCACTATAACACATGTTATCTAAGCCATTAATCATTCTGGTACTCTTCTATGAACCCTCTCCAGTTTGACAACTTCTTTCTTCAGTTGGGGACACCGGAACTGCACTTAGTATTCCAGCAACAGAGCCAAATAGAAAGCTAGTTTAACCCCAGTGGTCCTCATTAAGATCATCCCCATGCCCTCTGGTTTGGGGCCTAGCAAACACTCTCCTACTGAAGGGCTTGTGTGAGCTCCAGTGGAAGGGGGACACTTTTCTGAGACAAAACTTGCACTCACAGGCAGGCTCCACCAATCAGTTCCTCCCCCTCCACCACAGTGCCTCCTGCTCACCACTGATCAGCTCTTCTGAAGAGGACAGAAGGCACTGGTGGGGGAGGAGACGAGAAAGGAAGAGGTGGAATGAGGGTGGGGAACTCTTGAGGGTGGAAAACAGGGTAGAAAGAGGCACAGTTAGAGCGGGCAAGGGTGGGGCCTTGAGGGAAGGAATATAGTAGGGGCAGGCACTAGGGCAGACAGGTGGTCAAGTACCCGCGAGGAAATAAAAAAGTTGGCACCTGTGCCTACACTGACCCCACATTATTTCGTAACTCAATCGAATCTTAACAATGTCTCAGTTCCTGCTCTGTCAAAACAGGAAAGTGGGATGAGGTCTAATAACTCAATGATATTTCTTTTCATCTTACAAGGCTCCCACACAGCAGTAGAGCACGCGGAAAAAAAAAAAAAAAAAGCAACAGACTTACTCATTCTCTTTTCCAAGTCTCCTAAAAAAGAAAAAAACCTATTTTTAGATAACAATAGCAACTTTTGTAATAATATGGCCAAGAAGACAGATAACTAATAGTTATAATATCAAGACCTCTATTTATTGGAGAATAGCTGTGAGGGAGCAAGTGACACAATAAAAATCATGGTGTCTGAGGCTGGAAAGAAGCACTCTCATCATCTATAACATGGTCCAAAGAACTTCCCCCAAACAATTCATGTTTGCAGTAGAGCAGTACCTTTAGAAAAAAATTACAGTGATGGAGGATTCAGCACAACCCCTTGTAAATGGCAACAATTGCTAATCACCCTCACTCTTAAAAATGTATATATTTTGTCTAGTCTGACTTTCCTAGTTTTAGTTTCCAGCCATTGGATTTTGCTAGACCATTCTCTGCTAGAGTTAAGAGCCCATTATCATATATATGTTCTCTATCTTCATATGTATAGAGTGAAATCAAGTCACCCCTTTTCTTTGGTGAGCTTAATAGACTGAGCTCTTTCAGTCTATCACTATAACACGTTATCTAATCCTTTAATCATTCGGATGCTCTTCTGAGAACCATCTCCAGTTCGACATCTTCTTTCTTCAGTTGGGGACACCGGAACTGCACTCAGTATTCCAGCAACAGAGCCAAATATTGAGCTAATATAACTCCTAGAGTCCTAATTAAGATCATCCCCATGCCCTCTGGTTTGGGGCCTAGCAAACACTTTCCTACTGAAGGGCTTGTGTGAGCTCCAGTGAAAGGGGTACACTTTTTCTGAGACAGAAATTGCACTCACCAGCAGGCACCATCAATCAGCTCCTCCCCCTCCACCGCAGCGTCTCCTTCCCGCCACTGATCACCTCTTCAGCAGAGGGTCGGAGGTGCTGGGGGGAGGAGCCAAGGAAGGAAGAGGTGGGGCAGGGGTGGGGCCTTGAGGGAAGCGGTGTAGTAGGGGCAGGGTCTGGGACAGAGAGGTGGTTAAGTACCCACAAGGAAATTGAAAAGTTGGCACCTGTGCATACACTGCACCCACATTATTTCGTAACTGTATCGAATCTTAAAAATGTCTCCTTTATTTTGAGGTGAAAAAATTTTTATTATCGAGGAAATAGAAACTTTTGACTCTACTCAGATACTCTTGCTTCTTTCTTGTTCTTTTTTTATTCCAAACAGGTGCTCTTCTATGAACCCTCTCCAGAGGCCTAGTGAACACTTTCCCACTGAAGGGCTTGTGTGAGCTCCAGTGAAAGGGGTACACTTTTTCTGAGAAAGAAATTGCACTCACAGGCAGGCCCTACCACTCAGCTACTCTCCCACCCGCCCACTGCAGCGCCTGCCGCCCACCACTGATCAGCTCTTCTGGAGAGGGCAGTAGGCACTGTCCGTGAGGAGCCAAGGAAGAAAAAGGCGAAACGCGGGTGGGGCACTGCTGGGAGGGGGAGGACAGTGCAAGAAGTGGGAGAGTGACAGCTGGCAAGGGTGGGGCCTTGAGGAAATGCGTATAATAGAGGTAGGGCCTGGGGCAGAGAGGTGGTCGAGTACTCGCAAGGAAATCAGAGTTGAAACCTGTGCCTACACTGCTTCCACATTATTTCATAACTTAATCGAACCTTAAAAATCTCTCTTTTTTTTCAGATGAAAAATCAGAATATTCCTTTTTAATACGGAGGAAATAGAAACTTTTGACTCTACTGAGATGCTTTTGCTTCCTTCTTTATCTTTTTTCATCCAAAAAAGTTTTTTTCCACCTGAAATAGACACATTCCCATGGAAAGTTTCTGCCAACACATTCCTCTCATAGTGAATACACCGCACCAGAAGACAGAGTATCTAGGTACTGTTTCCGGCTCTAGCACACATTCCTGTGTCCATATTAGCCCTTCCTTTGCAAGGAAATTGTCAAAGAGCCTACACTGGGTGCTCTGCACAGGATATTGTTTCCCAGTTTGGGGGAAGCTCTTTGGGGAGGACAATTCTGCCTCCATCCCGGAGGCAAAGGGTGGAGTGTCTGCATGGCCTCAGTTACTACAAGGTCAGGCACAGCACTAGCAACTCGGTCCTGCGACACTCCCCAGCCAGAGGTTTTTAATTGAATGGATACGTTCAGTTCCTGTAGCGCGTGGATGTTTTTCCTATCATACCCGACTGCCCTTGAACCCCTGCCCCTCTGACTTTCTTTGCAAAGAGAGGTCTCAGCTTGATAACATACCACGATTCCAGAGTAATCTACACAGACCCTCCACATCCCAGATCCACGGGGCATGCAATGATAAAGTCCCTTCTGTAGCTGAAATTGTTGTAACCAATAGTTTGGTCAGTCAATTTTAAGTATTGAGTAAAGTAGGCAAACTCACCCTTTTCCTCCTGGAGTTTTTCTGCAAAAGAACAATGGGGAGGAGAAGAAAACAGCTCAGTGTATGTCCATTGACTTATGAATTGAAGAGGGTGAATCCGATCATTTCTTTGTTGATTAGCATAAATATTGGCCATAGGTAGTAAACTAGCTATTCTATCCATGGGCTAGCCCCATTTCTGGCATGCTACGTCGTAGATAGAGAAGGTTATATTCTCGCATTAATACATATAAGAAGAACCTTCATGGCCACATGGAATTAGCAAAAGGTTAATTTGACACACTAGGCTCCTCTGCTCATATGGGACCTGCTATGAAAGGAGCAGTAACACCATTTACATCCTGAGCTGAATTCCATTTGCTTATTTCAATGCAGAGTCCTTTCAACGTGAGCATTGTCTTTCATACTGTGTCTCTGCAAGGGTGTTTTGGTTCTTGGAGAATAGAAACAAGTAGTGGGTGAGTCTATTTAAATTTCAACAATGTATGAGCAGCACTGCTCAGAACCAGCAAGTGCTCATATATGCTACTTACAAAATTAACCAAGTAATCAGCTCTATCAAAAAGAAGAAACAGGCCACAGACTTACTTATTGTATTTTCCAATTCTCCTAAAAAAGAAACAAATATATTTAAAGATAACAATAGCACCTTTCGTAATAATATGGCCAAGGACAAAGGTAACTAATAGTTAAAATATCAAAAGCTGTACTTATTGGAAAATAGCTGTGAGAGAGCAAGTGACACAGTGAACATAATACTGTCTAAGGCCAGAAGGAAACCCTCTCATCATCTATAACACAGGCCAGAGAATTTCCCCCAAACAATTCATGTTTGCATTAGAGCAGTACCTTGAGAAAAAATTCCAGTGATGGAGGATGCACCACAACCCCCTGTAAATTGTTAGAAAGGCTAATCACCATCACTCTTAAAAATTTATACACTATTTCTAGTTTGACTTTCCAGTTTCAGTTTCCAGCCTAAAAAATTTCCATTTTGCAAGACTAAAGAACCCATTATCACATATATGTTCTCTGTCTACATACGTGTAGAGTGTTATCAAGTCACTCCTTTTCTTTAGTGAGCTAAATAGATTGAGCTCTTTGAGTCTATCACTAGAACACATGTTATCTAATCCTTTAATCATTCTGGTAGTCTTCTATGAACCCTCTCCAGTTTGACAACTTCTTTCTTCAGTTGGGGCCACCGGAACTGCACTCAGTATTCCAGCAACAGAGCAAAATACTGAACTTATATAAACCCTATAGTCCTAGTTAACTTCATCCCCATGCCCTCTGGTTTGGGGCCTAGTGATCACTTTCTTACTGAAGGGCTTGTGTGAGCTCCAGTTAAAGGGGTACAGTTTTTCTGTGACAGAAATTGGACTCACCAGCAGAAACCATCAATCAGCTGTTCTTCCTCCACTGCAGCGTCTATTACCCACCACCGATCACCTCTTTTGCAGAGGGCAGGAGGCGCTGGCGGGGAGAAGCTAAGGAAGGAAGAGGTGGAACGAGGGTGGGGCACTCTTGGGAGGGGGAAAACAGGGTAGGAAGAGGCAGAGTTAGAGCGGCCAAGGGTGGGACCTTGAGGGAAGGGGTATAATCGGGGTATGGCCTGGGGCAGAGAGGTGGTCAAGTATGTGCGAGAAAATTAAAGAGTTGGCATCTCTAGCACACATTCCTGTGTCAATATTAGCACTTAATTTGCAGGGAAATAGTGAAAGAGCCCACACTGGGTGCTCTTCAGAGCCCTTCAGTAATTATTAACCAAGATGGTCAGGGATGAAAGCTAGTGTTCTGAGTGTCCCTCGGCTTCTGATTATCAGAAGCTTGGACTGGATGTCAGGAAATGGATCATTAGAGAAATTCCCATTCTTTTCATTCCCTCTGATAAATCAGGCACTGACCACTGTCAGAAGACAAGGTACTGGTCTGGATGGATTATTGGTCTGACACAGTATGGCTGTTATGTTTTTTCTCTAGAGCTTTTGTTTCCTGTCCCTAGTAAAGTTCCCTGTTATTTTTGAGTGTGGCCTTTTATTTGTTGAATATCATCTTCCTCCTGAAATAAAGAACCCAGGACCCAATGCATGCCACGAGGGAAGACAAGCCACTCCGATTGGCAAGGAGCACAGAGGAGGCTTAAGCTCCAAGCGGGGTGGGGGAGAAGAGCGCTACATAAAATACAATGTTTGCATTTCCCTCAGAGAGCTGTCTCTGCAGCAGGTGGGACTAAAGGAGCTTCTGACTCCTGTGAAACACAACATAATAGGCAGGGAGTCAGGGACTGCAGGGGATGGGGAATTCCCCTGCTGCCAGTGACAGACAGGTTTGATTCTGAACCCAAGTTGCTTGCTTCTGTGAAGAAATGAGTATTCTCAATTCAAATTAGGCCAAATCCGTAAATCTTATTCAGATATCACTCAGGTAAAATTCTCAAAAGCATAGATATTTTCAGAAAGCATCCGCTCAATGTGCATCAGCAGTAAAAGCTCTAACAGAATGTTAGGAACCATTTGGAAAGATAGATAATAAGACAGAAAATAACATAATGCCACTATTTGAATCCATGGTGGGCCCACAACTTGAATACTGTGTGCAGTTCAGGACACCCCATCTAAAAAAATTATGTTAGAATTGGCAAAAGTACAGATAGGGCATCAAATATGATTAAGGGCAAGGAACAGCTCCCACTCGAGAAGAGATTTAAAAGACTCGGACTGTTCAGCTTGGAACAGAGATGACAAAGGGGGAATATGACAGAGATCTATGAAATCATGAATGCTGTGGAGGAAGAGAAAAGGGAAAAGGGAAATATTATGTACCCATTTGCTTAACACAAGAACTAGGGGTTACTTGATTAAATCAATAGGTTTAAAACAAGCAAACAAACAAAAGGAAGTACTTTTCATGCAACACACAGTCAACCTGTGGAATTCATTGCTAGGAGATATTAAAATTCACTAATTGTATTTTAAAGATCTTGAACATCATAAATTAGCCACCTTCAGTGAGGTTCATGTTGACAAATATTTGGATCCAGTACTTTTGCTATCAGTAAATTTGACCAGCATTGAGTTCTCTCTGCTGCTGTCAGTCAGCTTCTCCATTGTTTCTTTCAAGCAAAATTAACCTCATTCACATGCAATATGACAGTTTTTCCATTGATTCCAAGGCCAAAAGGGACCATTGTGTTCATCTAGTCTGATCATCTCTAGAACACAGGCCAGAGAATTGCCCCAAAATAATTCCTAGAGCAGAGTTTAAAAAAAAATCCTATCTTGATTTAGAAATTGCCAGGATTGGAGACACCACTTAGTAAATTGTTCCAGTGGTTAATCACCCTCACTATTAAAAATTTACACCTTATGCAAATTAAACAAAAGAAAATTAAGTTAACTTACGTTTGCATTTTCCAAGAAAAAGGATGATGATCACAGCAATACACAGCAATAAACAAATTAAGGCACCTATGGAAAGATAGAACATGTTACTATCACCACCATGTAGCTTCAAACATGGGAGGTATTTCTAAGTGTTACAGTTTTGGACCTAAACAATGATGGACTTTTGATGGAGTATGAACAATGATGGGATATGAACAGAAGTCCCTGCGAGGAGGTGTGGACTTTCCCTAAGGGTCCCCAGTCTGGTTTTACCTGTTCATACCCACCATACAAAGACAGAGCGAAAAAGGCTCCAGTAGGAGTCTTTTGTTATTTTAAGTACTCAGTAAGAGATTAAATCATGTTTGATAGGACAGCCTTTCTGCCCAGCCTGCTAAGAGCTAAAAGTCACTAGGAGCTGACAATCACTAATAGTTTGGTGGACTCTCAAGAGACTGATCTGCAGAGGTCACAGCAGAGAGGCAAGTGGCAAAAGGTGATCAGCGACTGGAACAAGTGGGGGAGGAATAACTGCTGGTAAGGCGGCCAGTAAGGGAGAAACGACGGCTGGCAGGGAGGCCAGCGGGGGAGGACCAGTGACTGGTGGGGCAGCCAGCCAGAGCAAGTACTCAGATGGTGGATCAAGCAAGATGCCTTCTTCCTCAGATGGGAGCTGAACTCACACAGATGCGCCTCTGAACCTTGGGCCCTCACCAAGGGCAATGACTGTGAGTGGGGTATGGTGAAGGAACAGAGAGGGGCACAGAAAAGGAAGTTTTGGTTGTAGAACTCAAGAACAGAAGGTAGAAGACTCTGCCCCACGCACTCTGGGGTGCATCCGAAGAAGTGAGCTGTAGCCACTTTTTTTCTCTGGGGTGGGTGTCCTGCTCACAGTTTTTATCTTTATCAAACCTGCTTGTGGCATTTTTCCAAATTAATGTTAGGTCACTTCCCTCTTTTCATTAAAAGTTTCATTCCTACACTCAGACTCTCTGCTTGCGAATGGGGAAGTATTGCCTCTCAGGGGCACCCTGGGGTGTCATTTTCCCAGGTTACTGGGTGGGGGCTCAAGCCAGTTTTGTGTTGTATTGTTGAAAAGGAACCTCTAGATATTGAACCCAGCCCTGGTTGCTGCCGGCTCCACCTGGCAGAAAGGTTAGAATAGAATAAATATGAGCCATTGGTGATCTCCTCTTCCTGCTGAGTGTCTCTTATATGCTTCAGTGAGCCTCAGCCACACTAACCCCCCACACTAAGGCCGTGGCTGCACTCGAAACTTCAAAGCGCCGCTGCGGGAGCACTCCCATGGCAGCACTTTGAAGTGTGAGTGTGGTTGTGCGCCAGTGCTGTGAAAGAGCTCTCCCAGCGCTGCAGGTACTCCACCTCCATAAGGGGATTAGCTTACAGCACTGGGAGTCGGGCTCCCAGTGCTGGGGCACTGTTTACACTGACACTTTACAGTGCTGTAACTTGTTGCACAGAGAGGACAATATCGCACATCTTTAACCATTAACAGGCAGCTACCTTCCTGCCTGGCCCTTACACAATGAAAGTTTCAGTCATTATCACTGAACATTTCTTTCATTTTCAGAAAACTTAGAGAAGACAATAGGTAAGTCTGTGTCTTATTTCTCTTATATATAGTCTGGTCAATACACACAAATCTTGTAGAGTGGAAAGGGGAAGAATTTATTTTTAAACTTCTCTGCGTTCTCCTGCCTTTCATGATCCCTTTTTCCTGGCTTCCCAAGAGCATCTCTGAATATTTGCTAGAGCTGAGGAGAGTTGCTTTTCTATTCTGGCATTTTTAAATGTACACCCCATTGCTGTTCAGTATCCTCTAGAAATGTAACTCTCCAGGAAACAAATATTGTATGAAAGAAAATGTACATATGAAAAGGACTTCACATGGAAATAGAAAATGGAACATATTTCATTACATAAACAGTATCATGACATTTTAATAACCGATGCCTGTATTAGGAGAGTTGAATTGTATCCTATTGAGCTTTTTTTTTCTATTTAGTAGTGACTATGAAGGTTCTTGCCAAAATTGTTCAAAAAAGGTTGAGCTCTAATCTCTCTTCTAATCTTTTAAACAGGGGGGATGATTAGCCTCATAGGCCGAATAGCTGGTGAAGGCTCTTTTCTGAAAAGTTTTTATTGAAGACATTGAACCAATTTCCACTATCAAACATTTCTGCGTGATAGGCCCAGACCTGTACTGGGGAAGGGGAGTGAGTTGCAGAACCACACTGCCCAGAGGAGACCTCCAGTGGGGATTGTGATTTAAGTGATGAACAGTTCCTCCTTGAGATCCCAGGCACGGAGAGGACAAAGCACTCTTAGCACCCTGCTGCCAGAGACAAGGGAGGCCAGGAAACTGCTCTGGAAAAGAGCGTCCTTGTATACAAAGCCCAAGCACGTGTCATGGAAGCTAGAGCTCATTGCTAAACAATGAACACTTTCCTACTGAAGGGTTTGAGTGAGCTCCAGTGAAAGGGGTACAGCTTTGCTGAGACAGACATTGCACTCCCCAGCAGACCCCGCAAATCAGCTCCTCCCCCCACCACAATGCCTGCTGCCTGCCGCTGATGAACTCTTCTGCAGAAAGAGGGAGGTGCTGGGGCGAGGAGCCGGGAGAGAAGAAGCGGAATGAGGGCGGGGTGCTCTTGGAAGAGGGGTGGAATGGGGCAGGAAGAGGAAGAGTGGGAGTGGGAACAGGTCAGGCAGGGGTGGGGACCTGAGTGAAGGGGTATAGTAGGGGCAGGGCCTGGGGCAGAGAGGTGGTCAAGCACCCCTGAGGAAATCAAAAAGTTGGTGCTTTGCTTACACTACCCCTGCATGATTGGATAACTGAATCGAACCTTAACAATGTCTCCTTAATTTTGAAGTGAAAAATCAGAATATTCCCTTTCAATTCAGAGGAAATAGAAACTTTTGACTCTACTGAGATGCTTTTACTTCTTTCTTGTTCTTTTTTTCATCCAGAACGTTTTTTTTTCTACCTGAAATGGACACATTCCCATGGAAAGTTTCTGCAAACACCTTCCTCTCATAGTCAATATACTGGACCGGAAGGCAGAATATCTAGGTTCTATTTCTTGCTCTAGCAAACATTCCTGTATGACTATTAGCACTTCCTTTGCAGGGGGATTGTCAAAGAGATTACACAGTGTGCTCTGAAAAGGATGTTGGTTCCCAGTTTGGGGGAAGCTCTTTTGGGAAAGACATTTCTCCCTCCATCCCTGAGGCACAGGGTGGAGTGTCCGCATGGCCTCAGGTACTACAAGGTCAGGCACAGCACTAGCAACTCGGTCATGCCACACTCCCCATTCTGAGCTTTTTCATTCAATGGATATTTTCAGTTCCTGTAGCACTGGATGCTTTTTCTCACATGCCCAACTGTCCTTGAACCCCTGTCCCGTTGACTTTCTTTGCAAAGTGCTGGTGAGGTCTCAGCTCGATGACGTATCACCATTTCACTGTAATCTGCATAGACCCTCCACTTCCCAGATGCACGGGGCATGCAATGATAGCATCCCTTCTGCAGTTGAAGTTGTTGGAACCCATACAGGGCACACGAAATTTGGTCAGTGGACTGTAAGTATTGAGTAAAGTAGGCAAACTCACCCATTTGCTCCTGGGGTTCCTCTGCAAAAGAAAAATGGGGAGGAGAAGAAAACAAGTCAGTGTAGGTCCATTGACTTATGAATTGAAGAGAGTGAATGAGGTCCTTTCTTTGTTGATTAGCATAAATATTGGCCATGAGTAGTGAGCTATCTTTTCAATCCGTGGCCTAGCCCCATTCCTATCCGACTACGTAGTAGATAGAGAAGATTATATTCTTGCTTTAATCAATTTTTCTTCAAATTGGCTCTACTGAGATGCTTTTGCTTCTTTCTTGTTCTTTTTTTCATCCAGAAAGCTTTCCCCCCCTGAAATAGACACATTCCCATGGAAAGTTTCTGCCAATACCTTGCTCTCATAGTGAATAAACCGGACTGGAAGACAGAATATCTAGGTTCTATTTCCTGCTCTAGCAAACATTCCTGTGTGATTATCAGTACTTCCTTTGCAGGGGGACTGTCAAAGAGCCTACATTGGGTGCTCTGCACAGGATGTGGGTTTCCATTTTGGGGGAAGCTCTTTGGGGAGGACAATTCTCTCTCCATCCCTGAGACACAGGGTGGAGTGTCCGCAATGCTTCAGTTACTATAAGGTCAGGCAGAGAACTAGCAACTCGGTCCTGCCACATTCCCCATGCAGAGCTTTTTCTTTCAGTGGATATGTTCAGTTCCTGTAGCGCGTGAATGTTTTTTCTCTCATGCCCAATTGCCCTTGAACCCCTGCCCCCTCTGACTTTCTTTGCAAAGTGCTGGTGAGGTCTCAGCTCGATGACATACCATGATTCCAGAGTAATCTACACAGAACCTCCACTTCCCATATCCACAGGGCATGCAATGATAACATCCTAAGTTGATTGTATCTAGTTTGCATATCAATTCCAGCTCAGCAGTCTCTCGTTGGAGACTGTTTTTGAAGTTTTTACTAATTATTAATTTATTAATACTCAAAAACCAGTGGGAGAACACTTTAACCTGTCTGGTCATTCAATGACAAACCTGCGGGTGGCTATATTACAACAGAAAAACTTCAAAAACTGCTGAGCTGGAATTGATATGCAAACTAGATACAATCAATTTAGGATTGAATAAGGACTGGGAATGGCTGAGCCATTACAAACATTGAATCTCCCCTTGTAAGTATTCTCACACTTCTTATCAAACTGTCTGTACTGGGCTATCTTGATTATCACTTCAAAAGTTTTTTTTCACTTACTTAATTGTCCTCTCAGAGTTGGTAAGACAACTCCCACCTGTTCATGTATGTGTGTATATATATCTCCTCAACATATATTCCATTCTATATGCATCTGAAGAAGTGGGCTTTAGCCCACAAAAGCTTATGCTCTAATAAATTTGTTAGTCTCTAAGGTGCCACAAGTACTCCTGTTCTTTATTCCCATCACAGACGATGTTTGTGTGATAAGCCTAGCTGTGTGTTAGGAAATGTGAGTCGGCTGCTAAATTGCACCGCCCTGTGGAGCTCTGGGTGTGATTGTGCCTCAAGAGGTGAACAGCTCCTCCTGGAGATTCCAGGAATGGAGTGGGACAGCACCCTCAGCACCCTCGTGCCAAGGGCAGGGAAGGCCAGGACAATATTCTCTCAGAAAGGCACAGAATCACTGAGCATGATGCCTGGCTTCCAGCAGACTTTTTAGCTTTGCTGTGATTCCAGGATGCTCTGCACTCTGCTGTGTGATGGGAGAGCCCTCCTCATCAGGAGAGGTTACAGTGAAGTACAGTGAAGGCCCCTGAAGTTCCCAGCAGAAATTTCCCATCCAAGGGGATGCTCTTGCACTTCACTATGAAGGGTTCCCCCTTGGGGCAGGGTATTAGAGTGGTTTAAGTCCTACAGAACGTTGCTTGGTGCAATCTAGAACAGGCTGCTAAACATTTCCCTGATAAAACCCCACTGTGTTTGTTCATCTGAGAAATCAAAGTAAACTCACAATTGTCATCAAGCTATTGCTTTGCAAAATTGCTGTATTAGTAGGAGCATTGCCAGCAGATTGAGGGAAGTGATTATTCCCCTCTACTCGGAACTGGTGAGGCCACAGCTCAAGTATTGTGTCCACTTTTGATTCCCCCACTACAGAAGGGATGTGAACAAATTGGAGAGTCCAGCACAGGGCAACAAAAATGACTAGGTGGCTGGGGCACATGATTTATGAAGAGAGGCTGAGGGAACTGGGATTATTTAGTCTACAGAACAGAAGAGTGGTATTTGATAGCAGCCTTCAACTACCTGAAGGGGGGTTCCAATAGGAGGGAGCTAGGCTGTTCTCAATGGTGGCAGATGACAGAACAAGAAGCAATGGTCTCAAGTTGCAGTGGGGGATGTCTAGGTTGGATATTAGGAAAGTATTTCACTAGGAGGGTGGTGAAGCATTGGAATGGGTTACCTAGGCAGGTGGTGGAATCTCCTTCCTTAGAGGTTTTTAAGGCCAGGTTTGAGAAAGCCCTGGCTGAGATGACATAGTTAGTCCTGCTTTGAGCAGGGGGTTGTACTAGATGACCTCCTGAGGTCCCTTCCAACCCTGATATTCTATGATTCTAAAAGGACACACACCTCCACATGTCACATATTTGTCTTAAGAACATAAGAACATAAGAGTGGCCATACTGGGTCACACAAAATGTCCATCTAGCCCAGTATCCTGTCGTCTGACAGTGGCCAATGCCAGCTGCCACAGAGGGAATGAACAGAACAGGTAATCATCATCAAGTGATTCCCTCCCCTGTAGCCCGTTCTCAGCTTCTGGCAAACAGAGGCTAGGGACACCATCCCTGCCCATCCTGGCTAATAGTCATTGATGGACCTATCCTCCATGAATTTATCTAGTTGTTTTTTGAACCCTCTTATAGTCTTGGTCTTCACAATGACCTTTGGCAAGGAGTTCCAGAGGTTGACTGTGCGTTGGGTGAAGAAATACTTCTTTTTGTTTCTTTTAAACTTGCTGCCTATTATTTCATTTGGTAACTCCTAGTTCTTGTGTTATGAGAAAGAGTAAATAGCACTTCCTTATCTACTTTCTCCACGCCAGTCATGATTTTATAGACCTCAATCATATCCCCCCCTTAGTTGTCTCTTTTCCAAGCTGAAAAGTCCCAGTCTTATTAATCTCTCCTCATATGGAAGCTGTTCCATACCTAATTTTTTTGTTGCCCTTTTCTGAAACTTTTCCAGTTCTAATATATCTTTTTTTGAGATGGGGCGACCACATCTGATTGCAGTATTCAAGATATAGATGTACCATGGATTTATATAGAGGCAAGATGATATTTCCTGTCCTATTATCTATCCTTTTCTTAATGATTCCCAACATTCTGTTTGCATTTTTGACTGCTGCTGCACATTGAACGGATGTTTTCAGAGAACTGTCCACAATGACTCCAAGATCTCCTTCTTGAGTGATAACAGCTAATTTAGACTCCATCATTTTATATGTATCATTGGGATTATGTTTTCCAATGTGCATTACTTTGCATTTATCAACATTAAATTTCATCTGCCATTTTGTTGCCCAGTCACCCAGTTTTGAGAATTCCTTTTGTAGCCCTTTGCAGTCTTCCTGGGACTTAATTATCTTGAGTAGTTTTGTATCACCTGCAAACTTTGCCACCTCACTGTTTACCCCTTTCTCCAGATCATTTATGAATACATTGAATAGAATTGGTCCTAGGACTGACTCTTGGGGAACACCACTAGTTACCCCTCTCCATTCTGAAAATTTACCATTTATTCCTACCCTTTGTTCCCTGTCTTTTAACCAGTTCTCAATCCATGAAAGGATCTTCCCTCTTATCCCATGACAACTTAATTTATGTAAGAGCCTTTGGTGAGGGACCTTGTCAAAGGCTTTCTGGAAATCTAAGTACACTATGTCCACTGGATCCCCCTTGTTCACATGTTTGCTGACCCCTTCAAAGAACTCTAATAGATTAGTAAGACATGATTTCCTTTTACAGAAACCATGTTCACTTTTGCCCAACAAGTTATGTTCTCCTATGTGTCTGACAATTTTATTCTTTACTATTGTTTCAACTAATTTGCCTGGTACTGACGTGTCATAAACAGATAGTTAAGGGTTAATGCCTCTTTTACCTGTAAAGGGTTAAGAAGTTCACCTAGTCTAGCTGACACCTGACCAGAGGAACCAATGGTAGGACAAGATGGTTCAAAGGAAGGAGGAAAGTCCCCTTTGTCTGTGAAGTTTCACTTTGGACTGGAGTAGGAAAGCTCCAGAATTCAGCCTCTTATTAAGTAGTGAGTATTATTGAAGGAAATAAATAGGTTTATGTTTATTTCTTTGTAACCTATCTTGTGCAATTAGAGGAATAGTCAAATTGGGTATTTGAGTATCTTTTTTTGTGTAACTAAGGTTTTGCCCATGGGAACATCCTCTGTGTTTGGAATCTGTTGTCTGTGAGAGTAGCTGGTATGCTAATCTCTCCCAGAGGGTTTTCTTTTATGTTTCTTTTCTTTAATTAAAAGCCTTTTTCGTAATACCTGATTGATTTTTCCTTGTTTTTAGCTCCAAGGGGGTTGGATCTTGATCCACCAGGGAATTGGTGAAGAGTCTCTCAAGGCTACCCAGGGAAGGGAATTAGCACTTTGGGAGTGGTGGCAGCGGACCAGATAAGCTGGTAGTTAAGCTTAGAAGTTTCATGCAGGCCCCCACATTTGTACCCTAAAGTTCAGAGTGGGGAAGCAGCCTTGACAGACGTTAGACTTACCAGTCTGTAATTGCTGGGATCACTTCTAGAGCCCTTTTTAAATATTGGCTTTACATTAGCTATCTTCCAGTCATTGGGTACAGAAGCCGATTTAAAGGACAGGTTACAAACCATAGTTAATAGTTCCTCAATTTCACATTTGAGTTCTTTCAAAACTCTTGGGTGAATGCCATCTGGTCCAGGTGTTAAGTTTATCAATTAATTCCAAAACTTCCTCTAGTGACACTTCAATCTGTGACAATTCCTCAGATTTGTCACCTACAAAGGACGGCTCAGGTTTGGGAAGGTTTCAGAGTAGCAGCCGTGTTAGTCTGTATCCGCAAAAAGAAGAACAGCCCACTTCTTCGGATGCTGTAGTCCACGAAAGCTTATGCTCTAATAAATTTGTTAGTCTCTAAGGTGCCACAAGTACTCCTGTTCTTCTTTTTTCAGGTTTGGGAATCTCCCTAACATCCTCAGCCATAAAGACTGAAGCAAAGTATTCATTTAGTTTCTTCGCAATGACTTTATCATCTTTAAGAGCTCCTTTTGTATCTCGATTGTCCAGGCGCCCCACTGGTTGTTTAGCAGGCTTCCTGCTTGTGATGTACTTAAAACACATTTTGTTATTACCTTTTGAGTTTTTAGCTAGCCGTTCTTCAAACTCCCTTTTTGGCATTTCTTATTACATTTTTACACTTAATTTGGCAGTGTTTATGCTCCTTTCTATTTACCTCACTAGCATTTGACTTCCACTTTTTAAAAGATGCCTTTTTATCTCTCACTGCTTCTTTTACATGGTTGTTAAGCCATGGTGGCTCTTTTTTAGTTATTTTACTGTGTTTTTTAATTTGGGGTATACATTTAAGTTGGGCCTCTATTATGGTGTCTTTGAAAAGTGTCCAGCAGCTTGCAAGGATTTCCCTCTAGTCACTGTACCTTTTAATTTCTGTTTAACTAACCTCCTCATTTTTGCATAGTTCCCCTTTCTGAAATTAAATGTCACAGTGTTGGGCTGTTGAGGTATTCTTCCCACCATAGGAATGTTAAATGTTATTATATTATGGTCACTATTTCCAAGTGGTCCTGTTATAGTTACCTCTTGGACCAGATTCTGCGCTCCAGTCAGGACTAAATCAAGAATTTCCTCTCCCCTTGTGGGTTCCTGTACCAGCTGCTCCAAGAAGCAGTCATTTAAAGTATCGAGAAATTTTGTCTCTGCATTTTGTTCTGAGGTGACATGTTCCCAGTCAATATAGGGATAATTGAAATCCCCCACTATTATTGAGTTCTCTATTTTGATAGCCTCTCTAATCTCCCCTAGCATTTCATCATCACTATCACTGTCCTGGTCAGGTGGCTGATAATAGATCCCTATTGTTATATTCTTATTAGAGCATGAAATTACTATCCATAGAGATTCTATGGAATATGTGGATTCATTTAACATTTTCACTTCATTTGATACTACATTTTCTTTCATATATAGTGCCACTCCCCCACCCCGCACGACCTGTTCTGTCCTTCTGATATATTTTGTACCCTGGAATGATTGTGTCCCATTGATTGATCCCACTCCACCAGGTTTTTGTGATACCTATTATAACAATATCCTCCTTTAACACGAGGCACTCTAGTTCACCCATCTTATTATTCAGACTTCTAGCATTTGTGTACAAGCACTTTAAAACTTGTCACTGTTTATTTGTCTGCCCTTTTCTAATGTGTCAGATTATTTTTATGTGAATGTTTCTTGTCTGATGTAGCCCATACTTTATCCTCTTCCATCCTCTCCTCCTGACTAGAACCTAGAGAATCTCTATCAATAGACTTTCCTCTAAGAGAAGTCTCTGTCCGATCCACATGCTCCGCTGCAGCAATCAGCTTTCCCCCATCTCTTAAAAACTGCTCTGTTAAGTGCCAGCAGTCTGGATCCACTTTGGTTTAGGTGGAGCCCATCCTTCCTGTATACACTCCCCCTATTCCAAAAGTTTCCCCAGTTCCTAATAAATCTAAACCCCTCCTCTCTACACCATCATCTCATCCACGCATTGAGACTCTGAAGCTCTGCCTGCCTACCTGGCCCTGCACGTGGAACTGGAAGCATTTCTGAGAATGCCACCATAGAGGTCTTGGATTCCAGTCTCTTTCCTGGCAGCCTAAATTTGTCCTCCAGGATGTCTCTCCTACATGTACCACGACCACGAGCTCCACTCCAGCACTACACATAAGTCTATCTAGATGCCTCAAGAGATCCACAAACTTTGCACCAGGCAGGCAAGTCACCATACAATTCTCCCAGTGATCAAAAACCCAGCTATCTATGCTTCTAATGCTTGAATCTCCTATTACTAACACCAGCCTTTTCCTAATGACTGGAGTTCCCTCCCCCAGAGAGGTAACCTCAGTGTGAGAAGATACCCCAACATCATCAGGAAGGAGGGTCCCAAATATGGGAAAGTTTCCCTCTGCTCCTGTTGACTGCTCTCCTTCCCTGAGCCTTTCATTCTCCTTAACAACACAGGGGCTGTCCGACTGGAGGTGGGAAAAATCTACAGTGTCCCGGAAAGCCTCATCAACATACCTCTCTGCCTCCTTTAGCTCCTCCAGTTCCTCCGCCCTAGCCTCCAAAGCCCGCACTTGGTCTCTGAATGCTCACATATGCCACCTGCCACAGGGCAGGTAATCATACATGCTGCACTTGGCACAATAAACTGGATAGCCCCAATCTGCTGCTGGGCTTCTGTTTGCATTCTCTCCTACATACCTAGGTTAATGATAGGGTTATTGTTTAAATCACAAAGTTTGATTATAGTTTAAGTTAAAGGTTTTAAATAATTGCAATTGTGCCTCGCCCCCTTCCAAACTCCCTCTCGAAACTTCCTGTTAGTGGCCCCTATTTGCAAAACTCCCTGGTCACTTGCTCACTGCTTTATAAAGCCATGGCCTTCCTGATTTTCCCACCCTCTGACTAAGGCTCAGCCAAGGAACAGAGGCTTCTAGATTTCAAATCTTGGTTAGAAGCTCACAGGTTCCAACTGCTGGCCACAGCACACGGTCCTTCAAACAAACAAACAGACAAACACAAGCTCAGCTTACAGCAAGTAACCCCCCCCCACACACACACAAACACACACTACTGACAGCCACTTACCACAAGGATCCTGTATTTGCTCCTCCTTCACCTGGAGAACTCCCTCTTGAAACTCCCTGTTAGCGCCCCCTATTCGCAAAAACACAAATACTTTTCATTATATTCACTGTATGATCTGATGAGGAGCCTAATCCTGCTCCTTCTCATGTAAATCTTTTAATTGATTTCATTGGGAGAAGAAGTGGGCCCTTGATTACATAATTATAATTCTCTGGCAAGAGCACAACCTGATATACCTTCAAATGTGTGATTATAAAGTTCTCATTTTCGCCTGGGTTTTGTCCTATGAAACAGACACAAGGGTTTGCACATGTGATTCTGTCCCAGAAGAGAGAGGCCTCAAGGAAAAAAGAAGAAACCTCCCTCATACATGTGATTGTGATATAAAATCAGTGCAGGCCTAGGATCAGATCCAAATTCACTGAAGTCAATGGGAGACTTTCCATTCACTTCACTGGATTCTGAATCAGTCACTTGACACCAGATTCACAGAAGAACGTAGCCATCTCAGTGCCTCTTTAGGTGCCTAAATCCAGCACTGAAGCATCACTGACATTCTCAAACCCAAATCTCATCTACCAACTAACCCCATAGGTGACCAAAGTCCACATGGTGTCTATATTTCTCTGGTCAGCAGGCACAAAACCAGCTAAATCCCGATGCAGCTCCACAGCTAATGAGCAGCTTGGAGCTCTCACTCACGTGTAACCCCCAGTGGCCACAAAGTGGTATTCACAAAATAGGTGTCTCCCTATCTATCCTGCCAGAGGGCCTGATCTCACAGCCTTTCTTAGAGCTGGCCAACAGGCTCAGGTCTGCACAAAAGAGAGGGGGTGTGCTTGTCCCAAAATACCCAATAGCCCAATTACAAAGGTATCTGACAAAGCTGGATGAGTAGGAAACAAATTGGCAGATGAAATTCAAGGTTGATAAATGAAGAGCAATGAACATTGGAAAACATAATCCCAAATACACATACAAAATGGTGGGGTTTAAATTAGCTGTTTCCACTCAAGAAAGAGATCTTGGTGTCATTGTGGATAGTTCTCAGAAAACATCCACTCAGTGTGAAGTGGCAGTCAAAACAGCTAACAGAATGTTAGGAATCATTAGGCAAGGAATAGATAATAATAAGAAAATATCATAATGCCACTATATAAATCTATGGTACTCCCACACTTGACTACTGTTTACATTTCTGGTCACCCTATCTCAAAAAAGATATATTAAAATTGGAAAAAGTAGAGAGAAGGGCAAAATGATTAGAGGTATGGAACAGCTTCCATATGAGGAGAGATTAAAAAGACTGGGACTGTTCAGCTTAGAAAGAGACGACTAAGGTGGGATATGATAGAAGTCTATAAAATCATGAATCACTGAAGAAAGTGAATAAGGAAGCATTATTTACTCCTTCACATAACACAATAAACAGGGGTCACCCCATGAAATGAATAAGCAGTAGGTTTAAAACAAATAAAAGGAATTACTGCTTCCCAGAACGTACAGTCAACCTGTGAACTCATTGCCAAAGTATGTTGTAAAGGCCAAAAATATAATGGGGTTAAAAAAAAAGAATAAGATAAATTCATGGAGGATAGCTCCTTCAATGGTAATTAGCCAAGGTGGTCAGGGATGCAAGCCAGTGCTCTGTGTGTCCCTAAGCCTCTGACTATCAGAAGCTGGGACTGGATGTCAGGGAATGGATCATTAGATGTCAAGGAATGGAAGATGGGAGTGATTAGCAAGAAAAGCTACCTTATTGAGGTCAGAACATGTAGGGATAAAGTTAGAAAGGCCAAAAGCCATGTAGAGTTGGACTTTGCAAAGGGAATTAAAAGCAATAGTAAAAGGTTCTATAGCCATATAAATAAGAAGAAAACAAAGAAAGAAGAAGTGGGACCGCTAAACACTGAGGATGGAATGGAGATTAAGGATAGTCTAGGCATGGCCCAATATCTAAACAAATACTTTGCCTCAGTCTTTAATGAGGTTAATGAGGCGCTTAGGGATAATGGTAAGATGACAAATAGGAATGAGGATATGGAGATAGATATTACCACATCCGAAGTAGAAGCCAAACTGGAATAGCTTAATGGGACAAAATCAGGGGGCCCAGATAATCTTCATCCAAGAATATTAAAGGAACTGGCACATGAAATTGCAAGCCCATTAGCAAGAATTTGTAATGAATCTGTAAACTCCGGGGTTGTACCGTATGACTGGAGAATTGCTAACATAGTTCCTATCTTTAAGAAAGGGAAAAAATGTGATCCGGGCAACTACAGGCCTGTCAGTTTGCCATTTGTAGTATGCAAGTTCTTGGAAAAATTTTTGAAGGAAAAAATAGTCAAGGGCATTGAGGTCACAGATAATTGAGACAAAATACAACATGGTTTTACAAAAGGTAGATCGTGCCAAACCAACCTGATCTCCTTCTTTGAGAAGGTAACAGATTTTTTAGACAAAGAAAACGCAGTGGATCTAATTTACCTCGATTTCAGTAAGGCATTTGATACGGTTCCAAATAGGGAATTATTAGCTAAATTGGAAAAGATGGGGATCAATATGAAAATTGAAAGCTGGATAAGGAACTGATTAAAGGGAAGACTACAACAGGTCATACTGAAAGGTGAACACTTAGGCTGGAGTGAGGTTACTAGTGGAGTTCCTCAGGGATTGGTTTGGGGACCAATCTTATTTCATCTTTTTATTACTGACCTTGGCACAAAAAGTGGGAATGTGCTAATGAAGTTTGCAGATGACACGAAGTTGGGAGGTATTGCCAATACAGAGAAGGACTGCAATATCACACAGGAAGATCTGGATGACCTTGTAAACTGGAGTAATAGTAATAGGATGAAATTTAATACTGAAAAGTGCAAGCTCATGCATTTAGGGATTAATTACAAGAACTATTGTTATAAGCTGGGGAGGCATCAGTTGGAAGTAACAGAGGAGGAGAAGGACCTCTGAGTATTGGTTGATCACAGGACTCTGAGCCACCAATGTGATATGGCCGCGAAAAAAACTAATGCGGTCTTGGGATGCATCAGGCGAGGTATTTCTAGTAGAGATAAGGAGGTGTTAGTATTGTTATACAAGGCACTGGTGAGACCTCATCTGGAATACTGTGTGCAATTCTGGTCTACCATGTTTAAGAAGGATGAATTCAAACTGTAACAGGTTCAGAGAAGGGCTATTAGGGTGATCTGAGGACTGGAAAACCTGTCTTATGAAAGAAGACTCAAAGAGCTTGGCTTGTTTAGCCTAACCAAAAGAAGGCAGAGGGGAGATATGATCGCTCTCTATAAATATATCAGAGGAATTAATACCAGGGAGGGAGAGGAATTATTTAAGCTCAGTACCAATGTGGACACAAGAATAAATGGATATAAACGGGCTATCAGGAAGTTTAGACTTGAAATTAGATGAAGGTTTCTAACCATCAGAGAAGTGAAGTTCTGGAACAGTCTTCCCAGGGGAGCAGTGGGGGTAAATATGCCCAATGGCTTGTGATGGGATG
Organism: Malaclemys terrapin pileata; assembly: GCF_027887155.1. NCBI lineage: Eukaryota > Metazoa > Chordata > Testudines > Emydidae > Malaclemys > Malaclemys terrapin. The sequence continues at coordinate 4,727,876 of NC_071524.1, forward strand.
TTAGATGGGGTGGGATCTGAGTTACTACAGAGAATTCTTTCCTGGGTGTCTGGCTGGTGAGTCTTGCCCACATGCACAGGGTTTAACTGATCGCCATATTTGGGGTCGGGAAGGAATTTTCCTCCAGGGCAGATTGGCAGAAGCCCTAGGGGTTTTTTGCCTTCCTCTGCAGCATGGGGCGCAGGTCACTTGCTGGAAGATTCTCTGCACCCTGAAGTCTCTAAACCATGCTTTGAGGACTTCAATGGCTCAGATACAGGTTTGACGCAGGAGTGGGTGGGTGAGATTCTGTGGCCTGCATTGTGCAGGAGGTCAGACTACATGATCATAATGGTCCCTTCTGACCTTAAAGTCTATGAGTCTATGAGATAAATTGCCCTGTTCTGTTCATTCCCTCTGATGCATCAGGCACCGGCCACTATCAGAAGACAGGATACTGGGCTGGATGGATTATTGGTCTGACACAATATGGCTGTTCTTATGTTGCTTCCCTAGAGCAGGGGTGAAAGTGAGATGGTACGGGCTGGTACTCTGTACTGGTAAGAACCCGCACTGGCCCATACCCAGCCTACATTAAAGCACTGCTATGGCAGTGCTTTAATGTCCCTGCCCCTTTTGCCTCCCCTGTTGGCAGCCCTGCCAATAGGGTCCGTACTCGCAGGGCCGCCGACGGGGGACGGGGGAGGGGAATCCTCACAGCACTGCCACGGCAAAGGACCGCTTTAACATCGCTGCCCCTTCCCCCCATCGGCAGTCCGTACCGGCAGGGCCGCGGAAAGGGGAAGCGACATCAAAGTATTGTGTTGTTAATATGCTGGGTTATATTTTTTGTAAATAGATAAGTAGCATTAGTCATTTTCTAAAGAGACAGCACCTGTATGTCCCAAGCACAGAGCGCTGAAATGAAGAACCCAGGACCCAATGCATACCAGGAGGGAAGATAAGCCACTCCGATTAGCAAGCAGCAAGGAAGAGGCTTAAGCCACAAGGTGGGGAGAGGGGGGGGGCAGGCTACATGAAATACAATGTTGGCATTTCCCTCAGAAAGCTGTCTCTGCAGCAGGGGGGACTGAAGGGTCCTCTGACTCCTGTGTGGCACAACAAAACTGTCAGGGAGTCAGGTACTGCAGGGGATGGGGAATTCCCCTGCTGCCAGTGACAGGTTTGATTCTGAACCCAGGCTGCAATCAGGCAGAGATAGCCCTCCCTTTTAAGGGAGCTGGGAGCTTTAGCAAAATGAAGAAACACCCACATATCACTTTCTACACTAGGTATTAGGTCAGTATAACTACGTTCCTCAGGGGTGTGGATTTTCAGTACCCCTGTGTGACACTGTTATACTGATGTAGATCTTTATTGCAGACCTAATCTAAGTTTCCTGGAAAGTTAATGGGACTTAGTCTCCAAAGTATCTAAGGACTTGTCTCCATGAGGACACTCATGGAAAGTTAATCTGGATCAACTTTTAACATGGATTAGTTAAACCACAGTAAACACATGTGGATGTTCTTATTCAGAATTATAGTGTCCTTAATTTGATTTAGCTTAGTTCACAAATCAAATTCAGGCAACTCAAAATATGAATAATGATGTCCACACAGGGGGTTAATGAAATTTAACTAATCCACTTTACATTCAAACTTCAGTTAATTGGAATTAATTTTCTAGAGTTTTTCTGTGTAGACAACAAATTAGTTACTTTTGAAAATGGGAGTCAAGATCCTAAATCATTTTACCACTTTTGAAAATTTTATCCTTATAGAATAAAATGTATTTTTTTCAACCTGAGTGTGGAAAGAGATACATCTGTTCTCTGTTGTAAACAAATTGTTGTCATAATAACTCTTACAAAGTTCTTGAGGTCTCTTCCTGCCCCCCATTTCTTTGATTCTATGCCGTTATGACTGAAGGTTCTCCTGTTCTTAGGATGCTAACAAACTCTGTTGTAAAATTAAGAATGCTTCAAAAGGGCTTATTAAAAAGCAGTTTAAATTATATTCTAACATCACTTTAATTTTTAGAAGATAGATTTAACAATACAGCTCCAAGGATTGGTATTTTAAAAGCAAATAAAGGGGAGAGTGATTATTATTGGTATCCCTTCTAACAGCAGACACTCTGAAATTACTTCTGAAATCAGTAAACTGATCTCACAGTGACATGCATTAGAGCATCTAATAGCTACCCAATGGAAGAAGTGGAAATTCCATTATTTGGGAGTTTTAAAACAATAATAGACAAAGCAATAAAATGTGCTGTGGAGAAGGGACAAGCCTGCGCTGGCTCCTGGGGAGACAGAATAATAGAGTTTGATAAATCTGCTTTCTCCAATTCTAGGCCTTTCTTACCTATAACCAAGACTTCAATGATGATCTCTCTGTGAAATGAGTTGGCTGTGGCAGAACATACATATTTCCCTTCATCTTCCACTTGAATATTGTTCAGTTTCAGAGAAATATTTCCTTTCCCAAACTCCTTTCCTTTAAAAACTTCTGCCTTTTTTTCATATTTCTTCCTGATCCATTCTCTGCTGTTGACTCCATTTGGAGACAAATAACCCATTGAGCATTTGTCATCCTGTGGATAAGAATTAACCAGGGGGCTGCTTTCATCATAGAGGTAGAGATAGATTGTCTTATCCTCCCCAGGTCCAACTTTCCTCCATTGCAGCTCCATGCTTGGGGGCAGATGTTTTGTAATCAGCCGGCAGGGAAGAATGGCATTTTCTCCAATTACAGCGGTAATGATGTCATGTTCTGCCTCCACATCAAAGAAACCTGAAAAATGTTCAGGGGGTTATAATTGCACCAGCAGCACATAATGATTCATATTAATGTGTAAGCGAGAGTGAGTGAAAAAGAGGATAGCCTGAATTCTCCTCTTATTTATACTCTTTTTATAATAGTGTAACTTACGGTGACCAGATCACCCAGGTCAAATATCGGGATGCAGGGAGGGGGGTTGGGGGTGGGAAACAAAAAACCCCTTCCTCCACAAGCATTGGAGGGAGGCCCCGGAGATTCAGGGGGAGCATGGTGCCGTGAGTGAGAGTCCGGCCTAGCCCCTACCGCCCAACTGAGTCCTGCCTGCGCTCGGGGCCAGGCCGGACTCTCACTCACCCTGGCCCCACGCTCCCCCTGTGTCTCCCGGGCCTCCTTCCAGCGCTTGTGGAGGGAGAAGGAATGGCGAGCCTGGGGAAGAGGCGGGGATTTGGGGAGGGAGCCAATGGGGGAAGGAGGGGGCGGAGTTGGGGTGGAAGGGTGGAGCGCGAGCACTTCCGGGCTCCAGAGCATTTGCTTGTTTGTCCAGTGTCCCGACGTAACATTGGTCAGGATGCAGGACAAACAAGCAAATATCGGGACAGTCCCGATAAAATCGGGATGTCTGGTCCCCCTAGTGTAACTTCAATAGCTTCAGGGGATTCACTCCTAATATACACACAGATAAGAAAAATGCTGCACCAAAGACTTGTCTACACTGTGGGGTAATGCACACTACAGTAGAGTGATTAATAAAATGCACCAATGTGTTGTGCATTAATTCGTCCATGTAGACCTTGACGATGTACACTAAAAGTTCCCTAGTGTGCTTTCCTGAATTACTGTTAACATAAGAACATAAGAACGGCCATACTGGGTCAGACCAAAGATCCATCAAGCCCAGTATCCTGTCCTCTGACAGTGGTCAATGTCAGGTGCCCCAAAAGGAATGAACAGACAGGTTATCATCAAATGATCCATATCCTGTCACCCAATCCCAGCTTCTGGCAAACAGAGACTAGGGACACCATTCCTGCCCATCCTGGCTAATAGCCATTGATGGACCTATCTTCCATGAATCTATCTAGCTCCCTTTTGAACCCCGTTATAGTACTGGCCTTCACAACACCCTCTGGCAAGGAGTTCCAGAGGTTGACAGTGTGTTGCATGAAAAAATACATTGTGTTTGTTTTAAATGTGCTACTTATTAATTTCATTTGGTAGCCCCTTGTTTTTATCTTATGAGACTGAGTAAATAATACTTCCTTATTTACTTTCTGTATATCAGTCATAACAGACCTTTATCATATCCCCCCTTAGTTGCCTCTTTTCCAAACTAAAAAGTCCCAGTCTCATTAATCTCTCCTCATATGGAAGTTGTTCTATACCCCTAATCATTTTTGCTGTCCTTTTCTGAACCTTTTCCAATTCCAATATATCTTTTTTGAGATGGGGCGACCACATCTGCATGTAATATTCAAGGTGTGGGCATACCATGGATTTATATAGAGGCAATATGATATTTTCTGTCTTATTATGTATCCCTTTCTTGATGATTCCGAACATTCTGTTAGCTTTTTTGACTGCCCTGCACATTGAATGGATAATTTCAGAGAACTATCCACAATGAAAAGGGGAAAGCAGTGGACGTGTTATTCTTTGACTTTAGCAAAGCTTTTGATACAGTTTCCCACAGTATTCTTGCCAGCATGTTAAAGAAGTATGGGCTGCATGAATGGACTATAAGGTGTATAGAAAGCTGGCTAGATCATCGGGCTCAATGGGTAGTGATCAATAGGTCCATGTCTAGTTGGCAGCCGGAATCAAGTGGAGTTTTGTTCAATATCTTCATTAATGATCTGGAGGATAGTGTGGACTGCACTTTCAGCAAGTTTGCAGATGAGACTAAACTGGGAGGGGTGGTAGATATGCTGGAGGGTAGGGATAAGTTACAGAGAGACGTAGACAAATTAGAGAATTGGGCCAAAAGAACTCTGAGGAGATTCAACAAGGACAAGTGCAGAGTCCTGCACTTAGGATGGAAGAATCCCATGCACTGCTACAGACTAGGGACCAAGCTGCTAGGCAGCAGTTCTGCAGAAAAGGACCTAGGGTTACAGTGGACGAGAAGCTGGATATGAGTCAACAGTGTGCCCTTGTTGCCAAGAAGACTAATGGCATTTTGGGCTGTATAAGTAGGGGCATTGCCAGCAGAGGGACGTGATTGTTCTCCTCTATTCGGCATTGGTGAGGACTCATCTGGAGTACTGTGTCCAGTTTTGGGCCCCACACTACAAGAAGGATGTGGAAATATTGGAAAGAATCCAGTGGAAGGAAACAAAAATGATTAGGGGGCTGGAGCAGAAGAGAAGAATGAGGGGGGATTTGATAGCTGCTTTCTACTACCTGAAAGGGGGTTCCAAGGAGGATGGATCTAGACTGTTCTCAGTGGTAGTAGATGACAGAACAAGGAGTAATGGTCTCAAATTGCACTGGGGGAGGTTTAGGTTGGATATTAGGAAAAACTTTTTCACTAGGAAGGCAGTGAAGCACTGGAATGAGTTACCTAGGGTGGTGGTGGAATCTCCTTCCTTAGAGGTTTTTAAGGTCAGGCTTGACAAAGTCCTGGCTGGGATGATTTAGTTTGAGATTGGTTCTGCTTTGAGCAGGGGGTTGGACTAGATGACCTCCTGAGGTCCCTTCCAAACCTGATATGCTATGATTCTATGAATGACTCCAAGATCTCTCTCTTGAGTGGTAACAGCTAATTTAGACCCCATCATTGTATATGTATAGTTAGGATTATAAAAAGCAACAGAGGGTCCCGTGGCACCTTTAAGACTAACAGAAGTATTGGGAGCATAAGCTTTCATGGGTAAAAACCTTATGTTTTCCAATGTGCATTACTTTGCATTTATCCACATTAAATTTCATCTGCCATTTTGTTGCCCAGTCACCCAGTTTTGAGAGATGCTTTTGTAGCTCTTCCCAGTCTGCCTGGGACTTAACTATCTTGAGTAGTTTTGTATCATCTGCAAATTTTGCCACCTCACTGTTTACTCCTTTTTCCAGATAATTTATGAATATGTTAGTCCCAGAACAGATCCCTGGGGGACACCACTATTTACCTCTCTCCTTTCTGAAAACTGACCATTTATTCCTACCCTTTGTTTCCTATCTTTTAACCAGTTACCAATCCATGAGAGAACCTTCCCTCTTATCCCATGACTGCTTATTTTGCTTGAGAGCATTTGGTGAGGGACCTTGTCAAAGGCTTTCTGAAAATCTAAATACACTATATCCACTGGATCTCCTTTGTTTGCTTGTTGACCCCCTCAGAGAATTCTAGTAGATTGGTGAGGCATGATTTCCCTTTATAAAAAACGTTGACTATTTCCCAACAAATTACGTTCATCTATCTGTCTGACAATTTTGTTCTTTATGATTGTTTCAACCAATTTGCCTGGTACTGAAGTGAGGCTTACTGGTCTGTAGCTGTCAGGGTCAGCACTGGAGCCCTTTTTAAAAATTGGCATTGTATTAGCTATCCTCCAGTCATTTGGTACAGATGCTGATTTAAATGATAGGCTAAAGATGACAGTTAGTAGTCCTGCAATTTCACATTTGAGTTCCTTCAGAACTCTTGGGTGAATACCATCAGGTCATGGAGACTTATTACTGTTTAGTTTCTCAATTTGTTCCCAAACCTCCTCTAATGACACCTCAATCTGGGACAGTTTCTCAGATCTGTCACCCAAAAAGAATGGTTCAGGTTTGGGAATCTCCATCACATCCTCAACCATGAAGACCGATGCAAAGAATTCATTTAGTTTCTCCACAATGGCCTTATCGTCTTTGAGTGCTCCTTTAGCATCTCGATCATCCATTGACCCCACTGGCTGTATAGCAGGCTTTCTGCTTCTGATGTATTTTTTTAAAATTGCTATTACATTTGAGTCTTTGGCTAACTGTTCTTCAAATTCTTTTTTGGTCTTTCTAATTATATTTTTATACTTCATTTTCCAGAGTTTATGATCCTTTCTATTTTCCTTATTAGGATTAATCTTCCACTTTTTAAATGATTCCTTTTTGCTTCTCACTGCTTCTTTTACTTTGTTGTTTAGCCATGGTGGCTCTTTTTTGTTTCTCTTACTATGTTTTTTTTAAATTGGGGTATACATTTAAGTTGAGCCTCTATTATGGTGTCTTTAAAAAGTTTCCATGCAGCTTGAAGGAATTTTACTTTTGATACTGTACCTTTTAATTTCTGTTTCACTAACCTCCTTGTTTTTGTGTAGTTTCCCCTTTTCTGAAATTAAATGCTACAGTGTTGGGCTGCTGTGGAGTTTTTCCTGCCACAGGGATGTTAAATTTAATTTATTATGATTACTATTACCAAGCGGTCCAGTTATATTCATCTCTTGGACCTGATCCTGTGCTCCTCTTCGGACTCAATCAAGAATTGCCTCTCCTCTTGTGGGTTCCAGGACTACGTGCTCCAAGAAGCAGTATTTAAGGTGTCAATAAACTTTATCTCAGCATCCCTTCCTGAGGTGATATGTTCCCAATCAATATGGGGATAGCTGAAATCCCCCATTATTATTATTTAGTTTTTTATTTTAATAGCTTCTCTAATCTCCCTGAGCATTTCATAGTCACTAACACCATCCTGGTCAGTTGGTCTGTAATATAACCCTACTGCTATATTCTTATTTTTTCAAGCATGGAATTACTATCCATAGAGATTCTATAGTACAATTTAGTTCGTTTAAGATTTTTACTTCATTTGATTCTACGCTTTTTTTCACATATAGTGCCACGCCCCCACCAGCATGACCTGTTCTGTCCTTCCGATATATTGTATACCCTAGTATTACTGTGTCCCATTGATTTTTCTCATTGCATCAGGTTTCTGTGATGCCTGTGACTTTTACAATTTTAAGTTCCAGCAATCTGGTTCCATTTTGGTTAGGTTCTGGTTTGGTTTTGGTTTACTATATTATCGTTTCAAAGGATAATATGGTAAAGGACACCTGGGAAACTTTAGTGAGTACCAGCTGAGGTCTTCATGGACTAATTAATGTGCAACCCTTTAATGCGCTTTAGAAATCACACTCCACTAATGTGTATTGGTGCTCCATGTAGGCAAGCCTTGAATGACATGGTTGGCCCCCAAGGCAGGTGCGTTTAGCCCTATTTTGTAAGTAAGAGCAGGAATAGTTATTTTGACAGTACTACATCTCTTACCAGAAATTGCAATAACTTTTTCGTGGTGCCTCTTCAGCAAGGGATTTATTATTGTGCATGAGATAGTGTCAGAAGCAATATCTGCTACCCTGAGCGTACTGTGGATTTGATACAGATCTGTAACATCTTTTTGGATTCTTGTTTCAGCCATAGCAGTTATATTTTGTCCTGTGCTGTCAGTCCAGCGCACTTCAGGCTGTGGGTACCACCCTTGGGACGTACACCTCAGAGTGGTTGAATTATTCTGCTGATGTTCTATAGTTAGGAGAGGTGCAGATCCAAAACCTAGAGTGAAAACCAATTTACAAAAATGTTAAACAGGCTGAAGAACTAGCTAACAAACCAAACTAAGAGTGCTAATGATGATCACCACTATCATTAGAGTCTCCATGTCCTATTGAATCTACACTGAACTATAATCTTGCATTTCAAAGCATCTTAAATCCATAGAGAGAGATTTCCACCTCAAAAGATCACCAAACACTTCACCAGCTGATCCCAAACTGTATGTAGACATGACTTTGTCGTATGTATGTGACAACTTCACTTTTGAGATGGCAGCAGGTTAATCAGCAAACAGTATTTTCAGAAAAGGGGAGATCCACCTTTGTGCGGTCCATATTTTGGGCACATTCAGGGGCCCCGCTAGGTCCCAATGTAAGTCAGAGCAGCTTTAGGGCTATTCTAACTTACACTTTGTTTCCCATTGTCCCCTTTGAGCCCTGGAAAGCAGAGCATAGCCAAATCACAGTGTGCTCCAGCCATACCCCTACCAGCCCTTAGCCTGCTCCCTCTCTCCCACAACCCTGACATGCCCCTTACACCACGTCCGGAAGCAAGGCCACTACAGAGCCCTTACATCAGTTCTACACTGGCCAAGGAGACCTCTCTCTGTACAAGGTGTAACGTTAACGGTTCATTTCCATGTAAAAGGGCCTTAGTGTAGCTGAGAATCAGGCGCAGGGTGTACAAACCAGAGGTGGGCAGTGACCTCACAGTTCCACAGGACTCTAACGTACTGCCTGGGGGCATGTGTGTGTGTGACGGGAGGTAATGGCCCAGCTCTGCCCCTGCACTTTAGTCATTTTATTGCTGTTGTCAACAGCAGCACACACAAGGCAGGGGGATGAGGATTGCACATGCCACCAACAAAAAGCCAGAGAAAAATGTACATGACGTATCCATGTTGTGTGCATACACTGTGCATAATTTGCATATACTATGCGAGATGGACACCAAACTGCTGAAGCTTCTCTGACTCCCAGTCCAGCACTTCTCTCCTTTTCCTTCCCAGTCCATCACTTCCTCTGCCCACCTCCCATAACATTGCACACACGTGGGTGTTTCTCCTTCCCCTTCCAGCTGATGAACCCTCCCTGTTGGGAGGAAAGGATTAAATGGAAATACAGCTGCTACACACAGTGCAAGGCAATGGTGAATCAACAGCACTGTGATCAGTGCAGCATTGTTCCCTGCCAGAAACACTTTTGTATCTATATGTCCATGCTTACCTAGAACAATCACCTGGGCGATAGCTTCTTGACAGACACCATCGCTTGTAACCACACACACGTATTGACCACTATCTTCTACTTGCACTGAAAAGAGCTTCACCTTAACATTCTCATATCGTCCTTTGATCCTGTGCCGTTCCCCAGCCTGGCCCAACTCAGTCCCTTTTTCCGTGCTATTGTAAAAATATAACGTTGTATTTTTGTTCCTTTCCACTTTGTACCAATGCACTTGAATGTTAGCAGGGACCTGGCCTGTGAGATGGCAGCACAACATCACAGCTTGTCCAACCAAGACAATTTCAGGAGTAACCTGCACGGTGACAGTAAAATCACCTGCAAGAAAGGAAACAAATCATGATCACTGATTTTCTTCAAAAGCTTGACATTGGTGTAGACAGAACAAAAGAAAAACTAGATGCAATTTCTAAGAAACAACAACAGTGCTATCTTTCCTGGGAGAAACTCTCCCCATCTAACCTAATTACCCCCCTTCATAATGGAGAGAGTGTTTGAGGTCTCACTGGTAGCTCAGCTATTCATATATTTGAGCATGAGGTGGTACAGACTGAACTTCTCAGGGGTCGGTGCAGGATGCATAGTTCTTCCTGACGTTCTAGGCAGAGAAGAAGCCTGTACCATCATTAAAGGTGTTACAGTGTGTTCACCTCTTAGTGGATGGCCAGCATGGGGAGGTGGACAGCACAGCTAAGGCTAGACTTGGCCGAATTCCATCTTTAAAAAAAATAATTTTGATGGATAATATCAATGTTTATTCTTAATCATTTTTTTCTATTTTTAATCTATTGAATTTTTCAAGATTTTTGCAGACTTACAGGCTTTACAAATTTTTTTATTTGTATCAATTTAAATTTTCACAGTTGCAGGAAATTACGGAGAGGCACACAATGGGGGTGGGTCAGACAATTAAAGTTTATAAGGATTAAAACACAAACTGTCAACAGCATATAAAAATGTTAGCATTAAGTCAAACTAATTTCTTATTTTACATCTCTGAATATTTTAATTAACAGCTATGGAAATATTTTTTAATGAGTTTATGTGCATACAGTGAAATTGACATTTTATCAACATTTACTGATAAAAATCTAAGCCTAGTTATGATTCTGCTCTGTAAGAAGTAGGAGGGAGAAGTCCCTGAGCATAGGAAAAACAATTGTAGTCTTCAAGTTGATGCCAGCCTATAGAGTTTTGTTGGGAAAAGAGAAGGTTACTCACCTTGTGAAGTAACTGAGGTTCTTTGACATGTGTGTTCCTGTGGGTGCTCCACTTTAGGTGTTCATGCGCCTCGTAGTCAGAGACTTTTGGTAGCAGTGCCCGACTGGGTCGCACATGCATGGTCCCTGCCTCGCACTGCTGCAGGCAGTTAACCAAGGCTGTGTGACCAACCCCCACTCAGTTCCTTCTCTACTGCAGAGACTAATAAGTAAACTTCGAAGTAGAGGGGAGGAAGGAGGGTAGTGGAGCACCCTCAGGGACACACATCTCGAAGAACCTCAGTTACTGCATAAGGTGAGTAACCTTCTCTTCTTCTTCAAGTGCTGTCCCTGTAGGTGCTCCACTTTAGGTGACTTCAGAGCAGTGCCCTCCAATGGAAAGAGGGGCTTCGGAATTGATGTCATGACCTCTGATAGTACAGAGCATCCAAAGGATGTATCAGATGTTGTCTGTTTCTTGAAGGCATAGTGCTGTCTAAAGGTATGGGCTGAGGCCCAGATAGCAACTCCACAAATGTCCGTGATATATACATTGTGCAGGGAAGCTGTGGAGGCTGATAAGGCTCTAGTGGGATGTGAGAGAATCCCCATGAGGGATTGGCAGTCGCGCTGATGATAGCAGAGTTTTGTGTGATTATGGATCTACGTGGAAAGTCTTTGTTTAGAGACAGTGCTCCTTTTGGAGCATTCAGTGATGTATAGAAACAGTCTGGGGGATTTATGGAATGGTTTAGTTCTGTCTATGTAAGAAGCCAATGCCCTCCGAACATCAAGATTATGAAATGTGTAATGTGTTCTATCTGTGTGGGGTTTAGGGGTGTGGTCTGAAGGAGGCTTTATCCTCAAAGAAGACCAATTATGGGGGTTCCGCCATGAAAGCCCACAGTGCTCCTACATGTCTGACAGATGTCATTGCTGCAAGAAATACTACTTTCATAGAACAGTGTAGCAGTGATTATGTCATCATGGGTTCAAACGGGGAAGAGGTGATGATCCGAAGGACCAGGTTCAGGTCCCATGGTGTAGGAAGTTCACATAGTTCAGGGTAAGCGTTATTGAGTCCTCTGAGGAAATGCTGGGTCAGTAGATGGGTAAAGACAAGATGGCAATCCACTTTGGGGTGGAATGTTGTGATGGTAGGTAAATGGACTTTTATTGAGCTCATGGATAGCTCTGATAGGTAACGCAGTATAGAGGGTAATGTCCCTGGGATGGAAGTCACCCATTTTAGTTGGCACCAGGCCTTAACTCATCTCCCCTTCAGGGTGTATGGGTGACAGTTCATTTCTGTTAATCTGTGTAACAGCATATTTTGTACCTCCTCTGAATATGTCAGCTCAAGTTCCATGAGCCATGGAGGAGCCTTGCTCTGAGATGGAGTTTCTGTGGATGCAGGACACAGCCTGAGTCCTGGGACAGCAGGTGAGACAGAAGTGGGAGTTCGATTCATGGACGCACGGTCATGCTGAGGGGGTAAGGATACCATGGTTTAGCGAGACCATGCTAGTAGAATTACTGTGGCCCATCCAGCCTGATCTTGTGGATCAGTCAGTTCAAGAGAGGAATAGAAGGGAAGGCATAGAGAAGGGGAGTGTTCCACTTGAGGAGGAATGAATCGCCTAATGACTGTACACCAAGACCTGCACAGGAACAAAAATGAGGGTGTTTGGTATTTTGTGAAGTTGTAAAAAGGTCTACTGTGGGGAACCCTCAGTGTTGAAATACATGTAGGAGTACTGTGTTGTTGAGCTCTGTGATGGGCCAGCACCCCAGAGCCCCTTCGCGTCAGGGGAAGGTGAGGTGCCAGGCCGTCTACTCTCTAATCTCTGGGCCTGCCTTCATTAAGGGTGTCCTGATTGGGTGTAAGGGCAGGTCGCCCCCCCTTGCATGCCCGAGTATCCGGGCAGCGTGGCCCAATGGCCAGAGTCCATATACCTCCCCTCAGTATCAGGGTAGTGTGGCCCAACGGCCAGAGGCATAGGGGGACCCGGGCCCTCCCTCTCCACCGGGTCCCGACCCAGGGCTCTCCTAATGGTGGGGTTCCCCTTGTTGTTGGCTCGGCGGGGATCCGGACGCAACACGCCGAGCGTCAGTGTTGCTCTAATGCGGCTTCTCCCTAAAGTTCCCCTGGGTCACTTCCTACCCTCAATGTCATGGTCTCATCCGGAGACATGGGTTCCAGTCCGTTCCCCTCTGGCTGGTCCTCTGTCTGGGATACAGGGTGCGGGCCGGCTAGGCTGGCTCCTGGAGCCCAGAGCGTGGGCTATCCCTCCTCGGGAGCTGGCTGTGTGCATCCTTCTCCTCCGGTGGTCAGCCCTAACTGAGCAGCTTTGCAGGCTTTTATACCTAACCTCCAGTTGGAGCATGCCCAGCAAGGCTTCCGGGGTGGGGCTTCCTCTGCCAGGAAGGAAGGGTTAACCCTTGCTGTGCCAGTGCGGGGATGCTCTGCCCCATCACAAGCTTCCTTCATGGTCCTCAGAAATTTGTCTGCTGAGGGTATCTGCTGTGGTGGTGTGGATATTGTGTCTGATGCACCACCATCAGGTTTTTGTGGCTTGCACACAGAGGTACTATGACTGCTCCCCCTTGTCTGTATATATAATACATACAAGCTAAGGCTTCAAATAGCCTTGTCCTTGATTATTGGCAGGAATTGGGAGCAAGCATTGCGGACAGCTTGAAGTTCCAGTAGGTTTATATGTCGAAGGGATTCCACAGGGGACCCACGGCCCTATATAGAATGTGGGTGCAGATGTGCTCCGCATCCCAGGAGTGAGGCATTTGTGGTCTGAATGAAGGGTGTCCCCATGCATACATTGGTTGGTTTTACTCACCAGAGAAGGGGGTCCTTTATTTTGCCCGATATCGTGGGGTGCTTGTTTATGCTGTGCCTGTGTGGAACAAAGCTGATACGTAGCCTTCCTTATAGGCAACAGATGTTTGATCTGGTGTGTCTGACAGCAAATGTTGTGGCTGCCATGTGGTCAAGGAGCTGGGGGCAAGTCCTGGCAGATACCTGTGGGCTATTTCACGCAGTGGATATGAGGCTGGTGAGAGTGAGAGAACATTGTCTAGGTAGTGAGGCTATAGTCTCAATAGAGTTGAGGTGGGCCCCAATGAAGTCCCGCTCTTGCACTGTTGTTAGACTGGGCTGGTGAGTATTTATTAAGAAGCCCAGATTCGTTAAGAGGGTTATCACCTGTTCAGTGGCTTGCAATGTTGTCTGCTGGGTTGACACTTTAAGCAGGCAGTCGCTTCCAGTATATAGTGTGACCTCTTGAATCGTGTTTCTGACGAACTTGTTGAATTATCGGAGGTCAAGTATTGGTGTCCATCCGCCAGAGTTCTTGTTTGGGGAGGTTGATGGTTGGGATGCAGCAACTTGAGAAGTAGATTGTTGTCCCCTCAGGGCTGTGTCTGCGACCCTGTGAATCAAATCACTGCTGTTGTTGTGAATACAATGGCCGGTGGTATCATTGGAATGTAAAGTAATTCTTCTGTTTCCTCTTGGGTTTGGGGTTATAGGTGCCAAAGGATCAGAGAGTCGCTCGTGAGTCCGTGAGCAAGTGGAGTGAGTTGTCTGTCTTGTTGGCGAATAATTTGGGCTGGCAAGTCTTCCACCATGGATTGCATCTCTTCAGGGAAGCCAGAAAGATAGAGCCATGAGGCCCTTCTCATTACAACCACCGTTGACACAGCCCTGTTGCAGCCCTGTCCTCAGAATCAAGTGCTGCTAATTGTTCTCCCTGGTCCTTGGCAATACAACTAATCAATCTGGATATTTTTGTGTCATTTGTATAGTTGTATTTCATTAGTAATGTTGCATAGTTGGCTATGCGGAGGTGAGGTGCAGCCAAAGAGTAAGTCTTATTGCCAAAACTGATCAAGTCTTTTCCAATCCTTATCATGAGTTGTGTTTCTGGGCTGTTGTCGCATGTCATGTTGCTGGACTGTGTCTATAACTAAGAAATTAGGTGCTGGATGCGAAGTCCGCATCCTTTGTTGGTACACACCTCTTGTCGGACCTCCCACTGGCTGGAGGGGCAGCCGCAGGTGTCCACAGAATTACCCTTATAGGATCCATCAGTGCCTCATTCATATGAAGGGCAATTTTCTTTTTAAACGAAACGGATGAATGCAAAAAGTCCACTAGCCCACGCTGTATCATGGGGACCTCCTCATGAGAAATGTCCAGAGAGAGCCACCCTCTCAAATAAGCCATGGAACAGTTTGAAATCATCCCCTATATTAGGGGGAGGAGGCATAAAGGTGTCCTCTGTGGACAATGATGGCAAGTGGGTAGGTTATGTCCCCTGCAGGTGATGGCAAGTGGGTAGGTGATGTCTTCCTCCTCTTCCCCTGGTACCACTGAGGGTGCTGGTATAGAAGCTGTGGGGAATTACTGTGTGCTGGGTCTGGCCATGGCAGGATATGACCCCTGGATATGACCCATGGATTCCAGTTTGCCCATTGGAATGGGAGTGGCATAGGGGTCCCCATACCACTGTAAGTAGTCGGCGACAGCATAATATGCTCCAGGAGAGACTCCTGGGTTGACTGACACTTGATGGATAGGAGCTGGTGGGGGAATAGCTCCCTGTTCTTCCTCATCTTCCTTCTTCAAATAAGGAGCAAGACAGTGAGTGATGTTGGGGACGCAGGGAGACTCAGTGCCCAGGGTATCGGTACTGCAGATTGGTACTGCGGATAGTGGGATCTGCGCAGAGATAAATACCAGAACCCTCTGTCTGAGGAACTGCTGCTGTGCTGGTTTGATTGGGCACTGGGGCTGTCTCCTTGTCAGTGTCAGGGCTGCAGAAGAGAAGGAGGCACTGCTAGCTGCACCTTTGTGCGTTTTGGGTGCGCCTTTGAAGAAGCCACCTTTTATAGGGGCGCCATACCGCCGTTTGCAGATCGCGGTGCAGAGGCACAGGGTTTTGGTTTCCCCTTAGTGCCTGTGTCAGAGCCAGCTCTTGTACAGTCTCTGGTTCTAGCGGTGCCGGCGGTGCTGAGGTTTTCCACCACCTCGGCTCCCGGCGCTGACAGTCCAGGTGGTGTAGACACTGGATGCCTGTCCACGGAGCAGCTGTAGATTGTGGCGTAGAGGCACGGGGCTCCGACCTCCCCTCAGTGCCTGCGCCGGGGCCATCCCCTGCAGTCTCTGTCTGCAGCAGTGCCGGAGCTCTCAGCCACCTGAGCTCCCGGTGCTGATAGCACAGCCGGTGCTATTATTATCTACGGGATGGCTGGGTTTTTTTTAAATAGTATTATTTATTCCTGTGGTGAGGACCCAGGTGCTTCCTCGAGTGACACCAAGCGGGGTACTCCGATATGGGGTTGGAGAAAGGATCCCTGTCTGAAGCCGCGGTTGGTGAAGTGACGGGGGGAATCCTGAGCCTCGTGCCCCGATGCAGGTCCGAGAGACGTCTTCACTTCATGCCATTCTGGCCCTGAGCCTGAGGCAATGCAAGACTTTGTGGCATGCCTGCTTTGCCCAGGCAGCAAACATACTGACCATGGCTGCCAGAGACAGGCACTGCAAGCCTGAAGGCAAGGCGCTGAAAGAGGGGAGGCTTTCACCTTCAAAATGGCTGTTTTTCTGGCCATGAAGGGTTTTTTGTTTTTGTTTTTTTAAACCAAGGAGAAAAGAAAAGGGAAACAAGCTAAGTAGCTGCTAACAAGGAACCTAAGTGACTGTAACTAATTAACTACAAAGTAGCGAGGCACTGCTGATTGCTCCAACTGGTAGCCAAGCAGGGCCAGTGCAACCACTAGGCGAACTAGGCGGCCACCTAGGGCGCCTAGTGGTTGAGGGTGCCTAAAAGTCCGCTCAGGGGAGGAGGCAGAGTGGAGGTGAGCTGGGGTGGGGGGCGCGGGGAGGGCCACCCGCAGGATCGGGGGTGCACAGGGGAACCGCTCCTCACCCCAGCTCACCTCCACTCTGCCTCCTCCGCTGAGCACAAAGCCCCCACTCTAATTCTCCTCAATTGGCACCACATGCCTGGGAGGGGAGGAGAATTACAGGGGCGCTGGTGTGCTCAGCGGAGGAGGCGGAGCGGAGGTGAGCTGGGGCGGGATCAGCTTCTGCGGGGAGGTTGCCGCGGGGGGCTGCTGTGGGAGGGGCGGTGAGCTGCCGCGGGAGGGGGGGACTGCCGCGGGGGGGACTCCAGGTGGGGTTAGCTGCCGTGGGGGGGGGCTCCCTGGGAGGGGTTAGCTGCAGAGGGGGGTAGTTGCTGTGGGGACAGTGGGATCCCCGGGTGGCAGGTGGGGTTAGCGGCCGTGGGGGGCTCCTCTGGTGGGGGGGCTGGGCGGTCGTGGTTAGCTGCCACGGAGGGGGCGGGGGGCGCAAGGTGGAAGTTTCACCTAGCGAGCAAAATTTCCTTGCACCGGCCCTGTAGTCAAGGGGGTGGTAGAGAAGGAATTACGTGAGGGTTGGTTGTACAGCGTTGGTTAACTGTCTGCAGTAGCGCAAGGTGGGGTGACGCAACAGGACACTGCTACCAAAAGTCTCCAACTACGAGCGCAGGGGCGCACGAACACCTAAAGTGGAACACACACAGGGAGAGCACTCAAAGAAGATCTCCCCCAGCCAGCCAGGCCGAGTTAGCCTTTCAGCTCCCTAGGGAAACTCTGCCCTTTTCTAATGCTCTAAGTCAACCTAAGTTAGCGCAGTTAAGTTACATAGTTTATGTAACTTATGTAATTTACATCCACGTAACTTACATCAACTTAACATGGTGCTCTCCCATTGATATAGTTTCTGCCTCTCTTTCAGGTGGATTTATTAAGTCTACCTGAGAGCGCTTGCCTGTCGACTTATCATATCTTCACCAGACCCATTAAATCAATGCCACTGCATAGATTGCAGGGGTGCCAATTCAGCCTGTAATGTAGACAAGGCCTGAGTCACCACATGGCACCACTGTTTTGGGTGCTGGTTCAGGGCTGCCTCCTGCTGTCATGTGTCTGAGCCCTAGGGTGGGAGACTACAGTTAGGATTTTAGTTGAGTTGTTGTAATCTGCACCTTGAGCCCTCCCTGCCCTCCTTTGTGGTTAGGGGAAAGCCTGGGATCAGAAGCAGCCTCACTCCTGACAGCAGCAATCATCAGCCCCTCTGCAGAGACTGAGGAGGCCAGATCCATCTCTGACCCTGAGGATCATTCACAGAGTGCACCATCTTTAATTAGATAGTCAGGGAGATTGTTTGCAAGACCCCCCTACTGCCTGAACTGTGTCCTCAAACCAGGAGGTAAGAGTGTGGAGATTTCCCTACCTGCTGCCCATTAAACCTGTGGAGGGACTTACTGCCCTATCATTTGGGCGGCACTGAGCCCAGTTAGCCAAGCTGCTAACTGCTGCTGCACAGAAGATATTATGGTGACAGGTCATGAAGGGGTCCTACAAACTACAAATACTAACAGGACACTAAATTTTATGTTTGCTATATTGGTATTATCTGTGTGTGCACCTATGATTGGAGACTCCCAAGAAATAACACAAATTGCATAACAGGGTAAAACTCTACTCTTAATTTGTGTTATTTCTTAGGAGTCTCCAATTATCTGCCATGCAGGTGAGGGTTATCCTGTGGATAGAATGTCCATTTGGCAACTAATTCCAAATGAGTAATATATTTGAGAATTTTACTTTCTACTTGGGGAAATTTGTGGGCAGATAATGAGAGGGCAATCATCAAATATAGTGAAATATGCACTCAGCCCTAGTTATCATTAACAAGCTAAGAAAGAAATTCCAATTCATAAAAGTAATGCAACATTAGCATATGTAATGCAGTATAATAATGGTTGGGAAAAAATTCCCTTCCATGGAGAGTTTTCATTTTTTTGTTATTAAACCAAAACCCAATTTTTTAACAGAAGTAAGCAGGGTTTTTTTTTTGCTGAAAAAGGGGGTTTCGGGGTTTCTAATGAAACATCAGAAAAATTTGAGGGAGGCAGATACTTTCTACACAAAAAATAATTCAGTCAAAAGCCCAATTTTCTACTAAAATAGTTTTGATGGAGGATATTTTGACCAGCCCTCGTACAATGTGCTTGGTTTGGAGCTTTTGGCCAAAATATTCCAAATAGGGACCGAAAGAGAGACTCTTAAATAGAAGTTAGATAGTCTTATTTAGGTATGTAAATATGGCTGAAATTCATCCAAAAATTTATAACAATAGGAGTCTGTGATGAGCTCTTCAGGTTTTGAGGGTGGTGTGTGTGAGAGAGAGAGAGAGAGGGTGGGTGTGGTGGGGGGAGAGAGAGAGAAAAATACATTGGTGATGGCAACAGTGGTTGTAGCCATTCTCTGATCTAAGGGTACGTCTACACTACCCACCAGATGGTTGGGTAGCGATCGATCTATCGGGGATCGACTTATCACATGTGGTGTACATGCGATAAATCGATCCCCGATCACTCTTCCGTCGACTGCTGAACTCCAGCTCGGCGAGAGGCGGAAGCAAAGTCGACAGGGGAGCTAAGTCAATCTAAGATATGTCAACTTCAGCTACGCTATTCTCATAAGTGAAGTTGTGTATCTCAGATTGATCCCCCGCCCCCCAGTGTAGACCAGGCCTCTTGTACACATGTATATACCATACCAATAGCTCCTTTCCCAGATCACTGACAAAACCATTGGCAGGTAGCTACCCCTCCTTTGTGTACAGGTGATACAAAAGCCTTGCTAAGCAATCTCTCATCCTGAGTGACCCCCATCATTAATGATCTGGATGATGGGTTGGATTGTACCCTCAGCAAGTTCACAGATGACACTAAGCTGGGGGGAGAGGTAGATAAACTGGAGGGTAGGAATAGGTTCCAGAGTGACCTAGACAAATTAGAGGATTGGGCCAAAATAAATCTGATGAGGTTCAACAAGGACAAGTGCAGAGTCCTGCATTTAGAACAGAAGAATCTCATGGACTGCTAGAGGCTGAGGACCAACTGGCTAAGCAGCAGTTCTGCAAAAAAAGACCTAAGTATTACAGTGGACAAGAAACTGGATTTGAGTCAGCAGTGTGCCCTTGTTGCCAAGAAGGCTTACGGCATATTGAGCTGTATTAGTAGGAGCATTGCCAGCAGATGGAGGGGAGTGATTATTCCCCTCTATTCGGCACTGGTGAGGTCACATCTGGAGTATTGTGTTCAGTTTTGTGCTCCCCACTACAGAAAGGAAGTGGACAAACTGGAAAGAGCCCAGCGGAGGGCAACGAAAATGATTAGGGGGTTGGGGCACATGACTTATGAGGAGAGGCTGAGGGGACTGGGCTTATTTAGTCTGCAGAAGAGAAGAGTGAGGGGGGATTTGATAGCAGCCTTCAGCTACCGGAAGGGTGGGATGTTTTGGTGAACGTGATTTAAGATAAAAGCAAGTGGAAACAATGGGAAATAATCTTCCTCTTTCCAGAAGCAGACGCACTTCAGTCTGCCTGAACAAAGAAGAAGGTTCAAGTGTTGCTCTCATTTACACCTGTACAACCTCAGTGAAGCTAATAAGGGGCTAATGGGGTTAACAGAGGGCAGAATTTGCCCTGGATATTTTCACTGCACTGAATGTGCTCCACAAAGAGAGAGACTGAGCTCCAGCCAAAGCCCCAGTCACTGCACCTTTACAGAGTGTGCCTCAGCCTGAACAACCCCATCACTCTTCACAAACTTTAAAAGAAAAAAAATCAACCAAAAAATGGACAAATATCACTGTTCTTTGTTGTTAAAAGACGGTGTTAGGATATAGATATTCAGGCCTGAGTGCAAAGGCTATAATTTAAGAATTTAGGTGTATTCTTATCACTTAGCTAGTTATAGAGATAAAAGGAAGATTCAAAATCACTGTCTGCCGGTATAAGGGCCTTCTCTTACTGTGATAGTCTGAGGCCTGGTTCGTAAGCTAAGGCCTTTGGCTAAGCAGCAGAGGCAGCCATAAACTGGGACGTGTATGGTCACATCCTTACATTCCAAACTAGTCACATTGAAATAAGGTGTTATTGGGTTGTTAGGAATACAATCCTGTCTTGATATTCCTATCACCTCCAGAGAAAGGGAAGAGCCTAGAAGATGTAAAAGGAAACTTAGTTTGATAGCATCCTGTCTGGCAAGAAATAACTTATCAATAGCTGGGATGTGAAATCCTCATTTCTGTATTGTTCTATCACTGTAGTCTTCATTTCCCTATTGTTTGTCTGTATAATCTCTGTCTGGTTCTGTAATTGTTTCTGTCTGCTGTATAATTAATTTTGTTGGGTGTAAACCAATTAAGGTGGTGGGATATAATTGGTTAAATAATCATGTTACAGTATGTTAGGATTGGTTAGTTAAATTTCAGTAAAATAATTGGTTAAAGTATAGTTAAGCAGAACTCAAGTTTTACTATATAGTCTGCAGTCAATCAGGAAGTAAGGGGGGAATGGGAACAGGGACTGGGGGTGGGGGAATTGGGATGATGTTTTGCTAAGGGGGGGAATGGGAACAGGACTGGGAACAGGGACACAGGCAAGGCTCTGTGGTGTCAGAGCTGGAAAAGGGGACACTAAGGAAGGGAACTGGAATCATGCTTGCTAGAAGTTCACCCCAATAAACATCAAATTGTTTGCACCTTTGGATTTCGGGTATTGTTGCTCTCTATTCATGCGAGAAGGACCAGGGAAGTGAGAGGGTGAAGGAATAAGCCCCCTAACAGATGGCTGCCATACTAACGGTGATATGGTTGAGCAAAAGGGCACATGAAGGACTCATGTTGTGTAGCAACTAATGTGTGCAACTGCCCCCAACTGCTCAGAGATAAATGTGTTATGTTAATAAGATGGCAAGAAAAGAAAGAAAATATATGGAATTGCCACAGGACTCTATTTGCAGGAAAATGACAGTAACCAGCTGAATCTGTCAATATATTGCACTAGGGTTACAGGGTCCTCTACCTGTTGCAGTTCTCTCCTGGAGCCATCTCCTTCCTGGGTCCAAAAGAGCCAGTGTATCTCATGTATCTCTTTATTATCAATTTTAATTTCACACATGAAGAGAAAACTACAATTTCATCAGAACTCATTTGCTACTCTCAGCCTTTGGTTTTCTGTATTTGCTTTTGTATCTCTTAACTAATAACCAGAAGACAGCCCTGGTACCAGTGTCTCATCCGGTGAGGGAGATGAGGGGGTCAAGGACATAAAATGACACTAACTGACAACAACTACTAGTTATAATAGCGCATTCAAAGATGGAACAAGCTGAGAGCATGGTCCCACCATTGAGCTTGCACAGTAAGAAGGAACTGAAGGATGCGTGGAGTGGCTCCACCCTTTATCCCTCTGGCTCAGAGCATGAGGGACACCAGGGCACAGGTGAGGTCCCCTCTACTGGTACCATTAGCAAAAACTCTCTGGAACTGGCACATGAGAAACACACATAATGTAATGGGCATAGGCAATTACTCAAAGAAGAACAAAAATGGCGTATCACAATGGAATCAAGTCTGACAGTCCAAAAAGATAAGAGAAAGAGAAAGAAAAAATACCTCTTGCTCAGCTGATGTTTTTTGTTTATTTCTCTTTCGGCCACAACATTTTGATACTTAAATTTATAACAAAAATTGAAATTTTCTGTGGAAACGATTGACTCCATTAGTGAATGAGTTATTCTAACCAGGTTTAACTCTGTTTAGCTTAGTAGCTCTGAAAGTTCACAGGGCACTGTGGAGGGGGTCTCTGCCAACAATTAAAACTCCCCTTTAGACTGCGATGTGGGAAAGCACAGGTGCCTAACCTCTAGATTATTATGAATCTCCTCTGTACTGAAGAGAATTTTATAGCAAAATTGCCCTTCTGCTTTTGCCCTGACACCTGGGCTGCTCAAGCCAGAACAGAAAAGCCTCCCCATGGAAGGCAGCCCCAGAACATTTCATGGTGACAACTGAAACCTCAGCAGTTGAGGAGCAAACAATTCTCACTGAGAATGATCGTGCATGGTGAGATGGACAGCAGACCTAGGGTTAGACACACACATATACATATATATATAACCAATGTTTATTTTTAAGCATTTTTTCTATGTTTATATATATAAATTTTCAGAGTTTTGAAGAATTATGGGGTTTAGACTTAATTTTTTGTGTCCATTTAAAATTTCAGAGTTTCAGGAAATTTGAGGGGAGACACACAGACAATTATTTAATGAGTGTAGATTCTGGGATTCAAAAAGTGAAAGCATATAACCATTAAAACAGAAACTGTCAACGGTATATGTTGAAATGTTAGCCTTAAATCAAATTCTAAGAAATTCTCAAGCCCCATTTTTGTTACTTTATCTCTTTGAGTATTTTGATTAGCAGCAATGGAAATATTTTCTCGTCAGTTTGTGTGCATACAGTTAAATCGACATTTATTAACATTTACTGATACCAATAAAAATCAAATCCTTCCAAGCTTAGCTATGGTCCTGCTTTCTGCCTAACCCTTTGGGTGGCTTGTGCCTCTAGAAGAAGTAGGAGAGAGTAGTCCCTGAATGCAGGAAAAGCAATTGTACCTGGCCATTGCCAATCTTTCTGGTACTTTGGAATAGTAACCACCATTCTGTTAGTTTAGGCTTCTCCTAACAATATCCACTGGTCGGGTAAATGTCCCATCTAAGCAGCAGTGTCACTGTGCTTTCATCCTGAAACACGGCTCTCTGTACTTTTCAGCAGCTTGAGGAGGGTGACTAATGACTTGTGTTCAGACAAGGAGCCTGGATGGTCATTCCCCTCTCCCCAGGCTAGTGAAGCAGGGTCATTGAGATTTTACACACATCTGAGATCATGTAAAAACAGCTGAAGAGATAGACAGGCTCCAGAACACAGTGATGTTATTCCCACCACAATGCCATTAGATCTATCAAATTTTGTTTGGATTTCCCTCTTTATATTGCATCATGGTTTTCTTACACAGTATTTAGATAGGCAGCAATGGATATGTATATATTTATTATCTAATCAGTAGTTAATATAAAATGGTGTTCTTACCCCAATACCATTTCATGATGAAAAGCAATGGAAAGATGATGGTGGAGACTACTCTGATTCCTAGGTGCATTGTGAAGTGATTTCAATATAATTCATCCAACTCTCTGCCAATGGAAATTGAAAACATCACAAACTGTAGCATGAGGTTTACACACAACTAGAGCTGGTCAGGAATTCTTCTACAATGTTACTGCATCCGAAAATTCTTATTCATCAAAACCAAACAGCATGCCTGGCCAGGGGAGTCTGGACTTCTGTATCAGAGGCCTCCCCACTCTTTGGGGGACTCCCCATACAGCCAAGGGAGTCTCTAGGACTTGGGGCAGCCAGCTGCTCTATTTCATTTTGGAAAAACTGAATCAAAACCATTTGATTTTAAATAAATATTTTTTTCAGAATTTCCTTTATGTGAGAAATTTCAAACTTTCCAGTTTTTGTTCTGAATCAAAATTAAAACTTTCAAAATTTCAGAATTTACAACAGAATGGAAATTTTGAATTTGGACCAGCTCTATACAAAACTGCATTCATTTTACATGGCAACTTTTACTTTCCTGAAAAACAAAACACTAAGAAAAAATTACCCTTTGTGGAAATAGACTGAGGAAAGACAAGGTAATTCCTGTGATATTTAGTTAACCCGAGACACTTTCCCCTGTCAGTGGCTGCATGTGGATGATGTAAACTCAGCACATTCAGTGATTCTATTCTGGGCTATGTGAAATGTGCTGATTTTTCAAGCCAAGTTGCTAACAGGAAAATGTTTTCACTAAAAAAGTGAAATAAAACACACACAAAACAAGTTAGTACTAATCTCCTCCATTGCTGGATGGGGCTTGTGTCATGTAGACATGACATGGCATTCACCATTGAGGTCTGTAGAACAAGACTGGAGAATTTGAGCTTCTTTTTTTATCATTATTTCTGTGGCAGATGTTATGAAGGAATTTATCCTCCACTGATCTCACATGAGAACTTTTCACTAACACAAACATTATTTAAAAGAAAAAATTAAAATTATAACTCGCAATGTATTGTCTTGTAAATTCACCGTATTTCTGTTTCCAGCAATGCTGATTCAATGGCTACTCAGATGACAGTCACACACCTTGTAAAGTAGAGACCAACATAGGAGAAGTAAGTACTTAATGTCTCTGTGAGTGAGCCTTGAAGAATCAGGCCAGGTAGTAACAATATCTGTACAGCTACTGCAGTATTTTTCTTCCCAGAGGGCTTCACAAACATAACGAACTCAAATATCAATTACTTCCTTGTACAAAGTCCCAAGTACAATGCTGCTAGAACAGGAAATTTAACACTTCATTCACCTGAATGCTACCTATAAACTCTGCCACTGGGTAATTGCTGCTCGTGAAGCCAGAGCGGTTATTTCCCAAAGTTATTTGTTAAGTGAGGAGTGAAAAATGAAAGTAGTTTTCTCGGTGGGGGGATGGGCGGGAAGGGAGCAGGTGGGGCTGTGGATTTATTGCTCTGCAAAATAGGAATTCTGAGCTGTGCCCTGAAAATAGGGGGTGAGAACACAATATAGCTGTGGGCAGCAGTTCACCACAGATACTCACTGGTTTGTTGTTTAATGCTCTCCAAGATCATTCCATGGTGTCAGAAGTGCTGAATGAGAAAGGGACTACAGTCATTTTGAGGTTAACTTCTGTGTTTGAAAGTGAAAGCAGAGTCACCAGGACCAGATGGTATTTACATAAGAGTAACGCACCTTCGAAAACATAATCCCAACTATATGTATAAAATGATGGGGTCTAAATTAGCTGTTACCACTCAAGAAAGAGCCCTTGGAGTCACCATGGATAGGTCTCTGAAAACATCCACTGCCTCACGTGACCTTCTCATAAATAAACTTGGGAAATGTAACCTAGACGGAGCTACTATAAGATGGGTGCAAAACAGGTTGGAAAACTGTTCCCAGAGAATAGTTAGCAGTGGTTCACAGTCATGACAGAAGGGCTTATCGAGTGGGGTCCCACAGGGATCAGTTCTGGGTCTGGTTCTCTTCAATATATTCATCAATAATTTAGATAATGGCATAGAGAGTACACTTATAAAGTTTGCAGACGATAACAAGCTGGGTGGGGTTGCAAGTCATTTGGAGGACAGGCTTAAAATTCAAAATGATCTGGACAAACTGGAGAGATGGTCTGAAGTAAATAGAACATAAGAATGGCCATCCTGGGTCAGGCCCAACATCCATCTAGCTCAGTATCCTGTCTTCTGACAGTGACCAGTGCCAGGTGCCCCAGAGGGAATGAACAGGACAGGTAATCAAGTGATCCATACCATCGCTTATTCCCTTCTTCTGGCAAACAGAGGCTAAGGACACGATCCCTGCCCATCCTGGCTAATAGCTATTGATGCACCTATCCCTCCATGAATTTATCTAGTTCTTTTTTTGAATCCTGTTATAGTCTTGGCCTTCACAACATCCTCTGGCAAGGAGTTCCACAGGTTGACTGTGTGTTGTGTGAAGAAATACTTTCTTTTATTTGTTTTAAACCTGCTGCCTCTAAATTTAATTTGGTGACCCATAGTTCTAGTATTATGAAAAGTAGTAAACAACACTTCCTTATCTACTTTCTCTACACCAGTCATGATTGTATAGACCTCAATCATATCTCCCTTTAGCCACCTTTTTTCCCAAGATGAAAAGCCTCAGTCTTATTAATCTTTCCTCATACGGAAGCCGTTCCATACCTCTAATAATTGTTGTTGCCCTTTTCTGAACCTTTTCCAATTCAAATATATCTTTTTTTTTAGATGGGTTGACTACATCTTCACACAGTAATCAAGATGTGGGTGTACCATGGATTTATATAGAGGCAAGAAGAAATTTTCTATCATATTACCTATCCCTTTCTTAATTATTCCCAGCATTCTGTTAACTTTTTTGATTGCCGCTCCACATTGAGTGGATATTTTCAGAGAACTATCCACAATAACTCCAAGATCTCTCTCTTGATTCGTAACAGATAATTTAGACTCCATCATTTTATAGATATAGTTGGGATTATGCTTTCCAATGTGAATTACTTTGCCATTTATCAACATTAAATTTCAAATAGGATGAAATTCAAAAAGGACATGTGCAAAGTACTCCATTTAGGAAGGAACAATCAGTTGCACACATACAATATGGGAAGCGGCTGCCTAGGAAGGAGTACTGCGTAAAGGGATCTGGGGGTCATAGCATACCAAAAGCTAAATATGCGTGTAATGCTCTTGCAAAAAAAGTGAGCATTCTTCTGGGATGTATTAGCAGGAATGTTGTAAGCAAGACAGGAGACATAATTTTTCTGCTCTACTCCATGATGATTAGGCCTCAACTGGAGTGTTGTGTCCAGTTCTGGGAGCCACATTTCAGGAAAGATGTGGACAAATTAGAGAAAGTCCAGAGAAGAGCAACAAAAATGACTAACGGTCTAGAAAACTTGACCTATGAGGGAAGGGTTTGTTTAGTCTGTAAAAGAGAAGACCTAGAGGAGACAGGATAATTGTTTTCAAGTATGTAAAAGATTGTTACAAGGGGGAGGAAGAAAAATTGTTTTTCTTAATCTCTGAGTTTAGGACAATAAGCAATGAGCCTAAATTGCAGCACGGGAGGTTTAGGTTGGACATTAGGAAAAACTTCCTAACTGTCAGGGTACTTAAGCACTGGAACACGTTAGACAAACACCTGTCAGGAATAGTCTAGATAATACTTAGTCCTGCCGTGAGTGAGGGGACTTGACTAGATGACATCTCAAGGTCCCTTCCAGTTCTAAGATTCTATTATTAGATTTTATCGCTGTTTTCCTATATCTTGTTTGAAGTTTATAAATGTGAGCTAATTAGCTTGTAGATGCCTAAAATCTGCTGCTGTCTCACAATGCTTCCGTACTGCATTCTATTGATTCACACATCAAAAGGGGATAACATAATTTAGATGGAACATGTGGTGTAATAATATTATTATCCTCATTTCTCTTTTACACTTGTAACCCCACATAGTAAACTACCAGTGAACTGTTTAAACAGTTAATCACATTATGCTAATGAATACAACTAGTTACCTATGTATGCATAGGAGACGGATTACCTTCAAAGCAAAAGTATACATTGTCTATTCTTCATCCCAGAAAGGCTCTGCTGTGATGATGCCTTGCTGCAACTATAAAGAAAGCTTTGGACACAATCCTTTTTATCTCAAATTTGCTTAAACTTTGTCAGGGAAAGTCTAAGCCCACAAGACTGACATCTCCAGGTTACTCTGGACTCCCCCTGGGATTCTCATAGAAGAATTTGAACAAACTCTGCACATGGACTGCCTACTGAACTATTAAATTGATTTCTTTTAAACTTTTAAATTGATTTCAGAAAGACCTTTACAAATCATAAGCCTCACTATCCCTGACCTAAGACCTTTACCTCATATCTATATGCATGTATTTTAACCACAGTAACTCTTTCATTTTACTTTTATTAATAAATTTTAGATTTAGTGAATAAGGATTGGCTGTAAGCATGTATTTTGGTGAGATCTGAAATATTTATCTGGGCAATGTGTCCAGACTTTTGGGATTGGTAGAACTTTAGATATGGTGAATAAGATTTGTAGTAATCCCGCACTGTACAAGACTTGGCTGTGTGGATGGAAGACAGTAGCTGATATGTTTAAAGGAGACTGTATTTTGCCTTGTTGATAACCAGTGTGATAATACAGAGGCTGTTTTGTTACTGGAATTTAAGTATAGAGTAAACCAGCAGTTTGTGGGATTGTCTGCCCTATTGCTTGTAGTTTGTCGTGAGTATGCATTATCAGTGTGTCCGCTCCAGGCACCACAGTCACATACAGGAGTTCATAAACATGAGATTTTTCATGGGAAAATATTGATTTGTAGTATTATTTTTTCAATGGAGCACTCTGAATGCTCCCTAAGGGCACAAATGAACAACCCAAGAACAAACTAGGAGTGACCTCCCAGAAGACAGCACTCTTAGAAACTGTCAGAATTTTAAGGAAGTCAATGAATGAGTTCATATGGATATCTAAAATGCCGGAATTCTGCAGACTATTTAACAAAACTCTGGACTTCCAAACCTACACAGTTGGTTCATAGTCAGGATTTATCGGTGATTCATACGGATAAATTTTTGACAGTAGTTTTCTTGTTTTTATGCTTAAAGGTCTTGTAAGTTGTGAAAGCTGTTTGTTTTTTGTTTTTGTTTTTTGTTGTTTTTTTTAAATCCACATGATATAATATTGAGGGAAAATAATGTGTTTTTGTTTTGTTTCATTTCAAATTGAAATCTTTTTCACCGCTGAATGCAATAGATTAACTGAGTGATGTCCATGTTTTGTTTGCTGCTTTTTTTTTTCTGATTTTTTTCCCCCACACTCTAGAACTTTACAAAACTTCTCCAATCTTGGAAGAAATAGAAGAAAAAAGGAAAGAAATGAAAAGGAGAAAAAGGAGAAAAGGGTCAGGAAATGGGGAGAAATAAAAACTCAAAAAAGCAAAAAGCAAAAACTGAATGTTGTGGTCCATGAAACCCCAAAATGTATCAAGGTTTTCTACTAAAAGTGAAAAAAAGTCATTTAATTTCATTCTGAAATTTTTCCATGACAAATTGAAACATTTCAAATTAAATTTATTTTTTCAAAATTTCTTACAGGAACAATTTGGGGAGTTTAACCAGCTCTGATCTTCTGTTAAAACTTCCTTATATACATTTTATAATACACCTATCCCAAATAAGAGATAAGGTTTTATTTGTTTGTTTGTTTTCCTTTTCCATAGAATCATAGAATATCAGGGTTGGAAGGGACCTCAGGAGATCATCTAGTCCAACCCCCTGCTCAAAGCGGGACCTAATCCCCAACTAAATCACAGCATGCCAGGGCTTTGTCAAGCCTGACCTTAAAAACCTCTAAGGAAGGAGATTCCACCACCTCCCTAGGTAACCCATTCCAGTATTTCACCACCCTCCTAGTGAAAAAGTTTTTCCTAATATCCAACCTAAACCTTCCCCACTGCAACTTGAGACGATTAATCTTTCTCCTGTCATCTGGTACCACTGAGAACAGTCTAGATCCATCCTCTTTGGAACCCCCTTTCAAGTAGTTGAAAGCAGCTATCAAATCCCCACTCATTCTTCTCTTCTGCAGACTAAACAATCCCAGTTCCCTCAGCCTCTCCTCATAAGTCATGTGCTCCAGCCCCTTAATCATTTTTGTTGCCCTCCGCTGGACTCTTTCCAATTTTTTCACATCCTTCTTGTAGTGTGGGGCTCAAAACTGGACACAGTACTCCAGATGAGGCCTCACCAATGTCGAATAGAGGGGAATGATCACATCCCTCAATCTGCTGGCAATTATACATCTCCTCACTTGAAGCAACGCCAGTTAAACACGAATTATGCACAAGCCCCTTTTTTCCATCTTTCTCTTCTTTTCACCAACTGACTCCCAGTTGCCTACCCATCCCATGCACACACAGTAGCCTAGTATATTTTACATCAAGATATACTTTCTGATATATTGCTCAGTGAAGAGGGAGAAACAATAACAGGAAACTTGGAAATGGCAGAGATGCTTAATGACTTCTTTGTTTCCGTCTTCACCAAGAAGTTTGATGGTGACGGGACACCTAACATAGGGAATACTAGTGGAAATGGGGTAGGGTTAGAAGTTAAAATAAAAAAAGAATAAGTTAAAAATTACTTCGAAAAGTTAGATGTCACCAGGGCCTGATGAAATGCAAGAAGTAACTTTTAAAAATCCAAAACCTAAAATAAATATAAGAAACTTATCTTAGAAATCACTTCCCCAGATTATAAATTACATTCACACACAGCAAGTTAGTGTACTCACCTCAGAATTCTCTCTGCAGACACAAATAAGCCCGCCAAAATCTGTTGAACTGTAAAAGCAGGTGAGGGCAAAAAGCAAATGTTTAAACAAGCACTCAGGAAACATGGGAGGGGCCTGGAAGAGAATGAAAGAAAAATGCTGTGAGTTTCTGCGTGTGTGTGTGTGTGTGTGTGTGTGTGTGTGTGTGTGTGGTTTGTATCCTACTCCATTCAGGTAAAGACTGGGAATGGCTGAGCCATTACAAACATTGAATCTATCTCCCCTTGTAAGTATTCTCACACTTCTTATCAAACTGTCTGTACTGGGCTATCTTGATTATCACTTCAAAAGTTTTTTTTTCTCTTACTTAATTGGCCTCTCAGAGTTGATAAGACAACTCTCACCTGTTTATGCTCTCTGTATGTGTGTATATATATCTCCTCAATATTTATTCCACTCTATATGCATCCGAAGAAGTGGGCTGTAGTCCACGAAATCTTATGCTCTAATAAATTTGTTAGTCTCTAAGGTGCCACAAGTACTCCTGTTCTTTTTGTGGATACTGACTAACACTGCTGCTACTCTGAAACCCATCCAGGTAGGAGTTTTATTCCCAAAATCCACAGGCTCCAAGATATCTACATTGGCAAAGAACAAGTTAAAATTTACTTAGAAAAGTTAGATGTCTGGAAGTCACCAGGGCCTGATGAAATGCATCCTAGAATACTCAAAGAGCTGATAAAGGAAGTAGCTGAGCCTTTAGCTATCATCTTTGAAAAGTCAGGGAAGTCGGGAGAGATACCAGAAGACTGAAAAAGGGCAAATATAGTGCCCATCTATAAAAAGGGAAATAAAAACAACCCAGGAAACTACAGACTAGTCAGTTTAACTTCTGTGCCAGGGAAAATAATGGAGCAAGTAATTAAGGAATTCATCTGGAAGATAATAAGGTGATAGGTAACAACCAGCATGGATTTGTAAAGAACAAATCAT
This sequence comes from Malaclemys terrapin pileata, assembly GCF_027887155.1. NCBI lineage: Eukaryota > Metazoa > Chordata > Testudines > Emydidae > Malaclemys > Malaclemys terrapin. The sequence goes on from NC_071524.1 coordinate 4,759,475, forward strand.
GTCCAACCAATCTGATAGCTTTCTTTGATAGTATATCAAGCCTTGTGGATAAGGGAGAAGCGGTGGATGTGGTATACCTAGATTTTAGTGAAGCATTTGATATGGTTTCACATGACCTTCTTATCAATAAACTAGGGAAATACAACCTAGTTGGGGCTACTATAAGGTGGGTGCATAACTGGCTGGATAAATGTCTTCAGATAGTAATTATTAATGGTTCACAATCATGCTGGAAGGGCATAGCAAGTGGGGTTCTGTAGGGGTCTCTATGTTGGCATAGAGAGTATGATTATTAAGTTTGCCAATGATACCAAGCTGGAGGAGTTGTAAGTGCTTTGCAGGATAGGGCTATAATTCAAAATGATCTGGATAAACTAGAGAAATCGTCTGATGTCAATAAGATGAAGATTAATAAGGACAAATGCAAAGTACGCCACTTGGGAAGGAACAATCAATTTCACACATACAGAATGGGAAGTGATTGTCTAGGAAGGAGTACTTCAGAAAGGGATCTAGGAGTCATAGTGGACCACAAGCTAAATATGAGTCAACAGTGTGACACTTTTGCAAAAAAAGCAAACATGATTCTGGGATGCATTAACAGGAGTGTTGTGAGCAAGACACGAAAGGTCATTCTACCGCGGTACGCTGCATTGATTAGTCCTCAATTGGAGGCACCACGTTTCAAGAAAGATGTGGAAAAATTGGAGAAGGTCCAGAGAAGAGCAACAAAAATGACAAAAGGCCTAGAAAACATGAGCTATGAGGGAAGACTGAAAGAATTGGGCTTGTTTAGTTTAGAAAAGAGAAGACTGAGTCAGGACATAACAGTTTTCAAGTATTTAAAAGGGTGTTACAAGGAGGAGGGAGAAAAATTGTTCTCCTTGGCCTCTGATGATAGGACAAGAAGCAATGGGCTTAAATTTAAGCAAGGGAGGTTTATGTTGGACATTAGGAAAAACTTCCTAACTGTCAGGGTGGTAAAACACTGGAATAAATTGCCAAGGGAGGTTGTGGAATCCTCGTCACTGAGAGCAGGTTGGATAGACATCTATCAGGGATGAAATGGTGCTTAGTGCTGCCATGAGGCAGGGGACTGGACTTGATGATCTCTCAAGGTCCCTTCCAGTTCTAGTTTTTTCTAGGATTTCTATGATCTGATACTCAAACTATTGTTAAAAATAAAAGTATTTTTTGTATTCTAAAGCTCTAAAGACACATGTCTAGTTCTCTCATCTCCACAGCTCTGTCAGAGCAAATTTCTGCCTTAAATGCTCTAATAAGAAAAGGTGAGCGTTTTTGGTTACAACTTGCCTGATTTAAAAAAAACAAAACAATAAAATAAAATACACCCAAAATGAAGTGCTTGCCTCTCCTTAACATTACGACACTGAACCCTACATTAAGTGACAAGGAAATTAGTGTCTATTGCTCTCCTCTACACACTCAGTAAGATACAGTTAATACAAATCAATCTTAGTCCAATCTCTGTATTTGCTCAAAACTCCTTTTGATCATATGCCACTGTTTTATGAACAAATTGCAATTTTTTCCACATCTTCAGTTATACAAACATCCCTATGATGCATCTAAGCTTTAACCTCAGTCATTCCAATGACTCCAGAAACAAGAAGTAACTTTAAAAAATCCAAAATCTATAGTAAATATAAGAAACTTATTTTAGAAATCACTTCCCTGGATTATAAATTACATTCACACACAGCAAATTTGTGTACTCACCTCAGAATTCTCTCTGCAGACACTAATAAGCCCGCCAAAATCCGTTGGACTGTAAAAGCAGGTGAGTGCAAAGAGCAAATGTATAAACAAGCACTCAGGAAACATGGGATGGGCCTGGAGGAGAATGAAAGAAAAATGGTGTGTGTGTGTGTAGATTGTATCCTACCTCATCCAGGTAGGAGTTTTATTTCCAGAATCCACAGGCCCCAACAGCTCTACATTGGCTTTCCAAAAAAAAGACCAAGTTAAAAATTACTTAGAAAAGTTACATGTCTGCAAGCCACCAGGGCCTGATGAAATGCATCCTAGAATACTCAAAGAGCTGATAGAGGAGGTATCTGAGACTGTAGCTATCATCTTTGAAAAGTCAGGGAAGTCGGGAGAGATACCAGAAGACTGGAAAAGGGCAAATATAGTGCACATCTATAAAAAGGGAAATAAGAACAACCCAGGAAACTATAGACCAGTCAGTTTAACTTCTGTGCCTGGGAAGATAATTAAGTAAATAATTAAGGAATTCATCTGCAAACATCTGGAAGATAATAAGGTGATAGGTAACAGCCAGCATGGATTTGTAAAGAACAAATCATGTCCAACCAATCTGATAGCTTTCTTTGATAGGATATCAAGCCTTGTTGATAACGGAGAAGCAGTGGATGTGTTATACCTAGATTTTAGTAAAGTGTTTGATATGGTTTCACATGACCTTCTTATCAATAAACTAGGGAAATACAACCTAGATGGGGCTACTATAAGGTGGGTGCATTACTGGCTGGATAAATGTCTTCAGATAGTAGTTATTAATGGTTCACAATCATGCTGAAAGGGCATAGCAAGTGGGGTTCTGCAGGGGTCTGTTTTGGGATATGATCTGTTCAATATCTTCATCAATGATTTAGATGTTGGCCTAGAGAGTAGGATTATTAAATTTGCCAATGAAACCAAGCTGGAGGAGTTGCAAGTGCTTTGGAGGATAGAGCTATAATTCAAAATGATCTGGAGAAACTAGAGAAATCGTCTGAGGTAAATAGGATGAAGTTTAATAAGGACAAATGCAAGTACTCCACTTGGGAAGGAACAATAAGTTTGACACATACAGAATGGGAAGTGATTGTCTAGGAAGGAGTACTGCAGAAAGAGATCTAGGAGTCATAGTGGATCACAAGCTAAATATGAGTTAACAGTGTTACACTGTTGCAAAAAAAAAAGCAAACATGATTCTGGGATGCATTAACATGAGTGTTGTGAGCAAGACATGAGAGGTCATTCTACTGCGGTACTCTGCATTGATTAGTCCTCAATTGGAGGCACCACGTTTCAAGAAAGATGTGGAAAAATTGGAGAAGGTCCAGAGAAGAGCAACAAAAAATGAAGAAAGGCCTAGAAAACATGAGCTATGAGGGAAGACTGAAAGAATTGGGCTTGTTTAGTTCAGAAAAGAGAAGACTGAGGCGGGACATGATAACAGTTTTCAAATATCTAAAAGGGTGTTACAAGGAGGAGGGAGAAAAATTGTTCTCCTTGGCCTCTGATGATAGGACAAGAAGCAATGGGCTTAAATTTAAGCAAGGGAGGTTTATGTTGGACATTAGGAAAAACTTCCTACCTGTCAGGGGTGGTGAAACACTGGAATAAATTGCCTAGGGAGGTTATGGAATCTCCATCACTGGAGGTATTTAAGAGCAGGTTGGACAGACGTCTATCAGGGATGATCTAGATGGTGCTTGGTCCTGCCGTGAGGGCAGGGGACTGGACTTGATGATCTCTCAAGGTCCCTTCCAGTTCTAGTTTTTTCTAGGATTTCTATGATCTGATACTCAAACTATTGTTAAAAATAAGTATTTTTCTTATTCGAAAGCTCTAAAGACTCATGTCTAGTTCTCTCATCTCCACAGCTCTGTCAGAGCAAATTTCTGCCTTCAAGCTCTAATAAGAGAAAGTGAGAGTTTTTGGTTACACTTGCCTCTTTTGAAAATAAATAAATAAATACAACACACCCAAAATGAAGTGCTTGCCTCTCCTTAGCATTGCAACACTGAACCCTACATTATGTGACCAGGAAATTAGTGTCTATTGCTCTCTTCTACACATTCAGCAAGATCCAGTTAAAACAGATCAATGTTAGTCCAATCTCAGTATTTGCCCAAAACTCCTTCTGATCATATGCCACTGTTTTGTGAATGAATTGCATTTTTCCCCATCTTCAGTTATAAAACATCCCTGTGATGCATCTAAACTTTAACTTCAGTCATTCCAATTACTCCAGAAACAAGAAGTAACTTAAAAATCCAAAATTTACAGTAAATATAAGAAACTTATTTTAGAAATCACTTCCCTGGATTATAAATTACATTCACACACAGCAAGTTAATGTACTTATCTCAGAGTTCTCTCTGCAGACACTAATAAGCCCGCCAAAATCCGTTCGACTGTAAAAGCAGGTGAGGGCAAAGAGCAAATGTATAAACAAGCACTCAGGAAACATGAGAGGGGCCTGGAGAAGAATGAAAGAAAAATTCTGTGTGTGTGTGTGTGTGTGTGTGTGTGTGTGGTTTGTATCCTACCCCATCCGGGTCAGAGTTTTATTCCCAGAATCCACAGTCCCCAAGATCTCTACATTGGTGTACGTTACTACAGAAAGTGCACGGCAATGATGAATTGTCTCAATGCACAATCTTCCCCATAAGGATAAAAACTAGCTAGCCCTCGAGATGGCTAAGCCTTGGCTTTCCAACCATGGAAATATCCCTACATCTATGGGCACTTTCACAGAGCTCAGGGCAGATGTTGAAGTGGCCGTATCCCTCCATACGGACACTTCAGCCCGGCATCCACAATGGTAGTCTGCCTCACTCAGGAACCTGTGTTGTGTCTCCCTGTTACGGGGCTGGGCTTACCAATTGAGTCCCCAGGTAACACTTTCCCCTGTCCCTAGCATCCGTTTCTGGTGGTTGGTCCATTCAAATAGCAGTCCCTCTTCCAGCAGATACCAACTCAGACTTCCAGGCAAGTCACCTTTGAAGCCCACCCCTTTTCCAGGTGAGGGATTCCAACGAAATATAGAAGTCTAAAATCCCCCCAAAAAAGAGCCTCCAGCTCACTCCTGGCCTCCATAGGCCTTACATCCTTGGCTCAGTGCCTTTATTCCCCTTATTTTTGGGGGATCTGAGGGTCATGCCACCCTCTTGCCTGACTGGTAGAGGATCCTTCATCTTCCCTCTCCTTTGAGTTCCAAACCGGGGCCCCACAAGTGGCAGTGAGATCAAGGAGTGCCCCAAAGCTGCCTTCTGGTCCGCTTCCTGCCTCTTACTTTCCCAGTCCAGGGTGCAGTGGAAGTGTCACAAACAATCCAGCACAAGATGGAAGGAAGTGTTCCCTAATCCTTAAAGACAAGCTAGTCACTCCTCTGGGGCCTGATGTAGCTGCTGTTTTCTGCTTTCTTCTTCTCAGCGGGGACTCCTGTTATACACTTACTCAGGAGTTCTCAGGGTAAGTTTGTCCTATCCTCTCTGCTGCCTTCTCCTGACACCCCTCCCCTGCATCACTCAGCTGTCTGGCTCTTTTTTCAAACTTCCCCTCCATCTACAACTGGTTCAGTTGGTGTGATGGAGCAAGGCCACCTGAGTCCAGAAGTGCTCCTTAACCCATCTGTCCTAGTGTGGGGTTTCTATACCTCCATCACACTCCCCTTCAGTGGCATGGGATGGGAGGAAGTAGGAATTTTGATCATTATTCACTCCTATTGGAATGTCTAGCTGAAATGTCATGAGTTTGCCAGAAGCATAATGGTACTCAAAATGTGTGTGTCCCAGCTCCACATCCTGCAGGCTGACACCCTGTTACATGCACCTCTGCAAACTCATATATTTCAAGGCCAGAAGGCACTGTTGAGATCATTTAGTCTGACCTGCATAAGAGGACAGAGAACCTCTCTCAGTCATTTTTGCATCAAGCTGATAACTTCTGGTTGAACTGTAGCATCTCTTTGAAAAAGACATGCTGTCCTATTTTACTGATGGCAAATTCACCACATCCCTAGGTAATTTGTTCCAAGTGTTAGCTACCCTCACTGTTGATATCATCCCCTTATTTCTACTCTGAATTTGTCCAGCTTCAGCTTCCAACCAGTAGCGCTCATGATTTTTTGATCCTAAATTAAAAAAACCCTCTCCTATCAGAAATCTTTTCCTCTAGAGGGGGGAGATGTGATGTGAATCCTGAGAAGTGTTATGAACTTCAGAGGTCTGTATTGAACAATGTGTTGGACAAGAATGGACTTTTGGAACAAACAGGGTCAAGTGGTTTGCCTGAGGAATCTTTAGGGAGAGGTAAATGCAAATTCCCCACCTCTGGGTATGCAAAAAAACAGCCTTTTGAAGTGACAACCTGAGGCAGGAAGCATTTTCTGCTGATTTCATGATCTGGAGACTTAGGATTGAAGACTCAAGTTGTATAAAGGAAAGATTAACCTATTCATGGATCTGCTAGTTCCAAGCTCAGGTTGTTGTGAACTTGTAACCATAGGAAAACTGCTGTATGCATTTTGAAATGCTGATCACCTACCGGAGCCTGAGGATGACGTTGGACTGCCCTCTAGTAAACTTGTTAGCCTGTTGGTAGGTTGTTTTAATATGTTTTCTCTTTAATGCTTTCACCCTTAGAATAAATGTGCTTGCTTAGAAGCAACTGTGTGTTATCTTGTGGCAGTGGGCAATTAGATCTTTTTGTAGCCTCTAGGAGAAAGCAAAGTGCAGATGCTGGCCTATTAAGGCAATCTGGCCTCCTACTGGGAATAACACAGTGTAGGTAGAAAAATGTGCAGCCTAAAAAAACTCTGGTCAAAAGGGAAACAGTTGAGGAGCTGTGCGCCTAGAATGGGTGTCCTAGAGGAAACATGGAGGGGGACTATAGGCACAGTTGCCCTGAACAGTGACATAGGGCCCTAGAATTTTTAGATGGGGGGGTTGAGAAAAGAAATAAAATAAATAAACAATGTTAATGTGAGCTGTACTCACATACTAAGGGTATATCTTCAATACAAAATGCTCCGATTTTACAGAAGTCGATTTTGGGGAATAGATTCTGTAAAGTCGAGTGCATGCATCCACACTAAGCACATTAATTCGGCAGTGTGCATCCATGGTACCGTGGCAAGCGTCGACTTTTGGAGCGGTGCACTGTGTTAGCTATCTCACAGTTCCCGCAGTCTCCACTGCCCATTGGAATTCTGGGTTGAGCTCCCAATGACTGATGGGGCCAAAAATTTGTCGTGGGTGGTTATGGGTAAATGTCATCGGTCAATCCTCCCTTCGTGAAAGCAACAGCAGACAATCATTTCGCACCCTTTTCCCTTGATTGTCCGGGCAGACACCATAGCATGGCAAGTATGGAGCCTGTTCAGCCTTTTTTCACTGTCACTGTATGTCTACTGATTGCTGCTGACAGACACGATACTGCAGCGCTACACAGCAGCATCCCCTTGCCTTTGCAAGTTAGCAAAGACGGTTACCAGCCATACTGTACCGTCTGCTGCTTTGCAAGTTGGCAAAGACGGTTACCAGTCATACTGTACCGTCTGCTGCTGTCATGGGTGCTCCTGGCTGGCCTCAGTGAGGTCGGTCGGGGGCGCCTGGACAAAAATGGGAATGACTCCCCAGGTCATTCTCTTCTTTAAGTTTTGTCTAATGGAGAGTCAGTCCTGCCTAGAATATCAGGCAAGCTTACTAAAGAACCACAGATGTAAGCGGCCGCTCCAGGTCAGAGCCCCAGACATCCCGCAGAAATAATGAGCTGCATGCCAGACTCTAGGGGGTGCCCCTACAACAACCCCACCCATTGCTTCCCTCCTTCCCCACCCCTCCCGGGCTACCCTGGCAGTTATCCCTCCATTTGTGTGATGAAGTAATAAAGAATGCATGAATTTGAAACAACACTGACTTTATTGCCTCTGCAAGCAGCAATCAAAGGGGGGAGGGGAGGGCTTACAGCGAAGTAGAGTGAACCACCATTCTGCACTTCCTCAGCCTATAGATGAAAATGGGAATCTGTGATAAGCACTCGGATAGACGCACAGGCAGGACTGAATCTCCATTTGTGTGTGGGCCTTTGGTTGACACTGGGAAAATATAAAATGTCCCAGGATCAGGGCCGGCTCTGGCTTTTTTGCCACCCTAGGCAAAAAAGCCTGCCCCCGCCCCCCCGGCGAGGAGCACGGCATGGGAGGGCGGCGAGCCCGGCCGCTGCCCCACTCTCCGCGATCCGGCCGAAGCGCCGGGGGAGAGCTGCGAGCCTGGCCAGGGCCCTGCTCTCCCCGGTGAGTGCCGCCCCCCTCCAGGTGCCACCCCAAGCACATGCTTCGAGGGCTGGTGCCTGGAGCCGGCCCTGCCCAGGATATGTACGTTGGGGGACAGTTTTAAACGTCAGCTTTATTTTTTTATTTGCAGCAAAATGTAGAGGTCTAAGTATCTGATTGTGAGCCCTGGAAGCAAGGGGTAGGCTGGGGTACGGTGCAACCGCGCGGTGGTGCCGACTGGGAGAGCAGCCTAAGGCAGAAGCCTCCAGATGGCATGATATTCCAGGTAGGACTGAATCTCCATTTCTCAAAACTTAAAGAGAGAATGACCTGAAGTCATTCCCATTTTTGTCCAGGTGCCCCCGACCGACCTCATCGAGGCCAGCCAGGAGTACCCATGTCTGCCCAGGCGCCCCCAACCGACCTCACTGAGGTCAGCCAGGAGCACCCACAGGACGACGACGACGGTTACCAGTCATACTGCACCATCTGCCGTCTGCAAGGCAGGGAAAGGGGATGCTGCTGTGTAGCGCTGCAGCACCGTGTCTGCCAGCAGCATCCAGTAGACATACGGTGACAGTGAAAACAGGCGAGAAATGATTTTTTCGCCTTTGCTTTCACGGGGGCGGGGAGGGGCTGACAACATGTACCCTGAACCACCTGTGACAATGTTTTTGACCCTTCAGGCATTGGGCGCTCAACCCAGAATTCAAATGGTTTTCGGAGAGTTTGGGACTGTGGGATAGCTACAGTCATCAGTCACCCCTCCCTCTATGAGCATCCATTTGATTCTTTGGCTTTCTGGTACGCTTGTCTCAGCTCCTTAAGTTTCACGCAGCACTGTGCTGAGTCCCTGTTGTGGCCTCTGTCCATCATGGCCTTGGAAATTTTTTCAAATGTTTTGGCATTTCGTCTTTTGGAACGGAGTTCTGATAGAACAGATTCATCTCCCCATACAGCGATCAGATCCAGTACCTCCCATACAGTCCATGCTGGAGCTCTTTTTTGATTCTGGGACTGCATGGTCACCTGTGCTGATCAGCGCTCCACGCTGGGCAAACAGGAAATGAAATTCAAAAGTTCACGGGGCTTTTCCTCTCTACCTGGCCAGTGCATCCGAGTTCAGATTGCTGTCCAGAGTGGTCACAATGGTGCACTGTGGGATAGCTCCCAGAGGCCAATACTGTTGAATTGTGTCCACACTAACCCTAATTCGAACCGGCAATGTCGATTTCAGTGCTACTGCCCTCGTCGAGGAGGAGTACAGAAATTGATTTTAAGAGCCCTTTATGTCGACAAAAATGGCTTTGTTGGGTGGACAGGTGCAGGGTTAATTTGATTTAATGCTGCTAAATTTGACCTAAACTCAAAGAGTAGACCAGGCCTAAGAGAGAAGCAGATATATGTTAAAGAGATGGAACCATTTCAAAAGATTCCAGAGGAACATAGATTTAGCCTTGAAGTTGATCAGAGGCAGGGATGTGTGTGAAAGAAGATATATTTTGACACATGGAGATCAGGGAGGGGATCACCCTATCAAGAGGTTGGGAAACTTGTAGCCCATAAAGCTTGCCTTTATTATAGTCGCTGACTTGCCTTTATTATACTGTGCTTTTAGTATATTCAGTAGCAATGCAAGGAACCTACAGGCCTGTAGGCTGTAATACATTGGCTTCAGCAATCACCATAAGTCTTGAAGCCTATGAATTTTGTCACAGGTAAATGATCTAATGGTCACCCTTAAGTTTTCGGGAACTGGGAATAGAGTTGATGGGGAATTTTGTCCATAATGACATTGTGACAGGTTTGGCCACAGAGATCCCCTTGAGACTGTCACTTGATGTGCGGGGGTATCACTGAAAACAACCCTCCTGCCAGAATGGGGGCCCCTCCACTCCTGTCTTGCTGAGCCAGACACTCCAGTCAGCTCCAGCACAGTCCCAGAAGTTGGGCCACGCCCCTCTGCAGTTCACAGAAACTGAGATTCATTCAGCCCAAGGGGCTTCTCAATTAACAGGGACTTTCCCAGCGCCCAGTGTTCAGCCTTTCTGGGAGCCTGAACCCCAAATAAATCCATTTTACTCTGTAAAAAGCTTATACAGGGTAAATTCATAAAAAGTCCACCCTCTATAACACTAATAGAGAGATATGAACAGCTATTTGCCTCCCCCAGGTACCAGTTACTTACTCTGGGCTTATTAATAAACACAAATTATTTTATTAAGTATAAAAAGTAGGATTTAAGTGGTTTCAAGTAATAACAGACAGAACAAAGTAAGCCACAAAGCAAAATAAAATAAAACACACAAGGCTAAGATGATTACACTAAGAAATTAGTTACACATGTTAACTTTTCACCCAAGTTATTATTTCAGGTAAAATCCTTCTCAGGTCAGATGCCTCTTCTGACCTGGGTTCAGCCTGTTCTCACCCACACCTGTGGTTACAGTTCTTTTGTTTCCAGGTGCTTGCAGGTTTCTCTGTGAGGCAGGGAGGCCCTCTCTTAAGCCAGCTGAAGACTCCTATTGTTTGCTTCCCCCACTTTATATCGAACTTCCCTAAGGCGGGAAACCTTTGTGTGAAATCCACCCCCCCTCTGGAAAAGTACCAGCTTCAAGATGGATTTCAGTACCAGGTGATATGGTCACATATCTGTGAAAGACTCCAATCTCCATCCTTCCTGAGTTGGCCCACAGCTACACAGGAAGGTTTGCAAGTAAACAAAGCCATTCACAACTCATTGTTTCTGAAGCACCCTTAATGACCGTTTCTTAATCTGTCTACATCAGTAATACAAGTTTATATCTTATATTTCTAACATCAGATATAAGAATGATACATGCATACAAATAGGAAAATCAAATTAATCACATTATAACTTTTCCAATGGTATGTTACACGAGACCTTTTGAATAAAGCACATTCCAGCAATGTTATTTTCATAAGCATATTTTCATAAATCATATGGAGTGCAACATCACACCCTCCTCCTGAACTTACTGCCAAGTCTTGGACACTGTCCATGGTGGAGGCAGTACATGTAAAATTCCTGTTTGTCTCTGGTTACACGCCTTCCCAGTGCCTTTAAACCCTATAATGTCATTCATAGGTGTTCTTACAAAGTTCTGCGTTCCTGGTTGCCTGAAAACATGTATGGGTGTAATATTGCTAGCAGAATGCAGATAGCAATATCTGTTAAAGTGTAGGTGTCTTGGCATTCAGCCTCCAATGCCATGAGGCAATGTGCCTCAGTTTCCCCTTCCACACAGCAGTTTGGGTCTGATACGCTCTTGCCGCTGTTGTTATGCAGACAAAACTACACAGGATCGTTTCAGGGGGCAAGAAAAAGATGCCACATTTATTATGATAACACAATTTGATTTATGACCAATAACTAATACCTAATACCTATACGCACACACACATCCACACACACACATACACATCCATCAGATGTTCTGCAGCTGCTGTATAGTTACCAGTCCTGAACATAGCTTGAGTTCATGGCTTGAGTTTGCAGCTTGGGTTCGTAGCTTGTGGCGGCTAACTGGCCAGGAAAGCCGGGCACAAGGATGAGCTGGGTCTCTGTTGGGCATATACTGATGCCCTTCCATGTTGGCAGCAGAATATTACCCTCCAAAGTCTTCCATCTCACCCATTCTTTTTGTAGGCTTTCGTTTGAATCCAGAGTCTATAGGTCTTGCTGTGTCACCCTGCATCTGGGTTCGGTGATTGATCACCCATCAATTGCAGATGTGTCTTTCAGCCTGGGACCTGGTTTTGATCTTCCTTCTATTGTACCTTTGTTCTTTTCTTTTTAGGGTGGACTCTTTTTACTTTGTTAGGGTTGTTATCTGCATCTTCAGACGTTGGTGTTTGAACTCTATTTCATCAGGACAGGCTGGGGCTGGAGGTTGATTCCATCATCCATACATACCTCATTCACACATCTAAACTAAACTAATAAGATTACAGCGTTTGCAAAAATGAAGGTTGCAGCAAGCTTTTACAAAATGGAGTAAGCATTTTAAAATGGGGTTTGAATTACAGTATGGCAAACAGTGAACAGAAGTTACAATGCTGAAACAGTGCAAGTCTCAGCGATTTAAGCAGGAATTGGATTGATAGTGAAACTTACAAGAGCAACTGGCTGAACAGCTATGGCTCTCAACAAGCATCTTAATTGTCAATTAGCCAGTTATTGGGGTAAATGGTTTTATGAATGAATGTTGTTTCATTCATAAAACTTTACTTATGAAGTTACATTAATAAAGTGAACAATTAAAAACAATTTCATTTATCTGGTCTACACTGTGCCAAGCTCCAAGCCTGTTTACAGGTATTAACTTAAAAGCATCATGCTTGTGGGACTGTCTTGTTACCATCCCTAGCATGTACAAAAGTTTTTTTGCCAAAATCAGATATGTTACCCATTTTCACAGGGCTTACCATTAGCTTCAATTCCTTTGTCTTCACACAGTTTAGCTTGCCCAGTGTCTATTGCATTTCCCATTCCCTTTTTATACCATGGTAGGTGTTTAGGGTGACCAGATAGCAACTGTGAAAAAATGGGATGGGGGTGAGGGATAATAGGCGCCTATAAAAGAAAAAGTCCCCAAAAATGGGACTGTCCCTTTAAAAATGGGACATCTGGTCACCCTGTAGGTGTTCAGACACAGATTCTCCTGTCTCCTTGGTGAAGGCTCTCAATTCAGGTATGTGTTTAGGGTTTTGGCAAGGAAAGGGTGCATTGCAACCAAGCCTGCCCTTGGCCCCCCTCTCTGCTTGTGGAGCTTCCCAAATGCAAAGTTTTCCCTCCTCCTGCCTGGAAGACACAGCGTTAGTTTTTACAAGCATAGCAGGAACAACAATATTTCCCCTTGTGACTGAAAATCACTGCTGCTGCCACTGCAAACCCTTCACAGGGTTACAGTCTGTCCAGTTGCGCAGAACACACCATGTGTTAGCCCTAGGGTTACAGGGGAACATGCCACAGCTGAAGGCCCATTTCTGTAGATGGAGTAACAGTCAGGTTAGACCTCACATGCAGGGGCCATAACCAGAGAAGGGGGGAGACTGGGCTTTGAGCTAATAGCAGCCAACACAACTTAGAGCAGTCTGCACACTGCTCTAAATTGTATCAAGATGACCCCAGGATTGGGGGATCACATAGGTGGCTTAACACCCCATTGGCAAGTCCCTTTCTTGTGTCACACGCATCACTCCTTGCCCCCAACTCAGGATCTGAGCCTATCATGCTAAAAATTATGAATCTGAATTTGCTCTGACTTCCATGGGTGTAAATCACTGTTTTGCTTTACCACAGCAGCTGGGACATACTGGCCCACAGCTTTTATAGGCAAATGAGCATCAACTGATTGTCATAGATCACTCTGCAGGTGAAGCAGGTAAAGGGTAATAGGCTAATCAGCATCTGGTTAGCACATCACTGGTGTCTTATTAGGAATCTAGTTCACCTAATCTTTAAACATAAAAAAGGGTTAAAATGACTAAATAATTCATATTTTTTCTCTTGGGAACTATTTTTCATAGTAGAAGGATCAGTTGCATGATTAATAAAGTTAATTTCAAAAATAAAATGAATGTGCCAAACTCCACTAAGAACAACCCATAACCTGAGAGTGAATTCATTGACTTCTGGTTGTGAATATTGTGAAAAAAACATTTTTTTCATCAGAAAATTCTGATTAATCAAAAACAAAACTTTTAATGGGAAAGGGATGATTCTGCAAAAAATATCACTGGGGAAAAAAATTCAGGTGTGTGTGTGTCCCAGAATAGCCACCATGTTATGACACTTGTCTGGGATGTAGGACACCCAGGCCCAAAAGGGGCAGAGCAAGGTCTCGAACCCCACCAAGAGGGTATTGACTATTCTGGAGGTTTCTGTCTCATTTTTCATGAAACATTTGGATAAGTCTCAGATTCATCCCATTGTTACACAAATGCCAAAACCGCACATTTTTGTGTGGGATGGAAATCCATTTTCCAGCCAGCTTGGCTCTTGGCGCACTGCTTGGGTATTTGTGAACAAGCAGCATTCACTTTCAGATCACACCCAGGTCATACATTAATAGGCCAATGGATGCACACATCATGTTTGTGGGAATGATGATAATGCTCTGAAAGTGAATACTAAAAACATCCATTTAAACACAGATGCTGAGGGGACTTAATGCAACACTGACTTTGATTTGTTTGTAGAAATCATCAGATATTGCAGAGACAGATGCTGCGATTCTGTGACATCTTTGGTGAAAGTGATGAAGAGTTTATAGATGAGGAAGATCATCATGACTTACAAACTGCAGCCGCTAACTTTGCCTCTGACTTCCAGAGTTAAAATATACTGTGTGAATCTGGGAACCAGCCCCAGATGGGATTAGGGCTAAAAAAAAAAAGAAGAGAAAATGGGAACAAATGCATAGAAAACCCCAGGAGTCTGTGATCAAATGAGGGGGAAAAGTGAAGATGTCCCTAGTCCTGCTTTAAATTGGGCCAGATTCCCCAATACACTCCAGCTGCTTCACACTGCACTAGTGTCCCAAAGCTGCCACAATTAACTAGACGGTTAAACTAGTTCACAGCTGTTCAGTATCACAGATTGGTGCAAAGCACTCAAACAGCACTGGTGAATCTGGCCCATGATTCTGCAGAAAAATATGACATGATGGTGGTTTTACCCTAGTTGTGGAAGGGGTTTTATTGGGGCCCTTTACATTGTTGAGCTGTGGTTGGGCGGTTTAAAGAAGCTAGCTTCTTTGTAACCTGCTTGTGAAAAGAAACAAACCCACTACCTTAGGCCACCTTCTTTCATTAAACCCAATGAGTTTGTACAAGAGGTACCAAGAGCTGGTCTACACTGGGAACTTACGGGGCTTAGCTGTGTCTCTCACAGGGTGTGAGAATCCACATCCCCTGGGAGACGTGGCTACACTGACCCATTAGCCCTCAGTGTAGACAGTGTTACATTACTGGAATTCTTTCATCAACCTAGCTGCTGCCTCTTAGGGAGGTGCATTACCTACGCCCATGGGAGAACCCCTAATGTCAACAAGATAGAATCTACACTGCCACTGGAGCACTGAAGCTGCACTGTTTCAAAGTGTAGACATGTCCTAAAGCTGTGAATTTAAGTGGATTAGCTAAACGGCATTAAACTCCAGTGTGGATAGGTCTACACTGATGCAGCTGTGTCACTGGAGTGCTTTAATGAAGACACTCTAAGCCAAAAGGAGAGAGCTTCTCCCATTGATTTACGTAATCCACGTCCCTGACAGGTGGTAGCTATGTCAGCGGGAGAAGCTCTCCCATCGAAATAAGACTGTCTACACAGGGGTGTTAAGGTCAGTATAACTACATGGCTCAGCGGTATGGATTTTTCACACTCCTGTGAGATGTAGTTAGACAGACATAGGTCTGTTGTGGAGACCAGACCTCAGAATTAAAGTGGCCTTAATTCAGTTTAGCTTAATTCACTGTGAGTGAAATCCCAGGAGAATTCTGTCTTGGTAGGAAGTGTCAGGAAGATTGGATAACTTTATGGGACAGGGGTGTGGGTAAAATTTGGTTTAAACTAGAAATCTACCTTCAGTCTAATATTGGTCCAGACACTGCTTTTTCATAATACAGTAGAATACAGTCCCAACTTACGGTTATTAATGAGATATCCAAGTCATCTGTCTTTTATTATAGAGGAAGATGCAGAAATTAGCAATGAGATTCTTGTTATTTTGCCTCCGAGGTGAAGTTGCCAATAAGGAACATTTGTGCCAATATGGTGTTTTCTTCTTTTTAACACCTGCATCAAATGCCCCAGAAATACTGTGATTTTGAGAGGCTAGACAAATAATGTATTGGACAAAAGTCACAAGCAAAAAAAAAGAAACAGTAGGAAACAAAAACATTTTACTGCAAAATATGTAAAGACAGCATGACAATGTAATTTAAAAAATATACAGCTTTTTTACATCAAAATACATTCATGAAAACCTTGATTTCAGTTATATCAGTATAAAATCAGCATCAGTGTCATGTTATATTTATTCCTCTTTAATTGAACAAATTCTCATTGTTATTTCCTTGTGTGAATTTTTTAAAAATGGATAAACCTCTCCTGAGAATGAACAATCGTTAAATGAGATAAACACAGACATGTCAGGTACATTGAAAAAAGTCACCTGCCCCTCTTGGCAACTAAGGTAAATTCCGATTTTCTTGGGCTCTTTCTGCACCATGACCTGGGTCCATGGGTCCGTTTTTGCCCAACAGTCTCTCCCACTCAGACCCAGAGCCCAGAATCCCTCTTTTGGGTACAGGGAAAGTTTTTCTTTTCTCTGTATTGATTTTCTGGCCACTCCCAGGTCCCAGTCATTGCTGTGCCCAACATTCACCTCCCAGTAGTGCTTTCCAGAGGAGAATCCTTCAGAGCCCAACACACAGACAGTCAAATCAAATCTCTATGTACTGCTAACACAACTTTGTACTGCTAACAAGGCAAATTCAGGGTGAATGGTCCATAATTAACATGACGGGATGGGAGGATCACTTCTTATAATGACTCCAGCCATCTTCTTGTCAACTGTTTGAAATGAGAAACATCCCCCACCCTTCCCCGCACCCTGATTGAATTAGCCTAATTAGCTTTTAATGTGCTGTATATTTAGACCTGCCTCCTGTATTTTGCACTCCATACATCTGAAGAAGTGGGTCATAGCCAAAGAAAGCTTATGCTCTAATACATTTGTTAGTCTTTAAGGTGCCACAAGACTCCTCCTTGTTTTTGCTGAAACAGATTAACATGGCTACCACTCTGAAACTTTTCTTTCTTGAGTAGCATAAAGAAAGGCCATAGATAGTGAAGACTGCTCATAGGTTAGTCAATCTGTGGACTAGTCCCATGCCCTTCCCCCGAGATAGTAGAAAGAGAAGATTCTATTCTTGTTTGAATACATTTAACAAGAAGCTTCATGGCTAATTAGCAAAAAAGGCGCATATGACACTCTATGCTCTTATTTTGGCCTCTTTCATGACTGTCAAATTGTGGCTTTTGATCCATTTTATAGACTCTTCTGAAAGAACTCCCAATTTTCATTCACACTTTTCTGTTTAACTTTTTTTTTTCAGTCAATATTATATTTTCCCGCATCTTTGAGAAATTAGCCCTTTTGAAGTCTAAACTATATGTATATTTGGTTGGGAATTCTTTCTGTTTCCCCATCCTCAATGTGGTCAGGTGTTAATCACAAGTGCCTAGACAACCAGTTCAGTGATTAATTCATCATTTCCCACCCCACTGTATATTTTAGAAATGCTGATGGTGTTCATGACAGTCTGCACAGGACTTCCAGCAGTGGAATGTAACTGGCAAGAAGTCAAACAGACTTACTGAGGAATAGATGTAAATACAGTTGCTCTGTGAAAAAAAGACAACTTTTGCTAATGGATAAGGAGGGAGAGGGGAAATCTTACCTGCTTGAGAATGATCTTCTTTCGTTTCTGAATGTGGAGAAGAAAACAACATTTTTCATTGACTAATCATATTTGTATTTCTCAGGTCTACACACAGACACACACACATGCACATGCACAAACTCATCTTCCCATTGCCCAATCCCACAACCGTTGATGCTAATGGAAAACATCTTTTAACTTTAATGGGTGCAAGACTGAGACTAGAGTGTCTGTCTATTGAAAACACCACTCTGCAGCTTACCATCTTCAGACTGAAATGTAAGTATCATTTCTCTGAACTGTGTTTCCTCATTTAAAAGAGGAGAATTAACCCAACTAACCACAAATGAAAACTAAACTATACCAGGTATCAGATGTGGAGAAAGACAGAGCAATTTTGATAAGATTAGTATTAGAAATTGTAATGTGTCCAGAATTCAATAAACGACTAAAAAGAGATCAGAGTAAGTAGAAAAATGATCTGACACAGTTTCATCTAAAACAAATGAGCAATTGTTGGATCAGAGTCCATTCTCAAGATCTCATAATGGTTCACTTAAAATTTATATTGATTCCATTGGGAAGTTGGAGTGTGGGAAAAACATCACACAGTAAGGTACATGGTCTACTTACAGAGGAACCAGATTTTGCATTTTGTAGGAATTTCCAGGATTTTAAACTTACTTTTGTTTCAAAAGAGAACACACATACACAGAGAATTTTGCAATTCCCTGCAACATTTTTCGGTCAATCAAAACATTTTGTTTTTACAAAATTTAAACATTTTTTCCCAATTTTGAAAATAAAAAATCAAAAGGTTCCATTTCAATATAGTCAAAAGGAAAGCTAGAATATTATTGAAATAATTTCTTGCTTGCTTGCCTGCCCCCAAACAGTTCTTTTTAGAAATAGACATGTTCCCATGGAAAGTTTTTGACCAGCCCTCAGTCTAGTAGTGAATACACTGGACCAGAAGGGACAATATTTGGGTTCTATTTCCTGCTCTACCAAACATTTCTG
Organism: Malaclemys terrapin pileata; assembly: GCF_027887155.1. Lineage (NCBI taxonomy): Eukaryota > Metazoa > Chordata > Testudines > Emydidae > Malaclemys > Malaclemys terrapin. The sequence goes on from NC_071524.1 coordinate 4,778,001, forward strand.
TGTGACTATCAGCATTTCGTTTGTCAGGGAATTGTGAAACAGCCTCCTCTGGATCCTCTGCACCGGATGTGGGTTCCCAGTTTTGTGGAAGCTCTTTGGGAAGATTATATCAGCCCCATCCTTGAGGCAGGGGTGTAGGGAGTCTCTGCCTGGCCTTGACTATTACTGCAGAGGCACAGCTTTAGCATCTCTGTCTTACTGCACCTCCCATCCAGAGCTTTCTTCTACAGAAGATATTTTCAGTTCATGGACTTCCTGGATGTTTCTTCTATTATCCCCAACTGCACTTGAAACTCTTCCCTTCTGGCCCTTTTTGCAAAGAGCTGGTGAAGTCTCAGCTACGCAATGCACCACCAGGGATGTGGAGTCCCCTACATGGCCCCTCCTCCTCCCAGCCCTGAGGAACGATAACTTTCCTGATGCAGTTGGGGCTCTTAGAACCCAAGCAGGGAATGCAAGCTTTGTTTTTTGGATGTAACAATTCAGTCAACTAGGCTAACTCACCCGTTTCCTCCTGCAGGTCTTCTACAAAAATGGGGAGAAGAAGAAAAGAATTCAGTGTATGTACATTTAGTTACAAATTGAAGAGGGTGAATTAAATCCTTTCCTTCCTGAGTAGCATAAATATTGCCCAGGGTGAGTGAGGAGCACAGGGCCTTCACAGACTATTCAATCTGTGGGCTAGTCTCATGCCTGTCCCCCTAAAAGCAGAAGGACAAGATTTTATCCTTATTAGAAAAAATTTAACAAGAAGCTTCATGGCCACAACTAATTAGCAAAAGAGTCAAATATGACACATGCTGGTCCTCTGCTAATATGGGATCTATTAACAAAGGAGCAGTAATACTATTTATAGCATGATCTACATTTCATTTCAGCTTCAGTGCAGAGTCCTGTCCATTTGTACAATTCCTTTCATACTGTGAAAACAACAAGGAGTCTGGTGGCACCTTAGGGTATGTCTACACTACGAAATTAGGTAGAATTTATAGAAGCCGGTTTTATAGAAATCGGTTGTATACAGCCGATTGTGTGTGTCCCCACATAAAATGCTCTAAGTGCTCTAGTCGGCGGACTGCGTCCACAGTACTGAGGCTAGCGTCGAGTTCCAGAGCATTGCACTATGGGTAGCTATCCCACAGTTCCCGCAGTCTTCACCGCCTATTGGAATTCTGGGTTGAGATCCCAATGCCTGAATGATGCAAAACAGTGTCGTGGGGGGTTCTGGGTACATGTCGTCAGGCACCTCCCCCTCCGTCAGAGCAACAGCAGACAATCGATTCGCGCCTTTTTACCTGGGTTACCTGTGCAGACAACATACCACGCCAAGCATGAAGCCCACTCAGCTCAGCTCAGCTCACCGTCACCATATGTCCTCTGGGTGCCGGCAGACGTGGTACTGCATTGCTACACAACAGCAGCTAATTGCCTTTTGGTAGAAAATGGTATATTACGACTGGTATCCATCATCATCGAACTGCAGTGGCTGTCAATCATGGGCACCTGGGCAGTCTCGACGATGATGGCTATCAGTTGTAGTATGCTATTTTCTGCTAAGCACCCAGAAGATGCCGAGGGCTATCAGTCATGCTGCACTGTCGTCTGCCAGCTTAAGATGTAAAAAATAGATTTGTTCTGTATTCATTTGCTTCCCCCTCCCTCCATGAAATCAACGGCCTGCCAAACCCAGGGTTTTGAGTTTAATCTTTGGGGGGGGGGCATTCTGTGTGACAGTTGTTTGTGTTTCTCCCTGATGCACAGCCACCTTTGTTGATTTTAATTCCCTGTACCTGTACTCCATGTCATCACTCGCCCCTCCCTCCCTCCCTCCTTCCCTCTGTCCATCAGATACTAGTTTCAGGCTTTTTTTCAGACCAGACGCCATAGCACTGGGATCATGGAGCCCGCTCAGATCACCGCGGCAATTATGAGCACTATGAACACCACGCACATTGTCCTGGAGTATATGCAGAGCCAGGACATGCCAAAGCAAAACCAGGACCAGCCGAGGAGGCGATTGAAGCACGGTGACGAGAGTGATAAGGAAATTGATATGGACATAGACCTCTCACAAAGTACAGGCCCCAGCAGTGTGCAAATCATGGTGTTACTGGGGCAGGTTCATGCCGTGGAATGCCAATTCTGAGCCCGGGAAACAAGCACAGACTTGTGGGACCGCATCGTGCTGCAGGTGTGGGACGATTCCCAGTGGCTGCGAAACTTTCGCATGCGTAAGGGCACTTTCATGGAACTTTGTGACTTGCTTTCCCCTGCCCTGAAGCGCCAGAATACCAGGATGAGAGCAGCCCTCACAGTTGAGAAGCGAGTGACCATAGCCCTGTGGAAGCTTGCAACGCCAGACAGCTACCCATCAGTTGGGAATCAATTTGGAGTGGGCAAATCTACTGTGGGGGCTGCTGTGATCCAAGTTGCCAGGGCAATGAAAGACCTGGTGATATCAAGGGTAGTGACTCTGGGAAACGTGCAGGACATAGTGGATGGCTTTGCTGCAATGGGATTCCCAAACTGTGGTGGGGCGATAGACGGAACCCATATCCCTATCTTGGCACCGGAGCACCAAGCCACCGAGTACATAAACCGCAAGGGGTACTTTTCAATGCTGCTGCAAGCCCTGGTGGATCACAAGGGACGTTTCACCAACATCAACGTGGGATGGCCGGGAAAGGTACATGATGCTTGCGTCTTCAGGCACTCTGCTCTGTTTTGAAAGCTGGAGGAAGGGACTTTCTTCCCGGACCAGAAAATAACCGTTGGGGATGTTGAAATACCTATCGTGATCCTTGGGGATCCAGCCTACCCCTTAATGCCATGGCTCATGAAGCCGTACACAGGCAGCCTGGACAGTAGTCAGGACCTGTTCAACTACAGGCTGAGCAAGTGCCGAATGGTGGTGGAATGTGCATTTGGATGTTTAAAAGCGCGCTGGCACAGCTTACTGACTCGCTCAGACCTCAGCGAAAAGAATATCCCCATTGTTATTGCTGCTTGCTGTGGCTCCACAATATCTGTGAGAGTAAGGGGGAGACATTTATGGCGGGGTGGGAGGTTGAGGCACATCGCCTGGCCGCTGATTACGCACAGCCAAATACCAGTGCGGTTAGAAGAGTACAGCAGGGCGCGGTGTGCATCAGAGAAGCTTTGAAAACAAGTTTTGTGACTGGCCAGGCTATGGTGTGAAACTTCTGTTTGTTTCTCCTTAATGAACCCTCCGCCCCACCCCCCCACCCGGTTCACTCTACTTCCCTGTAAACCAAAAACCCCACCCTATCCTCCTCTCCCCCTTCGAGAACCGCTTGCAGAGGCAATAAATTCATTGTTACTTCACATTCATGCATTCTTTATTAATTCATCACACAACTAGGGGGATAATTGCCAAGGTAGCCCGGGATGGGTGGGGGAGGAGGGAAGGAAAAGGACACACTGCAATTTAAAACTTTAACTCTTATTGAAGGCCAGCCTTCCGATGCTCGGGCAATCATCTGGGGTGGAGTGACTGGGTGGCCGGAGGCCCCCCTACCGTGTTCTTCGGCATCTGGGTGAGGAGGCTATGGAACTTGGGGAGGAGGGCTGTTGGTTACACAGGGGCTGTAGCGGCAGTCTCTGCTCCTGCTGCCTTTCCTGCAGCTCAACCATACACTGGAGCATATCAGTTTGATGCTCCAGCAGCTGGAGCATCGGCTCTTGCCTTCTGTCTGCAAGCTGACACCACCTATCATCTTCAGCCCGCCACTTGCTCTGTTCATCCCGTGATTCAGCCTGCCACCTCTCCTCTCGTTCATACTGTGCTTTTCTGTAGTCTGACATTGACTGACTCCACGCATTCTGCTGTGCTCTGTCAGCGTGGGAGGACATCTGGAGCTCCGTGAACATGTCGTCCCGAGTCCGCCGTTTTCTCCTTCTAATCTTCATTAGCCTCTGTGAAGGAGAAACATTTGCAGCTGGTGGAGGAGAAGGGAGAGGTGGTTAAAAAAGACACATTTTAGAGAACAATGGGTACACTTTTTCACGTTAAATTTTGCTGTTCATATTACACAGCACATGTGCTTTCGTTACAAGGTCGCATTTTTCCTCTTATATTGAGGGCCTGCCGGTTTGGTGTGAGAGATCACTCACGCAGTGCCAGGCAACAGATTTCGGCTTGCAGGCAGCCATGGTAAGCCACAGTCTTTTGGCTTTTTTCACCTTCTTAACATGTGGGAATGGTTTCAAACAGTAGTGCCCTCATTTCCCATAACAAGCACCCGTTGGGTTGGCCATTTAAAATGGGTTTGCAATGTAAAAGGAGGGGCTGCGGTTCCTGGGTTAACATGCAGCACAAACCCAACTAACTCCCCTCCCCCCCCACACACCCAATTCTCTGGGATGATCACTTCACCCCTCCCCCCCACCGCGTGGCTAACAGCGGGGAACATTTCTGGTCAGCCAAGCAGGAATGGGCACCTCTGAATGTCCCCTTAATAAAATCACCCCATTTCAACCAGGTGACCGTGAATGATATCACTCTCCTGAGGATAACAAAGAGTGATAAGGAATGGATGTTGTCTGCATGCCAGCAAACACCGGGACCATACGCTGCCATGTTTTGTTATGCAATGATTCCAGACTACGTGCTACTGGCCTGGCATGGTAGTGTCCTACCATGGCGGACGGGATAAGGCAGCCCTCCCCAGAAGCCTTTTGCAAAGGCCTTGGGAGTACATGAAGGAGAGCTTTCTGGAGATGTCCCTGGAGGATTTCCGCTCCATCCCCATACACATTAACAGACTTTTCCAGTAGCTGTACTGGCCGCGATTGCCAGAGCAAATTAATCATTAAACATGCTTGCTTTTAAACCATGTGTAATATTTACAAAGGTACACTCACCAGAGGTCCCCGGTGTGCCCTCAGTGTCTGGGAGCACGCCTTGGGTGAGTTCAGGGGTTATTGGTTCCAGGTCCAGGGTGCTAAACATATCCTGGCTGTTGGGGAAACTGGTTTCTCCGCTTCCTTGCTGCTGTGAGCTATCCACATTATCTTCATCCTCCTCTTCCTCGTACCCTGAACCCTCTTCCCTGTGTGTTTCTCCAGTGAAGGAGTCATAGCACACGGTTGGGGTAGTGGTGGCTGCACCCCCTAGCATGGCATGCAGCTCCACGTAGAAGCGGCATGTTTGCATCTGTGCCCCGGACCTTCCATTTGCCTCTCTGGCTTTGTGGTAGGCTTGCCTTAGCTCCTTAATTTTCACGCGGCACTGCTGTGCGTCCCTGTTATGGACTCTGTCCTTCATGGCCTTGGAGACCTTTTCTAATATTTTGCCATTTATTTTACTGCTACCGAGTTCAGCTAGAACTGATTTATCTCCCCATATGGCGAGCAGATCCCGTACCTGCTGTTTGGTCCATGCTGGAGCTCTTTTGCGATCCTGAGACTCCATCACGGTTACCTGTGCTGATGAGCTCTGCATGGTGACCTATACTCTCCACGCTGGACAAACAGGAAATGAAATTCAAACATTCGCGGGGCTTTTCCTGTCTACCTGGTCAGTGCATCTGAGTTGAGAGTGCTGTCCAGAGCGGTCACAATGAAGCACTGTGGGATAGCTCCCGGAGGCCAATAACATCAAATTCCGTCCACACTACCCCAATTCCGACCCGCTCAGGCCGATTTTGTCGCTAATCCCTCGTCAAAGGTGGACTAAAGAAACCGGTTTAAAGGGCCCCCTAAGTCGAAAGAAAGGGCTTCGTCGTGTGAACGTGTCCAGGCTTAATTCGATTTAACGATGCTAAAGTCGACCTAAACTCATAGTGTAGACCAGGCCTTAGAGACTAACAGATTTATTTGGGCATAAGCTTTTGTGGGTAAAAACCTCACTTCTTCAGATGCAAGTGAGGTTTTTACCCACAAAAGCTTATGCCCAAATAAATCTGTTAGTCTCTAAGGTGCCACCAGACTCCTTGTTGTTTTTGTAGATACAGATTAACACGGCTATCCCCCGAAACTTGACTTTCATACTGTGGTTTTTGTTTTGTTTTTTTGTTTTGCAGGAAGGTTGAGCAGCACTGGTCAGATATAGCAAATGCTCAAATATGCTATTGATGAGGAAAGCAAAGGAAACTGTTCCATCAAAAGTGGGAGGGAAAGGAAGTTTAATAATTGAAGGGTTAAAATCCATGTGCATTTTATATAACAACCTGGTATACGGATTGTGCCAGCTCTTTTCCAGACCCAAAATCCAGAGTATGGTTAAGAGACCAGAGGCCTAGCTAATAGTGATCAGCTAAGAGAAAGCAGGGGTAAACAAGGTAACATTGCCTTTGCTAAGATATGCTTGGTCAGTAGAAATGCCAGATGTTGAAGCAATAACTGAATAATTATGTTTCATCCAATGCTTCAAATTGAACAAAGGATCCCTGTTCCTATTGTGTTTCTCCTGAAGGGAAAACAGTCTTCCCACAGATCCAACCTTGAGTTTATGAAAATTGGCACGTCAGTATAAAGATATGGCATCCTTCCACCTCCCTTCCCAGGGACCAATGCCCTGCCTTAAGACATAAAGGAGACAATCTGTATTATCATGTTTCTTTGCTTTGACCCCTAGGAATGTACCTGTTGGACAATCAAAGGAGTTGCTCCATTCCTATGGACCCCAAATCAGAATTCAACATATGTATTTTATGCTAATAACATTTTATCAAAGTATTAATTAAATGTTAACTTGCTAACTTGAGACCATGGGCGGAGACATTATGTAACCTTTTAACCATTGGCTACTGTGCTATCTTGTCTTGCTGCAAAACCTATCCCGGGGTGTGGAACTGCCTACCCTGTCACTTTCCCCCGCCCCTGGAAAATCTATATATTCCATTGTAATCAATTGATTGACAGTGTCTCTGAGCCTAATAAGCCAGGTGACACTCCGCCAGCACTGTGTGTAATAAACTCCTATGCTTGACCTCTACACGGTGTGGATTTATGTCTTTCAATAATCAATCAGTTTTCTTTTCATTCTACAAGAGTCCTACATATTAGTACCCCACATGGAAGAAAAAGGATATAAACTTACGAATTCTCTTCTCCAAGTTCCCTTAAAATAAAATAAAAATGTATTTAATGATAACAATAGCACCTTTTGTAATAATATGGCCAAAAATGAAGGTAACTAATAGTTAAAATATCGAAAGCTGTATTGTCTTTATTGGAGGAAGCAAGTGAGGCAATGAACACCATAGATTTTAAGGTCAGAAGAGACCATTCTTATGATCTATCACACAGCCCAGAAATCTTCACCAAAATATTTCCTCTTTGTATTACAGGAGATATGTAGGAAAAACATCCAATTTTGATTTAAAAATTACTACTTATGGACAATCTTCCATGACTCTTTGTAAATTGTTCCAATGGCTAATTACCCTCAATATTAAAAATGTACACCTTTTTTCAGTCTAAATTTCTCTAACTTCACTCCCAGCCATTGGATCTTGTTAGACCTTTCTCTGCTAGAGCCCATTATCATATATTTGTTCTCCACATATGTACTTTTAAACTTTGATTAAGACACCCTTCACTTTGTTAAGCTAAATAGATTGAGATCTGGAGTCTATTAATATACGGCATGTTTTCCACTATTTTAATAATTCTCATGGTTCTTCTCTGACACCCTGTCCAATTTATCAACTGGGCTCACCAGAACTGGACACCATTTTCCAAATACAAAGCTAATATAACCTCCCTAGTTCTACCTATGACTATCCCCATGCCCTGTTGCCAAGTGCCTAGCCAATCCTCACCTACTAAGGGGGCTTTGTGAACTCCAGGGAAAAGGGTACAGCCCTGCTGAGACAGAAATTGCACCTAGTCCCATCACAATGTGTGTGGGATAGGTCCAGCCATCTGTCAGGAAAGCTGAGTGGATTGCTGAACTGCACCACCCTTGGGAGTCCAGGTGGGATTGTGCCTCAAGGGGAGATTCTAGGCATGGAGGTGACAGCACCCTCAGCACCCTGCTGCTAGGGGCAGGGGAGGCCAGGATGCTTTTCTTGCAGAAAAGCACAGAACATGAGACCTGGCTTCCAGCAGACTTTTAGGCTTTGCTTTGAATCCAGGATGCTCTTCACTCTGCTATGTGAGGAGAGAACCTCTTTCATCAGTGGAGGATGCAGTGAAAGGCCCCTGAAGTTCCAATCAGAAGTTTCTCATCCAAGGGATGCTTTCTCCCTTCATTATCAAGAGTTCCCCTTCATGGCATGGTATTAAACCACTCTGTGAGCTTTAAGACTTAGGGAGGGTTGCTTGGTGCAATCTAGAACTCTGTGGAACATTTCCCAGATAAAAGCCCATTCTGTGTAATCATCTCAGAAATCAAAGAAAACTCAGCCTTGCCATCTAGCCATTGCTTTGCAAAAGGAGACACATCCTCTCGCGTTGACAGTCTGACATCCCAGCCTTAGAATCATATCAGGGTTGGAAGGGACCTCAGGAGGTCATCTAGTCCAAACTCCTGCTCAAAGCAGGACCCATGCCTTGACCAATCAGAGAGACAACCTGCCAGTTAACCATACCCAGACTCTCCTCAGTCCCAATTACAAAACTCATGAACTTCCTGCTCCCTGCAAAAGTTTCTGACCCCTCAGCAGTTAATGAAACCCTGTCTCATCCACTTCCCTCATGTTAGGGGGCTTGTTTCTTCACCCTCTCACTTCCCTGGTCCTTCTTGCATGAACAGAGAGCAACAATACCCGAAGTCCACAAACAATTCAATGTTTATTGGGGTGAACTTCCAGCAAGCATGATTCCAGTTTCCTTCCTCAATGTCCCCTTTCCCAGCTCTGACACCACAGAGTCTTGCCTGTCTCCCTGTTCCTGAGTTGAGCTGCAAAGAAAAAAACCCAAAAAAACACTTTTCAATACATGCACTTAATGTTATCAAATTAGGGGCCTGATCCTTCTCCTAGTGTAGCCAATGCAAGTCTTCCTATTGAATTGATTGAAGGAATGGTCAAGTCTTGGATTCAGTAATGCTAGTTATTTTGTTTGTTTGTTTTTCTGAAACACCTACTCCGCCTCTATATAATTGAGTAACTGAATGGAACTTTAATAATGGCTCTTTGAAATTGTTTTGTGGAATAAAACAAAGAGGAATAGGGTCAAAGTCACCACACACACTCACAAAAGTCATTTTGAAATAAAAAAATCAGACTGTTCCAATTTAATTTGGAGGAAATAGAAAGATTTGACTCTACTGAAATGGTTTTGTCTCCTTTTTTTAACCCATCCCCAAAATATTTTTCCTGAAATACACACATTCCCATGGAAAGTTTCTGCCAACACCTTCATCTAGTAGTGAATATACTGGACCAGAACCTAGAATAGAGAGGTTCTATTTCCTGCTCTAGTAAACGTTCCTGAGTGGCCATCACCTTTGGAGGAGGTTTGTCATAGAGACTCCTCTGGGTCCTCTCCACAGGACATGAGCTCCCAGTTTTAAGGCAATTGATTGGGGAAGACAATTCTCCCTCCGTCCCTGAGGCATGCGGTGGAGTGTCTGCATGGCCTCAGCTACTACAAGGTCAGGCACAGCACTAGCAACTCAGTCCTGCCACACTCACCATACAGAGCTTTTTCATTCAGTGGAAATGTTCTGTTCCTGGAGTACGTGGATGTTTTCACTCACATGCCGACTGCCATTGAACCCCTACCCCTCTGACTTTCTTTGCAAAGTGCTAGTGAGATTACACCTCCATGTTATACCATGACTCTAGAGTCACCTACAGATACTCCCCTCTTTCCAAACCCATGGGCTGAGCAATGAGAGCATACCTGCTGCAGATGGTGCTCTTGGAAACCACACAGTGTCATCAGGGCTTGATCTTTGGACTGTACTATTTGGTAAACTAGGCACACTCACCTGTTTCTCCCTGGAGTGCCTCTGCAAAGGAAAAATGGGGAGGAGAAGAAAAGAGTTCAGTGTTTGTCCATGGACTTACAAATTGAAGATGGTGAATGAGAGCCTGTCTTTCTTGAGTAGCATAAATATTAGCCAGGGGTAGTGAGGGGCACAGAGCCTTCACTAACTATTCAGTAAAAAGAAGAACAGGAGTACTTGTGGCACCTTAGAGACTAAGGTGCCACAAGTACTCCTGTTCTTCTTTTTGCGGATACAGACTAACACGGCTGCTACTCTGATAACTATTCAGTGTGTTGGCTGGTTCCATGCCTGTCTACCTAGATAGTGGAAAGATAAGATTCTATTCTTGCTTAACATGGCCACAACTAATTACTAAAAGAAGTGAATATCACACTCAGTGCTCCTCTGTTGGTCTGTTTTGCTGCCCCACATGATTGTGTAATTGTGTAACCCTTCTGCCCATCTAAGTTGGCAGCAACAAGGGCTGGGTTCTGTATCTAGGGGTTCCATTTCAATAACGCAATGCAAAACCGGCTCGAGCCCCCACCCAGTGACCTGGGACAATTACATACCACCCCCTGGGTGCCTCTAAGAGGCAATACTTTCCCTCTCGCAAGCACGAAGTCCGAGTGTAACAGAAAATGTTTAATAACATGAGGTAAACGACATCAGCATTAAATTGGAAAAACACCACAAACAGGATTCATAACACAAACCATGAGCAAAAAACCCACCCCAGCAAATTGGGCTGTGTCTTTTCCCTTTGGTTCTTGAATCCAGCAACCCAAAAATCACCCAGAGTCCCCAAAGTCTAACACCCCCAAAGTCTCTTGGGTCCAGCAACCACCCAAAGTCTCTGTCCCTGGTCAGTGCAGCCCCAGAGTAAAAGGGGGGGAGCACGCAGGGTGTTAAGGGGCACCTTACGTGATCCAAGGCCGGCTGGCCATCTCTCCGTGGGGTTCCGCCACAGCCTTCACCACGAGCCAGTCCACTTCCTGCCATCCCACAAACTGCTCCGCTCTACAAGCTGCTCCACTCCGCTCACCAACCTGTGAGCCGCTCCAGCCATCCCCGCAAACAGCTCCACTCGCAGTTCCTTGGGCTGCTCCAACTGGCCCCGCAAGGCTCCATGCAGCTCACTGCTCCTCCAGTCATCCCCACAAATTGCTCCGCCAGCTGTTTAGCAATATAGCTTCAGGCTCCCCCACTAGTTAACAGCACTCAGTGATCTCAGCTCTTAATAACTTTAGCTCTTTTGTGATTTTAGCTCTTAGCAATTTCAGCTCATAGTAGTGGAGCCCCACTGCTAGTGCACCATTGGCCCAAAGTGAATTCAGCTCAGCAGCCTGTAACTAGACTCCTAATGGAATCAAAATTAGCTCTGACATTCAACAGTGGAGATAGCGCAATTGGTGTTTCAAACCCTCAGAGGGTACCCATCCCCCCAGGTCCAGGTCCAGGTCCAGGTCCAGGTCCAGGTCCAGGTCCAGGTCCAGGTCCAGGTCCAGGTCCAGGTCCAGGTCCAGGTCCAGGTCCAGGTCCAGGTCCAGGTCCAGGTCCTACCCCCTGCCATCCTCTCTCAATTCACTGGGTTTTGTAACCCATGCCCCTTGTCAAGCAAGTGCTATTTAGGTAATGGTGAAGGACTCACTCAGTCCTTCTGTCATACAACAGTTCCACTGGCCTTGATTCACAGAATTAGGGTAACAAAACTTTATTCTTCCTGCCCCAATAACAGAGAAAACTGGGGATCCCACACCAGCCAAAGTAACCACTTTGAGTTGCTGTTGTTTCATGCCAGGCGAGTGGGTGTGCCTATGCAAACCAGATCAGCCCCTGGAGTTCTTTTCCACACTCGCCATAATTCACCACCAGATGTCAGGGTAGAGCTCATACTGACTCTGCTTAGAATTGAATGGAACTTTAACAATGTCTCCTTGGATTTGCCGTGTGAAAGAGGCACAGGGACTACACATGTTTCATGAAGTGGTAACATTTCCCTCATCTACATGACCATAACTGATAGAAAGTGGCTGCAGACTTACTGATTTGCTTCGGCAGAACATCTGAACAAGAAATGTTGCAATGACATCAAAATGGTTATTTTTCAAACTTGGAAAAATGTACTTTTATTTCTCTGCTAAAGCTTTCATGACACTCTTTGTCACACTAAATGTGTAGTTTGGGGGAGTAATTGGGAAAAGCAGAATCTAAAAGCTGTTTTTTTACATGGATCGTGAGAGGTGGGGCCATTCTGATTTTGTGCAGATTTGAGTTCTATAGTCTTAGTCCAGCTCCCACACAGGTTCATATTCTGTCTCACACGTGGAATGTAAGTGTCAGTGAGGATCTTGGTCACAGAGGGAGAAGTGTTTCTAAGATTAGAAGATGAGATCTTATGGGAAGCTTTGAATGTTAATGCAGAGATCTTGAATTGGACTCCACATTCAATGGGAAGCAAGTCTTTACTCTGTTCCTACTAGCCATAATGTAGGTATGAGCCTTCGAGTCCAAGGCTGCAGACTGAATAAATTCTGTATTTGACACACTGTTTTCAATGGGATTACATAAACAGGTAACGATACCTCACAGAACTGACAGTTTGCAGCCTGCTGATGTATAATGGATTATGTAGGGAGTAGTACTGGGATTTATAAATACAGGATATAGATCATACTTCTGGGAAATAAAAACAGAGTAATACTGCTTAGAAATCCACAAAAACTCACCAATTTGCCTCTGCAGTTCCTCTGCAAAAGAATAAATGTTATCAGTCACCACTTGCAGATTTGTTGTTTTGAATGTGGGGAGAAAAAAGAACAGAACAGTCATGTACCTCATTTACTAACATCATGAACAGCATGAATTAGCCATGTTCAGTATGGCTCATTCCGTCAACTAAATATTTACTCCAATATTTATCTAATTGTGTATTTCACCACATCCTGCTGTCTCTGCTGCTCTCAGCCCTACACCACAGATTATCTCCCATTTATTACATACCATCTAATCTATACATGTGTGCAATGTAACACTTCAAAATCTTCTGACAAAAACCTGCCAGCACAGGCCAGATTTCTGAAGATCTGAGGATTAACTGAGCTGAAAAAGGAGCACACAATTAAAAATTCACATTCCCTGGCTGAAGCAACTTTTTGCAGCTAGCATAAGAATTAATCAGCCTCTCCTTCAGATGCGGTCTGTCAGTGGTTACATCTCCATAGTTAAAGTTATGGGTGTAGCTGAAGCATGGGCAACATTGAGGGCAGCCTGGGCTGGCCACCCTGGATATGTACCCACAGGGTCCAGGTGGATTTGTACATGGGGAGCCTAGCCCATGAAGCTACACGCACTGCCTGTGCTACCCCAGCAACTCTACTTTTTTGACCATCCTAGCCAGATAAGACCTAGCGTGAGTATGTCGACATGACCCGGGAATCACTCATCTAACTCCAAGAGTAGATGCGGCCACTGTGGCAGAGATTTGATCCTTGCTGATGGAAGCAGAAAGGAAATCCTACCTGCTTCAGGAAACTCTTCTTTCTAAATGAGGACAAGAAACACGGAATAATTTTCATTAATTAAATGTGGAGTTCCTTTTTGTCTTTAAGACACACAAATATTGGACTAAAATTCTCCCCAAGATGTTCAGACCCCCCTCCCCTTGGCCACGGGATGTAGAGAAAATACGTAACTGAGCGATTGCTGGAACTCCCAGAAGCTGATTTCCCCCCATTGTACAGGATGATCTGGTTCAGAGTTGCCAAGAGTCCACATGGGACAGGGCAGGATGCTATTATAACCCTACAGAGTTACCACCTAGCTGTGGGGGATGGGTGAAGGAATCTAGAAATATTCAAGACCAGATTTTCCAAAGCGCTTCGTATAATAATTTTAGGGACTTAGAAACAACAACTGAGGTTCATTTTCTAAAGTGTCAGCACCAGCAGCAGCCACAGGGACACCTGGCCAGTGTCTGAAAAAGGTTCAGCACCCAACATGCTGAGCTCCATTGAAAACCCAGGCACTGAAAAGAAGTTTCCAAGGATCTCCTCTGGTTTTCCTGCAGAGACTGTATGTGCCCAGATTTGGGGGAAACTATTTCCGCGCATCTCTGAGACGGGGTGTGGGGTGTCTGCATGGCCTCAGCTATTTCAACCCAGGCACAGATCTAGCAGCATTGTCTGGCTGCATTCCTCATCCAGAGCCAATATGCTCCATTCTTGGAGCTTGCACATGAGATTGTGCTCATTGCACACTGCCCTTTAGTCTCTCCCCTCTGCACTGGTTTGCAGACAGCTGGCAAGGTCTCAGCTCAGTGATGCACAAGGGATCCCTCGGCATGGTCCCTCCACTTCCCAGACTGCCTGAGAAGTGCTAATATAATACACCTCTACCTCGATATAACGCTGTCCTCGGGAGCCAAATATCTTACCGCGTTATAGGTGAAACCGCGTAATATTGAACTTGCGGAGAGCGGAGAGCACTGAATAAATGTTGTTGTCAGGCACCACAAAATACTAAAATCACCTAACTAACTATAAAAACTACCCTAAAACCTAACCAGACTACAGGTAATACCATAGACAGCTATTAAAAACTATTTACTAAGTGAAAATCTTGGCGACACAGTGTGACGCACAGAGAAAATAGCATACACAACTATGAGGCATAGTGCATACTCTGACTAAGTTGCTGGTGGAAAGAAGGAACTGGGGTGGGGGGTGCTTTGAGGTGTACAGCGCCCACATGTGAATCTCAGGGATTCTGTCCCTCCCCGCAGGCTCAGACAGCAGGGAGTAGGCCACATTTGCCATGCTGCCTGGTACGTGTGAGCAGTGTGGGGAGATGCAAGGGTCTGCCTGGAGCTGCTTTATTTCCTGCTATGGGTGTGGAAAATAATGGACTCTTGGGACCCCTTTCCCTATGAGAGACAGCCAGGAAAATGGGAGAGAGAGAGGGAAAATGGCTCCTCTCCCCAAATATCCAAGCAATGAGAGTTGGGACATCAGCAAGGGTGAACATGGGTCTTCACTCACCTAATACCTTCCTCACTGCAGCTGGAAAAAAAGAAGCCATCATTTATTACAGCCTTTTAAACTCTAGTTCAGTGTTTTCCCTGGTAACTTACATTAACAATTACCCAGTAAATTATTTACATTCTGAAACATCTCTGATGACTTAAGTTAAGGAAGAGCTAGAGAAATTGATAGCTCGATAGCTGGAAAAATTTAAGGTTTGGATGATTAATCATCGCTGAGGGATATTTATGTGGAATTGGAAAAAAAGTGTGGCACTAAAGGGACTTTAAGGTCCAGGTAAGGGACTGCAGGACTGTATGCCTGACCGAGCCCTTCTTCCATATAGGGGGAGAGAAACCTGGCCTATTACAGCTCAGGCACAGCTCTAGAAACTTCATCCTGCTGCACCCCCCACCCAGAGCTCTGTGATGCACAGGATAAATTCAGTTTATGCGGTTTGCATATTTGCTCAGGCTTAGACTTCCCTTGATCCTCGTGCCTCTGCGTTGCTCTGCAGAAAGCTAGTGAGGGCTCAGCTCCATGTTATACGAGGGCTGTAGAGACTCCCAGCTTGGATCCTTCTCTTCCAGTCCACCAGCCTGTGTAAATATAACATCCCTGCTGCTGCTGGCGCTGTCTGAACCCATGATGAGATTATAGGGTTTGGCTCTTTGACTGTCAGTGTCTGGTGAGCTAGATAAACTCACCCGTTTCCTCTTCAAGTTGCTCTGCAAAAATATAATGGAGAGAAGGAGAACAAAAATTCAGTCTCTTCCCATTTCTGTACAAACTGAGGAGATGGAATGGGATCCTTTTAAATACCATAAAAACTGGTTTGTAAACATCACAGAGCCTTCATCGGCCATTCAATCCATAGAACTAGTATTTCATGCCCATTTGCTTATGTAGAAGAAAGAGTAGATTTTATTTATTTTTTTCAAAATGATAATTTTGCCTAGAATCTTCATGTTTACCATTAATTAGCAATGGGGCTAAATACAGAGTCACAGATTCCAAAGCTGGAAGGAACCATTCTGATTATCTAGTCTGACCTCCTGTACAACACAGACCAGAGAATTGCCCTGAAATAATTCCCGTTTCATAGAATCATAGAATCATAGAATATCAGAGTTGGAAGGGACCTCAAGAGGTCATCTAGTCCAACCCCCTGCTCAAAGCAGGACCAATTCCCACCTAAATCATCCCAGCCAGGGCTTTGTCAAGCCGGGCCTTAAAAACCTCCAAGGAAGGAGACTCCACCACCTCCCTAGGTAACGCATTCCAGTGTTTCACCACCCTCCTAGTGAAATAGTTTTTCCTGATATCCAACCTGGACCTCCCCCACTGCAACTTGAGACCATTGCTCCTTGTTCTGTCATCTGCCACCACTGAGAACAGCCGAGCTCCATCCTCTTTGGAACCCCCCTTCAGGTAGTTGAAGGCTGCTATCAAATCCCCCCTCATTCTTCTCTTCTGGAGACTAAACAATCCCAGTTCTCTCAGCCTCTCCTCATAAGTCATGTGCTCCAGACCCCTAATCATTTTTGTTGCCCTCCGCTGGACTCTTTCCAATTTTTCCACATCCTTCTTGTAGTGTGGGGACCAAAACTGGACACAGTATTCCAGATGAGGCCTCACCAATGTCGAATAAAGGGGAACGATCACGTTCCTCGATCTGCTGGCAATGCCCCTACTTATACAGCCCAAAATGCCGTTAGCCTTCTTGGCAAAAAGAGCACACTGTTGACTCATATCCAGCTTCTCGTCCACTGTGACCCCTAGGTCCTTTTCAGCAGAACTGCTACCTAGCCATTCGGTCCCTAGTCTGTAGCAGTGCATGGGATTCTTCCGTCCTAAGTGCAGGACTCTGCACTTGTCCTTGTTGAACCTCATCAGGTTTTTTTCTGCCCAATCCTCTAATTTGTCTAGGTCCCTCTGTATCCGATCCCTACCCTCTAGTGTATCTACCATGCCTCCTAGTTTAGTGTCATCTGCAAACTTGCTGAGAGTGCAGTCCACACCATCCTCCAGATCATTAATAAAGATATTAAACAAAACCGGCCCCAGGACCGACCCTTGGGGCACTCCACTTGAAACCGGCTGCCAACTAGACATGGAGCCATTGATCACTACCCGTTGAGCCCGATGATCTAGCCAGCTTTCTATCCACCTTACAGTCCATTCATCCAGCCCATACTTCTTTAACTTGGTGGCAAGAATACTGTGGGAGACAGTATCAAAAGCTTTGCTAAAGTCAAGAAATAACACATCCACTGCTTTCCCCTCATCCACAGAGCCAGTTATCTCATCATAGAAGGCAATTAGGTTAGTCAGGCACGACTTCCCCTTCGTGAATCCACGCTGACTGTTCCTGATCACTTTCCTCTCCTCTAAATGTTTCATAATTGATTCCTTGAGGACCTGCTCCATGATTTTTCCAGGGACTGAGGTGAGGCTGACTGGCCTGTAGTTCCCCGGATCCTCCTTCTTCCCTTTTTTAAAGATGGGCACTACATTAGCCTTTTTCCAGTCATCTGGGACC
Organism: Malaclemys terrapin pileata; assembly: GCF_027887155.1. Taxonomy (NCBI): domain Eukaryota; kingdom Metazoa; phylum Chordata; order Testudines; family Emydidae; genus Malaclemys; species Malaclemys terrapin. Next base: position 4,795,468 of record NC_071524.1, read on the forward strand.
TCCCCTGATCGCCATGAGTTTTCAAAAATAATGGCTAATGGCTCTGCAATCTCACCCGCCAACTCCTTTAGCACCCTCGGATGCAGCGCATCCGGCCCCATGGACTTGTGCACGTCCAGTTTTTCTAAATAGTCCCGAACCACTTCTTTCTCCACAGAGGGTTGGTCACCTTCTCCCCATGCTGTACTGCCCAGTGCAGCAATCTGGGAGCTGACCTTGTGCGTGAAGACAGAGGCAAAAAAATCATTGAGTACATTAGCTTTTTCCACATCCTCGGTCACTAGGTTGCCTCCCTCATTCAGTAAGGGGCCCACACTTTCCTTGATTTTCTTCTTGTTGCTAACATACCTGAAGAAACCCTTCTTGTTACTCTTAACATCTCTTGCTAACTGCAACTCCAAGTGTGATTTGGCCTTCCTGATTTCACTCCTGCATGCCTGAGCAATATTTTTATACTCCTCCCTGGTCATTTGTCCAATCTTCCACTCCTTATAAGCCTCTTTTTTGCGTTTAAGATCAGCAAGGATTTCACTGTTTAGCCAAGCTGGTCGCCTGCCATATTTACTATTCTTTCTACACATCGGGATGGTTTGTTCCTGCAACCTCAATAAGGATTCTTTAAAATACAGCCAGCTCTCCTGGACCCCTTTGCCCTTCATGTTATTCTCCCAGGGGATCCTGCCCATCTGTTCCCTGAGGGAGTCAAAGTCTGCTTTTCTGAAGTCCAGGGTCCGTATTCTGCTGCTCTCCTTTCTTCCTTGTGTCAGGATCCTGAACTCGACCATCTCATGGTCACTGCCTCCCAGGTTCCCATCCACTTTTGCTTCCCCTACTAGTTCTTCCCTGTTTGTGAGCAGCAGGTCAAGAAAAGCTTTGCCCCTAGTTGGTTCCTCCAGCACTTGCACCAGGAAATTGTCCCCTACACTTTCCAAAAATTTCCTGGATTGCCTGTGCACCGCTGTATTGCTCTCCCAGCAGATATCAGGGTGATTAAAGTCTCCCATGAGAACCAGGGCCTGTGATCTAGCAACTTCTGCTAGTTGCCAGAAGAAAGCCTCGTCCACCTCATCCCCCTGGTCTGGTGGTCTATAGCAGACTCCAACCACGACATCACCCTTGTTGCTCACAGTTCTCAACTTTATCCAGAGACTCTCAGGTTTTTCTGCAGTATCATACCGGAGCTCTGAGCAGTCATACTCCTCTCTTACATACAACGCAACTCCCCCACCTTTTCTGCCCTGCCTGTCCTTCCTGAACAGTTTATATCCATCCATGACAGTACTCCAGTCATGTGAGTTATGCCACCAAGTCTCTGTTATTCCAATCACATCATAGTTCCCTGACTGTGCCAGGACTTCCAGTTCTCCCTGCTTGTTTCCCAGGCTTCTTGCATTTGTGTATAGGCACTTAAGATAACTCAACGATCGTCCCTCTTTCTCAGCATGAGACAGGAGTCCTCCCCTGTTGCGCTCTCCTGCTTGTGCTTCCTCCCAGGATCCCATTTCCCCACTTACCTCAGGGCTTTGGTCTCCTTCCCCCGGTGAACCTAGTTTAAAGCCCTCCTCACTAGGTTAGCCAGCCTGCTGGCGAAGATGCTCTTCCCTCTCTTCGTTAGGTGGAGCCCGTCTCTGCCTAGCACTCCTTCTTCTTGGAACACCATCCCATGGTCGAAGAATCCAAAGCCTTCTCTCCGACACCACCTGCGTAGCCATTCGTTGACTTCCACGATTCGACGGTCTCTACCCCGGCCTTTTCCTTGCACAGGGAGGATGGACGAGAACACCACTTGCGCCTCAAACTCCTTTATCCTTCTTCCCAGAGCCACGTAGTCTGCAGTGATCCGCTCAAGGTCATTCTTGGCAGTATCATTGGTGCCCACGTGGAGAAGCAGGAAGGGGTAGCGATCCGAGGGCTTGATGAGTCTCGGCAGTCTCTCCGTCACATCGTGTATCCTAGCTCCTGGCAAGCAGCAGACCTCTCGGTTTTCCCGGTCAGGGCGGCAGATAGATGACTCAGTCCCCCTGAGGAGGGAGTCCCCGACCACCACCACCCTCCTCCTCCTCTTGGGAGTGGTGGTCGTGGAACCCCCATCCCTAGGACAGTGCATCTTTTGCCTTCCAATCGGTGGAGTCTCCTTCTGCTCCCTTCCCTCAGATGGGCCATCTAGTCCACTCTCCGCATTAGCACCTGTAGAGAGAACATGGAAACGATTCCTCACCTGTATCTCCATTGCTGGAGCATGGACGCTCCTCTTTCTTCTTCTGGAGGTCACATGCTGCCAAACCTCCTCACAATCCTTCTGTCCCTGCTGCGCCTGCTCTGAATCTTCAGAACATTGTGGCCGTAGAAGCATCTCCTGACGTCTGTCCAGGAAATCTTCATTTTCCCTTATGCAACGCAGAGTCGAAACTTGTTTCTCCAGCCCTCGAACCTTCTCCTCCAATATGGAGACCAGCTTGCACTTTGTGCAGACAAAGTCGCTTCTGTCCTGCGGAAGAAAGACAAACATGGCACAACCTGTGCAGGTTACAACAGCTGATCGCTCACCTTCCATATCTCCGTCCTCTTAAGCACTTCCTCAACTGTTGCAGGAACTACTCGGAGAAACCTGCAGATGAAAGCCTCAGTGCGCTCTCCCCATGCGAGCTCCCAGGCAAACTCCCGCTGTTAGCCTCTGCTGTTCGCCGCTCAGCTGGTTCGCTGCTGACTGCCCTTATATACCAGTCAGGCCCACTCAAGGCTCAGCTGGAACAAAGCACTCCCAATTCACACTTTTCAAACAAACAAGCAAGCAATCAAGCACACGGTCAAACTGACCAACTGTCCCAGCAGCAGACACTCAGATACTCACCAACACAGCCCCCCTAATGCAGCACTTAGCGTACCTCCTCTCGGACAGCTCCCAGGCAAACTCCCGCTGTTAGCCTCTGCTGTTCGCCGCTCAGCTGGTTCGCTGCTGACTGCCCTTATATACCAGTCAGGCCCACTCAAGGCCCAGCTGGAACAAAGCACTCCCAATTCACACTTTTCAAACAAACAAGCAAGCAATCAAGCACACGGTCAAACTGACCAACTGTCCCAGCAGCAGACACTCAGATACTCACCAACACAGCCCCCCTAATGCAGCACTTAGCGTACCTCCTCTCGGACAGCTCCCAGGCAAACTCCCGCTGTTAGCCTCTGCTGTTCGCCGCTCAGCTGGTTCGCTGCTGACTGCCCTTATATACCAGTCAGGCCCACTCAAGGCCCAGCTGGAACAAAGCACTCCCAATTCACACTTTTCAAACAAACAAGCAAGCAATCAAGCACACGGTCAAACTGACCAACTGTCCCAGCAGCAGACACTCAGATACTCACCAACACAGCCCCCCTAATGCAGCACTTAGCGTACCTCCTCTCGGACAGCTCCCAGGCAAACTCCCGCTGTTAGCCTCTGCTGTTCGCCGCCGCTTTGAATTAAAGCAGATCTTTTAAAGAATCACAAATTTAAAGAATGACATTTAAATTTGGTTCTTCCTAGTATTTCCTTTTAACACACTTTGTTGCGAAGGGATGAGTATCAGATAGATTTCATCTTTATTTAAGGGTACAGAAAGTAGAGAGCAATCATTAAAGGTGGGATTTCCAAAATACCCTACAGAAATTTGGCACCCAATTCAGTGTGATTTGGGTACCTAACTCCCTTTGGAAATCCCAGCCTAAAGCATTGCTCCCCAAATACAAATGCAGGTCTAGATCCTGAGCTCTAAGTTGCTGCTAAACAAGGAGGGGAGGGAGGTTAGGAATTCTCCTTTCCCATCAAAGCCTAATTTTGCAATATGCACATCACCTATAGATAGGGAAAATGCAGGGCTGCAACATTCCAGGGGGAATGCTGGGAAAAGGGCTGACCAAAAATTTTCCATCAAAACCTTTCACAGAAAAATAACAAAAAAACAAAAACTATTTCACAGAAAGAGTCAGCTTTCCTATAAATGTTCTGATTTTTCACCAGAGTGGGGAAAATATGAAAACAGAATATTTTTATCAAAACCCAAAGTTTTCCCAGTTTTCAGACGAAAATATCCAGCCTTCAGAAGCTTTTGGCTGAAATATTTGTTTTTTAGAATTTTGACTTTTTGACAAAAAGTCAAAATTTTCTGCTAAAAAATTCCCTGGAAATGAAATGTTTTTTTTTGCTTTCACAGAAATTTTCTGCTGAGGGGAGAAAACAAATCTGACTGGCTGGGAGCAATTCTGATTCAGGATGGTGGATTGGTCAAGCACACCGAACTACACTCCTCCAAGGGGTGCGGCCTATTCCCCTCTGAATGACTGGCCAGCTGGTTTACAAATGGGCAGGACCATGGCAGGGGTAGAACCACCGCTGTGAAGACAGTGCTCAGTTTCTAATGTCTGTAATAGTGCTGAGCAAATTATGTACAGAAGGTAATATGTTTGTATCTTTTTCTATTGGTGAATAATCTGTGAGCATTTCTCACTTTTCTCAAAACTATTCGCTAGTCGGTTATTTTCTGAATAATTGCAGCTATTGACTTTGAGTAATTAACATTTGAAATTTGAGCTGCGCTGGTTAGAACTGTTTGGAAGGATATGTATTCTGTCTAGCCCTTGATTGGAGCCCCAATTCAGCAGCCCATCCCTATTCAGCAAAGCACTAGAGTCCACTAATGTCAAAGAGAATGAAGTATATTCTTAAACTTTGCTGAAGAGGGACGGCCTTTGCTGCATTGTGCCCTGATGATCGTATCACTTGGCATAAGGTTTCTGGTGTGAATATTTGCATTTACTCATTCACATATTACCTGCTGTACATTCACAATTTACTTTCCACAAATATTCTGTCATCTTTCCTTCAAATGTGTTATTTCCGCTAGTATTCCTGCTAGTAAATTATTCCACTAGATACCTGATGAAAGTGGAAATAAAATGGACACAATCACAGCCCCACTTTATTCATTTTTTATTGAAGTTAATATTTCATGAAAAAAAATATTGGTGCATTTGACTTGCCCTAGTTTTTACTTAGTTCACTTCACTGGGAGTTTGCCTGGGTCAGAACCTCAGGGTTTATGAAGTATCTGTTTCTGTCTTTGGACTATCTTTTACTATCCCCTCCCCCCTTTTCTGATTCTATATTAATGAATCAACATCTTCCCTTTCTTCTATATTGGTTCAGGTATCCTGGTTCTCCTTGTCTCCTCTCTCCTCAGATGAAGTAGTAACCCAGATTTTGACAATTCTGTGTGTTACCACAGATCTTGACAGTACTGCAGTCAACAATTTTGCTAGCTGAAACCCAAACATCACAGAGCTAGACATAATTTTTAGGACTCTGAAAGACAAGGCTGTGCAGCTGTAAATTTGCAGTTTTGCTATCAAAATGGAAGAATGGGAAAAGAAGTGAATGTACTGAAGATAGAAGAAATGTTTGGACAGCCTACCCTGTTTTTAAGTGCCCCCAACTCCTCTGACATCTAAGTTTTATTGCTGTTTGACTAGAAGTGCTTTGATGATAAGAGATTATGAACAGTTTGCTGAAACTAGGAGAATTGGTGACCCATTAGGGGTTACTATGGTGACCCACTAGGAGTCACTGTAGGTTATGTGCTTTTTTAAAATTAGCTATAAAAGATTAGGCAAAATAATTTGCTTTGGAGCAGTCTGAGGAAACTTTTCTTTGGGCAAAGATCTGATACCTAAATTCTCTAGCAACTAGACGGAAGGAGGGGCTCCCTGGAAGCCTGGCTGTTGGTTCCTCTAAACCATCTTAACTTTGGTAAATATAACTGTTTAGGATATTCTGAATTTACTGCTACAGCATATGTGTTTGTGTGTATGTGTGTGTACATATGTTTGAGACCAAACAAAAAAGTACTTTTAGGCAAAAGCACTCTGGTTTGTGCCAATTATTCATCAGATGGAGGAACTGTGTCTCTTCTTTGTATTGAACCTGCCTATTAATTTAAATGTATGACCCCTATGTGGTGGGCCTGGCACCGCAGCGCCCCTTTGTGGCAGGGGTGGGATGAGGTGTCAGCACCTCGCCACTCTGAAGTACCTGCGCCCGTCTCTCTGTGGGCAGCCAGTCTCGGCCTAATGGCCTCTTTCCACACAACCGTGTACCTTGCCCTAAGTACTCAGGTGGCATGGCCCAATGGCCAGAGTCCACATAAAGTGCTCTCTGCGTGGGAGCAGTGCGGCCTAATGGCCGGAGTCTATAGAGTCCCCCTTGCAAGCGGGGTAGTGTGGCCTAGCGGCCGGAGTCCATACAATCCCCCTCACAATTGAGGTAGTGTGGCCTAGCGGCCGGCTTCTAGACAATCTCCCTCGCAAGCTGGGTAGTGTGGCCTACCGGCCAGAGTCTATACAATCTCCCTGAAGGTCCCGCCGCCAAAATGCCACCAAAGACCCAGACCGCCGCCGGGTGAGTAAAATAAAAGCACCGCAGCAGGTGGCGCCTTTTTTTTATCACTCCCCCGGGTGAGTAAAAAGGCACCAGGAACAAGGCACCACTTGTGCTCAGTGGGACAGCGGCTGCTCCCCCCACTCTCCCCCTAGCTACGCTATTGCCATAAATGCCAGGTTCTTTGCTGCAGGGGGTCCTCCGGTCTGTTCTCCTACTGTGACGTCCTCCGTTGGGGCATCAGGGAGTGTCCCGGCTTGACTGGCCTCCGTATCCTGGCACGCAGGCTCTCCCTCCTCAGGAGCTAGCGTGCCTCCTTCTCCTCCAGTGGTCAGCCCAGACTGAGCTGTTCTGCAGGCTTTTATCCCTGTTCTCCAGTTGGAGCATGCAGCAGAGCTTCCGGGAAGTGGCTTTCTCTGCTAGGAAAGAAGGGTTAACCCCTGCGGTACCAGTGCGAGGCCACTCTGCCCCGTCACACCCTACCTTTTGCATTGTGAAAGCAAATCATGTGGCCTATTATCTCTTCTCTTGTGAGATTGTGAAATGTTCTCCTTTGATCATTAATCTGTCTTGCTTAATACATTGCAATAAAGCTGTGGACAACCATTGTGAATAATAATATTTTATTATTACTTATTTGTATTATCATAACATCTAGGGGCCCCAGTAATGGCACTTTCTAGGTGTTGTATATTATTTATTAGCTGTGTTACGGTAGCATCTAGAATCTGCATGCATGACCCAAGAACCCATAGTGTTAGGTGCTCTACATTATTTATTAGGGGGGCTTATGATAGTACATAGGAGCCCCAGTTATGGAGCAGGACCTGATTGTGCTAGGTGCTGTACAAACACAGAACAAAAAGACAGCCCTTGCCTCAAGGGCATTGCAATCCAAGTAGGACTATAGATGTTACTATTCTACACGTCATGGCCACTTGGACCTGAGTGATGACAGCACAGATGGAACCCAGATCTCTCCTATTTCTATAACACAGGCACCTACTGCTTTAGCTAAACAAATGTCTTCAATAGCTGTAAGATGTATAGGACTTGTGAAATGCAGTTGAACAGTTCTGATTCCATCCAGCAGAATGCGCTGGTGATACATGCACTCTTGCAAAATCATTAAAATGTTCTGTCTCTGTCTACCTTAGGATTACAGTCTAAATGCTATGTGTAATGAGATCTTTATACTTATACAGATTCAAGTATATAATGATAGTATGTGCACGAACCATAGTGCTGAGATTACCAACATTAGTGCTTGTGAGTTTTATTTCTATTTTGTTCATTTGGCATCCGCTGAATACCACAGGGCTTTCCTGGGAACCACAGAGGCAAAAGGAGCAGAATGTGGGGCCGCTGGCAGCTCCCCTTCATGATGGGAGCTCTGGGATGCACTGTGCCTCTGGAAGATTAAGCCTGACGTAAGCCTCTTATTTAAAGACACATAAAGCATCCAGAATAGAGCTTCACTCCAGGATTTATTCACCCATTGAGCACAGTTTTTAAAGTAGTCATGATGTGTAATATTACACTGGAAATCCACATCCTTCTGGCTAGTTGTGTGATATTTTTCCTTTAGGTATTTGTGTGTGTGCATGCGTTTTACAGCACATAGGGTTTGGTTTTGCAAGATGCTGAGCACCTTGACCAGATCCAATAAAGCAGCTGCAGTCAATTGAGCTATGCATGTTCTTCAGTGCTTTGCAGGGCAAGAGAATTCAGCACTTTTCAGGATCGGACCCCTCGTACTTTTCATAATGATTTGTCTATAGCAACACTTAGACAGAATCCTGCTTCTCTTCATTAAAGGAGTGGAAGCATCTAAGTAGCACATCCAGGATCCATCCAGCCACAGCAGGGCAGGACGCGTCAAAGCGATGCACAGCCACTATGCTCCATATTGTTCCTTATTGCAGCTCACAAAGGAGTAGCTTATATCTCACTTCCAGAAATTGTTTCCTCCTGGCCCCAAGCCAGCTGACATCGCTCCCTTAGAGCAAAGACACAGTGGCAGAGACCTTAGCCAGGTCTGGGAGTGTAACGAAGTCTGTTCTCAGAGTGGGTGATACAATGACAAGTTCCATATCTTGGGAATCTGACTGCTGCCCTTTCACTTTCCCTGCAGTAACTGATGTGTCAACGTGCAGCAGAGCTCTCTCCACTGTGTATGGGCCAATCCTTAGGACTTTACTCAAGTTTAATCAGGTTAAACTGCCACTGAAGTCAGGAACAGCTTGTCTGAGTAATGACCTTGGGATTTCCCCCATAGAAGGGCAGGATCAAGCCCAATGGGCCAAACCCCAAGACGTGCTGGGTGCCAGCAACTCCCAATAAAGTCATTCGGTCAAATCCATAGGTGTTTATTTTTTACTCTGTCCTTCTGAGGCAAATTCCTATGGACTCCCTGAGTAAGGACTCAGTCAATGAGTGAATGAGGCCCTCAGGGTTTGGACAGATGAAAAGTGCAGGGGTCCAATGCACATCAAGATCCAGGTCCTGAGTCTGGAGACCTAGTTTGTGTGTTGATAAGGGCACATCAACCATGGCTAAGATGTTAATTAGAACTTTGGCTGAAATCCTGGCCCCACTGAAGTCTGTTGGCCTGGCATAAAACAATGGAAGGAGACACATAAGGAAACAGGTTCATAAAGGATAAAGCATAAACTCACATGTGGTCTTATGAATAACATGTATATAACCCTTCTGCCCATCTGAGTTGGCAGGTACAACGGCTGGTTTCTGTATCTAGGGGTTCAGTTTCAATAACACGATGCAAAACCGCCTCGAGCCCCAATTCAGTGACCTAGGACAATTACATACCACCCCCCGGGTGCCTCTAAGAGGCAATACTTCCCCTCTCGCAAGCACGGAATCTGAGTGTAGCAAAATCCTTTTAATAAAGGAGGTAAACAGTGCAGCATTATGTTGGGGAAACAAACAGGATTCATAACACAAACCATGAGCAAAAGACCCACCCCCCCAATTAGGTTTGGCAGTGTCCTTTTCCCCTCAGGGTCTCAAGTCCAGCAACCAAAAGTCTTGAGTCCAGCAACCCAAAAATCACCTCCACCAGCTGTCCCACGAGCCACTCCAGTCATCCCGCAAACTGCTCTGCTAGCTGCTCAACAATATATCTTCAGGCCCCGCACAGTACTCATTGATTTCAGCTCTTAGTAATTTTAGCTTTTTAGTGATTTCAGCTTGTAGTAGGGGAGCCTCAGTGCTGGTGCACCATCAGCCCAAAGTGAATTCAGCTCAGCAGCCTGTAACTAGACTCCTAATGGAATTAAAATTAGCTCTGATATTCTACAGTAGAGAGAGAAGGAGGAGCAGTTGGTGTCTCAGGCTCTCTAAAGGGACCCATACCATCTGGGAGCCAGCCCCATGTAGATGGGATTAACGCTAGAAAAAAGAGGATAATGTGGGAGCAAATGCATAGAAAACCTCAGGAGTCAATGACCAAATAATGTGGAAAAATGAAGACATCCCTAGTCCTGCTTTAAATTGGGCCACAATTCCTAGTACACTCAGGCTGCTTCACACGGCACCTGTCCCCAGCCTTTCTCAATACACTGGGTTTTGGAACCCATGTCCCTTGTCTAGTGAGTGCTACTTAGTTGACGGTGAGACCCTCTGTCATAAAACAGTTTAATTGTCCTTGATTCACATAATCAGGGTAACAACACTCTATTCTTCCTGCCCCAATAACTGAGAAACTTGGCATTCCACAGCAGCCAAAGTGACCAGTATGACTGATGGTCTTTGTTGTCTCCCATTTATGCCCAGGCGCCCCTGGCCAACCTCCCTGAGGCTGGCCAGGAGCACACATATCTGCCCAGGCGCCCCCACCCAACCTCACTGAGGTCGGCTAAAAAAGCACCTAGGAGACAACGACGACGGCAATTAGTCATAATGCACCGTCTGCTGCCAAAAGACAGTGAGCTTCTGCTGTGTAGCAATGCAGTACCACGTCCGGCAGCACCCAGGAGATGTACGGTGACGGTGAGCTGAGTGGGCTCCATGCTTGCCATGGTATGTCGTCTGCACTGGTAACCCAAGAAAAAAGGCGAGAAACGATGCTTTGCTTTTATGGAGGGAGGGGGGGACCCTGACGAGATTTACCCAGAACCACCCGCAACAATGTTTTTGCCCCATCAGGCATTGGGATCTCAACCCAGAATTCCAATGAGCAGCGGAGACTGAGGGAACTGTAGGATAGCTCCCCACAGCTACTCACAGTGCAATGCTCCAAAAGTCGACACTAGCCTCGGTACTGTGGACGCACTCCTCTGACTTAATGGTCTTAAGTGGGGACACACACAATCGACTGTATAAAATTGATTTCTAAAAATTCAACTTCTATAAATTCGACCTAATTTCGTAGTGTAGAAATACCCACAGTGTGTGTGTGAAAGAGACTGTGTGAGTGTGCGTGTGAGAGAGAGAGCGACAGAGGCAGTGTGTGAGAGACACAAAGCCAGAGTGTGTGTGCGCTGGCTGCTGGGGAACTTCATTAGAGACGATGAGCTGTCTCTAAGCACAGTGGCACTCAGCAGTCTGAAGGCTCCTTCAGACCACAGCAGCTGCCAGCAGCTCCATCTAACGCCAGAGCCCTGTCATCAGTGCCCCCTTCCCCCGCTCTGCACAGCCAGCAGGAGGGTCCCGGGAGCAGCTGGCCAGGGGCTCCAAGGCAGAGGGCAGGAGCAATGTGGCAGCAGAGCAGCAGGGTGAGAGGCACCTAGACACAAATGGCCGGATATGCGCCGCTCTGCTAATCAAAGTGTGTGGGACTTGATTGACTCTTGTGCGGCCATGCAGGCGTGTGGCTTAGAGGGAACACTGATAACTCTCTGAAAATGAATAATAAAAACATCCATTTTAGCACTAACAGAGTCTGAGAGGAGTTGATGCAACACTGACCTTGATTTGTTTGTAGAAATCATCAAATATCTTTAGGACAACATCCTCCCACTGTTTGAACAAAGGTTAGACACGACGAAGCAGAGGCAGAGCAGTACTGGGATGGAGGATTCCACCCAGCAGAGACAGGTGCTGCAATTCTGTGACATCTTTTGTGAAGCGATGAAGAGTTTAGGGATGAGGAAGATCATAATTAGCTCCAAGGCTGCAGCAGCTAACTCTGACTTTCAGAGGAAAAAATCCACCCTGTGAATCTGGGAGCCAGCCCCATGTAGATGGGATTAAGGCTAGAAAAAAGAGGATAATCTGGGAGCAAACGCATAGAAAACCTCAGGAGTCGATGACCAAATAGTGTGGAAAAATGAAGACATCCCTAGTCCTGCTTTAAATTGGGCCACAATTCCTAGTACACTCAGGCTGCTTCACAGGGCACCAGTGTCCCAAAGCAGCTGTAATTAATTAGCCAGTTAAACTGAGTACACAGCTGTTTGTCATCACAGAATGGTGCAAAGCAACCAAACAGTACTGGTGAATCTGGCCCGTGGTACTGCAGTTTTGAGAGGTGTTTTATGGGAGCCCTTTACATCGTTGAGCTGTGTTGGGGCTCTTTTAAGAAGTTAGTTTCTTTATAACTTGCTTGTGAAAAGAAACCCACTACTTTAGACCAGCTTCTTTCAAGTATGCAACCCCATTAAACCCAATGGGTTTGTACAAAAGGCACTAAGGGCTGGTCTACACTGGGAATTTACATTGGCATAGCTGGGTGTCTCAAAATCCACACCCCTGGGAGATGTGGCTATACTGACCTAACCACCCTCAGTGTAGCCAGCACTACGTCAATGGAAGAATTCTTCCATCAACCTAGCTACCACCTCTTGGGAAGGTGCATTATTTACTATGCCAATGGGAGAACCCCTCCTGCCAGCAAGGTAGAGTCTACACTGTAGCACTACAGCAGTTCTGCTCCAGCCCTGCAGCTGCACTGTTTCAAAATGTAGACATGCCTTAAAGCTGTGAATTAAAAGTGGATTAGCTAAACTACACTAAACCCCTGTGTGGACACTCTTGTTAAGGTTACATCTACATTTAAAACACTGACAGGTGGGAGCTATGTCAGCAGGAGAAGCTCTCCCATCGATGCAGCACTATCTAAAAAGGGATGTTAAAGTCATTTTAACTACCTGGCTCCAGGGTATGGAATTTTCACACCCATGTGAGATAGTTGGATAGACATAGGTCTGTTGTGTAGACCAGACCTCAGAGTTAAATCAGTTTAGCTTAATTTACTTTGAGTGAATTCCCAGAAGAATTCTATCTTGGTGGGAAGTGTCAGAAAGTTTGGATAACTTTATTGGGGTGGTGGGTGTATAAAAATTGTGTCTATAGTGGAAATCTATCTTCAGTCTAAATTTTGTTCCAGCCACTGCAACTTAATACAGCACAATATCATCCCAAAATATGGTTAACATGAATATCTCACTAATATCTATCTTTTATTATAAAGGAAAATGCTGAAATTAGCAATGAGATTCTTGTTATTTTGCCTCTGAGGTGAAGCTGTCAATAAGGAAAGTGTTAGAGTGGGTGGATGGTGTTTTCTTGTTTTTAACATCTGCATCAAATTCCCTAGAAAGACTGTGCTAGTCAAATATTGTATTGGACAAAAGTCACAAGCAAAAAATAAAGAAATGAAAACATTTTATTGCAAAAATGTAAGGAAGACAGCATGACAATGTACATTAAAAAACAGATTTTTTCATCAAAATACATTCATGAAAACCTTGATTTCAGTTACATCAGTATAAAGTCAGCACCAGTGTCATCTTATATTTATTCCCCTTTAGTTGGGGGGAGGGATAGCTCAGTGGTTTGAGCCTTGGCCTGCTAAAGTCAGGGTTGTGAGTTCAATCTTTAAAGGGGCTACTTAGGGATCTGGAGCAAAAATCAGTATTTGGGCCTGCTAATGAAGACAGGGGGCTGGACTCAATGACCTTTCAGGGTCCCTTCCAGTTCTGTGAGATAGGTATATCACTATATATTATATTAAACAAATTCTCATTGTTGTTCCTTTGTGGGAATTTTTAAAGAATGGATAAACCTCTCCTGAGAATGAACAATCATTAAATATGAACAACACAGACATGTCAGTTACATTTAAAAAAGTCACCTGCCCATCTTGGTAACTAAGGTAAACTCCAATTTTCTTGGGTTTATTCTGCACTGTGACCCGGGTCCATGGATCTGTTTTTGCCCAATAATCTCTCCCACTCAGACCCAGAACCCAGAATCCCTCTTTAGGGGACAGGGAAAGTTTTCCTTTTCTCTGTATTGACTTTCTGGCCACCCCCACGTCCCAGTCAGTGCTGCTCCCAACATCCACCTCCCAGTAGTGCTTTCCAGAGGAGAATCCTTCAGAGCCCAACACACAGACGGTCGAATCAAACCTCTCTGGATTTGATGGAACTTTTTGAGGTTGGGCTTCATGTGTAAAACTCTTCTTATCCCCAGAAATGGAGAGGTTGGGGTGGGCCGTGACTCCATGAAGAGTGATGTCATCTACAGGAAGAGAGTTTTCTTTTTGAGAACCACTCCTATAATGCCAGTATTAATTGGACTAGGAGGGATATATACACTATGAGCCTTCTCCTGCCACCTCTTTTCATGCAAAGCTCCCACTGATTTCAATGGGAGTTTTGCCTGAGTAAAGACTGCAGGACTTGACCAGTGCTGCACACTTGCCAATTCAATGTTGCATTGAACTCTGTCAGAAATGAGACTTGTGTGATATTTGCACAAAAATAAAGAAGTGATCCAGAATTGTTTCACATTAGTACTCAAATAAGGCCAGATTCTGAGCTCAGTTATACAAGTGTGAATCCAGAGTAACTTCACTTAAACTAATGGCCAGCAAAGTACACCATCGCCATCATAACTGAGAGCTGAATCAAGCCCACTATGTGTCTATTATTATGGGATGTTGTGTGGGACAAATGGCAAAAAATATGTTTCCTGTGACAGCTAACTATGATGAGAAGTTCATCATGAAACAGAGAATTGGATTAGGAAGAACTCAAACACTGGTCATGTCAACATACCCCTATTACCATCATTGTAAATAAATACAATACACAAATAATAAAACAATTCATTAAAATAAATTTTACCTAATAATTAGACCTGGAATCAGGACCCCTAGGTTCTGTTTCCAGCTCTGCTGCTGACACACCTTGGTCAGGTCACATAAGCTCTCTGTTAGTTGGTTTACTCCTCAGTAAGCTCAATATAGTGCCAACCTAATCAGGTGTTTTATAATTGCTTGTAAAGAGCTCTGAGATGGTCAGCGGAAAACTGCTGTAACAAGCAAATTATTATCTGCACTATCTTCACTGTCAGATAACCATCACCGTGTCCTTCCTCGCCTCAGCATTTTCTTTCATTATAATTATTATAATCAGCAACATCCCAGTCAGTCTCAGTTATCACCAGAGCCAATGATCCCACCACTGTCTTCATCATGGTGCCCTCATAAACCGCATTGACTCGCTCCTGACCATGCCTGTCACCACTGCAGTCCCCGTCATGGTCCCACCACCACTGCATTATGATTCTCGTTGCAGTCCCCATTCCTGCCACCACATCATCTGTGCCTTCACTGTGGCCCAAATCCCAAAGTTCCTCCTTAGGCACTTTTGAAATCCCCACTCCAAGTAAACACTGAAGCCCAGCTCCTCAAAGGTATTTAGGTGCCTAACTCCCATTGAGATCATTATCTTGAAGGAGTTGGGCCAAAGTGACTGGGGAGCGCAGGTCTGTCAGAGGGTAGCTGGCCTTCCACTGATGAGCTTCCTCATTCCCCCTTGTGGAGCCTAAGTTCACCTGGGAGTAGTTACCTCACTGAGTAACTGAGGGAAGGGAATTACGCAGGGAAGCACCGGGTATTGATAAAAGGGTGTTTTGGAATGTCACACCATCAGTTCTCACTCAGGGAAATCTCTCACTGGGGGCTGATTCTGAACTGACTGTTGTAATTCAGGAGTAACTCCATGCAAGTCAGTGGAGTTACAATGATGTGAAATTGATGTAAATAATGTTAGAATCAGACCTTGAAATTAGTTTAGAAGCCGGGAAGGACCTTAGGAGCTGTGTCTCTGATAAGAACAGGCTGTGTTTCTAGTCTGATTATAGTATCAAACCTGCTGATTTCTTTAATAATGGAATAGATTCTAATATATTGAGGTTCTCACGCTGCATCTATCACCATAGTATTAGCACCTCTATCCATGTGGTGTGTTCTCTTACCTGAATTGTTCTGAACCCTTCTCCATTCTGAAACAAAAGAAAGAAAACAACTGACATTGAATTAAGAGAGGCATTGACTGCAAATTTCCTCCCTCCAGCAGCAGGGAAGGTCCAGACTGAGGGCAAGTGAGGATGCCAGAAGCATTAGGAGGTGATTCCTTTTACTGGAGTTAATATAGACAAAAATGGCTTTTGAATGGTCATTCAATCTCTCTCTCTCTCTCTGCACACATAGGTGGGCTGTTCTGAGCTAAGATTAGAAACGAGGGCAGGAGTCCTGCTCTGGCTGATATCTGTTCTGTCTGTCTTGAACCTCCAGTCAATGAGTCACCTCCCCATGTTACTTGTTCCCATTGGCTGATCTAACTCCCTCATACACATTCCCCTCTCATTCAAACAAAAAATGAACCTTCCCATCCACATACACAGTGTTTCCAACCACCAGAGGCTGTATTCACAGCAACCCAGCTCCTACTACGCAGGACATAGAAAGACAATTCCCTCTAATGTGTGTCTACATTGCAGCTGGGAGGTGTAATACCCAGCATGGGCAGACATATATGTGCCAGCTAGGGTGACCAGATGTCCCAATTTTATAGGGACAGTCCCAATTTTGGGGGCTTTTTCTAATATAGGCACCTGTTACCCCCACCCACATCCCAATTTTTTTTTACTATCTGGTCACCCTAGTGCTAGCGCTGCTTGAGTTGATGCACTAACAATAGCAAAGTGACCACACTGGCTCGGGTTAGCTGCATAAGTACAATTCCACCTGACCCCTGGGTACTATAGAGGTGCGTGGACTCACCCCTGCGACACCTCCTGCTGGTCTTCTGGGAATTAGCTCATTTCAGCTCTGGCACATCCTCTGCAGGCTGGTGATCTGCCTGTTCTCTGGCCCCCATGTCCCTCCCTGGACCCCAGTGCTCCTTTAACTGGGGTGCTGCCCCCTGGGGCAGACTGCAGTGTATCAGTCACTCATCACAGGCAAAGGGGTTGGACCAGCTGCCTCGGCCTACCCGTGGCTACCCCTCTGTAGCCCCAGTACCTGTCTGGCCTTACACTAGGCCACAGTCTGGGGGTTTTACCAGGTGGAACCCTACAGCTCCCTTGCCCTATTCCCCAGCCCTGCTTCCCTCAGGTACACACTCTCTCTCAGCTTCCAGCAGCCAGGCCCTTCTCTCTGAATGCAGAGAGAGAGTGAGACTGTTTCAGCCCAGCAGTTCCTTTATAGGGCCAGCTGAGTCCGTTTGGGGCATGGCCACAGCTGCAGCTGTTTCCCCACTCAGCCTGGGCTTGCGCCCGCCCACCTCCCAGTTGTTTCCGATAAGGCCCAGGGCTGGTTCCAACCCTGTCAGGGCTGGAGTGGGTCACCACCCCACTACAGTACGTATTCAGGCAGCTAGTCTGAGCTGCTACTTGTCTCACTGCACTTACACTGATATTTTTAGCATGCTAGCTCGAGCAGAGCTGACATGTGTCTATCTACTTACACTGGGAATTACACACCCCAGCTGCTGTGCAGATGGACACTAAATCAGTGACACTACAACTGTGTCTACTGAGGTATTTTGGACCACATATGTGTCTGTCAAGAAGAGAGTGGGTCTTCCCACCCCCACAGGCTGAGACAGACAACAGGGATCAGGCCACATCTCCCATGCTGCCTGGTATGTGTTAGTGATGCGGGGATCTGCAATGTGTCTGCCTGGAGCGGCTTTATTCCCTTATATAGATGGAGAAGAAAATGAACTGTCAGGATCTTCTTCTCCATCAGAAGCAGCCAGGGAGATGGAGGAGAGATAGGAGAAATGGCCCCTCTCTCCAAATATCCAAGCAATGGGAATGGGGACACCAGCAAGGGTGTACACAGGTCTTCACTCACCTAATTCCTTCTTCATTTCATCTGGAAAACAAAACAAAACAATTATTACAGCCTTTAAAACTCTTGTTAGTGTTTTCCTTGGTACCATGCATCCAAGATTACCCAGTAAATGAATTAAATTGTTCAAAATCCATGATGACTTAAATTTAAAAAGAGAGAGAGAAATTGATAGCCAGACAGCTGGAAGAATTTACTGTGATGATGGTTTATGGTTTGGATGATTAATCTCACAGATATTTATGTGGAATGGGGAAAAGCGTGGAGTTCGAGGGGCTCTGAGATCCATGTAAGGCACTGCAGGTCTGCAGAGCTATCTGAGCCCTTCTTCCACATAGAGGGAGAGGAATCTCAGATGCGCTTCAGAGGATATGGGTGCCCCATTTGGGGGGCGGGGGCACTGTCCTCTCCCAATCCCTGTGCTGAAGATATTGTCTGTTTCATCACCAGTACCAAGGATGTTGATGGCCTCCACGTTGGCCCCAATGCTGAAGAAGTTGAAGGGCTTGGAATAGCAAATGGTATCAATAGTCCTGCTGACTCCTGAGATAGTGCTGAGGTTGGCATGACAAACAAAAAAAGTCCATTGCTGCCACACCTGTGTCTATAGGTGCTGGATTTGACAGCCATCCCCCAGATGCATCCAGAGTCAACAGTATGGTACAGGAAAACTCCTGTCCCAATACAACCCTGGTTACCATCTGGACATCTCAAGGCTGTCTTTGAGGAGGAAGATGATGAATCCTTCCTTTCCCCAATCTGTCTCATGGGTTCTCTTTCAAGGTAGTTCCCGAGACATAGAGCAACTTCCCTCTTTGAGCGAGAATCAGAGTCCCAGGGTCTGTCCTCTGCCACTTCAGGGGTGGAAGGCAGCTGAGGGTGGTTAGATCCACAGGCGGTGGAGGGTATTGATACCAATACAGGCCTTATGGCTTGCTCCACCAACTGCTGTTTCAGATAAAGTTTACTTGACATCTGTGTTCTCTTTTTAAAAGAACAACAAGTATCAATGGATATGTTCAGTAGGATTTCACTTCTAATTTTTAATGGATGCCTTTTTGCCTCTAACTGCTGCTTTTACTTTATTGTTTGGCCTTGGTGGCACTTTCTTGGTCTTCCTAATGTGATTTTTTTTTATTTGGGGTATACATTTTACTTGAGCTTATATTATGGTGTTTTTTAAAAGTTTCTACAGCTTGCAGACATAACACTTTTGGGACTGTACCTTTTAATTTCTGTTTAAATAGTCCAATGATTAACTCATCTTTATCAGTCTTAAGCAACAAAGAGTCCTGTGGCACCTTATAGACTAAAAGAGGTATTGGAGCATAAGGTTTCGTGGGTGAATACCCACTTTGTCAGATGCATGTAATGGAAATTTCCAGAGGCAGGTATAAATATGCAGGCAGGAATCAGTCTAGAGATAATGAGGTTAGTTCAATCAGGGAGGATGAGGCCCTCCTCTAGCAGTTGAGGTGTGAACACAAAGGGAGGAGAAACTGCTTTTGTAGTTGGCTAGCCATTCACAGTCTTTGTTTAATCCTGAGCTGATGGTGTCAAATTTGCAAATGAACTGAAACTCAGCAGTTTCTCTTTGAAGTCTGGTCCTGAAGTTTTTTTGGTGTAGCATGGCTACCTTTAAATCTGCTATTGTGTGGCCAGGGAGGTAGAAGTGTTCTCCTACAGGTTTTTGTATATTGACATTCCTAACGTGTGTCCATTTATCCTTTTACATAGGGACTGTCCAGTTTGGCTGATGTACATAGCAAAGGGGCATTGCTGGCACATGATGGTGTATATAAAATTGGTGGATGTGAAGGTGAATGAACCGGTAATGTTGTAGCTGATCTCGTTAGGTCCTGTGATGGTGTCGCTGATGTAGATATGTGGGCAGAGTTTCCAGCAGAAGTTTCCCATCCAGGCAATGGTCTGCTCTTTCAATATCAAGAGTTACCCCTTGGGGCACTGTATGAAACCACACATAGATGTCTAAGACTTACCATGATTTGCTGGGTGAAATCTAAAGCAGGACTGGAGCACGCATATAAAAAAGAGTGGGTGCTCAGCACTCATCGGCAGCCCAGCCAATCAACTCCTCCCCTTCAACCCCAGGGCCTCCTTCGCGCCACTTATCAGCTCTTCTGCAGAGTGCAGGAGGTGCTGCGGGGGAGGAGCAGGGGAGAAAAGAGGCAAAACAAACGTCAGGTGCTCTTGGGAGAGGGGGTGCAATGGGGCGGGGAGAAGCAGAGTGGGAGTGGAAAGAGGTGGGGCAGGGATGGGGCCTTGAGGGAAGGGGTATAGTAGGGGCAGGGACTGGAGCAGAGTCGAGATCAAGTACCCCCGAGGAAATCAAAAAGTGGGTGCCCCTGCCTACACTGCCCCCACATGATTGGGTAACTGAATCAAACTTCATTTTGAAGTGAAAAAATTAGATTGTTTCTTTTTAAAAAGGAGGAAATAGAAACTTTTGCCTCTACAGAGATTTTTTTGCTTCTTTCTTGGTCCTTTTTCATCCAAAGAGTTTATTTCCACCTGAAATAGACACATTCCCATGGAAAGTTTCTGCCAACACCTTGGTCTCATGGTGAATACACTGTACCGGAAGACAGAATATCTAGGTTCTATTTCCTGCTCTAGGAAACATTCTTCTGTGATTATCAGCATTTCTTTGCAGGGGGATTGTCAAAGAGCCTACACTGGGTGCTCTGCACAGGATGTGAGTTCCCAGTTTGGGAGAAGTTCTATGGGGAAGACATTTCTCCCTCCATCCCTGAGGAACAGGGTGCAGTGTCTGCATGGCCCCGCTACTACAAGGTCAGGCACAGTACTGGAAAGTCGGTCCTGCCACACTCTCCATCCAGAGCTTTTTCATTAAATGGATACGTTCCATTCCTGTAGCGCATGGATATTTTTTTCTCATATGCCCGACTGCCCTTGAACCCCTGCCCCTTTGACTTTCTTTGCAAAGTGCTGGTGAGGTCTCAGCTCGATGACATACCACGATTGCAGAGTAATCTACACAGACCCTCCACTTCCCAGATCCACGGGTCACGCAATTATACCGTCCCTTCTGCAGTTGAAATTGTTGGAAGCAATACAGGGCACACAAAGTTTGGTCAGTGAACTGTAAGTATTGAGTAAAGTAGGCAAACTCACCCATTTGCTCCTGGAGTTCCTCTGCAAAAGAAAAATGGGGAGGAGAAGAAAACAGTTCACTTTATGTCCATGACTTATGAATTGAAGAGGGTGAATGAGATCCTTTCTTTGTTGATTAGCATAAATATTGGCCATGGGTAGTGAGCTAGCTATTCTATCCATGGGCTAGCCCCATTCCTATCCCGCTACATAGTAGATAGAGAAGATTATATTCTTGCTTTAATCAATTTAAGAAACAGCTCTATGGCCACAACTAATTAGCAAAAGGTGAGTATGACACACTACGCTCCTCTGCTAAAATGGGTTCTGCTATGAAAGGAGCAGTAACACCATTTCCATCATGTGCTGCATTCCATTTGCTATTTCAATGCAGAGAACTTTGAATGTGTACATTGTCTTTCATACTGTGTCTCTCCAATAGTGTTATGGTTCTTGGAGACTACAGACCAATAGTGGGTGAGTGTATTTCAATTTCAACAATGTATGAGCAGCACAGCTCTGAACCAGCAAGTGCTCATAAATGTTATTGAAAAAATTAGTCGAGGAATCTGCTCTATCTAAAACTGGAAAGTGGGGTGACATCTAATGAATCAGTGATTTTTCTTTTCATTCTACAAGACTCCTACAAAGCAGTAGAGCACACGGAAGAAAAAGGACACAGACTTACTTATTCTGTTTTCCAAATCTCCTACAAAAGAAAAAATATTTTTAAAGATAACAATAGCAATAACCTTTTGTAATAATACGACCAAGAACAAAGGTAACTAATAGTTAAAATATCAAAAGCTGTATTTATTGGAGAATAGCTGTGAGGGAGCAAGTGATATAATGAAGATCGTAGTGTCTACGGACTCTTATAATCGTTAATATCTAGGTTCTATTTCCTGCTCTAGCAAACATTCCTGTGTGACTATCAGCACACCCTTTGCAGGGGGATTGTCAAAGAGCCTGCACTGGGTGGTCTGCACAGGATGTGGGTTCCCAGTTTGGAGGGAGCTCTTTGGGGAAGACATTTCTCCCTCCATCCCTGAGGCACAGGGTGGAGTGTCTGCATGGCCTCAGCTACTACAAGGTCAGGCACAGCACTAGCAACTCCATCCTGCCACATTCCCCATCCAGAGATTTTTCATTCAATGGATATGTTCAGTTCAGTTCAGTTCCTGTAGTGCGTGCATGTTTTTTCTCACATGTCTGACTGTCCTGGAACCCCTACACCTCCGACTTTCTTTGCAAAGTGATTTCTCGGCTCGAAGACCTACCACGATTTGAGGGTAATCTGCACAGACCCTCCATTTCCCAGATGCACGGGGCATGCAATGATAGCTTCCCTTCTGAAGCTGAAGTTGTTGGAACCAAGACAAGTCACAAAAAGTTTGGTCAGTGGACTTAACTATTGAGTAAAGTAGGCAAACTCACCCATTTGCTTCTGGAGTTGCTCTGCAAAATACAAATGGGGAGGAGAAGAGAACAGTTCAGAATATGTCCATTGTCTTACGAACTGAAGAGGGTGAATGAGATCCATTCTTTCTTGATTAGCATAAATATTGGCCCTGCGTAAGTAGCCCTGCTCAGAAGCAGCAAGTGCTCATATATGTTATATATATATACAAAATTAGCCGAGGAATCTGCTCTATCGAAAACAGGAAACTGGGGTGACATCTAATCAATCAGTGATTTTTCTTTTCATTCTACAAGACTCCTACAAAGCAGTAGAGCACACGGAAGAAAAAAGACACTTATTCTGTTTTCCAAGTCCCTTAAGGGGTGCAATGAGACTGTGAGAAGCAGAGTGGACGCGGGAAGAGGTGGGGCAATGGGACTGTGAGAAGCAGAGTGGACGCGGGAAGAGGTGGGGTCTTGAGGGAAGGGGTACAGTAGGGGCAGGGCCTGGGGCAGAGAGGTGGTCAAGCACCCCAGAGGAAATCAAAAAGGTGTTGCCTGTGCCTACTCTGCCCCCACATGACTGGGTAACAGAATCGAACCTTAACAGTGTCTCCTTCATTTTGAAGTGAAAAATCAGAGTGTTCCTTTTTAATACGGAGGAACTAGAAACTTATGACTCTACTGAGACAGTTCTTTCTTGTTCTTTTTTACATCCAAAACCTTTCTTTCCCCTCATGAAATAAACACATTCCCATAGACAGTTTCTGCCATCACCTTGTTCTCATAGTGAATGCACGGGACCAGAAGACAGAATATCGAGGTTCCATTTCCTGCTCTAGCAAACATTCCTGTGTGACTATCAGCACTCCCTTTGCAGGGGGATTGTCAAAGAGCCTGCACTGGGTGGTCTGCACAGGTTGTGGGTTCCCAGTTTGGGGGAAGCTCTTTGGGGAAGACATTTCTCCCTCCATCCCTGAGGCACAGGGTGGAGTGTCTGCATGGCCTCAGCTACTACAAGGTCAGGCACAGCACTAGCAACTCCATCCTGCCAAACTCCCCATCCAGAGCTTTTCATTCAATGGATATGTTCAGTTCCTATGGGCATGGATGTATTTTCTCACGTGCCCCATTTCCCTTGAACCCCTATCCCTCTGACTTCTTTGCAAAGCGCTGGTGAGATCTCAGCTCGATGACATACCTCAATTCCAGAGTAATCTACACAGACCCTCCACTTCTCAGATACATGGGGCATGCAATGATAGCATCCCTTCTGAAGTTGAAATTGTTAGAACTAATACAGGGTACACAAAGTTTGGTCAGTAAGAATTGCGTAAAGTAGGCAAACTCACCCATTTGCTGCTGGGGTTGCTCTGCAAAATAAAAATGGGGAGGAGAAGAGAACAGTTCAGAATATGTCCATTGTCTTATGAACTGAAGAGGGTGAATGAGATCCTTTCTTTCTTGATTAGCATAAATATTGGCTCTGCGTAAGTAGCACTGCTCTGAACCAGCAAGTGCTCATATATGTTACTGACAAAATTAGCCGAGGAATCTGCTCTATCGAAAACAGGAAACTGGGGTAACATCTAATAAATCATTCTACAAGACTCCTACAAAGCTGTAGAGCACACGGAAGAAAAAAGACACTTATTCAAAGGTAACTAATAGTTAAAATAGTTAAAATATCAAAAGCTGTATTTATTGGAGAATAGCTGTGAGGGAGCAAGTGACACAATGAAGATCGTAGTGTCTAAGGACTCGGTAGCATGGGCCAGAGAAGTTGCACAAACAATTCATGTTTACGTTAGAGCAGATCCTTTAGAGAAAGCATTCCAAATTGATGTCAAATTTTACAGTGATGGAGGATGCACCACAACCCCTGATAAATTGTTACAACGGCTAATCACCCTCACTCTTAAAAAAATGTACGGCTTATTTCTAGTCTGATTTTCCTAGTCTCAATTTCCAGCCATTGGATTTTGCTAGACCGTTCTCTGCCAGACTAAAGAGCCCATTATCAACTATTTGTTCTCGGTCTACATACATATGGAGTGTAATCAAGTCACTCCTTCTCCTTGGTAAGCTAAATAGACTGAGTTCTTTGAGTCTATCATTATCATACATGTTATCTAATCCTTTAATGATTCTGGTTCTCTTATCAGAACCCTCTCCAGTTTGACAACTTCTTTCTTTAGTTGGGGACATCAGAACTGCACACCGTATTCCAGCAATAGAGCCAAATACAGAACTAATAAAGCCCACAGGTAAGTGGGGAACATGGAGACCTGGGAGATGGGTCGGAAACGAGAGGGAGTGCGGGCTATATTGGCAGAGAGAAAGGAGGGTCAGGACAAAACTGGGAGGAAAGATCAAACCAATATCTGAGATGCCTATATACAAATGCGAGAAGTATGGGTAATAAGCAGGAAGAACTGGAAGTGCTAATAAATAAATACAACTATGACATTGTTGGCATGACTGAAACTTGGTGGGATAATACACATGATTGGAATGTTGGTGTGGATGGATACAGCTTGCTCAGGAAGGATAGACAGAGGAAAAGGGGAGGAGGTGTTGCCTTATATATTAAAAATGTACACACTTGGACTGAGGTAGAGATGGACATAGGAGACGGAAGTGTTGAGAGTCTCTGGGTTAGGCTAAAAGGGGTAAAAAACAAGGGTGATGTCATGCTAGGAGTCTACTACAGGCCACCTAACCAGGTGGAAGAGGTGGATGAGGCTTTTTTTAAACAACTAACAAAATCATCCAAAGCCCAAGATTTGGTGGTGATGGGGGACTTCAACTCTCCAGATATATGTTGGGAAAATAACACAGCGGGGCACAGACTATCCAACAAATTCTTGGACTGCATTGCAGACAACTTTTTATTTCAGAAGGTTGAAAAAGCTACTAGGGGGGAAGCTGTTCTAGACTTGATTTTAACAAATAGGGAGGAACTCATTGAGAATTTGAAAGTAGAAGACAGCTTGGGTGAAAGTGATCATGAAATCATAGAGTTTGCAATTCTAAGGAAGGGTAGAAGGGAGAACAGCAAAATAGAGACAATGGATTTCAGGAAGGCAGATTTTGGTAAGCTCTGAGAGCTGATAGGTAAGGTCCCGTGGGAATCAAGACTGAGAGGAAAAACAACTGAGGAGAGTTGGCAGTTTTTCAAAGGGACACTATTAAGGGCCCAAAAGCAAGCTATTCCGCTGGTTAGGAAAGATAGAAAATGTGGCAAAAGACCACCTTGGCTTAACCACGAGATCTTGCATGATCTAAAAAATACAAAGGAGTCATACAAAAAATGGAAACTAGGACAGATTACAAAGGATGAATATAGGCAAACAACACAGGAATGCAGGGGCAAGATTAGAAAGGCAAAGGCACAAAATGAGCTCAAACTAGCTACAGGAATAAAGGGAAACAAGAAGACTTTTATCAATACATTAGACGCAAGAGGAAGACCAAAGACAGGGTAGGCCCACTGCTTAGTGAAGAGGGAGAAACAGTAACAGGAAACTTGGAAATGGCAGAGATCCTTAATGACTTCTTTGTTTCGGTCTTCACCGAGAAGTCTGAAGGAATGCCTATCATAGTGAATGCTAATGGGAAGGGGGTAGGTTTAGCAGCTAAAATAAAAAAAGAACAAGTTAAAAATCACTTAGAAAAGTTAGATGCCTGCAAGTCACCAGGGCCTGATGAAATGCATCCTAGAATACTCAAGGAGCTAAGAGAGGAGGTATCTGAGCCTCTAGCTATTATCTTTGGAAAATCATGGGAGACGAGAGAGATTCCAGAAGACTGGAAAAGGGCAAATATAGTGCCCATCTCTAAAAAGGGAAATAAAAACAACCCAGGAAACTACTGACCAGTTAGTTTAACTTCTGTGCCAGGGAAGATAATGGAGCAAGTAATTAAGGAAATCATCTGCAAACACTTGGAAGGTGGTAAGGTGATAGGGAACAGCCAGCATGGATTTGTAAAAAACAAATCATGTCAAACCAATCTGATAGCTTTCTTCGATCAGATAACGAGTCTTGTGGATAAGGGAGAAGCTGTGGATGTGGTATACCTAGACTTTAGTAAGGCATTTGATACGGTCTCGCATGATATTCTTGTCGATAAACTAGGCAAATACAATTTAGATGGGGCTACTATAAGGTGGGTGCATAACTGGCTGGATAACCATACTCAGAGAGTTGTTATTAATAGTTCCCAATCCTGCTGGAAAGGCATAACGAGTGGGGTTCCGCAGGGGTCTGTTTTGGGACCGGCTCTGTTCAATATCTTCATTAACGACTTAGATATTGGCATAGAAAGTACGCTTATTAAGTTTGCGGATGATACCAAACTGGGAGGGATTGCAACTGCTTAGGAGAACAGGCTCATAATTCAAAATGATCTGGACAAATTGGAGAAATGGTCTGAGGTAAACAGGATGAAGTTTAACAAAGACAAATGCAAAGTGCTCCACTTAGGAAGAAAAAATCAGTTTCACACATACAGAATGGGAAGAGACTGTCTAGGAAGGAGTACGGCAGAAAGGGATCTAGGGGTTACAGTGGACCACAAGCTAAATATGAGTCAACAGTGTGATGCTGTTGCAAAAAAAAGCAAACATGATTCTGGGATGTATTAACAGGTGTGTTGTGAGCAAGACAAGAGAAGTCATTCTTCCGCTCTACTCTGCTCTGGTTAGGCCTCCGCTGGAGTATTGTGCTCCAGTTCTGGGCACCGCATTTCAAGAAAGATGTGGAGAAATTGGAAAGGGTCCAGCGAAGAGCAACAAGAATGATTAAAGGTCTTGAGAACATGACCTATGAAGGAAGGCTGAAAGAATTGGGTTTGTTTAGTTTGGAAAAGAGAAGACTGAGAGGGGACATGATAGCAATTTTCAGGTATCTAAAAGGGTGTCATAAGGAGGAGGGAGAAAACTTGTTCACCTTAGCCTCTAAGGATAGAACAAGAAGCAATGGGCTTAAACTGCAGCAAGGGAGGTCTAAGCTGGACATTAGGAAAAAGTTCCTAACTGTCAGGGTGGTTAAATACTGGAATAAATGGCCTAGGGAGGTTGTGGAATCGCCATCTCTGGAGATATTTAAGAGTAGGTTAGATAAATGTCTATCAGGGATGGTCTGGACAGTATTTGGTCCTGCCATGCGGGCAGGGGACTGGACTCGATGACGTCTCGAGGTCCCTTCCAGTCCTAGAATCTATGAATCTATGAATCTATAGTCCTCATTAAGATCACCATCATGCCCTCTGACCTTGGGCCCAGCGAAAACTTTCCTATTGAAGGGCTTGTGTGAGCTCCGGTGAAAGGGGAACAGGTTTGCCGAGACAGAAATTGCACTCACCACGAGGCCCCGCCAATGAGCCCCTCCCACTCCAACGAACCGCCTGCTGCCCGCCACTCATCAGCTCTTCTGCAGAGGGCAGGAGGCGCTGTGGGGGAGGAGCGGGGGAAAGAAGAGGCAGAACGAAGGCCTGGCACTCTTGGGAGAGGGGGTGCATTGGGCGGGGAGAAGCAGAGTGGAAGCGGGAAGAGGTGCGGCAGGGGTGGGGTCTTGAGGGAAGGGGTACAGTAGGGGCAGGGCCTGGGGCAGAGAGGTGGTCAAGCACCCCAGAGGAAATCAAAAAGGTGTTGCCTGTGCCTACTCTGCCCCCACATGATTGGGTAACAGAATCGAACCTTAACAGTGTCTCCTTCGTATTGAAGTGAAAAATCAGAGTGTTGCTTTTTAATACGGAGGAACTAGAAACTTCTGACTCTACTGAGACAGTTCTTTCTTGTTCTTTTTACATCCAAAACCATTTTTGCCCCTCATGAAATAGACACATTCCCATAGACAGTTTCTGCCATCACCTTGTTCTCATAGTGAATGCACGGGACCAGAAGACAGAATATCGAGGTTCTATTTCCTGCTCTAGCAAACATTCCTGTGTGACTATCAGCACTCCCTTTGCGGGGGGATTGTCAAAGAGCCTGCACTGGGTGGTCTGCACAGGTTGTGGGTTCCCAGTTTGGGGGAAGCTCTTTGGGGAAGACATTTCTCCCTCCATCCCTGAGGCACAGGGTGGAGTGTCTGCATGGCCTCAGCTACTACAAGGTCAGGCACAGCACTAGCAACTCCATCCTGCCACACTCCCCATCCAGAGCTTTTCATTCAATGGATACGTTCAGTACCTATGGACATGGATGTATTTTCTCACGTGCCCCATTGCCCTTGAACCCCAATCCCTCTGACTTTCTTTGCAAAGTGCTGGTGAGGTCTCAGCTCGATGACATATCTCGATTCCAGAGTAATCTACACAGGCCCTCCACTTCTCAGATACATGGGGCATGCAATGATAGCATCCCTTCTGAAGTTGAAATTGTTAGAACTAATACAGGGCACACAAAGTTTGGTCAGTGGTCAGTAAGAATTGCGTAAAGTAGGCAAACTCACCCATTTGCTGCTGGGGTTGCTCTGCAAAATAAAAATGGGGAGGAGAAGAGAACAGTTCAGAAAATGTCCATTGTCTTATGAACTGAAGATGGTGAATGAGATCCCTTCTTTCTGGATTAGCATAAATATTGGCCCTGCGTAAGTAGCACTGCTCTGAACCAGCAAGTGCTCATACATATTATTGACAAAATTAGCCGAGGAATCTGCTCTATCTAAAACTGGAAAGTGGGGTGACATCTAATAAATCAGTGAATTTTCTTTTCATTCTACAAGACTCCTACAAAGCAGTAGAGCACACACATGGCCTCAGCTATACAAGGTCAGACACAGGATGTGGGTTCCCAGTTTGGAGGAAGCTCTTTGGGGAAGACATTTCTCCCTCCATCCCTGAGGCACAGGGTGGAGTGTCTGCATGGCCTCAGCTACTACAAGGTCAGGCACAGCACTAGCAACTCCATCCTGCCATACTCCCCATCCAGAGCTTTTCATTCAATGGATACGTTCAGTACCTATGGGCACGGATGTATTTTCTCACGTGCCCCATTGCCCTTGCACACCAATCCCTCTGACTTTCTTTGCAAACCGCTGGTGAGGTCTCAGCTCGATGACATACCTTGATTCCAGAGTAACCTACACAGACCCTCCACTTCTCAGATACATGGGGCATGCAATGATAGCATCCCTTCTGAAGTTGAAACTGTTAGAACTAATACAGGGCACACAAAGTTTGGTCAGTGGTCAGTAAGAATTGCGTAAAGTAGGCAAACTCACCCATTTGCTGCTGGGGTTGCTCTGCAAAATAAAAATGGGGAGAAGAGAACAGTTCAGAATATGTCCATTGTCTTATGAACTGAAGATGGTGAACGAGATCCCTTCTTTCTTGATTAGCATAAATATTGGCCCTGCGTAAGTAGCCCTGCTCAGAACCAGCAAGTGCTCATATATGTTATTGACAAAATTAGCCGAGGAATCTGCTCTATCGAAAACAGGAAAGTGGGGTGACATCTAATAAATCAGTGATTTTTCTTTTCATTCTACAAGACTCCTACAAAGCAGTAGAACACACACATGGCCTCAGCTATACAAGGTCAGGCACAGGATGTGGGTTCCCACTTTGGAGGAAGCTCTTTGGGGAAGACATTTCTCCCTCCATCCCTGAGGCACAGGGTGGAGTGTCTGCATGGCCTCAGCTACTACAAGGTCAGGCACAGCACTAGCAACTCCATCCTGCCACATTCCCCATCCAGGGATTTTTCATTCAATGGATATGTTCAGTTCAGTTCAGTTCCTGTAGTGCGTGGATGTTTTTTCTCACATGTCTGACTGTCCTGGAACCCCTACCCCTCAGACTTTCTTTGCAAAGTGATTTCTCGGCTCGAAGACATACCACGATTTGAGGGTAATCTGCACAGACCCTCCATTTCCCAGATGCACGGGGCATGCAATGATAGCTTCCCTTCTGAAGCTGAAGTTGTTGGAACCAAGACAAGTCACACAAAGTTTGGTCAGTGAACTTAACTATTGAGTAAGGTAGGCAAACTCACCCATTTGCTTCTGGAGTTGCTCTGCAAAATAAAAATGGGGAGGAGAAGAGAACAGTTCAGAATATGTCCATTGTCTTATGAACTGAAGAGGGTGAATGAGATCCCTTCTTTCTTGATTAGCATAAATATTGGCCCTGCGTAAGTAGCCCTGCTCAGAACCAGCAAGTGCTCATATATATTATTGACAAAATTAGCCGAGGAATCTGCTCTATCTAAAACTGGAAAGTGGGGTGACATCTAATAAATCAGTGATTTTTCTTTTCATTCTACAAGACTCCTACAAAGCAGTAGAGCACACACATGGCCTCAGCTATACAAGGTCAGGTACAGGATGTGGGTTCCCAGTTTGGAGGAAGCTCTTTGGGGAAGACATTTCTCCCTCCATCCCTGAGGCACAGGGTGGAGTGTCTGCATGGCCTCAGCTACTACAAGGTCAGGCACAGCACTAGCAACTCCATCCTGCCACATTCCCCATCCAGAGATTTTTCATTCAATGGATATGTTCAGTTCAGTTCAGTTCCTGTAGTGCGTGGATGTTTTTTCTCACTTGTCTGACTGTCCTGGAACCCCTACCCATCCGACTTTCTTTGCAAAGTGATTTCTCGGCTCGAAGACATACCACGATTTGAGGGTAATCTGCACAGACCCTCCATTTCCCAGATGCACGGGGCATGCAATGATAGCTTCCCTTCTGAAGCTGAAGTTGTTGGAACCAAGACAAGTCACACAAAGTTTGGTCAGTGAACTTAACTATTGAGTAAAGTAGGCAAACTCACCCATTTGCTTCTGGAGTTGCTCTGCAAAATAAAAATGGGGAGGAGAAGAGAACAGTTCAGAATATGTCCATTTTCTTATGAACTGAAGAGGGTGAATGAGATCCTTTCTTTCTTGATTAGCATAAATATTGGCCCTGCGTAAGTAGCCCTGCTCAGAACCAGCAAGTGCTCATATATGTTATTGACAAAATTAGCCGAGGAATCTCTTCTATATAAAACTGGAAAGTGGGGTGACATCTAATAAATCAGTGATTTTTCTTTGCATTCTACAAGACTCCTACAAAGCAGTAGAGCACACGGAAGAAAAAGGACACAGACTTACTTATTCTGTTTTCCAAGTCCCCTAAAAAAGAAAAAATATTTTTAAAGATAGCAATAGCAATAACCTTTTGTAATAATACCAGCAAGAACAAAGGTAACTGATAGTTAAAATATCAAAAGCTGTATTTATTGGAGAATAGCTGTGAGGGAGCAAGTGATACAATGAAGATCGTAGTGTCTAAGGACTCGGTAGCATGGGCCAGAGAAGTTGCACAAACAATTCATGTTTACGTTAGAGCAGATCCTTTAGAGAAAGCATTCCAAATTGATGTCAAATTTTACAGTGATGGAGGATCCACCACAACCCCTGATAAATTGTTACAACGGCTAATCACCCTCACTCTTAAAAAAATGTACGGCTTATTTCTAGTCTGATTTTCCTAGTCTCAATTTCCAGCCATTGGATTTTGCTAGACCGTTCTCTGCCAGACTAAAGAGCCCATTATCAACTATTTGTTCTCGGTCTACATACATATGGAGTGTAATCAAGTCACTCCTTCTCCTTGGTAAGCTAAATAGACTGAGTTCTTTGAGTCTATCATTATCATACATGTTATCTAATCCTTTAATGATTCTGGTTCTCTTATCAGAACCCTCTCCAGTTTGACAACTTCTTTCTTTAGTTGGGGACATCAGAACTGCACACCGTATTCCAGCAATAGAGCCAAATACAGAACTAATAAAGCCCACAGGTAAGTGGGGAACATGGAGACCTGGGAGATGGGTCGGAAACGAGAGGGAGTGCGGGCTATATTGGCAGAGAGAAAGGAGGGTCAGGACAAAACTGGGAGGAAAGATCAAACCAATATCTGAGATGCCTATATACAAATGCGAGAAGTATGGGTAATAAGCAGGAAGAACTGGAAGTGCTAATAAATAAATACAACTATGACATTGTTGGCATGACTGAAACTTGGTGGGATAATACACATGATTGGAATGTTGGTGTGGATGGATACAGCTTGCTCAGGAAGGATAGACAGAGGAAAAGGGGAGGAGGTGTTGCCTTATATATTAAAAATGTACACACTTGGACTGAGGTAGAGATGGACATAGGAGACGGAAGTGTTGAGAGTCTCTGGGTTAGGCTAAAAGGGGTAAAAAACAAGGGTGATGTCATGCTAGGAGTCTACTACAGGCCACCTAACCAGGTGGAAGAGGTGGATGAGGCTTTTTTTAAACAACTAACAAAATCATCCAAAGCCCAAGATTTGGTGGTGATGGGGGACTTCAACTCTCCAGATATATGTTGGGAAAATAACACAGCGGGGCACAGACTATCCAACAAATTCTTGGACTGCATTGCAGACAACTTTTTATTTCAGAAGGTTGAAAAAGCTACTAGGGGGGAAGCTGTTCTAGACTTGATTTTAACAAATAGGGAGGAACTCATTGAGAATTTGAAAGTAGAAGACAGCTTGGGTGAAAGTGATCATGAAATCATAGAGTTTGCAATTCTAAGGAAGGGTAGAAGGGAGAACAGCAAAATAGAGACAATGGATTTCAGGAAGGCAGATTTTGGTAAGCTCTGAGAGCTGATAGGTAAGGTCCCGTGGGAATCAAGACTGAGAGGAAAAACAACTGAGGAGAGTTGGCAGTTTTTCAAAGGGACACTATTAAGGGCCCAAAAGCAAGCTATTCCGCTGGTTAGGAAAGATAGAAAATGTGGCAAAAGACCACCTTGGCTTAACCACGAGATCTTGCATGATCTAAAAAATACAAAGGAGTCATACAAAAAATGGAAACTAGGACAGATTACAAAGGATGAATATAGGCAAACAACACAGGAATGCAGGGGCAAGATTAGAAAGGCAAAGGCACAAAATGAGCTCAAACTAGCTACAGGAATAAAGGGAAACAAGAAGACTTTTATCAATACATTAGACGCAAGAGGAAGACCAAAGACAGGGTAGGCCCACTGCTTAGTGAAGAGGGAGAAACAGTAACAGGAAACTTGGAAATGGCAGAGATCCTTAATGACTTCTTTGTTTCGGTCTTCACCGAGAAGTCTGAAGGAATGCCTATCATAGTGAATGCTAATGGGAAGGGGGTAGGTTTAGCAGCTAAAATAAAAAAAGAACAAGTTAAAAATCACTTAGAAAAGTTAGATGCCTGCAAGTCACCAGGGCCTGATGAAATGCATCCTAGAATACTCAAGGAGCTAAGAGAGGAGGTATCTGAGCCTCTAGCTATTATCTTTGGAAAATCATGGGAGACGAGAGAGATTCCAGAAGACTGGAAAAGGGCAAATATAGTGCCCATCTCTAAAAAGGGAAATAAAAACAACCCAGGAAACTACTGACCAGTTAGTTTAACTTCTGTGCCAGGGAAGATAATGGAGCAAGTAATTAAGGAAATCATCTGCAAACACTTGGAAGGTGGTAAGGTGATAGGGAACAGCCAGCATGGATTTGTAAAAAACAAATCATGTCAAACCAATCTGATAGCTTTCTTCGATCAGATAACGAGTCTTGTGGATAAGGGAGAAGCTGTGGATGTGGTATACCTAGACTTTAGTAAGGCATTTGATACGGTCTCGCATGATATTCTTGTCGATAAACTAGGCAAATACAATTTAGATGGGGCTACTATAAGGTGGGTGCATAACTGGCTGGATAACCATACTCAGAGAGTTGTTATTAATAGTTCCCAATCCTGCTGGAAAGGCATAACGAGTGGGGTTCCGCAGGGGTCTGTTTTGGGACCGGCTCTGTTCAATATCTTCATTAACGACTTAGATATTGGCATAGAAAGTACGCTTATTAAGTTTGCGGATGATACCAAACTGGGAGGGATTGCAACTGCTTAGGAGAACAGGCTCATAATTCAAAATGATCTGGACAAATTGGAGAAATGGTCTGAGGTAAACAGGATGAAGTTTAACAAAGACAAATGCAAAGTGCTCCACTTAGGAAGAAAAAATCAGTTTCACACATACAGAATGGGAAGAGACTGTCTAGGAAGGAGTACGGCAGAAAGGGATCTAGGGGTTACAGTGGACCACAAGCTAAATATGAGTCAACAGTGTGATGCTGTTGCAAAAAAAAGCAAACATGATTCTGGGATGTATTAACAGGTGTGTTGTGAGCAAGACAAGAGAAGTCATTCTTCCGCTCTACTCTGCTCTGGTTAGGCCTCCGCTGGAGTATTGTGCTCCAGTTCTGGGCACCGCATTTCAAGAAAGATGTGGAGAAATTGGAAAGGGTCCAGCGAAGAGCAACAAGAATGATTAAAGGTCTTGAGAACATGACCTATGAAGGAAGGCTGAAAGAATTGGGTTTGTTTAGTTTGGAAAAGAGAAGACTGAGAGGGGACATGATAGCAATTTTCAGGTATCTAAAAGGGTGTCATAAGGAGGAGGGAGAAAACTTGTTCACCTTAGCCTCTAAGGATAGAACAAGAAGCAATGGGCTTAAACTGCAGCAAGGGAGGTCTAAGCTGGACATTAGGAAAAAGTTCCTAACTGTCAGGGTGGTTAAATACTGGAATAAATGGCCTAGGGAGGTTGTGGAATCGCCATCTCTGGAGATATTTAAGAGTAGGTTAGATAAATGTCTATCAGGGATGGTCTGGACAGTATTTGGTCCTGCCATGCGGGCAGGGGACTGGACTCGATGACGTCTCGAGGTCCCTTCCAGTCCTAGAATCTATGAATCTATGAATCTATAGTCCTCATTAAGATCACCATCATGCCCTCTGACCTTGGGCCCAGCGAAAACTTTCCTATTGAAGGGCTTGTGTGAGCTCCGGTGAAAGGGGAACAGGTTTGCCGAGACAGAAATTGCACTCACCACGAGGCCCCGCCAATGAGCCCCTCCCACTCCAACGAACCGCCTGCTGCCCGCCACTCATCAGCTCTTCTGCAGAGGGCAGGAGGCGCTGTGGGGGAGGAGCGGGGGAAAGAAGAGGCAGAACGAAGGCCTGGCACTCTTGGGAGAGGGGGTGCATTGGGCGGGGAGAAGCAGAGTGGAAGCGGGAAGAGGTGCGGCAGGGGTGGGGTCTTGAGGGAAGGGGTACAGTAGGGGCAGGGCCTGGGGCAGAGAGGTGGTCAAGCACCCCAGAGGAAATCAAAAAGGTGTTGCCTGTGCCTACTCTGCCCCCACATGATTGGGTAACAGAATCGAACCTTAACAGTGTCTCCTTCGTATTGAAGTGAAAAATCAGAGTGTTGCTTTTTAATACGGAGGAACTAGAAACTTCTGACTCTACTGAGACAGTTCTTTCTTGTTCTTTTTACATCCAAAACCATTTTTGCCCCTCATGAAATAGACACATTCCCATAGACAGTTTCTGCCATCACCTTGTTCTCATAGTGAATGCACGGGACCAGAAGACAGAATATCGAGGTTCTATTTCCTGCTCTAGCAAACATTCCTGTGTGACTATCAGCACTCCCTTTGCGGGGGGATTGTCAAAGAGCCTGCACTGGGTGGTCTGCACAGGTTGTGGGTTCCCAGTTTGGGGGAAGCTCTTTGGGGAAGACATTTCTCCCTCCATCCCTGAGGCACAGGGTGGAGTGTCTGCATGGCCTCAGCTACTACAAGGTCAGGCACAGCACTAGCAACTCCATCCTGCCACACTCCCCATCCAGAGCTTTTCATTCAATGGATACGTTCAGTACCTATGGACATGGATGTATTTTCTCACGTGCCCCATTGCCCTTGAACCCCAATCCCTCTGACTTTCTTTGCAAAGTGCTGGTGAGGTCTCAGCTCGATGACATA
This sequence comes from Malaclemys terrapin pileata, assembly GCF_027887155.1. Lineage (NCBI taxonomy): Eukaryota > Metazoa > Chordata > Testudines > Emydidae > Malaclemys > Malaclemys terrapin. The sequence continues at coordinate 4,831,343 of NC_071524.1, forward strand.
TCTCGATTCCAGAGTAATCTACACAGGCCCTCCACTTCTCAGATACATGGGGCATGCAATGATAGCATCCCTTCTGAAGTTGAAATTGTTAGAACTAATACAGGGCACACAAAGTTTGGTCAGTGGTCAGTAAGAATTGCGTAAAGTAGGCAAACTCACCCATTTGCTGCTGGGGTTGCTCTGCAAAATAAAAATGGGGAGGAGAAGAGAACAGTTCAGAAAATGTCCATTGTCTTATGAACTGAAGATGGTGAATGAGATCCCTTCTTTCTGGATTAGCATAAATATTGGCCCTGCGTAAGTAGCACTGCTCTGAACCAGCAAGTGCTCATACATATTATTGACAAAATTAGCCGAGGAATCTGCTCTATCTAAAACTGGAAAGTGGGGTGACATCTAATAAATCAGTGAATTTTCTTTTCATTCTACAAGACTCCTACAAAGCAGTAGAGCACACACATGGCCTCAGCTATACAAGGTCAGACACAGGATGTGGGTTCCCAGTTTGGAGGAAGCTCTTTGGGGAAGACATTTCTCCCTCCATCCCTGAGGCACAGGGTGGAGTGTCTGCATGGCCTCAGCTACTACAAGGTCAGGCACAGCACTAGCAACTCCATCCTGCCATACTCCCCATCCAGAGCTTTTCATTCAATGGATACGTTCAGTACCTATGGGCACGGATGTATTTTCTCACGTGCCCCATTGCCCTTGCACACCAATCCCTCTGACTTTCTTTGCAAACCGCTGGTGAGGTCTCAGCTCGATGACATACCTTGATTCCAGAGTAACCTACACAGACCCTCCACTTCTCAGATACATGGGGCATGCAATGATAGCATCCCTTCTGAAGTTGAAACTGTTAGAACTAATACAGGGCACACAAAGTTTGGTCAGTGGTCAGTAAGAATTGCGTAAAGTAGGCAAACTCACCCATTTGCTGCTGGGGTTGCTCTGCAAAATAAAAATGGGGAGAAGAGAACAGTTCAGAATATGTCCATTGTCTTATGAACTGAAGATGGTGAACGAGATCCCTTCTTTCTTGATTAGCATAAATATTGGCCCTGCGTAAGTAGCCCTGCTCAGAACCAGCAAGTGCTCATATATGTTATTGACAAAATTAGCCGAGGAATCTGCTCTATCGAAAACAGGAAAGTGGGGTGACATCTAATAAATCAGTGATTTTTCTTTTCATTCTACAAGACTCCTACAAAGCAGTAGAACACACACATGGCCTCAGCTATACAAGGTCAGGCACAGGATGTGGGTTCCCACTTTGGAGGAAGCTCTTTGGGGAAGACATTTCTCCCTCCATCCCTGAGGCACAGGGTGGAGTGTCTGCATGGCCTCAGCTACTACAAGGTCAGGCACAGCACTAGCAACTCCATCCTGCCACATTCCCCATCCAGGGATTTTTCATTCAATGGATATGTTCAGTTCAGTTCAGTTCCTGTAGTGCGTGGATGTTTTTTCTCACATGTCTGACTGTCCTGGAACCCCTACCCCTCAGACTTTCTTTGCAAAGTGATTTCTCGGCTCGAAGACATACCACGATTTGAGGGTAATCTGCACAGACCCTCCATTTCCCAGATGCACGGGGCATGCAATGATAGCTTCCCTTCTGAAGCTGAAGTTGTTGGAACCAAGACAAGTCACACAAAGTTTGGTCAGTGAACTTAACTATTGAGTAAGGTAGGCAAACTCACCCATTTGCTTCTGGAGTTGCTCTGCAAAATAAAAATGGGGAGGAGAAGAGAACAGTTCAGAATATGTCCATTGTCTTATGAACTGAAGAGGGTGAATGAGATCCCTTCTTTCTTGATTAGCATAAATATTGGCCCTGCGTAAGTAGCCCTGCTCAGAACCAGCAAGTGCTCATATATATTATTGACAAAATTAGCCGAGGAATCTGCTCTATCTAAAACTGGAAAGTGGGGTGACATCTAATAAATCAGTGATTTTTCTTTTCATTCTACAAGACTCCTACAAAGCAGTAGAGCACACACATGGCCTCAGCTATACAAGGTCAGGTACAGGATGTGGGTTCCCAGTTTGGAGGAAGCTCTTTGGGGAAGACATTTCTCCCTCCATCCCTGAGGCACAGGGTGGAGTGTCTGCATGGCCTCAGCTACTACAAGGTCAGGCACAGCACTAGCAACTCCATCCTGCCACATTCCCCATCCAGAGATTTTTCATTCAATGGATATGTTCAGTTCAGTTCAGTTCCTGTAGTGCGTGGATGTTTTTTCTCACTTGTCTGACTGTCCTGGAACCCCTACCCATCCGACTTTCTTTGCAAAGTGATTTCTCGGCTCGAAGACATACCACGATTTGAGGGTAATCTGCACAGACCCTCCATTTCCCAGATGCACGGGGCATGCAATGATAGCTTCCCTTCTGAAGCTGAAGTTGTTGGAACCAAGACAAGTCACACAAAGTTTGGTCAGTGAACTTAACTATTGAGTAAAGTAGGCAAACTCACCCATTTGCTTCTGGAGTTGCTCTGCAAAATAAAAATGGGGAGGAGAAGAGAACAGTTCAGAATATGTCCATTTTCTTATGAACTGAAGAGGGTGAATGAGATCCTTTCTTTCTTGATTAGCATAAATATTGGCCCTGCGTAAGTAGCCCTGCTCAGAACCAGCAAGTGCTCATATATGTTATTGACAAAATTAGCCGAGGAATCTCTTCTATATAAAACTGGAAAGTGGGGTGACATCTAATAAATCAGTGATTTTTCTTTGCATTCTACAAGACTCCTACAAAGCAGTAGAGCACACGGAAGAAAAAGGACACAGACTTACTTATTCTGTTTTCCAAGTCCCCTAAAAAAGAAAAAATATTTTTAAAGATAGCAATAGCAATAACCTTTTGTAATAATACCAGCAAGAACAAAGGTAACTGATAGTTAAAATATCAAAAGCTGTATTTATTGGAGAATAGCTGTGAGGGAGCAAGTGATACAATGAAGATCGTAGTGTCTAAGGACTCGGTAGCATGGGCCAGAGAAGTTGCACAAACAATTCATGTTTACGTTAGAGCAGATCCTTTAGAGAAAGCATTCCAAATTGATGTCAAATTTTACAGTGATGGAGGATCCACCACAACCCCTGATAAATTGTTACAACGGCTAATCACCCTCACTCTTAAAAAAATGTACGGCTTATTTCTAGTCTGATTTTCCTAGTCTCAATTTCCAGCCATTGGATTTTGCTAGACCGTTCTCTGCCAGACTAAAGAGCCCATTATCAACTATTTGTTCTCGGTCTACATACATATGGAGTGTAATCAAGTCACTCCTTCTCCTTGGTAAGCTAAATAGACTGAGTTCTTTGAGTCTATCATTATCATACATGTTATCTAATCCTTTAATGATTCTGGTTCTCTTATCAGAACCCTCTCCAGTTTGACAACTTCTTTCTTTAGTTGGGGACATCAGAACTGCACACCGTATTCCAGCAATAGAGCCAAATACAGAACTAATAAAGCCCACAGGTAAGTGGGGAACATGGAGACCTGGGAGATGGGTCGGAAACGAGAGGGAGTGCGGGCTATATTGGCAGAGAGAAAGGAGGGTCAGGACAAAACTGGGAGGAAAGATCAAACCAATATCTGAGATGCCTATATACAAATGCGAGAAGTATGGGTAATAAGCAGGAAGAACTGGAAGTGCTAATAAATAAATACAACTATGACATTGTTGGCATGACTGAAACTTGGTGGGATAATACACATGATTGGAATGTTGGTGTGGATGGATACAGCTTGCTCAGGAAGGATAGACAGAGGAAAAGGGGAGGAGGTGTTGCCTTATATATTAAAAATGTACACACTTGGACTGAGGTAGAGATGGACATAGGAGACGGAAGTGTTGAGAGTCTCTGGGTTAGGCTAAAAGGGGTAAAAAACAAGGGTGATGTCATGCTAGGAGTCTACTACAGGCCACCTAACCAGGTGGAAGAGGTGGATGAGGCTTTTTTTAAACAACTAACAAAATCATCCAAAGCCCAAGATTTGGTGGTGATGGGGGACTTCAACTCTCCAGATATATGTTGGGAAAATAACACAGCGGGGCACAGACTATCCAACAAATTCTTGGACTGCATTGCAGACAACTTTTTATTTCAGAAGGTTGAAAAAGCTACTAGGGGGGAAGCTGTTCTAGACTTGATTTTAACAAATAGGGAGGAACTCATTGAGAATTTGAAAGTAGAAGACAGCTTGGGTGAAAGTGATCATGAAATCATAGAGTTTGCAATTCTAAGGAAGGGTAGAAGGGAGAACAGCAAAATAGAGACAATGGATTTCAGGAAGGCAGATTTTGGTAAGCTCTGAGAGCTGATAGGTAAGGTCCCGTGGGAATCAAGACTGAGAGGAAAAACAACTGAGGAGAGTTGGCAGTTTTTCAAAGGGACACTATTAAGGGCCCAAAAGCAAGCTATTCCGCTGGTTAGGAAAGATAGAAAATGTGGCAAAAGACCACCTTGGCTTAACCACGAGATCTTGCATGATCTAAAAAATACAAAGGAGTCATACAAAAAATGGAAACTAGGACAGATTACAAAGGATGAATATAGGCAAACAACACAGGAATGCAGGGGCAAGATTAGAAAGGCAAAGGCACAAAATGAGCTCAAACTAGCTACAGGAATAAAGGGAAACAAGAAGACTTTTATCAATACATTAGACGCAAGAGGAAGACCAAAGACAGGGTAGGCCCACTGCTTAGTGAAGAGGGAGAAACAGTAACAGGAAACTTGGAAATGGCAGAGATCCTTAATGACTTCTTTGTTTCGGTCTTCACCGAGAAGTCTGAAGGAATGCCTATCATAGTGAATGCTAATGGGAAGGGGGTAGGTTTAGCAGCTAAAATAAAAAAAGAACAAGTTAAAAATCACTTAGAAAAGTTAGATGCCTGCAAGTCACCAGGGCCTGATGAAATGCATCCTAGAATACTCAAGGAGCTAAGAGAGGAGGTATCTGAGCCTCTAGCTATTATCTTTGGAAAATCATGGGAGACGAGAGAGATTCCAGAAGACTGGAAAAGGGCAAATATAGTGCCCATCTCTAAAAAGGGAAATAAAAACAACCCAGGAAACTACTGACCAGTTAGTTTAACTTCTGTGCCAGGGAAGATAATGGAGCAAGTAATTAAGGAAATCATCTGCAAACACTTGGAAGGTGGTAAGGTGATAGGGAACAGCCAGCATGGATTTGTAAAAAACAAATCATGTCAAACCAATCTGATAGCTTTCTTCGATCAGATAACGAGTCTTGTGGATAAGGGAGAAGCTGTGGATGTGGTATACCTAGACTTTAGTAAGGCATTTGATACGGTCTCGCATGATATTCTTGTCGATAAACTAGGCAAATACAATTTAGATGGGGCTACTATAAGGTGGGTGCATAACTGGCTGGATAACCATACTCAGAGAGTTGTTATTAATAGTTCCCAATCCTGCTGGAAAGGCATAACGAGTGGGGTTCCGCAGGGGTCTGTTTTGGGACCGGCTCTGTTCAATATCTTCATTAACGACTTAGATATTGGCATAGAAAGTACGCTTATTAAGTTTGCGGATGATACCAAACTGGGAGGGATTGCAACTGCTTAGGAGAACAGGCTCATAATTCAAAATGATCTGGACAAATTGGAGAAATGGTCTGAGGTAAACAGGATGAAGTTTAACAAAGACAAATGCAAAGTGCTCCACTTAGGAAGAAAAAATCAGTTTCACACATACAGAATGGGAAGAGACTGTCTAGGAAGGAGTACGGCAGAAAGGGATCTAGGGGTTACAGTGGACCACAAGCTAAATATGAGTCAACAGTGTGATGCTGTTGCAAAAAAAAGCAAACATGATTCTGGGATGTATTAACAGGTGTGTTGTGAGCAAGACAAGAGAAGTCATTCTTCCGCTCTACTCTGCTCTGGTTAGGCCTCCGCTGGAGTATTGTGCTCCAGTTCTGGGCACCGCATTTCAAGAAAGATGTGGAGAAATTGGAAAGGGTCCAGCGAAGAGCAACAAGAATGATTAAAGGTCTTGAGAACATGACCTATGAAGGAAGGCTGAAAGAATTGGGTTTGTTTAGTTTGGAAAAGAGAAGACTGAGAGGGGACATGATAGCAATTTTCAGGTATCTAAAAGGGTGTCATAAGGAGGAGGGAGAAAACTTGTTCACCTTAGCCTCTAAGGATAGAACAAGAAGCAATGGGCTTAAACTGCAGCAAGGGAGGTCTAAGCTGGACATTAGGAAAAAGTTCCTAACTGTCAGGGTGGTTAAATACTGGAATAAATGGCCTAGGGAGGTTGTGGAATCGCCATCTCTGGAGATATTTAAGAGTAGGTTAGATAAATGTCTATCAGGGATGGTCTGGACAGTATTTGGTCCTGCCATGCGGGCAGGGGACTGGACTCGATGACGTCTCGAGGTCCCTTCCAGTCCTAGAATCTATGAATCTATGAATCTATAGTCCTCATTAAGATCACCATCATGCCCTCTGACCTTGGGCCCAGCGAAAACTTTCCTATTGAAGGGCTTGTGTGAGCTCCGGTGAAAGGGGAACAGGTTTGCCGAGACAGAAATTGCACTCACCACGAGGCCCCGCCAATGAGCCCCTCCCACTCCAACGAACCGCCTGCTGCCCGCCACTCATCAGCTCTTCTGCAGAGGGCAGGAGGCGCTGTGGGGGAGGAGCGGGGGAAAGAAGAGGCAGAACGAAGGCCTGGCACTCTTGGGAGAGGGGGTGCATTGGGCGGGGAGAAGCAGAGTGGAAGCGGGAAGAGGTGCGGCAGGGGTGGGGTCTTGAGGGAAGGGGTACAGTAGGGGCAGGGCCTGGGGCAGAGAGGTGGTCAAGCACCCCAGAGGAAATCAAAAAGGTGTTGCCTGTGCCTACTCTGCCCCCACATGATTGGGTAACAGAATCGAACCTTAACAGTGTCTCCTTCGTATTGAAGTGAAAAATCAGAGTGTTGCTTTTTAATACGGAGGAACTAGAAACTTCTGACTCTACTGAGACAGTTCTTTCTTGTTCTTTTTACATCCAAAACCATTTTTGCCCCTCATGAAATAGACACATTCCCATAGACAGTTTCTGCCATCACCTTGTTCTCATAGTGAATGCACGGGACCAGAAGACAGAATATCGAGGTTCTATTTCCTGCTCTAGCAAACATTCCTGTGTGACTATCAGCACTCCCTTTGCGGGGGGATTGTCAAAGAGCCTGCACTGGGTGGTCTGCACAGGTTGTGGGTTCCCAGTTTGGGGGAAGCTCTTTGGGGAAGACATTTCTCCCTCCATCCCTGAGGCACAGGGTGGAGTGTCTGCATGGCCTCAGCTACTACAAGGTCAGGCACAGCACTAGCAACTCCATCCTGCCACACTCCCCATCCAGAGCTTTTCATTCAATGGATACGTTCAGTACCTATGGACATGGATGTATTTTCTCACGTGCCCCATTGCCCTTGAACCCCAATCCCTCTGACTTTCTTTGCAAAGTGCTGGTGAGGTCTCAGCTCGATGACATATCTCGATTCCAGAGTAATCTACACAGGCCCTCCACTTCTCAGATACATGGGGCATGCAATGATAGCATCCCTTCTGAAGTTGAAACTGTTAGAACTAATACAGGGCACACAAAGTTTGGTCAGTGGTCAGTAAGAATTGCGTAAAGTAGGCAAACTCACCCATTTGCTGCTGGGGTTGCTCTGCAAAATAAAAATGGGGAGAAGAGAACAGTTCAGAATATGTCCATTGTCTTATGAACTGAAGATGGTGAACGAGATCCCTTCTTTCTTGATTAGCATAAATATTGGCCCTGCGTAAGTAGCCCTGCTCAGAACCAGCAAGTGCTCATATATGTTATTGACAAAATTAGCCGAGGAATCTGCTCTATCGAAAACAGGAAAGTGGGGTGACATCTAATAAATCAGTGATTTTTCTTTTCATTCTACAAGACTCCTACAAAGCAGTAGAACACACACATGGCCTCAGCTATACAAGGTCAGGCACAGGATGTGGGTTCCCACTTTGGAGGAAGCTCTTTGGGGAAGACATTTCTCCCTCCATCCCTGAGGCACAGGGTGGAGTGTCTGCATGGCCTCAGCTACTACAAGGTCAGGCACAGCACTAGCAACTCCATCCTGCCACATTCCCCATCCAGGGATTTTTCATTCAATGGATATGTTCAGTTCAGTTCAGTTCCTGTAGTGCGTGGATGTTTTTTCTCACATGTCTGACTGTCCTGGAACCCCTACCCCTCAGACTTTCTTTGCAAAGTGATTTCTCGGCTCGAAGACATACCACGATTTGAGGGTAATCTGCACAGACCCTCCATTTCCCAGATGCACGGGGCATGCAATGATAGCTTCCCTTCTGAAGCTGAAGTTGTTGGAACCAAGACAAGTCACACAAAGTTTGGTCAGTGAACTTAACTATTGAGTAAGGTAGGCAAACTCACCCATTTGCTTCTGGAGTTGCTCTGCAAAATAAAAATGGGGAGGAGAAGAGAACAGTTCAGAATATGTCCATTGTCTTATGAACTGAAGAGGGTGAATGAGATCCCTTCTTTCTTGATTAGCATAAATATTGGCCCTGCGTAAGTAGCCCTGCTCAGAACCAGCAAGTGCTCATATATATTATTGACAAAATTAGCCGAGGAATCTGCTCTATCTAAAACTGGAAAGTGGGGTGACATCTAATAAATCAGTGATTTTTCTTTTCATTCTACAAGACTCCTACAAAGCAGTAGAGCACACACATGGCCTCAGCTATACAAGGTCAGGTACAGGATGTGGGTTCCCAGTTTGGAGGAAGCTCTTTGGGGAAGACATTTCTCCCTCCATCCCTGAGGCACAGGGTGGAGTGTCTGCATGGCCTCAGCTACTACAAGGTCAGGCACAGCACTAGCAACTCCATCCTGCCACATTCCCCATCCAGAGATTTTTCATTCAATGGATATGTTCAGTTCAGTTCAGTTCCTGTAGTGCGTGGATGTTTTTTCTCACTTGTCTGACTGTCCTGGAACCCCTACCCATCCGACTTTCTTTGCAAAGTGATTTCTCGGCTCGAAGACATACCACGATTTGAGGGTAATCTGCACAGACCCTCCATTTCCCAGATGCACGGGGCATGCAATGATAGCTTCCCTTCTGAAGCTGAAGTTGTTGGAACCAAGACAAGTCACACAAAGTTTGGTCAGTGAACTTAACTATTGAGTAAAGTAGGCAAACTCACCCATTTGCTTCTGGAGTTGCTCTGCAAAATAAAAATGGGGAGGAGAAGAGAACAGTTCAGAATATGTCCATTTTCTTATGAACTGAAGAGGGTGAATGAGATCCTTTCTTTCTTGATTAGCATAAATATTGGCCCTGCGTAAGTAGCCCTGCTCAGAACCAGCAAGTGCTCATATATGTTATTGACAAAATTAGCCGAGGAATCTCTTCTATATAAAACTGGAAAGTGGGGTGACATCTAATAAATCAGTGATTTTTCTTTGCATTCTACAAGACTCCTACAAAGCAGTAGAGCACACGGAAGAAAAAGGACACAGACTTACTTATTCTGTTTTCCAAGTCCCCTAAAAAAGAAAAAATATTTTTAAAGATAGCAATAGCAATAACCTTTTGTAATAATACCAGCAAGAACAAAGGTAACTGATAGTTAAAATATCAAAAGCTGTATTTATTGGAGAATAGCTGTGAGGGAGCAAGTGATACAATGAAGATCGTAGTGTCTAAGGACTCGGTAGCATGGGCCAGAGAAGTTGCACAAACAATTCATGTTTACGTTAGAGCAGATCCTTTAGAGAAAGCATTCCAAATTGATGTCAAATTTTACAGTGATGGAGGATCCACCACAACCCCTGATAAATTGTTACAACGGCTAATCACCCTCACTCTTAAAAAAATGTACGGCTTATTTCTAGTCTGATTTTCCTAGTCTCAATTTCCAGCCATTGGATTTTGCTAGACCGTTCTCTGCCAGACTAAAGAGCCCATTATCAACTATTTGTTCTCGGTCTACATACATATGGAGTGTAATCAAGTCACTCCTTCTCCTTGGTAAGCTAAATAGACTGAGTTCTTTGAGTCTATCATTATCATACATGTTATCTAATCCTTTAATGATTCTGGTTCTCTTATCAGAACCCTCTCCAGTTTGACAACTTCTTTCTTTAGTTGGGGACATCAGAACTGCACACCGTATTCCAGCAATAGAGCCAAATACAGAACTAATAAAGCCCACAGGTAAGTGGGGAACATGGAGACCTGGGAGATGGGTCGGAAACGAGAGGGAGTGCGGGCTATATTGGCAGAGAGAAAGGAGGGTCAGGACAAAACTGGGAGGAAAGATCAAACCAATATCTGAGATGCCTATATACAAATGCGAGAAGTATGGGTAATAAGCAGGAAGAACTGGAAGTGCTAATAAATAAATACAACTATGACATTGTTGGCATGACTGAAACTTGGTGGGATAATACACATGATTGGAATGTTGGTGTGGATGGATACAGCTTGCTCAGGAAGGATAGACAGAGGAAAAGGGGAGGAGGTGTTGCCTTATATATTAAAAATGTACACACTTGGACTGAGGTAGAGATGGACATAGGAGACGGAAGTGTTGAGAGTCTCTGGGTTAGGCTAAAAGGGGTAAAAAACAAGGGTGATGTCATGCTAGGAGTCTACTACAGGCCACCTAACCAGGTGGAAGAGGTGGATGAGGCTTTTTTTAAACAACTAACAAAATCATCCAAAGCCCAAGATTTGGTGGTGATGGGGGACTTCAACTCTCCAGATATATGTTGGGAAAATAACACAGCGGGGCACAGACTATCCAACAAATTCTTGGACTGCATTGCAGACAACTTTTTATTTCAGAAGGTTGAAAAAGCTACTAGGGGGGAAGCTGTTCTAGACTTGATTTTAACAAATAGGGAGGAACTCATTGAGAATTTGAAAGTAGAAGACAGCTTGGGTGAAAGTGATCATGAAATCATAGAGTTTGCAATTCTAAGGAAGGGTAGAAGGGAGAACAGCAAAATAGAGACAATGGATTTCAGGAAGGCAGATTTTGGTAAGCTCTGAGAGCTGATAGGTAAGGTCCCGTGGGAATCAAGACTGAGAGGAAAAACAACTGAGGAGAGTTGGCAGTTTTTCAAAGGGACACTATTAAGGGCCCAAAAGCAAGCTATTCCGCTGGTTAGGAAAGATAGAAAATGTGGCAAAAGACCACCTTGGCTTAACCACGAGATCTTGCATGATCTAAAAAATACAAAGGAGTCATACAAAAAATGGAAACTAGGACAGATTACAAAGGATGAATATAGGCAAACAACACAGGAATGCAGGGGCAAGATTAGAAAGGCAAAGGCACAAAATGAGCTCAAACTAGCTACAGGAATAAAGGGAAACAAGAAGACTTTTATCAATACATTAGACGCAAGAGGAAGACCAAAGACAGGGTAGGCCCACTGCTTAGTGAAGAGGGAGAAACAGTAACAGGAAACTTGGAAATGGCAGAGATCCTTAATGACTTCTTTGTTTCGGTCTTCACCGAGAAGTCTGAAGGAATGCCTATCATAGTGAATGCTAATGGGAAGGGGGTAGGTTTAGCAGCTAAAATAAAAAAAGAACAAGTTAAAAATCACTTAGAAAAGTTAGATGCCTGCAAGTCACCAGGGCCTGATGAAATGCATCCTAGAATACTCAAGGAGCTAAGAGAGGAGGTATCTGAGCCTCTAGCTATTATCTTTGGAAAATCATGGGAGACGAGAGAGATTCCAGAAGACTGGAAAAGGGCAAATATAGTGCCCATCTCTAAAAAGGGAAATAAAAACAACCCAGGAAACTACTGACCAGTTAGTTTAACTTCTGTGCCAGGGAAGATAATGGAGCAAGTAATTAAGGAAATCATCTGCAAACACTTGGAAGGTGGTAAGGTGATAGGGAACAGCCAGCATGGATTTGTAAAAAACAAATCATGTCAAACCAATCTGATAGCTTTCTTCGATCAGATAACGAGTCTTGTGGATAAGGGAGAAGCTGTGGATGTGGTATACCTAGACTTTAGTAAGGCATTTGATACGGTCTCGCATGATATTCTTGTCGATAAACTAGGCAAATACAATTTAGATGGGGCTACTATAAGGTGGGTGCATAACTGGCTGGATAACCATACTCAGAGAGTTGTTATTAATAGTTCCCAATCCTGCTGGAAAGGCATAATGAGTGGGGTTCCGCAGGGGTCTGTTTTGGGACCGGCTCTGTTCAATATCTTCATTAACGACTTAGATATTGGCATAGAAAGTACGCTTATTAAGTTTGCGGATGATACCAAACTGGGAGGGATTGCAACTGCTTAGGAGGACAGGCTCATAATTCAAAATGATCTGGACAAATTGGAGAAATGGTCTGAGGTAAACAGGATGAAGTTTAACAAAGACAAATGCAAAGTGCTCCACTTAGGAAGAAAAAATCAGTTTCACACATACAGAATGGGAAGAGACTGTCTAGGAAGGAGTACGGCAGAAAGGGATCTAGGGGTTACAGTGGACCACAAGCTAAATATGAGTCAACAGTGTGATGCTGTTGCAAAAAAAAGCAAACATGATTCTGGGATGTATTAACAGGTGTGTTGTGAGCAAGACAGGAGAAGTCATTCTTCCGCTCTACTCTGCTCTGGTTAGGCCTCAGCTGGAGTATTGTGCTCCAGTTCTGGGCACCGCATTTCAAGAAAGATGTGGAGAAATTGGAAAGGGTCCAGCGAAGAGCAACAAGAATGATTAAAGGTCTTGAGAACATGACCTATGAAGGAAGGCTGAAAGAATTGGGTTTGTTTAGTTTGGAAAAGAGAAGACTGAGAGGGGACATGATAGCAATTTTCAGGTATCTAAAAGGGTGTCATAAGGAGGAGGGAGAAAACTTGTTCACCTTAGCCTCTAAGGATAGAACAAGAAGCAATGGGCTTAAACTGCAGCAAGGGAGGTCTAAGCTGGACATTAGGAAAAAGTTCCTAACTGTCAGGGTGGTTAAATACTGGAATAAATGGCCTAGGGAGGTTGTGGAATCACCATCTCTGGAGATATTTAAGAGTAGGTTAGATAAATGTCTATCAGGGATGGTCTGGACAGTATTTGGTCCTGCCATGCGGGCAGGGGACTGGACTCGATGACGTCTCGAGGTCCCTTCCAGTCCTAGAATCTATGAATCTATGAATCTATAGTCCTCATTAAGATCACCATCATGCCCTCTGACCTTGGGCCCAGCGAAAACTTTCCTATTGAAGGGCTTGTGTGAGCTCCAGTGAAAGGGGAACAGGTTTGCCGAGACAGAAATTGCACTCACCACGAGGCCCCGCCAATGAGCCCCTCCCACTCCAACGAACCGCCTGCTGCCCGCCACTCATCAGCTCTTCTGCAGAGGGCAGGAGGCGCTGTGGGGGAGGAGCAGGGGAAAGAAGAGGCAGAACGAAGGCCTGGCACTCTTGGGAGAGGGGGTGCATTGGGCGGGGAGAAGCAGAGTGGAAGCGGGAAGAGGTGCGGCAGGGGTGGGGTCTTGAGGGAAGGGGTACAGTAGGGGCAGGGCCTGGGGCAGAGAGGTGGTCAAGCACCCCAGAGGAAATCAAAAAGGTGTTGCCTGTGCCTACTCTGCCCCCACATGATTGGGTAACAGAATCGAACCTTAACAGTGTCTCCTTCGTTTTGAAATGAAAAATCAGAGTGTTGCTTTTTAATACGGAGGAACTAGAAACTTCTGACTCTACTGAGACAGTTCTTTCTTGTTCTTTTTACATCCAAAACCATTTTTGCCCCTCATGAAATAGACACATTCCCATAGACAGTTTCTGCCATCACCTTGTTCTCATAGTGAATGCACGGGACCAGAAGACAGAATATCGAGGTTCTATTTCCTGCTCTAGGAAACATTCCTGTGTGACTATCAGCACTCCCTTTGCGGGGGGATTGTCAAAGAGCCTGCACTGGGTGGTCTGCACAGGTTGTGGGTTCCCAGTTTGGGGGAAGCTCTTTGGGGAAGACATTTCTCCCTCCATCCCTGAGGCACAGGGCGGAGTGTCTGCATGGCCTCAGCTACTACAAGGTCAGGCACAGCACTAGCAACTCCATCCTGCCACACTCCCCATCCAGAGCTTTTCATTCAATGGATACGTTCAGTACCTATGGGCACGGATGTATTTTCTCACGTGCCCCATTGCCCTTGAACCCCAATCCTTCTGACTTTCTTTGCAAATCGCTGGTGAGGTCTCAGCTCGATGACATACCTTGATTCCAGAGTAACCTACACAGACCCTCCACTTCTCAGATACATGGGGCATGCAATGATAGCATCCCTTCTGAAGTTGAAACTGTTAGAACTAATACAGGGCACACAAAGTTTGGTCAGTGGTCAGTAAGAATTGCGTAAAGTAGGCAAACTCACCCATTTGCTGCTGGGGTTGCTCTGCAAAATAAAAATGGGGAGGAGAAGAGAACAGTTCAGAATATGTCCATTGTCTTATGAACTGAAGATGGTGAACGAGATCCCTTCTTTCTTGATTAGCATAAATATTGGCCCTGCGTAAGTAGCCCTGCTCAGAACCAGCAAGTGCTCATATATGTTATTGACAAAATTAGCCGAGGAATCTGCTCTATCGAAAACAGGAAAGTGGGGTGACATCTAATAAATCAGTGAATTTTTTTTTCATTCTACAAGACTCCTACAAAGCAGTAGAACACACACATGGCCTCAGCTATACAAGGTCAGACACAGGATGTGGGTTCCCAGTTTGGGGGAAGCTCTTTGGGGAAGACATTTCTCCCTCCATCCCTGAGGCACAGGGTGGAGTGTCTGCATGGCCTCAGCTACTACAAGGTCAGGCACAGCACTAGCAACTCCATCCTGCCACATTCCCCATCCAGGGATTTTTCATTCAATGGATACGTTCAGTTCAGTTCAGTTCCTGTAGCGCGTGGATGTTTTTTCTCACATGTCTGACTGTCCTTGAATCCCTACCACAACTAATTAGCAAAAGGTGAATATGAATCACTGCGCTCCTCTGTTAATATGGGTTCTGCTATGAAAGGAGCAGTTACACCAGTTACATCATGTGCTGCATTCCATTTGCTATTTCAATGCAGAGTCCTTTCAATATGTACATTGCCTTTCGTACTGTGTCTCGGAATGAGTGTTATGGTTCTTGGAGAATACAAACCAGTAGTGGGTGAATCTTTTAAAATGTCAACAACATATAAGCAGCACTGCTCAAAACCAGCAAGAGCTCATATGTGTTATTGACAAAACTTACCAAGGAATCTGCTCTATGAAAAACAAGAAAGTGGGGTGACATCTAATAACTCAATTATTTTTCTATTCATTCTATAGTGCAGTTGAGTTCATGGAAGGAAAAGGACACAGACTTACTTATTCTCTTGCTCAAATCTCCTAAAAAAGAAAAAAATATATTTAAATATAACAATAGGAATAACCTTTTGTAATAATACGACCTAGAACAAAGCTAACTAATAATTAACATATCAAAAGGTGTATTTATTGGAGAATAGCAGTGAGCGAGCAAGTGATACAATGAATCTCGTAGTGTCTAAGGACTCTCATCATCTTTAACATGGGCCAGAGAACTTACACAAATAAATCATTTTTACATTAGAACAGATCCTTTAGAAAATGCATTCCATCTTGATTTCAGAAATTTCCAGTGATGGAGGACCCACCACAACCCCTCAGAGTTTGTTATAATGTTTAATCACCCTCACAGTTAAAAATTTACAGTTTATTTCTAGTCTGACTTTCCTAGTCTCAATTCCCAGCCATTTTATTTTGCTAGGCCATTCTCTGCTAGATTAAAGAGCCCATTATCACATATTTGTTGTCTATCTACATACATGTAGATTGTAATCAAGTCACCTCTTCTCTTTGGTAAGGTAAATCGATTGAGCTCTTTGATTCTATCACTTTAACACCTTATCTAATCCTTTAATCATTATTGTGCTCTTCTCTGAACCCTGTCCAGTTTGACAATTTTTTCTTCAGTTGGGGAGACCAGAACTGCACAAAGTTTTCCAGAAAGAGAACCAAATACAGACCTAATATATCCTCTATAGTCCTCCTCATTTAGATCATTTAGATCATCATTATTCCCTGGGCCCCAGTGAACACTTTCCTACTGAAGAGCTTGTATGAGCTCCAGTGAAAGGGGTCCAGCTTTGCTGAGATAGAAATGCAGTCAGCAGCAGGCCCCTCCAATCAGCTCCTCCTCCTCCACCACAGTACCTCCTGCCCACCACTGATCAGCTCTTCTGCAGATGGCAGGAGGTGCTGCTGGTGAGGAGCTGGGAAAGGAATGTGTGGAACGAGGGCGGGGTATTCTTCGTAGATGCAGAGTGAGAACGGGAAGAGGCGGGGCAGGGATGCGTCCTTGGGGGGAGGTGTATAGTAGGGGCAACTTGTTGATAAACGATGTTGTGAAGGCCAAAAATATAATGGGGATCTATCTATCTATCTATCTATATAGATCATGGAGGATAGATTAGATAGGTAGCTTATGTCGATAGCTTTGTGTGTCACTGCCTACTTCTGTGAAGTACTGAGCATCCTCAATTCATATTTGGCCAAATCCATAAGTCTTATTCAGGTGTAAGTCATGTAAAAGTCTCAAAAGTGTAGAGAGTTCTCAGAAACCATCTGCTCAATGTGCATCAGCAGTAAAAAACGCTAACAGAATGTTAGGAACCATTCGGAAAGAGATAGATAATAAGACAGAAAATAATATCATGCCACCATATAAATCCATGGTGCGCCCACAACTTGAATACCGTGTGCAGTCCTGGACACCCCATCTAAAAAAATATATATATGTTAGAATTGGGAAAAGTACAGAGAAGGGCAAAAAAAATGATTAAGGGTATGGAAGCGCTCCCATATGAGAAGAGATTTAAAAGACTAGGACTGTTCACCTTGGAAAAGCGATGATAAAGGGGGAATATGACAGAGATCTATGAAATCATGAATGCTGTGGAGGAAGAGAAAAGGGAAATATAATTTACCCATTTGCATAACACAAGAATTTGGGGTTACTGGATTAAATTAATAGGTTTTAAAAAAATAAACAAACAAACAAACAAAAGGAAGTACTTTTCACAAAACTCACAGTCAACCCGTGGAACTCATTGCTAGGGGATATTAAAATTCACTAATTGTATTTTAAACATCTTGAACATCATAAATTAGCCACCTTCAGTGAGGTTCATGTGGACAAATATTTGGATCCAGTACTTTTGCTATCAGTAAATTTGACCAACATTGTGTTCTCTCTGCTGCTGTCAGTCAGCTTCTCCAGTGTTTCTTTCAAGCAAAATTAACCTCATTCACTTGCAATATGACAGTTTTTTCATTCATTCCAAGACCAAAAGGGACCATTGTGATCATCTAGTCTGATCACCTCTAGAACACAGGCCAGAGAACTGCCCCAAAATAATACCTAGAGCAAAGGTTTTTTTAAAAAACACATCCAATCTTGATTTAGAAATTGCCAGGGTTGGAGACACCACCACAAGACATGGTAAATTGCTTCAATGGTTAATCACCCTTCATATTAAAAATGTACACCTTATGCAAATTAAACAAAAGAAAATTAAGTTAACTTACTTTTGCATTTTACTAGAAAAAGGATGACGATCACATCAATACACAGCAATAAACAGATTAAGGCACCTATGGAAAGACAGAACATGTTACTATCACCACCATGTAGCCTCAAACATGGGAGGTATTTCTAAGTGTTACAGTTTTGGACCTAAACAATGATGGACTTTTGATGGGGTATGAACAATGATGGGATATGAACAGATGTCCCTGACAGGTGGTGTGACTTCTACCAAAGGGCCCCCAGTCTGGCTTAACCTGTTCCTCCCCACTGTTCAAAGACAGAGCTAAATAGGCTCCATTAAGAGTATTTTGTTATTTTAAGTGCTCAATAAGAGCTGAAATCACCTGTGGTGGGACAGCATTACTGCCCAGCCTGCTAAGATCTAAAAGTCACTAAGAGTGGACTCTCAAGAGACTGACCTGCAGAGGTCACAGCAGAGAGGCAGGAGGCAGAAGGTGACAGGTGAGTGGAACAAGTGGGGGAGGAATAACGACTGGTAGGGCGGCCAGCAGGGGAGAAACCGCGGCTGGCAGGGAGGGCAGTAGGGAGTAACAGCGACTGGTGGGGCAGCCAGCCAGAGCAAGTGCTCAGATGGAGGAGCAAGCAAGGTGCCTTCTTCTCCGGATGGGAAGTGAACTCACACAAATGCACCTCTGAACCCTGGGTTCTCACCAAGGGCAATCACTGTGAGTGGGGTATGGTTAAGGAGCAGAGAGGGGCACAGAAAAGGAAGTTTTGGTTGTAGAACTCAAGAACAGGAGGCAGAAGACTCTGCCCCACGCACTCTGGGGTGCGTGTCCTACTCACAGTTTTATCTTTATCAAACCACCTTGTGGCATTTTCCCGAATTAATGTTGGGTGACTTCCCTCCTTTCATTAAAAGTTTCTTTCCTACACTCAGACTCTGTGCTTGAGAATGGGGAAGTATTGCCTCTCAGAGGCACCCCAGGGTGTAATTTTCCCAGGTTACTGGGTGCAGGCTCAAGCCAGTTTTGTGTTGTATTGTTGAAATGAAACCTCTAGATATTGAACCCAGCCCTGACTGCTGCCGTCTCCGCCTGGCAGAAGGGTTATAATAGAATAAATATTAGCTATGTTGGTGATCTCCTCTTCCTGCTGAGTGTCTCTTACATGGTCCGGTGAGCCTCAGCCAAACTAAACCCCTCCACACTAAGGTTTTCTCCCCCACAAAAGAGGAGGGTTCAGTTGACTACAGTGCTGTCACCCTTCACCGAGATGTAACAAAGCCCTTTAGCTGGTACTGGGATCCATACAACTGCAAATGCTGGAGAGACTAGTGTGGGAGTAGTGGGGATAATGCACATTGCTCCCCTCCCTACCCCCTCTGATTGCACAGACAGGACAATACCACACATCTTTAATGTTTAACAGGCAGCTACCTTCCTGCCTGGCCCTTACACAATGAAAGTTTCAGTCATTATCACTGAACATTTCTTTCATTTTCAGCGAATGACTGCTGCCTAGTCATTCGCTCCCTAGTCTGTAAGAGTGCATGGGATTCTTCCATCCTAAGTGCAGGACTCTGCACTTGTCCTTGTTGAACCTCATCAGGTTTCTTTTGGCCCAATCCTCTAATTTGTCTAGGTCCCTCTGTATCCTATCCCTACCCTCCAGCGTATCTACCACTCCTCCCAGTTTAGCGTCATCTGCAAACTTGCTGAGAGTGCAGTTCATGCCATCCTCCAGATCATTAATGAAGATATTGAACAAAACCAGCCCCAGGACCGACCCTTGGAGCACTCTGCTTAAAACCGGCTGCCAACTAGACATGCAGCCATTGATCACTACCCATTGAGCCTAACGATCTAGCCAATTTTCTATCCACCTTATAGTCCATTCATCCAGCCCATACTTCTTTAACTTGCCAGCAAGTGGGGTTTAGTGTGCGACTGGGGAGTGCCAGCCCTGCAGAGACCAGCAATCAAGGGGAAGAAAACCAACCCAGGGGCAGCTACCTAGAGCCAGCTGGGACCTCCCCAAGACTCCAGACCAGGGAGCCAGGAGAGGGCCTAAAAGGTGTTTGTGAGAAAGGGCCCTGAAGAGGGATGGGTGGAGGGATAGGCAGGAGGGATAGATATGGAATCGGGTATCCATTGCTGATAAATTCCAACACCCACTTGTCTGAGGTGATATTCCACCATGTTGGGCAGAATGGGGTCATATGGTCAGCAAACTGATGGATAGTTTCTGATGGTGGCAGCACGTGGTCTAGGTGGAGGTGTCTCGGGGACTCGACCAAGTTCTTATAACTGCAGTTTGAGGTAGGTGGGTGAGATGTAGATGATAGTGGAGGGGGCTCTCTGCATTTAGAAGGAGGTCTCTGTTATCTCCATGGCAGGTCATAGTGTCATTAAGCTAGAAGGAAAGCCAGAGGTCAAGAGCTTGGGGTAGGATGATATCTACCCGATTTTTTCTTCCGTGTTGTGTATAAATGCTGAGTGATCTCAATGTTGCTTTTAAATCTTTTAGGGAATGGAGGAATTCATCAAACCATCTGGCAAATAGTTTGGAGCTTTTGAATGGCAGATCCTCTACTGCGTCCTACACTTCCTTCAGGAATCCCAACAGGTGCAGCCATGAACTCCATCTCATGACCACGGACGTTGCTACTGACAAAGCCTCATAATAGGAAATTCTGAATTATAGAGTTGCCGTTGAGAGATCTAGCCTCTTCCAGTCTTTATCACTGGGGGTCATTTTGGAGTAATGTTGTCTCACCCTTTCATTCACCTCATTGACCACCAGAGAGTTTGGTGTGGGATGTGATAATAAGAAGTCCCTGTGGCATTAGCAGATGTTGGGGTTGGTATCACTGCGTGGTCCGGTGAAGACGATGAGAAGTTTGTTGGAGGTGAATGTTCGTCCTCTAGTCTCTCTTCCTGCTCCTCGAAAGGTCCTTCTCTAGGTTCAGGAGGCCTGGATACAGACAAAGATGGGGAATGTCTAGGTCTCTCCCTCTGACAAACCAGACTGCCAATCTCTCTGTCTCAAGCCTTTGTCAGTGTCTATCTAATGCCGCACAATCAACCCCTCCTCAGTTCCTTCTCTACCACCTGGTTCATAAATTGAACTAAGAAGGAAAGGGGAGAAGGGTAGGTAGTGGAGCACCCACTGAGTCACCATCTTGAACGGCCTCAGTTACTACACAGAGTGAGTAATCTTCTCTTCTTAGAGGAGTGTCCCTGTGGGTGCTCCACTTCAGGTGATTGGCAAGCAGTGTCCCACGGTGGATGGAAGACGCTTTGGAGTTGCGTGAGTAATTGACATTAATACAGTAAGTCTATCAATGCGTCCAATCTTGAGCTTTGATCTCTCACCTAATTTTTTGTAAATGTGTTTGCAGATGCCCAGGTGACCACTTTACATATGTCCTTGATTGATAAGAGAAAGGCTACATTGATAATGACCTGGTTGAGTTGGTTGGGATACCTGGTGGGAGTTGTATATCCTCCTATTGTACCAAAGGTGGATGCATCCAGAAATCCATTTACACAGTCACTGCTTGAAAATGGTGAAACCTTTAGATCCTTCTAAAGTTGAAATAAAAAGTCTTGGTGACTATCTGCAGGACTCAGTTCTCTCAAGATAGAACGCTAGTGCATTTCTGATGTCCAGAGTATATACTATTTAATCCGGTTTTCTCCCATGAGGTTTAGAGAAGAACGAGGGAAGGTGGATTGGTTGGTTCAATTGGAAAGAAGAGGATATAGCGCCAAAAATTTAGTTTGATGTCAAATATTTGTTCCTGATGTACTTAATTATAGAGTGTGATCAAGTCACCCCTTTTCTTTGTTTAGAAAAATAGATTGAGTTCCTGGAGTCTATCAAAACAAAATATGTTTTCTAATCTTTTAATTATTTCCCTGATTCTTCTCTGAACCATCTCCTATTAATTACCTTCCTTCATCAACTGGGGACATGAGAACTGGACACAGTATTCCAATGGCAGAGTCAAAGACACAGCTAATATAACCTTCAGAGTCCTACTTGAGATCATCCCAATGCCCTCTGGCCTATTGCCTACCCAACCTAGTGGGGGGGGGGGGGGAATAGCTCAGTGGTTTGAACATTGGCTTGCTAAACCCAGGGTTGTCAGTTCAATCCTTGAGAGGGCCATTTAGGGATCTGGGCAAGAATCTGTCTGGGGATTGGTCCTGCTTTGAGCAGGGGGTTGGACTAGATGACCTCCTGAGGTCCCTTCCAACCCTGATAATCTATGTTTCTATGAACCCATTCCTAGTGAAGGGGTTTTGTGAGCTTCAAGGAAAACGGTACTGCCATCCTGAGAAAGAAATTGCACCTGTTCAGATCACAGACAATGTATGTCTGACTGGCCCAGTCAGGAATGGTGAGTGGGTGCTTGAATGATATCACCCTGGGGAACGGTAGGTGGGATTGTATATAAAGGGGTTAACAGCTCTTCCTGGAGATCTCAGGCATGCAGGGGGACAGCACCCTGCTGACAGGGGCATCAAGGAAACTCTTCTGGCAGAAAGGCACAAGACCTCTGAGCATGAGACCTGGCATTTGTCAGACTCTTAGGCTTTGTGGTTGTTCCGGCAT
This sequence comes from Malaclemys terrapin pileata, assembly GCF_027887155.1. Taxonomy (NCBI): domain Eukaryota; kingdom Metazoa; phylum Chordata; order Testudines; family Emydidae; genus Malaclemys; species Malaclemys terrapin. The sequence continues at coordinate 4,853,586 of NC_071524.1, forward strand.
GCTCTGCATTCTGCCGTGTGAAGGGAGAACCCCCCATTGGTGCGGGATGCAATTAAAGGCCCCTGAAGTTTCCAGCAGAAGTTTCCAATCCAAGGGGATGCTCTGGCCTATCAAGTGTTCGCCCACGGGGCAATGTATGAAAGCCCACAGAGATGTTGAAGACTTACCATGATTTCATGGGTGCAATCTAGAGCTACCTGCTAAATATTTCCCTGATAAAATTCCCCTCTGTGTGATCACCTTAGATATCAAAGCAAACTCATTCTTGCCGTCCTGCCATTGTTTGCAAAATGAGATACAGGCTCAAATATCACCTATTTGTCTTTTTTTCTGAAAATTGGATTAATGAACATTTCTTTCCTCTCAACAGCTCCATGGGGCCAACTTCATCGGTGCTCTAGGGCTGGAGCACCCATGGAAGAAAAGAGTGGGTACTCAGCACTCACCAGCAGACCCCGCCACTCAGCTCCTCCCCCTCCACCCCAGCGCCTCATGCCCGCCACTGATCAGATCTTCTTCAGAGGGCAGGAGGTGATGCGGAGGAGGAGCTGAGGCAGAACGAAGGTGGGGCTCTCTTCGCATAGGGGGTGGAACAGGGCAGGAAGAGGCAGAATGGGAGCAGGAAGAGGTGGGGCAGGGGTGGGGCCTTGAGGGAAGGGGTTTAGTAGGGACAGGGCCTGGTGCAGAGAGGTGGTCAAGCACTCCAGAGGAAATCAAAAATTGGTGCATGTGCCTACGGTGCCCCCACATGATTGGGTAACTGAATCAAACCTTAACAATGTCTCCTTTATTTTGAAGTGAAAAATCGAAATGTTGCTTTTCAATATGGAGGAAATAGAAACTATTGACTCTACTGAGATGCTTTTGCTTCTTTCTTGTTCTTTTCTTCATCCAAACCCTTTTTTTTTTACATGAAATAGACACATTCCCATGGACAGTTTCTGCCAACGCCTTGCTCTCATAGTGAATACATGGACAGGAAGACAGAATATATAGGTTATATTTCCTGCTCTAGCAAATGATCCTGTGTGACTATCAGCACTTCCTTTGCAGGGGGACAGTCAAAGAGCCTACACTGGGTGCTCTGCACAGGATATGGGTTCCCAGTTTGGGGAAGGTATTTGGAGAGGACAATTCTCCCTCCATTCTGCCCCATGTACAGAGTGGGTGTCTGCATGACCTCAGCTACTACAAGGTCAGGCACAGCACTAGCAACTCAGTCCTGCCAAACTCCCCATCCAGAGCTTTTTCATTCAATGGATATGTTCAGTTCCTGTAGCGTGTGGATGTTTTTTCTCACATGCCTAACTGTCCTTGAACTCCTACCCCTCTGACTTTCTTTGCAAAGCGCTGATGAAGTCTCAGCTCGATGACATACTACAATTCCAAAGTAATCTACACAGATGCTCTACTTTCCAGATGCATGGGGCGTGTAATGATAGTGTCCCTTCTGCAGTTGAAATAGTAGGAAACCATACAGGGCACACAAAGTTTGGTCAGTCGACTGTAAGAATTGAATAAAGTAGGCAAACTCACCCATTTGCTTCTGGAGTTCCTCTGCAAAAGAAAAAAGGGGAGGAGAAGAAAACAGCTCAGTGTATGTCCATTGACTTATGAATTGAAGAAGGTGAATGAAATCCTTTCTTTGTTGATTAGCATAAATATTGACCATGCATAATGAGCTAGCTATTCAATCTGTGGGCTACCCTATTCCTCTCCGGCTACGTAGTAGATAGAGAAGATTATATTATCGCTTTAATAAATTTAAGAAACAGCTCCATGGCCACAACTATTTAGCAAAAGGTGAATATGACACACTACGCTCCTCTTCTAATATGGGATCTGCTATGAAAGGAGCAGTAACACCATTTACATCATGTGCGGCATTCCATTTGCTTATTTCAATGAAGAGTCCTTTCAATGTGTACATTGCCTTTCATGGTGTGTCTCTGCAAGAGTGTTATGGTTCTTGGAAGATACAAACCAGTAGTGGGTGAGTCTATTTAATTTTCAACAATGTATAAGCAGCACTGCACAGAACCCTCAAGTGCTCATATATGTTATTGACAAAATTAGCCAAGTAATCTGCTCTTTCAAAAAGAGGAGTAGAGCACATGGAAGAAAATAGACACAGACTTACTTATTGTCTATTCCAAGACACTTAAAAAAGAAAAAACATATATTTAAAAATAAAAGTGGCACCTTTTATAATAATATGGCCAAGAACAAAGGTAACTAATAGTTAAAATATAAAAAGCTGTATTCATTGCAGAATGTCTGTGAGGGAGCAAGTGACACAATGAACATCATACTGTCTAAGGCGGGAAGGAAGCACTCTCATCATCTCTAACATGGGCGAGAGAACTTCCCCCAAACAATTCATTTTTGTGTTAGTGCAGATCCTTTAGACAAAAACATACAATTTTGATTTGAAAAATTTCCAGTGATGGAGGATCCACTACAACCCCGGGTAAATTGTTAAAATGGCTAATCACTCTCACTCTTAAAAATTTACACCTTATTTCTAGTCTGACTTTCCTAGTTTCAATTTCTAGCCATTGGATTTTGCTAGAATAAAGAGCCCATTATCAAATATTTATTCTCTATCTACATACTTAAAGCCTTACATATCACTTATGTGTAAAAAACATATTGGAGCATAAGCTTTCGTGGGTGAATACCCACTTCATCAGACTCATGTAGTGGAAATTTGCAGAGGCAGGTATAGATATGCAGGAAAGAATCAGTCTACAGATAACGAGGTTAATTCAATCAGGGAGGAAACTGTGGAACTTCAGTTCATTTGCAAATTTGACACCATCAGCTCAGGGTTAAACAAAGATTGTGAATGTCTAGCCAACTACAAAAGCAGTTTCTCCTCCCTTGGTGTTCACACCTCAACTGCTAGAAGAGGGCCTCATCCTCCCTGAGAATACAAACCAGTAGTGGGTGAGTGTATTTAAATTTCAACAATGTATAAGCAGCACTGCTCAGAACCAGCAAGTGCTCATATATGTTATTAACAAAATTAGCCAAGTAATCTGCTGTATCAAAAAGAGTAGTAGAGCACATGGAAGAAAATAGACACAGACTTACTTATTGTCTATTCCAAGTCTCTTAAAAAAGAAAAAAAACATATATTTAAAGATAACAGTGGCACCTTTTATAATAATATGGCCAAGAACAAGGGTAACTAATAGTTAAAATAACAAAAGCTGTATTTATTGAATAATATTGGTGAGGGAGCAAGTGACACAATGAGATGCCTGCCACTGTCTAAGGCCAGAAGGAAGAACTTTCTCATCATCTATAACATGGGCCAGAGAACTTCCCCCGAACAATTCATGTTTGCATTAGTGTAGATCCTTTAGAAAAAAACATACTATCTTGATCTGAAAAATTTCCAGTGATGGAGGATCCACTACAACCCCGGGTAAATTGTTAAAATGGCTAATCACTCTCACTCTTAAAAATTTACACCTTATTTCTAGTCTGACTTTCCTAGTTTCAATTTCTAGCCATTGGATTTTGCTAGAATAAAGAGCCCATTATCAAATATTTATTCTCTATCTACATACTTATAGAGTGTAATCAAGTCACCCCTTCTCTTTGGTAAGCTAAATAGATTGAATTCTTTGAGTTTATCACTATAACACATGTTATCTAATCCTTTAATCATTCTAGTGCTCTTCTCTGAACCCTCTCCAGTTTGACAACTTCTTTCTTCAGTTGGGGACACTGGAACTGCACTCAGTATTCCAGCAATAGAGCCAAATACAGAACTAGTATAACCTCTAAAGTCCTAATTAAGATCATCCCCAGTCCCTCTGGTTTGTGGCCTAGCGTAGACTTTCCTACTGAAGGGCTTGTGTGAGCTCCAGTGAATGGGGTACAGCTTTGCTGAGACAGAAATTGCACTCTCCAGCAGACCCCATCAATCAGCTCCTCCCCCTTCACCCCATCACCTCCTGTCTGCCACTGATCAGCTCTTCTGCAGAGGGCAGGAAGTGCTGGTCGGGAGGAGCAGGGGAAGGAAGCAGTGGAACAAGGGCTGGTCGCTCTTGGGAGAGGTGGTGTAACGGGGCAACTTTTTGCCAAAGGATGTTGTGAAAGCCAAAATTATAATAGGGTTAAAAAAAGAAGAATGAGATAAGTTCATGGAGGATAGCTCCTTCAGTGGTTATTAACCAAGATGATCAGGGATGCAAGCCAGTGCTCTGGGTGACCCTAAGCCTCTGACTATCAGAAGCTGGGACTGGGTGACAGGGAACGGATTATTACATAAATTGCCCTGTTCTGTTCATTCCCTCTGATGCATCAGGCACCGGCCTCTGTCAGAAGACAGGATACTGGGCTGGATGGATTGTTGGTCTGACACAGTATAGCTGTTCTTATGTTGCTTCCCTACAGTCTTTGTTCCCTGTCCCCAGTAAAGGTCCCTGTGTTATACTGTTATTTTTGAGTGTGGCCTTTCATTTGTTGGGACTTGGATTAGTGTATTGTGTTGTTCATGTGCTGGGTTATAGTCCTTGTAAATAGATAAGTAGCATTAGTCATTTCCCCAAGAGACAGCACCCCAGTGTCAGAAGCACAGACAGGAGTCACCTTGGGTGGAGGCACCAGGTGCTGAAATAAAGAACCCAGGACCCAATGCATGCCAGAAGGGAAGACAAGCCACTCCGATCAGCAAGCAGCAGGGAGGAGGCTTAAGCCACAAGGGAGGTGAGTGGGAAGGGGGCTACATGAAATACAATGTTGGCATTTCCCTCAGAAAGCTGTCTCTGCAGCAGGGGGGGGCCGAAGGAACCTCTGACACCTATGAGGCATAACAAAATTGCCAGGGAGTTAGGGACTGCTGGGGAATGAGAATTCCCCTGCTGCCAATGACAGACAGGTGTGATTCTGAACCCAGGGTGCAATCAGACAGAGCTAGCCCTCCCTTTTAAGGGAACTGGGAGCCTTAGCAAAATGAAGACACACCCATTATTCATACTTTTATCAAAAACGGAAGAAAAGTTTTTATTTAAGCTTTGCAGAAGAAAAACAAAATCATTGCCTTTGAGGAAAGGCAGTGACTGAGCACTTGCAACTCCAACTGTGGTTATTTCACTAAATTATGAGGAATTGATAATAGTAGAGTTTTATAATGGAAAGTCCATATCCTCTTTCTCTAGAAAGGTGATTGCCATATGAGCTGTGATGTACAATAGTTTTAAGATCAGTGAATGACTGTATTCACTAGAAATACATGGAAATACACTCCTCTTACCTAATCTTGTGTTCATAGAAGAGCAAAAGACAGGTAAAACTTCATACTCCCGTATAGTGGCTCTTGGAGCATGAAATAATTAATCATATTTTCATGCGTGCTCTATCTTTGTGACTGGGTGAAATGTGCCCCTTGCTGATGTATTTATGGGTATATAGAAAATCTTACATTCTTCAGAATGCTCTTTTTTTTCTTTCCTAGAAGAGGAGAAGCAAGCAAACTCAAAGAAACTCAATTTTAAGGAGGTTTTCGATATGTAAACAAGATGTGAAAGAATACACTTGTCTATTCATCCAGTCTGATCACCTCTAGAACACAGGCCACATGCCCCCAAATAATACCTAGAGCAGAGTTTAAAAAAAAAATCCAATCTCGATTTAGAAATTGTCAGGGCTGGAGACACCACCGCAACCCTCAGTAAATTGTTCCAATGGTTAATAACCCTTGCTATTAAAAATTTACACCTTATGCAGATTAAACAAAAGAAATTTAAGTTAACATACTTTTGCATTTTCCAAGAAAAAGGATGACGGTCTCAGGAATAGACTGCAATAAACAGATTAAGGCACCTACGGAAAGATAGAACACGTTACTATCACCACCATGTAGCCTCAGACACGGGAGGTATTTCTAAGTGTTACAGTTTTGGACCTAACCAATGATGGACTTTTGATGGGGTATGAACAATGATGGGATATGAACAGATGTCCCTGCCAGGAGATGTGGACTCTACCTAAGGGTCCAGAGTATGGTATTACCTGTTCCTCCAAACGATTCAAAGACAGAGCGAAATAGGCTTCATTAGGAGTCTTTTGTTATTTTAAGTGCTAAATAAGAGCTGAAATCACTTGTGGTGGGACAGCATTTCTACCCAGCCTGCTAAGAGCTAAAAGTCACTAAGAGCTGACAATCACTAAGAGTTGGGTGGAGGGGGAGGGATCTGTTAAACCCAAGGCTGTGAGTTCAATTCTTGAGGGGGCCATTTAGGGATGTGAGGTAAAAATCTGTTGGATGATTTAATTGGGGATTGGTCCAGCTTTGAGCAGGGTATTGGACTAGATGATCTCCTGAGGTCCCTTCCAACCCTGATATTCTATGACTCTCAAGAGACTGACCTGCAGAGGTCACAGCAGGGTGACAGGTGACTGACAAGTGGGTGAGGAATAATGACTGGTAGGGCAGCCAGCAGGGGAGAAACTGCAGCTGGCAGGGAGGGCAGTAGGGAGTAACAGTGACTGGTGGGGCAGCCAGCCAGAGCAAGTGCTCAGATGGAGGAGCAAGCAAGGTGCCTTCTTCTCCAGATGGGAGGTGAACTCACACAGATGCACCTCTGAACCCTGGGTCCTCACCAAGGGCAATCACTTTGAATGGGGTACTGTGAAGGAGCAGAGAGGGGCACAGAAAAGGAACTGTTGGTTGTAGAACTCAAGAACAGGAGGCAGAAGACTCTGCCCCACGCACTCTGGCATGGGTGTCCTGCTCACAGTTTTATCTTTATCAAACCTGCTTGTGGCATTTTCCCCAATAAATGTTGGGTGACTTCCCTCCTTTCATTAAAAAAGTTTCTTTCCTACACTCAGACTCTCTGCTTGAGAATGGGGAAGTATTGCCTCTCAGAGGCACACTGGGGTATCATTTCCCCAGGTTACTGGGTGGGGGTGCAAGCCAGTTTGTGTTATATTGTTGAAAAGGAACCCCTAGATATTGAACCCAGCCCTGTCTGCTGCCAGCTCCACCTGGCAGAAGGGTTACAATAGAATAAATATTAGCCACGTTGGTGATCTCCTCTTCCTGCTGAGTGTCTCTTACATGTGCCAGTGTGCCTCAGCCAAACTAACCCCCCCACCCCCATACACACACATTAAGTTATTCTCCCCCACGAAAGAGGAGGGTTCAGGCTGACCACCATGCTGTGGCCTTTCACAAGGATGTCAGAATGCCCGTTAGCTGGTCCTGGGATCCGTACAACTGCACATGCTGGAGGGACCGGTGTGGGGAAAGTGGGGATAATGTACATTGTTCCCCTTCCTAACCCCTCTGATTGCACAGGCAAGGCAATACCACACATCTTTAACCTTTAACAGTTATTCTGCTCCTACTCATGATGTGGGATGCAATTAAAGGCCCCTGAAGTTTCCAGCAGAAGTTTCCCATCCAAGGGGATGCTCCGGCCTTTCAATATCAAGAGTTCCCCCTCGGGGCACTGTATGAAACCCCACAGAGATGTTGAAGATTTACCAAGATTTGCTAGGTACAATCTAGAGCTGGCTGCTAAATATTTCCCTGATAAAATCCCACTCTGTGTGATCACCTCAGAAATCAAAGCAAACTCATTCTTGCTCTCCTGCCATTGTTTGCAAAATGAGATAAAGCCTTACATATCACTTATGTGTAAAAAACATATTGGAGCATAAGCTTTCGTGGGTGAATACCCACTTCATCAGACTCATGTAGTGGAAATTTGCAGAGGCAGGTATAGATATGCAGGAAAGAATCAGTCTACAGATAACGAGGTTAATTCAATCAGGGAGGAAACTGTGGAACTTCAGTTCATTTGCAAATTTGACACCATCAGCTCAGGGTTAAACAAAGATTGTGAATGTCTAGCCAACTACAAAAGCAGTTTCTCCTCCCTTGGTGTTCACACCTCAACTGCTAGAAGAGGGCCTCATCCTCCCTGAGAATACAAACCAGTAGTGGGTGAGTGTATTTAAATTTCAACAATGTATAAGCAGCACTGCTCAGAACCAGCAAGTGCTCATATATGTTATTAACAAAATTAGCCAAGTAATCTGCTGTATCAAAAAGAGTAGTAGAGCACATGGAAGAAAATAGACACAGACTTACTTATTGTCTATTCCAAGTCTCTTAAAAAAGAAAAAAAACATATATTTAAAGATAACAGTGGCACCTTTTATAATAATATGGCCAAGAACAAGGGTAACTAATAGTTAAAATAACAAAAGCTGTATTTATTGAATAATATTGGTGAGGGAGCAAGTGACACAATGAGATGCCTGCCACTGTCTAAGGCCAGAAGGAAGAACTTTCTCATCATCTATAACATGGGCCAGAGAACTTCCCCCGAACAATTCATGTTTGCATTAGTGTAGATCCTTTAGAAAAAAACATACTATCTTGATCTGAAAAATTTCCAGTGATGGAGGATCCACTACAACCCCGGGTAAATTGTTAAAATGGCTAATCACTCTCACTCTTAAAAATTTACACCTTATTTCTAGTCTGACTTTCCTAGTTTCAATTTCTAGCCATTGGATTTTGCTAGAATAAAGAGCCCATTATCAAATATTTATTCTCTATCTACATACTTATAGAGTGTAATCAAGTCACCCCTTCTCTTTGGTAAGCTAAATAGATTGAATTCTTTGAGTTTATCACTATAACACATGTTATCTAATCCTTTAATCATTCTAGTGCTCTTCTCTGAACCCTCTCCAGTTTGACAACTTCTTTCTTCAGTTGGGGACACTGGAACTGCACTCAGTATTCCAGCAATAGAGCCAAATACAGAACTAGTATAACCTCTAAAGTCCTAATTAAGATCATCCCCAGTCCCTCTGGTTTGTGGCCTAGCGTAGACTTTCCTACTGAAGGGCTTGTGTGAGCTCCAGTGAATGGGGTACAGCTTTGCTGAGACAGAAATTGCACTCTCCAGCAGACCCCATCAATCAGCTCCTCCCCCTTCACCCCATCACCTCCTGTCTGCCACTGATCAGCTCTTCTGCAGAGGGCAGGAAGTGCTGGTCGGGAGGAGCAGGGGAAGGAAGCAGTGGAACAAGGGCTGGTCGCTCTTGGGAGAGGTGGTGTAACGGGGCAACTTTTTGCCAAAGGATGTTGTGAAAGCCAAAATTATAATAGGGTTAAAAAAAGAAGAATGAGATAAGTTCATGGAGGATAGCTCCTTCAGTGGTTATTAACCAAGATGATCAGGGATGCAAGCCAGTGCTCTGGGTGACCCTAAGCCTCTGACTATCAGAAGCTGGGACTGGGTGACAGGGAACGGATTATTACATAAATTGCCCTGTTCTGTTCATTCCCTCTGATGCATCAGGCACCGGCCTCTGTCAGAAGACAGGATACTGGGCTGGATGGATTGTTGGTCTGACACAGTATAGCTGTTCTTATGTTGCTTCCCTACAGTCTTTGTTCCCTGTCCCCAGTAAAGGTCCCTGTGTTATACTGTTATTTTTGAGTGTGGCCTTTCATTTGTTGGGACTTGGATTAGTGTATTGTGTTGTTCATGTGCTGGGTTATAGTCCTTGTAAATAGATAAGTAGCATTAGTCATTTCCCCAAGAGACAGCACCCCAGTGTCAGAAGCACAGACAGGAGTCACCTTGGGTGGAGGCACCAGGTGCTGAAATAAAGAACCCAGGACCCAATGCATGCCAGAAGGGAAGACAAGCCACTCCGATCAGCAAGCAGCAGGGAGGAGGCTTAAGCCACAAGGGAGGTGAGTGGGAAGGGGGCTACATGAAATACAATGTTGGCATTTCCCTCAGAAAGCTGTCTCTGCAGCAGGGGGGGGCCGAAGGAACCTCTGACACCTATGAGGCATAACAAAATTGCCAGGGAGTTAGGGACTGCTGGGGAATGAGAATTCCCCTGCTGCCAATGACAGACAGGTGTGATTCTGAACCCAGGGTGCAATCAGACAGAGCTAGCCCTCCCTTTTAAGGGAACTGGGAGCCTTAGCAAAATGAAGACACACCCATTATTCATACTTTTATCAAAAACGGAAGAAAAGTTTTTATTTAAGCTTTGCAGAAGAAAAACAAAATCATTGCCTTTGAGGAAAGGCAGTGACTGAGCACTTGCAACTCCAACTGTGGTTATTTCACTAAATTATGAGGAATTGATAATAGTAGAGTTTTATAATGGAAAGTCCATATCCTCTTTCTCTAGAAAGGTGATTGCCATATGAGCTGTGATGTACAATAGTTTTAAGATCAGTGAATGACTGTATTCACTAGAAATACATGGAAATACACTCCTCTTACCTAATCTTGTGTTCATAGAAGAGCAAAAGACAGGTAAAACTTCATACTCCCGTATAGTGGCTCTTGGCGCATGAAATAATTAATCATATTTTCATGCGTGCTCTATCTTTGTGACTGGGTGAAATGTGCCCCTTGCTGATGTATTTATGGGTATATAGAAAATCTTACATTCTTCAGAATGCTCTTTTTTTTCTTTCCTAGAAGAGGAGAAGCAAGCAAACTCAAAGAAACTCAATTTTAAGGAGGTTTTCGATATGTAAACAAGATGTGAAAGAATACACTTGTCTATTCATCCAGTCTGATCACCTCTAGAACACAGGCCACATGCCCCCAAATAATACCTAGAGCAGAGTTTAAAAAAAAAATCCAATCTCGATTTAGAAATTGTCAGGGCTGGAGACACCACCGCAACCCTCAGTAAATTGTTCCAATGGTTAATAACCCTTGCTATTAAAAATTTACACCTTATGCAGATTAAACAAAAGAAATTTAAGTTAACATACTTTTGCATTTTCCAAGAAAAAGGATGACGGTCTCAGGAATAGACTGCAATAAACAGATTAAGGCACCTACGGAAAGATAGAACACGTTACTATCACCACCATGTAGCCTCAGACACGGGAGGTATTTCTAAGTGTTACAGTTTTGGACCTAACCAATGATGGACTTTTGATGGGGTATGAACAATGATGGGATATGAACAGATGTCCCTGCCAGGAGATGTGGACTCTACCTAAGGGTCCAGAGTATGGTATTACCTGTTCCTCCAAACGATTCAAAGACAGAGCGAAATAGGCTTCATTAGGAGTCTTTTGTTATTTTAAGTGCTAAATAAGAGCTGAAATCACTTGTGGTGGGACAGCATTTCTACCCAGCCTGCTAAGAGCTAAAAGTCACTAAGAGCTGACAATCACTAAGAGTTGGGTGGAGGGGGAGGGATCTGTTAAACCCAAGGCTGTGAGTTCAATTCTTGAGGGGGCCATTTAGGGATGTGAGGTAAAAATCTGTTGGATGATTTAATTGGGGATTGGTCCAGCTTTGAGCAGGGTATTGGACTAGATGATCTCCTGAGGTCCCTTCCAACCCTGATATTCTATGACTCTCAAGAGACTGACCTGCAGAGGTCACAGCAGGGTGACAGGTGACCGACAAGTGGGTGAGGAATAATGACTGGTAGGGCAGCCAGCAGGGGAGAAACTGCAGCTGGCAGGGAGGGCAGTAGGGAGTAACAGTGACTGGTGGGGCAGCCAGCCAGAGCAAGTGCTCAGATGGAGGAGCAAGCAAGGTGCCTTCTTCTCCAGATGGGAGGTGAACTCACACAGATGCACCTCTGAACCCTGGGTCCTCACCAAGGGCAATCACTTTGAATGGGGTACTGTGAAGGAGCAGAGAGGGGCACAGAAAAGGAACTGTTGGTTGTAGAACTCAAGAACAGGAGGCAGAAGACTCTGCCCCACGCACTCTGGCATGGGTGTCCTGCTCACAGTTTTATCTTTATCAAACCTGCTTGTGGCATTTTCCCCAATAAATGTTGGGTGACTTCCCTCCTTTCATTAAAAAAGTTTCTTTCCTACACTCAGACTCTCTGCTTGAGAATGGGGAAGTATTGCCTCTCAGAGGCACACTGGGGTATCATTTCCCCAGGTTACTGGGTGGTGGTGCAAGCCAGTTTGTGTTATATTGTTGAAAAGGAACCCCTAGATATTGAACCCAGCCCTGTCTGCTGCCAGCTCCACCTGGCAGAAGGGTTACAATAGAATAAATATTAGCCACGTTGGTGATCTCCTCTTCCTGCTGAGTGTCTCTTACATGTGCCAGTGTGCCTCAGCCAAACTAACCCCCCCACCCCCATACACACACATTAAGTTATTCTCCCCCACGAAAGAGGAGGGTTCAGGCTGACCACCATGCTGTGGCCTTTCACAAGGATGTCAGAATGCCCGTTAGCTGGTCCTGGGATCCGTACAACTGCACATGCTGGAGGGACCGGTGTGGGGAAAGTGGGGATAATGTACATTGTTCCCCTTCCTAACCCCTCTGATTGCACAGGCAAGGCAATACCACACATCTTTAACCTTTAACAGTTATTCTGCTCCTACTCATGATGTGGGATGCAATTAAAGGCCCCTGAAGTTTCCAGCAGAAGTTTCCCATCCAAGGGGATGCTCCGGCCTTTCAATATCAAGAGTTCCCCCTCGGGGCACTGTATGAAACCCCACAGAGATGTTGAAGATTTACCAAGATTTGCTAGGTACAATCTAGAGCTGGCTGCTAAATATTTCCCTGATAAAATCCCACTCTGTGTGATCACCTCAGAAATCAAAGCAAACTCATTCTTGCTCTCCTGCCATTGTTTGCAAAATGAGATAAAGCCTTACATATCACTTATGTGTAAAAAACATATTGGAGCATAAGCTTTCGTGGGTGAATACCCACTTCATCAGACTCATGTAGTGGAAATTTGCAGAGGCAGGTATAGATATGCAGGAAAGAATCAGTCTACAGATAACGAGGTTAATTCAATCAGGGAGGAAACTGTGGAACTTCAGTTCATTTGCAAATTTGACACCATCAGCTCAGGGTTAAACAAAGATTGTGAATGTCTAGCCAACTACAAAAGCAGTTTCTCCTCCCTTGGTGTTCACACCTCAACTGCTAGAAGAGGGCCTCATCCTCCCTGAGAATACAAACCAGTAGTGGGTGAGTGTATTTAAATTTCAACAATGTATAAGCAGCACTGCTCAGAACCAGCAAGTGCTCATATATGTTATTAACAAAATTAGCCAAGTAATCTGCTGTATCAAAAAGAGTAGTAGAGCACATGGAAGAAAATAGACACAGACTTACTTATTGTCTATTCCAAGTCTCTTAAAAAAGAAAAAAAACATATATTTAAAGATAACAGTGGCACCTTTGATAATAATATGGCCAAGAACAAGGGTAACTAATAGTTAAAATAACAAAAGCTGTATTTATTGAATAATATTGGTGAGGGAGCAAGTGACACAATGAGATGCCTGCCACTGTCTAAGGCCAGAAGGAAGAACTTTCTCATCATCTATAACATGGGCCAGAGAACTTCCCCCGAACAATTCATGTTTGCATTAGTGTAGATCCTTTAGAAAAAAACATACTATCTTGATCTGAAAAATTTCCAGTGATGGAGGATCCACTACAACCCCGGGTAAATTGTTAAAATGGCTAATCACTCTCACTCTTAAAAATTTACACCTTATTTCTAGTCTGACTTTCCTAGTTTCAATTTCTAGCCATTGGATTTTGCTAGAATAAAGAGCCCATTATCAAATATTTATTCTCTATCTACATACTTATAGAGTGTAATCAAGTCACCCCTTCTCTTTGGTAAGCTAAATAGATTGAATTCTTTGAGTTTATCACTATAACACATGTTATCTAATCCTTTAATCATTCTAGTGCTCTTCTCTGAACCCTCTCCAGTTTGACAACTTCTTTCTTCAGTTGGGGACACTGGAACTGCACTCAGTATTCCAGCAATAGAGCCAAATACAGAACTAGTATAACCTCTAAAGTCCTAATTAAGATCATCCCCAGTCCCTCTGGTTTGTGGCCTAGCGTAGACTTTCCTACTGAAGGGCTTGTGTGAGCTCCAGTGAATGGGGTACAGCTTTGCTGAGACAGAAATTGCACTCTCCAGCAGACCCCATCAATCAGCTCCTCCCCCTTCACCCCATCACCTCCTGTCTGCCACTGATCAGCTCTTCTGCAGAGGGCAGGAAGTGCTGGTCGGGAGGAGCAGGGGAAGGAAGCAGTGGAACAAGGGCTGGTCGCTCTTGGGAGAGGTGGTGTAACGGGGCAACTTTTTGCCAAAGGATGTTGTGAAAGCCAAAATTATAATAGGGTTAAAAAAAGAAGAATGAGATAAGTTCATGGAGGATAGCTCCTTCAGTGGTTATTAACCAAGATGATCAGGGATGCAAGCCAGTGCTCTGGGTGACCCTAAGCCTCTGACTATCAGAAGCTGGGACTGGGTGACAGGGAACGGATTATTACATAAATTGCCCTGTTCTGTTCATTCCCTCTGATGCATCAGGCACCGGCCTCTGTCAGAAGACAGGATACTGGGCTGGATGGATTGTTGGTCTGACACAGTATAGCTGTTCTTATGTTGCTTCCCTACAGTCTTTGTTCCCTGTCCCCAGTAAAGGTCCCTGTGTTATACTGTTATTTTTGAGTGTGGCCTTTCATTTGTTGGGACTTGGATTAGTGTATTGTGTTGTTCATGTGCTGGGTTATAGTCCTTGTAAATAGATAAGTAGCATTAGTCATTTCCCCAAGAGACAGCACCCCAGTGTCAGAAGCACAGACAGGAGTCACCTTGGGTGGAGGCACCAGGTGCTGAAATAAAGAACCCAGGACCCAATGCATGCCAGAAGGGAAGACAAGCCACTCCGATCAGCAAGCAGCAGGGAGGAGGCTTAAGCCACAAGGGAGGTGAGTGGGAAGGGGGCTACATGAAATACAATGTTGGCATTTCCCTCAGAAAGCTGTCTCTGCAGCAGGGGGGGGCCGAAGGAACCTCTGACACCTATGAGGCATAACAAAATTGCCAGGGAGTTAGGGACTGCTGGGGAATGAGAATTCCCCTGCTGCCAATGACAGACAGGTGTGATTCTGAACCCAGGGTGCAATCAGACAGAGCTAGCCCTCCCTTTTAAGGGAACTGGGAGCCTTAGCAAAATGAAGACACACCCATTATTCATACTTTTATCAAAAACGGAAGAAAAGTTTTTATTTAAGCTTTGCAGAAGAAAAACAAAATCATTGCCTTTGAGGAAAGGCAGTGACTGAGCACTTGCAACTCCAACTGTGGTTATTTCACTAAATTATGAGGAATTGATAATAGTAGAGTTTTATAATGGAAAGTCCATATCCTCTTTCTCTAGAAAGGTGATTGCCATATGAGCTGTGATGTACAATAGTTTTAAGATCAGTGAATGACTGTATTCACTAGAAATACATGGAAATACACTCCTCTTACCTAATCTTGTGTTCATAGAAGAGCAAAAGACAGGTAAAACTTCATACTCCCGTATAGTGGCTCTTGGAGCATGAAATAATTAATCATATTTTCATGCGTGCTCTATCTTTGTGACTGGGTGAAATGTGCCCCTTGCTGATGTATTTATGGGTATATAGAAAATCTTACATTCTTCAGAATGCTCTTTTTTTTCTTTCCTAGAAGAGGAGAAGCAAGCAAACTCAAAGAAACTCAATTTTAAGGAGGTTTTCGATATGTAAACAAGATGTGAAAGAATACACTTGTCTATTCATCCAGTCTGATCACCTCTAGAACACAGGCCACATGCCCCCAAATAATACCTAGAGCAGAGTTTAAAAAAAAAATCCAATCTCGATTTAGAAATTGTCAGGGCTGGAGACACCACCGCAACCCTCAGTAAATTGTTCCAATGGTTAATAACCCTTGCTATTAAAAATTTACACCTTATGCAGATTAAACAAAAGAAATTTAAGTTAACATACTTTTGCATTTTCCAAGAAAAAGGATGACGGTCTCAGGAATAGACTGCAATAAACAGATTAAGGCACCTACGGAAAGATAGAACACGTTACTATCACCACCATGTAGCCTCAGACACGGGAGGTATTTCTAAGTGTTACAGTTTTGGACCTAACCAATGATGGACTTTTGATGGGGTATGAACAATGATGGGATATGAACAGATGTCCCTGCCAGGAGATGTGGACTCTACCTAAGGGTCCAGAGTATGGTATTACCTGTTCCTCCAAACGATTCAAAGACAGAGCGAAATAGGCTTCATTAGGAGTCTTTTGTTATTTTAAGTGCTAAATAAGAGCTGAAATCACTTGTGGTGGGACAGCATTTCTACCCAGCCTGCTAAGAGCTAAAAGTCACTAAGAGCTGACAATCACTAAGAGTTGGGTGGAGGGGGAGGGATCTGTTAAACCCAAGGCTGTGAGTTCAATTCTTGAGGGGGCCATTTAGGGATGTGAGGTAAAAATCTGTTGGATGATTTAATTGGGGATTGGTCCAGCTTTGAGCAGGGTATTGGACTAGATGATCTCCTGAGGTCCCTTCCAACCCTGATATTCTATGACTCTCAAGAGACTGACCTGCAGAGGTCACAGCAGGGTGACAGGTGACCGACAAGTGGGTGAGGAATAATGACTGGTAGGGCAGCCAGCAGGGGAGAAACTGCAGCTGGCAGGGAGGGCAGTAGGGAGTAACAGTGACTGGTGGGGCAGCCAGCCAGAGCAAGTGCTCAGATGGAGGAGCAAGCAAGGTGCCTTCTTCTCCAGATGGGAGGTGAACTCACACAGATGCACCTCTGAACCCTGGGTCCTCACCAAGGGCAATCACTTTGAATGGGGTACTGTGAAGGAGCAGAGAGGGGCACAGAAAAGGAACTGTTGGTTGTAGAACTCAAGAACAGGAGGCAGAAGACTCTGCCCCACGCACTCTGGCATGGGTGTCCTGCTCACAGTTTTATCTTTATCAAACCTGCTTGTGGCATTTTCCCCAATAAATGTTGGGTGACTTCCCTCCTTTCATTAAAAAAGTTTCTTTCCTACACTCAGACTCTCTGCTTGAGAATGGGGAAGTATTGCCTCTCAGAGGCACACTGGGGTATCATTTCCCCAGGTTACTGGGTGGGGGTGCAAGCCAGTTTGTGTTATATTGTTGAAAAGGAACCCCTAGATATTGAACCCAGCCCTGTCTGCTGCCAGCTCCACCTGGCAGAAGGGTTACAATAGAATAAATATTAGCCACGTTGGTGATCTCCTCTTCCTGCTGAGTGTCTCTTACATGTGCCAGTGTGCCTCAGCCAAACTAACCCCCCCACCCCCATACACACACATTAAGTTATTCTCCCCCACGAAAGAGGAGGGTTCAGGCTGACCACCATGCTGTGGCCTTTCACAAGGATGTCAGAATGCCCGTTAGCTGGTCCTGGGATCCGTACAACTGCACATGCTGGAGGGACCGGTGTGGGGAAAGTGGGGATAATGTACATTGTTCCCCTTCCTAACCCCTCTGATTGCACAGGCAAGGCAATACCACACATCTTTAACCTTTAACAGTTATTCTGCTCCTACTCATGATGTGGGATGCAATTAAAGGCCCCTGAAGTTTCCAGCAGAAGTTTCCCATCCAAGGGGATGCTCCGGCCTTTCAATATCAAGAGTTCCCCCTCGGGGCACTGTATGAAACCCCACAGAGATGTTGAAGATTTACCAAGATTTGCTAGGTACAATCTAGAGCTGGCTGCTAAATATTTCCCTGATAAAATCCCACTCTGTGTGATCACCTCAGAAATCAAAGCAAACTCATTCTTGCTCTCCTGCCATTGTTTGCAAAATGAGATAAAGCCTTACATATCACTTATGTGTAAAAAACATATTGGAGCATAAGCTTTCGTGGGTGAATACCCACTTCATCAGACTCATGTAGTGGAAATTTGCAGAGGCAGGTATAGATATGCAGGAAAGAATCAGTCTACAGATAACGAGGTTAATTCAATCAGGGAGGAAACTGTGGAACTTCAGTTCATTTGCAAATTTGACACCATCAGCTCAGGGTTAAACAAAGATTGTGAATGTCTAGCCAACTACAAAAGCAGTTTCTCCTCCCTTGGTGTTCACACCTCAACTGCTAGAAGAGGGCCTCATCCTCCCTGAGAATACAAACCAGTAGTGGGTGAGTGTATTTAAATTTCAACAATGTATAAGCAGCACTGCTCAGAACCAGCAAGTGCTCATATATGTTATTAACAAAATTAGCCAAGTAATCTGCTGTATCAAAAAGAGTAGTAGAGCACATGGAAGAAAATAGACACAGACTTACTTATTGTCTATTCCAAGTCTCTTAAAAAAGAAAAAAAACATATATTTAAAGATAACAGTGGCACCTTTTATAATAATATGGCCAAGAACAAGGGTAACTAATAGTTAAAATAACAAAAGCTGTATTTATTGAATAATATTGGTGAGGGAGCAAGTGACACAATGAGATGCCTGCCACTGTCTAAGGCCAGAAGGAAGAACTTTCTCATCATCTATAACATGGGCCAGAGAACTTCCCCCGAACAATTCATGTTTGCATTAGTGTAGATCCTTTAGAAAAAAACATACTATCTTGATCTGAAAAATTTCCAGTGATGGAGGATCCACTACAACCCCGGGTAAATTGTTAAAATGGCTAATCACTCTCACTCTTAAAAATTTACACCTTATTTCTAGTCTGACTTTCCTAGTTTCAATTTCTAGCCATTGGATTTTGCTAGAATAAAGAGCCCATTATCAAATATTTATTCTCTATCTACATACTTATAGAGTGTAATCAAGTCACCCCTTCTCTTTGGTAAGCTAAATAGATTGAATTCTTTGAGTTTATCACTATAACACATGTTATCTAATCCTTTAATCATTCTAGTGCTCTTCTCTGAACCCTCTCCAGTTTGACAACTTCTTTCTTCAGTTGGGGACACTGGAACTGCACTCAGTATTCCAGCAATAGAGCCAAATACAGAACTAGTATAACCTCTAAAGTCCTAATTAAGATCATCCCCAGTCCCTCTGGTTTGTGGCCTAGCGTAGACTTTCCTACTGAAGGGCTTGTGTGAGCTCCAGTGAATGGGGTACAGCTTTGCTGAGACAGAAATTGCACTCTCCAGCAGACCCCATCAATCAGCTCCTCCCCCTTCACCCCATCACCTCCTGTCTGCCACTGATCAGCTCTTCTGCAGAGGGCAGGAAGTGCTGGTCGGGAGGAGCAGGGGAAGGAAGCAGTGGAACAAGGGCTGGTCGCTCTTGGGAGAGGTGGTGTAACGGGGCAACTTTTTGCCAAAGGATGTTGTGAAAGCCAAAATTATAATAGGGTTAAAAAAAGAAGAATGAGATAAGTTCATGGAGGATAGCTCCTTCAGTGGTTATTAACCAAGATGATCAGGGATGCAAGCCAGTGCTCTGGGTGACCCTAAGCCTCTGACTATCAGAAGCTGGGACTGGGTGACAGGGAACGGATTATTACATAAATTGCCCTGTTCTGTTCATTCCCTCTGATGCATCAGGCACCGGCCTCTGTCAGAAGACAGGATACTGGGCTGGATGGATTGTTGGTCTGACACAGTATAGCTGTTCTTATGTTGCTTCCCTACAGTCTTTGTTCCCTGTCCCCAGTAAAGGTCCCTGTGTTATACTGTTATTTTTGAGTGTGGCCTTTCATTTGTTGGGACTTGGATTAGTGTATTGTGTTGTTCATGTGCTGGGTTATAGTCCTTGTAAATAGATAAGTAGCATTAGTCATTTCCCCAAGAGACAGCACCCCAGTGTCAGAAGCACAGACAGGAGTCACCTTGGGTGGAGGCACCAGGTGCTGAAATAAAGAACCCAGGACCCAATGCATGCCAGAAGGGAAGACAAGCCACTCCGATCAGCAAGCAGCAGGGAGGAGGCTTAAGCCACAAGGGAGGTGAGTGGGAAGGGGGCTACATGAAATACAATGTTGGCATTTCCCTCAGAAAGCTGTCTCTGCAGCAGGGGGGGGCCGAAGGAACCTCTGACACCTATGAGGCATAACAAAATTGCCAGGGAGTTAGGGACTGCTGGGGAATGAGAATTCCCCTGCTGCCAATGACAGACAGGTGTGATTCTGAACCCAGGGTGCAATCAGACAGAGCTAGCCCTCCCTTTTAAGGGAACTGGGAGCCTTAGCAAAATGAAGACACACCCATTATTCATACTTTTATCAAAAACGGAAGAAAAGTTTTTATTTAAGCTTTGCAGAAGAAAAACAAAATCATTGCCTTTGAGGAAAGGCAGTGACTGAGCACTTGCAACTCCAACTGTGGTTATTTCACTAAATTATGAGGAATTGATAATAGTAGAGTTTTATAATGGAAAGTCCATATCCTCTTTCTCTAGAAAGGTGATTGCCATATGAGCTGTGATGTACAATAGTTTTAAGATCAGTGAATGACTGTATTCACTAGAAATACATGGAAATACACTCCTCTTACCTAATCTTGTGTTCATAGAAGAGCAAAAGACAGGTAAAACTTCATACTCCCGTATAGTGGCTCTTGGAGCATGAAATAATTAATCATATTTTCATGCGTGCTCTATCTTTGTGACTGGGTGAAATGTGCCCCTTGCTGATGTATTTATGGGTATATAGAAAATCTTACATTCTTCAGAATGCTCTTTTTTTTCTTTCCTAGAAGAGGAGAAGCAAGCAAACTCAAAGAAACTCAATTTTAAGGAGGTTTTCGATATGTAAACAAGATGTGAAAGAATACACTTGTCTATTCATCCAGTCTGATCACCTCTAGAACACAGGCCACATGCCCCCAAATAATACCTAGAGCAGAGTTTAAAAAAAAAATCCAATCTCGATTTAGAAATTGTCAGGGCTGGAGACACCACCGCAACCCTCAGTAAATTGTTCCAATGGTTAATAACCCTTGCTATTAAAAATTTACACCTTATGCAGATTAAACAAAAGAAATTTAAGTTAACATACTTTTGCATTTTCCAAGAAAAAGGATGACGGTCTCAGGAATAGACTGCAATAAACAGATTAAGGCACCTACGGAAAGATAGAACACGTTACTATCACCACCATGTAGCCTCAGACACGGGAGGTATTTCTAAGTGTTACAGTTTTGGACCTAACCAATGATGGACTTTTGATGGGGTATGAACAATGATGGGATATGAACAGATGTCCCTGCCAGGAGATGTGGACTCTACCTAAGGGTCCAGAGTATGGTATTACCTGTTCCTCCAAACGATTCAAAGACAGAGCGAAATAGGCTTCATTAGGAGTCTTTTGTTATTTTAAGTGCTAAATAAGAGCTGAAATCACTTGTGGTGGGACAGCATTTCTACCCAGCCTGCTAAGAGCTAAAAGTCACTAAGAGCTGACAATCACTAAGAGTTGGGTGGAGGGGGAGGGATCTGTTAAACCCAAGGCTGTGAGTTCAATTCTTGAGGGGGCCATTTAGGGATGTGAGGTAAAAATCTGTTGGATGATTTAATTGGGGATTGGTCCAGCTTTGAGCAGGGTATTGGACTAGATGATCTCCTGAGGTCCCTTCCAACCCTGATATTCTATGACTCTCAAGAGACTGACCTGCAGAGGTCACAGCAGGGTGACAGGTGACCGACAAGTGGGTGAGGAATAATGACTGGTAGGGCAGCCAGCAGGGGAGAAACTGCAGCTGGCAGGGAGGGCAGTAGGGAGTAACAGTGACTGGTGGGGCAGCCAGCCAGAGCAAGTGCTCAGATGGAGGAGCAAGCAAGGTGCCTTCTTCTCCAGATGGGAGGTGAACTCACACAGATGCACCTCTGAACCCTGGGTCCTCACCAAGGGCAATCACTTTGAATGGGGTACTGTGAAGGAGCAGAGAGGGGCACAGAAAAGGAACTGTTGGTTGTAGAACTCAAGAACAGGAGGCAGAAGACTCTGCCCCACGCACTCTGGCATGGGTGTCCTGCTCACAGTTTTATCTTTATCAAACCTGCTTGTGGCATTTTCCCCAATAAATGTTGGGTGACTTCCCTCCTTTCATTAAAAAAGTTTCTTTCCTACACTCAGACTCTCTGCTTGAGAATGGGGAAGTATTGCCTCTCAGAGGCACACTGGGGTATCATTTCCCCAGGTTACTGGGTGGGGGTGCAAGCCAGTTTGTGTTATATTGTTGAAAAGGAACCCCTAGATATTGAACCCAGCCCTGTCTGCTGCCAGCTCCACCTGGCAGAAGGGTTACAATAGAATAAATATTAGCCACGTTGGTGATCTCCTCTTCCTGCTGAGTGTCTCTTACATGTGCCAGTGTGCCTCAGCCAAACTAACCCCCCCACCCCCATACACACACATTAAGTTATTCTCCCCCACGAAAGAGGAGGGTTCAGGCTGACCACCATGCTGTGGCCTTTCACAAGGATGTCAGAATGCCCGTTAGCTGGTCCTGGGATCCGTACAACTGCACATGCTGGAGGGACCGGTGTGGGGAAAGTGGGGATAATGTACATTGTTCCCCTTCCTAACCCCTCTGATTGCACAGGCAAGGCAATACCACACATCTTTAACCTTTAACAGTTATTCTGCTCCTACTCATGATGTGGGATGCAATTAAAGGCCCCTGAAGTTTCCAGCAGAAGTTTCCCATCCAAGGGGATGCTCCGGCCTTTCAATATCAAGAGTTCCCCCTCGGGGCACTGTATGAAACCCCACAGAGATGTTGAAGATTTACCAAGATTTGCTAGGTACAATCTAGAGCTGGCTGCTAAATATTTCCCTGATAAAATCCCACTCTGTGTGATCACCTCAGAAATCAAAGCAAACTCATTCTTGCTCTCCTGCCATTGTTTGCAAAATGAGATAAAGCCTTACATATCACTTATGTGTAAAAAACATATTGGAGCATAAGCTTTCGTGGGTGAATACCCACTTCATCAGACTCATGTAGTGGAAATTTGCAGAGGCAGGTATAGATATGCAGGAAAGAATCAGTCTACAGATAACGAGGTTAATTCAATCAGGGAGGAAACTGTGGAACTTCAGTTCATTTGCAAATTTGACACCATCAGCTCAGGGTTAAACAAAGATTGTGAATGTCTAGCCAACTACAAAAGCAGTTTCTCCTCCCTTGGTGTTCACACCTCAACTGCTAGAAGAGGGCCTCATCCTCCCTGAGAATACAAACCAGTAGTGGGTGAGTGTATTTAAATTTCAACAATGTATAAGCAGCACTGCTCAGAACCAGCAAGTGCTCATATATGTTATTAACAAAATTAGCCAAGTAATCTGCTGTATCAAAAAGAGTAGTAGAGCACATGGAAGAAAATAGACACAGACTTACTTATTGTCTATTCCAAGTCTCTTAAAAAAGAAAAAAAACATATATTTAAAGATAACAGTGGCACCTTTGATAATAATATGGCCAAGAACAAGGGTAACTAATAGTTAAAATAACAAAAGCTGTATTTATTGAATAATATTGGTGAGGGAGCAAGTGACACAATGAGATGCCTGCCACTGTCTAAGGCCAGAAGGAAGAACTTTCTCATCATCTATAACATGGGCCAGAGAACTTCCCCCGAACAATTCATGTTTGCATTAGTGTAGATCCTTTAGAAAAAAACATACTATCTTGATCTGAAAAATTTCCAGTGATGGAGGATCCACTACAACCCCGGGTAAATTGTTAAAATGGCTAATCACTCTCACTCTTAAAAATTTACACCTTATTTCTAGTCTGACTTTCCTAGTTTCAATTTCTAGCCATTGGATTTTGCTAGAATAAAGAGCCCATTATCAAATATTTATTCTCTATCTACATACTTATAGAGTGTAATCAAGTCACCCCTTCTCTTTGGTAAGCTAAATAGATTGAATTCTTTGAGTTTATCACTATAACACATGTTATCTAATCCTTTAATCATTCTAGTGCTCTTCTCTGAACCCTCTCCAGTTTGACAACTTCTTTCTTCAGTTGGGGACACTGGAACTGCACTCAGTATTCCAGCAATAGAGCCAAATACAGAACTAGTATAACCTCTAAAGTCCTAATTAAGATCATCCCCAGTCCCTCTGGTTTGTGGCCTAGCATAGACTTTCCTACTGAAGGGCTTGTGTGAGCTCCAGTGAATGGGGTACAGCTTTGCTGAGACAGAAATTGCACTCTCCAGCAGACCCCATCAATCAGCTCCTCCCCCTTCACCCCATCACCTCCTGTCTGCCACTGATCAGCTCTTCTGCAGAGGGCAGGAAGTGCTGGTCGGGAGGAGCAGGGGAAGGAAGCAGTGGAACAAGGGCTGGTCGCTCTTGGGAGAGGTGGTGTAACGGGGCAACTTTTTGCCAAAGGATGTTGTGAAAGCCAAAATTATAATAGGGTTAAAAAAAGAAGAATGAGATAAGTTCATGGAGGATAGCTCCTTCAGTGGTTATTAACCAAGATGATCAGGGATGCAAGCCAGTGCTCTGGGTGACCCTAAGCCTCTGACTATCAGAAGCTGGGACTGGGTGACAGGGAACGGATTATTACATAAATTGCCCTGTTCTGTTCATTCCCTCTGATGCATCAGGCACCGGCCTCTGTCAGAAGACAGGATACTGGGCTGGATGGATTGTTGGTCTGACACAGTATAGCTGTTCTTATGTTGCTTCCCTACAGTCTTTGTTCCCTGTCCCCAGTAAAGGTCCCTGTGTTATACTGTTATTTTTGAGTGTGGCCTTTCATTTGTTGGGACTTGGATTAGTGTATTGTGTTGTTCATGTGCTGGGTTATAGTCCTTGTAAATAGATAAGTAGCATTAGTCATTTCCCCAAGAGACAGCACCCCAGTGTCAGAAGCACAGACAGGAGTCACCTTGGGTGGAGGCACCAGGTGCTGAAATAAAGAACCCAGGACCCAATGCATGCCAGAAGGGAAGACAAGCCACTCCGATCAGCAAGCAGCAGGGAGGAGGCTTAAGCCACAAGGGAGGTGAGTGGGAAGGGGGCTACATGAAATACAATGTTGGCATTTCCCTCAGAAAGCTGTCTCTGCAGCAGGGGGGGGGCGAAGGAACCTCTGACACCTATGAGGCATAACAAAATTGCCAGGGAGTTAGGGACTGCTGGGGAATGAGAATTCCCCTGCTGCCAATGACAGACAGGTGTGATTCTGAACCCAGGGTGCAATCAGACAGAGCTAGCCCTCCCTTTTAAGGGAACTGGGAGCCTTAGCAAAATGAAGACACACCCATTATTCATACTTTTATCAAAAACGGAAGAAAAGTTTTTATTTAAGCTTTGCAGAAGAAAAACAAAATCATTGCCTTTGAGGAAAGGCAGTGACTGAGCACTTGCAACTCCAACTGTGGTTATTTCACTAAATTATGAGGAATTGATAATAGTAGAGTTTTATAATGGAAAGTCCATATCCTCTTTCTCTAGAAAGGTGATTGCCATATGAGCTGTGATGTACAATAGTTTTAAGATCAGTGAATGACTGTATTCACTAGAAATACATGGAAATACACTCCTCTTACCTAATCTTGTGTTCATAGAAGAGCAAAAGACAGGTAAAACTTCATACTCCCGTATAGTGGCTCTTGGAGCATGAAATAATTAATCATATTTTCATGCGTGCTCTATCTTTGTGACTGGGTGAAATGTGCCCCTTGCTGATGTATTTATGGGTATATAGAAAATCTTACATTCTTCAGAATGCTCTTTTTTTTCTTTCCTAGAAGAGGAGAAGCAAGCAAACTCAAAGAAACTCAATTTTAAGGAGGTTTTCGATATGTAAACAAGATGTGAAAGAATACACTTGTCTATTCATCCAGTCTGATCACCTCTAGAACACAGGCCACATGCCCCCAAATAATACCTAGAGCAGAGTTTAAAAAAAAAATCCAATCTCGATTTAGAAATTGTCAGGGCTGGAGACACCACCGCAACCCTCAGTAAATTGTTCCAATGGTTAATAACCCTTGCTATTAAAAATTTACACCTTATGCAGATTAAACAAAAGAAATTTAAGTTAACATACTTTTGCATTTTCCAAGAAAAAGGATGACGGTCTCAGGAATAGACTGCAATAAACAGATTAAGGCACCTACGGAAAGATAGAACACGTTACTATCACCACCATGTAGCCTCAGACACGGGAGGTATTTCTAAGTGTTACAGTTTTGGACCTAACCAATGATGGACTTTTGATGGGGTATGAACAATGATGGGATATGAACAGATGTCCCTGCCAGGAGATGTGGACTCTACCTAAGGGTCCAGAGTATGGTATTACCTGTTCCTCCAAACGATTCAAAGACAGAGCGAAATAGGCTTCATTAGGAGTCTTTTGTTATTTTAAGTGCTAAATAAGAGCTGAAATCACTTGTGGTGGGACAGCATTTCTACCCAGCCTGCTAAGAGCTAAAAGTCACTAAGAGCTGACAATCACTAAGAGTTGGGTGGAGGGGGAGGGATCTGTTAAACCCAAGGCTGTGAGTTCAATTCTTGAGGGGGCCATTTAGGGATGTGAGGTAAAAATCTGTTGGATGATTTAATTGGGGATTGGTCCAGCTTTGAGCAGGGTATTGGACTAGATGATCTCCTGAGGTCCCTTCCAACCCTGATATTCTATGACTCTCAAGAGACTGACCTGCAGAGGTCACAGCAGGGTGACAGGTGACCGACAAGTGGGTGAGGAATAATGACTGGTAGGGCAGCCAGCAGGGGAGAAACTGCAGCTGGCAGGGAGGGCAGTAGGGAGTAACAGTGACTGGTGGGGCAGCCAGCCAGAGCAAGTGCTCAGATGGAGGAGCAAGCAAGGTGCCTTCTTCTCCAGATGGGAGGTGAACTCACACAGATGCACCTCTGAACCCTGGGTCCTCACCAAGGGCAATCACTTTGAATGGGGTACTGTGAAGGAGCAGAGAGGGGCACAGAAAAGGAACTGTTGGTTGTAGAACTCAAGAACAGGAGGCAGAAGACTCTGCCCCACGCACTCTGGCATGGGTGTCCTGCTCACAGTTTTATCTTTATCAAACCTGCTTGTGGCATTTTCCCCAATAAATGTTGGGTGACTTCCCTCCTTTCATTAAAAAAGTTTCTTTCCTACACTCAGACTCTCTGCTTGAGAATGGGGAAGTATTGCCTCTCAGAGGCACACTGGGGTATCATTTCCCCAGGTTACTGGGTGGGGGTGCAAGCCAGTTTGTGTTATATTGTTGAAAAGGAACCCCTAGATATTGAACCCAGCCCTGTCTGCTGCCAGCTCCACCTGGCAGAAGGGTTACAATAGAATAAATATTAGCCACGTTGGTGATCTCCTCTTCCTGCTGAGTGTCTCTTACATGTGCCAGTGTGCCTCAGCCAAACTAACCCCCCCACCCCCATACACACACATTAAGTTATTCTCCCCCACGAAAGAGGAGGGTTCAGGCTGACCACCATGCTGTGGCCTTTCACAAGGATGTCAGAATGCCCGTTAGCTGGTCCTGGGATCCGTACAACTGCACATGCTGGAGGGACCGGTGTGGGGAAAGTGGGGATAATGTACATTGTTCCCCTTCCTAACCCCTCTGATTGCACAGGCAAGGCAATACCACACATCTTTAACCTTTAACAGTTATTCTGCTCCTACTCATGATGTGGGATGCAATTAAAGGCCCCTGAAGTTTCCAGCAGAAGTTTCCCATCCAAGGGGATGCTCCGGCCTTTCAATATCAAGAGTTCCCCCTCGGGGCACTGTATGAAACCCCACAGAGATGTTGAAGATTTACCAAGATTTGCTAGGTACAATCTAGAGCTGGCTGCTAAATATTTCCCTGATAAAATCCCACTCTGTGTGATCACCTCAGAAATCAAAGCAAACTCATTCTTGCTCTCCTGCCATTGTTTGCAAAATGAGATAAAGCCTTACATATCACTTATGTGTAAAAAACATATTGGAGCATAAGCTTTCGTGGGTGAATACCCACTTCATCAGACTCATGTAGTGGAAATTTGCAGAGGCAGGTATAGATATGCAGGAAAGAATCAGTCTACAGATAACGAGGTTAATTCAATCAGGGAGGAAACTGTGGAACTTCAGTTCATTTGCAAATTTGACACCATCAGCTCAGGGTTAAACAAAGATTGTGAATGTCTAGCCAACTACAAAAGCAGTTTCTCCTCCCTTGGTGTTCACACCTCAACTGCTAGAAGAGGGCCTCATCCTCCCTGAGAATACAAACCAGTAGTGGGTGAGTGTATTTAAATTTCAACAATGTATAAGCAGCACTGCTCAGAACCAGCAAGTGCTCATATATGTTATTAACAAAATTAGCCAAGTAATCTGCTGTATCAAAAAGAGTAGTAGAGCACATGGAAGAAAATAGACACAGACTTACTTATTGTCTATTCCAAGTCTCTTAAAAAAGAAAAAAAACATATATTTAAAGATAACAGTGGCACCTTTTATAATAATATGGCCAAGAACAAGGGTAACTAATAGTTAAAATAACAAAAGCTGTATTTATTGAATAATATTGGTGAGGGAGCAAGTGACACAATGAGATGCCTGCCACTGTCTAAGGCCAGAAGGAAGAACTTTCTCATCATCTATAACATGGGCCAGAGAACTTCCCCCGAACAATTCATGTTTGCATTAGTGTAGATCCTTTAGAAAAAAACATACTATCTTGATCTGAAAAATTTCCAGTGATGGAGGATCCACTACAACCCCGGGTAAATTGTTAAAATGGCTAATCACTCTCACTCTTAAAAATTTACACCTTATTTCTAGTCTGACTTTCCTAGTTTCAATTTCTAGCCATTGGATTTTGCTAGAATAAAGAGCCCATTATCAAATATTTATTCTCTATCTACATACTTATAGAGTGTAATCAAGTCACCCCTTCTCTTTGGTAAGCTAAATAGATTGAATTCTTTGAGTTTATCACTATAACACATGTTATCTAATCCTTTAATCATTCTAGTGCTCTTCTCTGAACCCTCTCCAGTTTGACAACTTCTTTCTTCAGTTGGGGACACTGGAACTGCACTCAGTATTCCAGCAATAGAGCCAAATACAGAACTAGTATAACCTCTAAAGTCCTAATTAAGATCATCCCCAGTCCCTCTGGTTTGTGGCCTAGCGTAGACTTTCCTACTGAAGGGCTTGTGTGAGCTCCAGTGAATGGGGTACAGCTTTGCTGAGACAGAAATTGCACTCTCCAGCAGACCCCATCAATCAGCTCCTCCCCCTTCACCCCATCACCTCCTGTCTGCCACTGATCAGCTCTTCTGCAGAGGGCAGGAAGTGCTGGTCGGGAGGAGCAGGGGAAGGAAGCAGTGGAACAAGGGCTGGTCGCTCTTGGGAGAGGTGGTGTAACGGGGCAACTTTTTGCCAAAGGATGTTGTGAAAGCCAAAATTATAATAGGGTTAAAAAAAGAAGAATGAGATAAGTTCATGGAGGATAGCTCCTTCAGTGGTTATTAACCAAGATGATCAGGGATGCAAGCCAGTGCTCTGGGTGACCCTAAGCCTCTGACTATCAGAAGCTGGGACTGGGTGACAGGGAACGGATTATTACATAAATTGCCCTGTTCTGTTCATTCCCTCTGATGCATCAGGCACCGGCCTCTGTCAGAAGACAGGATACTGGGCTGGATGGATTGTTGGTCTGACACAGTATAGCTGTTCTTATGTTGCTTCCCTACAGTCTTTGTTCCCTGTCCCCAGTAAAGGTCCCTGTGTTATACTGTTATTTTTGAGTGTGGCCTTTCATTTGTTGGGACTTGGATTAGTGTATTGTGTTGTTCATGTGCTGGGTTATAGTCCTTGTAAATAGATAAGTAGCATTAGTCATTTCCCCAAGAGACAGCACCCCAGTGTCAGAAGCACAGACAGGAGTCACCTTGGGTGGAGGCACCAGGTGCTGAAATAAAGAACCCAGGACCCAATGCATGCCAGAAGGGAAGACAAGCCACTCCGATCAGCAAGCAGCAGGGAGGAGGCTTAAGCCACAAGGGAGGTGAGTGGGAAGGGGGCTACATGAAATACAATGTTGGCATTTCCCTCAGAAAGCTGTCTCTGCAGCAGGGGGGGGCCGAAGGAACCTCTGACACCTATGAGGCATAACAAAATTGCCAGGGAGTTAGGGACTGCTGGGGAATGAGAATTCCCCTGCTGCCAATGACAGACAGGTGTGATTCTGAACCCAGGGTGCAATCAGACAGAGCTAGCCCTCCCTTTTAAGGGAACTGGGAGCCTTAGCAAAATGAAGACACACCCATTATTCATACTTTTATCAAAAACGGAAGAAAAGTTTTTATTTAAGCTTTGCAGAAGAAAAACAAAATCATTGCCTTTGAGGAAAGGCAGTGACTGAGCACTTGCAACTCCAACTGTGGTTATTTCACTAAATTATGAGGAATTGATAATAGTAGAGTTTTATAATGGAAAGTCCATATCCTCTTTCTCTAGAAAGGTGATTGCCATATGAGCTGTGATGTACAATAGTTTTAAGATCAGTGAATGACTGTATTCACTAGAAATACATGGAAATACACTCCTCTTACCTAATCTTGTGTTCATAGAAGAGCAAAAGACAGGTAAAACTTCATACTCCCGTATAGTGGCTCTTGGAGCATGAAATAATTAATCATATTTTCATGCGTGCTCTATCTTTGTGACTGGGTGAAATGTGCCCCTTGCTGATGTATTTATGGGTATATAGAAAATCTTACATTCTTCAGAATGCTCTTTTTTTTCTTTCCTAGAAGAGGAGAAGCAAGCAAACTCAAAGAAACTCAATTTTAAGGAGGTTTTCGATATGTAAACAAGATGTGAAAGAATACACTTGTCTATTCATCCAGTCTGATCACCTCTAGAACACAGGCCACATGCCCCCAAATAATACCTAGAGCAGAGTTTAAAAAAAAAATCCAATCTCGATTTAGAAATTGTCAGGGCTGGAGACACCACCGCAACCCTCAGTAAATTGTTCCAATGGTTAATAACCCTTGCTATTAAAAATTTACACCTTATGCAGATTAAACAAAAGAAATTTAAGTTAACATACTTTTGCATTTTCCAAGAAAAAGGATGACGGTCTCAGGAATAGACTGCAATAAACAGATTAAGGCACCTACGGAAAGATAGAACACGTTACTATCACCACCATGTAGCCTCAGACACGGGAGGTATTTCTAAGTGTTACAGTTTTGGACCTAACCAATGATGGACTTTTGATGGGGTATGAACAATGATGGGATATGAACAGATGTCCCTGCCAGGAGATGTGGACTCTACCTAAGGGTCCAGAGTATGGTATTACCTGTTCCTCCAAACGATTCAAAGACAGAGCGAAATAGGCTTCATTAGGAGTCTTTTGTTATTTTAAGTGCTAAATAAGAGCTGAAATCACTTGTGGTGGGACAGCATTTCTACCCAGCCTGCTAAGAGCTAAAAGTCACTAAGAGCTGACAATCACTAAGAGTTGGGTGGAGGGGGAGGGATCTGTTAAACCCAAGGCTGTGAGTTCAATTCTTGAGGGGGCCATTTAGGGATGTGAGGTAAAAATCTGTTGGATGATTTAATTGGGGATTGGTCCAGCTTTGAGCAGGGTATTGGACTAGATGATCTCCTGAGGTCCCTTCCAACCCTGATATTCTATGACTCTCAAGAGACTGACCTGCAGAGGTCACAGCAGGGTGACAGGTGACCGACAAGTGGGTGAGGAATAATGACTGGTAGGGCAGCCAGCAGGGGAGAAACTGCAGCTGGCAGGGAGGGCAGTAGGGAGTAACAGTGACTGGTGGGGCAGCCAGCCAGAGCAAGTGCTCAGATGGAGGAGCAAGCAAGGTGCCTTCTTCTCCAGATGGGAGGTGAACTCACACAGATGCACCTCTGAACCCTGGGTCCTCACCAAGGGCAATCACTTTGAATGGGGTACTGTGAAGGAGCAGAGAGGGGCACAGAAAAGGAACTGTTGGTTGTAGAACTCAAGAACAGGAGGCAGAAGACTCTGCCCCACGCACTCTGGCATGGGTGTCCTGCTCACAGTTTTATCTTTATCAAACCTGCTTGTGGCATTTTCCCCAATAAATGTTGGGTGACTTCCCTCCTTTCATTAAAAAAGTTTCTTTCCTACACTCAGACTCTCTGCTTGAGAATGGGGAAGTATTGCCTCTCAGAGGCACACTGGGGTATCATTTCCCCAGGTTACTGGGTGGGGGTGCAAGCCAGTTTGTGTTATATTGTTGAAAAGGAACCCCTAGATATTGAACCCAGCCCTGTCTGCTGCCAGCTCCACCTGGCAGAAGGGTTACAATAGAATAAATATTAGCCACGTTGGTGATCTCCTCTTCCTGCTGAGTGTCTCTTACATGTGCCAGTGTGCCTCAGCCAAACTAACCCCCCCACCCCCATACACACACATTAAGTTATTCTCCCCCACGAAAGAGGAGGGTTCAGGCTGACCACCATGCTGTGGCCTTTCACAAGGATGTCAGAATGCCCGTTAGCTGGTCCTGGGATCCGTACAACTGCACATGCTGGAGGGACCGGTGTGGGGAAAGTGGGGATAATGTACATTGTTCCCCTTCCTAACCCCTCTGATTGCACAGGCAAGGCAATACCACACATCTTTAACCTTTAACAGTTATTCTGCTCCTACTCATGATGTGGGATGCAATTAAAGGCCCCTGAAGTTTCCAGCAGAAGTTTCCCATCCAAGGGGATGCTCCGGCCTTTCAATATCAAGAGTTCCCCCTCGGGGCACTGTATGAAACCCCACAGAGATGTTGAAGATTTACCAAGATTTGCTAGGTACAATCTAGAGCTGGCTGCTAAATATTTCCCTGATAAAATCCCACTCTGTGTGATCACCTCAGAAATCAAAGCAAACTCATTCTTGCTCTCCTGCCATTGTTTGCAAAATGAGATAAAGCCTTACATATCACTTATGTGTAAAAAACATATTGGAGCATAAGCTTTCGTGGGTGAATACCCACTTCATCAGACTCATGTAGTGGAAATTTGCAGAGGCAGGTATAGATATGCAGGAAAGAATCAGTCTACAGATAACGAGGTTAATTCAATCAGGGAGGAAACTGTGGAACTTCAGTTCATTTGCAAATTTGACACCATCAGCTCAGGGTTAAACAAAGATTGTGAATGTCTAGCCAACTACAAAAGCAGTTTCTCCTCCCTTGGTGTTCACACCTCAACTGCTAGAAGAGGGCCTCATCCTCCCTGAGAATACAAACCAGTAGTGGGTGAGTGTATTTAAATTTCAACAATGTATAAGCAGCACTGCTCAGAACCAGCAAGTGCTCATATATGTTATTAACAAAATTAGCCAAGTAATCTGCTGTATCAAAAAGAGTAGTAGAGCACATGGAAGAAAATAGACACAGACTTACTTATTGTCTATTCCAAGTCTCTTAAAAAAGAAAAAAAACATATATTTAAAGATAACAGTGGCACCTTTTATAATAATATGGCCAAGAACAAGGGTAACTAATAGTTAAAATAACAAAAGCTGTATTTATTGAATAATATTGGTGAGGGAGCAAGTGACACAATGAGATGCCTGCCACTGTCTAAGGCCAGAAGGAAGAACTTTCTCATCATCTATAACATGGGCCAGAGAACTTCCCCCGAACAATTCATGTTTGCATTAGTGTAGATCCTTTAGAAAAAAACATACTATCTTGATCTGAAAAATTTCCAGTGATGGAGGATCCACTACAACCCCGGGTAAATTGTTAAAATGGCTAATCACTCTCACTCTTAAAAATTTACACCTTATTTCTAGTCTGACTTTCCTAGTTTCAATTTCTAGCCATTGGATTTTGCTAGAATAAAGAGCCCATTATCAAATATTTATTCTCTATCTACATACTTATAGAGTGTAATCAAGTCACCCCTTCTCTTTGGTAAGCTAAATAGATTGAATTCTTTGAGTTTATCACTATAACACATGTTATCTAATCCTTTAATCATTCTAGTGCTCTTCTCTGAACCCTCTCCAGTTTGACAACTTCTTTCTTCAGTTGGGGACACTGGAACTGCACTCAGTATTCCAGCAATAGAGCCAAATACAGAACTAGTATAACCTCTAAAGTCCTAATTAAGATCATCCCCAGTCCCTCTGGTTTGTGGCCTAGCGTAGACTTTCCTACTGAAGGGCTTGTGTGAGCTCCAGTGAATGGGGTACAGCTTTGCTGAGACAGAAATTGCACTCTCCAGCAGACCCCATCAATCAGCTCCTCCCCCTTCACCCCATCACCTCCTGTCTGCCACTGATCAGCTCTTCTGCAGAGGGCAGGAAGTGCTGGTCGGGAGGAGCAGGGGAAGGAAGCAGTGGAACAAGGGCTGGTCGCTCTTGGGAGAGGTGGTGTAACGGGGCAACTTTTTGCCAAAGGATGTTGTGAAAGCCAAAATTATAATAGGGTTAAAAAAAGAAGAATGAGATAAGTTCATGGAGGATAGCTCCTTCAGTGGTTATTAACCAAGATGATCAGGGATGCAAGCCAGTGCTCTGGGTGACCCTAAGCCTCTGACTATCAGAAGCTGGGACTGGGTGACAGGGAACGGATTATTACATAAATTGCCCTGTTCTGTTCATTCCCTCTGATGCATCAGGCACCGGCCTCTGTCAGAAGACAGGATACTGGGCTGGATGGATTGTTGGTCTGACACAGTATAGCTGTTCTTATGTTGCTTCCCTACAGTCTTTGTTCCCTGTCCCCAGTAAAGGTCCCTGTGTTATACTGTTATTTTTGAGTGTGGCCTTTCATTTGTTGGGACTTGGATTAGTGTATTGTGTTGTTCATGTGCTGGGTTATAGTCCTTGTAAATAGATAAGTAGCATTAGTCATTTCCCCAAGAGACAGCACCCCAGTGTCAGAAGCACAGACAGGAGTCACCTTGGGTGGAGGCACCAGGTGCTGAAATAAAGAACCCAGGACCCAATGCATGCCAGAAGGGAAGACAAGCCACTCCGATCAGCAAGCAGCAGGGAGGAGGCTTAAGCCACAAGGGAGGTGAGTGGGAAGGGGGCTACATGAAATACAATGTTGGCATTTCCCTCAGAAAGCTGTCTCTGCAGCAGGGGGGGGGCGAAGGAACCTCTGACACCTATGAGGCATAACAAAATTGCCAGGGAGTTAGGGACTGCTGGGGAATGAGAATTCCCCTGCTGCCAATGACAGACAGGTGTGATTCTGAACCCAGGGTGCAATCAGACAGAGCTAGCCCTCCCTTTTAAGGGAACTGGGAGCCTTAGCAAAATGAAGACACACCCATTATTCATACTTTTATCAAAAACGGAAGAAAAGTTTTTATTTAAGCTTTGCAGAAGAAAAACAAAATCATTGCCTTTGAGGAAAGGCAGTGACTGAGCACTTGCAACTCCAACTGTGGTTATTTCACTAAATTATGAGGAATTGATAATAGTAGAGTTTTATAATGGAAAGTCCATATCCTCTTTCTCTAGAAAGGTGATTGCCATATGAGCTGTGATGTACAATAGTTTTAAGATCAGTGAATGACTGTATTCACTAGAAATACATGGAAATACACTCCTCTTACCTAATCTTGTGTTCATAGAAGAGCAAAAGACAGGTAAAACTTCATACTCCCGTATAGTGGCTCTTGGAGCATGAAATAATTAATCATATTTTCATGCGTGCTCTATCTTTGTGACTGGGTGAAATGTGCCCCTTGCTGATGTATTTATGGGTATATAGAAAATCTTACATTCTTCAGAATGCTCTTTTTTTTCTTTCCTAGAAGAGGAGAAGCAAGCAAACTCAAAGAAACTCAATTTTAAGGAGGTTTTCGATATGTAAACAAGATGTGAAAGAATACACTTGTCTATTCATCCAGTCTGATCACCTCTAGAACACAGGCCACATGCCCCCAAATAATACCTAGAGCAGAGTTTAAAAAAAAAATCCAATCTCGATTTAGAAATTGTCAGGGCTGGAGACACCACCGCAACCCTCAGTAAATTGTTCCAATGGTTAATAACCCTTGCTATTAAAAATTTACACCTTATGCAGATTAAACAAAAGAAATTTAAGTTAACATACTTTTGCATTTTCCAAGAAAAAGGATGAAGGTCTCAGGAATAGACTGCAATAAACAGATTAAGGCACCTACGGAAAGATAGAACACGTTACTATCACCACCATGTAGCCTCAGACACGGGAGGTATTTCTAAGTGTTACAGTTTTGGACCTAACCAATGATGGACTTTTGATGGGGTATGAACAATGATGGGATATGAACAGATGTCCCTGCCAGGAGATGTGGACTCTACCTAAGGGTCCAGAGTATGGTATTACCTGTTCCTCCAAACGATTCAAAGACAGAGCGAAATAGGCTTCATTAGGAGTCTTTTGTTATTTTAAGTGCTAAATAAGAGCTGAAATCACTTGTGGTGGGACAGCATTTCTACCCAGCCTGCTAAGAGCTAAAAGTCACTAAGAGCTGACAATCACTAAGAGTTGGGTGGAGGGGGAGGGATCTGTTAAACCCAAGGCTGTGAGTTCAATTCTTGAGGGGGCCATTTAGGGATGTGAGGTAAAAATCTGTTGGATGATTTAATTGGGGATTGGTCCAGCTT
The DNA here is from genome assembly GCF_027887155.1 of Malaclemys terrapin pileata. Classification (NCBI taxonomy): domain Eukaryota; kingdom Metazoa; phylum Chordata; order Testudines; family Emydidae; genus Malaclemys; species Malaclemys terrapin. Next base: position 4,890,014 of record NC_071524.1, read on the forward strand.
TGAGCAGGGTATTGGACTAGATGATCTCCTGAGGTCCCTTCCAATCCTGATATTCTATGACTCTCAAGAGACTGACCTGCAGAGGTCACAGCAGGGTGACAGGTGACCGACAAGTGGGTGAGGAATAATGACTGGTAGGGCAGCCAGCAGGGGAGAAACTGCAGCTGGCAGGGAGGGCAGTAGGGAGTAACAGTGACTGGTGGGGCAGCCAGCCAGAGCAAGTGCTCAGATGGAGGAGCAAGCAAGGTGCCTTCTTCTCCAGATGGGAGGTGAACTCACACAGATGCACCTCTGAACCCTGGGTCCTCACCAAGGGCAATCACTTTGAATGGGGTACTGTGAAGGAGCAGAGAGGGGCACAGAAAAGGAACTGTTGGTTGTAGAACTCAAGAACAGGAGGCAGAAGACTCTGCCCCACGCACTCTGGCATGGGTATCCTGCTCACAGTTTTATCTTTATCAAACCTGCTTGTGGCATTTTCCCCAATAAATGTTGGGTGACTTCCCTCCTTTCATTAAAAAAGTTTCTTTCCTACACTCAGACTCTCTGCTTGAGAATGGGGAAGTATTGCCTCTCAGAGGCACACTGGGGTATCATTTCCCCAGGTTACTGGGTGGGGGTGCAAGCCAGTTTGTGTTATATTGTTGAAAAGGAACCCCTAGATATTGAACCCAGCCCTGTTTGCTGCCAGCTCCACCTGGCAGAAGGGTTACAATAGAATAAATATTAGCCACGTTGGTGATCTCCTCTTCCTGCTGAGTGTCTCTTACATGTGCCAGTGTGCCTCAGCCAAACTAACCCCCCCCCCCCCACACACACACACATTAAGTTATTCTCCCCCACGAAAGAGGAGGGTTCAGGCTGACCACCATGCTGTGGCCTTTCACAAGGATGTCAGAATGCCCGTTAGCTTGTCCTGGGATCCGTACAACTGCAAATGCTGGAGGGACCGGTGTGGGGATTTTGCTAGAATAAAGAGCCCATTATCAAATATTTATTCTCTATCTACATACTTATAGAGTGTAATCAAGTAACCCCTTCTCTTTGGTAAGCTAAATAGATTAAGTTCTTTGAGTTTATCACTATAACACATGTTATCTAATCCTTTAATCATTTTGGTGCTCTTCTATGAACCCTGTTCGGTTTCATAGAAACATAGAATATCAGGGTTGGAAGGGACCTCAGGAGGTCATCTAGTCCAACCCTCTGCTCAAAGCAGGACCAATCCCCAGACAGGTTTTTTGCCCCACTCCCTTAGTGGCCCTCTCAATGATTGAACTCACAACCCTTGGTTTAGCAAGTCAATGCTCAAACCACTGAGTTATCGCTCCCCCTTTCTTCTTCAGCTGGGGACACCAGAACTGCACACAGTATTCCTGCAACAGAGCCAAGTACAGAGCTAGTATAACCCCTATAGTCCTCATTAAGATCATCCCCATGCCCTCTGGTTTGGGGCCTAGCAAACACTTTCCTATTGAAGGGGGTGTGTGAGCTCCAGTCAAAGGGGTACAGCTTTGCTGAGACAGAAATTGCACCTATTCCCATTACAGACCATGTGTGTGGGATAGGCCTAGCTGTGTGTCAGGAAAGGTGAGTGGGTTGCTAAACTGCACTGCCCTGTGGAGCTCTGGGTGGGATTGTGCCTCAAGAGATGAACAGCTCCTCCTGGAGATTCCAGGCATGGAGAGGGACAGCACCCTCAGCCCCCTGATGCCAGGGGCAGGGAAGGCACAGGATCACTGAGCAAGATGTCTGACTTCCAGCAGACTTTTTAGCTTTGCTGTGATTCCAGGATGGTCTTCACTCTCCTCAGTGACGGGAGAGCCCTCCTCATCAGGAGAGGTTACAGTGAAGTACAGTGAAGGCCCCTAAAGTTCCCAGCAGTAATTTCCCATCTAAGGGGATGCTCTTGCACTTCACTATGAAGAGTTCCTCCTTCGGGCAGGGTATTAAACCCCACAGAGCGGTTTAAGTCCTACAGAAAGTTGCTTGGTGCAATCTAGAACAAGCTGCTAAACATTTCCCTGATAAACCCCACCATTTTTGATCATCTGAGAAACCAAATCAAACTCACTATTGTAATCCAGCTATTGCTTTGCAATATTGTATTAGTAGGAGCATGCCAACAGATCCAGGGAAGTTATTATTCCTCTCTACTCAGCACTGGTGAGGCCACATCTGGAGTATTGTGTCCAGTTTTGTGCCCCACACTAGAAGGAGGATGTGGAAAAATTACAAAGAGTCCAGCGGAGGGCAATAAAAACTATTAGAGTGCTGGAACACATAATTTATGAGGAGAGGCTGAGGGAACTGGGATTATTTAGTCTGCAGAAGAGAAGAGTGAGGGGGGATTTGATAGTAGCCTTCAACTATCTGAAGGGGGGTTCCAAAAAGGATTGAGCTAGGCTGTTGTCAATGGGAGCAGATGACAAAACAAGAAGCAATGGTCTCAAGTTGCAGTGGGGGAGGTCTAGGTTGGATATTAGGAAACTTTTCACTAGGAGGGTGGTGAAGCACTGGAATGGGTTACCTAGGGAGATGATAGAATCCCCATCCTTAGAGGTTTTTAAGGCCAGGCTTGACAAAGCACTGGCTGAGAGGATTTCGTTGGTGCTGGTCCTGCTTTGAACAGGGTATTGGACCAGATGGCCTCCTGTGGTCTCTTCCAACCCTAATATTCTATGATTCCAAAAGGACATACACCTCCATGTGTCACATATTTGTCTTAAGAACATAAGAATGGCCATACTTGGTCACACAAAAGGTCCATCTAGCCAGGAGCCTGTTGTCTGACAGTGGCCAATGCCAGGTGCCACAGAGGAAATGAACAGAACAGGTAATCATCATCAAGTGATCCATCTCCTGTCGCCCATTCCCAGCTTCTGGCAAACAGAGGCTAGGGATACCATCCCTGCCCATCCTGGCTAATAGCCATTTATGGACCTATTCTCCATGAATGTATCCTGTTGTTTTTTGAACCCTCTTATAGTCTTGGCCTTCACAATGTCCTCTGGCAAGGAGTTCCACAGGTTGACTGGGCGTTGTATGAAGAAATGCTTCCTTTTGTTTGTATTGAACCTGGTGCCTATGAATTTCATTTCATGACCCCTAGTTCTTTTGTTATGAGAAGGAGTAAATAACACTTCCTTATCTACTTTCTCCATACCAGTCATGATTTTATAGACCTCAATAATATTCCTCCTTAGCTGTCTCTTTTCCAAGCTGAAAAGTCCCAGTCTTATTAATCTCTCCTCATATGGAAGCTGTTCCATACCCTAATAATTTTTGTTGCCCTTTACTGAAACTTTTCCAGGTCCAATATATCTTTTTTGAGATGGGGAGACCACATCTGAATGCAGTATTCAAGATATAGGCGTACCATGGATTTATATAGAGGCAATATGATATTTTCTGTCTTATCTATCCCTTTCTTAATGATTCCCAACATTCTGTTCGCATTTTTGACTGCCGCTGCACATTGAGTGGATGTTTTCAGAGAACTATCCACAATGACTCCAAGATCTCTTTCTTGAGTGGTAACAGCTAATTTAGACCCCACCATTTTATATGTATAATTGGGATTATGTTTTCCAATGTGCATTACTTTGCATTGATCAACACTGAATTTCATCTGCCATTTTGTTTCCCAGTCACCCAGTTTTGAGAGATCTTTTTGTAGCTCTTTGCAGTCTGCCTGGGACTTAATTATCTTGAGTAGTTTTGTATCATCTGCAAATTTTGCCACCTCACTGTTTACCCCTTTTTCCAGATCATTTATGAATATGCTGAATATGACTGGTCCTTGTACAAACCCCTGGGGTCAGGGCGTAGCCAGGTTCTAACATCAGGGGGAGCGAACACATTAAAAAAAGGCGACACCCAACATATCAAATTACTAATTACATACTTTTAAATTTGTTATATATATGTTTTTGTACTTAAAATAAAAACAAAAGAATGATCCAGCCACGGAAGGGTTTGCACAGCTGGCATTTCACAGGAGAACTTTAGATTATACTTAGAGGTATACTTTAGATTCTAGTATCAGAGGGGTAGCCGTGTTAGTCTGAATCTGTAAAAAGCAACAGAGGGTCCTGTGGCACCTTTGAGACTAACAGAAGTACTGGGAGCATAAGCTTTCATGGGTAAGAACCTCACTTCTTCAGATGCAACAGAATACAGTAGTTTATAACTGTCACAGATTTAAAAAAAAATACTGGCCATTTTTTCCAGTTACTAATTTCATTTTAAAATCAATCAATGAAATGCACTTTATTTATAATAGATCGTAATACTAAAGCCACCAAAAATGCATAACAAATACAAGTTTTATGAGAATTGGTGAGCAAAGATCTCATAGCTCTTCGAGGTTGGACAAAGCAGTAATTTCTCTTACAGTAGCTTTATTCATGAGGGTTTTTCTTAAACAAAAGACATCTCTACGACACAGGTTGGTAGTCTAACATTTTTGAAACACTGAGTACTGAAAGTTAGGGTTTCTAACCAATTTAAGCTGTTCACACACACACACACACCAACCAACAACAAAAAACAAACCTCTTCCTGCTTTCCTATCACCAGTTCTGTTACTACAGGAATGAAATCTAGACATCCTGTAAAATAGCTAGTTTTACATTGTTCTTCAAACCTCAGATCAGAGAAATGCAGCTTTGCATTTGAGATACTATATGACTGTAGTACATTTTGCACTGCCTGCATCTACACTGACATCAGGAGAGGAGAAGAGGACAAGACTGTCCCTAGCATATATAATTAAAAAAAAAAAGGCGAGACACACCCACCCACTATCAATGCAATAAGAAGGGAGAACAGTAGCTGGGCCAAGAGAGACGATGCAATGAAACCCTCCTGTACCCACAACTGATGTCTGAAAAGCATCAGTCACTCTGCAGATCAAAGAAAGGAAGAGCAGCCAGTATTCAGACAGATAAGATCCTTATGACCCATAGAGGAGAAGGGCACTTTCTAAGTAAACTGTAGCAGTTTCCCAACAGAGTTTTCTTATGGACTTATTTATTAAGCAAAAATTAAGATTAGGAGTTTGATTTAAATTATGTAAATTTTCAGTTTTAGTTAACCATGGAACTATTGCAGCTACTTTTATTTTACTCCTGCCTTCATAAAAAGCTACAGCGTTAGAACAGATAATTACAAAGACTAAAGTACATGCTTTAATATAAGTAGGACCGGGCCACCCAAGATGAAAACTACACCATGGAAGAGTCCTACAACCAGTTATCTGAGGCCAATCCCTTTATCAATGGAATCCTCAACCAAAATGAGAGGAAGGAGAAGAGTACACCCTCTAACTTTTGACAATAATTCAAGGTCAGCCAGCCACCAAGAAGATCAGCACAATTCATATTCTGGTTTTGGATAAAACACCTGATCTTGCCTACATCATAGAAACCATCCTCCCTCCAAGCCTACACCCCACTACCCCCTTTAGCAATAAAGTAACCATTAAACAAGTTCTGAATCAGTAGTCTTCCTTCCCAATTTAGTTTTAACAAAAAAAGCTGCAACGTAAGTAGCTATGGGAGATAACAGTGCAACTACTAGGTATTGGTGGGGGAAAAGTGTGCTAGAAATGTCCTGGATATACTGGTCTGTTAAGTGTTATTGCTTTTAATATGCTAATACAAACACTATTGTAATAGAGTATTAATGTCCCAATGTACTGTAGCTTGTTTTAACTTACCATAATACTAGACATGGTGCATGTGAAGCTCTCTTAAAAGCTGACACTATAGCAGTGATATTCCCAAGCCAGCATGCGTAGGGCTGCGGGTGGGGAAGGGGAGTTCATCTAGGTATAAGTAACAGCTGCGGGCGGGCGGGAGGTGTCCCATCATGGGCCATTGGAGATCTTTGCTGCTAGCAGTCGCAGATCAGCTACATGCCATCATGGGCTGCCCCACCATCCCATCCCCTCCATAAACTTTTCTTGAAATCAGTTAGGGTTTTGCTCCCAGTGCTCCCCTTGGGAGGCTGGTCCAGAACTTCACTCCTCTGATGGTTAGAAACTGTTTAATTTCAAGCCTAAACTTGTTGATGGCCAGTTTCTATTCATTTGTTCTTGTGTCCACATGGGCACTTCAGTTAAATAACTCCTCCCTCCTCAGTGGTTAGTGGGCCCACTTCTTCTTTCCTTTTATTTATATGGCTATAGAGCCTTTCACTATTGGCTTTAATTCCCTTTGCAAGGTCCAACTTTGCTTGGCTTTTGGCAGTTCTACACTTTCTGACCTTTCCTTGCTCATCCCTCCCATCTTCCATTCCTTGTAGGCGTTCTCCAATCACCTGTTTGAGATGCTTGCTCATCCAGCTTGGTCTGCAACTCTTCCCTACAAATATTTCCCCCTTGCTTGGGATGAAGCTTCAGAGAGCTTCTGCAGCTTTGATTTAAAGTAATTCCGAGCCACCTCCACCTTCAGATCCTTGAGTTCTTCAGTCCAGTCCGCTTGGCGCTTCCCTAATTAATTCCCTTCATTTTTTAAAGTTTGCCCCTTTGAAAACAAGGCCCCTAGTTGCAGAGTTCTTTTTATTTATCCTTCCATTTAATTTAAACAGAATTAGCTCATGATCACTCGAGTCAAGGTTGTCCCCTACAACCAGATCTTCTCTGAGGTCCTCACTGCTCACCAAAGCCAATTCTAAATGGCTCCACCTCTTGTTGGTTCAGCACCTATTTGGTAAAGAAAGCTGTCACATCCAGGAAAATCTGGGCCCTTCTATTATTAGTATCACTTGTTCTCCACTCTGTATCTGGGAAGTTAAAGTCTCCCACAATCACACAATTCTGAGCAGTATTTTATTTAATTAAAAGCATTTCAAAGGTTTCTCTCCCTCTCCATACCCAAATCAGATCCTGGGGGCTTTAGCACATGCCAGTCACTAGCCCAGGGGAACCCCCTCTGGTAGCTTTCTTCCCCCAACTGATTTTGGCCCAGACTCTGTCTTATCCATTCCATTACTTCTCATTTGTACAGTCTGCCTCCTCAACAATACACATTGCTACTCCAGTGCATCATTCTCATCTTCACCCCTTCTTTCACAAACAGCCCCTCGGCCTCGGCGCTGCCTCCTTCGTTTGCAGCCCCCCCACCATCCACTCCTCCCTGCCCAGGCTGTTTCTGTGATGCCTTCCAGCAATGACCTTGGTTCTGCTCCACCTCAGGCTTGGATCAGCCTCTCTGGCTGAACTCTAAGGGTATGTCTACACTGCACCATTCCCAGGTCGAGCAGACGGACTCACACTCGCTTAGCTTGAGCTAACGGGTGCAGACATTTGGCATGGGCAGCAGTTCGGACTAGCCACCCTGTTTGCCCACTGGGATCCAAGCTCAGGTGGCTAGGCAGAGCTACACCATCCCCAGAACTGTTCTTAACGCTAGATCAGGTTGAGCTAACATGAGTCTCCCCACTGCAGTGGCTAGATGCTCCCTACACTTCTTGGGGCAGAGACCTGCCTCTAGTCCTCCAGCTCTGTTGGTTACAAAGAGGTTGGGGGTTCAGTGTGTCCCCCCCAAGTATTTAGCTCAAGGCTTGATGCTGCTAACTGGCAAATGTCACAAGGCGAGTGGTACAACTCAATTTGTATTTTTTTATAATTTCAACAGATAAATTGATTTAAAAAAAGCTTAAAAATAAGTTTTCATGGTTGTGCAAAATGATAGGGGAAAAATGCTTCAAACCATTTTTATCTTCACAGTTGCAGGAAATTGGGAGGGGGGGTCAGACAATATTTATTTAACAGTTAGTGCTGACATTCAACAAGTGAGATTCATAAACCGTTAAAACACCCATTGGCAACATCACCTGTCAAACTATACAAAATGTCAAGAGCCTTAAATCAAACTCTGAGAAACGATCAAGCTACGTTGCCTGTCAGTTTTCAGTTATCAGCAGGGGGGGGGGTTTGATCAGTTTGTGCATGTGTGATGAAATCTACGATTACTGACATTTACCGATTTGAGAAAAAAAATCTAATTTTTCCTAACCTCCTCATGAGCAAGAGCCTAGAAGCATTATGGACAAACATCTCTAGGAAGCTGGTTTTCCTATTGGCCAGAAAGCCAGAGTCCAGCCCAGCCCAAAGACCAGGTTTAAAATTACTTTTGGGAGAAAACGTGTCTGGCAACATTTTTATACAGTAGAGTGCCACCCCTCCCTCCCTGGGCTGTGGTTGCTGCAAACTCTCACATGTCCTCCCGCAGCGCTGATAAGTAGAACCGTTGGTGAGCAGCATGAGCGGAGGCAGAAATACCCTGTGTGATGGATAAAGTCAGAGAAACTGGGGGAAGGAAAGAGAAGGCTGTTGCTTTGCAGAGAGGTTAATTGCAAGGTGTGGGTGAACACAGAGCTGTGCGTGATGGATTGATCCTGGGTTCTAAGCTCAGAGCCCTAGGAAGACTGTAGGAAAGTTTGTCTAACACCTAGGGTTAAGGAGATCTGCCTGGAGCCTCCGGGATCTGCCGGGAGCCTCCTCCTCCCCGGGGAGCCCGGCAACCAGCCGACGCTTCCTGCTGCAGCCCCGGAGCCAGCAAGCAGGGCTGGGGATGCAGGGGGGCGGTGCGGAGCCCAGAGCAAGCCAGTGGCCTCACGCAAAACCCGTCTCCGGACTCAGAGTCTGGAGCCCAGTGCTGGCTGCGCACAAAGGCGCAGCTTTTGGAAAATTTCCTCAGGGGAAGCAGCTGCTCCCCCTGCTTCCCCTCAGCTATGCTACTGCCTGGGGTACAGCACTGTTTACCCCTCTCCATTCTGAAAACTGACTATTTATTCCTACCCTTTGTTTCCTATCTTTTAACCAGTTATCAATCCATGAGAGAACCTTCCCTCTTATACCACGACTGCTTACTTTGCTTAAAGCCTTTGGTGTGGGACCTTGTCAAAGGCTTTCTGAAAAGCTAAATATACTATATCCACTGGATCGCCCTTGGTGAGGAATGATTTCCCTTTACAAAAAACATGTTGACTATTTCCCAACAAATTATGCTCATCTATGTGTCTGACAATTGTGTTCTTTGCTATAGTTTCAACCAGTTTACCCAGTACTGAAGTCAGGCCTGTAATGGAGAGGGTCACCTGTGGAGTCCTTTTTTAAAAACTGGCATCACATTAGCTATCCTCCAGTCATTTCGTACAGAAATTGATTTAAATGATAAGCTACAGATGACAGTTAGTAGTCCTGCAATTTCACATTTGAGTTCCTTCAGAACTCTTGGATGAATACTATCTGGTCCTGGTGACTTATTACTCTTTAGTTTATCAATTTCTTCCAAAACCTCCTCTAATGACACCTCAATCTGGGACAGTTTCTCAGATCTGTCACCCAGAAAGCATGGCTCAGGTTTGGGAATCTCCCTCACATCCTCAACAGTGAAGACCGATGTAAAGAGTTCATTTAATTTCTCCACAATGGCCTTATTGTCCTTGAGTGCTCTTCAAATTATTTTTTGGCCTTCCTAATTATATTTTTACACTTCATTTGCCAGAGATTATGCTCCTTTCTATTTTTCTCACTAGGATTTAACTTCAATTTTTTAAAGGATGCCTTTTTGTCTCTCACTGCTTCTTTTACTTTGTTGTTTAGTCATGGTGGGTGTTTTTTGGTTCTCTTATTATGTTTTTTTAATTTGGGGTATACATTAAAGTTGAGCCTCTATTATGATGTCTTTAAAAAGTTTCCATGCAGCTTGCAGGGATTTTACTTTTGGACTATAACCTTTAATTTTTAACTAACTTCCTCATTTTTGTGTAGTTCCCCTTTCTGAAATTAAATGCTACAGTGTGGGGCCCCTGTGGTGTTTTCCCATCACAGTGATGTTAAATTTAATCATATTATGGTCATTATTACCAAGCAGTCCAGCTATATTCACCTATTGGACCTGATCCTATGCTCCACTTCGGACTCCATCAACAATTGCCTCTCCTCTTGTGGGTTCCAGGACTAGCTGCTCCAAGAAGCAGTCATTTAAGGTGTCAAGAAACTTTATCTCTGCATCCTATCCTTAGGTGATATGTACACAGTCAATATGGGGATAGTTGAAACCCCGCATTATTATTGAGTTTTTTTATTTTAATAGCCTCTCTAATCTCCCTGAGCATTTCACAGTCACTATCACCATGCTGGTCAGATGGTTGATAATATATCCCTACTTCTATATTCTTATTATTAAAGTGTGGAATTACTATCCATAGAGATTCTATGGTACAGTTTGTTCATTTAAGATTTTTACTTCATTTGATTCTATGCTTTCTTTCACATATAGTGCCAGTCCCCCACCAGCACGACCTGTTCTGTCCTTCCGATATATTTTGTACCCTTGTATTACTATGTCCCATTGATTATCCTCATTCCACCAAGTTTCTATGATGCCTATTATATCAATATCCTCATTTAATAAGAGGCAGTCATCTTTGTTGTTGCTTAACATTGGGTGAATGTACATTTTTTTCCTCTGATCAGCCCCAGTCTGACACCGGAGCCCTGACCAGCCAGATATACAACCTGCCAGTAAAAAATACCCAGATTCTCCTCACTCACAATTGCAAAACTCACTGACCTCCCACTCACTGCAAAAGGAGAAAGGTCCTGACCTCCACTTCTCTGAATGGGGAAATCACTGACCCTTCCCATTCCAAACTGCAGAAGCCAACTTACCCTTTTCCTCCTTGAGTTGGGCTGCAAAAGAAAAACAAAAGGAACACTTTTCAATATATGTATTTTATTGCTTTCAAATTAGGGGCTCAGTACGGTTCCCAGTGTAGCCAATGGAAAACGACACTGAATTTAATGAAGGAAGGCTCATGTCTTGGAATAAGTGATGCTCATTTTTTCTGACACCACCACTCTGCCCCCACGTGATTGTGTACTTAAATGGAACCTTAACAATTTCTTCATGTATTTGTTCTGTGAAAGAGGCACAGGGTCAGCACATGTTATATGAAGGGGCACATGTTATATGAAGGGGATACATTTTTCTCATGTATCTGAGTGTAAAGGACATAAAGTCAGTGCAAACTTACTCATTTGCTTCTGAACATGAAATGTTACAATGATTTCAAAAGGCTTATTTTACAAACCAAGAAAAAATTGTACTTTATTTTTTCTGATAAAAGTTTCATGACATTATCATGTACGTCACACTAAGTATGCAGGGGTCAGGAGCAATTGGGAAAAGTAGACTCAAAGAGGTGGGTTTGAATGTAGCTGGGAAACCTGAGAGGTTTGGACCATTCTGGATTTGTGCAGTATTGAGTTCTGTAGTCTGAATCCAGCTTCCATGCAGTTTAACGTTCTATCTCACAAGCATCTCCCTATTGGCTCACAATGTCCAGGCTCCAGTGGAGCATAGGTGTCAGTGAGGGTCATTGTCTCAAAAAATAAATAAACAGTCATTTCAAAATGAAAAAATCGAAATGTTCCATTTTAACAAGATGGAAACAAAAAGTTTTGACTTCACTGAAACACAATGTTTCTTTCTTTTTCTCCCTCCTCTACTCCTTCCTCCCCCCTGTAGTAGAGAGAGAGAGCCTGGAGCCTGGGGCTTGGTACAAGATCTGAGGCCTGAAACAGAGACTGAACCAAGTCAGGCCATGTATTAAAGCAGATATTTACAAGTTCACTGTCCAGTACATGAACTTGTCAAAGTTGTTGCTCGTGTGCTAGGCACAAAATATGTATGTAAATACATTCCACCTACTACAAACACATCCCAATTTAATATAAGATAAGGTGGTTTCAGACAACAATGAATGGGGATGTTTTGTTCAAGATACCAGGAAGAAGGGGAGATACAAATCAGATGTCACAAAACATGTAAGTTGTTTGTCCCAATTGTTTGTCCCAGTCTATTAGTGTCAGGGTACCTCGCCTTAACCCTTTGAGTAGCCCGGGGAACAGCAGAAATTCCCGCTGTTGACTGAGCTGCTCCTTGCCACTGGACACTCATGTGTTAGTGAACCTGTAACCATGGAGCCACGGTGCTAAGACTGTGCCTTCAGGGCAATAAACCTGGCCGAGTGCCTTTGTCACTGAACAATGCCTGTGATCTTTCTTTATGGTTAACACTGAGGTATGCTGAATTAGCAGGCATCTGTTAGTGCTCCGAACACCAGAGCTCCATGGACAGAAGCACTGAGCAGCCTGAACAGCGTTACTGAGGCAACAACATTACACCCTTCAGCACTTAACAACAACCCTATAAATATTTTTTTAAATCAAAATACACATATTCCCATAGAAAGTTTCTGAAAATCCCTTCATCTGGTACTGAATACACTGGGCCAGAGAACAGACTATCTGGGTTTTATGTCCTTCTCTGGGGCAAACATTCCTGTATGACTATCACCACTTCCTTTCAAGGGGGATTGTCAAAGAGCCTCCTCTGTGTTCTGCACAGGATGTGGGTTACCAGTTTGGAGGAATCTTTCTGGGGAAGACATTTCTCCTCCCATCCCTGAGGCAGCAGGTGGGGTGTCAGCATGGCCTCAGCTACAGCCCAGGCCCAGCTTTAGCAACTCCTGCTGCACTCCATATTCAGAGTTTTGTCCTACAGGAGATATGTTCAGTTCCTGGAGCTCATACATGTTTTTGCTCATTCCTGACTCCTTCAAACTCTCCTGTTCGGACCTTCTTTGAAAAGTGCTGCTAAAGTCTCAGCTCTATGAGAGAGTCTATGATTGCAGAGCCTATGATTCCAGAGTCCCCTATATGAACCCTCCTCTTCCCAGTCCCAAGAACCATGCAATGTGAGAATCCCTGCTGCAGTCAGGGCTGTTAGAACCCATAAAGGGCATGCAAAGTTGGGTTTGTGGACTGTAGGTATTCAGTAAAATAGGCAAACTCACCGGTTTCCTCCTGGAGTTTCTCTGCAAAAGAAAAGTAGGGACAAAAAGAAAACAGTTCAGCATATGTCCATGCAGTTAAAAATTGAAGAGGGTGAATGAGATTATTTCTCTCTCCTTTCTGAGTAGCATAAATTTCAGCCGTAGTTAATGAAGGGCATAGACTATTCATAAACTCTTCAATCTGTGGGCTAGTCCCATGCCCTTCCCCCTAGGTAGTAGAAAGACAAGTTTCCCCCAAGGATCTGTACTGGGACCAGGGGATCTGTAAAAAGTGGTAAACTTGGTAAAAAGGGTACAGTGAGGTGGTAAACTTTGCAGATGATACTAAATTGGTCATAACAGTTACATCCAAAGCAGATTATGAAGAGTTACAAAGGGGGAGGAACAGCAGCTGGTAGGGAGGTCAGCGGGGGAGGAACAGTGGCTGGCAGGGAGGCCAGTAGGGAGGAACAGTGACAGGTGGGGCAGCCTGTGAACTCACACAGATGCATCTCTGAAACCTGGGTCCTCACTGACCAAGGACAACCACTGTGAGTGGTGTATGGTGAAGAAGCAGAGAGGGGCACAGAAAAGGAACTTTTGGTTGTAGAAATCAAGAACATGAGGCTGCCAGAGACGAAGGAGGCCAGGAAACTGCTCTGGAAAAGAGCATCCTTGTATACAAAGCCCAAGACTCATGAGCATGAGACCTCATTTCCCATCAGTCTTCGGCTCTGTAGAAATTTCTGTCTGCTTTACTCTCTGCTTTGTGAGGTGAAAACTCTCCAGATACCAAGGAAACATCCCTGGGAGAGGGTCCTGGAGCTTCCAGCAGAGGTTTCCCATAAGAGGGGATGATTGGACCCTTCAGTAGAAATTATTCTCCTTGGCAGAAAGAAGGTATTTATCCTACAGTTGTTATAGAAAGTTGTGTTGTGGAAGCTAGAGCTCACTGCTAAACATTTCCATAATGAAACCTCACTCTGTCTGATTGGCTCTGCAATCAAAGCAACTTCACCCTTGCCTTCCTGCCATTGTTTTGCAAAGGCAGACACTTCTCAATGTGTCACCCTTTTGTTTTTGTTTTTTCTTCAAATTGGTTTAACAAACACATCTTTTCTCTGAGAAGTCCTGTTCTGAAATCCTCACCCTGACCAAGGAGAGACACAACCTTCCAGTGAAAAAGTCCAAACTGTCTTGAATTGCAATGGCAAATATGTACCTTCCTCCCCCTTGCTGCAAAAGCTCAAAGGTCCTGATCCCCAACTCAGTTGAAAGGACCCTGCCTACCACACTTCCCTCACTGGGGAAATATCAGGCCCTTCCCCCTTCAAACTGCAGCCATCAGAGAAAACTTATGTTTGTTGTCCCCTGGTTGATCTGGGGGAAAAAAAACATAAGAATGGCCCTCCTCGTCAGACCAAAGGTCCATCCAGCCCAGTATCCTGTCTACTGACAGTGGCCAATGCCAGGTGCCCTAGAGGGAGTGAACCTAACAGGTAATGATCAAGTGATCTCTCTCCTGCCATCCATCTCCACCCTCTGACAAACAGAGGCTAGGGACACCATTCCTTACCCATCCTGGCTAATAGCCATTAATGGACTTAACCTCCATGAATTTATCTAGTTCTCTTTTAAACCCTGTTATAGTCCTAGCATTCAAAATCTCCTCAGGTAAGGAGTTCAACAGGTTGACTGTGTGCTGGGGGTTTTATTTGTTTTAAACCTGCTGCCCATTAATTTCATTTGGTGGCCTTTAGTTCTTATATTATGGGAACAAGTAAATAACTTTTCCTTATTCACTTTCTCCACATCACACATGATTTTATATATCTCTATCATATCCCCCCTTAGTCTCCTCTTTTCCAAGCTGAAAAGTCCTAGCCTCTTTAATCTCTCCTCATATGGGACCCTTTCCAAACCCCTAATCATTTTAGTTGCCCTTCTCTGAATCTTTTCTAATGCCAGTATATCTTTTTTGAGCTGAGAAAATCACATCTGTACTCAGTATTCAAGATGCAGGCATACCATGGATTTATATAAGGGCACTATAATAATCTCTGTCTTATTCTCTATCCCTTTTTTAATGAATCCTAACATGCTGTTTGCTTTTTTGACTGCCACTGCACACTGCATGGATGTCTTCAGAGAACTATCCACAATGACTCCAAGATCTCTTTCCTGACTTGTTGTAGCTAAATTAGCCCACATCGTATTGTATGTATAGTTGGGGTTATTTTTTCCAATGTGCATTACTTTACATTTATCCACATTAAATTTCATTTGCCATTTTGTTGCCCAATCACTTAGTTTTGTGAGATCTTTTTGAAGTTCTTCACAGTCTGCTTTGGTCTTAACTATCTTGAGCAGTTTAGTATCATCGGCAAACTTTGCCACGTCACGGTTTACCCTTTTCTCCAGATCATTTATGAATAAGTTGAATAGGATTGGTTCTAGGACTGACCCTTGGGGAACACCACTAGTTCCCTCTCTCCATTCTGAAAATTTACCATTTATTCTTACCCTTTGTTCCTTGTCTTTTAACTAGTTCTCAATCCATGAAAGGATCTTCCCTTTTATTCCATTTTCAATTTAATTTACATAAGAGCCTTTGGTGAGGAACCTTGTCAAAGGCTTTCTGGAAATCTAAGTACACTATGTCCACTGGATCCCCCTTGTCCACTTGTTTATCAACCACTTTAGGTCAGGGATAGATCAGTGGTTTGAGCAGTGGGCTGTTGAATCCAGGCTGGTGAGTTCAATCCCTGAGGGGGCCATTTAGGGACCTGGGGCAAAAATCTAATATCTTACTAAAACATGATTTCCCTTTACAAAAACCATGTTGACTTTTGCCCAACAAGTTATGTTTATAGATTCATAGATTCTAGGACTGGAAGGGACCTCAAGAGGTCATCAAATCCAGTCCCCTGCCCACATGGCAGGACCAAATACTGTCTAGACCATCCCTGATAGACATTTATCTAACCTACTCTTAAATATCTCCAGAGATGGAGATTCCACAACCTCCCTAGGCAATTTATTCCAGTGTTTAACCACCCTGACAGTTAGGAACTTTTTCCTAATGTCCAACCTAGACCTCCCTTGCTGCAGTTTAAGCCCATTGCTTCTTGTTCCATCCTGAGAGGCTAAGATGAACAAGTTTTCTCCCTCCTCCTTATGACACCCTTTAGATACCTGAAAACTGCTATCATGTCCCCTCTCAGTCTTCTCTTTTTCAAACCAAACAAACCCAATTCTTTCAGCCTTCCTTCATAGGTCATGTTCTCAAGACCTTTAATCATTCTTGCTGCTGTTCTCTGGACCCTTTCCAATTTCTCCACATCTTTCTTGAAATGCGGTGCTCAGAACTGGACACAATACTCCAGCTGAGGCCTAACCAGAGCAGAGTAGAGTGGAGGAACGACTTCTCGTGTCTTGCTCACAACACACCTGTTAATACATCCCAGAATCATGTTTGCTTTTTTTGCAAAAGCATCACACCGTTGGCTCATATTTAGCTTGTGGTCCACTATGACCCCTAGATCCCTTTCTGCCGTACTCCTTCCTAGACAGTCTCTTCCCATTCTGTGTGTGTGAAACTGATTTTTTCTTCCTAAGTGGAGCACTTTGCATTTGTCTTTGTTAAACTTCATCCTGTTTAACTCAGACCATTTCTCCAATGCGTCTCCATGTTCTCCTATGCGTCTGACAATTTTATTCTTTACCATTGTTTCAACTAATTTGCCCGGTACTGGTGTTAGACTTACCGGTCTGTAATTGCCAGGATCACTTCTAGAGCCCTTTTTAAATATTGGCATTACATTAGCTATCTTCCAGTCATTGGGTACAAAAGCCTATTTAAAGGACAGGTTACAAACCATAGTTAATAGTTCCTCAATTTCACATTGGGGTTCTTTCAGAACTCTTGGGTGAATGCCATCTGGTCCCGGTGACTAATTACTGTTAAGTATATCAATTAATTCCAAAACCTCCTCTAGTGACACTTCGATCTGTGACAATTCCTTAGATTTGTCACCTACAAAGGACAGCTCAGGTTTGGGAATCTCCCTAACATCCTCAGCCGTGAAGACTGAAGCAAAGAGTTCATTTAGTTTCTCCCCAATGACTTTATCATCTTTAAGAGCTCCTTTTGTATCTCGATCGTCCAGGGGCCCCACTGATTGTTTAGCAGGCTTCCTGCTTCTAATGTACTTAAAAAACATTTTGTTATTACCTTTTGAGTTTTTAGCTAGCAGTTCTTCAGACTCCTCTTTGGCTTTTCTTATTACATTTTTACACTTAATTTGGCAGTGTTTATGTGCCTTTCTATTTACCTCACTAGGATTTGACTTCCACTTTTTAAAAGATGCCTTTTTATCTCTCACAGCTTCTTTTACATGGTTGTTACATGGTGGCTCATTTTTAATTATTTTACTGTGTTTCTTAATTTGGGGTATACATTTAAGTTGGGCCTCTATTATGGTGTCTTTGAAAAGTTTCCATGCAGCTTGCAGGGATTTCACTGTACCTTTTAATTTCTGTTTAACTAATCTCCTAATTTTTGCACAGTTCCGCTTTCTGAAATTAAATGCCACAATGTTGAGCTGTTCAGGTGTTCTTCCCACCACAGGAATGTTAAATGTTATTATATTATGGTCACTATTTCCAAGCGGTCCAGTTACAGTTACCTCTTGGACCAGATCCAGTGCTCCACTCAGGATTAAATTGAGAATTGCCTCTCCCCTTGTGGGTTCCGGTACCAGCTGCTCCAAGAAGTTGTATTTAAAGTATCGAGAAATGTTGTCTCACATTTCGTCCTGAGGTGACATGTACCCAGTCAATATGGGGATAATTGAAATCCCCCACTATTATTGAGTTATTTATTTTGATAGCCTCTCTAATCTCCCTTAGCATTTCATCCTCACTATCACTGTCCTGGTCAGGTGGTTGATAATAAATCCCTATTGTTATATTCTTATTGGAGCATGGAATTATTATCCATAGAGATTCTATGGAACATGTGGATTCATATAAGATTTTTACTGCATTTGATTCTACATTTTCTTTCACATATAGTGCCACTCCCCACCCCACACGACCTGTTCTGTCCTTCCGATATATTTTGTACCCCGGAATGATTGTGTCCCATTGATTGTCCTCACTCCACCAGGTTTCTGTGATGCCTATTATATCAATATCCTCCTTTAACACGAGGCACTCTAGTTCACCCATCTTATTATTTAGACTTCTAGCATTTGAGTACAAGCACTTAAAAAACTTGTCACTGTTTATTTGTCTGCCCTTTTCTGATGTGTCAGATTCCTTTTTATGTGAATGTTTTTTGTCTGATGTGGCCCCTACTTTATCCTCTTCCATCCTCTCCTCCTGACTAAAACCTAGAGAATCTCTATCAATAGACTTTCCTCTAAGAGAAGTCTCTGTCCGATCCATAGGCTCCGCTGCAGCAATCGGCTTTGCCCCCATCTCTGAAAAACTGCTCTGCAACCTTCTCAATGTTAAGTGCCAGAAGTCTGGATTCACTTTGGTTTAGGTGGAGCCCATCCTTCCTGTATAGGCTCCCCCTATCCCAATAGTTTCCCCAGTTCCTAATAAATCTAAACCCCTCCTCTCTACACCATCGTCTCATCCACGCATTGAGATTCTGAAGCTCTGCGTGCCTACCTGGCCCTGCGCATGGAACTGGAAGCATTTCTGAGAATGCCACCATAGAGGTCCTGGATTTCAGTCTCTTTCCTGGCAGCCTAAATTTGGCTTCTAGGACATCTCTCCTACCCCTCCCTATTTCATTGGTACCTACATGTACCACGACCACTGGCTCCACCCCAGCACTACACAGAAATCTATCTAGATGCCTCGAGAGATCCGCAAACTGTGCACCAGGCAGGCAAGTCACCATGCGGTTCTCCCGGTGATCACAAACCCAGCTATCTATGTTTCTAATGATCAAATCTCCCATTACTAACACCTGCCTTTTCCTAATGACTGAAGTTGCCTCCCCCAGAGAGGTAACCTCAGTGCGAGAGGATACCCCAACATCATCAGGAAGGAGGGTCCCAACTATGGGAAGGTTTCCCTCTGCTCTCGTTGACTGCTCTCATTCCTGAGCCTTTCATCCTCCTTAATAACGCAGGGGCTGTCCAACTGGAGGTGGGACAAATCTACGGTGTCCCGGAAAGCCTCATCAACATACCTCTCTGCCTCCCTTAGCTCCTCCAGTTCTGCCACCATGGCCTCCAAAGCCTGCACTTGGTCTCTGAGGGCCAGGAGCTCCTTGCACTGAAAGCACACATATGCCACCCGCCCACAGAGCAGGTAATCATATATGCTGCACTTGGCACAATAAACTGGATAGCCCCCAATCTGCTGCTGGGCTTCTGCTTGCATTCTCTCCTACAGCTACCTAGGTTAATGATAGGGTTATTGTTTAAATCATGAAGTTTTGATTATAGTTTAAGTTAAAGGTTTTAAAGAATTGCAAGTGTACTTTGCCCCCTTCCCACTCCCCTTCCAACTCCCTCTCGAAACTCCCTGTTAGTGGCCCCTATTCGCAAAGCTCCCTGGTCACTTGCTCACTGCTTTATAAAGCCCTGGCCTTCCTGATAGCCCCGCCCTCTGACTAAGGCTAATGAAGAGAGGCTTCTAGATTTCAAACCTTGGTTAGAAGCTCACAGCTTCCAACTGCTGGCTACAGCACACGGTCCTTTAAACAAACAAACAAACAAACAAACAGACAAGCACAAGCTCAGCACACAGCAAGTAACCCCTGAAACACAAACACACACTACAGACAGACACTTACCCCAAGGGTCCTGTATTTTCTCCTCCTTCACCTGGAGAACTCCCTCTCGAAATTCCCTGTTAGCAGCCCCTGTTCTCAAAGACACAAACGCGTTTCATTATATTCACTGTATGATCTGATGAGGAGCCAAATCCTGCTCCTTCTCATGTAAATCTTTTCATTGATTTTATTGGGAGAAAAACTGGGCCCTTGATTACGTAATTATAATTCTCTGGCAAGAGCACAACTTGATATACCTTCAAATGTTTGATTGTAAAGTTCAGGTTTTCCCCTTGGTTTTGTCCTATGAAACAGACACAAGGATTTGCACATGTGATTCTGTCCCAGAAGAGAGAGGCCTCAAGGAAGACACAGGAAACCTCTCCCTCATACATGTTATAGTGATACAAAATCAGTGCAGGACCAGATCCAAATTCACTGAAGTCAATGGGAGACTTTCCATTCACTTCAGTGGATTCTGAATCAGTCACTTGACACCAGATTCACAGAAGACCGTAGCCATCTCAAGGTGCCTAAATCCAGCATTGAGGCATCAATGACATTCTCAAACCCAAATCTCAACTACCAACTAACCCCGTAGGTGACCGAAGTCCGCATGGTGTCTACGTTTCTCTGGTCAGCAGGCACAAAGCCAACTAAACCCTGATGCAGCTCCACAGCTAATGAGCAGCTCAGAGGTCTCACTCACGTGTAATCCCCAGTGGCTGCAAACTGGTATTCACAAAATAGGCGTCTCCCTGTCTATCCTGCCAGGGGGCCTGATCTCATAGCCTTAGTTAGAGGTGGCAAACAGGCTCAGGTCTGCACACAATACCCAATAGCCCAATTACAAAGGGATCTGACACAGCTGGGTGAGTAGGCAACAAATTGGCAGATGAAATTCAAGGTTGATAAATGAAAAGTAATGAACATTGGAAAACATAATCCCAAATACACATACAAACTGGTGGGGTTTAAATTAGCTGTTTCAACTCAAGAAAGAGATCTTGGTGTCATTGTGGATAGTTCTCAGAAAACATCCACTCAATGTGCAGTGGCAGTAAAAACAGCCAACAGAATGTTAGGAATCATTAGGCAAGGAATAGATAATAATAAGAAAATATCATAATGCCACTATATAAATCTATGGTACTTCCACATCTTGAATACTGTTTGCAGTTCTGGTCACCCTATCTCAAAAAAAGATATATTAGAATTGGAAGAAGTAGACAGAAGGGCAACAAAAAATGATTAGAGGTACAGAACAGCTTCCGTATGAGGAGAGATTAAGAAGACTTGGACTGTTCAGCTTAGAAAAGAGACGACTAAGGTGGGATACGATAGAAGTCTATAAAATCATGAATTGCTGAAGAAAGTAAATAAGGAAGCATTATTTACCCTTTCACATAACACAATAAACAGGAGTCACCCAATGAAATTAATAGGCAGTGGGTTTAAAACAAACAAAAGGAAGTACTGCTTCCCAGAATGCACAGTCAACCTGTGAACTCGTTGCCAAAGTATGCTGTAAAGGCCAAAAATATAATGGGGTTCAAAAAAAAAAAGAGATAAGTTTATGGAAGATAGCTCTTTCAATGGTTATTAGCCAAGATGGTCAGGGATGCAAGCCAGTGCACTTGGTGTCCGTAAGCCTCTGACTATCAGAAGCTGGGACTGGATGTCAGGGAATGGATCATTAGATAAACTGCCCTGTTCTGTTCATTCCCTCTGATGTATCAGGCACCGGCCACTGTCACAAGACAGGATACTGGGCTGGATGGATTATTGGTCTGACACAATATGGCCGTTCTTATGTTGCTTCGCTGGTTCAGGGGTGAAAGTGAGCCAATATGGGCCGGTACTCCATAAGAACCTACACCGACCCATACCCAGCCCACATTAAAGCGCAGCACTTTAATGTCCCTGCCCCTTTTGCCTCCCCTGTTGGCAGCCCTGCCAGTAGGATCCGTACCGGCAGGGCCGCCGACAGGGGGTGGGGGAATCCTCAAAGCACTGCCGCGGCAAAGGACCACTTTAACATTGCTGCTCCTTCCCCCCGTCGGCGGTCCGTACCAGCAGGGCCACCGACAGGGGAGGCAAAAGGGGCAGGAACATTAAATTATTGTGTTGTTCAGGTGCTGGGTTATATTTCTTGTAAATAGATAAGTAGCATTAGTCATTTTCCAAAGAGACAGCATCTGTATGTCCCAAGAATAGGGCACTGAAATAAAGAACCCAGGACCCAGTGCATGCCAGGAGGGAAGACAAGCCACTCGATTAGCAAGCTGCACATAGGAGGCTTAAGCCACAAGGCGGGGGAAAGGGAGGGGAAGGAGACTACATGAAATACAATGTTGGCATTTCCCTCAGAGAGCTATCTCTGCAGCAGGGGGGACTGAAGGAGCCTCTAACTCCTGTGTGGCACAACAAAATTGGCTGGGAGTCAGGGACTGCAGGGGATGGGGAATTCCCAGGGCCGGTGCAACCACTAGGCAAACTAGGCAGCTGCCTAGGGCTCCAAGTGGTTGGGGGTGGACAAAAGTGTGCTCCGGGGTGGTGGTGGAGTGGAGGTGAGCTGGGGCAGGGGGGCACGGGTAGGGCTGCCTGCAGCAAGTAAGGGGGGGGGCAGCACACAGGGGAACCACTCCCCACCCCAGCTCACCTCTGCTCCACCTCCTCCCCGAGCATACCGCCCCGCTCTGCTTCTCTCCCTCCCAGGCTTGCGGCGCCAAACAGCTGATTGGCACCGCAAGCCTGGGAGGCGGGAGAAGTGGAGCAGCGATGGCGTGCGCGGGGAAGAGGTGGAGCACAGGTGAGCTGGGTTGGGGAGCTGCCGCACGGCTCCCCGGGCCGGGGGGAGAGCTGCCGTGGAGGGGGTGGGGAGCCTCAGGGCAGAGGGGGGGTGGGAAGCTGGCACAGGGGAGGCGCCTTAGGGCAGAGGGAGGACGGGGAGCTGTCACAGGCGGGGGGGGAGCTGCTGCGGGGGGACACCTCAGGGCGGAGATGGGGTGGGGAGTTGCCACGGGGAGGGGAGCTGGGGAGGGCGCAAGGTGGAAGTTTCACCTAGGGCGCGAAACATCCTTGCACTGGCCCTGGGAATTCCCCTGCTGCCAGTGACAGGTTTCATTCTGAACCCAGGCTGCAATCAAGTGGAGGTACTCCTCCCTTTTAAGGGAGCTGGGAGCTCTAGCAAAATGAAAAAAACACCCACATATTTTCTACACTAGGTGTTAAGTCAGTATAACTACGTCGCTCAGGGGTGTGGATTTTCAATACCCCTGTGTGACATTGTTATACTGATGTAGATCTGTAGTGTAGACCTAATCTAAGTTTCCTGGAAAGTTAATGGGACTTAGTCTTCAAAGTATCTAAGGACTTTTCTCCAGGGGGACACTCAGGAAAGTAATTCTGGATCAACTTTTAAAATGGATTAGTTAAACCACAGTAAACACATGTGGACATTCTTATTCAGAATTAAAGAGGCCTTAATTTGATTTAGCTTAGTTCACAAATCAAATTCAGGCAACTTAAAATCTGAATAAGGATGTCCACACAGGGGGTTAATGAAATTTAACTAATCCACTTTACATTGAAACTTCAGTTAATTCAAATTAATTTTCCAGAGTTTTTCTGTGTAGACAACAACTCAGTAACTTTTGAAAATGGGAGTCAAGATCCCAAATCATTTTGCCACTTTTGAAAATTTTATCCTTATGGAATAAAAAGTATTTTTTTCAATCTAAGTGTGGAAAGAAAAACATCTGTTCTCTGTTGTAAACAAATTGTTGCCCCGAAGAGGGAGGGATAGCTCAGCGGTTTGAGCATTGGCCTGCTAAACCCAGAGTTGTGAGCTCAATTCATGAGGGGGCCATTTAGGGATCTGGGGCAAAATCAGTACTTGGTCCTGCTAGTGAAGGCAGGGGGCTGGACTCGATGACCTTTCAAGGTCCCTTCCAGTTCTAGGAGATGGGATATCTCCATTAATTATAATAACTATCACAAAGTTCTAGAGGTCCCTTCCAGCCCCACATTTCTTTGATTCTATGTCATTATGGCTCAAGGTTCTCCTGTTCTTAGGATGCTAACAAACTCTGTTGTAAAATTAAGAATGCTTCAAAAGGGCTTATTAAAAAGTAGTTTAAATTACATTCTAACATCACTTTAATTTTTAGAAGATAGATTTAATAATACAGCTTCAAGAATTGGTATTTTAAAAGCAAATAAAGGGGAGAGTGATTATTATTGGTATCCCTTCTAACAACAGAGAGTCTGAAATCACTTCTGAAATCAGGAAACTGATCTCACAGTGACATGCATTAGACCATCTAATAGCTATCCAATGGAAGAAGTGGAAACTCCATTATTTGGGAGTTTTAAAACAATAATAGATAAAGCAATAAAATGTGCTGTGGAAAAGGGACAAGCCTGCGCTGGCTCCTGGGGAGACAGAATAATAGAGTTTGATAAATCTGCTTTCTCCAATTCTAGGCCTTTCTTACCTATAACTAAGACATCAATGATGATCTCTCTGTGAAATGAGTTGGCTGTGGCAGAACATACGTATTTCCCTTCATCTTCCTCCTGAATATTGTTCAGTTTCAGAGAAATATTTCCTTTCCCAAACTCCTTTCCTTTAAAAACTTCTGCCTTTTTTTCATATTTCTTCCTGAGCCATTCCCTGCTGTTGACTCCATTTGGAGACAAATAACCCATTGAGCATTTGTCATCTTGTGGATAAGAATTAACCAGGGGGCTGCTTTCATCATAGATGTAGAGATAGATTGTCTTATCCTTCCCAGGTCCAACTTTCCTCCATTGCAGCTCCATGCTTGGGGGCAGATGTTTTGTAATCAGCCGGCAGGGAAGAATGGCATTTTCTCCAATTACAGCGGTAATGATGTCATGTTCTGCCTCCACATCAAAGAAACCTGAAAAATGTTCAGGGAGTTATAATTGAACCAGCACATAATGACTCATATTAATGTGTAAGAGAGAGTGAATGAAAAGAGGACAGCCCTACTTCTCCTCTTATGTATAATCTTTTTATAATAGTGTAAATTCAATAGCTTCAGGGGATTCACTCCTAATATACACAGAGATAAGTAAAAAAACAATCAGAGCTATACTATCTTTTACCTCTGTGATGATCTCAAAAATAGTATTTGAAAAGAAATGCCGAGTGGTACAGGTCTTCACTATGCTGCAGCAAAGGCTTGTCTACACTGTGGGGTAATGCGCACTACGGGAGAGTGATTAATAAAATGCACCAATGTGTTGTGCATTAATTGGTCTGTGTAGACCTTGACAATGCACACTAAAAGTTCCCTAGTGTGCTTTCCTGAATTACTGTTAACATACGAACATAAGAACGGTCATACTGGGTCAGAGCAAAAGTCCATCAAGCCCAGTATCCTGTCCTCTGACAGCAGCCAATGACAGGTGCCCCAAAGGGAATGAACAGACAGGTTCTCATCAAATGATCCATACCCTGTCACCCAATCCCAGCTTCTGGCAAACAGAGGCTAGGGACACCATTCCTGCCCATCCTGGCTAATAGCCATTGATGGACCTATCCTCCATGAATTTATCTATCTCCCTTTTGAACCCCATTATAGTATTTGTCTTCACAATACTCTCTGGCAAGGAGTTCCAGAGGTTGACAGTGCGTTGCGCAAAAAAATACTTGTGGTTGTTTTAAACATGCTACCTATTACTTTCATTTGGTAGCCCCTTGTTTTTGTATTATGAAAAGGAGTAAATAACACTTCCTTATTTACTTTCTCTATACCAGTCATAATTTTACAGACCTCTATCATATCCCCCCTTAGTCACCTCTTTTCCAAGCTGAAGAGTCCCAGTCTTATTAATCTCTCCTCATATGGAAGCTGTTCCATATCCCTAATCATTTTTGTTGCCCCTTTTCTGAAACTTTTCCAATTCCAATATATCTTTTTTGAAATGGGGCGACCAAGTCTGCACGCAGTATTCAAGGTGTGGGGGTAACATGGATTTATATAGAGGCAAAATGATATTATCTATCTT
Source organism: Malaclemys terrapin pileata (assembly GCF_027887155.1). Taxonomy (NCBI): domain Eukaryota; kingdom Metazoa; phylum Chordata; order Testudines; family Emydidae; genus Malaclemys; species Malaclemys terrapin. The sequence goes on from NC_071524.1 coordinate 4,915,710, forward strand.
ATTATGTATCTCTTTCTTGATGATTTCCAACATTCTGTTCGCTTTTTTGACTGCCACTGCATATTGAGTGGATGATTTCAGAGAACTATCCACAATGAAAAGGGGAATGCAGTGGACGTGTTATTCCTTGATTTTAGCAAAGCTTTTGATACGGTCATCCACAGTATTCTGGCCAGCAAATTAAAGAAGTATGGGCTGGATGAATGGACTATAAGGTGGATAGAAAACAGTCTAGTTGGCAGCCGGTATCAAGAGAAGTACTCCAAGGGTCAGTCCTGGGGCTGGTTTTGTTTAATATCTTCATTAATGATCTCGAAGATGGCATGGATTGTACCCTCAGCAAATTTGCAGATGAACCTAAATTAGGAGGGATGGTAGATATGCTGGAGGGTAGGGATAGGATACAGAGGGACCTAGACAAATTAGAGGATTGGGCCAAAAGAAAAAGGTTCAACACAGACAAGTGCAGAGACCTGCACTTAGGATGGAAGAATCCCATGCACCGCTACAGACTAGGAACCAAACGGCTAGGCAGCAGTTCTGTAGAAAAGGACCTAGGGGTTACAGTGGACGAGAAGCTGGATATGAGTCAACAGTGTGCCCTTGTTCCCAAGAAGGCTAATGGCATTTAGGGATGTATAAGTAGGGGCATTGCCCGCAGATTGAGGACGTGATCATTCCCCTCTATTAAACATTGGAGAGGCCTCATCTGGAGTACTGTGTCCAGTTTTGGGCCCCATACTACAAGAAGGATGCACATGACTTATGAGGCAAGGCTGAGGGAACTAGTATTGTTTACTTTGCAGAAGAATGGGGGGACGGGGATTTGATAGCTGCTTTCAACTATCTGAAAGGGGGTTCCCAAAAGGATGGATCTAGACTGTTCTTAGTGGTAGCACATGACAGAACAAGGAGTAATGGTCTCAAGTTGCAGTGGGAGAGGTTTAAGTTGGATATTAGGAAAAACATTTTCACTAGGAGGGTGGTGAAGCACTGGAATGGGTTACCTAGGGAGGTGGTGGAATCTCCTTCCTTAGAAGTTTTTAAGGTCAGGCTTGCCAAAGCCCTGGCTGGGATGATTTAGTTGGGGATTGGTCCTGCTTTGAGCAGGGAGTTGGACTAGATCACCTCCTGATGTCCCTTCCAAACCTGATATTCTATGATTCTATGAATGACTCCAAGATCTCTTTCTTGAGTGGTAACAGCTAATTTAGACCCCATCATTGTATATGTACAGTTAAGATTATGTTTTCCAATGTGCATTACTTTGCATTTATCAACATTAAATTTCATCTGCCATTTTGTTGCCCAGTCACCCAGTTTTGAGAGATGCTTTTGTAGCTCTTCGCAGTCTGCCTGGGACTTCACTATCTTGAGTAGTTTTGTATCATCTGCAAATTTTGCCACCTCACTGTTTACTCCTTTTTCCCAGATCATTTATGAATATATTAAATAGGACCGGGGCCAGTACAGATCCCTGGGGGACACCACTATTTACCTCTCTCCATTCTGAAAACTGACGATTTATTCATACAATTTCTTTCCTATCTTTTAACCAGTTACCAATCCATGAGAGAACCTCTTATCCCATGACTGCTTATTTTGCTTGAGGGCCTTTGGTGAGGGACCTTGTCAAAGGCTTTCTGAAAATTTAAATATACTATATCCACTGGATCGCCTTTGTTTGCTTGTTGACCCCCTCAAGGAATTCTAGTAGATTGGTGAGGCATGATTTCCCTTTATAAAAAACACATTGACTATTTCCCAAGAAATTATGTTCATCTATGCGTCTGACAATTTTGTTCTTGACGATTGTTTCAACCAATTTGCCCAGTACTGAAGTGAGGCTTACAGGCCTGTGATTGCTAGGGTCACTGCTGGAGATTGGCATTGTATTAGCTATCCTCCAGTCATTTGGTACAGAAGCTGATTTAAATGATAGGCTACAGATGACAGTTCGTAGTCATGCAATTTCACATTTGAGTTCCTTCAGAACTCTTGTGTGAATACCATCAGGTCATGGAGACTTATTACTGTTTAGTTTACCAATTTGTTCCAAAACATCCTCTAATGACACCTCAATCTGGGACAGTTTCTCAGATCTGTCACCCAAAAAGCATGGCTCAGGTTTGGGATTCTCCCTCACATCCTCAACAGTGAAGACCGATGCAAAGAATTCATTTAATTCCTCCGCAATGACCTTATCGTCCTTAACTGATCCTTTAGCATCTCGATTGTCCTTTGGCCCCACTGGTTGTTCAACAGGCTTTCTGCTTCTGATGTACTTAAAAATGTTTTTGCTATTACATTTGAGTCTTTGGCTAGCTGTTCTTCAAATTCTTTTTTGGTCTTTCTAATTGTATTTTTACACTTCATTTGCCCGAGTTTATGCTCCTTTCTATTTTCCTCATTAGGATTTATCTTCCACTTTTTAAATGATGCCTTTTTGCCTCCCACTGCTTCTTTTACTTTGTTGTTTAGCCATGGTGGCTCTTTTTTGTTTCTCTTACTATGTTTTTTAATTTGGGGTATACATTTAAGTTGAGCTTCTATTATGGTGTCTTTAAAAAGTTTCCATGCAGCTTTCAGGGATTTTACATTTGGTACTGTACCTTTTAATTTCTGTTTCACTAACCTCCTCACTTTTGTGTAGTTTCCCTTTCTGAAATTTAATGCTACAGTGTTAGGCCACTGTGGAGTTTTCGCCACCACAGGGATGATAAATTTAATTATATTATGGTCACTATTACCAAGCGGTCCAGCTATATTCACCTCTTGGATCTGATCCTGTGCTCCACTTCTGACTAAATCAAGAATTGCCTCTCCTCTTGTGGGTTCCAGGACCAGCTGCTCTAAGAAGCAATCATTTAAGGTGTCAATAAACTTTATCTCAGCATCCCTTCCTGAGGTGATATGTACCCAGTCAATATGGGGATAGTTGAAATCCACCATTATTATTGAGTTTTTTATTTTAATAGCCCTTCTAATCTCCCTGAGCATTTCACAATCACTATCACCATCCTGGTTAGGTGGTTGATAATATATCCCTACTGCTATATTCTTATTATTAGAGCATGGAATTACTATCCATAGAGATTCTATGGAACAGTTTGGTTCATTTAAGCTTTTTACTTCATTTGGTGCTAGGCTTTCTTTCACATATAATGCCACTCCCCCACCAGCACAACCTGTTCTGTCCTTCTGATATATTTTATACCCTGGTATTACTGTGTCCCATTAATTTTCCTCATTGCACCAGATTTCTGTGATGCCTATTATTTCAATATCCTCATTTAATATGAGGCACTCTAGTTCACCCATCTTATTATTTAGACCTTTTTAATTTTAAGTGCCAGCAATCTGGTTCCATATTGATTTAGGTTCTGGTTTGGTTTTGGCTTATCATATTATTTGTTTCAAACAATAATATGGTAAAAGAGACCTGGGAAACTTTAGTGAGCACCAGCTCAGGTCTACATGGACTAATTAATATGCAACCCTTTAATGCACTTTAGAAATCACACCCCACTAATGTGTATTTGTGCTCCGTGTAGGCAAGCCTTGAATGGCATGGTTGGCCAGAGGCAGGTGTGTTTAGTCTTATTTTGTAAGTAAGAGCAGGAATATTTGCTTTGACGGTACAACATCTCTTACCAGAAATTGCAATAACTTTTTTGCGGTGCCTCTTCAGCAAGGGGTTTATTATAATGCAAGAGATAGTGTCAGAAGCAGTATCTGCTACCCTGAGTGTACTCTTGATTTGATACAGATCTGTCACATCTTTTTGGATTCTTGTTTCAGCCATAGCAGATATGTTTTGTTCTGTGCTGTCAGTCCAGCGTACTTCAGGTTGTGGGTACCACCCTTGGGACGTACATCTCAGAGTGATTGAATTATTCTGCTGATGTTCTGTAGTTAGGCGAGGTGCAGATCCAAAACCTAGAGTGAAAACCAATTTCAAAAAATGTTAAACAGGCTCAAGAACTAGCTAACAAGCCAAACAAAGAGTGCTAATGATCATAGAATCATAGAATCATAGAATATCAGAGTTGGAAGGGACCTCAAGAGGTCATCTAGTCCAACCCCCTGCTCAAAGCAGGACCAATTCCCAGCTAAATCATCCCAGCCAGGGCTTTGTCAAGCCGGGCCTTAAAAACCTCCAAGGAAGGAGATTCCACCACCTCCCTAGGTAACGCATTCCAGTGTTTCACCACCCTCCTAGTGAAATAGTTTTTACAGATATCCAACCTGGACCTCCCCCACTGCAACTTGAGACCATTGCTCCTTGTTCTATCATCTGCCACCACTGAGAACAGCCGAGCTCCATCCTCTTTGGAACCCCCCTTCAGGTAGTTGAAGGCTGCTATCAAATCCCCCCTCATTCTTCTCTTCTGGAGACTAAACAATCCCAGTTCCCTCAGCCTCTCCTCATAAGTCATGTGCTCCAGACCCCTAATCATTTTTGTTGCCCTCCGCTGGACTCTTTCCAATTTCTCCACATCCTTCTTGTAGTGTGGGGCCCAAAACTGGACACAGTATTCCAGATGAGGCCTCACCAATGTCGAATAAAGGGGAACGATCACGTTCCTCGATCTGCTGGCAATGCCCCTACTTATACAGCCCAAAATGCCGTTAGCCTTCTTGGCAACAAGGGCACACTGTTGACTCATATCCAGCTTCTCGTCCACTGTGACCCCTAGGTCCTTTTCTGCAGAACTGCTACCTAGCCATTCGGTCCCTAGTCTGTAGCAGTGCATGGGATTCTTCCGTCCTTGTTGAACCTCATCAGGTTTTTTTCGGCCCAATCCTCTAATTTGTCTAGGTCCCTCTGTATCCGATCCCTACCCTCTAGTGTATCTACCACGCCTCCTAGTTTAGTGTCATCTGCAAACTTGCTGAGAGTGCAGTCCACACCATCCTCCAGATCATTAATAAAGACATTAAACAAAACCGGCCCCAGGACCGACCCTTGGGGCACTCCGCTTGAAACCGGCTGCCAACTAGACATGGAGCCATTGATCACTACCCGTTGAGCCCGACGATCTAGCCAGCTTTCTATCCACCTTACAGTCCATTCATCCAGCCCATACTTCTTTAACTTGGCGGCAAGAATACTGTGGGAGACCGTATCAAAAGCTTTGCTAAAGTCAAGGAATAACACATCCACTGCTTTCCCCTCATCCACAGAGCCAGTTATCTCATCATAGAAGGCAATTAGGTTAGTCAGGCACGACTTCCCCTTCGTGAATCCATGCTGACTGTTCCTGATCACTTTCCTCTCCTCTAAATGTTTCATAATTGATTCCTTGAGGACCTGCTCCATGATTTTTCCAGGGACTGAGGTGAGGCTGACTGGCCTGTAGTTCCCCGGATCCTCCTTCTTCCCTTTTTAAAAGATGGGCACTACATTAGCCTTTTTCCAGTCATCTGGGACCTCCCCTGATCGCCATGAGTTTTCAAAAATAATGGCTAATGGCTCTGCAATCTCACCCGCCATCTCCTTTAGCACCCTCGGATGCAGCGCATCCGGCCCCATGGACTTGTGCATGTCTAGTTTTTCTAAATAGTCCCGAACCACTTCTTTCTCCACAGAGGGTTGGTCACCTTCTCCCCATGCTGTACTGCCCAGTGCAGCAATCTGGGAGCTGACCTTGTGCGTGAAGACAGAGGCAAAAAAATCATTGAGTACATTAGCTTTTTCCACATCCTCGGTCACTAGGTTGCCTCCCTCATTCAGTAAGGGGCCCACACTTTCCTTGATTTTCTTCTTGTTGCTAACATACCTGAAGAAACCCTTCTTGTTACTCTTAACATCTCTTGCTAACTGCAACTCCAAGTGTGATTTGGCCTTCCTGATTTCACTCCTGCACGCCTGAGCAATATTTTTATACTCCTCCCTGGTCATTTGACCAATCTTCCACTTCTTGTAAGCTTCTTTTTTGCGTTTAAGGTCAGCAAGGATTTCACTGCTTAGCGAAGCTGGTCGCCTGCCATATTTACTATTCTTTCTACACATTGGGATGGTTTGTTCCTGCAACCTCAATAAGGATTCTTTAAAATACAGCCAGCTCTCCTGGACCCCTTTGCCCTTCATGTTATTCTCCCAGGGGATCCTGCCCATCTGTTCCCTGAGGGAGTCAAAGTCTGCTTTTCTGAAGTCCAGGGTCCGAATGATCACCGCTATCATTACAGTTGCCATGTCGTATTGAATCTACACTGAACTATAATTTTGCATTTCCAAGTATCTTAAATTCATATAGAGCGATGTCCACCTCAAAAGATCACCAAACACTTCACCAGCTGATCCCAAACTGTATGTAGACATGACTTCGTCGTATGTATGTGACAGCTTCACTTTTGGGATGGCAGCAGGTTAGTCGGGAAACAGTATTTTCAGAAAAGGGGAGATCCACCTTTGTGCGGTCCATATTTTGGGCACATTCAGGGGCCCCGCTAGGTCCCAATGTAAGTCAGACCAGCATTAGGGCTATTCTAACTTACACTTTGTTTCCCATCGTCCCCTATGAGGCCTTGGAAGCAGAGCATAACCAAAGCACAGTGTGCTCCAGCCATACCCCTACCAGCACTTAGCCTACTACCTCTCTCCCACAACTCTGACATGCCCCTTACACCACGTCCGGAAGCAAGACCACTACAGAGCCCTTTCATGAGCTTTACACTGGCCAAGGAGACCTTTCTCTGTACAAGGGGTAATGTCAGCAGTTCATTTCCATGTAAAAGAGCCTTAGTGTACCTGAGAATCAGGCGCAGTGTGTACAAACCAGAGGTGGGCAGTGACCTCACAGTTCTGCAGGACTCTAACGTACTGCCTGGGTGCATGTGTGTGTGTGACGGGAGGTAATGGCCCAGCTTTGCCCCTGCACTTTAGTCATTTTATTGCTGTTGTACAACAGCAACACACACAAGGCAGGGGGATGAGGATTGACGTTGACACCAGCAAAAAGCCAGAGAAAAATGTATATGAGGTATCCATGTTGTGTGCCTACACTGTGTATAATTTGCATATACTATGTGAGATGGACAGCAAACTGCTGAATCTTCTCTGACTCCCAGTCCAGCACTTCCTCCGCCCACCTCCCATAACATTGCACACACGGGGGTGTTTCTCCTTCCCCTGCCAGCTGATGAACCCTCCCTGTTGGGAGGAAAGGATTAAATGGAAATACAGCTGCTACACACAGTGCAAGGCAATGGAGAATCAGCGCCACTGTGATCAGTGCAGCATTGTTCCCTGCCAGCAACACTTTTGTATCGACATCTCCATGCTTACCTGGAACAGTCACCTGGACGATGTCTTCTTTATAGACACCATCGCTTGTCACCACACACACATACCGCCCACTATCTTCTACTTGCACTGGAAAGAGCTTCACCCTCACGACTCCATTCTCATATCGTCCTTTGATCCTGTGCCGGTCCCCAGCCCAGCCCAGCTCAGTCCCGTTTTCTGTGCTATTGTAAAAATATAACGTCGTATTTTTGTTCCTTTCCAGTTTGTACATATGCACTTGAATGTTAGTGGGGACCTTTCCTATGAGATGGCAGGACAATGTCACAGCTTGTCCAACCAAGACAACTTCAGGAGCAACATGCACAGTGACAGTAAAATCACCTGCAAGAAAGGAAATAAATCATGATCACTGATTTTCTTCAAAAGCTTGAAATTGTTGTAGACAGAACAAAAGAAAAACTAGATGCAATTTCTAAGACACAACAACAGTGCTACGTTTCCTGGGAGAAACTCACCCCATCTAACCTAATTAACCCCCTTCAGAATGGAGAGAGTGTTTCAGCTCCTCGCTGATAGCTCAGCTATGCACAGATTTGAGCACGAGGTGGTGCAGACTGACCTTCTCAGGGGTTGGTGCAGGATGCATAGTCCCTCCTGAAGTTCCAGGCAGAGAAGGAACTTGGACCATCATTAAAGGTGTTACAGTGTGTTCCCCTTTTAGGGGCTGGCCAGCATGGGGAGGTGGACAGCAGAGCGAAGGCTAGACTTGGCCGAATTCAATCTTTAAAAAAAATACTTTGATGGATAATATCAGTCTATTTTTAATCATTTTTTCTGTTTTTAATCTACTGAAATTTTCAAGAGTTTTGCAGACTTATGGGTTTTACAAACTTTTTTATTTGTATCAATTTAAATTTTCACAGTTGCAGGAAATTACGGAGGGGCACACAATGGGGGTGGGTCAGACAATTAAAGTTTATAAGCATTAAAACACAAACTGTCAACTGCATTTATAAAAATTTTAGCATTAAGTCAAACTAATTTCTTACTTTGCATCTCTGAATATTTTAATTAGCAGTGATCGAAATATTTTTCAACAGTTTGTTTCTGTACAGTGAAATTGACATTTTATCGACATTTACTGATAAAAATCTAAGCCTAGTTATTGCCCTGTTTTCTGCCCAGCCCTTTTGTGTGGCTTATGCTCTGTAAGAAGTAGGAGGGAGGAGTCCCTGAGCATAGGAAAAGCAATTGTGGTCTCCAAGGTGACACAGCCTGTAGAGTTTTGTTGGGAAAACTCCCCCAGCCAGCCCGGCTGAGTTAGCCTTTCTGATCCCTAGGGAAACTCACCCCTTTTCAAATGCTCTAAGTCAACCTAAGTTACGCAAGTTACATTACATAGCTTATGTAACTTACATCCATGTAATTTATATCAACTTAACATGGTTCTCTCCCATTGATATAGTTTCTGCTTCTCATTCAGGTGGATTAATTAAGTCTACCAGAAAGCACTCGCCTATCGACTTATCACTTCTTCACCAGACCCATTAAATCAATGCCACTGCATAGATCACAGGGGTGCCGATTCAGCCCATAGTGTAGACAAGGCCTCAGTCACCACATGGCACCACTGCTCTGGGTGCTGGTTCAGGGCTGCCTCCTGCTGTCAGTGTGTCTGAGCCCTAGGGTGGGAGGCTACAGTTAGGATTTTGGTAGAGTTGTTGTAATCTGCACCTTGAGACTTCCCCACCCTCCTTTGTGGTGAGGGGAAATCCTGGGACCAGAAGCAGCCTCACTCCTGCCAGCAGCAATCATCAGCCCCTCTGCAGTGACTGAGGAGGCCAGATCCATCTCTGACCCTGAGGATCATTCACAGAGTGCACCATCTTTAATTAGATAGTCAGGGAGATTGTTTGTGAGATCCCCCAACTGCCTGAACTGTGTCCTCAAACCAGGGGGTAAGGGTGTGGAGATTTCACTACCTGCTGCCCATTAAACCTGTGGAGGGACTTACTGCCTTTTCCCACATATGAGTAGTTTGGGTGGCACTGAGCCCAGTTAGCCAAACTGTTAACTGCTGCTGCACAGAAGATATTGTGGTCACAGGCCATCAAGGGCTCCTACAAAGTACACAGACTAACAGAATACTAAATTTTATGTTTGTTATATTGGGTCATGTGATTGGAGAAATTCATTGGTATTATCTGTGTGTGCACAGGTGACCCTAAGAGTAAGGTTTTACCCTGTTATGTAATTTGTGTTATTTCTTGGGAGTCTCCAATTATCTGCCATGCAGGTGAGGGTTATCCTGGGTTAGAATGTCCATTTGGCAAATAATTCCAACTGACTGATATATTTGAAAACGTTACTTTCTGCTTGGGGAAATTTGTGGGCAGATAATGAGAGGGCAATCATCAAATATAGTGAAATATGCACTCAGCCCTAGTTATCACTAACAACCTAAGAAAGAAATTCCAATTCATAAAAGTAATGCAACATTAGCATGTGTAATGCAATCTAATAATGGTTGGAATTTTTTTTCCCTTCCATGAAGAGTTTTCATTCTATTCTTTTTTTGTTAAACCAAAACCCATTTTTTATAACAAGAGTCAGCAGGGTTGGGTTTTTTTAATTTTTTTTTCCTGAAAAAAATGGGATTTTGAGGTTTCTAATGAAACTTCAGAAAAATTTGATGGGGGCAGACACTTTCTACACAAAAAATAATTCAGTCAGACCCCCAATTTTCTACTAAAATAGTTCTGATGGACAATATTTTGACCAGCCTTCATACAGTGTGAGTGATTTGGAGCTTTTGGCCAAAATATTCAAAATAGGGAACTAAAGAGAGACTCTTACATAGAAGTCAGATAGTCTTATTTAGGTATGTAAATATGGCTGAAATTAATCCAAAATTTTATAACAATTGGAGACTGTGATGAGCTCTTCAGGTTTTGAGGGTGGTGTGTGTGTGTGTGTGTGTGTGTGTGTGTGTGTGTGTGTGTGTGTGTGTGTGTGAGAGAGAGAGCGGGTGTGGTGCGGGGGAGAGAGAGAAAAATACATTGGTGGTGGCAACAGTGGTTGTAGCCATTCTCTGATCTAAGGATACGTCTACACTACCTGCCGGATTGGTGGGTAGCAATCGATCTATCAGGGATCGATTTATCGCGTGTAATGTAGATGCAATAAATCGATCCCCGATTGCTCTCCCGTTGACTGCTGAACTCCAATGGCATATTGGGCTGCATTAGTAGGAGCATTGCCAGCAGATCGAGGGATTATTCCCCTCTATTCAGCACTGGTGAGGCCACATCTGGAGTACTGTGTCCAGTTTTGGGCCCTCCACTACAGAAGGGAAGTGGACAAACTGGAAAGAGCCCAGCGGAGGGCAACGAAAATGATTAGGGGGTTGGGGCACATGACTTATGAGGAGAGGCTGAGGGGACTGGGCTTATTTAGTCTGCAGAAGAGAAGAGTGAGGGGGGATTTGATAGCAGCCTTCAGCTACCGGAAGGGTGGGATGTTTTGGTGAACGTGATTTAAGATAAAAGCAAGTGGAAACAATGGGAAATAATCTTCCTCTTTCCAGAAGCAGACGCACTTCAGTCTGCCTGAACAAAGAAGAAGGTTCAAGTGTTGCTCTCATTTACACCTGTACAACCTCAGTGAAGCTAATAAGGGGCTAATGGGGTTAACAGAGGGCAGAATTTGCCCTGGATATTTTCACTGGGCTGAATGTGCTCCACAAAGAGAGAGACTGAGCTCCAGCCAAAGCCCCAGTCACTGCACCTTTACAGAGTGTGCCTCAGCCTGAACAACCCCATCACTCTTCACAAACTTTAAAAGAAAAAAAATCAACCAAAAAATGGACAAATATCACTGTTCTTTGTCGTTAATAGATGACGGCCATACTAACAGTGGCATAGTTCAGCAAAATGGCACATGAAGGACTCATTTTGTGTAGCAACTAATGAGTGCAACTGCCCCCAACTGCTCAGCGATAAATATGTTATGTTAATAAGATGGCAAGAAAAGAAAGAAAATATATGGAATTGCCACAGGACTCTATTTGCAGGAAAATGACAGTAACCAGCTGCACCTGTCAATATATTGCACTAGGGTTACAGGGTCCTTTACCTGTTCCAGTCCTCTCCTGGAGCCATCCCCTTCCTGGGCCCAAAAGAGCCCGTGTATCTCATGTATCTCTTTATTATGAATTTTAAGTTCACATATGAAGAGAAAACTATTCCATCATAACATTTGCTATTCTCAGCCTTTGGTTTTCTGAATTTGCTTTTGTATCTCTTAAATAATATCCAGAAGACAGCCCTGGTACCAGAGTCTCATCCAGTGAGGGAGATGAGGGGGTCAAGAACATAAAATGACACTAACTGACAGCAACTACTAATTATAACAGCACATTCAAAGATGGAACAAGCTGAGAGTCCCACCATCGAGCCTGCACAGTAAGAAGGGACTGAAGGATGCTTGGAGTGGCTCCACCCTTTATCCCCCGGCTCAGAGCATGAGGGACACCGGGACACAGGTGAGGTCCCCTCTACTGGTACCATTAGCAAAAACTCTCTGGAACTGGCACATGAGAAACACACCTAATGTAATGGGCATAGGCAATTACTCAAAGCAGAACAAAGATGGCTTATCACAATGGAATCAAGTTTGACAGTCCAAAAAGATGAGAAAAAGAGTAAGCAAAAATATCTCCTTTTTCAGCTGATGTTTTTTGTTTATTTCTGTTTCGGCCACAACATTTTGGTAATTAAATTTACAACAAAAATTGAAATTTTCTGTGGAAACAATTGGCTCCATTAGTGAATGAGTTATTCTAACCAGGCTTAACTCTATTTAGCTCAGTAGCTCTGAAAGTTCACAGGGCACTGTGGAGTGGGTCTCTGCCAACAATTAAAACTTCCCTGTGTGGAAAGCAGGGAAGCAGACTGTGGTGTGGGAAAACACAGGTGCCTAACCTCTAAATTATTATGAAACTCCTCTGTGCCGTATTCCCAGTTTATAGCAAAATTGCCCTTCTGCTTTTGCCCTGACACCTGGGCTGCTCCAAGCCAGAGCAGAAAAATCTCCCTATGGACGGCAGCCCCAGAACATTTCATGGTGACAACTGAAACCTCAGCAGTCAGGAGCAAACATTTCTCACTGAGAACGATCGTGCATGGTGGGATGGACAGCAGAGCTAGGGTTAGACACACACACACATATATAATCAGTGATTATTTTAAAGCATTTTTCTATGTTTATTGAAATTTTCAGAGTTTTGCAGAATTATGCGGTTTAGACTTTTTAAAAAAATTGTATCAATTTAAAATTTCAGAGTTTCAGGAAATTTGAGGGGAGACATACAGAGACAATTATATAATGACTGTAGATTCTGGGATTCAAAAAGTGAAAGCATCTAATCATGAAAACAAAAATTGTCAAGAGCATATGTTGAAATGTTAGCCTTAAATCAAACTCTAAGAAATCCTCAAGCCCCATTTTTGTTACTTTATCTCTCTGAGTATTTTGATTAGCAGCAATGGAAATATTTTCTCATCAGTTTGTGTTCATACAGTGAAATCAACCTTTATCAACATTTACCAATACCAATAAAAATCAAATCCTTCCAAGCTTAGTTATGGTTCTGCTTTCTGCCTAACACTTTTGGGTGGCTTGTGCATCTGGAAGAAGTAGGAGAGAGTAGTCCCTGAATGCAGGAAAAGCAATTGTTCCTGGCCCTTGGCAATCTTTCTGGTACTTTGGAATAGTAACAATCATTCTGTTAGTTTAGGCTTCTCTTAACAATAACCACTGGTAGGGTAAATGTCCCATCTAAGCAGCAGTGTCACTGTGCTTTCATCCTGAAACACGGCTCTCTGTACTTTTCAGCAGCTTGAGGAGGGTGACTAATGACTTGTGTTCAGACAAGGAGCTTGGATGGTCATTCCCCTCTCCCCCGGCTAGTGAAGCAGGGTCACTGAGATTTTACACACATCTGAGATCATGTAAAAACAGCCGAAGTGACAGACAGGCTCCAGAACACAGTGATGTTATTCCCACCACAATGCCATTAGATCTCCCAAATTTTGTTTGGATTTCCCTCTTTATATTGCATCATCATTTCCTTACACATATTTAGATAGGCAGCAATGGATATGTGTATATTTATTATCTAATCAGTAGTTAATAAAAAATGGTGTTCTTACCCCAATACCATTTCATGATGAAAAGCAATGGAAAGATGATGGCGGAGACTACTTTGATTACTAGCTGCATTGTGAAGTGATTGCAATATAATTCATCCAACTCTCTGCCAATGGAAATTGAAAACATCACAAACTGTAGCATGAGGTGTACACACAACTAGAGCTGGTCAGGAATTCTTCTACAATGTGACTGTATCCGAAAATGCTTATTCATCAAAACCAAACAGCACTCCTGGCCAGGGGAGTCTGGACTTCTGTATCAGAGGCCTCCCCAAACTTTGGGGGAGTCCCCATACAGCCAAAGGAGTCTCTAGGACTTGGGGCAGCCAGCTGCTCTATTTCATTTTGGGAAACCTGAATCAAAACCATTTGATTTTAAATAAATATTTTTTCAGAATTTCCTTTATGTGAGAAATTTCAAACTTTCCAGTTTTTTTTCTGAATCAAAATTAAAACTTTCAAAATTTCAGAATTTATAGATTCATAGATTCTAGGACTGGAAGGGACCTCGAGAGGTCATCGAGTCCAGTCCCCTGCCCGCATGGCAGGACCAAATACTGTCTAGACCATCCCTTACAACAGAATGGAAATTTTGAATTTTGACCAGCTCTATACAAAACTGCATTCATTTTACATGGCAACTTCTACTTTCCTGAAAAACAAAACACTAAGAAAAAATTACCCTTTGTGGAAGTAGGCTGAGGGAAGACAAGGTAATTCCGGTGATATTTAGTTAACCCTAGACACTTTCCCCTGTCAGTGGCTGCATGAATAAAATGCAGACCAAGCTGTGGGTGACGTAAACTCAGCACATTCAGTGATTCTATTCTGGCCTATGTGAAATGTGCTGATTTTTCCAGCCAAGTTTCTAATAGCAAAATGTTCTGACTAAAAAAGTGAAACAAACCACACACAAAAACAAATTAGTACTAATCTCCTCCTTTGCTGGACGGGGCTTGTGTAGGGTTACCATACATCCGGATTTTTCTGGACATGTCCGGATTTTTGGTCCTCAAATCCCCGTCCGGGAGGAATATCCAAAAAGCTGAACATGTCCAGGAAAATAGGGAGGCATGGTAAGGGGACCGCTTCCTCCCCAGGCTCCAACTTTCCTGGTTACTGCCGCTCTCCCCAGCGCAGCAGCAGCCGGAGCCCGGGAGGAGGCAGCTGCAAGCTCAGAAGCTTCCGCCGGCCAGCGCTGCTCGGACGGAACTGGGGCCTGAGCCAAGCCGGGACGAAGCCGCTGGGACCTGGGCTGGGGGTGCTCGGCCGCCGGCCGGTGTCAATCTGCCAGGGCTGGGGCCGGGCCGGAGCCGCTCGGCTGGGGCCAGTGGGGCCGGTGACCCGGGGCCTGAGCCGAACTGGAGTCACTAGGGCTGGGGTTGGGGGTGCTCGGCCGGGGCCGGTGCTCCGGGGCCTGAGCCGAGCCGGGCCAGAGGTGCCGGGGCCAGAGCCTCTTGGCCAGCCACCGGAGGGAGCCATTCAGCTGGGGGTCCTGCTGCCTGCCTGCCTGCCTGTTTCAGGCTTCCCACGAATCAAGCAGGGAAGGGGGAGAAGCAGGGGGTGGAACGTTCAGGGGAGGGGGCGGAGTTGGGGCGGGGACTTTGAAGAAGGGGCGGAGTTGGGGCAGGGATGGGGAAGGGGCAGAGTTGGGGCAGGGCCGAGACGCCTTGGAGTGTCCTCTTTTTCCAGGACCGCAATATGGTGACCCTATGCTTGTGTAGAGTAGACATCACATGGCATTCACCATTGTGGTCTGTAGTACAAGACTGATGAATTTGTGCTTTTTTTATTATTATTATTTCTGTGGCAGATGTTATGAAGGAATTTATTCTCCGCTGATCTTGAATGAGAACTTTTCACTAACAGAAAAATTATTTAAAAGAAAAAATTCAAATTCTAACTCACGATACATTGTCTTGTAAATTCACTGTATTTCTTTTCCAGCAATGCTGATTCAACTGCTACTCAGATGACAGTCACACACCTTGTAAAATAGAGACCAACATAGGAGAAGTAAGTACTTAATGTCTCTGTGAGTGAGCCTTGAAGAATGTAGTAACAATTAATGTACAGCTACTGCAGTATTTTTCTTCCCGGAGGGCTTCACAAACATAACAAACGCAAATATCAATTACTTCCTTTTACAAAGTTGCTAGAAAAGGAATTTAACACTTCATTCATAGAATATCAGGGTTGGAAGGGACCTCAGAAGGTCATCTAGTCCAACCCCCTGCTCAAAGTAGGCCCAATCCCTAGATTCTTAAATGGTCCCCTTAAGGCTTGAACTCATAACACCCATTTTAACTAGCCAATGCTCAAACCACTGAGCTATCCCTCCCCTGCAAATGCTGCATGCTACCTTTAAACTCTGCTACTGTGTAATTCTAACTCACAATGTACTTCCTTTTATTTGTTTAAAACCTGCTGGCTATTAATTTCATTTGGTGACCCCCCTAGTTCTTGTGTTATAAGAAGTAGTAAACAACACTTCCTTATCTACTTTCTCTACACCAGTCATGATTTTATAGACCTCAATCATATCTCCCCTTAGCCGTCATTTTTCCAAGCTGAAAAGCCTCAGTCTTATTCTCCTCATACGGAAGCCGTACCATACCCCTAATAATTGTTGCCCTTTTCTGAACCTTTTCCAATTCCAATACATCTTTTTTGAGATGGGGCGACTACATCTGCACACGGTATTCAAGATGTGGGTATACCATGGATTTATATAGAGGCAAGATGATATTTTCTGTCGTATTACCTATCCCTTTCTTAATTATTCCCAGCATTCTGTTCACTTTTTTGACTGCCACTGCATATTGAGTGGATGTTTTCAGGGAACTATCCACAATAACTCCAAGATCTCTTTCTTGAGTGGAAACAGCTAAATTAGACCCCGTCATTTTATAGATATAGTTGGGATTATGCTTTGTAATCTGCATTACTTTGCATTTATCAACATTAAATTTCAAATAGGATGAAATTCAAAAAGGACATGTGTAAAGTACTCCATTTAGGAAGGAATAATCAGTTGCACACATACAAAATGGGAAATGGCTGCCTAGGAAGGATTACTGAGAAAAGGGATCTGGGGATCATAGCAGATCAAAAGCTAAATATGAGTGTAACGCTCTTGCAAAAAAAGTGAGCGTTCTTCTGGGATGTATTAGCAGGAATGTTATAAGCAAGACATGAGAAATAATTCTTCTGCTCTACTCCATGCTGATTAGGCCTCAACTGGAGTATTGTGTCCAGTTCTGGGAGGCACATTTCAGGAAAGATGTGGACAAATTAGAGAAAGTCCAGAGAAGAACAACAGAAATGACTAAAAGTCTAGAAAACTTGACCTATGAGGGAAGATTTTAAAAAATTGGGGTTGTTTAATCTGGAGAAGAGAAGACTGAGAGGAGACAGGATAAATGTTTTCAAGTATGTAAAAGGTTGTTACAAGGAGGAGGAAAAATTGTTTTTCTTAACCTCTGAGTTCAGGACAAGAAGCAATGGGCCTAAATTGCAGCATGGGAGGTTTAGGTTGGACATTAGGAAAAACTTCCTAACTGTCAGGGTGCTTAAGCACTGGAACAGGTTAGACAAACCCTGTCAGGTATAGTCTATATAATACTTAGTCCTGCCGTGAGTGAGGGGACTTGACTAGATGACCTCTCAAGGTCCCTTCCAGTTCTATGATTCTATTATTAGATTTTTCGATGTTTTCCTATATCTTGTTTGAAGTTTATAAATGTGAGCTAATTAGCTTGCAGATGCCTAAATTCTGCTCCTTTCTCACAATGCTTCCTTACGGCATTCTATTGATTCAGGCATCCAAAGGGGATAATATCATTTGGATGGAACTTGTGGTGTAATAATATTATTATACTCATTTCTCTTTGACGCTTGTAACCCCAAATAATAAACTACCAGTGAACTGTTTAAATAGTTAATTGCATTATGCTAATGAATCCAACTAGTTACCTATGTATGCATAGGAAACAGATTACCTTCAGAGCAACAGTATACATTATCTATTCTTCATCCCAGAAAGGGTCTGCTGTGATGATGGCTTGCTGCAACTATAAAGAAAGCTTTGGACCCAATCCTTTTTATCTGAGATTTGCTTAAACTTTGTCAGGGGAAGTCTAAGCCCACAAGACTGAGATCTCTAGGTTACTCTGGACTCACCCTGGGATTCTCATGGAAGAATTTGAACAAACTCTGCACATGGACTGCCTACTGAACTATAACCTTTTAAATTGATTTCAGAAAGACCTTTACAAATCAGCAGCTTTACTATCCCTGCTCTGAAACCGACCTATGACCTATGACTTTACCTCATATCTATATGCATGTCTTTTAACCACAGTAATTCTTTCATTTTCCTTTTATTAATAAATCTTAGATTTAGTTAATAAGAATTGGCTGTAAGCGTGTATTTTGGTGAGATCTGAAATATTTATTGATCTGGTGGGCAATGTGTCCAGATTTTGGGATTGGTAGAACTTTAGATATGGTGAATAAAATTTTTAGTAATCCTGCACTGTACTAGACTTGGCTGTGTGGATAGGAGCCAGTAGCTGCAGTGTTTAAAGGAGACTGTGTTTTGTCTTGTTAATCACCAGTGCGATAATACAGAGGCTGTTTTGTTACTGGAATTTAAGTATAGAGAAAACCAGCAGTTTGGGGGATTGTCTGCCCTATTGCTTGCAGTTTGTCATGAATATACATTCTCAGTGTGGCTGCTGCAGGCACCACAGTCAAATATAGGAGTTCATAAACATGAGATTTTTCATGGGAAAATATTTTTTTATATTATTATTTTTCAATGGAGCACCCTAAGGACACAAATGAACAACCCAGGAACAGCACTCTTAGAAAGTGTCAGAATTTTAAGGAAGTCAAAGAATGAGTTCATATGGATATCTAAAATGCCGAAATTCTGCAGACTCTTTAACAAAACTCTGGACTACCAAACCTACACAGTTGGTTCATAGTCAGGATTTATCGGTGATTCATACGATAAATTTTTGACAGTAGTTTTCTTCTTTTTATGCTTAAAGGGCTTGTAAGTTGTGAAAACTGTTTGTTTTTGATTTTTGTTTTTGTTTTTTTAAATCCCCATGATATAATATTGAGTGATAATAATGTGGTTTTGTTTTATTTCATTTCAAATTCAAATCTTTTTCACCGCTGAATGCAATAGATTAACTGAATGATGTCCATGGTTTGTTTGCTGATTATTTTTTTTCTGATTTTTTTCCCCACACTCTAGAACTTTACAAAACTTCTCCAGTCTTGGAAGAAATAGAAGAAAAAAGGAAAGAAATGAAAAGGAGAAAAGGGTCAGGAAATGGGGAGAAACAAAAACTCAAAAAAGCAAAAACTGAATGTTGAGGTCCGTGAAACCCTGAAGTGAATCAAGGTTTTCTATTAAAAGTGAAAAAAGTTATTTAATTTCATTCTGAATTTTTTCCATGAAAAATTGAAACATTTCACATTAAATGTATTTGTTCAAAATTTCTCAGAGGAAAAATTTGAGGATTTTAACCAGCTCTGATATTGTCACTTTTACAACTTTCTTATATACATTTTATAATCCACCTGTCCCCAAATAGCGGATGGTTTTTTTTCTTTGTTTGTTGGTTTTGTTTGTTTTCCTTTTTCATAGAATATCAGGGTTGGAAGGGACCTCAGGAGGTTATCTAGTCCAACCCCCTGCTCAAAGCAGGACCAATCCCCAACTAAATCATCCCAGCCAGGGCTTTGTCAAGCCTGACCTTAAAAACCTCGAAGGAAGGAGATACCACCACCTCCCTAGGTAACCCATTCCAGTGCTTCACCAACCTCCTAGTGAAAAAGTTTTTCCTAATATCCAACCTAAACCTCCCCCACTGCAACTTGAGATGATTAATACTTCTTCTGTCGTCTGCTACCACTGAGAACAGTCTAGATCCATCCTCTTTGGAACCCCCTTTCAGGTAGTTGAAAGCAGCTATCAAATCCCTTCTCATTCTTCTCTTCTGCAGACTAAACAATCCCAGTTCCCTCAACCTCTCCTCATAAGTCATGTCCTCCAGCCCCCTAAACATTTTTGTTGCCCTCCACTTGACTCTTTCCAATTTTTCCACATCCTTCTTGTAGTGTGGGGCCCAAAACTGGACACAGTACTCCAGATGAGGCCTCACCAATGCTGAATAGAGGGGAATGATGACATCCCTCAATCTGCTGGCAATTATGCATTTCTTCACTTGAAGTAACACCAGTTATACACGAATTATGCACAAGGCCCCTTTTCCCCTCTTTCTCTTCTTTTCACCAACTGACCCCCAGTTGCCTACCCATCCCACGTACACACAGTATCCTAGTATATTGTACATCAAGATATACTTTCCTATATATATTGCTCAGTGAAGAGGGAAAAACAATAATGGGTGCTTAATGACTTCTTTGTTTCCCTCTTCACCAAGAAATTAAAAATTACTTAGAAAAGTTACATGTCTGCAAGTCACCAGCGCCTGATGAAATGCAAGAAGTAACTTTTAAAAATCCAAAACCTACAGTAAATATAAGAAATTTATCTTAGAAATCACTTCCTGGGATTATAAATTACGTTCACACACAGCAAGTTTGTGTACTCACCTCAGAATTCTCTCTGCAGACACAAAGAAGCCCGCCAAAATCCGTTGGACTGTAAAAGCAGGTGAGGGCAAAGAGCAAATGTTTAAACAAGCACTCAGGAAACAAGGGTGGGGCCTGGAAGTGAATGAAAGAAAAATTCTGTGAGTTTCCGTGTGTGTGTGTGTAGTTTGTATCCTATTCCATCCAGGTAGGAGTTTTATTGCCAAAATCCACAGACCCCAAGATCTCTACATTGGCAAAGAACACGTTAAAATTACTTAGAAAATTTACATGTCTGCAAGCCACCAGGCCCTGATGAAATGCATCCTAGAATACTCAAAGAGCTGATATAGGAGGTTTCTGAGCCTTTAGCTATCATCTTTGAAAAGTCATGGAAGTCAGGAGAGATACCAGAAGACTGGTAAAGTGCAAATATAGTGTCCATCTATAAAAAGAGAAATAAGAACAACCCGGGAAACTACCAACCAGTCAGTTTAACTTCTGTGCCAGGGAAGATAATGGACCAAGTAATTAAGGAATTCATCTGCAAACATCTGGAAGATAATAAGGTGATAGGTAACAGCCAGCATGGATTTGTAAAGAACAATTCATGTCCAACCAATCTGTTAGCTTTCTTTGATAGGATATCAAGCCTTGTTGATAAGGGAGAAGTGGTGGACATGGTATACCTAGATTTTAGTAAAGCATTTGATATGGTTTCACATGACCTTCTTATCAATAAACTAGGGAAATACAACCTAGATGGGGCTACTATAAGGGGGTGCATAACTGGCTGGATAAACATCCCCAGATAGTAATTATTAATGGTTCACAATCATGCTGGAAGGGTATAGCAAGTGGGGTTCCACAGGGGTCTGTTTTAGGACATGGTCTGTTCAATATCTTCCTCAACAATTTAGATGTTGGCCTAGAGAGTATGATTATTAAATTTGCAAATGATACCAAGCTGAAGGGGTTGCAAGTGCTTTGGAGGACAGTATCATAATTCAAAATGATCTGGAGAAACTAGAGAAATGGTCTGAGGTAAATAGGATGAAGTTTAATAAGGACAAATACAAAGTACCCCACTTGGGAAGGGACAATCAGTTTCTCACATACAGAATGGGAAGTGATTATCTAGGAAGGAGTACTGCAGAAAGAGATCTAGGAGTCATAGTGGACCACAAGCTAAATATGAGTCAACAGTGTGACACTGTTTCACAAATAGCAAACCTGATTCTGGGATGCATTAACAGGAGTGTTGTGAGCAAGACACGAGAGGCCATTCTACCGCTCAACTCTGCATTGATTAGGCCTCAATTGGAGGCACCACATTTCAAGAAAGATGTGGAAAAATTGGAGAAGGTCCAGAGAAGATCAACAAAAATGATAAAAGGCCTAGAAAACATGAGCTATGAGGGAAGACTGAAAGAATTGGGCTTGTTTAATTTAGAAAAGAGAAGACTGAAGCGGGACATAACAGTTTTCAAGTCTATAAAAGGGTGTTACAAGGAGGAGGGAGAAAAATTGTTCTCCTTGGCCTCTGAGGATAGGACAAGAAGCAATGGGCTTAAATTGCAGCAAGGGAGATTTAGGCTGAACATTAGGAAAAACTTCCTAACTGTCAGGGGTGGTGAAACACTGGAATAAAGTGCCAAGGGAGGTTGTGGAATCCCCATCACTGGAGATATTTAAGAGCAGGTTGGATAGACATCTATCAGCGATGATCTAGATGGTGCTTAGTCCTGCTGTGAGGGCAGGGGGCTGGACTTGATGATCTCTCAAGGTCCCTTTCAGTTCTAGTTTTTTTATGATTTCTATGATCTGATACTCAAACTATTGTTAAAAATAAAAGTATTTTTTGTATTCGAAAGCTCTAAAGACTCATGTCTAGTTCTCTCATCTCCACAGCTCTGTCAGAGCAAATTTCTGCCTTAAAGCTCTAACAAGAAAAGGTGAGAGTTTTTGGTTACAACTTGCCTCTTTTGAAAAAAAAAATAATAAAATAAAATACACCCAAAATGAAGTGCTTACCTCTCCTTAGCATTACAACACTGAACTCTACATTATGTGACAAGGAAATTAGTGTCTATTGCTCTCTTCTACACATTCAGCAAGATACAGTTAATACAGATCAATCTTAGTCCAATCTCTGTATTTGCACAAAACTCCTTCTGATCATTTGCCACTGTTTTGTGAACGAATTGCATTTTTTCCCCATCTTCAGTTATAAAACATCCCTGTGATGCATCTAAACTTTAACTTCAGTCATTCCAATTACTCCAGAAACAAGAAGTAACTTTTAAAAATCCAAAATCTATAGTAAATATAAGAAATTTATTTTAGAAATCACTTACTTGGATTATAAATTACATTCACACACAGCAAATTTGTGTACTCACCTCAGAATTCTCTCTGCAGACACAAATAAGCCCGCCAAAATCCGTTGGACTGTAAAAGCAGGTGAGGGCAAAGAGCAAATGTATAAACGAGCACTCAGGAAACGTGGGAGGGGCCTGGAGTAGAATGAAAGAAAAATGGTGTGTGTTTCTGTGTGTATGTGTGTGTGTGGTTTGTATCCTACCCTGTCCAGGTAGGACTTTTATTCCCAGAATCCACAGGCTCCAAGATATCTACATTGGTGTACGTTACTACAGAAAGTGCAGGGCAATGATGAATTGTCTCAATGCACAATCTCCCCCATAAGGATAAAGACTAATGAGCCCTCGAGGTGGCTAAGCCTTGGTTTTCCAACCATGGAAATATCCCAACATAGTGGGGCACTTTCACAGAGCTCAGGGCAGATGTTGAAGTGGCAGTATCCCTCCTTATGGAGACTTCAGCCTGGCATCCACAATGGTAGTCTGCTCACTGAGGAGCCTGTGTTGTGTTTCCCTATAACAGGGCTGGGCTTATCAATTAAGTCCCCAGGTAACACTTTCCCCTGTCCCTAGCATCTGTTTCTGGTGGTTGGTCCATTCAAATAGCAGCCCCTCTTCCAGCAGATACTAACTCAGACCTCCAGGAAAGTCACCTTTGAAGTCCACCCCTTTCCCAGGTGGCAGATTCCAACAAAATATAGATGTCTAACGTCCCCCCAAAAAGAGCCTCCAGCCCACTCCAGGCCTACATAGGCCTTACACCCTTTGCTCAGGGTTTTTAGTGCCTTTATCCCCCTTATCTTTGGGGGGGTCTGAGGGTCATGCCACCCTCTTGGGTGACTGGTAGAGGATCCTGCATCCTCCCTCTCCTTCAAGTTCCAAACCAGGGCCCAACAAGTGGCAGTGAGATCAAGGAGTGCCCTAAGGCTGCCTCCTGGTCCACTTCCTGCCACTTACTTTCCCAGTCCCGGGTGCAGTGGAAGTGTCACAATCAATCCAGCAGAAGATGGAATGAAGAGTTCCCTAATCCTTAAAGACAAGCTAGTTACTCCTCTGGGGCTGATGTAGCTGCTGTTTTCCGCTTCCTTCCTCTCAGCGGGGACTCCTGTTATACACTTACTCAGGAGTTCTCGGGATAAGTTTGTCCTATCCTCTCTGATGCCTTCTCCTAACCCCCCCACCCCACCACTCAGCTGTTTGGCTCTTTTTCAAACTCCCCCTCCACCTACAACTGGTTCTGTTGGTACGATGGAGCAGGGCCACCTGAGTCCAGAAGTGCTCCTTAACCCATCTGTCCTAGTGTGGGGTTTCTACTGGAATGTTTAGTTGAAATTTCTTGAGTTTGACAGAAGCATAATAGTACTCAAAATGTGTGTCTCCCAGCTCCACATCCTGCAGGCTGAGACCCTGTTACATGCACATCTGCAAATTCATATATTTCAAGGCCAGATGGCACTGTTGAGATCATCTAGTCTGACCTGCATAACAGGACAGAGAACCTCTCCCAGTCATTTCTGCATCAAGTTGATAACTTCTGGTTGAACTGTAGCATCTCTTTGAAAAAGACATGCAGTCCTATTTTACTGATGGCAAATTCACCACATCCCTAGGTAATTTGTTCCAAGTGTTAGCTACCTTCACTGTTGAAAACATCACCTTATATCTACTCTGAATTTGTCCAGCTTCAGCTTCCAACCAGTAGCACTCATGATTTTTTGATCCTAAATTAAAAAATCCTCTACTATCAGAAATATTTTCCTCTAGAGGGGGGAGATGTGATGTGAACCCTGAGAAGTGTTATGAACTTCAGAGGTCTGTATTGAACAATGTGTTGGACAAGAATGGACTTTTGGGACAAACAGAGTCAAGTGGTTTGCCTGAGGAATCTTTAGGGAGAAGTAAATGTAAATTCCCCAACTCTGGGTATGCAAAAAACCAGCCTTTTGAAGCGACAAACTGAGGCAGGAAGCATTTTCTGCTGATTTCGTGATCTGGAGACTTAGGATCAAAGACCCAAGTTGTATAAATGAAAGACTAACCTATTCATGGATCTGCTAGTTCCAACTCAGGTTGTTGTGAACCTGTAACCATAGGAAAATTGCTGTATGCATTTTGAAGCGCTGATCACCTACTTGAGCCCGAGGATGACATTGGAGCACCCTCTAATAAACTTGTTAGTCTCTTGGTAGGTTGTTTTAATATGTTTTCTCTGTAATGCTTTCACTTTTAGAAAAAAAATGCTTGCTTAGAAACAACTGTGTGTTATCTTGTGGCAGTGGGCAATTACAGCTTTTCGTAGCCTCTAGGACAGGCCTGCACAACTTGTAAAGCAGTGAGGGCCATATTACTCCAAAGAAAACAGCTGAGAGCTGAAACCCCCCCGGCCCCACCGAACCCCCCACCAGTGCCGCCGAAACACCCCCCCCAGTGCCAACCAGCCCCCGCAAAACACAACCTCCCCAGCACCACCCGCCCTGTGAAAACAACCCCCCCCCCCCCCCCCCAGTGCCGCAAGCGAGGTTTAGGCTTGACATTAGGAAAAATTTCCTAACTGTCAGGGTGGTGAAACACTGGAATAAATTGCCAAGGGTGGTTATGGAATCCCTGTCACTGAGAGCAGGTTGGATAGACATCTATCAGGGATGATCTAGATGGTGCTTCTCCTTCTGATCATTTGCCACTGTTTTGTGAACGAATTGCATTTTTTCCCCCAACTTCAGTTATAAAAACATCCCTGTGATGCATCTAAACCTTAACTTCAGTCATTCCAATTACTCCAGAAATAAGAAGTAACTTTTAAAAATCCAAAATCTACAGTAAATATAAGAAACTTATTTTAGAAATCACTTCCCTGGATTATAAATTACATTCGCACACAGCAAATTTGTGTACTCACCTCAGAATTCTCTCTGCAGACACAAATAAGCCCGCCAAAATCCGTTGGACTGTAAAAGCAGGTGAGGGCAAAGAGCAAATGTTTAAACAAGCACTCAGGAAACAAGGGTGGGGCCTGGAGGAGAATGAAAGAAAGTGGTGTGTGTGGGTGTGTTTGTGTGTTTGTGTGTGTGTGTGTGTGTGTGTGTATTGTATCCTACCCCATCCAGGTAGGACTTTTATTCCCAGAATCCGCAGGCCCCAAGATCTGTACATTGGTTTCCCAAAAAAAAGAACAAGTTAAAAATTACTTAGAAAAGTTACATGTCTGCAAGCCACCAGGCCCTGAAGAAATGCATCCTAAAATACTCAAAGAACAGATAGAGGAGGTATCTGAGCCTTTAGCTATCATCTTTTAAAAGTCATGGAAGTCAGGAGAGATACCAGAAGACTGGAAAAGGGCAAATATAGTGTCCATCTATAAAAAGGGAAATAAGAATGATCCAGGAAACTACCAACCAGTAAGTTTTACTTCTGTGCCAGGGAAGATAATGGAGCAAGTAATTAAGGAATTCATCTGCAAACATCTGGAAGATAATAAGGTGATAGGTAACAGCCAGCATGGATTTGTAAAGAACAAATCATGTCCAACCAATATGATAGCTTTCTTTGAAAGGATATCAAGCCTGTGGATAAGGGAGAAGTGGTGGACATGGTATACCTAGATTTTAGTAAAGCGTTCAATATGGTTTCACATGACCTTCTTATCAATAAACTAGGGAAATACAACCTAGATGGGGCTACTATAAGGTGGGTGCATAACTGGCTGGATAAACGTCTTCAGATAGTAGTTATTAATGGTTCACAATCATGCTGGAAGGGCATAGCAAGTGGGGGTCCGCAGGGGTCTGTTTTGGGACATGGTCTGTTCAATATCTTCCTCAACGATTTAGATGCTGGCCTAGAGAGCATTAAATTTGCTGATGATACCAAGCTGGAGGGGTTGCAAGTGCTTTGGAGGATAGAGCTATAATTCAAAACAAACCCTCCTTCCCCAGTGCCGCCCCGCCAAAACAGCGGTATTGAACCTTGGTAATATCCTATAGCAAGCCCCTAAGGTAGTATAATTTGTAATCAATTGCCCCGTTGAATGAATGAGGTGTGACTGAGGAAGGCATGGAAGGCAGCAGCTCCAGACGGCTGCAACCCTTGGAGAGGGGATGGGAGCCAGACCAGATCAGTAGAACAGGTCAGCCACCCACTTGTAGCTCATCTCCTCAGCCCCCCATGCCCCGCTTGCCTCCTCAGCCCCCCTCCCCCACTGCCTGCCCGCTCGCCTCTCACCAACCCCCCTGCCACTGCCTCCCCGCTTGCCTCCTCAGCCCCCCTCCCCTGCTGCCGGCTCACCTGCCCACCGCTCGCCTCTCACCCACTCCCCTGTCACTGCCTGCCCGTTCTCCTCCTCAGCCCTCGTCCCCCACTGCTAGATCACCTGCCCCCCCGCCAATGCCCACCCACTCGCCTCCTCAGACCCCCACTCCCCCCGCTCACCTTCTCAGTCCCCCCCCCCGGCTCGCATACTCAACCCCTGCCACTGCCTGCCTGCTTGCCTCCTCAGTCTCCCACCCCCTGGCCAGTGATGAGCTACCAAAATCTTAACAACTGGTTGCCTTCTCACCTCACAAGAGGGTCATGGCAACTCCTGCCCCATCCAACCTCCCATGTTCCTTGACGTCCCCCGGGACCCCTGCTCCATCCACCCCCCTTCCCTTCCCCTGACTGCCCCCCGCCACCCCGTCCAACCCCTCCTCTCATTCCTGATGGCTCCCCCGGGACCCTTGCCCCCATCCAACCACCCCTTCTCCCTGTCCCCTGCTCGCCCCTGGAACCTCTGCCCCTGACTGCCCCCCGCCACCCCATCCACCCTCCCACTCCTTCCTGACGGCCCCCCCATGACCCTTGACCCCATTCAACCCCCCTGTTCCTCCCCCTCTGACCACCCCGACCCCTATCCATCCCCCCACCCTGACCACCCCCCCGAACTCTCCTGCCCCCCATCCAACCCCCCCACTCCCTGCCCCCTTATCGCGCTGCCTGGAGGTGGCTGGCGGCACGACAGCTAGGCTGCTTGGCTGGAGCCGGGCCACACCGCCGCTGCGCAGCACCTGGAGCACCGGGTCAGGCCGCGCTCACAGCCACCCCCCACTTCCCACAAATCAGCTGTTCACACAGGAAGCCTGGGAGGGCTGACGCAACTGTGAAAAAATGGGACGGGGTGGGGAATAATAGGCGCCTATCAAAGAAAAAGCCCCCCAAAATGCGACTGTCCCTTTAAAAATGGGACATCTGGTCACCCTATAGGTTGTTCAGACACAGATTCTTCTGTCTCCTTGGTGAAGGCTCTCAATCAGGGCCCGTTGAACAACTAGGTGAACTAGGTAGTGGCCTAGGGCGGCAAGTGGCTGGCGGCGCCCAGGGCTGTCCTTAGGCATAGGCAGCTGTGTAGGGCACCTGAAAATTTGGGGCACCACTGGGTCTTAGTGTCCACCCTACTGGTTTTCCTATCCCTGTTCTGACCCTTCCTGCAGGCTCTGAGTCTTCCTGGGAAGGGGAACTAGTAGTTAAAAGAGAAAAAGTCTCCAGCCTGCCAGACCTATTAGCACAACACTGAAACTGTTAAAGATCCATTCAAGGGGTAATGAAGCTATCTGACAGGCATGTGCCAACCCCCAGGTATCTACTGACAAACACAGTTGTGCATGATTGTAATATTTACTCAGAACATGTCAGTCTACAGGGCCTTAGTTTTAAATTTGCTTTAAAAATATTTCATTAGTGAATTAGTGAAGATTATAAAAATCACATCTCTAAAAAATCCTTGCATAGATTTTTAGATGTACAATCATCTTTAGCCTTAAATGCTTGGATCTTCAGCCATATGGTTTTTTAAGTAAATTCTTCAAAAAACCACCCTTATCTAAAATACACATTTTAATTACTATAGTAAAAAAAACTTACTTCCAAAGTCTTCCTGTCCTTTCTGTCCATCCATTTCTCCCTTCACGCTCTCTCCCCTCCCCTATTGAAGGAAGCAACAGCCCTTTGCTTCCAGATAGCTGGACAAAGAGTTTCCCTTTCGTTACTTCTAACTATCTCATGAATTACTTTTAAGCAAAATCAGTATCTTAGTAAGATATAAAATCCTTTGTTATGCCTAAAATCTTTGGAAACATATTTTTTAAAGTTGGTGAAATTTCATAAACATGTGTATTGTTATGGAGATCACACACAGTAAATTAGTGTCCCTTTTTCTAAAATCAATGAACATTGTTGTGAACACACTAAACCTCTGTGACTGATTAATTTAAAATAATGTCTGTTTCAATGAGTTAAATATGTAGTAATCTGGAATGATAACTTTATGAAGGCTTAAGAGTACATTTAAAATATAAAATCAGCTTAGAAATACTGATTAAGAAAATGTAAAACAGAGAAGATCTGCATCATGTATTCCATAATATTTAATGTTGTATTCAGCAAGACAGCTGACTCACCCTTACTACAAAGGTTTTGCAAATAAATGTCTGACAAACTTCAGTGCATATCAAAAAACCTGTGGCTGACATTTTTTATTCTCAAGTTTAGTGCTTTTAATTAGGTACCTTCTGCACGTCCATTCTGTGTGAGGGAGAGAGTACACGGATCTCTGTGGGGAACTGTGACTCTCCACCATCTGGAGGCGGGCCAGGCATCTTGTTATTCTTTCTAACTTGTCTCGCCACCGCTGCCCCTGCCCCCGCCCCCACCGGGCTGCAAGCTCAGGCTGCCATAGGGTATAGGGGCACCAGTTTAATAATACTGCATAGGGCCCCATAAATCCTAAGAATGGCCATGGGGGCGCCAAAAAGTGGTGCCCTGGCTAGGCAGGGAAGACCCGCCTTCCAGAGGCACTGGAGATCCAGAGCGTCGGCTTGCAAGGGCAGGGAGCCCCAACCATGGAGGAGCTGGCACGGCGCAGGGCGGCAGGAGCCCTGCAAAGGCGGTGGCACCGCTAGCAGGGAGCAGCCGCACTGCCTGCCTCTCCTGCCCAGGCTGCAGCCTGGCTCCTGCAGGCTGCAGCAGATGCATGAGGGCAGAGGCCCCCGGTCACCCCCCAGTTCCCCCCTCACCACGCTTGGACTCTGTGGCTCCTGGGCACGTGAGCCGCCGCCAAGTGCAGGGCCCTAAGCCTGATCTGGGAGGGGCAGCGGTGGCAGCGGCTCACAATCCTGGGAGTTGTAGAGCCCGAGAGCATCAATGGGGAAGCCGGGGGGGCGCACCGGGGCCTCTGCCCACATGCATCTGCTGCAGGAGCCCCCAGAAGGCAGCTCCTCCCTGCCGAGCTGCTGCAGCGGCCCAAGTCTGGCAAAGCCAGTGAGTGGACATGGGGTGTGGCCACCAGGGTGCTGTGCACCCTCCAGGGGAGTTCAGGGGGTGGGGAGGGGGGAACCTGGTCTGGGGAGCAGCCCTTGGGCATGGCTGGCCCCTGAGGTCTATAAAGGCTCATTGGGATTTGCCCCTCAATGAACCGATGTTACGGGGGGGCACAAGGTGGAAGTTTCACCTAGGGTGCAAAATATCCTTGCTCCGGCCCTTCACTGTGCTCTGTGTCAAAGAAGAGGCAGAGGAGGGTAGGGGATAGAAGCAATGGGGACCACACAAATAAATCTGATGTCCTGTGCAGACTCGTGTTGTCTCTTAAGATATCCCTAAATGGAAACATAATTTAGTCATGGATTCCAAAGCCTCTGCTGGGCACAATCCAAAGTGGATGCAGAGCACTGGGGGAAAAGGTTTCTGAAAAGCCAACTTTGCTGTTTATCCAAGAGTTCAGAGTATGGGCTGTATGGCTTGTGCTGTAGCCCATGGTCTTTAGCAACTTCACAAATAGAAATCAGTGTCCCTCTGTCCATTTCACCGCAGGCAGGCAGGTGGGGATGGAGGGGTTCAAACACCACTTGGATCAATGCTCTCCATCCTAGCTCAGGCTTCGTTTGGTTTCCTTCATCCCCCTCCCAAATCCTGGTAGCTTATTCTGGGAAGTTTCTCAGGCAGCATGGCCTTTCAGGAGAACTGGGAGTGCAAACCTGCTAGGGCTTCCATAATAGCCAGGTCCCTACCAAATTCAGGGCTCACTTTAACTAATTTAAAAACCCTCTGGCCTTGAAATTGACCAATGTCACAATTTCAGATGTTTCCGTCTGACATTTCATGGTATTGTAACCATTGTTTTATTCTCTGTTTCCTGGTCTCCTTGTTAGGCCCAAGAAAATGGAGTATAGAACAGGTTGTTTGGCCAGCTTAGCCAAAGTTAGGCTAACAGTAGTTGCTGGGCCATTCCTGTCTCTCTGTGAAACCTGAGGACATGCTTGCTTGAGCTGCAGAGAACGAGATAAGGGGGTGGGGCACATTCTTGTACCAGAAGTGCTAGGAACAGTTTGTTTGGACATATGGAGACTTGCAGTCTCCACTCCCTGTTTCTGTTCTTCATCTGTTCTTAACTCCCTCCTTTCTCCTAGTCTCTGGTGCATGACAACAAAGCTGATAAGAAGTTGCTAAGGCATCACAAATTGTTTGTAGTGTCAAAGAAGATAAATATGCATGAATATTAAAAGCTTTCTAACTAATAAAGGGGGGTTGAGTTGTTTTAACTATGACGCGACGGAACTGTCTATATAACCCTACTAGTTGTTAAAACCGTGGCAACTGGTTGTCATTCTGGAAGGTGCCTTTTAGTGAATTACAAGCAATTGGGCTTAATATGGTGCTAAGTGTGTGAAATTTCATGGCCCATGAAATAGAGGCCAGATTAGGAGATCATATTGTTTCACAACCGACGTCTCTATGAAAAACTCAGTGTGGGGTGAGGAACAGACTCTGCAGTTCTACTGGGTAGCCTGCTTGTTCCCTGTCACGGAGTGTGGGGGGACACAAGGCCCTGCACCCCCGGCTTCCTGCGATTCACCATGACTCTCAGCCAGCCAGTAAAGCAGAAGGTTTATTTAGACGACAGGAATACTGTCCAAGACAGGTCTTTCAGGCACAGACAACAGGACCCCCCTCAGTTAGGTCCATCTTGGGCTCCCAGGGCGCCCTAGCCCCCTTGGGAGGTCAGAGCCCCATCTGCCTCCCAGCCATCTCCCCAGCCAGCTCCTGAAACTCCTCCTTCAGTGACCCCTCCCACAGCCTTTGTTCAGTTTCCAGGGCAAAGGTGTCACCTGGCCTCTAACCCCTTCCTGGGTTCTCATGTTACGTCAGTCTCCCATCCCCCAATGCAGACTATCCTAGCCACACTCCCTTGTCAGCATTCAAAGACCACAATAAGAACAGTCCCAGTTCGTCACACCCCCCAGAATCAATAATGACCAAGTGGGGAGATCTGGGGGTGCAGCTCAAACATCCAACTGGGCTGGCCAGGGACAGCCATCAGGCCTGCAAGAGAAAGTTGAGTGTGGCAGTGACTTCACAAAGGCCTTTGGTAGGAACTCAGCCTATTGGGCAAAGATGATGAGGTGGCTGTGACCTCACAGAGCTCCCTTGACAACAGCCAGGCAGGGCAGGGATGCAGGGTAGGGGGAACCTCAGAGACCCCTGTAGCCTTGCTGCAGCAAGCCTCCATCTTGCGGTCTCTCTGTGAGGACCAAGAGAGGATTGGTGTGGAGAAAATTCTCTGTGAGTTTTTTTATTTCTGTGTGGATTTTGTCGAAAGAAGTCATCATCTGTGTAGAAGGTAAGAAAAAAATATAGGCTCTATATACAAGATGGGGGACTCTATCCTGGGAAGCAGCAACCCTGAAAAAGACTTGGGGTCATGGGGGATAATCAGCTGACCATGAGCTCCCATTGGGACGCTATGGCCAAAGAGGCAAATGTGACCCATTGGAGCTGTACATAACAGAATCTCAGGTAGAAATAGAGAGGTTCCATATCTCTGTATTGGGCACTGGTGCAACCACTCCTGGAAAATTGTGTCCACTTCTGGTGTCCACAGTTTGAGACAGATGCTGATAAATTGCACAGGGTTCACAGAAAAGCCACATGAATAATGAAAGGATTAGAAAACATGCATTGTGCTGACAGACTTCAGGACCTCAATCAAAGAGAAGGTTAAGCGGTGAGCCTAAGGGAACAAATATTTACTAATGGACTCTCCGCTTTAGCAGATAAAGGTTATGAGCCGACAATGGCTGCAAGCTAAAGCCTAGACCAATTCACACTGGAAATAAAGCGAGTATTTTTAACGTCAGGGTTTGGAGCAATTCATCGAGGATTGTGCTGGATTCTCCACAACTGGCCTTTTTAAAAAAATCAAGAATGGTTGGTTTTCTAAAAAATCCGCTCTAATTCCTACAGGAATTATTTTGAGGGAAATTCCATGGCCGATGTGAAACAGTAAGTCAGACCAGAGTGGTTCTTTCTGGGCTTGGAATTTATGAATCTGTGACTGGCTGGGGGCATTTGAAATCTGTCCCTTTTTGCTTCCCTCTTCCTCCTTATCTCTTGTCTCATCTTCTCTTTTCTCCCATTTCTTTCTGCTGCTCTTCTTCCGGGGAAGGGTGGGGCTGTGCTCCAGCTATCATTGTCGGAGGCCCTCACAAAGAGGTGGGGCTGGAATTGTGCGCTGATGGTGATCTCCACTATACTGATCTCCTGTGGTGACCAGTGCTGGCTTTTGCCCATCTGTTGAGGACGCTCATCCTCCAGGCCTGAGAGTCTCCACACTGATTGGCCAAGTGTGGGGCTATTGCTGAGTTAATAGGGAGGAGACTCGGGCACTCTTGGCTGAGTGCAGTGAGGCCTAAGGCTCAATTCAATGGCATTTCTTTGTCTGTCTGTAAGGCCATGATTTTTGAAGGCTACATCCAATTGATTCCAAAATTTCAGGGAATTTCTAGGCCATCAGTGGGAAGAACCTTGTTGATTTTGGTGACAATTGGAAAAAAATACCGCCAGAAAAGCCTGATTCCTATATTGTGCCTGTTACATTGGTGCTGTAAGCTGAAGGGCATTGTGACTTGAGAGTGAATTCAGCCAGTCAGTGCTAACTCTCCACAGGTGATTTGCATAAGGCCTAGTCTTCACTTACCGGCTGGTCCGGCGGCACGCCATCGATGTTCTGGGATCGATTTATCGCGTCTGGTTAAGACGCGATAAATCGATCCCGGATCGATCCCGGAAGTGCTCACAGTCGGCGCCGGTACTCCAGCTCGCCGAGAGGAGTACGCGGCATCGACGGGGGGACACTTCCTGCCGCGTCTGGACCGCGGTAAGTTCGGACTAAGGTACTTCGAATTCAGCTACGTTATTAACGTAGCTGAATTTGCGTACCTTAGTCCGATTTGGGGACTTAGTGGGGACCAGGCCTCAGTCAGTAAATGAACCTGCAGGTTTCAGTGGGAGCGATGCCCAAGGCAGGCCACAGGCTTCGGGTTTATGCTCAGGGTTCGTGAAGTCAGTGAGTGACAGATGGCTGAGTTACCTCTGGTGTCACAATGTTACTGCTCGGGTTCCTCTGCCCGCAGCACCTCCTGGGCAGTGACTGTCAAGGGGAAGGCTTTGTAGTTTTGAAACTTATAAACCAGGAAGTGCATAAAAGGAATGGCTTAGACAATTTGGCAATAAAATGTAGGTTTTGTGGCAATATCCTGTACAATTAATACTGGTTCAGGGACGGTGACAGCATTCCTGCCCCTTCTACCACCTCTTAGCTGGGCTACATAAAAGAAACTAGCTAGAGTTTCGGATACTAGTTTGTTTAAGACTAAGAAAATAAGGCACAACAAATTACTGATATGATTAATTTTGCTGCTTCCTGTCCTTGAATAGAATACAAGCAGTTTATGATACTCCCAAATGAAGTAGTTCTTTTAAAATCAAGGTGAATATCAATCAATGGCTTTTTCAAAACAAAAAGCCCCCTAAAGGGATTTTTTTTAAAATGTAAACTGGATTTTTGAAATGTAAATTTAAAAACAATTTTTGTTTTTTTCAACAAGTTGTCAGGTATAGAATTTGAAACTATGACAAGCTATATTAAGGCCTATAGTTGCTCTACACTATTAAACTAATTTAAATTAAATAAATATATGAAGAAGTCCATATTTGCTGCCAAGTTTCAGAGGACGTCAAACCACTGAACTGTCGGAAGTCATTGTCTAAGCACCTGGGGGTCCAGAAGTTATTGAAATAGCCAGATTTTGGCAGCAATAGTCTCTTCTGCAGGTGCAGAAAGAATATTTTCTTCATATCAGTTGATGAATCTACTTCATTCAAATTCAAGAAACTGATTGGGAGTTGGAAAAGGATGAAGGCTTCTTTTCCTCTTGTAATATATGAATAAACGCTAGAGAGGAGGAAATGTGAGCTACTACTTCTAAAATCTGGAAGGACGTTTATGACCAGGAACAATCAGTTCAATGCAGAAACTAGAGATACTTCTGTACCTCAGTTTGTTTGAAATAATAAAATAAAAAAGTTTCAGTCCACCTTTTTGTTCTTATGTATCCTGCAAAATCGGCATGTTTTAATGGTTACCTATTCATAGAATTATAGAAGACTAGGGTTGGAAGAGACCTCAGGAGGTCATCTAGTACACCCTACCTGCTCAAAGCAGGACCAACCCCACCTTAATCATCCCAGCCAGGGCTTTGTCAAGCTGACCTTTGAAAACTTGTAAGGATGGAGTTTCCACCACCTCCCTAGGTAACCTATTCCAGTGCTTCACCACCCTCCTAGTGAAAAAGTTTTTCCTAATATCCAATCTAAGCCTTCCACAGTGCAACTTGAGACCATTGTTCCATGTTGTGTCATCGGCCGTGTTGTGTCTGGGGGTGTGGGCCTCTGAGGATAGACTGAGACCCTCATTGGCTAGAACCACCCTGTGAGCTAGTAACAAATTCCAGTCCTATTACCATCCAAGGTTCCGTAATCCAAGGAACACCTGATGGCTGTGGAAGACAGAGGAGTGCTGAGAAGGTCTAACTCATGATTGCCAACACAGAGATATGTTATTGGCTTTGGATGGGGGACAAGTAGCAAATCCGTCAGTCACTACAACAGGTCACACTCGGAGCCAGAGAGACTGGGAATAGAGTCCCATTGGCACTTCCCAGATCTGAAAGGGAGTGTTCCTCTAGTGGTTAGTGCGGGATCCTGGACAAAGGACTCCTGGGCTCCATCCCCGGTTCTATCCCTGACTCTCAGTGCAACCCTGAGGCAGTGGCTTCTCCTGCCCAGGCCTCTGTTTCCATCAATGGAGCTGGGGTTGTTTCCATCAGTGAGGCTAGGGACACTCCCCTGTCAATAAAACATCGTCTTGTTTTCACAGCCACTTTTGATCTCCTGGCTTCTACCCCCTGCTGGATGGGCATTGTGCAGCACCCTTTCCAGCCCACCTGGGTGCAAGAGATCAAGGAGGAGGGTAAAGGAAGGACCAACACCAAGCATCTGCCATCCAGCTCCATCCCATCTAGAGCAAGTAGATGGAGTTCTCCAAAGCCATCCCCAGTGTGATGGAAATATCCCACCAATAGGGATTCCAGCCCATCCCTTGTCAGAGTTTGTTCCCCAGGTTGAAGGTTCCTGTGCTCTGGGGTGGGATGTGTGGGGAGGAAAAATTGCCTCAGCAGAGGGGACGTGGGCAGGAGAGCAGGCAGGCCCGTTAATGAGAGGCTGCTTTGAAGCCAGACTCATGGATGCTCCCCAATCAGTTCCAGGATGGAGCAGCTGAAGCGGATGCTGAGGAGGACGGCCGGGAAGGTGGCTCCAGAGCCAGAGGGAATTAGCAGCTGACTTTCCCAGGAGGAGAGCGGTCCCTCTGTCCCCGCGGGCAGGAAAGAGGCTTGTGGCCAGGTTAAATGGAGGAGCTTCCTGGCATTCTGGAGGAGGAGGAAGACAGCAGCTCTCATAGCTGACCCTGAGGCAACTTCTGGGCCCAAATGGAGGTGGCCCAGGGTACAGCTATGGAGGAGAGACCCAGGAGAGGGCAGGAGCTGGGCAAGGCAGCTCTGGGCCTTCCTTGACAGAAAGCTGAGGAGCCAGAAGCTGCGCTCCAGGCCCCAGCAGGAGCCATCCACCACCCTGGCTACTAAGGAGCCCCCTGCCAGCCCCACCCTCGCCACTGAGGACCCCCCTTGCCATCCTCACCCTGGCCACTGAGGAGCCCCCCACCAGCCCAGAGCAGGAGATGGGCGACATTGTGTCTGGTGCTCTGATGCTGGTGCTTGTACATCTCTAAATGCACAGAGATGGTGGAGTGCTGTGCTGCAGGAAGGAGGGCACAAGAGACATAACAGGCAGGCAGGAGAAAAGGTGAGAGGAAATAACAGAAAGCAACAGGAGCTGCAGGGAGATAGAGGAGGAGGAGCCTCTTATGTACCTCTCTAGCACCCCCAGGAGCCTGGACTGATTATCACCAGCTTCTCAGGGAGCTTCCTCTTTCCTGCTGCTTCCCTGAACCCGCTTGAGGAGAACAGGAAGTCAACTGAAATAGTAGGAGCCAGTTAGGCCCTTCAGAGGCTGATATCTTCCCTCACTCAGACCCTGCTACCAGCCTGCTTATTTGTCCCCTTCAACTGAGTGTTGAGAGCCACTGTAGCTGGCACAGAACAGCAGTCCTGAGTGAAAGAAGAAAACGCCCCTTTGGGGCAACATTTAGAAAAGGAAAGCAAGCAAAGGAAACTTTACTAGCCAAGCAAGAAGGAGCTCTCCTGAGATACATAGACACATATGTTCACGGTTAGCCTTCCAGCCCCAGTGAGGATGTGAATGGTGAGGAGATGCCTGATCTTCCAGTTAGTCAGAGTGCAGATGACCTGGCAGCTACTGCAGCATCCATATCTCCATCTCAAATGTATGTAACCATGCACATTTCTGAAGAAAAGTGTAGATCAGAGAAGAGTGTGGTGGAGGCAGAGGCACAAGAAACAGCTGCTGCTGAGTTTAGTTCCTTCATTCTAGATGATCCAGGACTGTGGACCCACTTGAGCAGTAGATTGAGGGACTTCCTTGTACTGCATGGGTCACAGCAAGTGAAAAAGTTCATGTTCTCCAAAGACAATGAAAATAGAAGTTTCCATCCAACACATTCCTGGTGTGAAATCCCCAATGGTGACAAAGTGGAGAGGCTATGGCTTATGTACTCAATCACCCAGAATGCTGCATACTGTTTTTGTTGCAAACTCTTCCAGTCTAATGTTCCAGCCACA
Organism: Malaclemys terrapin pileata; assembly: GCF_027887155.1. Taxonomy (NCBI): domain Eukaryota; kingdom Metazoa; phylum Chordata; order Testudines; family Emydidae; genus Malaclemys; species Malaclemys terrapin. The sequence goes on from NC_071524.1 coordinate 4,953,289, forward strand.
TTGGGTTCTACAGGAACAAAGGATTGGAAAAATCTGGTTAGAAATCTGGCATGCCATGAGAAGGCAGGAAATCACCAGAGAGCATTTCATAGGTGGAAAGAACTTGAGATGAGACAAAGGTTAAAGGCCACCATAGATGATCAGCATCAAGAGAAGATTGCATCAGAGTTCTGAAAAAGCTCATTGTCACTGTGAGAGTGCTTGCTACCCAAAACCTAGCACTGTGTGGCACTTCAGATCATCTGCTTGTGCCAAACAATGGAAACTTCCTTAAAATTGTGGAGCTAATGGCTGAGTTTGACGCTGTACTCCTTGAGCATCTAAAAAGAGTCACCACCCAAGAAATGGACATACCCCACAACCTTGGAAAAACATTTCAAAATGAGATCATACAGTTAGTAGCAAAAGACAAACAGAAGATTGTGGCAGATCAGCAAGATATTACTCTGTTATTCTGGACTGCACACCTGAGATTAGCCATACGGAACAAATGACTTTAATGGTGCGTGTTGTAACAACAAGAGAACCTAGTGAAAATGTCCCTGCAATGGTGACTGTCACAAAGTAATTTCTAGAATTTATTGACATTGATGATACTACAGGAGCTGGTATGACATATATGCTTCTTAAAAAGCTGGAAGAAATGGGAATTGTGGTCGCTGAAATGAGAGGTCAGGGCTACAATAATGGTGGCAACATGAGAGGAAAGAACAGAGGAGCGCAGAAACGGATCAGAGAGTTAAACCCTTGAGCTTTTTTTGTCCCATGCAGTTCTCTTTCATTGAACTTGGTGGTCAGTGATGCAGCATGAGCTTCTAGTGAAGCTGCTGAATTTTTTAATAAAAGAACAGGAGTACTTGTGGCATCTTAGAGACTAACAAATTTATTTGTGCATAAGCTTATGTGGGCTACAGCCCACTTCATCGGATGAACAGAATGGAACATATAATAAGGAGCTACATATACATACAGAGAGCATGAAAGGATGGCAGTTGTCCTACCCACTCTAAGAGGCTAATTAATTAAGATGAGCTATAATCAGCAGGAGAAAAAAAACTTTTGAAGTGATAATCAAGATAGCCCATTTCAGACACTTTGACAACAAGGTGTGAGGATACTTAACATGGGGAAATAGATTCAATGTGTGTAATGGCTCAGCCATTCCCAGGCTCTCTTCAAAACTGAGTTGATGGTGCCTAATTTGTATGTTAATTCAAGTTCAGCAGTTTCTCCTTGGAGTCTGTTTTTGAAAGTTTTCTGTTGCAATATTGCCACCTTTAAGTCTGTTATTGAGTGACCCGAGAGGTTGAAATGTTCTCCTACAGGTTTTTGAATGTGTGTCAGACACAGACCAGTTGGGTACAGGAGTCTGGTAGAGGGCAAATATACTGGTCACTGGATGAGTAGTTTTCTGTTCCCTGAGTGATCAGAGCAGGGGCTGCACTAGAATAATCAGGAACCTGCTAGAACCAGTTAAGGCAGGCAGGCTAATTAGGACACCTGGAGCCAATTAAGAAGAAGCTGCTAGAGTCAATTAAAGCAGGCTAATCAGGGCACCTGGGTTTTAAAAGGAGCTCACTTCAGTTTGTGGTGCAAGTGTGAGGAGCTGGGAGAAAGGAGCTGAGAGTGTGTGTGCTGCTGGAGGACTGAGGAGCAGAAGCCTTATCAGACACCAGGAGGAAGGTGTTTGGAGGAGGCCATGGGGAAGTAGCCCAGGGAGTTGTAGATGTCATGCAGCTGTTACAGGAGGCACTATAGACAGCTGCAGTCCACAGGGCCCTGGGCTGGAACCTGGAGTAGAGGGTGGGCCTGGGTTCCCCCCAAACCTCCCAATTGACTTGGACTGTCCCTTCTTCCAGAGGGGAAGGTCTCTGGGCTGTTCCCCAACCCACATGGTGAATCTCTGAGGCAAAAAAAATCTGCAAAATAAGCTCAGGACCCACCAAGATAGAGGAGGAACTTTGTCACACTGGTATCAGGGGTTGGATTTTGGGGTGCACAATGAGGCAGAAGAAGGAGGGTGATTTAAAAAAAAACAACAACAAAAAATAAACAAAAAAAGGGAGAGGGTTTATTTCTTTTCACCACAATGGATGACATAGTGCGGGCACTGATACAAGCTACGGCGGCCCAGCAGGAGGTTATCCGTGTCCAGGCAGCTGCCCAACAGGAGGTAGTACGGCTGCAGCAAGAGATTAATCGCTTGCTGGTGGACCAGGCTGCTGAAGACCGAGCTATGTTGCGGGAACTGCTAAACCAGGTAAAGTCCCTTACAGAGCTGAATTGCGGCCATGATGGGACACGGCTTATACGGGCCAGCCATTGGCTGCAGAAAATGACACGGGAGGATGATGTAGAGGCATACCTTCTGGCCTTTGAGAGGACAGCACTACGGGAGGCCTGGCCTCGAGATCAGTGGTCTGGCATCCTTGCCCCATTCCTGTGTGGGGAGGCCCAGAAGGCCTACCATGATCTGCCTGAAGAGGCTGTGGCAGACTACCCCCAGCTGAAAGCAGAGATCCTGGCCAGATCTGGGGTAACGACAGCAGTGAGGGCCCAGCAGTATCACGGTTGGAGGTACCAGGAAGACAAAATTTATATTTAATTTATATTTATATAACCCTTTTGCTGATTTTTAAAATGTTATATATACAGGACAGGTGAAATATTATCATGTAAAGCAACCATAAACACATGAAAAGACCTAGGTTTACAATTTATGATTAAAACTCTACTATCTACACAATATACATAGACATAAAATGTAAAAACTTAAATATCTTAGAAACAGTAACCAATCAGTTTTTTAATTGTCATATTTGAATTCAGCACATCAAAATATGTAATAAATAGCACATTTTATCTCTGAAGCAGACGACTTCTCAAAAATTGTAGACCAATGTAATTAGTCGCTGAAATTTGATTGAAGTCCCACACGGCTTGTTTAGAAACAAGGGTTCCAAAAAAGGAGGGACCTTGTAAAACAGAAAATGTTGATGTTGTGGTGTATTTGTAGTTGTGTTAAAACTGAACACTGTGACTTTAAATTTTGGGCAGGTTTTCTTGACGTGCTTGCATGCTAGGGAGCTCAGTAGGGCAGCACAAAATCTGGGCTTAGCAGCAGTCAGTCAGCAGGTACCCAGTGAGTTGTGCCTCTCTGTTATAGGCAGTAGCCTACTTTCTCTCCCTCTGATTTGGGGGTTCTTATGTATTATTGTTCTGGTCTTAATAAACAAATTAACAAGATATTGCAAACTTCCAGCAAGAGTATTTTATGTTTTCTCTAACTTCTCTGCTTGTGTGCCACAAAACATAAAAGGCACAAGCTCATAAAAATGAAATAAAATTCTGAAGCCAAATGTCCTTTTGAAAGAAAAAAAATGAAAGTTTTCTAGCAGAACATTCTTTTCAGCTGGGAAATGTTGATTCCTTGCAATTGAGACATTCCCTGGGAACAAGTCCATCTCAATGACATGTTGTTTGGTGGGCTTCCCGACCAAAATGGGAGAGTGGGAGAGTTCAAAGGTTGTTGTAGAGGGGTCACAGCATTGCCTCCCTCAGTTCTGTGCTGCCTTCAGACCTGGGCTCGGAGGGCATCAGCCACAGTGGCGTAGCCAGCTTCTAAGAGGAGAGGGAGCAAACATAAAAAAGCACCCCCCCCTTGGCTCCTCCACTGGCCACACCCCCCTTGGCTCCTCCTCCGGCCACCCCGCCCCTGCCCCCCATGGCTCCTCCAGCCCTGCCGTGCCACCCCTGTGACCCCCCCCTTCCTCCTCTGGCCGCGGCTGCCGGGCACCATGCTCCACCGTCCCGCTCCTCCGGCCGCCCCCGCCACTCCCCCATGGCTGCATAGAATCATAGAATACCAGGGTTAGAAGGGACCTCAGGAGGTCATCTAGTCCAACCCCCTGCTCAAAGCAGGTCCAATCCCCAGACAGATATTTGCCCCAGATCTCTAAATGGTCCCCTCAAGGATTGAACTCACAACCCTGGGTTTAGCAGGCCAATGCTCAAACCACTGAGCTATCCCTCCCCCCATTGATTGATTGCATCAGCAATCAAAAACGCTAACAGAATGTTAGAAACCATTAGGAAAGAGATAGATAATAAGACAGAAAATAACAGAATGCCACTACATAAATCCATGGATTCATAAATCCATGGTACGCCCACAGCTTGAATACGGTGTGCAGTTCTGGACACCCCATCTACAGAGAAAGGCAACAAAAATGATTAAGGGTATGGAACAGCTCCCATTCAAGAAGAGATTTAAAAACTAGGACTGTTCAGCTTGGAAAAGAGATGACAAAGGGGGAATATGACAGATTTCTGAAATCATGAATGCTGCGGAGGAAGAGAAAAGGGAAAAGGGAAATATTATTTACCCATTCACACAAGAAGAACTAGGGATTATTTGATTAAATTAACAGGTCTAAAACAAACAAGTAAGCAAACAAACAAACAAAAGGAAGTACTTTTCACCCAACACACAGTCAACCTGTGGAACTCATTGCTAGGGGATATTAAAATTCACTAATTGTATTTTAAACATCTTGAACATCACAAATTAGCCACCTTCAGTGAGGTTCATGTGTTTTTTCATTGATTCCAAGGTCAAAAGAGACCACTGTGATCATCTAGTCTGATCACCTCTAGAACACAGGCCAGAGAACTGCCCCAAAATAATTCCTAGAGCAGAATTAAAAAAAAACAAAACAACTAAATCCAATCTTGATTTAGAAATTGCAAGGTTTGGAGGCACCACCGCAACCCTTGATAAATTGTTCCAATGGTTAATCATCCTCACTATTAACCATTTACACCTTATGCAAATTAAACAAAAGAAAATTAAGTTAATTTACTTCTGCATTTTCCAAGAAAAAAAGATGACAGACACAGAAATAGATGGAGGAAGAGGATAGGGGCTGTGGAGCTGTTTAAGGCTTTGTCAGCATTTCCCCCCCCCCCACACACACACACACATTCTGAACTCTGGGGTGCAGATGAAGGGACCTGCATGAAACATCCTCTAAGATTATATTCTACCAGCTTAGGTTAAAACTTCTCCAAGGTACAAATTTGTTTCCTTGTCCTTGGACAGTATTGCTGTCACCCACAAAGTGATTTACACAAAAATTCAGGGAAGGGTCACTTGGAGTCCCTATCCCTCCAAAATATCCCCCCAAAGCCCTTTACCCACTTTCCTGGGGAGGCTTGAGAATAATATACCAACCAGTTGCTTTAGCAATGGGAGCACAGACCAGACGCTTTGTCTTCAGGACACTGAAATCAATCAGGTTCTTAAAAGAAGAACTTTATTTATAAAGAAAAAAATAAAAGAATCGCACCTGCAAAATCAGGATGGAAGGTAACTTTACAGGGTAACAAAAAGATTTAAAACACAGAGGATTCCCCTCTGCTATCAGCTTCACAGTTACAAAAACAGGATTAAAACTATTTCTATAGCATAGGGAAATTCACAAGCCAAAACAAAAGATAACCTAACACATTTCCTTGCCCTACTTACAATTTTTATGGTTTAGGTGGGTTATTCCAGGTATATTTTCAGGAGATATTGTACCTGCTTCTACCATCCAGACAGAGAACAACAAAAGAGAAGAACAAACAAATCCTCTCCCCCCACCACATTTGAAAGTAACTTCTTTCCTCATTGGTCCTTCTGGTCAGGTGCCAACTAGGTTATTTGAACTGTTTAACCCCTTACAGGTAAGGCAATCCAGTACAGCTGCCAAGGAGGGATTTTATGCTACTGCATACATAAAGGCTGCTATCCTTCCCCCTATATATATATATATATATATATATATATATATATGACAGGCTTCTTGGAGAGGAGGTCAGGGCTATGAATGAGGGAGACTCTTCTGCATGAGGCCAGGGGCTGCAAGGGGCATGAGAAGTGTGGGGATATTGAACACTGTTAAAATTATAAGCTATCACTTTAAGTATGAGGAGTTTTCTGGTCCTGCTTGCAGGCTAGGGGGCCCTGAAATTAGTGTGTGATCTGGGTCTAGCGAAGTTAGTCTGCAGATAGCCTGTGTAGAGAAAGGTGGGGTGCAGCCTGTTTTGTCTCTCTCTGTTTTATATTCTTGTATTTTGATTCTGGATTCCAAAAATAAAGCAATGCCATTTTACAACCTTCCAGCAAGAGTATATTTTGCTTTTATCTCTTTGTATATGACATGAACATAAACAGGAGAATCTTAACTACAAAGACCGCTGCAGGTGGCTCTGTGAGCAATAGCTAGATATGGTCTGATTTATTCCTCAGTAGAAAGAATTTCTGGCACAGATTTTGGGGCCGTTGTTGTTTGTTTGTTTTGTTTTGTTTGGGTTTTTGTGCCCTAGATATGCGAGGTTACATTTCAAATGGGAATGTGACTCCAGAACCCAGCCAGCATGCTCCAAACTGAACTGAATTGAATTCCATTGGCTTCAGTAGAGTCATCCCAGAGATGGACTTGGCCCCCTTAGCCTCACACTGATGGGCAGTAGGGATGTAAAATTTCTGGAAATTTTAATGGCATGGGGGAAAAACGTTTTGTTTGGGGAAAAATGGAAATTTTCTGAAAACTTGAAATATCCATAGTTACTTGCTTATGAAAACTAATCTTAATTTACTTCTTTGAAAATGAAAAATGTATTATGTATAATTTAATTAGCACATCAAAGTACTTGACATATGTATGAAATAAATAAGTAACAATTATTTAGTTTTGATACAAATCATAATATAAAATATGCCTAGTATTAGAGATAGAGCTGCAGTTGTATACTAAGATTCTGATGTGTCTTTTTTGCCCGATGGCAAATAGAAAAAAATATATATAATGTTGCAAATAGAAAGCATCAATATTGTTATAAACAAACAGGAAGGCTTGTTCCTTTGGTCTAAAATATGATATGTACATAGACCTGACCTGACATTACCATGTAGAAACTCAAGTTTCTAGAGAAAAAGCTCAGAAAATGAATATTGCTATAATGTAATTAAAGCACAATTATTAAGACCCAACAGTAAATTCGGCTATGTATCCAAACTTCATAGTAATACCAGATTGTTTAATAGTTCATTATCATCATGCATACCGACACTGTCGTAACTGTAGACAAAACTAGCTGTCCTATGAGCCAGTAAAATATAACTTAAGACAGTTACTAATATATACTTGGAAATGGTAGTGTAGCTCAAATTTTTCCTTTTTTCCTTCCTCTTTCACTGTTCATCCTGAGAGAAAATATTTCCTATAACAGTTTCTTTTCAATTTTCCCCAAAATTTCCAGTTTTTCCATACCGGGTCCCAAAAGTTTAAGTTTTTTTTCCCAGAAAATGACATATCTAGGAGGCACATCCAGTTCAATTACTGTCTCATCATACCAGCTCCCAGAATCCAGGCTGCAGATGTATTCTGCTTTGTCAGAGGCCTGGACATACTTGAGCTTCAGCGAGAAGTTCCCATGATTCATTTCTGTGACGGACAGCTCCGTTCGACCCTGATGTCTCTCCCCTTGGGTTTCTGCCCATATTCCTCCACTGTAGGAGACCTCATGCATTAATACGGACGGTGTAAACAGCTTCCACTGCACTTTGAAGCTTCCAGGTAACTTAGTGACTGAGAGCTGGCATGGAAGGATAACATCTGCTCCAATGACTCCAATAACAGGGTTGCTAGGCGGAAGGATTCTATAGGGAGGTGTCAGGAGAGAGCAATACACATGTTCTGTGTGTCAGATAGGTGCCTATCAAATTCCCCTCGGGGCACACTTCCCACTCTGCACTGCAGAGAATTCTATATGGAGCTACATATAGAGCTAGAAATACATAATACATGGGGGAAAAAACAACCTATGTTAAAAGAATGCTCAGGGTACAAAGTCAAGCATGCAAAAGTTAGGAAATACAAGAATGAAGGTTGCCCGTGCACCCCAAACTCTGCCCTCTGATGCAAACGCATGATTAATTACAAAATTATATACAATGTTTATCACAGGACTCATTCAATGCATGCCGTGCTCTTTTCTCTCCATGCTCTTAGGAGTCTCTTAACACTCTGGAGGCTAAAGAGGGTGAGGTTGGGAGACTCTGTTCTGAATTGCTCCTATAAAGGCTCACAAGGGGTGTGAATCTGGGATGTTCTCAAAGAGCCCCACAAGGCTCATAATAGGGAGCAACCCACACAATTCCTAAACAGGGACACTGAATAGCATGCCCAAGCTCACAGTGGAGAACTGATGCACTGCCTGATACTGGAAAGGACTTTAGGGGAGGCAGAAGGAAATGGGACAGGGCGTCCTCACCCCCTGGGGACCCATACACGGAACCAGAGGGCAGCAGGGAAGTGAGAGGAAGGTTCTTGACTCCCAAAGGCTCAAGGAGCAGCAGGAGGTAGTAGATGGCATAAGGAGGGGGCAGGGCTGCACAGAGATTTTTTGGGGCCTGAAACTAAATCTGAAATTGAGCCACTCCCCATTCCAAAGAAAGATTGCCAAGGGTGCAAAAACAATGAGGGGGGCCCCAGTGGTGGTGGAGTTTGGAGAGTGAGCTCACCCCACATTACTGCTGGTTCCTGTCTCGTGGGGCTGAGCCTGGATCCTGACTCCAGGCTGTGTGAAGTGGTGTGCGGGTTAGCAGTGCCAGTCTGGTTTGGTGCAGCCATCGCTCATGATGGAGGGGCAGCTGGGCCAAACCTGAGTGAGCAGTGCAGCAACCCCATGTACGAGGTCACAACATGACTGGACCTAGTCGCCCGCCCTATCATGAGGGAGGGGAGGCGGGGCCAAATGGGAGAGGCGTTGCCATCCTGTGCACCAGGTTGCAATGCCACTTGCTTTGGGGGCCCACTCTGACAGGGGGCTAGGAGAAACTACCCCCCGGTGGGTGGCTCTGTGGGGGGTTTCTTTCAGAGACAGAGTCATTTAAGAGAGAGGTGGAATCGCCTGCCAGATTTCACTTGATTCAGGCCCCAGCTGTAGAACAGGCCCTCAGGACTGAGTGACACATTTATTCATGTTTTCTGGCCCACCAGCCAGTTGCATTTCCCATGGGGATTTGACGCAGTAAATAATCCTGATGCTTTAATCACTGGGACACCCAGCTCCCAGATCACCCCTGTTACAATACTACCGACTTCACTGGAATTGGCCCCGGGATGGATTTGGCCTCTCACAGTCTCCCATTTCCAGACAGTAGAAGATTAACGATTACCTTGGTGTAAATCAAGAAGCTGTTTCACTGACCTGCCACGTCCAGTTCAATGTAGGCTTCTCCATGCCAGTCCATCAACCTGGCAGGCATATTTCCCTTTGTCAATTACGTGGATTTTCATGCATGGGAACAGAGAGGGTCCTTGCAGGATGAGTATAGTTCAGTTGAGTCATAGCCTGAGGGGGGAAATGGAAGATTATGGCAAGAAGTACATTATAAAAGCCTAGACTGACAGATATACATATGTGCATAGCACTTTTCCATCCACAGATCTGAAAGTGCTGTATAAAGGAGGTCAGTATCATTATTCCCATTTTGCAGATGGGCAAACTGAAGAATAAGGAAGGAACAAACTCTTCAACAGTCACCGAGCTCAGGAACAGAACTTTGCTCTTCTAAGTCACATTTCAGATCCCAATCTAGTGGCTATACTCTGCTGATTGCTAGATTTGGGGGAAGATTTATGGACTGTGTCATACTGTGGGTCAGTCTAGATGACCACATCAGTCCCTTCTGACCTTGGAATCTCTGAATAATGTCTGTTTGGCTATGTAGTGTCAGACTAGCCTCTGCACATCGGGAAGAACAGGGGAAAATAGTTCTCACTGTGCTGAGAATAGAAACGCTTAGCTCTCATTTTCTGAAATGAAAACTCCTATTCTGAACAATAAAACAAAATATATAGGCCCAGAGCTGTTAAGGGCAGACCATTTAGTCTGACCTCCTGTGTAACCCAGGCCTAAATCAAGCCCAATATCTTGTGCATCTCTTTTATACAGATGCCAAATCCTGAAATAAAAATGTTAAGTGATGGAGAATCTACCACAGCCCCTAGTTCCAGTGATTAGTCACCCTCACAGTTACAGATTCACATCTTATTTCTCGTTTGAATTTTCTACATTCAGCTTCCAGCTGCTGGATACTGTTCTGCCTTTGAATATTAAAAAGGCTTTTGCTATCACAAATCTCCCTGCATTGCTTAGATATTTATGGATCACGGTCAAGTAACTTCTTAACCCTATTTTCATAAAGTGTAATAGATTGAGGTCCTGACATCACTTATTGTATGGTGTGTTTTGCAGAACTCAAACCCATCATTTTGGTGCTAGTGATTTTCTCCGTTCCTATGTACTGATTAATTGCCTATTAAAATTTGTCTGACACAGAATTCTCATTACCTGTAGCCAGGTGGGGTATTTGTAGAAAAATCAATATCTGAATAGTTGTCACTGAAGGAAATAAGGAATCCATCACTGAGGAGGAGCTGGGAAAGTGACTTTCAAAATACCAGCAGGACATCAAGGGTTCAACTTCCCGGGTCAGATCATGTCAGTATCCTTTAGTCAGGAAATGCAAACCTTAAAATGACAGCAATGAGTTTAGATAATAGCTCCAAACATTAGCAAGAACATAAAGAGAATGTTGCAGAAAGAGCCCAGTGAATTTAAAGGGAATTTTACCTCCATGGGAACAGGATTGGGCCCAGTGTCTTGACACACACACTGAGCAAACATTCAATTGTGGCAGGCACTTAAAGGTCTCCCAGGGGAGTGAGCTCACCAAAAGGCTATAGAGTCAGTCTCTCGCTGGCTAACTGAATATTTAATTGTTTCATCCACAGTGGAACATCTTCAACAACGGAGCCCCATTATAGAATGCCCAGTAGCCCACTGGTGAGGGCAGTTACCGGGGTTCACATCTCTACTACAAATCAGATAAGGTGGGAACTTGAACTTCAGTGTCCCACAACCCCACTGAGTGCTCTTGTCACTTGTCTATTGGCCTTCTCCTCCGTGTTTTTTAGTGGAAAAGGGCTTCCTGGCTTGGGAACCTAGTTCCAGGTGAGAGTTGACAGCTCAGCATCCCAAGTGGATATAGGAGCCTCCCCCTGCCCTGGAGTTAAGGCACCAAACTACCTTTGACTGAGGGGCTTTGACCATCCCCTCTCCTCAGCACTTCCTCCTGCTAGCCTAGCCAGCTCCCCACTCAGCTTGCTGGCTTTTGTGGATCCCATTCCTACGTGCCGCTCTCTCCCCCTGCATTGTGTAAGGACCCTGGGCAGCTCACACAGGGCTGAGGATCCCACTGTTAAGTTGCAATAATTATGTATTTGCATAATTAAGGAACATATTCCTTCTTCCCTTCCAACATCAATTCCCCATGTCTAAAAGAATAAGCATTATTTGTGAGGCTTGATTCTCCCCTCATTGATGCCCATGTAAATCAGGAATAACTCCACTGAAGTCAATAGGGTAATACTGGCATAAAATAGACAAAAGCAGGAGAAGACTCAGACTGATCTTTCTCTCTGGTTTCCGTTTGTACTTTTCACAGTCAGGAGAGGATTCATCTTCCACATTTGTTGAAAGATTCCCCAGAGTTGAAGAGCTTTGTGTAAGCACAAAATCTCGTCTCTCTCACCAACAAAAGTTGGTCCAGTAAAAGATATTACCTCACCCACCTTGGCTCTCTAATATCTGGCAACCTACATGGCTACAATTCCATTGCACACAACAATTAAACAATACTCAATGAAGTTGTCTTAAAAATGCAGGACAGATTCTTGACATATTTATTGTGCCAACTGTCCAAGAATGGAGTGCTTCCACGATTTAGTATATGGTTTACATATAAAAATCCCAGATGGGTGAATAAAGCCATTCAATGATCAGTATTAAGCTCTTTCAAAACACTCCTTTGACTAGAAACAACCACCCTTCTTCACAATGCTTAGTCTCTCCAACTGAGAGAAAAGTTTTAAATTCCGTGCAAAGGAAACACAACACAGTTGAAACCAAAAATCACTGTTACCTACTGTCATAGTTCCTTCCCCACTCTGAACTTTAGGGTAGAGATGTGGGGACCTGCATGTGAACCCCTAAGCTCAATTAACAGCTTAGATCTGGTCTGGCTGCCACCACTCCCAAGTACTGATTCCCTTCCCTGGGTAGCCTTGAGAGACTTCTTCACCAATTCCCTGGTGAACACAGATCCAACCCCTTGGATCTTAAAACAAGGAGAAATTAACCATCCCCCTCCTTTCTCCCACCAACTCCTGGTGGATCCAGATCCAACCCCCTTGGATCTAAAAATCAAGGAAAAATCAATCAGGTTCTGTCAAGGCTCCTACCCCACTCTGAACTTTAGGGTACAGATGTGGGGGCCTGCATGAAAACTTCTAAGCTTAACTACCAGCTTAGATCTGGTCCACTGCCACCACTCCCAATGGGCTAATTCCCTTCCCTGGGTAGCCTTGAGAGACTCTTCACCAATTCACTGGTGAATACAGATCCAAACTCCTTGGATCTTAAAACAAGGAGAAATTAATCATCCCCGCTCCTCTCTCCCACCAACTGCTGGTGGATTAAGATCCAACCCCCTTGGATCTAAAAACAAGGAAAAATCAATCAGGTTCTTAAAAAGAAGGCTTTTAATTAAAGAAAAAGGTAAAAATCATCTCTGTAAAATCAGGATGAAAAATAACTTTACAGGGTAATCAAACTTAAAGAGCCCAGAGGACCCCCCTCTAGCCTTAGGTTCAAAGTTACAGCAAACAGAGGCAAACACCCTAGCAAAAGGTACATTTACAAGTTGAGAAAACAAAGATAAAACTAACACTCCTTGCCTGGCTGTACTTACAAGTTTGAAATATGAGAGACTTGTTCAGAAAGATTTGGAGAGCCTGGATTGATGTCTGGTCCCTCTTAGTCCCAAGAGCGAACTCTCCCCAAAAACAAAGAGCACAAACAAAAGCCTTCCCCCCCACCAAGATTTGAAAGTATCTTGTCCCCTTATTGGTCCTTTGGGTCAGGTGTCAGCTAGGTTATCTGAGCTTCTTAATCCTTTACAGGTAAAAGGATTTTGGAGTCTCTGGGCAGGAGGGATTTTATAGTATTGTACACAGGAGGGCTGTTACCCTTCCCTTTATAGTTATGACAGGTTCTTAAAAATAAGACTTTTAATTAAAGAAAAGAAAGGCAAAAGAAAACCCTCTGGGAGAGATTAGCATACCAGCTACTCTCACAGACAACAGATTCCAAACACAGAGGATGTTCCCCTGGGCAAAAACTTAGTACACAAATGAATACCCAATTTGATTATTCCCTAATTGCACAAGACAAGTTACAAAAGAAAATAAACATAAACCTATTTATTCCCTTCACTAATACTCACTACTTGATAAGAGGCTGAATTCTGGAGCTTTCCCACTTAAGTCAAAAGTGAAACTGACCCAGACAAAGGGAATTTCCCTCCTTCCTTTTGAACTATCTTGTCCTCCCATTGGTTCCTCTGGTCAGTTGTCAGCTAGGCTAGGTGAACTTCTTAACCCTTTACAGGTAAAAGAGGCATTAACCCTTAACTATCTGTTTATGATACCTACCAATGGCAGTAATTCTCCGTAATGCAGATTTAGACCAGGAAACAATCAATCAATTTTTCATTTCCAAATTAAGAAAGACAGATGGGATCGTTGCTGCAAATAAGATGAATTTATTTTCTGTTTTAACTTTAATTTGATCTTACTTAGACAACAGGATCCAGTGATACACCCATCACACCCTCTGTTTGACATGTGGCTCTGGGGAACCTCTGAGCCTTTTGGGATATCAGTTATAACAGGCTGGAGAATTTACTATCATATTCTCATATGCATATAGCTATCTATTAACCAGACACCAGCAAATTTGAAAATAATGTTCTCTGAAGAAGATACAGGTAGGCTTGATGTCATCTGAATTAGTGACATGCTAGGGTGGGTTAAAATTGGGATCTGCTTCTACACACAAACATAATTTCAAATATTAATTATAAATTCTAGTGATAATAACAACAGTATAATGCAGGCATCTTAACTGTTCTTTATTTAAGACTGTCATGGTGGTTCTTTATTTAATCCCTTGTTTGTTGGTTGGGTTGTTTGTTTGTTTTTGCCTTTCTCTGCAGGATGGATTATCTGCTGGAATCATTTGGACAACTCACCTCATCAATTCCCTGCCATTGTAGGGGTCTTAGGCATTGTTGGCCCCTCGATCTCACCTTGTCTCGCCAGAGACACACAATAGTTTAGTCTCTTGAGGACTGAAATGCTTTAGTCTAACCAAAGTTATTGGGCTGAACACAGGAGTAACTGGGTGAAATGTGATGGCCTCTGTCACAGGAGGTCAGGCTAGATGACCTAATGATTCCTTCTGGCATTAAGCTCTATGCAACTATCAAATTCACCAAAAAAGCAGGGATCCCCTGAATCTAGTGTATTGTGCCTAAAATTACAGCCCACAAACTGTGTGTAAAGCTGGATTTTCTGAGGATTTTCAAGTAGATATATTAATTCAATTAAGTGGAACTTAATTAAACATGAACCTTTGGAGATTTGGTGTATTTATTTTTAGATGATAATGTTTATGGAGCCTTTATAGGCAGAGAACCACAGACACCAAAGTGCCAAACTGTAAAATGTTGGCTAGGCTTCAGTTAAATGAACTACTTTTTAATGAAGTTACAAATGATTGCTATATCTCAACATTCTGATTATACCCAGCTAGATCAATAACATGGGTCATTCTGAAGCTACGTCATTATGTCAGAAGGAACTCAACCTTTGTTCATCTCAAGTTAATATAAATGCTGCAATTCTGTTGGTTGCATACTTGCAGCCAGAGAAGAGTGACTATGCTGGAGGGCATGCAGGAAAAAAATTTACATTCCTCATTGTGAAAAAAACTTTTGAATTTTTTGGTATCAGAGGGGTAGCCCTGTTAGTCTGGATCTGTAAAAGCAGCAAAGAGTCCTGTGGCACCTTGTAGACTAACAGACATATTGGAGCATGAGCTTTCGTGGGTGAATACCCACTTCATTGGATGAGCTTTCGTGGGTGAATGCATCTGACGAAGTGGGTATTCACCCACGAAAGCTCATACTCCAATATGTCTGTTAGTCTATAAGGTGCCACAGGGCTCTTTGCTGCTTGAATTTTTTGGTTGCAAATCAGGCAGAGCTATTCATCAGAGCAGGGAATTGAACAGAAGTCTCACAGCACATCTAGTAGGCTGAAGAAGCCTCTGTGTGACTTTCTCAAATTCTCTTGTTGGAACTGTTCCACTGTGTATAAATAATTAACTATTAAGTGGGGCCAGAAAAAGACTAAGTTTACTGCCTAGTGGTTAGGGCACTCACTTCGGAGGTTGGGAGACCTGGGTTCAAATCCCTACTCAAATTAATGTTTAATCATTTATACAAAGTGGAAGAGCTCCATTGGGAGAGACGGAGAAAAATGGACCTCAGAATACTCAATCGCCCGGTAGTTAGGACACTCACATCAGAGAGCTGAGTTCAAGTCCCAGATAGAGCAAGGACTTGAACCTGGTTCTTCCATATCAGGTGAATCTGGGACATTTGCTACAATGGGGTTGGTCTCTCTCTGGTTCTGAGCAGAAATTCCACCCTGGACTGTCAAAACTGCCACTCACATGGCAGTGGTGCTACCGGTGCTCGAATACTGTGCCCGGTTCTGGTTCTTGCAAATCAAGAAGGATGTTGATACTTTGGAGAGGGTTCAGAGAAGAGCCACAAGAATGATGAAATAGAAATCCTGCCCTATTGTGATACACTCAAGCTGCTCAATCTATTTAGATTAGCAAAGAGAAGGTTAAGGGGTGACTTGATTATAATCTATAATTACCTATACAAAGAACAATTTTTTAATAACAGGCTTTTCAGACTAGCAGAGGAAGGCATAACGTGATCCAATAGCTGGAAATTGAAGCTATACAAATTCAGACTAGAGAGAAGAGAGTAAATTTTTAACAGTAAAGATAATTATCCTTTGTAACAATTTACCAAGGGTCATGGTGGATCCTCCATCACTGACCATTTTAAAATCAAGGTTGACTGTTTTTCTAAAAGATCTGCTCTAGGAATTATTTTGGGGAAGTTCTATGGCCTGTGCTATACAAGAGGTCAGGCTGGCTCTCCAATGTGGAAATTCGGTGCCATTTCTCTTTGGTGCATTCCCTCCCCAGCCAGCCCCAAGTTCCTGGAGAATCAGGAGACACCTGATTAGGTTTTGGTGGAGATGTTTTTTTTTCTTTTCTTACATCTGGCAAAAAAGTGGTATTTGTCATTTGCTGAAAATTCTGATGCAAGCTGCCTAGGATAAACCATGGTGAGGGATCTAGTTGGAAATCTGTCCCATAACCTCCTCCCAAAACTACCCCATTATGGAAAATTGGACCCCATATGATTAAAGGTCTTGAGAACATGACCTATGAAGGAAGGCTGAAAGAATTGGGTTTGTTTAGTTTGGAAAAGAGAAGACTGAGAGGGGACATGATAGCAGTTTTCAGGTATATAAAAGGGTGTCATAAGGAGGAGGGAGAGAACTTGTTCACCTTAGCCTCTAAGGATAAAACCAGAAACAATGGGTTTAAACTGCAGCAAGGGAGGTCTAGATTGGACATTAGGAAAAAGTTCCTAACTGTCAGGGTGGTTAAACACTGGAACAAATTGCCTAGGGAGGTTGTGGAATCTCCGTCTCTGGAGATATTTAAGAGTAGGTTAGATAAATGTCTATTAGGGATGGTCTAGGCAATATTTGGTCCTGCCATGCGGGCAGGGGGCTGGACTCGATGACCTCTCGAGGTCCCTTCCAGTCCTATAATCTATGAATCTATGAATCTATGAATCATAATTTGCCCTTTTACTAGAAACTGCACTACTCAATCTGACACTTTGAAGAGAATTTTCCCAAGAACAAGCCTCTGTTAGGGAATTCCTCTGCATAATTGCTTCCTCAAGGATCTGTGCCACATAAAGTTAGCAGTGCATCCTATAATATTTTCATATGGAGTTGCACCCCACATCTGTCCATTAGGGGAATTATAACCCAAAATCTGAAGAGTTTGTTTGGATACACAGAAGGCATGTAGGAGTTTACTATAATTGAAAGGCCAGTATAAAGGAGTCTACAAGTATGTACTTTAAAACTAGAATTTTTTTTAATAATCCGTCTGGAATTATTTCAAGTGGTATTAACTAGTGAAATAGTGTTTCCTAATATCCAACCTAGACCTCCCGCACTGCAACTTTAGACCATTGCTCCTTGTTCTGTCATCTGTCACCACGGAGAACAGCCTATCTCCATCCTCTGTGGAACCCCCCTTCAGGTAGTTGAAGGTGGCTATCAAATCTCCCATCACTCTTCTCTTCTGCAGACTAAATAACACCAGTTCCCTCAGCCTCTCCTCATAAATCATGTGCCCCATTCCCCTAATCATTTTTGTTGCCCTCTGCTGGACTGTCTCCAATTTGTCCACATCCTTTCTGTAGTGGGGGGGACCAAAACTGGATGCAGTACTCCTGGTGTGGCCTCACCAGTGCCGAACAGAGGGGAATAATCACTTCCCTTGATCTGTTGGCAATGCTCCTACCAATACAGCCCAATATGCCATTAGCCTTCTTGGCAATGAGGGCACATTGCTCATCTCCAGCTTCTCATCTACTGTAATTCCCAGGTCCTTTTCCGCAGAACTGTCGCTTAGCCAGTAGAACCAAAGCGAGTAAATGTTTCCCATCAGAGAATTACACACAAGTGCAGATTTTACAGAGGTATTGAGCAATGTCATAAAACGTATATCAAAATGGTAACAGAAAAGAATCATTCCTTGAAGTCTAGCCAGATTCATGTTAAAGAGAAAGCAGACAGCAGAGAACACCCTGTAACATCCATGATCTTAAAGCTTCAATTCAATATAATGAAAAACCAAATGCTCACTGTACATTATCAGTTTAGCTGCCATACACTAGAGCTAAGACACAAGACACATATTGTTGGGAGACAGGGGTTTTATTAGAAATTCACTTGTCTTCATGAGCACATGACCATTCCTGTTTAACTATTAAGAATTAGCAACTAAAATAATTTCTACTTTCTCTTTCTTTTGGGGTAGAGTTATGTTCATGGCATACACACAGAGAAGTTAGATGAAAAACATATTTTTTTTTCTGGAAGGTTACAACTCAACACTAATTTATTGCTTAGCTCAGAGCCCAAACAATAGTAACCAAAACAGAGAGAGAGAGAGAAACAAGGCAGGCTGCTCCCTAAGGCACAGAGGCACAACTCACCCAGCTTTCTACCAGAAGGCTCTTCTGTAGACAGCCCGAATCAGCATGGTCACATAACTTCCTTTAGCAACCGCTACCCTCTGAAGTGAGTTTTATTTCTCAAAAAAAAAAATATATATATATATAGAGAGAGATCTAATATTTCCTTTCTCAGAGGTTTCAAAGGGTTAGGGACTCTGATGGGGTGGTTTGCCAGCAGATTCTGATCTCTTGTGCTGTTGCTGGGACTGAAAAATGGGAAATATAAGAATTTCTTAGTAAACTCTACATAGATCGTTACAATGGGGAACATGCCCCTGCATCATAAAATGAGATTCTTCCCTCTTTCCAGTCCAGAAACACACCAATCGCTGCACATGGTGAAAACTTTGTTTAAATCTTAGTGTTTTCTATGTTTGAAAAAAAAGTCTTGCCCTGGGATCTCTTCAGAGACCAATATCCCTCCTCAGGGAGTTTTTCTGGCCTCTCTCTTTTCACTTTCTCCCTCACAGTGTGACTCAGCACCCCCAGGTCCCAGTCCAGTTTGTCCCCTCCCCATCAACCTCCCAGTATTCTCTCCCAGCCATAGGTGCCGACTTTCATTTTTCCCCAGGGGTACTTCACCCCTGCTCCGCCCTGAGGCCTCACCCTTGTTCTACCCCTCCCCCAAAGCCCTGCCATCACTCTGTCTCTTCCCACCCCCATTCCACCCCCTCCTCAAAGCCCCCCCCCGCGCTGTTTACTACTCTCTGCTCTCTTCCACGCCCTGCCGCAAGCTGCCAAACAGCTGTTTGGTGCCACCCTTGTTCAGCTGTTTGGTGGCATCATCAAAGAGCTGATCAGCCGCACCTCAAAACAGCTGTGGCTAGTGGGTGCTGAGCACCTGCTATTTTTTTCCATTGGTGCTTGAGCCCCAGAGCACCCACGGAGTCGGCACCTATACTGCCAGCAACAAGCCCCTACCTCCCCACCACCTGCTCAGGAGATGCAGGTTCATACCTGACTCTTTTCCCATCCTCAGACACTTTGAGTTCTGTGTGTTTGCAACCCAGATCCAGAGTGATGGGAACTTGGAAGAGAAACTGGAATAGTCCCGTGGTTAGTAAGGAGTTAATCGGTGCCACTCAGTGTAAGGAGAAGAGACAGGGAATAAACCAGGAGATAACTGAATTTTGAAATGATAAATTCATGTAAACATTAACACAAGCAGTAGCACTATGACCGTACACACTCTGGAGGCAAAGTCCAGTCCTGGGGCATGGGATGTTCTTCCCGATCTTACACTCCAGTACCGGAATGAGGCAGCAGGGGCTCTGGCTAAGGTCCCTGCTGCTGTGTCTTTGCTCTGAGGGAGGGACAGCTACTGCCTTGGGGTCAGGAGGAAGCAATTTCTGGAAGTGAGATACAAGCTGCTCCTTTGTGAGCAGTGATAAGGAGTAATGTGGAACATATGGGCTGCGCTACACTCAGAACTGTCCTGTCTTG
The DNA here is from genome assembly GCF_027887155.1 of Malaclemys terrapin pileata. Classification (NCBI taxonomy): domain Eukaryota; kingdom Metazoa; phylum Chordata; order Testudines; family Emydidae; genus Malaclemys; species Malaclemys terrapin. The sequence continues at coordinate 4,973,102 of NC_071524.1, forward strand.
CTGTAGCTGGTGGCTCCTGGACGTGCTACTCAGCTGCTTCCACCTCAGAGATCCTCTGGTGAAGAGAAGCAGTATTCTTCTTAAGTGTTGCTATGGAAAAGTCATTTTGAAAACTACTATGGGTCCGATCCTGAGAGCTGCTGAGCTCTCTGGCCCTGCAGCGCTCTGAAGAACATGAATAGCTGAACTGACAGCAACTGTTTCATTGGATTGGGTCAGTGTGTTCAGCATCTTGCCAGTACCAAACCCTATGTTCTGTATAACACAAACACACACAAATGTACTGAAGGGAAAATCACACAGTGATCTGCCCCATCCTAAGGCCATCACAACTGCCCAGAGGTATGTGAGATTCTTGGGTAATGTTACATATCACAAGTTCTTTAAAAACTGGGCTCAGTGGGTGAGTTAAAGCTGGAGTGGAAGCTCTATTCCAGAATTGCTTTATGTCTCTTTAAAGAAGAGGTTTACCTCAGGCCTGATCTTTTGGAGTCATGGTCCATGCCAGAGCTCCCACCATGACGGGGAGTGGCAACAACCCAGTCACTTACGATGGTACGGCTTGGTCCCCTGCTGTGCCTGGAGAGCTCTGGAGAACCTCCTCTCAGGACCTATCTGTCCTGCTGCCAACTTAAACTCCATATCACTAATACTGACCTCCTCATTGTTCCTCCTGAGTCTGTCATTCTCCTTCCTTTCTCCATTCCTGGTATTAACACTGGTGCCCTGACTCACAATCTTGGTGTTATGTTCATCTCTTTCTGTTGACAAAGCTTGTCTGTTCTTTCACCACAACAAGTCAGAAATTCACCTGTCCATTCCTATCCCTATGACTAAAATGCTTCTCCAGTCCTTGGTCATCTCATGCTTCCACATTTCCCACAACCTCCTCCTCTCTCACCTCCCCAGCTTGCACCTCAAATCCCAACTTTCATTTTAATTAGAGCCGCTAAAGGCATTTTCCTTGTCATGGATCCACAGGATCGGTGCCATCACCTTGGTTCTAAACAGTATCTTGAAGGGACCTTTTCTGCATGACAGAGCTCTTAGGGGTCCCACTCTTCACTTCAGGGTAGGCCACACAGCCTCAATGCCTCCCAAACTGAGCCTCTGGCTTCCAGTGCTCCTGCTTCACACCATGAGCTGTGCCCAACATGCCCGACTATGATAGATTCCTGGTAGAGATTTGCACACTCTTCATGCACCCATGCAACTTAGCAAGTATTTTCAGTGACACCCAAGCTGCCTTTTCAAAACAGTTCAGGATTTATTAGTCAGCTGCAACACAGCATTGGAAGTCCTTAGGTTAGCACACAGAAATAATAATTAAAGCATCGTCCATTCTGGTCAAGCCACAGTTCACCAGCCAACCTGTAAGGAACTCCATTTTCAGTTCCCATCTCTCTCTCTCTCTCTCTCTGTGTTTTCCATAGTAAGTCCCAGTAGAGAGTCCCCAGACACCAACTCTTTGTCCTTTCCTGGTCATGGCTCAGTCCTTTTTTCTCCAAGCAGGGCCACAGTGAGTTCACAGCTCCCCCTGCCCCCAGCTGGAGTTGCTGTTGAGTGCCAACTGATGAGTCATTGTAGCTTGCATTGTTTCTCTGGACCCCTGCTGATCTGGGTCAGGTTCAACCAGTTTCTTAACAACTCTATTCATTCCACTCAGACACAGTTATTTCATCTGCCAGAAAACAAACATACTCCTTGTGACAGTCTACCCCATAAGGCTTTATGGGGGGGGGGTGCTTATAAATGTATGTATGATATAGCTGGAAGAGGGTTTTGCTACAGATGCCATGTAACATATCTATGTAAAGGTTATGATCTACTGGTTATGTTCATCCTAGTTGCATGCAGGCACCATTTATGTGTTCAAGGTTATGACCATTGGCTGTATAATTGCTTGATTTCTAAGTAGCCTTAGTTAGAACATTTGGTCACTTCTTGGGAAAGGAATATGCAAATTAAGTGCTCAATCAGGAAGCACTTAACAGACAAAAGAGCTTTGAAGACTCCAGTCCACATAAGAAGTCTACCTGAGGACGTTCAAGGTAGCATGTGGGTAATGGTTGCTACCTGCAAGTCCTGAGTCATGCATGGGCATGTGACTTGCCCGTGTGATTCCAAATCTCCATTTTGTGACTGGATTCTACACAGGGTGAGGAGGGCTTCTCCACCCATAAGAGAAAGTCTATTTAAACCCCTGGGAGACCCCTCCATTTTGTCTTCAGCTGGCTAAAGAACGAGCCTCTTCACCCCCCCACCAGGATATTTGAAGGAAACTAGAACAAAGGACAGTAACTACAGGGGGTGTGAGTGATTGCTTGACCCAGGCTAAAAGGAGATTAGTCTGTAAAAGGGAGCATTCTGGAACTGGTGAGGAACTTATCTGTATTTAGTTTGATTAGACATAGATTTGCGCATTTTATTTTATTTTGCTTGGTGACTTACTTTGTTCTGTCTGTTACTACTTGGAACCACTTAAATCCTACTTTCTCTATTTAATAAAATCACTTTTTACTTACTAATTAACTCAGAGTATGTATTAATACCTGGGGGAGCAAACAACTGTGCATATCTCTCTATCAGTGTTATAGAGGGCGAACAATTTATGAGTTTACCCTGCATAAGCTTTATACAGGGTAAAAACGGATTTATTTGGGTTTAGACCCCATTGGAAGTTGGGCATCTGAGTGTTAAAGACAAGCACACTTCTGTGAGCTGTTTTCAGGTAAACCTGCAGCTTTGGAGCAGGTAATTCCGACCCTGGGTTTGTGTTGGAGCAGATGGGAGTATCTGGCTCAGCAAGACAGGGTGCTGGAGTCCTGAGCTGGCAGGGAAGGCAGGGGTAGAAGTAGTCTTGACACATCAGGTGGCATCCCCCCCCCGCACTGGGTAGCAATTCAAAATATGTGGGAAACTGAGGCACAAGTAGTATTCAGAAATATATTTTTAAAATGCCCACATTGTCCATTCCTCAACTGCCCTGAGTCATATGGCCCTACCTCTCAGTCACCTTCTTTAATCCTTCCATTGTCTTCCTCTCACCCTGCACAACAGGATCATGCTTTTCATCCACATCTTCATGGCTCTGCACAGTTCCACTACATCCTGCCTTCATGTCCCACTATTCCCCCCCCCTTACTCCACGGTGACTCCCACCCCAACACTCCCTGTTTATCCTTCTCCCTCTCTTCTCTTTATGGCTTCTTTCATGCTTCCCCATATTCCTGAAGCTCCCTCTTCTCTTCAGGAGGAATGAAGACAAGATGTGATTTCTTGCAAATTTCTTCTTATGTAAAACTCCTTCAGCAAAATGCTGGTGTGTGCCAATCTGCAAAAAAAAGAAAACATATGTTCACACAAACTGTTATATTATCTGACATAATCACCAGCAAGCACAGGGGCTGAATTTTGTTTTTCCCTATGGTTGCTCCACCCCTGCTCTGCTCCAAGGCTCCACCCTCACTCTGCCTCTTCCACCCCTGCCCTGTCCACTCCCCTGAGCCCACCCTGCCCACGCGCGGCTCACTCCTCTTGGTCCCTCCCTCCCCTGAGCTCCTCCCGCCAGCCACTGGCTGATTCAGGGCCAGGCCTGGGGGCCACTGAACCGCTGATCCGCAGCCAACCCCAGAGCCTGCCAAACAGCTGATCCACTACCAGCCCCGCGGCCCACCAAACAGCTGATCTGTGACCAGCCCTGGGGCCCACCAAACAGCTGATTGGTGGCCAGCCATGGGGCCCATGAAAACAATGGGGCTGGTGGGTGCTGAGCACCCCCAATTTATTTTCCGTGGGGGCTTGGGTAATGGAGCAACCCTGGAGTTGGAGCCTAAGCCAGCAAGGACTCATCCACAGTAGACTGTCGCTGAATATTGTTTTCTCTATCTATCTAGGCCCAAGACAAGGAAATCACTTAGACACAGGCAGATGAAATTCAATGTTGAGAAGTGAAAAATATTGAACATTAAAAAACATAATAACAACTATACATACATAATGATGGGGTCTAAATTAGCTGTTACCACTCAAGAAAGAGATCTTGGAGTCATTGTGGAATGTTCTCTGAAACCAGCAATTCAATGTGCAGTGACAGTCAAAATAATTGAACAGAATGGAACCATTAGGAAAGGAACAGATAGTAAGATAGAAAATATTATAAGGCCACTATTTAAATCCATGGTATGCGCACACCTTAAATATTGTGTGCAGTTCTGGTCATCCCATCTCAAAAAAGGTACATTAGGAAGGGAAAAAGTCAGAGAAGGGCAACAAACATTAATGGGGGATGGAACAGTTTCCATAAGAGGAAAGATTTAAAGGACTGGGACTTTTCAGCTTGGAAAAGAGGTGTCTAAGGGGGGATATGATAGAGGTCTATAAAATCATTAATGGTGTGCCGATAGTGAATAAGGAAGTGTTATTTACCCCTTCACATAACACATGAACCAGGGGTCACCCAATGAAATTAATAGGCAGAAGGTTTAAACGGAACAAAAGGAAGTACTTCTTCCATACAACACACAGTCATCCTGTGGAACTCATTGCCAAGGGATGTTGTGAAGGCTAAAAGTGTAACAGGGCTCAAAAAAGAAGAGAGGATAGGTCCATCAGTGGCTATTAGCCAAGATGATCGGGGATAGAACCCCATGCTCTGGGTGTCCCAAAGCCTCTGACTGACAGAAACTGTGACTGGATGTCACGGGATGGATCACTTGATAATTGACCTGTTCTGTTCATTCTCTCTGAAGCATCTGGCATTGGCCACTGTCAGAAGACAGGATATTGAGATAGTTGGACCATTCCTCTGACCCAGTATGGCCATTTTTATGTTTTTTTATAATTTTGGAGTGAGTATTGCCATTTACTTCAATGGGCCTATTCACATGCTTAGAGTTATGCGTGTGCTTAAATATTTTGCTGGACTGGGGTCTTCAACTGTAAACTGTTCTCAATAGGAACCACGTCTTCCTAAGTGTTTGATAACATTGATTCCATAGTTAATGCTTAAGGAATAAGTATTGTTACACAAAACAGGTAAATAGAATAGAATTGAAGGTACAGATGGATTGAAAGATATAAAATATATTCATATCCACACTTATTTCTAAATACATCCAGTTACTGCACAAGGAATGATTTTCATTTCACATATTAATCTTCCCCAAAAAAATATCTCTAAAATTTATAGAAAATAGATTGACTGAATCCACTTCAGTTTACCAGCATAGCTCCGAGCTCTTCTGCAATCTCCAAAGGGAAAGAATCCTTCCAGGATGATATTTTCTTTCAGAAGATTAATATTTGAATTGAAACTGATTCCCCATGCATTAACTAAGAGCTCAGTGCTGTGCAAATGCTTAGGAAGATGTGGTCCCTGTGAAGAACAGTATACAATTAAAGAGTCCAGGAAAGTACATAAGCACATGCACAAGTCTGAGGATGTTAACAGGTCCATTGATGTAAAAGGGAGAACATGCTTAAATCGCTGCCTGTGTTTAAGTGCTTTTCTGGATTGGGGACAAAATAATAATAAGAGAAAAATATTCTTTGACTACACGCTGAAGAACAAGAGGAAGTGCTAGCAATATGGGGGGGTATGGAGGCAGGCATAAAGATGAGATGGGCAGAAAGATAAACCAAGAGTGGTAGGGTCAGTGTCATGGGAGATCAAGGGGAGAAACAGTGAGAGGTGAAGGCGGACATGTAGTTGCACTGTGCAGAGCCTTGATGAAAAACTTAATTCTGATGTGCAGAGTAAGAAGATGTCAATGGAGGGATACAAGAAAGTGACTGACAAGTGAGGCAGTAAGACCCAAGGCAGGAGAGGAGCCTGATTTCACCTCTTGTGGTTTAAAAGAAATGAGAGATGTGAGGTGTAAGTTGGTGAGGTCGGAGAGGAGGAGGTTGTGGGAGATGCTGAAGCATGAGCTGATGAAAGTTTGGAGAAGCTTTTTACTGATAGGGTTAGGCAGGGAGTGGTGGACTTTTGAGATGTTGTGGAGAAAGAACAAAAATGTTTGTCAACAGAGCGAGGAGATGAAGTCACGTCTCAGGATCAGACCCAGGGTAATTTCCATAGCAACACTTCGGAAAAATCCTGCTTCTCTTCCCCAGATGTGTAGACAGACTGTCCAGACTGACTTAAAATATCCTCTGTCACTGCTGGCAGAGATATACCCTTGGTCCTAGACATACTCCTCGGTCAATGAAATCTATTCTGATATCCAAGTTTGTATGTGAGCTGTTTCTGAAAGCCTGGGAATGCTGCATTTTCCAACAAGGGCCACACAGGTTGATTGTGTAAAACATTTTTTACTGACTATTCTTCAGAAAAATGGGTTTTTGACTAAACAATATTTTTTCTTTTTTTTTCTTTTACTTTCTGTGGAAAATTTACAGTATTCATACAAACTTTTCCCTGAAATTTTTCAACAAAATTCATTGGAAATTAGAAATATTTTCTAACCAGCTCTATAACAAGGCCTGCCCTCAGTTCTACATAAACACACAGTGAACTATCCAAAAATTCAAATATAGTGAAAATCATTGTATTGTGCTCATGTATTAAATCAGTGAATTTACACTGGATTTACACCAGTGTTATGGAGAGCAGAATTTGGCCCATGCAATATGAATAATTTGTTTTGAAACCAAATGATTTGAAACCAAATTAGAAATATACCTGTAAAGTATAATGTTTATTTAATAAATGCCATAGCACGTACCAAATATGTTCTGCCTGAGATTCTACACTGATATTTAAATACGATTTATTTTGGAAAAAACTGGTGCTGAGCACCCTAGGTGAAAATGCAAAAACTCTTATAGTTAATCATTAGCCTTGTGCATGTGTAAGTGCACCTCCAGAAGAACTATCTGGTTAACAGGCTCAATCAAGTTGTTATGTGAGTTTATAGTTGCAAGATTAAATACAGCAAATTGAAGACAGAGCGTTTCCATGTGAAATGTTCCTGGACTTTTATAGAGACCTTAAGATCTTTGTTTTTAAATTTCCTAGGTTATTATTTTAGAAGCTATTTTCATTCCTATTTTACAAGGACTGGATGCAGGTTTAACCTTGGAGTAAACTACTATAACCCATTTCATAACTGGGAACCCAGGAATTATTCTGGGAAAGTTCTAAGGCCTGTGTTGTTCAAGAAGTTAAACTGCATAATCAAAAAGGTCCCTTTTGGCCTTGGACTGTATGAATCTATGAACTCCCTAAACAAAAGCCAATCATTACCCCAGTAATCTGCATTCGTTTTTATTTTTGATTTGCTATTTTTTTTAGATTCAGAAACAAGGATAAATTAATCAGGTAAATAAAATGCTCAGGGTAGACAGACACAGCTCTGCCATGAATGAGATAAAAGCTGCTTTCTAAAAAATGAACGGCAACATATTTTTTTTCTTTTTTCTTGAGGTGCTAAATTGCTAAATGAGGGCCTCATCCTCCCTGATTGAATTAACCTCGTTATCTTTAGCCTGATTCCTGCTTGCATATTTATACCTGCCTTTGGAAACTTCCACTACATGCATCCGACGAAGTGGGTATTCACCCACGAAAGCTCATGCTCCAATACGTCTGTTAGTCTATAAGGTGCCACCTGACTCTTTGCTGCTTTTGTAGATCCAGACTAACACGGCTACCCCTCTGATACATAATACTGAGATTATCATAATTGGTGCTATTTTTAAAAGAGGTTATATGTGTGTTAACTCTACTGAAGTCGTTGGAACTACACATGGGATGAATTTGGCTCATTTAGTTTTTGCATCAGTGCTCAGAGAGATACAACAATCATACAAGTGAACACATTCAACCCTATACTTCCCTATCACCCAATAATTGTGAGACAGGCCTCAACTGTGAGGCATGGGGGGATAGCTCAGTGGTTTGAGCCTGGGCCTGCTAAGCCTAGGGTTGTGAGTTCCCTCCTTGAGGGAGCCATTTAGGGTTTTGGGGTAAAAATCTGTCTGAGGATTGATCCTGCTTTGAGCAGCACATTAGACTAGATGACCTCCTGAGGTCCCTTCCGACACTGATATTCTATGATTCTAATAACAGTATATAAGAGAGCTGGCTAATAGAGTCACAATAGGTAATATATCTGATAAGTCTGGGTAGTTTTATTTGTGACTGTGACTTTGTCATTTATCACTCACTTTCCTAAATGGACAAATAATATTCAGCAAATAATTTATTCATCAATAGCTTTTTGATCAGCTCTAGAACACAATATGCATGATCACGTTTTCATTCTTTTGTACATTGATGATGTTTAAGATACAAACTCAAAACTTCTTTATGGTGCCTGTGTTTATGATACAAGTAGAGTCACTTACATAAAGTGCTTGAGACTACAACTACAATAAACAGACTCCAGCACTCACTTTTGGCTGGATGCAATTTAAAGGGCTGAGTGAAGCAGGGGATTTCAATGCAGACAATTGACTATAAATTGGCTAATGCACATCTGGTAGATGTGCAGGTGAATGAGCCCTGATGGTGTGGCTGATGTGATTAGGTCTTATGATAATGTCACGTGAATAGATATGTGGACAGAGTTGGCATCAGGCTTTGTTGCAAGGATAGGTTCCTGGGTTAGTGTTTTTGTTCTGTGGTGTGTGTGGTAGCTGGTGAGTATTTGCTTCAGGTTTGGGGGCTGTTTGTAAGCGAGGACAGATCTGACTCCCAAGATCTGTGAGAGTGAGGGATCATCTTTCAGGATAGGTTCTAGATCTTTGTTGAGGGTCTCTGGGGTGGAAGCAGCTGAGGAGCATGTCCAGGAGCCACCAGCTACAGCAAGACAGGACAGTTCTGGGCGAAGTGCAGCCCATCTGTTCCATATTGCTGCTTATTGCTGCTCACAAAGGAGCAGCTTGTATCTCACGTCCAGAAATTGCTTCCTCCTGACCCCAAGGCAGCAGCTGTTCCTCCCTTAGAGCAAAGACACAGCAGCAGGGACCTTAGCCAGAGCCCCTGCTGCCTCATTCTGGTACTGGAGTGTAAGATGGGGAAGAACATCCCATGCCCCAGGACTGGACTTTGCCTCCAGAGTGTGTAAATTACTGTCATAACGCTACCGCTTATGTTAATGTTTACATGAATTTATCATTTCAAAATTCAGTTATCTCCTGGTTTATTCCCTGTCTCTTCTCCTTACACTGAGTGGCACCGATTAACTCCTTACTAACCAAGGGACTATTCCAGTTTCTCTTCCAAGTTCCCATCACTCTGGATCCAGGTTGCAAACACCCAGAACTCAAAGTGTCTGAGGATGGGAAAAGAGTCTGGCATGAACCTGCATCTCTTGAGCAGGTGGTGGGGAGAGAGGAGCTTGTTGCTGGCAGTATAGGTGCCGATTCCATGGGTGCTCTGGGGCTCAAGCACCAATGGAAAAAAATAGCGGGTGCTCAGCACCCACTAGCCACAGCTGTTTTGAGGTGCGGCTGATCAGCTCTTTGGCGATGCCCCCAATCAGCTAATCAGGGGCGCCACCAAACAGCTGAGCAAGGGTGGCACCAAACAGCTGTTTGGCAGCATGCGGCAGGGCATGGAAGAGGGCGGAGAGTAGTGAACAGCGGGCGGGGGCTTCGGGGAGAGGGTGGAATGGGGGCAGGAATTGACAGAGTGATGGCAGGGCTTTGGGGGAGGGGTAGAACAAGGGTGAGACCTCAGGGCGGAGCAGGGGTGAAGTACCCCTGGGGAAAAATGAAAGTCGGCACCTATGGCTGGGAGAGAATACTGGGAGGTTGATGGGGAGGGGACAAACTGGACTGGGACCTGGGGGTGCTGAGTCACACTGTGAGGGAGAAAGTGAAAAGAGAGAGGCCAGAAAAACTCCCTGAGGAGGGATATTGGTCTCTGAAGAGATCCCAGGGCAAGATTTTTTTTCAAACATAGAAAACACTAAGATGTAAATGAAGTTTTCACCATGTGCAGCGTGTTTCTGGACTGGGAAGAGGGAAGAATCTCATTTTATGATGCAGGGGCATGTTCCCCATTGTAACGATCTATGTAGAGTTTACTGAGAAATTCTTATATTTCCCATTTTTCAGTCCCAGCAACAGCACTAGAGATCAGAATCTGCTGGCAATCCAGCCCATCAGAGTCCCTAACCCTCTGAGAAAGGAAATATTAGATCTATTTTTTTTTTTTTTTTTTTTTTTTTTTTTGGAGAAATAAAACTCACTTCAGAGGGTAGCGGTTGCTAAAGGAAGTTATGTGACCATGCTGATTCAGGCTGTCTACAGAAGAGCCTTCTGGTAGAAAGCTGGGTGAGTTGTGCATCTATGCCTTAGGGAGCAGCCTGCCTTCTCTCTCTCTCTCTCTCTCTCTCTTTCTCTCTCTCTCTCTCTCTCTGTTTTGGTTACTATTGTTTGGGCTCTGAGCTAAGCAATAAAGTAGTGTTGAGTTGTAACCTTCCAGAAAAAAAAAATATGTTTTTCATCTAACTTCTCTGTGTGTATGCCATGAAAATAACACTGCCTAAAAAGAAAGAGAAAGTAGAAATTGTTTTAGTTGCTAATTCTTAAGAGTTAAACAGGAATGGTCATGTGCTCATGAAGACAAGTGAGTTTCTAATAAAACCCCTGTCTACCAACAATATGTGTCTTCTGTCTTAGCTCCAGTGTGTGGCAGCTAAACTGATAATGTCCAGTGAGCGTTTGGTTTTTCCTTATATTGAATTGAAGCTTTAAGATCATGGATGTTACAGGGTGTTCTCTGCTATCTGCTTTCTCTTTAACATTTATCTGGCTAGACTTCAAGGAATGATTCTTTTCTGTTACCATTCTGATATACTTTTTATGACATTGCTCAATACCTCTGTAAAATCTGCACTTGTGTGTAATTCTCTGATGGGAAACATTTACTCGCTTTGGTTCTACTGGCTAAGCGGCAGTTCTGCAGAAAAGGACCTGGGAATTACGGTGAACGAGAAGCTGGATATGAGTCAGCAATGCGCCCTCATTGCCAAGAAGGCTAACGACATATTGGGCTATATTAGTAGGAGCATTGCCAACAGATCGAGGGAAGTGATTATTCCCCACATTCGACGCTGGTGAGGCCACACCTGGAGTACTGCATCCAGTTTTGGACCCCCCCTACAGAAGGGATGTGGAAATAAAAATCCGAGAAAGTCACACAGAGGCCTCTGCAGCCTGCTAGATAAGGTGTGACACTTCTGTTCCGTCCCCTGCTTTGTTGAATATCTTTTCCTGATTTTCAACCAAAAAATTCAAAAGGCTTTTTTTTCACAATGAGGAATGTAATTTTTTTTTTCCCCTGCATGCCCTCCATCACAGTCACTCTTCACTGGCTGCAAGTATGCAACAACAGACTTACAGCATGACCTGTGCTATTGATGTAGCTGGGTATAATCAGATTGTTGAGATATAGCAATTGTTAGTAACTTCATTACAAATTACTGTAATCAACTGAATCCTAGCCAAAATTTTACAGTTTGGAACTTTGGGGACTGTGGCTCTCTGCCTAGAAAGGCTCCATAAACATTATCATCTACAAATAAATACACCAAATCTCCAATGGTTCATGTTTAATTAAGTTCCACTTAATTGAATTTATATATCTTCTTGAAAAGCCTCAAAAAATCCAGTCTTTACACACAGTTTGTGGGCTGTAATTTTAAGCACAATACACTAGATACAGGGGACCCCTGCTTTTTTGGTAGATTTCATAGTTTCATTGAACTTAACGCCAGAAGGAATCATTAGATCATCTAGCCTGGCCTCATGTGACAGAGGCCATCACATTGCAGCCAGTTACTCCTGTTCTCAGCCCACCAACTTCGGTTAAAGCATTTCAGTCCTCAGGAGACTAAATTATTGTGTGTCTCCGGTGAGACAAGGAGAGATTGAGGGGCGAACAGTGCCTAAACCCCCTACAATGGCAGGGAATTGATGAGGTGAGTTGCCCAAATGATGTCAGCAGTCAACCCATCCTGCAGAGAAAGGCAAAAACAAAGAAACAAACAAGGCATTAAATAAAGAACCACCATGACAGTCTTAAATAAAGAACAGTTAAGATGCCTGCATTATACTGTTGTTATTATCACTAGAATTTATCATCAATATTTGGAATTATGTTTGTGTGTAGAAGCAGATCCCAATTTTAACACACCCTAGCATGTCACTGATGCAGATGACATCAAGTCTATCTGGATCTCCTTCAGAAAAAAATGTTTTCAAATGTGCCGATATCTGGTTAATAGATAGCTGTATGCATATGAGAATATGATAGTAAATTCGCCAGCCTGCTATAACTGATATCCCAAAAGGCTCAAAGGTTCCCCAGAGTCACATGTTGTACAGAGGGTGTGATGGGTGTATCACTGGAACCTGTTGTCTAGGCAAGAAAATGAAAAATGGATCTTTCCTGGTCTAAATCTGCATTATGGAGAATTACAGCCATTGGTAGGTAATAGTGATTTTGCTTTCAAGTGTGTTGTGTCTCCATTGCACGGAATTTAAGACTTTTCTCTCAGCTGGAGAGACTAAGCATTGTGAAGAAGAGTGGTTGTTTCTCATCAAAGGAGTGTTTTGAAATAACTTAATACTGATAATTGAATGGCTTTATTCACCCATCTGGGATTTTTATATTTAACCAATATACTAAATCATGCAATCACTCCATGCTTGGAGGGTTGGCACAATAAATGTGTCCAGAATCTGTCCTGTATTTTTAAGACAATTTCATTGTCTATTGTTTAATTGTTGTAGGCAATGGAATTGTAGCCATGTAGGTTGCCGGATATTAGAGAGACAAGGTGGGTGAGGTAATATCTTTTACTGGACCATCTTCAGTTGGTGAGAGAGATGAGCTTTTGAGCTTACACAGAGCTGTTCATTGGCTGTGGGAAAACGTTCAACAACTGTGGAAGATGAATCCTCTCCTGGTTGTGAAAAGTACGAACAGAAATCAGAGAGAAAGATTAGTCTGAGTCTTCTCCTGTTTTTGTCTATTTTATTTCGGTATTACCCTACTGTCTTCAGTGGAGTTATTCCTGATTTACATGGGTGTCAGTGAGGGGAGAATCAAGCCTCATAAATAATGCTTATTCTTTTTAGAAATGGGAAATTGATGTTGGAAGGGATGAAGGAAAATGTTCCTTAATTATGCAAATACATAATCATTGCAACTTGAAAACATTTTTGCTTGAATCAGACTCTGAAAAAAGCAACCGTTAGGTGTAACTTTATTGTCCTGATGAGCAGAAAGCATGTGGGAATCAACAGCACCAGGAGCTGGTGTTGAAACGGAGTTACAAGTGCACCCAATATAGGCTTAATCAATTTTGCCTTTATTGATAATTTTCCAGACAGGATTATTGTCACTTGTAGTTGCTGAACATATATTTATGGCAGACAATAAACAGACAAGTGGTAGGGCCCCATATTACCAAGCTCTTATGGTACTGGGAAACTTGCCTGCACTTCATAATGGTCTTCTCAGTCTCTGGCCTGGTTCCTTCAGTTTTCCATCTGGTATTTCTTGGACTTCAGCCATTGTTAACTTGGTTTCTTATACCTTTTCACATTACATTTTCATTAGCTTCCCTCCGATCACCGTAACCCGTACAATACACATTCCCAAGCTTCTATGTACATATTTTTTGCTATCTCCATTATTTTCATTTCATGTCTTCATGTCACCTTCTTTCTATTTTTCCCAACAAACGCACATATACCATAATGTTTCATGTATTTTTTGTACTCATTAACTTCCTCTCATCTATGTCCTCCAACACAATACAATCCATTAAAAATAACCTTTGCCCTTTTGCTATCTTTGCATGTGCATTTTTAGGTGCTCTTTTTAATTTAGCAAAAAGAACAGGAGTACTTGTGGCACCTTAGAGACTAACAAATTTATTAGAGCATAAGCTTTCGTGGGCTACTGCCCACTTCTTTGGATGCATATAGAGTGGAACATATATTGAGGAGATATATCTGAAACCTTTTTAATTTAGGTAATTGGTATTGAATTGTTCCAGTCAAAACTTTTGGAAATATGATATTTTTGAGGGTGTTGCTTATTATACTTGATGGAATGAGTTGGCATGTTCCAATACTAGTTTCCTTTTCTGTTTCCTTTGCCAGTCCTTTAACATACAACCTATCTTACAACACATTATTAGAATGCTGTAATTATTAACACGTGTGTACATAACGATCTCTGAAAAACTGAGCTTGATAAGTTTATGGAGTGGATGGTGTGATGAGACTGCCTACAATGGCATGTAGCCAATCTGTGACTGCTAGCAGCAAATGTCTCCAACGGCAGTGATGGAACACTAGATAGTGTGGGCTCTGAGTTACTGCAGATAATTCTTTCCTAGATATCTGCCTGGCGGGTCTTGCCCACATGTTCAGGGTCTAATTGATTGCCATATTTGGGATTGGGAAGGAATTTTTCCCCGGGTCTGATTGGCAGAGACCCTAGGGGAGTTTTCATCTTCCTTTGCAGCCTGGGGCATGGGTCACTTGCAGGTTTAAACTAGTGTAAATGCTGGCTTCTCTGTAACTTGAAGTCTTTAAACTATGATCTGAGGACTTCAGTAACTCAGCCAGAGATTAGGGGTGTATTTCAGGAGTGGGTGGATGAAGTTCTCTGGGTCTGTGATGTGCAGGACATCAGACTAAGTCATCATGATAGTTCCTTCTGGTCTATGTGACTGTGGTGCCTGGAGCGGCCATGCTCAATCAGGGCAAACTGAAAATTATGGGGTAGACAATTCCCAAAACTGGTGGTTTATTCTAATAATTAGATTCACCAAGCTTCTACAACATCTTACTGGTTATCAAGAAACTAAAGCACAGCTCTCCTGGGCTTCCTCCCAGAGAGCCACATGAAATATGATGAGAATTACTTTCAATCTTGTTCCCCATATATAAAGTTCTGCCAGTCCCAAGAGATCAGCCACATCACCCACAAGATTCATGAGTATTTCCAGTCTTACCCAAATATACGCTTACAGGCAATTTTTGTATTTCCTAACTTTTGCATGCTTGACTTTGTACCCTGAGCATTCTTTTAACATAGGTTGTTTTTCTCCACATGTTTATGTATTTCAACCTTCATAGAGAATTCTCTACAGTGAAGAGTGGGAAGTGTACCCCTAGGGGCATTTTATAGGCAACTATCTGACGCCAAGAACATGTGTATTGCTCTCTCCTGACAGCTCCCTATAGAATCCTTCCTAGCAACCCTGTTATTGGAGTCATTGGAGCAGATGTTATCCTTCCATGCCAGCTCTCAGTCACTAAGTTAACTGGAAGCTTCAAAGTGCAGTGGAAGCTGTTTACACCGTCAGTATTAATCCGTGAGGTCTCCTATAATGAAGGAATCCAGACAGAAACCCAAGGCGAGAGACATCAGGGCCGAACGGAGCTGTCAGTCACTGAAATGACTTGGGGGAACTTCCTGCTGAAACTCAAGCATGTCCAGGTCTCTGACAAAGCACAGTATGTCTGCAGCCTGGATTCTGGGAGCTGGTATGATGAGATAGTTGTTGAACTGGATGTGACAGGTTAGTGAATCAGCTTCTTGGTTTATGACAAATAAATGCTAAATTTTCTAATGCCTCCTAGATATGTCAATGTCTGGAAAAAGACCTGAAACTTCTGGGAAGAAAGCATTCTTTTTCCATATTTTTTTTTTCTGAGACCCAATATGACTGGAAATTTGGGGGGAATTGAAAAGGAAATTATAGGAAATATTTTCTCTACAAATAAACAGTGAAAGAGGAAGGGAAGAAGGAAAAGCTTGAGCTACGCTACCACTTCCAAGTATATATTAGTAACTGTCTAAGTTATATTTTACTGGTTTATAGGATGCCTAGTTTTGTTGACAATTATGACAGTTTCTGTATGTATGATGATAATGCATTATTAAACAATCTGGTGTTCCTATGAAGTTTGGATACATAGCCAAATTTACTGTTGGGTATTAATAATTGTTCTCTAATTACATTATAGCAATATTCATTTTCTGAGCTTTTTCTCTAGAAACTTGAGTTTCTGACATACCTACATGGTAATGTCAGGTCAGGTCTATTTACATACCGTATTTTAGACCAATGGAACAAACCTTCCTGTTTATTTACAACAATATTTATGCCTTCTATTTTCAACATTTTATTTTTTTTTCTATTTGCCAATAGGCAAAAGAAGACACAATAGAACCTTAGTATACAACGGCAGCTCCATCCCTAATACTATGTATATTTCACATTCTGATTTGTATCAAATCTAAATATTTTTTCTTATTTATTTCATACATATGTCATAGAATCATAGAATATTAGGGCTGGAAGAGACCGCAGGAGGTCATCTAGTCCAATCCCCTGCTCAGTGCAGGACCAACAAAAACTAAATCATCCCATTCAAGGCTTTGTCAAGATGGGCCTTAAAAACCTCTAAGGATGGAGATTCCACCATCTCCCTATATCACCCATTCCAGTGCTTCACCACCTTCCTAGTGAAAGAGTGTTTCCTAATATCCAGCCTAGTCCTCCCCCACTGAAACTTGAGGCCATTGCTTCTTGTTCTATCATCTGCCACCACTGAGAAGAGCCGAGCTCCATCCTCTTTGGAACCCCCCCTTCAGGTAGTTGAAGACCATATCTAGCTTTTGTTCACAGAGCCACTTGCAGGGGTCTTTGTAGTTAAGAGTCTCCTCTTTATATTCATGACATACACAAAGAGAAGCTAGATAAAAGCAAACTATACTCTTGCTGGAAGGTTGCAAAATGGCATTGCTTCATTTCTTGGAATCCAGAACCCATACAAAAGAACCTAAAAGAGAGAGAGACAAAACAGGCTGCTCCCTTAAGGCAGACAGGCACAGTTCACCTCACCTTTCTCTACACTGGCTATCTGCAGACTAACTTCAGCTAGACCCAGATCACACGCTAATTACAGGGCTCCCTAGCCTGTAAACAGGACCAGACAACCTCTCATATTTAAAGTGATAGCTTGTAATTTTAACAGTTTTTAATATCTCAACACTTCTCATGCCCTTGCAGGCCCTGGCCTCATGCAGAAGAGTCTCCCTCACTCATAGCCCTGACCTCCCCTCCAAGAAGCCTTAAAGAGCTCCACAGTCCCAGTCCTCTTGCTCCATCTTGCCTCACAAACCCCTGTGAGCCTTGAGAAGGCTCCTAAGGGCAGCAAGTGCAGTGTAGGTCCCATATGGAATGAGACGGGTCTCTACAGAGGGCTGTTCTGAACAGAGACCCTGTGTATCGATATCCCCACTACAGCTGGGCACACATTAGTTGGTGAATTGATTCTTTTGCCAAAAAAAAAATAAGCGTTTTCCAGAAACTATTCACTGACCCACATTCAGCAAATAGCTTTGCTTGGGAATTTTTCTTTTCAACAGTGTTGAAACATTTCATTCTGAACACTGTGTTTTTAAACTCTTCTTTTCAAATTTTCAATTTGAAACAGCATTTCAATTTTACATCTCACAAGATTTTTTTTAAAAGGGTGCATGTATGAATGTATGTGTGCGTGTGTGTGTGCGTGCATGTGTGTGTCTGAAAACTGAAAATTGTGTATGAAAATTGAAAAACTGCAAAAAAATGTTTTGGGTCGACTCACAATATTTTGGTAGATTCAAAACTACTTTTTTATTTTATTTTATTAGTTTTTCTCGCTGATGAATAAAATGTGTTGAGTTTCAAATGAAAACATTTTCTGGGGTGGTTTTGCTCTTCAGCTCCAAGAACCAAAAATCCCTTATTCGCTCAGCTCTAATCTCCACACAGGCCAATTCAAAATCCTTCCCCCGAGTAACCCTGGTATCAGGGCAATTGGAGAGGACGTGGTCCTGCCCTGCCAGCTGTCAGCCACCATTACCCCTGCAAGCATCACTGTCCAATGGATCCTCATCCAGCCCTCTAGGAAACCAGTCAAAATCTTCTACAACGGAAGGTTCAGTGAGGACCAGCAGGTTGAGAGATCCTGGGGTGGCATGGAGCTCTTCAGCACTGAGTGGACGAAGGGGAACATGTCTCTAAAGCTGAACAGCGTCCAGCTCCCGGACAAAGGGAAATATGTCTGCAGTGTGGCAGCTGGGGACTGGTACGACAAGGTGGCCATTGAGCTGGAGGTGACAGGTCAGTGCCTTCTTTTCGTTCAGTGCAGTAATGTCGAGTCTGTTACTGCCCTGCAATGTGAGGCTTGAGGAGAGAGAGAGAAAGGTGCCAGACCTGCTCCTGGGGTACGCCACTGATTCTGATGGAATTAAAATGAGGAGGAACTGGGAGCAGGGTGTCCAGGTCATACAAGTAGCAGGTCTGTCTATTCAGTCATGTAGTTATGTGAAATGCATCCAACACAACTTGGGAAGCAGAGAAAAAAATGTTACATCTTCACAGTGGGGGTGCTCAAGAACTCAATTCATGCATTGACCTAGCTACTGCCTCTCAAGGAGGTGGATTATCTGTGCCTTCCATTGGCATAGATAGTATCTACACTGAAGTGATACAGCAGCTGTGCCACTGTTGCATTTCAAATGTAGACAAGCCCTTAACTAGTTCTTCTACCCCCTGGCCTCTTCTAGCCTCACTCCTTCACCAGCCTCAGGGATCCATCTTTGAGATTTTGGATACTCACTCTCTGTCTAGGGTAGCTATCTATGGAACAGGGCAGGAAATAATGTTTTCTATCCCAATAAAAAATTTGCTGTTGTGAATCTCGTAACAGGCAAAATCTTGAAAAACTTTGTGAACTAAAAATTAAACAAAAACAAAGAAACAAAGAAACAAACAAAAAAACAATGTGAGGATCAATCAAAAGGGTTTATCTAATTAGCTAAATTTCAGACTAAAAAGTGGACAGCAACACTGGAATTTTTAATTTCATTTCAATTTCAAAACTTTTTTTCTTCCCCAGAAAAATTTTGATTAGAAAAATTTGTCAAGACTTGACCCTTTAATGCAAAAAGTTTTAGCTTTGATGAACTGGCATTTTCTGAGGGGAAAAAACATGTTTTGTCAAACAATCTAGCCCCATCACCATAGTATCTGAGCACCACCCACCTATTAATGCATGTATCCTCCCCATACTTTGTGAGGTAGGGATCGATTATTATTCCCATTTTATCGGTGGAAATCTTAGGCACAAAGAGTTTAGGTGGTTTATAAAAAGTCATAATGGCAGTCAGTGGTAAAACAAGGCCTTGAAACTAGCCGTTATGAGCCCAGTTTTGAGGAACTGGCATTTTCTGAGGAAAAAAATAAACTTCTGCTTAAACAAGAGAGTCATGATTTTCACTGGGAATCAGGCAGCGGTAGTATCGGGGAAAGGCGTTTATCCTCCCCATACCCTGTGAGGTAGGGATGGATTATTATTCACATTTTATCTGTGGCAATCTGAGGCACAAAGAGCTTAGGTGGTGTATCCAAAGTCACAGTGGGAGTCAGTAGTAAAGCAAGGCCTGGAATCTAGCTGTTGTGCGCCCAAAGCTATCACGGTGACCTCTAGACCATCTTTCTTCTCAGTGATATCCCTCCATGTACCCCTTAACAGAGGCTGATTGAAGACCCCCAAGCAATCCACCAACTGCCACCATGATCAATGAACAGAGCTGCCAAATTTTGTGCAGCTCCATGTTTGGAACTTTATTCAAATTATTGCATGGAATAATCTTCCTATTTGTGGATAATCTGCATATATACATAACTTCTGCTTAAAAAAAGAGTTGTGACTTTCACTGGGAATTAAGTAGAGGTATTATCAGGGAAAGGCGTTGGTCTGTCTGACCCTATGGAGGGGGCAGGGGAGGAACTAAAGTGACACAGAGACCATCACAAAGGGACAAAGCAAAGGGCTGGGGTTAGAGGGAACCAGAAGGGGACAGCAAGCAGAGAACCTTTGGCGGCACCCACTGCCCTGGGCAGCTGATGAGGGACACGTTGGCATTGCCAGCTGGAGCTGTGGCTGGACGTGTGTGTGTGTCTGAATGCTAGGAAACCTGACCCATGCTCCTGGACTGATGCACAGCCAGCAGGAGGTGCTTCATAGGGAAGTCTCTGGGGTTGGTGGTCTAAGGGGACAGTGCTCTTACATGGCTAGAGCCAGCCCACCCAAGCACATAACTTGTCATGTCCTTTCTGAAAGGCTGTGTAGCATAGGGGTTGAGCCTTAGTTTTCTCTGGTTCAAGCCTGGGGCTCTGTTTCCATCAGCCATACATAACTTTGTATAAATTACCTTACCTGTCTAATGAGCTAGAGTTTGCTGCCTCCCCTTGGCTGGACCTTGGTTAATAACAAGGGTTATGAACTGTGCAGGTGCACTAGCAGTGGTTACTGCAAGATCTCAGGCTAGAACTCATAGTGACATGGCTCACAGCTCTATAAGCCATGGACACTTTCTCAGGAAAAGGTCTCTCTGGGCAGCATGTGCTACATTGAGATTAGGTATGTGAGATGGTAATTGACAAGTCTGAATTAAAGCCTGGGGAAGCTCCCTAGGTCAGGGAGTGGAGAGCACTCTGATGTGCATCCATACAAGTATTCCGTATGGAGCTCTGTGAAGAGAGGGTTGTGTGTTTTTTATGCAGCTCAAGTACCAAGCATTCCCCCTCCTTATCGTGTTACTGGAGCTGTCGGAGAAGACGTTATTTTGGGCTGCATGCCACCAGTGGCCAGGCTCCCTGCAAATGTCTCGGTCAAGTGGCTGCTCTTTAGAGCCTCAGAATTAATTCATGTGAGCTCCTATAACGGAAGCGTAGAAGCAGAGAGATGGGATGAAAGAGTCAAGCGAAGCTCTTCAGAACTGAGGGGAGGCATATCTCTGAAGCTCAAGGATATCCAGATCTCTGATGCAGGGATATAGTTCTGCTGCATGTCTGCTGATGGCTGACCCACAGGCCCACAGTTCAAAGGCTGACACGAGGAGCTGGCCTTTGAACTGAAGGTGGCATGTCAGTAAAACACCTTTTTTTATGCCAGATGAAAAAGTAGACTCACCTGAGTACAGCTACAGGGAATAAAACACTGCAAAATATTCCCAGGTTCTCTCTGAAAACATCATATAGCCGCAACTCTAAAGGGGCAGAGTTAAGGTACTGTTATCCAGGCTTTGCGGCAATGCCTTATTTAAGACTTATTATGGTTGTTTATTATTAATACACTAAAATAGCACCTAAGGCCTCAACTGAGATCAAGGCCATATTACTCTAAGTACTAACCTTAAGTCTGACTGTCTGGAGTTTCTGTTAATTTTTAACTCTATTATCCCGGAACGCTGGTATGCATTTACAGCACTGTGACATACCTGCAACTTTATCATTACCTTCACAAAGTGTTCTGTGTGTGGATTTTTAATAGCTCCCTCTCCACCCCACCAGACAGGACCCCTGGCTCTGCAAAAGAAGAAAGGCCTGGTTCAGCAGAAGCTATGTGGATAACCGAGAGGGAATGGCACTTTCTTCTGCTGGCCATCAAAGTCTAGACCCACAAAGGGGACTGGGACTCAGCTTTGCAGAACCTCCCTCCTAGGTGTTTTAACAATTAGTGGAATCCATAAGCCCAAGTTAGGCACCAGGCCCCTACGCAGGCATGGGGAGAGTTAGGGATCCACAAAAATCAGCAGGTTCAGTGGGGAGCTGCCTAAGCTACTCAATGGGAGACACCAAGGGAAGGGGTTTGTTCTACCCATCAAAAGTAGTTGGTGCCTCGGGTGGGTCAGCAGAGGACCTAATTCATCTCCTTAAACCTAAGGAATGGCGGCTCCAGGGCTCTCTCACTCTCTCCGGTTGAAGCTGTTCTACTGTGTATAAATAATTAAATAGCCATTGGACCACGACTTGAATTCTGGGGGTCCCACACTATGACTGAGTGCACTAACCCATCACAACCATCTCTTCCTCAGGCTGTTTTTAGTTCTGGGCCTGATCCTGTAGGTGTATTCTGGTGGGATAGGTGGGGGAAAACCAAATTTGAGGATCATGCAGGGACTTGGGCATGAGTTAGGTGCTGGCCACCAGAGCTGAAATGGGTGTACAAATGATCACACCTAAGGTACTTCACCAGCAGACATGTAGATACCTGAGGGGAATTTAGGCACCTAAGGGATTAGGCAGTGCCTCTGTGGAGGTTTTGAGGCTCTAGATTTTGGATTCAGGAACCTGAAGTGCCAGTTAAGCCCCTAAATCGCTTTGTGGATCTAGCTCTGAGACTTTTTGTAAGCGCAGTCCCTACCTGTCTGCCTGTGGAAGGGAAACCTGATGCTGCTGCCCTCCTAGGAATCAAGAATACAGGCCAAACTTACAGGATGGGGGGCTCTATCCTAGAAAGTAATGACTCAGATAAAGATTTGGGGGTCGTGGTAGATAATCAGCTGAACATGAGCACCTAGCTCAACTCTGAGGCCAAAAGGCCTAATTTGATCCTGGAATGCATAAAAAGGTGAATCTCAAGTTTCAGTAGAGAGGTTATTTTACCTCTGTATTTGGCAATGGTGCAACTACTGTTGGCATATTTTTGCTGGCAAGTTAAAGAAGTATGAGCTCGATGAATGACTATAAGGTGGATAGAAAGCTGGCTAGATCGTCGGATCTATAAGGTGGATAGAAAGCTGGCTAGATCAACAGACAGTGATCAATGGCTCCATGTCTAGTTGGCAGCCGGTATCAAGCGGAGTGCCCCAAGGGTCGGTCCTGTGGCCAGTTTTGTTCAATATCTTTATTAATGATCTGGAGGATGGCGTAGAGTGCACCCTCAGCAAGTTTGCAGATGACACTAAACTGGGAGGAGTGGTAGATAGGCTGGAGGGTAGGGATAGGATACAGAGGGACCTAGACAAATTAGAGGATTGGGCCAAAAGAAACCTGATGAGGTTCAACAAGGACAAGTGCAGAGTCCTGCACTTAGGATGGAAGAATCCCATTCACTGTTACAGATTAGGGACTGAATGGCTAGGCAGCAGTTCTGCAGAAAAGGACCTAGGAGTTACAGTGGACGAGAAGCTGGATATGAGTCGACAGTGTGCCCTTGTTGCCAAGAAGGCTAACAGCATTTTGGGCTGTATAAGTAGGGGCATTGCCAGCAGATCGAGGGACATGATCATTCCCCTCTATTCAACATTGGTGAGGCCTCATCCTGAATACTGTGTTCAGTTTTGGGCTCCACACTACAAGAAGGATGTGGAAAAAATGGAAAGAGTCCAGCGGAGGGCAACAAAAATGATTAGGGGGCTGTGGCACATGACTTATGAGGAGAGGCTGAGGGAATTGGGAGTGTTTAGTCTGCAGAAGAGAAGAACGAGGGGGGATTTGATAGCTGCTTTCAACTATCTGAAAGGGGGTTCCAAAAAGGATGGATCTAGACTGTTCTCAGTGGTACCAGATGACAGAACAAGGAGTAATGGTCTCAAGTTTCAGTGGGGGAAGTTTAGGTTAGCTATTAGGAAAAACTTTTTCACTAGGAGGGTGGTGAAGCACTGGAATGGGTTACCTAGAGAGGTGGTGGAATCTCCTTCCTTAGAGGTTTTTAAGGTCAGGATGGCTGAGATGATTTAGTTGGGGATTGGTCCTGCTTTGAGCAGGGGGTTGGACTAGATGACCTCCTCAGGTCCCTTCCACCCCTGATATTCTATGATTCTATATTGTGTCCAGTTTTGGTGCCCACAATTCAAGACACATGTTGATTAATTGGAGAGGGTTCAGAAACAAGCCGTGAGAATGATGAAAGGATTAGATAACCTCGCTCACAGAGACAGATTCAAGGAGCTCAATTTATTTAGCATAACAAAGAGAAGGTTAAGGGGTGACTTGATCACAGGCTATAAACACCTACATAGAATCATAGAACTATAAGGGACCTCGAGAGGTCATCTAGTCCAGACCCCTGCACTCATGGCAGGACCAAGTATTATCTAGACCATTCCTGACTGGTGTTTATCTAACCTGCTCTTAAAATCCTCCAATGATGGAGATTCCACATGGCAACAAATATTTAACAATGGGCTCTTACTCTAGCAGAGAAAGGTATAACATGAACCAATGACTAGAAGCTGAAGCTAGGCAAATTCAGACTGAAAAGAAAGTGTAAATTTTGAATAGTGACAGTAATTAACCATTGGAATGATTTACCAAGGGTCATGATGGATTCTTCATCATTGGCAATTTTAAAATCAAGACTGGATGTTTTTTCTAAAAGATCTGCTCTAGGAATTATTTTGGGGTTGTTTTCTGGGCTGTGTTATACTTGGGGTCACCATAGCTTAGTGGTACTCAATCTTACCGGACTACTGTACCCCTTTCAGGAGTCGGATTTGTCTTGTGTACCCCAGGTTTCTTTCTCATTTAAAAACTACTTGCTTACAAAATCAGACATAAAAATGCAAAAGTGTCACAGCACACTGTTACTGAACAATTGCTTACTTGCTCATTTTTACCATATAATTGTAAAATAAAGTGATTGGAATATAAATATTGTACTTACATTTCAGTGTGACACTTGAGCCTGTATTTCACTTGTGAGTCTTGTCTGATGCCTGAGCCCCAGGCTATGGTGGGCCCTGGGCAGTTCCCTCCTGGCCACCCCCTAATAATAGCCCTGACCTTGTGATTCCCCTAAACCCATCCTGTTACCCCGCCCCCTTGGGGCTGCAACCTCCAGGTTGAGAAACACTGATCTAGGTGAGTTGAGTACCCCCTGGAAGACCTGTGCATACCCCTAAAAGTAAGTATACCCCTGCTTGAAAGCCACTGAAATAGAGGATCAAATGATCCCTTCTGACCTTGGAATCTATGAATCTATGATCTGCACAAAGGGAGTACCATGCCTCTGCTCTCAACAGAAGGGGAGTAGGAGCATGGTTCCCTGTCTGTCGACTTCATAATAGCCAAAGGACCGGGGATGACATTTTAGAATCAGCAAGGGATGGATGACCTGTGCCTTGCAGGTCAGCAGAATTTGGGGAAGGACCCCATTTAAATATGCACTTGTTCTCCATATTCACCTCAATGCAGGGAACCAGCGCAAGATCTATTCACCATGTAACTCCCATTTAATCTTCCAAGCAGGGCTTACTTGGTGCCTAGTAGAGCTGAGAGAATAACAGCTTATTTTTTGAGAAAGTGGCAAAATGTTTTGTTTCCACTTTTCAATTTAAAACGGTATTTTGGTTTTAAATGTGACTATTTTAATCCAACAAACACACACACACACACATGCAAACAAACACACACACACAAAGGGTGATCGACACCTAAAATAGCCAGATTAGAGCAAAAGCTCAGAATAGAATTAAGTCTGAGTCAATAAAAAGTTTGGTTAATGTGAAATGAATTGTTTTCAAGTTCTTCAATTCACTGCACAATTTAGAAAAATCTGTTCAGGGGGCTGAACAGAAAAATCCCCCCCAAAATCTGGTTCATTTGGGACCGAAATATGACTTTTTCCCAAGTCCCCCTACCGCAATTTGGCCATTTTTGGTGTTTTTCACCTATTTTTGATGTCACCCTGAATCACCCTGAATGTAGGCCTGTGTCAGAAGGGGCACTCTTATCATCAGCTAGTGAAGGTGCCCAAGGCTGGTCTGGGACTGATTCATGTTAACTGTGTGCAACAAATGAATTGTTTGCTTTAATTTGTTGTCATATGCGGTGTGATACCATGGTGGACAAAGGGAGCTCCATGCTGGAATAGCAGCTATAAATGAGTAGCTCAGTGAAGAACTCTGCTTATTTCTCTCTCAAACATCCCTTGCTCAGGCCCTATTTTTTTTTTTTTTTTTTCCATGTCCAGGATAAGCTCCTAATTAGAACTGGGTGAAAATCAAAGTAGCATTCACAGACTCTTCTATGGGCCCAGATCACTTTCTCTCTCACACCTGTCATTACTACACCCCTTACAGCAATAGGAAACAGACAGAGGACAGGAGAATTCAGAAGAAGTGGGCAAGTTCACAGAAAAGCCGCAGCTATGAAACAAAGAAGAGTAAAATGAAAGAGTAACAGAGGAGCAGAATGGCCAGAAACTTCTGGGGGACATTGACTCCAAAAAATTGGTTTGGGTCAATACATTGGTTTGGGTCAATAAACATGTTTTATTTTTATATTTTCAAAGTGTTTTGTTTTCATTCTGACCATGGAAAATATTTTATTTTATTTTTACTATAATAAGCTTCCATTTGGAAATGTGAAGTCATTTCACAGAGGAAAAATGGAATCTGACACTTCAAAAATGTCAAAACAAAAAGTTTTGAACATTTCAAACTTTTTTCTTTCTAATTTTTACATAGAAAAAATCATGAAAAGAGACCCTTTCCATGAAAGGTTTTGGTTGTGATGAATTAGCATGGGTTGGTGAAACAACGTTTTGCTGAAAAATTCCTGACTAGCTTTAATTGTGATATTCACACCTAGAGGCCCCAGTAAAGATCAGGGCCCCATTCTGCTGTGATCTGTGCACATGCATTATAAGGGCTGGTCTACACTGGGGGGGGATCGAACCAAGATACGCAACTTCAGCTATGTGAATAGCGTAGCTGAAGTCGAAGTATCTTGGATCAAATTACCTGGGGTCCAGACGGTGCAGGATCGACGGCCACGGCTCCCCTGTCGACTGCACTACCGCCGCTCACTCTGGTGGAGTTCTGGAGTCAACGGTGAGCGAGTTCGGGGATTGATATATCGCATCTTAACGAGACGCGATATATCGATCCCGGATAAATCGACTGCTACCCGCTGATACGGCGGGTAGTGAAGACGTACCCCAATAGAGAGTCCTAGCCCACAGTATTCTTGCCAGCAAATTAAAGAAGTATGGATTGGATGAATGTACTATAAGGTGGATAGAAAGCTGGCTAGATTGTCAGGCTCAATGGGTATTGATCAACGGCTCGATGAGCCAGTATCTGCAGATGACACTAAACTGGGAGGAGAGGTAGATATGCTGGAGGGTAGGGATAGGGTCCAGAGTGACCTAGACAAATTGGAGGATTGGGCCAAAAGAAATCTGATGAGGTTCAACAAGGACAAGTGCAGAGTTCTGCACTTAGGAAGGAAGAATCCCATGCACCGCTACAGACTGGGGACTGACTGGCTAAGTAGCAGTTCTGCAGGAAAGGACCTGGGGATTACAGTGGATGAGAAGCTGGATATGAGTCAATAGTGTGCCCTTGTTGCCAAGAAGGCCAATGGTATATTGGGCTGTATTAGTAGGAGCATTGTCAGCAGATCGAGGGAAGTGATTATTCCCCTCTATTTGGCACTGGTGAGGCCACACCTGAAGTATTGCATCCAGTTTTGGTCCCCCCACTACAGAAAGGATGTAGACAAATTGGAGAAAGTCCAGCAGAGGGCAACAAAAATCATTAGGGGGCTGGGGCCCATGATTTACGAGGAGAGGCTGATGGAAGTTGGCTTATTTAGCCTGCAGAAGAGAAGAATGAGGCAGAATTTGATAGCAGCCTTCAACTACCTGAAGGGGGGTTCCAAAGAGGATGGAGCTAGACTGATCTCAGTGGTGGCAGATGACAGGACAAGAAGCAATGGTGTCAAGTTGCGGTGGGGGAGGTCTAGGTTGGATATTAGGAAACACTATTTCACTAGGAGGGTGGTAAAGCACTGGAATAGATTACATAGGGAGGTGGTGGAATCTCCATCCTTAGAGGTTTTTAAAGCCTGTCTTGACAAAGCCCTGGCTGGGATGATTTAGTTGGGTGTTGGTCCTGCTTTGAGCAGGGGATTGGACTAGATGACTTCCTGAGGTCTCTTCCAACCCTAATATTCTATGATTCTATGACATATGTATGAAATAAATAATTATAAATTCTTTAGTTTTGATACAAATCAGAATGTGAAATATACCTAGTATTAGGGATGGAGCTGACTTTGTATACTAAGGTTCTAATGTGTCTTTTTTTGCCTATTGGCAAATAGAAAAAATATAAAATGTTGCAAATAGAAAGCATCAATATTGGTGTAAACGAACAGGAAGGTTTGTTCCATTGGTCTAAAATATGGTATGTAAATAGACCTGACCTGACATTACGATATAGGTCCGTCAGAAACTCAAGTTTCTAGAGAAAAAGCTCAGAAAATGAATATTGCTATCATGTAATTAGAGCACAATTATTAAGACCCAACAGTAAATTTGGCTATGTATCCAAACTTCATAGTAATACTAGATTATTTAATAGTTCATTAACACCATACATACAGAAACTCTCATAATTGTCGACAAAACTAGGCATCCTATGAACCAGTAAAATATAACTTAGACAGTTACTAATATATACTTGGAAGTGGTAGCATAGCTCAAGTTTTTCCTTCTTTCCTTCTTCTTTCACTGTTCATTTGGAGAGAAAATATTTCCTAAAACATTACTTGTCATAAACCAAGAAGCTGGTTCACTAACCTGTCACATCCATTTCAACCACCATCTCATCATACCAGCTCCCAGAATCCAGGCTGCAGACATATTCTGCTTTGTCAGAGATCTGGACATGCTTGAGTTTCAGTGACAAGTTTCCCTGAGTCATTTCAGTGATGGACAGCTCCGTTCGACCCAGATGTCTCTCCCCTTGGGTTTCTGTCTGGTTTCCTCCATTATAGGAGACCTCATGGATTAATACTGCTGGTCTAAACAGCTTCCACTGCACTTTGAAGCTTCCAGGTAACTTAGTGACTGAGAGCTGGCATGGAAGGATAACATCTGCTCCAATGACTCCAATAACAGGGTTGCTAGGAAGGATTCTATAGGGAGCTGTCAGGAGAGAGCAATACACATGTTCTGTGTGTCAGATAGTTGCCTATAAAATGCCCCTAGGGGTACACTTCCCACTCTGCACTGTAGAGAATTCTATATGAAGCTAGAAATACATAATACTCAGGGAGAAAAACAACCTATGTTAAAAGAATGCTACGGGTACTAAGTCAAGTATGCAAAATTTAGGCAATACAAGAATGAAGGTTTCCAATGCACCCCTAACTCTGACCTCGGTGCATACACATGATTAATCACACAACTATATACTGTTTTCCCCACAGGACTCATTCAGTGCATGCAGTGCTCTTTTCTCTCCATACACTTAGGAGTCTCTTCACACTCTGGAGGCTAAAGAGGGTGAGGTGGGGGGACTCTGCTCTGAATTGCTCCTACCAAGGCTCACAAGGGTTGTGAATTTGGGATGTTCTCAAAGAGCCCCACAAGGCTCATAATAGGGAGCGTCCCACACAATTCCTAAATGGGGACGCTGATGAGCATCCCAGACTCACAGTGGAGAACTGATGAACTTCCTGATACTGGCAGGGGCTTATGGGGAGCAGCAGGGAGTGGGGCAGGGCATCCTCACTGCCTGGGGACCCATTCATGGAGTCAGAGGGCAGCAGGGGAGTGAGAGGAAGGTTCTTGACTCCCAAGGGCTCAAGGAGCAGCAGGAGGTAGTTGATGGCATAAGGAGGGGGCAGGGCTGCACAGAGATTTTTTGGGGCCTGTAACTAAATATGAAATTGAGCCACTCCCCATTCCAAAGAAATTACCAAGGGTGCAAAAACACTGAGGGGAGGCCCCAGTGGTGGTGGAGTTTGGAGAGTGAGCCCACCCCACACTACTGCTGGTTCCTGTCCCATGGGGCTGGGCCTGGATCCTGACTCCAGGCTGTGTGAAGTGGTGTGCGGGTTAGCAGTGCCAGTCTGGTTTGGTGCAGCCATCCCTCATGATGCAGGGGCAGCTGGGCCAAACCTGAGTGAGCAGCGCAGTAACCCCACGTGCAAGGTCAGAGCATGACTGGCCCTAGTCATGCGCCCTATCATGAGGGAGGGCAGGCCGAGCCAAATGGGAGCGGCATTGCGACCCTGTGCACCACTGTGCAACGCCACTTGCTTTGGGGGCCCACTCAGACAGGGGCTGGGACAAACACCCGCTCTTCTCCCCTCCCACCCCTTTGCGGTGGGCGACTCTGTGCGGCGTTTCTTTCAGAGACAGAGTCATTTAAGAGAGAGGTGGAATCGCCTGCCAGATTTCACTTGATTCAGGCCCCAGCTGTAGAGCAGGCCCTCAGGAATGAGTGACACATTTATTTATGTTTTGTACCCCAGACCTGTCAGTTGCATTTCCCATGGGGATTTGACTCAGTAAATAATCCTGCTGCTTTAATCACTAGGACACCCAGCTCCAAAATCACCCCTGTTACAATCCTACTGACTTCACAGGAGTTGGCCCTGGGATGGATTTGTCCTTTCTCAGTCTCCCATTTCCAGACAGTAGAAGATTCATGATTACCTTGGTGTAAACCAAGAAGTTGTTTCACTGACCTATCACATCCAGTTCAATGTAGGCTTCTCCATGCCAGTCTGAGACATCAACCTGGCAGGCATATATCCCTTTGTCGGTGACCTGGATGTTCTTCAGCTTCAGGGAGAGGTTTCCTTTGCTCAGCTGAGATGTGAAGAACTCCGTTCGGCCCTGGTATCCCTCACCCTGCCTTTCTGTTTGTGTTCCTCCATTATAGAAGGTCATTTCTATTCTCTCCAGAGGTCTTGCAAGTGTCCACTGGATACCAGTGCTCAGAGGGACCCTTGGAGATGACAGGTAGCAAGGCAGGATAGCATCTTCTCCAACGACTCCAATGACAATATTATCAGGGGTATGGATTGTAAACTGGCCTGTATGGAGACACAGGTACATCTTTGTAATATGCTTTGGGTTGTTCTCTATGGAATGCAGATGTGAATTACTATGGGGATCCCTATCCAAACCCATAGGGAGACAGCTAGAAGATTCCACTCAAATGTGAAAACAGTTCCAATCTATGTCCCACCATTCCGGTCAGTGCTCTTTCTCTTTTCATATCACACTAAATATAATAGAAATTATCCCGCAACCTGGGAGTCAGGAACATGTGTCCCTTGTTTAATGGGGCTGAACAGTGAGATTACCTCTCTGCTCTGATTTATTTTAGCAATTTATGATTATTTAAAGGTCAATAACATTTTAAATGTTTAAAGACAGAAAATATGTTTCTATTTATCTTCCACATTTTTCCTATCAAAATATGAAGGGCCACATTATCTATCTATCTATCTATCTATCTATCTATCTATCTATCTATCTATCTATCCACCATTTACTTACACACACAAACATGCAGATGCATTTTGAAGGATAATAAATATTGGTGCGAGCAAGGTGCAGAGTGATAGGTGTTTGGATACTGTATCAGACAATGCATCTTTTCCTGCTGTTATTCCATCTCCAGAAGGCATTCCAAGTGCAGAATGCCTGCACGATCCAGCTTAAGCCATACCATGGTTAAATTGTTATTAAACTGCGGAGAACACACACCATAAAATTCTCATAGCAACTTTTGGTCTCTGTTGGCCAACACTGGACTGAAATCAGGGATGCAGATATCTGAAGTTCTAATTATCTTCCAACACTTAAGACTTATTGTTTATATTTTTTTAGTTAATTATTGTTACTTTAAATCCAATCTGACAGTCCCTCAGTATCTAATCAGCAATAATTCCTAGTGGAATGACCTTCTCCTATTGATTGATTAGTTTAAACACATTAAACAGAATAATTTCTCTGAAAATAAAAAAAGTTAGACTCTCATTTTCTGAAATGAAAACTCCTATTCTGAACAATAAAACAAAATATATAGGCCCATAGCTGTTAAGGTCAGACCATTTAGTCTGACCTCCTGTGTAATCCAGGCCTAAATCAAGCCAAATATCTTGTGCATCTCATTTTATAAAGATGCCAAATCCTGACATAAAAATTTCAAGTGATGAAGAATCCACCACAGCCCCTAGTTCTAGTGATTAGTCACCCTCACAGTTACAGATTCACATCTTATTTCTAGTTTGAATGTTCTACGTTCGACTTCCAGCTGCTGGATACTGTTCTGGCTTTCAATACTAAAATGCCGTTTGCTATCACAAATCTCCCTGCGTTACTTAGATATTTATGGATCATGGTTAAGTAATTTCTTAACCCTATTTTCATAAAGCGAAATAGATTGAGCTCCTGAAGTCACTCATTGTACGGTGTGTTTTCCAGATCTTAAACCCATCTCTTTTGGTGCTAGTGATTCTTTCCATTCCTATGTAATGATTAATTGCCTCTTAAAATTTGTCTGACACAGAATTCTCGTTACCTGTAGCCAGGTGGGGTATTTGTAGAAAAATCAGTAACTGAATAGTTGTCACTGAAGGAAATAAGGAATCCATCACTGAGCAGGATCTGGGAAAGTGGATTTCAAAATACCAGCAGGACATCAAGGGTGCAACTTCCAGGGTCAGATCTTGTCAGCCTCCATCAGTCAGGAAATGCAAACCATGAAATGACAGCAATGAGTTTAGATAATAGCTCCAAACATTAGGAAGAACATAAAGAGAACGTTACAGAAAGAGCCCAGTGAGTGTAAAGGGAAGTTTACCACTGACTTCCAAAATAACAGGACTGGGCCCAGTGTCTTGACAAACACACTGAGCAAACATACAGTTACAGCAGGCACTTAAGGGTCTCCCAGGGAAGTGAGCTCACCACAGGGCTATAGAGTCAGTCTCTCACTGGCTAACTGAATATTTAATTGTTTCATCCAAAGTGGAAAAGCTTCAACAACAGAGCCCCACTCTAGAATACCCAGTAACCCACTGGTGAGGGCAGTTACCTGGGTAACTACAAATCAGACAATTTGGGAACTTGAACTTCAGTATCCCACAACCCCACTCAGCGCTCTAATCACTGGCCTATTGGCCTTCTCCTCCGTGTTTTTTTGTGGAAAAGGGCTGCCCTGGCTTAGGGACCCAGCTCCAGGTGAGAGATGACAACTCAGCATCCCAAGTAGAGATAGGAGCCTCCCTCCGCCCTGGAGTTAAGGTACCTAATGACCTTTGAGTGAGGGGCTTTGACCATCCCCTCTCCTCAGCACTTCCTCCTGCTAGCCTAGCCAGCTCCCCACTCAGCTTGCTGGCTTTTGTGGATCCCATTTCTACGTGCCGCTCTCTCCCCCTGCATTGTGTAGGGACCCTGGGCAGCTCACACAGGGCTGAGGATCCCACGGGGCAGCAGGGCACCTAGCAGTTAGGTTGTGCAATGCTGAGCTGATCTCCTATTTTTGGATCTAGCCCTCGCTGCCCTGCAGGGGCCGAGCATGCTCACTTCACAGCTCTCTCAGTCAGGGAAAATAAGAACTAAACTGATTCTCCCAAACGTTACTGCAGAACAAAATGGAGGAATATGCTGCTGAGGAACAATCCAATTGGTTTTTTGCCTGTAAATGTGAAATTATAGTAAATCAGCACTGTACCCAACTGTCTTGAACCAGTAGCAATAAAAAGTTGGCAAAGCTCTGGTTCTGTGTAGTTGCTCCCTAACTTTGCAGTATCTATTGCTAAATGAAATTTGCGCCCAAAGTTTGTTGTTACAAGGAAACAGAAATCATTTAATTCCCTATGAAAGAGAAACTAAATACAGTAATTAATTAGATTGACCAAGTATTAAAACCAGTTCGCTGGTGAGATCCAGTGCACATAACTCTGGCATTTCGTTTTCATAGACACTGGGCCAGCCAGGGTTAAACAACCAGCAGGCTAAGTGACCCAAGATCAACCTTTGAAAACATATTAGAGAAGTACTGAAATGGCCTACAGGAACATTTCTTGTCGATAGTTATCAAAGCCATGTAAGTGGACTAAATCCTTTGAAATGCAAACCTATATTGTCAGAGAATTAGAAGTTAATACTAATTGTATTTGTCTATGTTTCTCTATATCTGTTGGGAGTTTAACAAAGTTATCTAATTAGCATGTAGATGCTAAGCTTCGGTTCCCGTCTATAATATTTCATTACTATATTCTATTGATGCACAGATCAAAAGGCAATATTAGCAATTAGGTGAAACTTGGGTGCAATAATATCATTGCCTTTATTGCTCTTTGAAGTTTATAGTAAACTACCTGTGAATATTTGACTGGTAAATTGCCTTACGCTAATAGATGCAACTAATGACCTGTGTATACATAAGAAATAGGAATATTGCTTCAAAAGCCACAATTTGTATTACCTATTTTTCCTCCAAGGGATACCCACTGTTACCTGCTGTCAAGAAACTATCCTAACCTGTGAGAGAGAGAAAAAAGAACTTTGGGACCTGATCCTTTTTTCATCTCAGATCTGCTTAAGCTTCGTCAGCAGAAAGTTAAGTCACAAGACTGAGGTCTCCAGGTACCCTGGACTGTCCCTGCAAATTCTTATGGAAGGATTTGAACAAACGCTGCATGTGGATGGCCTATTGGACTATAACCTATGGAATTGATTCTGTTAATACTTTCTAGAAATTAGCAAGCTCACCATCTCTGTTATGAAACAGACCTAAGAACTTTCTCCATATCTGTATGTATAAGAATTTTTTAACCACAATACTGTCTCTTCTCTTTTTAGGTAAATCTTAGTTTAGTTTATAAGAATTGGCTGTAAGCGTGTATTTGGGTAAGATCGGAAATACTTATGGATCTGGTGGGAGATGTGGGACTGGCAGAACTTTATATATAGTGAACAAGATTTAAAATAATTCTCATCATATTTGACTTGTCAGTCTGGGAGGAAGGCCAGGAGATCTATGCTTTAGTTTCTTGATAACCAGTAAGGTGTTGTAGTAGCTGTTTTGTTGCTGGCTTGGTGAATCTAATTATTAGAATAAACCACCAGTTTTGGGAATCGTCTACCCCATAATTTGCAGTTTGCCCTGATTGAGCATGGCCCCTCCAGGCACCACGGTCACATAGACCAGAAGAGACCATCATAATGACCTAGTCTGACATCCTCCACGTTGCAAGCCACAGAACCTCATCCAGCGACTCCTGAAATATACCCCTAATCTCTGGCTGAGTTACTGAACTCCTCAGATCATGGTTTAAAGACTTCAAGTTACAGAGAAGGCACCCTTTACACTAGTTTAAACCTGCAAGTGACCCATGCCCCAGGCTGCAAAGGAAGGTGAAAACTGCCCTAGGGTCTCTGGCAATCTGACCCGGAGAAAAATTCCTTCCCAACCCCAAATATGGTGATCAGTTGGACCCTGAACATGTGGGCAAGACCCACCAGGCAGATACCTGGGAAAAAATTCTCTGCAGTAACTCAGAGCCCTCCCTATCTAGTCTTCCATCACCTGCCGTTGGAGATCTTTGCTGCTAGCAGTCACAGATTGGCTACATACAATTGTAGGCAGTCTCATTATACCATCCCCTCCATAAACTTATCAAGCTCAGTCTTTCAGATATAGTTGTGGACACACGTGTTAATAATTACAGCAATTCTAATAATGTGTTGTAAGATAATTTGTATGTTAAAGGACTGGCAAAGGAAACTAGTATTGGAAAATGCCACCTTATTCTATCAAGAAAAATAAGCAACACCCTCAGAAATATTATATTTCTGAATGTTTTGAAGGGAACAATTCAATACCAATAACCTAAATTAAAAAGAGCACCTAAAAAAGCACATGCAAAGATACTAACAGGACAAAGGTTATTTTAATGGATTGTATTGTGTTGAAGGACATAGATAAGAGGATGTTAATGAGTACAAAAAATACACAAAACATTATGGTATATGTACCTATGTTGGGAAAAACAGAAAGAAGGTGACATGAAGACATGAAATGAAAATAGTGTAGATAGCAAAAAATATGTACATAGAAGCTTGGGAATGTGTATTGTACGGGTTACGGTGATCGGAGGGAAGCTAATGAAAATGTAATGTGGAAAGTTATAAGAAACCAAATTAACAATGGCTGAAGTCCGAGAAATACCAGGTGGGAAACTGAAGGAACCAGGCCTGAGACTGAGAAGACCATTATGAAGTGCAGGCAAGTTTCCCAGTACCACAGACCTTGGTGATTTGGGCCCCTACCACTTGTCTGTT
Organism: Malaclemys terrapin pileata; assembly: GCF_027887155.1. Classification (NCBI taxonomy): domain Eukaryota; kingdom Metazoa; phylum Chordata; order Testudines; family Emydidae; genus Malaclemys; species Malaclemys terrapin. The sequence goes on from NC_071524.1 coordinate 5,009,030, forward strand.
TATTGTCTGGCATAAATATATCTTCAGCAACTACAAGTGACAATAATTCTGTCTGAAAATGTATAAATATAGGCAAAAATGTATTAAGCCTAAATTGGGTACCTTTTAAATCAGTTTCAACACCAACCCCTGATGCTATTGATTCCCACACACTTTATGCTAATCGGAGCAATAAAATTACACCAAAAGGTTGCTTCTGTTCAGAGTCTGATTCAAGCAAAAATGTTTTCAAGTTTTACTTATTTGCATAATTAAGGAACATAGTTCTTCTTCCCTTCCTGCTCTCCAACATCAATTCCACATTTCTAAAAAGAAAAAGCATTATTTATGAGGCTTGATTCTCCCTTCACTGACACCATGTAAATCAGGCTTAACTCTGCTGAAGTCAGTATGGTAATACCGGTATAAAATAAACTAAAGCAGGAGACAACTCAGACTGATCTTTCTCTCTGGTTTCCATTTGTACTTTTCACAACCAGGAGAGAGGATTCATTTTCCACATTTGTTGAAAGATTCCCCAGAGTTGAAGAGCTCTGTGTAAGCTCAAAAGCTCGTCTCTCTCACCAACAGAACTTGGTCCAGTAAAAGATATTACCTCACCCACCTTGTCTATCTAATATCCAGCAACCTACATGGCTACAATTCCATTGCATACAACAATTAAACAATACTCAATGAATTTGTCTTAAAAATACAGGACAGATTCTGGACACATTTATTGTGCCAACTTCCAAGCATGGAATGCTTGCACGATTTAGTATATGGTTTACGTATAAAAATCCCAGATGGGTGAATAAAGCCATTCAATTATCAGTATTAAGCTCTTTCAAAACACTCCTTTGATTAGAAACAACCACCCTACGTTACAATGCTTAATCTCTCCAGTTGAGAGAAAAGTCTTAAATTCTGTGGAAACGAAACACAGCACACTTGAAAGCAAAAATCGCTATTACCTACCAATGGCAGTAATTCTCCATAATGCAGATTTAAACCAGGAAAGATCCGTTTTTCATTTCCAAATTAAGACAGACAGATTGGATCATTGCTGCAAATAGGATGAATTTATTTTCTTACCTAGACAACAGGTTCCAGTGATACACCCATCACACCCTCTGTACGGCATGTGGCTCTGGGGAACCTTTGAGCCTTTTGGGATATCAGTTATAGCAGGCTGGAGAATTTACTATCATATTCTCATATGCATATAGCTATCTATTAACCAGACATCGGCACATTTGAAAACATTTTTTTCTGAAGGAGATCCGCGTAGACTTGATGTCATCTGAATCAGTGACATGCTAGGGTGTGTTAAAATTGGGATCTGCTTCTACACACAAACATAAATCCAAATGTTAAGTATAGATTCTAGTGGTAATAACAACAGTATAACGTAGGCATCTTAACTGTTCTTTATTTAAGAATCTTATAATGGTTCTTTATTTAATCCCTTGTTTATTGGTTGGGTTGAGGTTCTTACCCACGAAAGCTTATGCTCCCAATACTTCTGTTAGTCTTAAAGGTGCCACAGGACCCTCTGTTGCTTTTTACAGATTCAGACTAACACGGCTACCCCTCTGATACTTGACAAACTGTAAAATGTTGGCTAGGCTTCAGTTGAAGAAACTAGTTTTTAATGAAGTTACTAATGATTGCTATGCCTCAATAATATGATTATACCCAGCTAGATCAATAGCATGTCATATGTCATTGTTATGTCAGAAGGAACTCAACCAGTCATCATTGTTCTTCTCAAGTTAATATATATGCTGCAATTCTGTTGGTTGCATACTTGCAGCCAGAGAAGAGTGACTGTGCTCAAGAGAATGCAGGAAAGAAAACTACATTCCTCATTGTGAAAAAAAACTTTTGAATTTTTTGGTTGCAAATCAAAATGAGATATTCATCAGAGCAGGGGATTGAACAGAAGTATGTAGCAGGCCGCAGAGGCCTCTGTGTGACTTTCTCAGATTCTCCTGTTGGAGCTGTTCCACTGTGTATAAATAATTAATTATTGAGCAGGCCAGAAAGAAGGTGACTGTATTGCCTAGTGGTTAGGGCACTCACCTGGAAGGTGGGAGATCTGGGTTCAAATCCCTGCTCCGATGAATGCTTAATAATTTATACAAAGTGGAAGAGCTCCTGTGGGAGAGACTGAGAAAAAAGCACCTCAGAATACTCAATAGCCTGGTAGTTAGGACACTCACATATGATGTGGAAAAATCGATCCACGCATTGTGTTTGGATCAGAACAAGCCTGAGGCACCTTTACTGATTACAAGCATGCAGGGGCTGACAGCTAGCAGAACTGACCTCCCCCCGCCCCAAGTCCAGCAACACACAAGCTTTTTAAAGCTTAAAACCACAGACAAATTACACATACTTCTGTATTAATTACCTTATTTGGAATACACTGCAAAATTAATATAGGTCAAAAGCAAAAATGATCATCTCTCCTTTATTTTGATTTTCCTGTTATTCTTATTCACTTGTCTCTTCTTTTGCGGTTTGACTTTTCTAACACTAGCTGTTTGCAGTCACATTTCGCAAGATTAGCTATGACAAATTGTTCTATTTAGGGACGTTCCACTGCTGCCTCCCTCTGCCCCTTGTACACAGAAACAAGCAGGATCTTAGTTTAAGGCCTGTAAGCAAGCTTGACCAAACTCAGGGCCTTGACTAAAGTTTAAGGCCTGCTAAATTTTCCCTCACACATAGGAGAGCTGAGTTCAAGTCTTAGGTAGAGCAAGGACTTGAACCTGGTTCTTCCATATCAGGTGAATCTGGGCCATTTGCTACCATGGGATTGGTCTCTCTCTGGTTCTGAGCAGAAACTCCACAGTGAACTGTCAAAACTGCCACTCACATGGCAGTGGTGCTACCACTGCTGGAATGCTGTGCTCAGTTCTGGTGCCTCCAATTCAAGAAGGATGTTGATACATTGGAGAGGGTTCAGAGAAGATCCACAAAAATGATGAAAGAAATAGAAAGCCTGCCTTATTGTGATAAACTCAAGCTGCTCAATCTATTTAGTTTACCAAAGAGAAGGTTAAGGGGTGACTTGAGTTATAATCTGTAATTACCTACACAAGGAACAATTTTTTAATAATGGGCTCTTCAGTCTAGCTGAGGAAGGCATAACATGATTCAGTAGCTGGAAGTTGAAGCTATACAAATTCAGACTGGAGAGAAAGACTAAATTTTTTACAGTGAAGATAATTGTCCATTGGAACAATTTACCAAGGGTCATGGTGGATCCTCCATCATGGACCATTTTTAAATCAAGATGGACTGTTTCTCTAAGAGATCTGCTTTAGGAATTATTTTGGGGAAGTTCTATGGCCTGCACTATACCAGAGGTTAGATTAGAGAATCCAAAGATCCCCTTAGATTCTATGAATCTATGAAAGTTTGGGGTTTCCCAAATCAGCAATTTCCAATGAAACACTCTTTATGAAAAAATTCCCAACCAGTTGTGTAGCAATGGACACACCATTTTCAGTAAGGGGCAGATGACAGAATTATCATTGCGGGGAGGGGGGTGCATATAGTGGCATCTCCCAAGAGGATAACAGAACAACTTTAGTCAAATTGGGAGGGGTAATGATGGGGCTAAAAATAAACATGCACAATCATAAAATACTTTCTTCTTCTTCAGAGGGATATTACACCTCCAGCTATAGTGTACGTGCCCTGAGACCATGCCCTGCCCACCAGAGCTGTGTCCTGATCTTCTATCAGAGATCCAAACTTTAGAGAGAAAGGGACTGGAAAATAGACCCCTGGAAATGCATCTAATTCCAGGGAAAACAGACACTTTACATGCAAAAAAAAAAAAAAAGGGGGGGGGTTAATTTAGCATACACATTAGTGTTACATTATCACCTTGTCAGAAGGACAGGACACATTTTGAACCCTATTGTGTTGACATTGAAGTTAACTCCCACTTTCTCAATATCTTTAGACACACACGAAGAGCACTGATAGTTTTCATATCTCTCCAGAAGTGTTCTACCAAATGTTGCTTTTATATGATTTTGTAACTTTAGCTCTATTCCTGTTTAAGCTGATCTAAAATGCTTTTCCAAGACAAGTGACACTGTGTGTCCTGTTTCAGTGGGTAGGGGAAATAGAGCCCTACAAGTGTCGTGGTATCTACTTAGAAGGCAGATATAACTCACCAATCTCCCTGGAGAACAGGATCTCAGATTTGGTCTGGTTGATGGCAGCACTCTCCTTTGGGTACCCGTAGGTGCAAATTAGTTTGTCTGAACCTTCTATCCCCATAAAGGATAAAAAAAGTTTCAATGTTTTTCCTTATCTGCTCTTTTTCTTCCTTGGAAAGCATGCCAAACTTGATAGGGATCCCTAGACTATATTTAGGAAACAAAACCAGAGTCCCAGCCTGCCAAGAAGCTTAGGGTTACTGCAAATAGGCAGAGAGTCAATGCATGATCGTTCATGGAGAAGGGCAAAGGCAGAGAATGGATGGCCCATGTGTAGCTTCCTCGCTGGGAATTGACATAGCTGCCAAGTTCTGTGCAGCTCCATTGTATGCAAACTAGTTAATTAGCTTATTTGTAAGTAATCTGGGGATGGGGCAAAGCTGCAGAATGGATGTTTCATCCTGGCTGAAAAGTGAGTGTCACTGGAGACTGAATTATAAAGGGTGACAGGGGAAATTAAAACAGGATAGGGCTGTGCTTGGATGCACCCATAGTCCATTGTAATAAACCAACTTTGGGCAACACAACTTCTTCCAGAATAAGGGGGCAGCATGTGTGATTGTGATGGGTGGTGGTCATATTCCCAGAAGAAACATTCCTTCTAAATTGGAGAAAATAACTTGAAAACTTAAACTCCCGTTTCAGTCAGCCCCTCCTGAGTCTGAGCTACTGAGTAAATCTCTGGAATTATAATCTCCCATACCCCATAGCCATTACTCCTAGAGGATTTCCATTACTTCTAATGGTGGAGATACATAACAACAAGGAAATGGAAAATCCCTTTGGAATTTTCAGGTCATAGATAACTATTCCCTTGAGCACTTGGCCACTATTAACTGCCCTTTCCCCACCCTTTGTCTGTTGATCTTTTAGTCTGTAAATGGTTTAGGACAGAGACTGGGTCTTTCTAAAAGCAGAGTGTCTTTTATGTGACACTGATTAATTCAAATAATTATAATAAAAGAGAGGCCTCCTGATTTGATCAACTGTGTTTGGTGTTCAGTTCATTCTGCCCATCATTAGAGGATGCAGCATTTGATCTTGAACACTGGCCAATATATTCTGACCTCTCCCTGATACACAGAAACACTTAATTTATACAATTCCCTTCTATTGTTCCCCTTGGGCAAACATTTCCCCTTAACCTGTTGCAATAATGTCTCCAGTGGAATGTCCCATACAAGCAAAAAAGAAACACCTTGTTTCGAAGCCACACACCAAGGGTCAGACTCTACTGCCATAGATGGAGAAGGAAGTTTTGCCATCTGCCTCACTGAGAGAGCAGAGTAAACACCTAAGATAACACACTTGGCTTTTCCTTGTGCAATATCTGTGCAATTTAGATAAGACACTTGTTTCCGAGTCATTCTGCTTTACAATGTTTTAGATAAGGCACCTAAAATTATACAGGCAGTGGCACCTATTCCAACATCATTCAAGATATCAGAGCTTCTTACTGGAAGAGGGCGGGTGTGCAGTGCTATGTTAAAGCAAACTCTCACTCATTGATTTGCTGCCATATACCCTTGGCAGGGTCTTCCAAGGTGCTCACCTTTCTTTTTAAACACTCTGAATCTGTGCAAGTCCATCCTGGCCATCTTCATGGAGGTGCTCTCCAGCTTCTTCCTCATCTTGGGGAGAATCTCCTCCAGCTCCCACACGGTGATCTCCAGGTCCATCACCGGGCACATGAGTTGTTCCTGGGCATACTCAAAGAACGAGGAGTGGCTGCAGTTATCATGGTCATTCCTATCTACCTGGTTTCCAGACCTGAGTGACTCACCCGCTTGGGGAAGATAATGTGCAGAAATTTGCACCTTTGTGTGAGGTCTAGAGTGACTATCGCTCCATCTTCAGAAACACGCGATCACTTTTGGCATGTTCCCCTGTAACTCGAGGGTTAACACATGATGTGTCCTGCCAACTGCACAGACTAGAACCCTGTCAGGAGTCTGCAGTGGCAGCCGCAGTGATTTTCAGTCACAAGAGGAAATATTGTGCCCGTAGAAGGTTATGTCTGCACTTACGGCGGCATGTAGAGTACATACACTGCACACACACACACACACACACACACACACACACACCAGCATGGGTATACATAGCACTATTGATAGTGATGCACAGCTTAAGCAGTAAAAGACATGCCAGCAACTTAGGGTATATACCCTACATGGCTTTGTACACATCCAAGCAATGAATCTCACTCACATCTACACTGCTATGTTCAGAGTGCAGTGTCCTGCTGCCTTCCCATTGCCAGAGCCCTTCACTGCCACAGGGAAAGGCTGCGACTGTGGGAGGGAGGCAGCACCATAGACACCAACTTCCTATGAAATTAAATTAACGGGGCTTAGCACCTACCGGCAGCCAAGCTCCGTCCCCTCCCCCCAGCGCCTCTCACCTGCCGGTAGCCCCACTGATCAACTCCTCCCCCTCCCCCCCCAGTGCCTCCTGCCCACAGTGATCAGCTGTTCTGTGATGTGCAGGAGGTGCTGGGAGGGAGGGGAGGAGCGGGGATGGGGTGTGCTCGGGGAGGGGGTGGAAAGAGGTGGGGAAGAGGAGGGGCAGGGCGGAGTGGGGGCAAGAAGAGATGGGATGGGGGAGGAGTGGGGGCAGGAAGAGGCAGAGCAGGGGTGGGGCCTTGAGTGAAGGGGTGGAGAGGGGGCAGGGCCTGGGGTGGAGGGGCGGTTGAGCCCCTCCCAGGTAGAGAGAAAGTTGGCGCCTATGGGCATCAGGGAAAGCCTCTGGCAGTCCCCACTTCCAGAGCCTTTCCCCACTGCCGGAGGCTTTCACTGCCACATGTAGCTATACACCACAGTGTGGACGCAGCCTGGTTTTCACTGAGGTGTGCAGCTCAGCATATCCTACATGCTGCTGCCAGTGTAGACAAGGCCTGAGCGTATGTTTGTACAGCTCAGGCCCACTTAATGGCCAAAGGTTTTCCTACTGCTGGTCTCCAAGGAGCTTTTTACACAAGTACCTGACTGGGTGTTCACTCCCCAGTGTCTGTAACCGTCACACTGCCCCTTGGCACATGGCTGAGGCATTGTAGAAACCACAGTATTAGAGACAGTCTGCACGTTTCTAGACAAGAGGGTTCAGTAAAGACCACCATCTTCTCTCATTAAATTGTCAGTCTCTGGGGGCTACCTCACAGTATCACTTTGACTCTCTCTCATGGGTTCTTTAAGAGATCCATTGTACCTGAAATATCTGGGCAGCCATTTTAAGTATGGATGGATTTCCTTGATGTCTGCAACAGCATCTGCTTTCCCACACATGCCTTCCTCAGATCAACTCTCCATTGGAGACAAATGGGGCAGATGTCCAGCTGGTGTAAATCAGCCCATCACTATGGGACCTGAGCACCTTTAATGTCAAATCAGTTGTGGTAGTAGCATCCGTAGAGCCTATGGCTCCCTGCGATGGGGTGTTCACCCCACACTGGCCCAGAAAGGGTTAAAATGGCTTGCAAGGGGGCTAAGTAACCTGACAGGACACACCTGAGGGAGAGACTAGGCTTGATGGTGAACCCCTAACTGAGGATGGAGCCCAGCTGGACAGGACCAGGCGGGGCTGGTAGAGGGCTGGGATGTTAACAGTAGAAAGAGGCTGTAGGGTGGAGGTCTGCAGTCACCCTCTGGGCTTAGATAGGAAGAGGAGACCCTAGGGGTGAGGAGAAGGCCTGGGATCTGGGCCCTGAAGAAAAAGTTACACTGAAGGGCAGGGGAGTGGAAGCTTGAGAGAGGTGGAGAAGGAAACTTCTCAGGGAAACTGTGGCAAGGTTTGGGACTGCAGGGATTCTGAGCTGGAGCCTGAAGTAGTGGGTGGGCTTGGTTCCCCTACCAGCCACTGGGGAAGTGGCATTGCCTTAGATTGTAGGGTTCCTGGGAATGATACCCAGACAAGCAGTCCAGTGAGAATTTGATACCCTGGAAAGGGAAAGCTACAGTGACCTGGCAGGCGGGCCAAGCCAGGAAGAGGGAGCACTGCAAATCCTGGAGCATGAGAAGTGCCACAGAGCGGACAAGAGACAAAAGGGGCTATCAGACCAGATGGAGCTATTCCCCAGACAACCCACAAGGAGGTGCCACAGCAGTGAGAAGAGATCTCCGTGACATCCCCCTTTAGGGGCAGCTCATTGCAGTTTGCACCTGTTGGGAGTTATTCCCTGTCTTCCGCTGCCCCCAGGAGGATATGCAAAGACCATCAGTGATGGTTGGAATATTGTCATGTTTAAATCTCATTGGCTCAGGATCAGGGCCGGCTCCAGCTTTTTTGCAGCCCCAAGCAGTGAAGGAAAAAAAAAAAAAAAAAGCCGATCAGTGGCACTTTGGCAGCAGCTCAGTCGCGCCACTTCATTCTTCAGCAGCAATTCGGCGATGAGTCCTTCAATCCCTCTCTTCCTCTTTGGCGGCACTTTGGCGGCAACTCAAAGAGGAAAAGAGGGACTGAGGGACCCGCCGCTGAATTGCCGCCTAAGACCCGGACGTGCCACCCCTTTCTATTGGCCACCCCAAGCACCTGCTTCCTTTGCTGGTGCCTGGAGCCGGCCCTGCTCAGGATGGCTTCTGCCTGACCTCACTGACCCTGTGTCTCTGGTACTCAGCAGGACTGAGGTGAGGGTCAGCAAGGTCGACCTCCCCAGCCCATATTACCATTTAGGCTAAAGCTGCCAGTACTAGGGCTGGTTTGCTCCTGGGTCAGTGCAGCTAAGCATTTCTAATGGAAGCATGTATGGCTATAATCCATCCCAATGGAGCTATTCACAAAGGAAGGGCAAGGAAAGGGAGCAGAAAGGGCAAGGAAAGGGAGCAGATCCTGGCCTGCATTTTGTGCTGGCTGCAGAGTGGAGACCCTGGGTACAAATCTGTTTCCATTCTGCCAGCAGCGTTGGTGAGAACAGGGTGGCAGCCTGTGGTGAAAGACTGGTGTGACCCAAAGCCTCTTGATGTCAGCTGGCAGAGTGCATGCAGAGGTGCAGGGATCCCATGTGCTCACCAAATGGGGTCATGCAAAATCAGAGATGTGGGTACAGAAAATGTGTGAGGAGTTATGTATACATGGTGAAAATTTTGTTCTCTAGGCCTTGTAGTTACAGGCAGATCACTCAAAGGCAGCGTGTCTACAGACAAACTTCTCCAGAAGGTGGGTGAAGTAGATGGAGGTGGGCACCCAGGGTGTTTGTGGATAGATACATTGATCCTCAGGAGTGTGCATTGTCCTCGGCCTATGACAGGTACTGCAATCAGTCATCGAGCAACGCAGCATCTAAAAGATTGTGAGCTCTTTGGGCTAGGACTCTCTATTGGGAGACCGTATCAAAAGCTTTGCTGAAGTCAAGATATATCACATCCACCACTTTCCCCATATCCACAGAGCTAGTTATCTCATCATAGAAGGCAATCAGGTTAGTCAGGCATGATTTGACCTTGGTGAATCCAAGTTGACTGTTCCTAATCACCTTCCTCCCCTCCAAGTTCTTCAAAATGAATTCCCTTGAGGACTTGCTCCATGATTTTGCCAGAGACTGAGGTGAGTTCTGTAGTTCCCTGGGTTCTCTTTCTTCCCTTTTTTAAATATGGGCACTATATTTGCCTTTTTCCAATAGTCCGGGACTTCCCCCGATCACCACAAATTTTCAAAGATAATGGTCAATGGCTCTGCAATCACATCAGCAAACTCCCTCAGCACCCTTGTATGCATTAGATCTGGACCTATGGACTTGTGCATGTCCAACTTTTCTAAATAGTCCTTAACCTGTTCTTTCACCACTGAGGGCTGCTAACCTCCTCCCCATACTGTGTTGCCCAGTGCAGCAGTCTGGGAGCTGACCTTGTCTGTGCAGACCAAGGCAAAAAAAGCATTGAGTACTTTAGCTTTTTCCACATCATCTGTCTCTAGGTTGCCTCCCCCATTCAGTAAGGGGTCCAGACTTTCCCTGACCTTCTTCTTGTTGCTAACATACCTGTAGAAACCCTTCTTATTACCCTTCACATACCCTTCACATAGCTGCAACTCCAGTTGTGCCTTGACCTTCCTGATTACACCCCTGCTTGCTGTATCAATATTTTTATACTCCTCCCCAGTCATCTGTCCAAATTTCCACTTTTTGTAAGCTTTCTTTTTGAGTTTAAGTTCACCAAAGATTTCACTATTAAGCCAAGCTGGTCACCTGCCATATTTGCTATTCTTTCTGCACATCAGGATGGTTTGTTCCCGCACCCTCAATAAAGCTTCTTTAAAATACAGCCAGCTCTCCTGGACTCCTTTCCCCCTCATATTAGCTTCCCAGGGGATCCTGCCCATCAGTTCCCTAAGGGAGTCTAAGTCTGCTTTTCGGAAGTCCAGGGTCCGTATTTTGCTACTCTCCTTTCTTCCTTTTGTCAGGATCCTGAACTCAACCATCTCATGGTCATTGCTGCCTAGGTTGCCACCCACTTCTACTTCCCCTACCAATTCTTCCCTGGTTGAAAGGAGCAGGTCAAGAGAAGCCTGGCCCCTGGTAGGTTCCTCCAGCACTTGTACCAGGAATTTGTCCCCAACACTCTCCAAAAACAGACTGCTCCCTTGAGACAGACAAGCACAGTTCAACCCACCTTTCTCTGCACTGGCTATCTGCAGACTAACTTTGCTAGACCCAGATCACAGACTAATTACACGGCCCCCTAGCCTCCAGCACTTGTACCAGGAAGTTGTCCCCAACACTATCCAAAAACTTCCTGGATTATCTGTTCTTTGCTCTCCCAGCAGATGTCAGGGTGATTGAAGTCCCCCATTAGAACCAGGGCCTGTGATCTGGAAACTTCACTTAGTTGTCCAAAGAAAGCCTCATCTACCTCATCCTTCTGATCCAGTTGTCTGTAGCACACGCCCACCATGATATCACCCTTGTTGCTCTTGCCTCTAAACTTAACCCAAAGACTCTCAACAGGCTTTTCTCCAGTTTCAAACTGGAGCTCAGAGCAATCATACTGCTCTCTTACATACAGTGCAACTCCTTCATTTTTCCTCCCGTAACTGTCCTTCCTGCACCTAAGATAACTAGCAGATTGCCCTACTTTCTCAATATGAATCAGGAGGCTTCCCATCTTGTACCCTCCTTCTTGTGTTTCCACCCGGTATCCCACTCCCCCACTTACCTCTGGGTTTAGGTCACCATCCCCCAGCAAATCTAGTTTAAAGCCCTCCTCACTAGGTTAGCAAGTACTTTTATGTGTTAATTAAATTATACATAATACATTTTTCATTCTTAAAGAAGTAAATGAAGTTTAGTTTTATAAGCAAGTAACTATGGATATTTCAAGTTTTCCAAAAAAATCATTTTTTTCCCAAATAAAACATGTTTTTTTCCCCCCATGCCTTTAAAATTTCCAGAAATTTTACATCCATATCATCCACCAGTGTGAGGCTGAGGAGGCCAAGCCCATCTCTGGGATGACTCCACTGAAGCCAATGGAATTCAATTCAGTTCAGTTTGGAGCATGCTGGCTGGGTGCTGGAGGTAGCAGGTTTCTTTACTGAGTCACGTTCCCATTCGAAATGTAGCCTCATATATCTAGGGCACAAAGACCCAAACATAACAAAATCCAAACCTCCAAAACAAAGAAACAACAACACCCCCAAACTCTGTGACAGAAATTCTTTCTGCTGAGGAATAAATCAGGCCATATCTGGCTATTGCTCACAGAGCCACGTGCATGGGCTTTTGTAGTTAAGATTCTCCTCAAAGAGAAGTTAGATAAAAGCAAAATATACTCTTGCTTTATTTCTTGGAATCTAGAACCGACATACAAGAACCTAAAACGGAGAGAGACAAAACAGGTTGTTCCCTTAAGGCAGATAGGCACAGTTCACCCCATCTTCCTCTACACTGGCTATCTGCAGACTAACTTCGGCTAGACCCAGATCACACGCTAATTACAGGGCCCCCTAGCCTGCAAGCAGGACCAAAACCCCCTCATATTTAAAGTGATAGCTTGTAATTTTAAGTTTTCAATATCCCCACACTTCTCATGCCCTTGCAGCCCCTGGCCTGATGCAGAAGGATCTCCCTCACTCATATCCCTGACCTCCGCTCCAAGAAGCCTTAAAGAGCTCCACAGTCCCAGTCCTCTTGCTCCATCTTGCCTCACAAACCCCTGTGAGCCTTGCAAGGGGTGAGTCACAGCCCCCGTTCCACCAGCTTTCAGAGGCTCAGCTGGTTGAGACGGCTCCTAAGGGCAGCAAGTGCAGTGTAGGTCCCATATGGAACGACACAGGGTCTCTACAGGGGGCTGTTCTGAACAGAGACCCTGTGTATCGATATCCCCACTACTGCTGGACACAAACCTGCTGGTGAATTGATTCTTTTGCCAAAAAACAAACAAACAAACAAACTTTTTCCAGAAACTATTCACTGACCCACATTCAGCAAATAGCTTTGTTTGGGAATTTTTCTTTTCAAGAGTATTGAAACATTTCATTCTGAACTTTGTGTTTTTAAACTCTTCTTTTCAAATTTTCGATTTGAAACTGCATTTCAATTTTAAATTTCTAAATCTCACCAGTGTTTTTGTCTGTGTGTGTGCGTGCATGCATGTGTGTGAAAACTGAAAATTGTGGGTGAAAATTGAAAAACTGCAACCAAAAAAAAAATGTTTTGGGTCGACTCACAACATTTAGGTAGATTCAAAACTACTTATTTTATTTTATTTTATTTTATTTTATTTTATTTTATTAGTTTTTCTCACTGACGAATAAAGTGGAAAAAAAAATGTTGAGTTTCAAATTAAAACATTTTCTGGGGTGGTTTTTCTCTTCAGCTCCGAGAACCAAAAATTCCTTTATTCGCACAGCTCTAATCTCCACACAGGCCGATTCAAAATCTTTCCCCCAAGTAACCCTGTTATCAGGGCAATTGGAGAGGACGTGGTCCTGCCCTGCCAGCTGTCAGCCACCATTATCCCTGCAAGTATCACTGTCCAATGGATCCTCATCCAGCCCTCTAGGAAACCAGTCAAAATCTTCAACAACGGAAGGTTCATTGAGGACCGGCAGGATGAGAGATCTTGGGGTGGTATGGAGCTCTTCAGCACTGAGTGGACGAAGGGGAACATGTCTCTAAAGCTGAACAATGTCCAGCTCCCAGACAGAGGGAAATATGTCTGCAGTGTGGCAGCTGGGGACTGGTACGACAAGGTGGCCATTGAGCTGGAGGTGACAGGTCAGTGCCTTCTTTTCGTTCAGTGCAGTAATGTCGAGTCTGTTACTGCCCTGCAATGTGAGGCTTGAGGAGAGAGAGAGAAAGGTGCCAGACCCACCCCTGGAGTACGCCACTGATTCTGATGGAATTATAATGAGGAGGGACTGGGAGCAGGGTGTCTAGGTCATACAAGTAGCAGGTCTGTCTATTCAGTCATGTAGTTATGTGAAATGCACCTAAAACACAGAGAAAAAATGTTACATCTTCATAGCTGGGTTGTTCAAGAACTCAATTCATCCATTGACCTGGCTACTGCCTCTCAGGGAGGTGGATTAGCTGTGCCTTTCATTGGCATAGATAGTATCTACACTGAAGCGATACAGCAGTTGTGCCACTGTAGCATTTCAAGTGTAGACAAGACCTTAGCTAGCTCTTCCTCCCTCTGGCCTCTTCTAGCCTCACTCCTTCACCAGCCCCTGGGATCCGTCTTTGAGATGTTGGATACTCACTCTCTGTCTAGGGTAGCTATCTGTGGAACAGGGCGGGAAACAGTTTTCCCCATCTCATTAAAAAAAATTGTTGTTATGAATCTGGATAACAGGCAAAACCTTGAAAAATTTTGTGAACTAAAAATTAAACAAAAACAAACAAACAAACAAACAAACAAACAACCTATCAATGAAAAGGGTTTTTGGTTTTTTTTTTTTTTTTGCCAATTTCAAAATATTTTGTTTCCATTTCAAAGATTGAAATTTCTATCTATCTATCTATCTATCTATCTATCTATCTATCTATCTATCTATCTAATTAGCTAAATTTCAGACTAAAAAGTGGACAGCAACACTGGAATTTTTCATTTAGAAAATGTCAAAATGAAACATTTTGACAATTTCAAAACTTTTTTTCTTCCCCAGAAAATTTGTCAAGACTTGACCCTTTAATGCAAAAAGTTTTAATTTTGATGAACTGGCATTTTCTGAGGGAAAAAAAAATGTTTTGTCAAACAATCTGGCCTCCATCACCATAGTATCTGAGCACCACCCACCCATTCTTGCTTTTATCCTCACCATCTTTTATGAGCCCAGAGCTATCACGGTAACCTCTGGACCATCTTTCTTCTCAGTGACATCCCTCCATGTGTCCCTTAACAGAGGCTAATTGAAGACCCCCAAGCAATTCCACCAACTGCCACCATGATCAATGAATGGAGCTGCCAAGTTTTGTGCAGCTCCATGTTTGGAACTTTATGCAAATTATTGAATGGAATAATCTTCTATTTGTGGATAATCTGCATATTTATATAACTTCTGCTTAAAAAAAGAGTTGTGACTTTCACTGGGAATCAGGCAGCAGTATTATCAGGGAAAGGCGTTGGTCTGTCTGAGCCTTATGGAGGAGGGCTTCCCCTCAGGGCAGGGGAGGAACCAAAGTGACACAGAGACCATCACAAAGGGACAAAGCAAGAGGGAACCAGAAGGGGTTAGAGGGAACCAGAAGGGAACAACAAGCAGAGAACCTTTGGCGGCACCCACTGCCCTGGGCAGCCGATGAGGGACACATTGGCATTGCTAACAGGAGCTATGGCTGGATGTGTGTGAGTGTTTAATGCTAGGAAACCTGACCCATGCTCCTGGACTGATGCACAGCCAGCAGGAGGCGCTTCATAGGGAAGTCTCTGGAGTTGGTGCAGCCCCAGATGGTATGCACAGCAATGGAAGTGGTGTGGAAAAGCACAGCCAAACTCCAAGTGCTGTAGCCTGGTGCACTGTAGAGAAATACATGCTGGAGTTTTCTTCTCATTGCAAGAGGAACACACACCAGAGGAGCTGGTGAACTATGCCAGCAGCACACAAACATTCAGAGCCCCCACCAGTTGATTTTTCTGGTAGACGGGCATCTTTCCCCACAAATCTTCATTCTCAGATAGCCGCAGGTACAGCTTTTCATACCTGACCATATGCTATTTTTTCCCTCCACTTGCTGCACATAGGATTTGAACCTAGTGCCTCCTAATGCACAGCACAGACTTGACCTGCTTGAGTTATGGGCAGTTGGGTATCAGACATCCAAGCTTTTAGTCCTGGGTCTAGGGGGACAGTGCTATTACGTGGCTAGAGCCAGCCCATCCAAACACATAACTTGCCATGTCCTTTCTGACAGGCCGTGTAGCATAGGGGTTGAGCCTTAGTTTTCCCTGGTTAAAGCCTGGGGTTCTGTCCCTATATCAGCCATACATGACTTTGTATAAATTACCTTACCTGTCTAATGAGCTAGAGTTTGCTGCCTCCACTGGGTTGGACCTTGGTTAATAACAAGGGTTATGAACTGTGCAGGTGCACTAGCAGTGGTTACTGCAAGAGCTCAGGCTAGAACTCATGGTGACATGCCTCACAGCTCCTTAAGCCATGGGCACTTTCTCAGGAAAAGGTCTCTCTGGTCAGCATGTGCTACATTGAGGTTAGGTATGTGAGATGGTAATTGACAAGTCTGAATTAAAGCCTGGGGAAGCTCCCTAGCTCAGGGAGTGGAGAGCGCTCTGATGTGCATCCACACAAATATTCCATACGGAGCTCTGTGAACAAAGGGTTATGTGTTTTTATGCAGCTAAAGTACCAAGCATTCGCCCTCCTTATCGTGTTACTGGAGCTGTCGGAGAAGACATTATCTTGGGCTGCATGCCACCAGGGTCCCCGCAAACGTCTCAGTCAAGTGGCTGCTCTTTAGAGCCTCAGAATTAATTCACATGAGCTCCTGTAACGGAAGCGTAGAAGCAGAGAGAACTGAACTGAGTAAGGGGGGCATATCTCTGAAGCTCAAGGACATCCAGTTCTCAGATGCAGGGATATAGTTCTGCTGCATGTCTGCCGATGGCTGGTATGAGGAGCTGGCCTTTGAACTGAAGGTGGCATGTCAGTAAAACACCGCCTTGTTTTATGCCAGGTGAACAAATAGACTCACCTGAATACAGATACAAGAAATAAAATACTGCAATATACTTCTTCTCTCTGACATTATATAGCCGCAACTCTAAAGGGTCAGACTTAAGGTCCTGTTATCTGGGCTTTGCGGCAATGGCTTATTTAAGACTTATTATCGTTGTTTATTATTAATACACTAAAATAGCACCTAGAGGCCTCAACTGAGATCAAGGCCATATTACTCTAAGTACTAACCCTTAAGTCTGACTGTCCAGAGTTTCTGTTAATTTTTAACTCTATTGTCCTGGAATGCTGATGCACATTTACAGCACTGTGACACACCCTGCAACCTTATCATCGCCTTCACAAAGTGTTCTGTGTGTAGATTTTTAATAGCTCCCTCTCCACCCTGCTACACAGGACCCCAGCTCTGCAAAAGAAGGAAGACCTGGTTCAGCAGAAGCTATGTGGATAACAGAGAGAGAATGGCACTTTCTTCTGCTGGCCATTAAAGGCTAGATCCACAAAGGGGACTTGGACTCAGCTTTGCAGAACCTACCTCCTAGGTGTCTTACCACTTAGCGGAATCCATGAGCCCAAGTTAGGCACCAGGCTGCTACGCAGGCAGGGGGAGAGTTAGGCGCCTAAGAATGGGATCCACAAAACTCAGCAGGTTCAGTGGGGAGCTGCCTAAGCTACTCAATGGGAGACACCAAGGAGAGGGGTTTGTTCTACCCATCAAAGGGAGTTGGTGCCTCAGCTGGGTCAGCAGAGGAAATAATTCCTCTCCTTCAACCTATGGGATGGCCGGTTCCAGGGCTCCCTCACTCTCTGCTGTTGAAGCTGTTCTACTGTGTATAAATAATTAAATAGCCATTGGACCATGCACTTGAATTCTGGGGGTCCCATATTGTGACTGAGTGTGCTAACCCATCACAACCATCTCTTCCTCTGCCTGTTTTTAGTTCAGGGCCTGATCCTGTAGGTGTGTTCTGGTGGGATAGGTGGGGGAAAACCAGATTTGAGGATCATGCTGGGACCTGGACATGAGTTAGGTGCTGGGCACCAGAGCTGAGATGGGTGTGCAAATGCTCACAACCAGAAATGTAGGCGCCTAGGATACTTCATCAGCAGACATGTAAATACCTGAGGAGAATTCCGTCACCTACAGGGTTAGGCAGTGGCTCAGTGGGGGTTTTGAGGCTCTAGATTTTGGAGTCAGGAGCCTAAAGTGCCAGTAAAGCCCCTAAATCGCTGTGTTGATCTAGCGCTGAGACTTTCTGTAAGCACAGTCCCCACCTATCTGCCTGTGGAAGGGAAACCTGATGCTGCTGCCCTCCTAGGAACCAAGAATGCATGTCAAACTCACAGGATGAGAGACTCTATCCTAGGAAGCAATAACTCAGATAAAGATTTGGGGGTCGTGGGGGATAATCCACTAAACATGAGCTCCTAGTTGTACTCTGTGACCAAAAGGCCTAATGTGGTCCTGGAATGGATAAACAGGTGAATCTGGAGTATTATAAATGGGGTCAGCATAGATCAGTGGTTCTCAACCTTACCAGACTACTGTACCCCTTCCAGGAATCTGATTTGTCTTGCGTACTCCAAATTTCACCTCACTTAAAAGCTACTTGCTTACAAAATCAGACATAAAAATACAAGTGTCACAGCACACTATTGCTGAAACGTTGCCTACTTTCTCATTTTTGCCATATAATTATAAAATAAATTGATTGGAAAATAAATATTGTACTTACATTTCAGTGTGACGCTTGAGCCTGTATTTCACTTGTGAGCCTTGCCTGATGCCTGAACCCCAGCCAATGGGGCTGAAATATGTAACTTAGCTTTGTGGGACCTGGGCAATTGCCCTGCTTGCCACCCCCTAATGCTAGTCCTGCGCTTGCGATCCCCCTAAACCCATCCCAAGACCCCCCCGGGGGTTGCAACCTCCAGGTTGAGAAACACTAATTTGGATGAGATGAGTACCCTCTGGAAGGCCTATGCATAATCCAAGGGTACGTGTACCCCTGGGTGAGAACCACTGGAATCAATGATCAAATGATCCCTTCTGGCCTTGGAATCTATACATCTATGATCCAGGCAAAGGGAGTACCATGCTTGTGTTCTCAGCAGAGCCCAGAAGTTGAGTAGAAGCATGGTTCCCTGCCTGTCAACTTCATAATAGCAAAAGGACTGGGAATGACATTTTGGAATCAGCAAGGGATGGATGACCTGTGCCTTGCAGGTCAGCAGAACTTGGGGAAAGGATCCCATTTAAAGATGCGCTTGTTCTCCATATTCACCCTAATGCAGGGAACCAGCTCAAGAACTATTCACCATGTAACTCCCACTTAGCCTTCAAAACAGGGCTTACTTGGTGCCTAGTAGAGTTACATTAAATATTAAATAAAAATACATTAAATAACATTATTTTTTGTGAAAGTGGCAAAATGTTTTGTTTCCACTTTTCAATTCAAAATTGTGTTTGGATTTTAAATTTGGCTATTTTAAACCAACAAACATACACACACACACAAAGGATACATGACACCTAAAATACCCGAATTAGAGCAAAAATTCAGAAAATAATTCATTTTGAATCAACAAACAGTTCCGTTAATTTGAAATGAATTGTTTTCAAGTTCTTCAATTCACTGCACAATTTAGAAAAATCTGTTCAGGGAGCTGAACAGAAAAATCCCCCCTCCCCCCCCCCCCCCAAAAAAAAATCTGGTTCATTTCAGACCGAAATATGACTTTTTCCCAAATTATCCATTTTGGGTGTTTTTCACCCATTTTTTATGTCACCCTGAATCACCCTAAATGTAGGCCTGTGTCAAAAGATGCACTATTATCATCAGCTAGTGAAGGTGCCCAAGGCTGGGCTGGGACTGATTCATGTTAATTGTGGGCAACAAATGAATTGTTTCCTTTAATTTGTTGTCATATGCGGTGTGATGTCATGGTGGACAAAGGGAGCTCCATGCTGGAGTATCAGCCATAAGTGACAGTGCCACCCAGAGGATTCAGGGGACCTGGGGCAAAGCAATTTCAGGGGCCCCTTTCATAAAAAAAGTTGCAATACTATAGAATACTATATTCTCATGGGGGCCCCTGCGGGGCCCGGGGCCTGGGGCAAATTGCCCCACTTGCCCCCCCCCTGGGTGGCCGTGATAAGTGAGTAGCTCAGTGAAGAACTCTACTTATTTCTCTCCCAAACATCTCTTGCTCAGGCCCTAATTTTTTTTGCCATGTCCAGGATAAGCTCCTAATTAGAACTGGGTGATGAGCGAAGTAACATTCTCAGACTCTACTATGGGCCCAGATCACTTTCTCTCTCACACCTGTCATTGCTACACCCCTCACAGCAACAGGAAACAGACAGAGGAGAGGAGAATTCAGAAGAGGTGGCCAAGGTCACAGGAAAGCCCCCGCTAAGAGAACAAAGAAGAGTAAAATGAAGGAGAGGAAAGAATAACAGAGGAGCAGAATGGCCAGAAACTTCTGGGGGATATTGACACTAAGGGGGACAATGACACTGTGTAACGAATGTCACATTGCTCGTAGTTTTGTTAGATACCGATCCAATAATGCAATAAACGGAGGCCGCACCACCTCAAAAGGCTCAGGATTCTGTTATGATTATTATCGCTAAAGCTGGTAAGGAAACTATTTTCCCACCCCCATGAAAATGTCTGAAATTTCAAAAAGGCTCTGACTGCCAGATGCTGGGACTGGACGACTCGGGATGGATCACTAGATATTTGCCCTGTTCTGTTCATTCCCTCTGGGGCACGTGGCACTGGCCACAGCTGGAAGACAGGCTACTGGGCTAGATGGACCATGGGTCTGACCCAGCATGGCCATTATAGTGTTCATATGTTCTTAGCTCCAGAAACTGGACAAAATTCAAAAATCCCAGAAATGCTAGTGAACCCCCCCAAAATTGGTGTGGGTCAATAAACATGTTTCATTCTGATATTTTCAAAATGTTTTGTTTTGAGTCTGACCATTGAAAATATTTTATTTTATTTTATTGGTATAATTAGTTTCCATTTGGAAATGTGAAGTCATTTCACAGTGGAAAAGTGGAATTTGTCAATTCAAAAATGTCAAAACAAAAAGTTGTGACAATTTCAAAACTTTTATTTCTAATATTCACATGCCCTGAAACCTCCCTACCATGCCAGGGCTATATGTGCCCCCGATTCTCCCCTCCCCCCATGACTAGGAATCTATGTGCCGCCATTCCTCCCTCCCCCTCAAAGGGCTCTGTGTGCTCCAACAGGAGAGCTTAAGCGAGTCACAGCCCAACATAGCAAATGGCCCAGTGGTCAGGGCACTCACCTGGGGTATGAGAAGTCAGTTCGGGTCCCTGCTCCACATCAGGCAGAGCAGGGGTACGAATCTTGGCCTTCCATGTCCCAGCTGAGTCCCATAAGCCACTAGGCTATTTGCTAGTGGTTACACAGGCTCCCCAAGCAGGTAATTCCCACGGTAAATAATCAGTCATTTGGGCACTGAACAGGCACAAAGAACCCCACACTTCTGATGCTGAATAGGTTGAAGTGTGAGGTTAAAGGGACCCTGGAGGAAAGGAACTGGTTCTAAACCCCAAATCACTATTCAGAATAAAACATGTCTGAACCAAAGAGGCTACTATTTAGGAGTGTGGAGAGAGGCTATCTTGCAGTATTCACACGGCACCGGCACTTTGTCTGATGGGTCTGTGGATAAATTATCAATATTAATTAAATGTTATCTGTCATTTTTCCTTCAATCATCAACTTCATCACTCTTGAATGTCTGTTATTAGGAGGCCTGTCCAGGCAATAACTCACTGCCAGGCAGGGGCTACAAAACCAGTTCCGAGTTAAAGGAGCCACTGCATTTTAGCTTCAATATATCAGGGTCCAGCTGCAGTCACTTTGGTTATTTATACTTTCGTAACTCCTGGAAGCTATAACCAAATGGGGCCCTGTTATGCTGGGCACTGCACAAGGACACAGAGCTTAGGCCCAGAACCTCCAAGGTATTAATTTCAGTGGGAGTTAGGCACCTGAATGCCTTTGAGGATCTGGGCTTTAGTGTCTAGAGATACATGACAGACATAGAGGGGGAGGGAAGATAAGGGCACAGCAAAGAAAAGTGACTTGCCCAGGAATAGGATTCTGGCCTTCCAAGGCCCAGCTCAGAGCCTTACCCACAACACCGCACTGCTTCTTTAAAACAGCTTTCCACAGCTCAGTTGCAGACCTCTGTCTAAATGTCAGTTGTGACGCTTCCTAGGGATATGAGGCACCTGGCTGCCACCTTCCCTCAGCATGAAGGAGTCTTGTCTGTATCCACTGTGGGTCAGCTCCCTGATTCCTCCAGCCTCTGGGAACTCAATCACGGCCTTCCAGGCCTCCACAGGCCTCACTATCTCTGTACAGGTTAGCGATAGGCTCACGCCAACCCCCGAGTCCTCAGAGTATCCTTCTCGAGTGTCCAGCCTCTGTTCCATTGGACACACACAGATCCTCTCCTCCCAAAGGAGCAGCACACACCAGCTTACAAGATTCAACTCAGGATCACCACTCTGCTTAACACACAGCACTGAGATATACAGCGAGTGAGAACAAGAATAAATCTATCATCAAAGAATAGAGATTGAAATGATTGTAAGTAAGAATATTGGAAACAAATAGTTACATATAAAACAAAAATCATAACCCACTTTCTAAAGCCTAAACTTAACTCACAGGACGTTCCCCTATGTCCTACAGGATAGCTGACCCCAAGTCCTTTCCCAACATTTTTAACCATAATGGCCAAGATTCCCCTTTCATAAAATCAAGCCCACTGGTAGTTTGTCCTCACAGACTGAAGGATGCCAGGTTATCTGTCTGCACAACCAGATATCAGAACAGACTTTTGATCTTAGAATCATAGAATCATAGAATATCAGGGTTGGAAGGGATCTCAGGAGGTCATCTAGTCCAACCCCCTGCTCAAAGCAGGACCAATTGCCAACTAAATCATCCCAGCCAGGGCTTTGTCAAGCCTGACCTTAAAAACCTCTAAGGAAAGAGATTCCACCACCTCCCTAGGTAACCCATTCCAGTGCTTCACCAGCCTCCTAGTGAAAAAACTTTTTCCTAATATCCAACCTAAACCTCCCCTGCTGCAACTTGAGACCATTACTCCTTGTTCTGTCATCAGGTACCACTGAGAACAGTCTAGATCCATCCTCTTTGGAACCCCCTTTCAGGTAGTTGAAAGCAGCTATCAAATTCCCCCCTCATTCTTCTCTTCTGCAGACTAAACAATCCCAGTTCCCTCAGCCTCTCCTCATAAGTCATGTGCTCCAGCCCCCTAATCAGTTTTGTTGCCCTCTGCTGGACTCTTTCCAATTTTTCCACATCCTTCTTGTAGTGCCCAAACCTGGACACATTGGCCTCACCAATGTCAAATAGAGGGGAATGATCACATCCCTCGATCTGCTGGCAATGCCCCTACTTATACTGCCCAAAATGCTGTTAGCCTTCTTGGCAACAAGGGCACACTGTTGACTCATATCCAGCTTCTCATCCACTGTAACCCCTAGGTCCTTTTCTGCAGAACTGCTGCCTAGCCACTCAGTCCCTAGTCTGTAACAGTGAATGGGATTCTTCCGTCCTAAGTGCAGGACCCTGCACTTGTCCTTGTTGAACCTCATCAGGTTTCTTTTGGCCCAATCCAATCTTCACCTGAAAACAGGGACTTCCCTCCCCTGCTGTTTACCTCTTCCTCTAAATTTCCTTCTGAAGTCAAGAAAAACTCTTCATTACAATTTTCTCCAATGTGCTAATTGATTTGTATTGTATGACATACAATACACAGTGCTCTACCAGGGAGTTATGTGTCTTCCACCCCCTGTCTGGAGAAGTTTGCTCTTGAGTGACCTGCCTGTAACTACAAGGCCTAGAGAACATAATTTTCACCATATATACATAACTCCTCACACATTTTCCGTACCTGCATCTTGCAATGATTTTGCATCACCCCTTTTAGTGAACACATGGGATCCCTCCACCTCTGCGTACCCCTATGTCCTCTGCCAGCTGGCATCAAGAAGCCTTGGGTCACACCAGCCTTCTCTGCAGAGGCCACAACCCTTCTCTCACCAACACCAATGGCAGAATGGGAATAGATTTGTACCCAGGGTCTCCACTCTGCAGCCAGCATAAAATGCAGGCCAGGTTCTGCTCCCTTTCCTTGCCCTGAGCAGTCCTTCCTTTGTGAATAGCTCCATTGGGATGGATTGTAGCTGTACATGCTCCCCTGAGAAAGGGCTGGTGTTTAGCTGCACTGACCCAGGAGCAAACCA
This sequence comes from Malaclemys terrapin pileata, assembly GCF_027887155.1. Classification (NCBI taxonomy): domain Eukaryota; kingdom Metazoa; phylum Chordata; order Testudines; family Emydidae; genus Malaclemys; species Malaclemys terrapin. Next base: position 5,032,715 of record NC_071524.1, read on the forward strand.
GCCCTAGTACTGGCAGCATTAGCTTGGATATATGGGCTGGGGGTTGACCCTGCTGACCCTCATCTCAGTCCTACTGAATGCCAGGGACACAGGGTCAGTGAGGTCAGGCAAAAGCCACCATGGGGCCAATGAGATTTAAACATGACAATATTCCAGCCATCGCTGACGGTCTCTGTGTCTCCTCCCAGGGGCAGTGACAAACAGGAAATAACCCCAAGCAGGTTGAAAGTGTTAGGAGTTATGCATGGGGTTCTCTACTCACTGCTGGGGCGCCTTCTTGTGGCTTGTATGGGGCATAACTCCACCCGGTCTAAGGCCCCCTTCCATCTCTTGTCCATTCTGTGGCCCCTCTCATGCTCCAGGACTTGTAGTGCTCCCTCTTCCTGGTGTGACCCTCCGGCCAGGTCACTGTAGCTTTCCCTTTCCAGGGTATCAAGTTCTCACTGGACTGGCTGTCTGGGTATCATTCTCGGCAGCCCTCCAATCTATGGCAATACCACTTCCCCTGTGGCTGGTAGGGGAATCCGGGCCCCAGCTCAAGGACCCTACAGTCCCAAACCTTGCCACCATTTCCCTGAGTCGTTTCTTAGTCCACATCACTCAGGCTTCCGCTCCAGCACCCTATGAGGTTATCCTTACTTCAGGGCCCAGATCCCGGGCTTCTCCTCTCCCCTGGGGTCTCTTCCTTTACCTCTCTAAGCCCAGGGAGTAACTGCAGACCTCCACCCTGTAACTGCTTTCTACTGCTAATTTCCCAGCCCTATACCAGCCCTGCCTGCTCCTGTCCAGCTGGGCTCTGTCCTCAGTCATGGGTTGCCCATCAAGCCTAATCAGTCCCTCAGGTGTGATCTGATTTACACTAGATGGGGAGCTGGCCCATTTGTGTCCAATGGGGAGTTGATATGAGAGAGGGATGTGTGAGAAAGCAGATGCTGTTTCAGACATTGAGTCCTGCCAACTGCACAGACTATAACCCTATCAGGGGTTTGCAGTGGCAGCCGCAGTGATTTTCAGTCAGAAGAGGAAATATTGTGCCCATCCAAGGCTATGTCTACACATACGGCAGCGTGTAGGGTACACACACTGCACACACACACACAGTCTATACTTAAAATGGCTGCCCAGATTTCTCAGCTTAAAGAGTTCATGAGAGAGAGAGTCCAAGTGACACTGTGATGTAGCCCCCGGAGAGTGATAATTTAATGAGAGGAGATGATGGTGTTTACTGCACCCTCTGATCTTAAAACGTGCAGACTTTCCCTGACACTGTGGTTCATACAAACGCTTCAGCTGTGACGGTTACAGACACTGGGGAACAAATACCCAGTCAGCTTCTTGTGTCAAAAGCTCTTCCTGGGAGATCAGCACTAAGAAACCTTTGGCCATTAAGTAGGCCTAAGCTGCTCAAACGTACTCTCAGGCCTTGTCTACACTGGCGGCAGTATGTAGGATACGCTTAGGTGCACTCTGCAGTGAAATGCAGGCTGTGTCCACACTGTGGTGTGTAGGTACATGTGGCAGTGAAAGGCTCTGGCAGTGGGGAAAGGCTCCAGCAGTGGAGACTGCTGGAGGCTTTCCCTGCTGCCTCCCGCTGCCAGAGCATTTCCGCATAGTCGCAGCTATTCCCTGTGGCAGGGAAGGGCTCTGGCAGCAGGGAGGCAGCTGGGCACTACACTCTAAACATAGCACTCTAGATGTGAGATGCATTGCCTGGGCAGGTACCGAGCCCTGTAGGGTATATACCCTAAGGCTCTGGCATGTCTTTTCCTCCTAAGCTGTGCCTCACCATCAACATTGCTATTTGTACCCATGCTGGGGTGTGTGTGTGCAGTGTGTGTACCCTACACGCTGCCATACGTGTAGTTTCTCTTCCCAGTTCCCATCACTCTGAGTCTGGATTGCAAACACCCAGAACTCAAAGTGTCTAAGGATCGGGAAAGTGTCTGGCATGAACCTGCGTCTCCTGAGCGGTCCACAGCTTCTGGGGCCCTGCTCATGGTTGGGAGGGTGGGGTATGTAGCTGGGAGGCAGTACTGGGCAGGGGAGGTGGGAGACAAAGTGGACTGGGAGCTGGGCATGCTCAGGCAGGCTGTGAGGGAGAGCATGAAAAGAGAGAAGGAAGGGAAACTCCCTGAGGAGTGATATTGGTCTCTGCAGAGATCCCATGAAGAGCTTTTTTCAAGCACAGAAAATTCTAAGGTTGACAAGAAGGATGCATCATTTTCAGCAATTGGTGTGTGTCTGGGTAGGGAAGAGGGAAAATCTCATTTTATAATACAGGAGTGATGTTCCTTATGGCAACTATCCCAGCAGAGTTTATTGAAAAATTCTTATAGGACCCATTCCTCAGTCCTAAAAACAACACAAAAGAGCAGAAACCACTAACAATCACCCCATCAGAATTCCTTTTCCTTTAAATCCTCCACAGGATCCAGTCTCCCTACTCCACTTACTCAATAATTACTAGCCATCAGTGGACAAGCTTCAACAGGAGAACTTGAAGGAGACTCACACCAGATTATCCCATACATCAGTGGTTACAGCACTTACTTGAGAGGTGGCAGATCCCAGCTCAAGTCCCTTCTGCCCTGCAGATGAATGTGGGACCTCAACCAGGGGGTTCCTACAACCCAGATGGGTACCCTAACCATTGGGCGTACAGTTATGAGGGTTGCCCTACTTCTACCCCATTGGCTATTTTGTATGAGTTCACTGGAGGGACTTGATCCATTAGGTAGCCTGTGAGCACACCCACCCAATCAGGCCCTGCACACAACTTAGGCTGTCAGCCGCCTATCTTCTCCTGGTTTGTGAATTACTCTGGGGCTTAGGATCGGATTCTTCATGCCTAGAGGGAGGACACAGTGAACATGGCCAGAGGCAGGAACATAGAGGCAGAGGGAACTTTTCCTGCAGAAACATAAGTGCCAAGTGAGTTTAGACACCTGCAGGGTTTTGGTTGGGTGTAAGAGGTGCAGTAAATCACAGCGGTGCTGAAACCAGGGCTTAGGTGCCTAAAATAGGGACTTAGACACCTGTCTCTTTTTGTGCATTCTGGTGTAACAGACTCAGATCACACGTGAGCTTGGCTGCCTGCTTGTTTTCTGAAGTAAAATGACTTTCATTTTTACTACTGTATTTGGTTAGTAAATACACCTCTACCCCGATATAACGTGACCCGATATAACACGAATGCGAATATAACGCGGTAAAGCAGTGCTCTGGTGGGCGGGGCTGCACACTCCGGTGGATCAAAGCAAGTTTGATGTAACGCAGTTTCACCTATAACACGGTAAGATTTTTTGGCTCCCGAGGACAGCGTTATATCGAGGTAGAGGTGTAACTATAAAAATGTGTAAACTGAAAGTACAAACTTCAATGGTAATAAACTGCATTTTTAAAGGTTCAAAGATTCCTCAAAGGCAAAAAACAGGTATCGCTTCCTGCTGAGCATGTAAGAAATCACATTTGAGTGAAAAAATAATCTCAGATAGATAGATGATTGCAAGTCTAGCTCCTGATTTAATTAGGGAATTACAATCAGATCTTGATCTGAAATAGCATGGAGGATAATTCACTGCCATTTTCAGGTTCTTCTGAATATGCTTTGAAAATTTTTATGTTCGTACTCCCTCTCAATGGGGAGGTTTAAGCAGGAAGGGTATATGGAAGTTGTTTCAAGCAAAGGGGTGTTTTGGTGTAAATATAGCCCCATTGATCCAAGTTAAGGATCTGACCCATGTACATTTACTACATTTTCTTGACAATGATTTTTTGCTCTGTTCAGCACATGGGCAGAACTCCGAACCTCTGTAAGAAACTATAAATTGGATGGGTTTACAGTAACAAATAGAAAGGCCAGTCAATAGGAATGAGGATTACAACATTGCTGGCTAATGTATTGCCCTTTTTAAAAAAATTAAATAACATTGAAACAAACTGTGTTTGCCTTTCAAGGCCCTGGGAGAACATCATAATACCTGCCCCAGCATGTTGCCTTTTGAGAAGTTTGTTCACATATTGGTATTTTGAATGTCTGCCCAGCAACGGATTCCTTATTCCAGTGGATGACAGCTATTCAGATACTGACTTTTCTACAGACACCTTATTTAATAAGAGGTAATCAAAGTTCAGTATTGGACATATTTTAATGAAGTAATTAATCATTGCCAGGATGAAGAGAAAATCACAGGCATAACAAATCTAAGGTTTCATTAATTTTAATAGAGTCTAATATATTTATTTCTCACTGCAACCCAACTCACCTCTTCATTTACCCAAATGTGCAGAGAAATGGCTCAACTCTAATGCCATATCCAATTCCAACACAGCATTTTCACTGGACAATATTATTCATGGGATGCTCCCATTCCCCCATCACATTATGAAACTCCTAACTCTATTCAGAGGCAAAGAAGTTTATTTGTCATTAGCCAAGCACTAGGCTGCCCCCAAAAATGTAAGATTCAGCTGTATTTATCATGCACTGGTCCACATGGGTGTTGTAGTGATATATTTGTTGACTGGTTAATGACCAATGAGAAATTATTTCAGAGGATAGGTTCTAAATCCTGTTTCTAATGCATGTGGTTTATTAGTTAGGGCACAATACTGAGGGTTAGAAGACCTGTGTTCTAGGAGAGGATGAGAAACCAAACATGTGGAAGATGTGTAGATGTGATGTCCAAGTTTGTAGGTGAGCTGTTTCTGAAAGCCTGGGAATGCTGCATTTTCCAACAAGGGCCAAACAGGTTGGTTGGGTAAAACATTTTTTATCAACTATTCTTCAGAAAATTGGGTTCTTGACTAAACAATACTATTTTCAAACTTTTTTTTACTTTCTGTGGAAAATTTATAGTAGTCACACAAACTGAGCACTAATAAATAAAAACTTTTGGGTTTTCTCTGAAATTTTTCAATTTTTGATTTTTTCAACAAAATTCAGTTTTTACCCATTGGAAATTAAAAATATTTTGTAACCAGCTCTATAAACAAGGCCTGCTCTCAGTTATACATAAACACACAGTGAACTATCCAAAAATTCAGATATAGTAAAAATAATTGTTTTGTGCTCAAGTATTAAATCAGTGAATTTACACTGGGTTTACACCAGTGTTATGGAGAGCAGAATTTGGCCCACACAATATGAATGATTTGATTTGTAACCAAATGATTTGAAACCAAATTAGAAATATAGTTGTAAAGTATAATGTTTATTTGATAAATGCCATAACACGTACCAAATATGTTCTGCCTGAGATCCTACATTGATTTAAATACGATTTATTTTGGAAAAAACTGGTGCTGAGCACCCTAGGTGAAAATGCAAAAAACTCTTATAGTTAATCATTAGTCTGGTGCATGTGTATGTGTGCCTCCAGAAGAACTGTCTGGTTAACAGGCTCAATCAAGTTGTTATGAGAGTTTACAGTTCCAAGATTAAATACAGCAAATTGAAGACAGATCATTTTTTATGGAGATCTTTGTTTTTAAATTCCCTAGGTTATTATTTTAGAAGCTATTTTCATATCTATTTTACAAAGATTGGGTGCAGGTTTAACCCTGGAATAAACTACTACAACCCATTTCATAACTTGGAACCCAGAAACTATTTTGGGGAAGTTCTAAGGCCTGTGTTGTTCAAGAAGTCAAACTACATCATCAAAAAGGTCCCTTCTGGCCTTGGACTGTATGAATCTATGAACTCCCTAAACAAAAGCCAATCATTACCCCAGTAATATGCATTTGTTTTTATTTTTGATTTGCTTATTATTTTAGATTCAGAGACAAGGGCAAATTAATCAGGTAAATAAAATGCTTAGTGTAGACAGACACAGCTCATCTATAAATGAGAAAAAGCTGCTTTCTAAAAATGAACGGTAGCATATCTTTTCTTTGAATGACTAACATTTCTGTTTTATTTTAAATCACTGAATAGATATTATTAGTAAATGTGTCAGCACAATAGAGAAGTCGATCATACATACCTGCCTACTTACAGAATTCATAATCATCACCCCCCTATTGGAGACTGGACGGAGATCTCCTTTGGCATCCTTCAGGGCTCAGCTTTGACCTTCCCCTGTTGCTATCTCACTGTGGGACATCATTTGAACACACAACTTCTGCTAGCCAAAGATTAATGGATGAATTTCCCTACCCCTTATCTCTCCCTTTCATTCAGTCACACATCTCTGACTGCCTTGCAGACATCACTTTTTGGAGTTTGAGCACCAGCCATTCAAACTTAATATTATGCAAAATCAACCCAACTTTTCTCAAAATCCCTGCTCTGTTCATCCCTTCTTTATTAACCACATCACCTCCATATTTAATCTATCCCCCACCATACAGCTTTCCTTCTCTTTATCTTTCTCCCACACTGGTAGATGGTGGTGTCAGATTCTGCCCAGTGTACCACCACAGTTAAATTGGCTATTTCTACTCCACTGACACCATCAAAATCCAGCTGTCAGCTTGACTACTACAACATCCATCTCTGCAACCTCCTAGACTCTCACTGGACTCCCTCATCTTTCCATCCATCCAAAATGCTGCTTAATAAGGTTTATCCGCTGTTCTAAGTCCACCCTTCTCTCCATATTCTTTCACTGAGTTTCTCTTGCATTCTGCGACAATGCTGAGATCCTTGTCCTAATTTTCAGCTCCTGTCTGACCTCTCCAGTTTAGTTTCTTTTCACTCCCTACACACCTCTTTGCTCCATCTGCAACTGGAACATTCATGTCCATTTTTCACCCATGACTTTTTCCCATGTGATCCCTGTCGTCAAACACCTCACAGACCAATGATCCAAAGTGACTCCACGCTATCTAACTGCAAGTTGCTCCTTAAAACACATTTCATTTTTACAGTCAATAAAAAGTAGTCCTCTCCTCAAAGTACAGATGCATGAAAAAAGCTGGAACAATTTTCACAAACATTTTTTTTCAATTTTATCATTTTTACATTAAAAGTTTTTTTTTTCATAATTCTTAAATACACAAAAAATTAACCATCACTGCAACATAGAAATAGAAAATCAGATTACATAAATACTAAACAAGCATACAAGTGGCTAAAGAGAAATTATGAAACTAAGTAAAACAAAGTTGCCAAATGTCTCTGCTTAAACATTATTTTTTGCATGGAACAGGAAATTGTCAATTTAGATGATATTTGTCTTAATTTTCTGAAAAGCACAGATCATGCTGCTGGCAGTCTACAAAGAATAATGATAATAATAATTAATAAAAACATAAGTAACACCTGACTTCTTCACATGTTCTGCACACTGTTCTTTGAAATAACTGGGCAACATAGTGAGTCATGAAAACAGACGGCTATTAACTATTGAGTGACGATTTATCAGGATTCCGGCCATGCAGGTGTTTACACAATGTTCTCCATGAGGTGCAGCTGGATTTCTAGGGTGAGTGTTCTGGAGAATCTGTCTGTGGCATTTTGAGGGTGAAGCCCAATAAACATGGTCAAATACCAGCCTGTGAGACTCTGTCTCTACTTCGGCAAGTAAATCACATGGATCACTATCCCTGCACCCAAGGGATTGAGAAATATTCTCCCCTGATCATGAGTCTATCTTGCTTAGTACATTGAAACAAAGACGTGCGCACTTTGTTCTTCTTCTTCTTCTTCTTTAGGTGTATTATGGTATCACCTAGACTATCCAACAAATTCTTGGACTGCATTGGAGACAACTTTTTATTTCAGAAGGTTGAAAAAGCTACTAGGGGGGAAACTGTTCTAGACTTGATTTTAACAAATAGGGAGGAACTCGTTGAGAATGTGAAAGTAGAAGGCAGCCTGGGTGAAAGTGATCATGAAATCATAGAGTTTGCAATTCTAAGGAAGGGTAGAAGGGAGAACAGCAAAATAGAGACAATGGATTTCAGGAAGGCAGATTTTGGGAAGCTCAGAGAGCTGATGGGTAAGGTCCCATGGGAATCAAGACTGAGGGGAAAAACAACTGAGGAGAGTTGGCAGTTTTTCAAAGGGACGCTATTAAGGGCCCAAAAGCAAGCTATTCCGCTGGTTAGGAAAGATAGAAAATGTGGCAAAAGACCACCTTGGCTTAACCACGAGATCTTGCACGATCTAAAAAATAAAAAGGAGTCATATAAAAAATGGAAACTAGGACAGATTACAAAGGATGAATATAGGCAAACAACACAGGAATGCAGGGGCAAGATTAGAAATGCAAAGGCACAAAATGAGCTCAAACTAGCTACGGGAATAAAAGGAAACAAGAAGACTTTTTATCAATACATTAGAAGCAAGAGGAAGACCAAAGACAGGGTAGGCCCACTGCTTAGTGAAGAGGGAGAAACAGTAACAGGAAACTTGGAAATGGCAGAGATGCTTAATGACTTCTTTGTTTCGGTCTTCACCGAGAAGTCTGAAGGAATGCCTAACATAGTGAATGCTAATGGGAAGGGGGTAGGTTTAGCGGATAAAATAAAAAAAGAACAAGTTAAAAATCACTTAGAAAAGTTAGATGCCTGCAAGTCACCCGGGCCTGATGAAATGCATCCTAGAATACTCAAGGAGCTAATAGAGGAGGTATCTGAGCCTCTAGCTATTATCTTTGGAAAGTCATGGGAGACAGGAGAGATTCCAGAAGACTGGAAAAGGGCAAATATAGTGCCCATCTATAAAAAGGGAAATAAAAACAACCCAGGTAACTACAGACCAGTTAGTTTAACTTCTGTGCCAGGGAAGATAATGGAGCAAGTAATTAAGGAAATCATCTGCAAACACTTGGAAGGTGGTAAGGTGATAGGGAACAGCCAGCATGGATTTGTGAAGAACAAATCATGTCAAACCAATCTGATAGCTTTCTTTGATAGGATAACGAGCCTTGTGGATAAGGGTGAAGCGGTGGATGTGGTATACCTAGACTTTAGTAAGGCATTTGATACGGTCTCGCATGATATTCTTATCGATAAACTAGGCAAATACAAATTAGATGGGGCTACTATAAGGTGGGTGCATAACTGGCTGGATAACCGTACTCAGAGAGTTGTTATTAATGGTTCCCAATCCTGCTGGAAAGGCGTAACGAGTGGGGTTCCGCAGGGATCTGTTTTGGGACCGGCTCTGTTCAATATCTTCATCAACGACTTAGATATTGGCATAGAAAGTACGCTTATTAAGTTTGCGGATGATACCAAACTGGGAGGGATTGCAACTACTTTGGAGGACAGGGTCATAATTCAAAATGATCTGGACAAATTGGAGAAATGGGCTGAGGTAAACAGGATGAAGTTTAACAAAGACAAATGCAAAGTGCTCCACTTAGGAAGGAAAAATCAATTTCACACATACAGAATGGGAAAAGACTGTCTAGGAAGGTGTACGGCAGAAAGGGATCTAGGGGTTATAGTGGACCACAAGCTAAATATGAGTCAACAGTGTGATGCTGTTGCAAAAAAAGCAAACATGATTCTGGGATGCATTAACAGGTGTGTTGTGAGCAAGACACGAGAAGTCCTTCTTCCGCTCTACTCTGCTCTGGTTAGGCCTCAGCTGGAGTATTGTGTCCAGTTCTGGGCGCCGCATTTTAAAAAAGATGTGGAGAAATTGGAAAGGGTCCAAAGAAGAGCAACAAGAATGATTGAAGGTCTTGAGAACATGACCTATGAAGGAAGGCTGAAAGAACTGGGTTTGTTTAGTTTGGAAAAGAGAAGACTGAGAGGGGACATGATAGCAGTTTTCAGGTATCTAATAGGGTGTCATAAGGAGGAGGGAGAGAACTTGTTCACCTTAGCCTCTAAGGATAGAACCAGAAACAATGGGTTTAAACTGCAGCAAGGAAGGTCTAGGTTGGACATTAGGAAAAAGTTCCTAACTGTCAGGGTGGTTAAACACTGGAACAAATTGCCTAGGGAGGTTGTGGAATCTCCGTCTCTGGAGATATTTAAGAGTAGGTTAGATAAATGTCTATCAGGGATGGTCTAGACAGTATTTGGTCCTGCCATGCGGGCAGGGGACTGGACTCGATGACCTCTCGAGGTCCCTTCCAGTCCTATAATCTATGAATCTATGAATCTATGAATCTAGGTGCCTGAGAAATTGACTAGGGCCCCATTGTGCTAGACATTGTACACTATTTACTAGGTGTATTATGGTAACACTAGGAGCCCCAGTCATGGCCAAGGCCCCCACTGTGCTAGCTGCTATACACACAGAGAACAAAAATACAGCCTGTGCTCTAAGGGGCTTCCAGTCTAATAAGGACTTCAAATTTGTTACCGTCCTGCAAACCACAGCCAATCGAATCTTCATGCCAACAGCAGACATGGTACCCACACCCTACTCTCCATATAGCATAGGCCCCTAACACTTCATCTCAACAAAAGTCTTTAATAGCTACTAGACATATAGGGAGAGTTGAACAGTTCTGATTCCATTCAGTAGACAGCACTGGTGATACATACACACTTGTAAAATCATTATAATAATCTGTCTTCCTTATGACAATATCTTTATACTTAGATAGATTCATATATCTGGTATTTTGTACTTACACTCACCATAATGCTGAGCGGCAAAGAGTCCTGTGGCACCTTATAGACCAACAGACATACTGGAGCATGAGCCTTCGTGGGTGAATACCCACTTTGTCAGATGCAGGATACTTGACATAATGCTGAGATTATCATCATTGGTGCTATTTTTAAAAGAGGTTATATGTGTGTTAACTCTACTGAAGTCATTGGAATTACAGAAGGTGCGAATTTGACTCATTTAGTTTTTGCATCAGTTCTAGGAGAGAGACAACAATCATAAGTGAACACATTCAACCCTGTACTTCCCTATCACACAATAATTGTGAGGCAGGACTCAATAACAGTATACAAGAGAGCTGGCTAATAGAATCACAATAGATCATTTATCTGATGAGTTTTGGTAATTTTATTTGTGATTGTGATTTGTTGTCATTTATCACTCACTTTCCTAACTGGATGAACAATATTCAGCAAATAATTTATTCATCAATAGCTTTTTGATCAGCTCTAGTACACACTATGCATGATCACATTTTCATTCTTTGATGATGTTTAAGATACAAACTCAAAACTTCTTTATGGTGCCTGTGTTTATGATACAGGTACAGTCACTTACATAAAGTGCTTGAGACTGCAACCACAATAAACAGACTCCAGGACTCACTTTTGGCTGGATGCAATCTAAAGGGCTGAGTGAAGCAGGGGATTGCAATGCAGACAATTGACTATAAATTGGCTAATGAACAGCTGGGGAAGAATTTACATAATCAAGTGAACCAATATTGCTACCTACTTTGTGTCTTTGATTGTCCCAGCACATAGTGGTCATTGTAATATTTCACTGTCTCTATCATTTTAGCCTGTGATATTTCCAATGAGCTTAAGGGAAATAGGTGCCCAGCTCCCACTGAAACACAGCGTACATAGTCATGTTATTGCCACTCTTCCTGTGTGCAAAACTCTTTTGAGAATAAGAGCCCAGTTCTGTAGCCTTTACTTATGTGATAAATCCCATTGACTTTAATGGGATTGTTAGCATGGCTAAAGAATTACCTGCACAAATAACAGTTGTGCGACTGAGCCCCATTGCCTGAACATCCTTTATACAGAGCTGATGGATTTTTAAAAACATTATCAGAAAAGAAAATGAATGTCAGTGACTGTAGTACTGTTCTGCTTCAGAGCAACTGCCAGGAGAGCTGAGTAAGATGAATTCTTTTGTTTTCAATAGGTCTTTGAGCACTTGGGAACTTCCATCAGACCAGGAGAAAGTGAATATTGTGTCTTTTTTTTTTAAAGAGTAAATGTGATGACCCTGGTAATTATAGGTCTGTCAGCCTGACATCAATCCTGGGAAAGATAATAGAGCGGCTGATACAACATTTGATTAATAAAGAATTAAAAGAGGCTGATATCAGTAATACAAATCAATATGGGTTTATGGAAAATAGATCCTGTCAAGCTAACAATGTCTTTTTTTTCTTTATGACATTACAAGTTTGTTTGATAGAGGTAATAGTGTGACATAATATACTTAGACTTCTATAAGGCATTTTACTTGGTACCACGCAGCATTTGGATTAAAAAATAGAATAAAAAATTAACTTTGCACATATTAAATGGATTAGCAACTGGCTAATAGATCTCAAAATATAATTGCAAATGAGGAATTATTATCAAGCCAGTGGGTTTCCAGTGAGGTCTCACAGAGATCAGTTATTGGCCCTGTACTATTTAACATCTTTATCAGACCTGGAAGAAAATATAAAATCATGACTCATCAAGTTTGCAGATGACATAACAGTTGGGGCAGTGGTAAATAATGAAGAAGACAGGTCAGTGGTTCAGAACAATCTGGATTCCTTGGTAGGGGTGAAAGTAATTTAAGGGACTTATTGGTACGCAGCGGGGGCAGGCTCAACCGGAAGGGGCGGGGCCTGAGTTGGAAGTGGCGGGACCTTTAAATCCCCAGGCCCGTTAAATCACCACCAATACCCCAGGGCTTCGGCAGTGATTTAAAGGGCCTAGGGCTCTGGCTGCAGCGGCCGGGAGCCCTGGGTCCTTTAAATCACCGCCGGAGCCCGATGGTAGCAGTAGCAGTGGCGGCGACCGGGAGCCCCGGGGCTCTGGCAGTGATTTAAAGGGCCAGGGGCTCTGGCCATTGCCGGGAGCACCGGGCCCTTTTAAATTGCCGGCCTGGGAAAGCTGCCTCCTGCCGGTATGGTCGGCTGTGTACCGGCTCTTGCCGGTATGTGTACCGGACTGTACTGGCTTACTTTCAGCTCTGTTGCTTGGTAAACTGGGCGCAAGCAAACTATATGTGTGTTCATACAGCTAAATGTAAAGTTATACACCTCGGAACAAAGAATGTTCCTAGGTGCTTACAGTCTGGGGGACTCTATCCGGGGAAGCAGCAACTCTGAAAAGATTTGGGAGTGGCTGTGGATAATCAGCTGAACACGAGCACCCAGTATGGGTAGAAAGGGCTAATGTGATCCAGGGATGCATAAACAGCGGAATCTTGAACAGGAGCAGAGAGGCTATTTTACCTCTCTATCTGGCATTGGAGCAACTGCTGCTGGAATCCTGTGCCCAGTTCTAGTGCCCACAAAGCAACAATGGTGTTCATGAATTGGAGAGGGTTCAGAGAAGAGCCACGAGAATGATTAAAGGATTATAAATCACTCCTCATAGTGATAGGCTTGAAAAGCTCAATTTTTTTAGCTTAACAAAGAGAAGGTGAAGAGATGACTTGATCACAGTGTATAGATAGCTACACTGGGAAGAAATATTTCACAATGGACTGTTCAGTCTAGCAGAGAAAGGTCCAACATGATCCAATGGCTGGAAGTTAAAGTTAGAGAAATTCAGACTGGAAATAAAATGTAAATTTTTAACTGTGAGACAACAGAACTATTGGAACAATTTTCCAGGGCTCAGAGTGGATTCTACATCAGTGACAATATTTAAATCAAGATTAGATGGTTTTCTAAAAGCTCTGCTCTAAGAATTATTTTGGAGAAGTTCAATAGCCTGTTCTATACAGGAGGACAGACTAGATCAGAGGGGGGCAAACTACGGGCAGGGACACAGGCTGGGGGCTGCTCTCAGCCCGCACCCCAGGCAGGTTGGGGGCCGCCAAGGCTCCCCACCACTGCCTGCCCAGCTCTTATCATGGTTGGGCTGTGGATCCGAGGCCCCCGGCCAGAGGCAGGTCGGGGAGAGCTGCACAGGCAGCTGTGGGGAGCCTGGGTCCCTCCACCTGCCCTGGGCGGGGGGGCCTGGGACACAGGCAGGGGGCTGCCTGCCTTCGCCTCCACCTCAGGCGAGGGTCCCTGGCCCCCCTCCACTTTTGGGAGGGCTCTGGCACCCTTGCATCGGGCTAGGGCTACTGGAGACCGGCCTGCAGCCAGAGGTGCTGGGCGGCTGGATCTGGTGCTCACACCGCCCGCTCACAAAGCACTTCAGGGCTGGGGGCCATGCTCCCACCCACAGTACTGGGGGCAGTGCCCAGCTGCCTGCCTGCCTGCCGCTCTGGGGCTTGGGCTAGGGGCTGGAGCTTGGGCAGCCTGGGACTGACGCAGTGGGGGGGGGCCCTCTGGGCTCTGGCGGGGCAAGGGGGGAGTGGTGGGGCTCCAGGCAGAAGAGGTGGGCCGGCTGCGGGCTACCCTCCCCAAGCCCTTGGGTCACCCACCGCCCATGGCTCCTTGCTCTCTCCTTAGCTCTGCCCCACTCTGGCCCAGGTAGCTCCAGCTCACACAGAGGATGGGACCCCCTGGCCTCCTCACTCCCTCATTAGCCTGCTTGCAATGTCAATCAGGCTGACCTGGAGCATTGGCCTCTCCCCATTGCCCTTGGGGACTGTCAGTCTCAGGGTCCTGATTTCCCATCAACCCCTCCCCTTGGTACTGGGAGCTACCCAACCAAAAAATCTCCACTGAGTTTTAGTAAGGGACTAAAAGTCACCTTACATGTAGCTGAGCTGGGAATTTAATCCCTGTCTCCCAGAAGTCCCATGCTGGTGTCTTAACCATGAGCCCATCCTCAGAAGGAAGGAGTGGGCTGGGCTGGGCTGGGCTGGGCTGGGCTCGGCAGGCTGGCTGGGGCATTCATGGGAGCTAAGATCTGACAGAGCTCGGCGTGGCCCTGGCCTGGCTGGGAGTGAGCAGAGCTCTGCAGGCTGCAGGGCAGAGTGACTGACAGCATCACCGTCCTGGGGAAGGAAGGGGGAAACTGAAGGAGTCTGTAGCGACATCACTCAGGAGCTGATTGCACCAGCAGCAGGGCCAATATCACTCATTTCAAAGCTCACAGCCAGATTTTCCAGAGTTGGGCTCTCAGGCACCTAAATGAGTGGTTAGATTTTCCAAAGCATGCAGCAGCAGACAATCACTGTTCTCAAATGTGAGTTCTTATCAGCTGCTGGGTGCTGGCACTTAGAAACCTGACCGTCAGTCTAGAATTCCTGCCAAACTGCTCAAACCCATACACCAAAGTGATGTAATTGCTTCATGCAGTGACTGCTTTCCAGGGAGCTAAATATTGGCATGATGTTCTCTTGCATTTATATGGCTGCACTCTCTGGCTGAGGCAAACAAAGTTTCACCAAACCATAGCTTGTGACTAGTACTTTTTGCTTGACAATTTATATTCCATCACATCCCTAGAAACCTACATGACATTAAAGAGACCTGCAAATTCAAAGGGGACCCTGATGTTGTCGTCAGTTCTCATCATTTCACAGCACATCTAACATTGACTGTTTTTCTTAAAGACCAGCTGCTGATGTGCTGGGATTACATGAGAATCTTGGGTTTTGTTGAAATGCGTACGTTTCTAGCCCTCCTGGTTGTGAAGAACACCTGGAAAACCTGATCTTCAAAAGGGCAAACACCAGAAGTCAAATAAAAGCAAGCAAAATCCATTATTAAAAAAAAGCTCATGAATTCTTAAGGCAATCTTGGGATTTTGGGGTGGGGGGGCTGCCTCATGATTTTTGTACACTTTGGGTTGGCAATGGAATCTCTAAACAGAGCTGAGAGGACTTGGGAGCTGAGCTGTTGATATAAAGAATCAGGGGGCAGGAATACAGAGTTTGGGTATTTTTCCCAATTTTATTTGGAAGAAATTTTTTTTTCCAGAAGGAAAACAGGCAGCATTTGCCCTGAGAATATTCCAATGTCCTACAGCACTTTGGGCGCTGTGAATTGTCCTGCCGTGGCCCCAGGGAAAGTCCCCCACTTCCTTGCTGCACGGCTCCTTTGGAGGTTCTGTGATGTGACTGCACACTGACGAGTCCTGCATTTCAGCAAGTGGAAGATTAATGACATCTGTCCCGCTGCAGAGCGATGGTCGCGTATGTCGGTGTCTCTTCTCTCTGGGGCCGTGGATGCTTTAAAATAAAACACAGTAATGTTACTTTTCTGCTAAGCCAGCCTGAAGCCAGAGAAATGAAGCCAGAAAATGTCCATCTGACAGCACTGCTGTACATACATCAGGAGCAGTTCTAATGGGAATCTAGGCTGGGAAACACCAATGGCCCCACTTCCTACATCAACCCCTCTGAGGCAGACAGCTCAGATTTCCCACTCCCCAGCCTTGGACTGGCCCTTTTCTGCTCCCCAGACAGCTGGACTTTGCCATGAAACCTGCCAGCTGGGCAGAGGAGCACTTCTCCCTCTCTCCATGCTAGCCCCATCGAGGTAGTGTCAGGTTCTCCCTGTGATGGGCTGTTATTAGAGACTCATAGACTTTAAGGTCAGAAGGGACCACCATGATCATCTAGTCTGACCTCCTGCACAATGCAGCCCATAGAATATCACCCACCCTTTCCTGTAACAGACCCCTAACCTCTCACTGAGTTACTGAAGTCCTCAAATCATGATTTAAAGACTTCACATTACAGAGACTCCACAATTTACACTATTTTAAACCTGAAAGTGACCCATGCCCCATGCTGCAGAGGAAGACAAAAACACCCCATGGTCTCTGCCAATCTGACCTGGGAGAAAATTCCTTCCTGGCCCCAAATATGGTGATCAGTTAGACCCTGAGCATGTGGGCAAGACTCACCAGCCAGACACCTGGCAACAAATTGTTTGTAGTAAGTCAGAGCCTGACCTATCTAGTGTCCCATCTCTGGCCGTTGGGTATATTTGCTGCTAGCAGTTGCAGATTGGCGACATGCCATTGTAGGCAGTCTCATCATACCATCCCTCACATAAAAGTATCAAGCCAGTTCATTTTTTTACCCCAATTGCTCCTCTTGGGAGGCTGTTCCAGAACTTCACTCCTCTGATGGTTAGAAACTTTCATCTAATTTCAAGCCTAACCTTGTTGATGGCCAGTTTATATCTATTTGTTATTGTGTCCACATTTGCTTCACATAAATAATTCCTCTCCCTCCTTGGTATTTATCCCTGTGATATATTTATAGAGAGCAATCATATCTCCCCTCAGCCTTTGTTTGGTTAGGCTAAACAATCCAAGCTCTTTGAGTCTCCTCTCGTAAGGTGGCTTCTCCATTCCTCAGATCATCCTTGTAGCCCTTCTCTGTACCTGTTCCAGTCTGAATTCATCTTTCTTAAACATGAGAGACCAGAACTGCACACAGCATTCCAGATGAGGTCTCACCAGTGCCTTGTATAATGGTAATAACACTTCCCTGTCCTTACTGGAAATACCTCGCCTGATGCATCCTAGGACTGCATTAGCCTTTTTCACAACTTATCTTATCCAAAATACGGATTCATCTGTGCTGCAGGCAGTGTAGTTGTTTCCTGTCCAGTTTGGTATCTTAATGATTTATGTTATTAATGACAATATTTATAATGGTTCCAAGCACTTTTTTATTATTTTATTGTTATGTTGGAGATTGTCTGGCTCCCAACAAGCATGTCTTTGATCTATGAGCAATCACAGTACCTTACTGAAATTGTTGGCTGTGATAACCACCTTCTATTCAAGCTAAATAAGGGAACCATTAAATGTCACTTTATTTAGTTTCAGCTGAAGCAATGGAAAACCACCGCCCAAGGAGTAGTCTGCAGAAAAGCCTGGGCATGGCAGGGGCATGTAGTCAGGGTTCCTTAGGGTCAGGCTGTGTGAGAAAAGCAGCAGAAACAGCTCAGAAGCAACCAGAGGAAGCAACAAGAAAGCCAGACACAAACAGAGGAGAACTTGTAGCAGGACCCTGAAAGCTGAGAGAGAGAGAGCTTTTGGGCAGAGTGCTGGCTGGAAAAAGGCTTGAAGCTGGGATCAAAGAAAAGTGCCTCCTGTTGTTCGGTTCCTGTTGTGTTCAGGGAAACAGGACTTTGTAGATGTTATGTAAATAAGTAGGGTTGCATCAACAAACATACCTGGCTCTGTCATCACTTTCTCCTCTCAGTGTAAGTATACACAAGACCCAGAATATTGACTAACTGCTTGGGTCAAAGGGAAACCTATATATATAATTCTGATAGCGTTAAACCAGCTTCTGAATTCACAGGAGTCATAAATGTCTCTGTAAGTAATACCCTGTCCTACAATCATTTACTAAAAACTCTAAAGAATAAATTGGTGTTTGTTAGTATAAGAACAGCCAAAGTACTATTAGGAAAATCTCTGAAAAGTGAATGAGAGTCCAACTCTCTGAGATCACTTGAGTTCTTTGCCCCAGATTTTCAGGACAAGATCTACACAGTCATGTGATGTGGTTATCAAATTTCCTAACTGCTGGAATAGATCTGTGGTGGTGTGTGTGAAAATCAGACTCATAACGGGATGCTAACTTCAACCTTAACTCTAAGGAGACCAGCTACGCCTCCATGATAGCAGCACACAGCTCTTCCCTTTGTGACACTGCTTTAAACACACAATAAAATGTTACACATTAAAAATAATAATAATACTAGGACTGAACTTCAGTGACCCAAACTCCTCCCATCCATCTTTAGAGGTTATTTATTGCCAGTATCAGCTGGAGTATGGACAAATAATTATTATAAGGAAGCAGTTGGAGGAAGGAAGCTCCATGTTAGCAGCTTTCCCTGCCACTAACATGATACCCAGGGTGTGTGTACCACTGCACAGCCACTGCTAGCAGTGTGAGGCTGTGCACGTCCCACTGACACCTACTTCGCATGGAGACCCATAGGGGGAATTCCTGCCCCATTGAAGTAAATGTGAAACTCCCAGGATTTCACTCCTTTCCTGTCTTCCTTCCTCTTTGGGAGGCCCGTGGTGGGGGGGTTACCAGCAAGTGGTGCTGGGGCTTCACTTATAGGATCTGTCTCACTGGAACTGATTCCCACTTGGTAAAATTTCAAAGGAGGTTTTCAAACCCGCCTATGGGATTGGAATATCCCGTTCCCAGGAGTTTTAATGGGAAGTTTTAACCTTGAAAAGCTCTGCCTTGGTTATTTGTCTGACTGCAGAGGCTGGTGGGAAAAGCCCCTCGATAGCTGATAGATTTTCAGGCCATGGGGGTTTCTCCCCTATTGCTGCAGTGTGGAGTTTGGGAAGGATGTTTTCCTCTTGCCTGGATGTGTGTCGCTGTGTCTGTGAGGGGCAGGGTCTTACTAGCCAGGCTAACAGCAGATGTGGGAGGCAGCTACCTGCTCCTGGGTGGAGATCTCCAGCCCCAGCAGTGAGACCAGAGTAACAGACACAACCTGAAGCCTGGGAATCCTGAGTAAATCCATGTTCCAAGCCACGGGTCACTGCCGAGCTGGAACAGGCAAACAAATTGCTCTTTTCTATCACTTCACTTTGTCATTAATAAAAGCTGTGACTTACCCTGGTGCTTCCCAGCCAATTCACGGAGGCATCTGGAGAGAGAATGACAGTTACACAGGGTCACTTAGCTGTAAATGCCCTTAAGGGAAGGCACCTCGCTGGGCACGAATTATAACCCCACGGCTCCTACCTCTCCCCCAGACAGGGCAGGGCTCCCCCATTGGCAGCACTGAGCACAATGGAACCTGATCCTGAGCAGGGTCGCTGGGGATACCGGAGCAGAAGGATTTAATGCGACTGTTGAAGATGTTCAGTAGAAACTGTCTGTTTGGGTTTCCACAGAGCTATTTTGTCACAAACAGAGGTGGCTTTCGGCAGAAAATTTCAAAATTTTGTTCAAAAAATGAATACCCCCAAACTGAACTATTTTGGCCAAAACCAGAAATATTCTGGTTCAGAATACCAGCATGGTTCTGCATGGGACTTGTAATTCAGTTGCCTCATGCTCATATTCTCCTCTACAGGCTGGCCTGGCTGGCTGGGCTTCATCTCCCATGATGCACTGCAAGCAGGGACTGCCATGATGTACTATTTCCCATCACCAAGAGGGGAGAAAGTGGTGCATCATGGGAGAGTCAGAGGGCCTGGCTCAAAGAAGAGACCAGGTGCATGAGGCACCTAAACTATGCCTAAGAGGCACACTTGCACCCAGCTCCCAGTGAAGGGGGTGGAACACTTTCCAATGGGAGCTTTCCCCAGGATGTGCCCTTTCTATGAAGGAAGGGAAGCAGTAACAATTTGCTGCAGTCCCCTAAACCATGGCAATGCAGGACTGGGGATTACAGGCAAAGGGTGGGACAAAGGAACCTCAGGGACTCAGATGCACAAGCCCTGGGACGCCGAGAACTTTTTCTCCTCATTCACTTTGATTACAGGCAGTTTGTTGTTTTAACTCTTGGCCAGACAGTCTGACCTGGGATCGGTCCATCCCCTACCAATTAACACATTTCCCCAACCCCCGCCTTTCTCCCTCTTGTGCAGGTGACCCCTGTAACCCCAATACTCTACAAAAGCTCTTACATTCAATATGATCTTCAGGAGTGTTGCTGGTGTCACGCTGGACTCGTTCCCTGTGGGGAGTAATAAGGACAGGGGATATCAGTGACACCGTGTGCTCTCTCTGTCACCTTGGTGACACTGAGTCTGTTTTTAGAGGTCCAGCTGTGAGGAGATTTCTTCCCATGGCTGGTTCTGCTGCTAGGACCTTAAATCTCCATTCAGCTCACACTCAGGGGAAAGGCAGCAAGCCCTACTTCTGGATAATCAGGGAACACAGCAGCTTCACCATTCATGGAGGCAAAGTCTAATAAGGCTGAGACTTGAACATCCTGTTCTACTTCAGCAAAATGGCCAAGAAACCAACCAGTCAAAACCCCACTAGGTCAGCATGGAGTTAAGACTGGGGGGAACCGAAAATCCCTGACATCTCAGAACAGAAGTTGAAGAGAACTCGGTCGTTTTCACAAAGTTACAAGTGGGTGACCTTTTTCAACGGAAATTTTTTTCATGAGCAAGATTTTAACCAAAGTCAAATGTTTGGCCAAAATTGTTTGATTTAATGAAATTTTCAGTGAAAAAAAAATACTTTAAAAAAATGTTCATTTTGTTTTCTTTCTAATGGACATTTTGAATTCTTTTGTCAAAACCCCACATTTTCTCTGAAAATTTTCAAACAAAAATTTTTATTTGAAATTTTTTTCACCCAAATAAAACTGGATTTCTGGCCCAGGTCTGCTCACAATGTAGAAAGGCTGAATGTTCATCCTTAAGGCTCGACTTTAATGTCTTTGCATAATGTGGAATTGAATCTTCAGAGCCCCCTTTCTGGCCCAGTCTGATAACCAGCTCCCATGACCCAGGAGGGCAGGGTGGGGGTGTCTGTGGAGAGAGACTGGTCATATGAGAGGAGCAGGGAGGGAAGGAATGTTTGGGGAAAGGCAGCTACAGAGCCCTACAGATCGGGGGTGCAGGAGGCAGGCAGGGAACATATACAGCTGGGAGTCAGGGGAGAGGACTCCCGGTACTGAGGATCTGTGTGTCGTGTCTCCGCTGTTATGTAAAGCCTCCGCTCAAATGCGATTGTAAGATCTGTAACTTGTATCATTAAGTTCTACAACCTTTTTTCAGACTTTGTAACTTCAGTGATTGTTAGCATAGCCTTTTACGTTTTGTAACCTTTGCAAGCTCTGAAACCTTTTCAAGTTACCACTTGTATGAATTTCCAAGCTGTGTAGTATCCCATCACACAATCAGAGAGAGTGTGAACAAGGGAGTGTATGTGGGACTGGGCGGAGAGGAACTGCAAGGAGAAAGGAGCCCAGAGACAGGAGCCAGATGTGTCTGATATAATCTGCCCTGAGAAGGCAATCACAAAGTGCTGTAAAGAGAAGAAGAACTTGGTATGCATGAAAAGAACTGGTCTGGGAATGCTTCTCGGTGATGGACACAGAAGGAAAACTCAGCGTACGTGACAGGAGCCACCCAGTTCCAGAAAAAGGAAGCAGCCATGCACACAAGCAGCTGCTGCTCCTTGACCTGCTCAACAGCCTGGATTTGTGACTGCAGGCGGACACAGCAGATCTACCACGCTTCGGCTTCTCGGTCTCCATGATGTCTCTGGTAACTCTCCGCCTGTGTAAGTGTGTGGGTGCATGAGGGTATTAATGCGGTGAATGTGTGTGTGTATGAATAAGCTCCATCTCTTTTCTATCTGACCCAACAGCGGCATCATAATAAAACTAATAGAAGTGTGACCCTGGGTTGGTTTTTAGGGGAACAGAGTTAACACCCCCTATCCCCACCAGTCGCTGCATTGGGAACCCAGACTGGGCCAGACACTGGCAGAACCTGGACACTGCCTCAAGTCTCCCCATGCACCTTACCCTCTTTGTGTGCAGCTGGTCACCCCATGAACTCCCTGGTCTCCCACCTGGCTCTTTCTGCCCCACCCACAGGGCTTAGAACGAGTGTATGGGCCCCGTGGCCCTCATAAGGGCTGCAGCGAGCCCAGAGGGCTGCAGAAGGGACAGAGGGGGAAGGCAGCAGTAGTCGAGGGGAGTCCTGCGTGACAGGTGCTGGCTGCAGAGCAATTGGAAGTGACCCTTAGAGACTCTCTGTAGGGTCCTTGCAGGGTCTCTGTGTGGGGTAGTGGGCAGATAGGGAGCCAGGAGCACTTGGAAGCTCCCCATCTGCCCTGTGTGTTATTCACATGTACGGCGCGCTCTGAACCCCCACAGGCGTCCCTGCTTCCTGGCTCTCCCCAGAAGGCGTGTGGTGGGAGCAGCACCTCAGCCGCCCACACACAGACCTGCACCAAATTCATCAATGCTGTGAGTGAACCCACTGTGGGTGTTTATGGGCGAGTCCATGTGTGGATGCGCCTTGCCTGGCACTAAACCAGCTGCACATGGGTGGCGGGCATCAGACCAGGGAGGCTAAGCTTCCCCAAACAGCTGAGCATGGCCCCGCCCACACTCTCCCCAAGGCCCTTTTCCCACATCCTGTTCTTCCTCCACGGCCCCACCCATGCTGCTTAGGGTTACCATAATCCAGCAAGCAAAAAAGAGGACGGGAGGAGCCCCGCCCCTGTCCTGCCCTAGCCCCGCCCCGTCCTGCCCTAGCCCCGCCCCTCCCACTTCCCCCCCTCAGAACTCCCAACCCTCCCCCCGCTCCTTGTCCCCTGACTGCCCCCTCCTGGGACCCCTGCCCCTAACTGCCCCCCAGGACTCAACCCCCTACCTAAGCCTCCCTGCCTCTTGTCCCCTGACTGCCTCCTCCTGAGACCCTCCCCCCACCTAACTGGCCCCCTAGGACTCTACCCCCTACCTGTACCCTGACTGCCCCAACCCTTATCCACACCCACACCCCCAGACAGACCCCTGGGACTCCCACGCCCCATCCAACCACTCCCCACCCCCTGCAGCCCCCCCCCCAGAACTCCCGACCCATCTAAACCCCTCTGCTCCCTATCCCCTGACTGCTCCGATCCCTCTCCCCACTCCTGCCCCCTGACAGCCCCCCCAGAACTCCCAACCCCCCCCTTGTCCCCTGACTGCCCCCTCCTGGGACCCCTGCTCCTAACTGCCCTCCAGAACCCCAGCCCCTACCTAAGCCTCCCTGTTCCTTGTCCCCTAACTGCCCCCTCCTAAGACCCCCCCTCCAATTGCCCCCCAGGACCCTACCCCCTACCTGTACCCTGACTGCCCAAAACCTTATCCACCCTCCCCCAGAAAGCCCCCCCCCGAACTCCCGACCCCCCCCATCTCTTGACTGCCCCCTCCAGAACCTCCCTGCCCCTTCTCCCACCCCCTTGTTGTCGGCCTTTCTTCACCTAATGTCTCGCCAGACTGCCGGAGCCGGTCTGCGATGCAGGGAGGGAGGGAGAGAGGGAGGAGGAGGAGCCCTCTCTGGCTGAGTGTCGGAGCCCCAAGTAAGTGACACCGGCCAAGCCGCGCTTGCTCTGCATGGGGGGGAAGTCCGGACATTTACAAATTCCCCCCGGACGCTATTTTTAGCTTAAAAAGCTGGACATGTCCGGGGGAATCCAGACGAATGGTAACCCTAATGCTGCTCCTCTTCCCACCCTCACTCAGCCTGTCCCCCGAAGCCAGCTGGGGTTGAGGTTCTAGGGCGGGCAGGGCGGGAGGGCCAGCTGGCAGTCTGGGGCACCTGGGACGGGTCAGAGAATGGCCTGGGCCAGCCAGGGCTAGTTTCCCTGAACAGGGGACTCACATGCTGCCCATGCAGCTGTAGCTGATGGAGTTAACATTGCATGTTACCCACTGCAGCTAGATGGACTGGAGACCCTTGGTTCCCAGCCAGGCCTGGCCACTCCCAGCCCTGCCCTGGAAGAACAGACCTGGTTCTAGGGAACTGGCTGGGTCGGTCGAGGCTGCTTTGTGGGTGAGCAGCCCTGACACCCCGAGTGTAAAATGGGGTCACTTTCATTCTTTCAAACACCTCAGGGCAATTTTCAAACACGCTCACTCTGCTGCCGGTGAACTTGATGGGAACATGCCTCTTTGGCAACCCCCTTCCTTAAAGTGTCTCCTCCTAACCCCCAGATCCCATCCCGACCAGGGAATCATAGAAACATGGAAGAATAGGGTAGGAAGAGACCTCAGGAAGTCATCAAGTCCAACAACCCTGCTCAAAGTATGACCAAACACAACTAAATCATCCCAGCCAGGACTTTGTCAAGCCGGGATTTAATAACGTCTAAGGATGGAGATTGCACGACCTCCCTAGCTAAAATCCATCCTTCCCTGGCCTTTTCAAAAATTCCTGCACAACAACCAGACTGAACCCCCTCCCCCTCCCCCCCCCTCCCCCCGCTCCTGCAGCAGGAGAGCTGATCTCCACTTGGACCCTGGAGCGGCTACTGGCCCTTACTTCATGTGGAGAGAACAGACCCAGAAAGAAAACGAGATGGGAGAGGGAATAAATCTCCTCCTACCTTTGATCCCTTGGTAGAGACACAACTGGAAGCAGTGAGACAATGTGATCAGAGATGTGGCCATGTTTCCTCGTGGGCGGAGAGAGAGAGAGAGAAATTGAGTGACAGGGCCCAAATTCATCATCATATTGAGCTCTCTCCTCCTGCACCAGCCCCACTGACTTCCCCTGGGAGTGGTGTGGCCAAGTCTAACGATTTTAGTGGCAATCTCATGGCATTTCATGTTCTAGGTAAAGCCCCAGGTCTGAGAGTCAGGGACTTCACTGAGAATCTCGGCTTTCATTAAAAAAAAAAAAAGAAGTAAGTTTATAACCCGTGTGTTTGGGGAGAAAAGTCTGAAGATGTGACCCAAAGGTCCCCAAAGATCAAATCCCCCAGGCAAATACAAAGAACACACACTGGTGACTTGTTGGAAATCCCATGAGTTTTAAGCCAGTTTCGAGATTTTTGGGGTGACTCGAGTGCTTTGAAAGCTTGGGGCTGGGGACGCTGTGTGAGGAAAGGTTGGCAGGGCAGAGCTGTGTCCAGAGCTCTATTTTCAGAGTTGTTAGGCCCTGATTTAGGAAACCACTTACACACGGGCACAGGCATAAAGGCCCTTCCTGACTAGGGGATGCCTTCCTGAATTGCAGCCTTAGTTACCTTCGTGTCGATATTCCATCCGTACACATGCCCCTGGCTGAGTCCTAGATTGTGACCCTCTGTGGGGCAGGGATTGTCCCCTTCATTACTGATCTGTGCAGCAGCTGGCACAGTGGAGTCCTGATCCCTGGTTGAGGCTCCAGGGCACTACAGTAATATACCTTATAATTAATGTACAGCACCTAGCACAGTGGGCTCCAATCCCTGACTGGGCGGGTGCTACTGCAATACAAATAATTAATCACAATGGTAACCCCTCTCTTTGAGCTTTCTCCCCAGTCAGCCTCCCAAAAACAAATGATAAATTTCACTGTATCTTTGAGCATCTCTCTCCCACCATTCCAGACACACTGGGTATAGGGGATCTAAGGGGGTGTCTCTGCCACGTCTGTCTGTATATTTGCTAACACTGCTTGGCCTCACTGTCATACCCACCTTTCTTTCCCAGCAGATAAAGCACCACAGCCAGAACCACAACGACAGGGATTGTAATTCCCAACAGGAGGTTTAGAGGTTTAGAGGCCTTCAGATCCGGCCCTAGGAAAGAATCTCACTGTGAATGGTCTCTCCAAGCAGCCACCGGCAAGTCCCTACTGGCTGGAGCTGGCTGAGCCCTGTGGTAAGAGACCCCTAATGTCCTCATGAACATACCCGGGGAGCTCACCCCACAGTTATCTGCAGGGCAAGTTTATTGGCTGTTCTTTGTGAGTAAAGTTTGTTGAAGTTTTTCCAAAACCTTTTTTTTGCCAAAATCAAAATGCAGCTTAACTTTAATCAAAAACTTTCCCTGAAACAATTCATGTGCAAGGACCTTCTTAGCCTTTCCACAAACACAATTTTGAAATGAAAGACAGCATTTAGTTTAGTTTTGAATTGACAGTTTTGTCTCATTTTGGTTCCAAAACCCCCCAGAAAAGGAAACTGTCTACTCAAAATGAGGCCAAATGAAAATTTTTTTGTTGAGCTTCATTAATATTTTTTCATCGAGACACTGAAATTTCCCATCACAAGTTTTGAATGAAATAGTTTTCTTCACAATTTTTTGTGGCAACAAACCTGGATTTACCCCCAGCTCTAAGGGCGAGCTCCTCAAGGCAGGAAACAGTCTTGTGGGAACTGCCCTGCTTTAGGGAAATATCACTATTCAGGACAGTGCCCAGGTACAAATTTAACTTCAAACAACCATTTTAGGTCCAGCAATGTAGCAGGTGCTTAAAGTTAAGCACATACATAGGTGCTGTCCTGGATAGGGTTGGACTGGAGCACACGCTTGAGAGCTTTCCTGAGTGAGGGCCAGAGATCTGTACAGCATGCAGAGCCGTGTGCAGAGCTTGTAGAAAATTACCCAGTGGAAGAGTTTTCCATCAGAAAAGGCTGTTTGTTCAAAATCAAAACCTTTTGACAAGGCTCTTCAGTCTTTCAGAATCAAAATGTTGCTGAATTTCTGTTCAATGAAAAATTTGAAATTTTGACTTTTCATCCTGATTTCTCACAGGACAGAAATGTCAGGTCCCCAGGAGCTCTTGAGGCACAGATAACATGAGTATTGCTCTGGCTGAAGTCACTAGGTGGCGATGTTACACAAAGTCTGACACCATCTTTTCCTTGCTGTACAAGCCCTGCATGCAGCCTTTGCAGGCATACTCCCTGGGTGTTGTCTGTTGATGCAGGCGCTCTGGGGGGAGTTGTCAGGTTGGGGCTCTGCTAAAGTCAGTTCCTGGGACACAGTTGCTGCCTGGGAATCAGGCACTGGTGCTGGGCTGAGATTCCTTAAAGAGAGGTTTGCCTGCATGCTGTTTGTGACACCTCTGTTCCAGGACTGGAGCACAGAATGTAAATAATTACATGGAGAGAAATAATTTGTGAAGTAAGGTGTGATGATGCATCTGGTGCCTACTTCTAGAACAACACCAAATACAGTGAGTGCATAGGGAGAAAATAATTCACTGACTGCCGGTTTAGCAGAGGGGGTCCGTGAACTCAAGGTTAAACTCTTGCCCATCAGAAGGGTTTGGGATTCCCCCCTTGAAAGAGCCATTTTCCTGCCCTGGAAAGATGTTACCCTGCTCAGCAATGCTGGTTAAAGCCTGGGAGAGCTGCAGGGAGAATGAGCCGCATTGGATGAGCCTGTCACCCTGTTCTGTGGTTGTGTGTTTCCTCTACATCCGTTGTCACTCTCAGATTGGGGGTCGCCCAGCCCAGGACCCACTTTTCCCTAAATAGAGTCCCCAGAATAAAGAAACTCTTCAGAAGCATTTACCTTGTGGGGGGGAACCCCCGACACTGCCGCTGGTGGAGTCATCACCTAGGCAATAAATACACAAGAGATCAGAGCAGAGTATGGCCCCAATCGAGGCCCATACACAGCACAACTACACCATAGGCAATAACTGGCTGGTGGCCATGCTGCTGAAAGGGGCCTGGGGTTAGAGTGACTCACAAATTGAAACTGAGTCAGCGGTGCGACGTAGGTGTGAAAAGGGCTAACACTGTATGTAAGACACGGGAGGTCATTGTCCCGCTCTGCTCCGCACTGGTGAGGCCTCAGCTGTAGTATAGGGTCTAGTTCTGGGTGTGACACTTTAGGAAAGTTGTGGACAAATTGGAGAGTCCAGAGGAGAGCAACAAAAATGATGAAAGGTTTAGAAAACCTGACCTAGGAGGAAAGGTTAAAAACACTGGGCATGTTTAGTCTTGAGAAAAGAAGCCTGAAGGGGAACCTGATAACAGTCTCCAAATATGCTAATTGCAGTTATAGAGGATGGGGATCAATTGTTCTCAGTCCCACTGAAGGTAGGACAAGCAGTGGTGGGCTTAACCTGCAGCAAGGGAGGATTAGGTCAGATAGTAGGAAAAGCTTTCTAACTACAGGTTGTGGAATCTCCATCATTGGAGATTTTTTAAAAGCAGCTTAGTCAAACACCTGTCAGGAATGGTCTATATAATACTTAGACCTGCCATGAGTGCAGGGCATGGGACTAGATGATCTCTTGAGGTCCCTTCCAGTCCTACAATTCTATGATTCTATAGGGCTAGTGAAGCTCTGGAATAGGCTTCCAAGGCAGGTTGTGGAATCTCTGTCACTGGAGGTTTATTAAACAGATTGAACAAACTCGTATCAGGGATGGTCCAGGTTTACTGGGTCCTGCCTCAGTGCAGGGGGCTGGACTTGATGGAATCTTGAGGTCCCTTCCCGCCTGACATTTCTATGATATTCCTGTCCCCCACCTGTCTGGGTTGGGCCGTCTGAGCTGAGATGGGTGAAAATCATGGGTTCCCTGTGTGAAATTTTGAACAAAGATGTTTTGTTAGAAATTTTTCACTTCAGATTTTGATGAATTTCAGCATGTGGATTTTCAGGAGTTTCTTATTGAATTGTTGGTCTCGCTCTGCCATTCACCCCTCCACCCCCCACCATTTCATGTGATGCTGAGTTGCTGGGAAGTGGGACACACACACACAGAAAAACACAGGAA
The DNA here is from genome assembly GCF_027887155.1 of Malaclemys terrapin pileata. Lineage (NCBI taxonomy): Eukaryota > Metazoa > Chordata > Testudines > Emydidae > Malaclemys > Malaclemys terrapin. Next base: position 5,061,593 of record NC_071524.1, read on the forward strand.
CACTCACACACATGCCTTACCAGTGAGGCTGAGGCGCTGGGCAGGGCTGAGCTGGGATTTGGTCACCCGGTTCTCACTGTCCTTGATCTCATACCCACAGGTGTAATTCCCAGAACTGACTCCAGACACCACATGGTCATAGTCGTAGATGGCCTTCTTCTCCAAGCCCCTCTGGGATGAAACCTCCTCCCCGTCCTCGCAGAAGATGATGCGGGTGGCAAGGAGCTGGGACAACACTGAGCACTGGAGCCGCACGGAGTCCCCTGGCCGGGCAGACGTCTGGCTCAGGTGGAGGGTGGGGGCAGGGAGAGCACCTGGAAAGGCGAATGGGTCGCAACTGTCAGTGGGGCTTTCTGGTACCCAGTACTGTTGATGGGCCAGGAGGTAAATGGCAGGTGGGTCTGTGCCATGTCGCAGATGGAGGCTCTGATTCCAGCTCACCTGGACAGGGGGACAATCTCTCTCTGGTGACCGGAAGCTTTATTTCCTGGGATCATTTGGGTTATGGACGAGCCTGGAGGCTCATCTGGGCTTGGTTCCCATTGTCGGGTGCTGCGCACTCTCCTAGAATAAGGGGCCCTGGTGCTGGCACCCCACTGAACCAGCTGGAGCAGTATGGCTGGGAGAGAGGAGACCCCTCAGCGTGGCCGGCCCCTGGCCATTAGGGGCTGTCTAGGCAGGGAACGTCCAACACCTCAGTCTGCTCCGCCAGCCCATGCAGTGAAGGCCACTTGCTACCCCATGGAGCTCACTGGCTGACAGTCAAGGAGCCGTGTACAGTTCCTAACTCCTCTGGCATCTGCTCTAACATCCTCCCTGTCCCTGTGCCCTATTGCCCCCAATCCCCAGCTGGCACAGGGGACACCGGGAGCAATCCAGGCCCATGCTAAGGGAAGGTCCTGGAACAGTGGCAGGGACCGGATCCCCCTTTCCCAGGAATCGCCAGGGCAATGGGACCCGGCTCTGAACTTGCAGGGGAATTGCTGCTGTCTCTGGGTAGTGTCTTCCCACCACCTTCCCTGCCCCTGCAGTGCCCCTGCTCCTGCCTTGCCCACGCAGCCAGCAAAGAAACGGCTCCGCCAGCCCCTGCTGGACTGGACACTGTGTCGCTGGGTACAGCTCCCTGGCCTGGCTCATACAGGAGCTCAGCCTGGGTTATATAATGGTCCCTTCTGGCCATACCCTCTCAAGCACCACCTGCCTGCCCAGGGCTGACTATTAACGGTGCTGCTGACATTTAAGGACAAGGTGCAGGCTGAGTCCATGTGGGGGGTGAGCTCCAGGGGAGAGACCTGCGCCCGCAAAGGGCTGGGAACTGATGCCATGGGAAGCTAAATCCCTTATGGTTAGAGCCATGGCGTTCTCTACTTCCCAGGGCCAGTGCTCCGGGGGTGGGATGGGCTGTGGATGTGACTCTCTGACCTGCGTGTCACATTGGCCTCGGGTCGGAGCAGAACTGAGAGGTAGCAGGACTGGGAGGGGTTGCCCAAGAGATCTGCACCCTGCACAGATTACACACAGCCCCGTCTGCCTTCCCATGCCATTTCCGCTGACACCACAGTGAGCAGGGAGCGGCCCAAGGGGTGGTGGCTGGATGCTGTGGAGTAAATTGGAGACAGATAGACAGACGGACTCACCGGGAGCTGAGCAGATCTCCTGGCTGCAGGGACTTAGCACTGGGAACAGAAAGGTGCCATGTGGTTAGTGCTGGAGATAAAATCTCCCCCTTTTCTGAGGTGAGATAACCAAAAATGCCTTTAATAGGAAAAAAATCCTGATTTGTGTTTTGGTGAAGAAACAAACTAGGTAGGATGTTAGATCTGGGGCTTGGAAGGTTCCTCACGCACACAGACCATGGCTGAGCTGGGAACCGCCTTTCCCTTCAGCTCCCTAGAGGGCCAAATCCTCAGCTGGTGTAAACCGGCATTGACTCCAGTGGAGCTACACTGCTTTACACCAACTGGGAAACTGGCCCAGTAGCTCTCACACTCAGTGTTTACACTGGTTCCCATTTCTCTCCCACTGAAGAGGATTTGCCAACAGCCTCGGCCAAGGGCTGCTCTTCGTTCTGTTTCCCCCCAACCTGCTGTGAATTAGCGCAGGATTCCCACATACTCACGGGGAAGCAAGAGGCACAGAGACAGGATCATCAGGGCAGTGATGGGAGCCGATCAGGATGGAAACAGCCCAGCAGCTTCTGTTTCTGATGAGGTCCGGAGGGTAAAATCCACAGTCGCTCCCTGCTTCCACCTGCCCCCTCTGCTCTGTCTGACTTCAGCAGAAGGGAAGCTCCGGTCTCTCTCTTTGCTCCGATCTGCCCCCGTCTGCTCCCCCGCGTTGGATGCTCCAGCCAGCACCTCTCTCTCCTCCCAGGCTCCTGGGGTCTGCAGGGCTCAGGCAGCAGAGATGCTGCAGCCTCTCTCAGACCTGCTCTGTCTCCTCCTTGGGTCTGATAATCATCATCGCTCCCCATTTCCTGCCTTGTGCCGCCCCCTTTCCGTGCTCCGGCCACAGTGTCTCTATTTAGGGCTGCAAGATTGAGAACCGAAGGGGCCTGGTTTGCTTGTTTGAGTCTGAACATATCACTGAGGAAACAGCTCCCGACCCATCTCACTGCCTGGGGACTGAGACAGCCCCCTGGCTAAAGGCACAGCTGGGCCAGGGTGAAAGGTCACTGGGTGACTGGGGGGCCTGGGATGTTGGATGAGCCTGAATCTTTTGCCTCCACTCTGGTCTCCAGTCCCTGGTGAGAAGGACCCGGCTCCCCCAGGGAGAAATTCACCCTCTGGGCTTAACAGGGACATTAATGGGGTCTGGGCCTTGTGCTGGACCCTCTGCACAGGTGTGAATTCACCCCCAGAGAATACCTACCACAGGTCTGCACTGGCTTCCCCACCAGCTTAGTCTCCACCCTCCCTGTCCTCCGCAACCAGCTCCAGCCACTTCTGCCCATCAAGCCCTAACTGCCCCTACTCTCCATTCTGGGCTGCTGAGGAGTCTGGTGTCCCCACTGATAGACCGGCACCAGGCCCCTTCCCCCTATTCTGGTTCCCTCTCAAGTCACCCCCCACTGCCAGAGAAGGAAGAACACAAGGCAGTTGAGAAAGAGCATCCAGAAGTGACCTCTGAGCAGGTGAGGAGCTGGAATCAGCGTAACTAAGGATGTGGGGGACGAGGGAAAAAGCCAAAGAGAAACATGTGGAATAGAAATGTAAGGGACTATTGCCCTTACTAAAACTGATGTGGGTTTTTGGTTGGATAGCTCCCAGTACCAAGGGGAGGGGTTGATGGAAAATCAGGACCCTGAGACTGACAGTGGGGCAATGGGGAGTGGCCAACGCTCCAGGTCACCCTGATTGACAGGGCGGGCAGGCTGATGTCTGCCCTGGGTCAGAGTGGGGCAGAGCTAAGGAAAGAGCAGGAGCCCGAGCTGAGCTGGGAACAGAGCTGCACCAACCGGAGACAGAGAGAACCAGAGAAGCAGCCGACGGAGCAAATCCATGCTGGGAGAAGATCCAGAGAAGCAGCCGAGGGAGCAGGTCCATGCTGGGAGGACAGCAGCAGCAACCAGGGTCAGAGAGGCCAGAGGAGGTAGAGCAGCAGCAGTGCTTGGCTGGAGTTGGGGATGCAGCAGTCCAGAGCCGGGTGTGGGGAGCAGCTGGGAAGAGCAAGGGGGACCCTTGGGCAGAGGGCCCAGCGCAGGGAGATGCCACCAATCAAGTGGCCTTGCAGGTCAGACTTGGGGGAGGGGAATCATAACCCTGTTGTGGGGGCTGATGCTGGGGAGAAGGGTCCCACCACCTAGAGCCTGAGGGCATGAGGCCACCGCCAGAGCAAATGTCTAATCCATGCCATCCCTGAGGCACAATCAGAACATGGGCAGCAGCCCCCCAGGAAACCTGGGCATAGCCTTGTCAGGGTTACAAGGACTCTGCCACACAGGAGAGTGGAAGGGGAGTCCTTGAGGTCAGGCAGGTCTCTGGGTAAAGGGAGTGGGAGTGAAGAGTCAGATCCTTTTGCTAGGCAATTCCACCAGGGTAGTGTGTACACCAGGAAAGTTCCCCACAATAGCAGGACCATTCCCCGACTTACAGAACAAAAGTCTTCCCCTCGGGTCAAACTGCAATCAAGGGTGATCAGTGCCAGTTGTGATGGGGATTTTGTGACAAAGCTCCTCTAGCAAAACCACACTGTGCGGACGCTGAGCGGCCAGTCCAGTTCTCAGCTGCCCCAACCTTCCCTGCAGGGTGAACATTTATCATTTCCTCCTGTGGGCAGCGCTGACATGTTCCCAAAGCAGATGGACTTGACCCAGCACCTGCCCATTAAACACACAGTCCCTGCTGCTATAGTACTTCATGGGAAGTTATCTGGTATCAGCTACGGGGTGAATTTATAGCACTCAAATTAATCCAGTGTAAGACCCTGTGCATACCTGGGTTCTGGTATAAGAGATCCTTTTTCTGGTTTATGTTAGCTTGTTTTGAAAACAATATTAACAATAAGCTGTACATTTTTAACAGTGAGGATAATTAACAATGGGAAAAACTTACCAAGGTCTGTGGTGGATTCTCCATTAGCAGCAATTTTTAAATCAAGTGTGGATGTTTTTCTAAAAGAGAAATTCTAGTTCAAACGGGAATTATTTGGGGGCAGTTCTCTGGCCTCTGTTATACAGGAGGTCAGACTAGATGATCACAGTGGTCCCTTCTGGCCTTAGAATCTATGAATACACCTGACAAAGGCTCTGATTCCACAAAATGCTCTTGCCATCAATGGTGTCCATTTCCTTGTACATCTCCTGTCATTCGAGTATCTGACCCCTCACAATCATCAATGGGTTTATCCTCAGACACTCCTGAAGTTCATCCTCTTTTCACAGATGCGGAGACTGAGGCACACGGAGAGACTAAGTGACTGAGTGCAGGACACACAGGAGTCTGCAGCTGAGTCAGGGGTTTAACCCAGAGCTCCTGAGCACCCATCCACTGCCCTAGGCACAAGATTGTTCTTTCTTCCCTCAGCCCCCGGCCGTCCCAAAAGCTGGGTGACAATGACCAGCTGGGTACCTGCCTGGAAGGCCAATGACCCTGGGCTATTTTAGCCAAAGAGGGGAAGAGCATGGTTGGGACAGGACTGGGAAATAAGGAAAACATCAGAAACACAAGCTGGGAAATCTGCCCCAGGGGATTTAATTGATCTCACAGAGCGTCCCACCCCCTGTTGCTTCTGGGCTAGATCCTGCCTTCCTCCACTGGCCCAAACCCCAGGGCAGGCATGCAGAATTAGACCCAGCTCCCCAACTCTGCACAGTTTATTAATGGAGTCAGACCATTGGCTGCTGTTCAGAAGAGGGAAGGGAGAGGAGAGTTGGTACTGTGAGTAGTGACTCCTGTTCAGAGATTCTTTGCACACACAGTCCAGCTGCTCCATGCAGCTGCGCAGGGCGGGAACTGCAGGATGAGCCGACAACGCCCTGAGAACCTGCAGAGTCTTCCCCGACCCAGCAGTGAGCTCTCCCCAGGCCTGACCCCGAGCTAGCAGCCCAGCGGGGTGGGGGCATGTCAGATGCTCTGATGTGGAATCGAAGAACCTGCTCACACAGTGTTATTTTTGTCCTCACACATTAACCTGCCTCATTCTCGTTCTCTCTGTTCTCATGTGGTTTCCAGGGTAGTTTATTTTCATAGCCGTACATTTAAAGGCCAGAAGGGACCAATGGAACAATCTAGTCAATGCACCTGCACAGCCCAGACCAGAGAGTCTCCCCCAGGGATCCCTGCATTGACCTGCTAACTTCTGTCTGAGCTAGAGCATGTCTTGTAGAAAGAGACGTCCCCTCTCGGTTTAAAGACAAACCGGCTCACATTTCTAAACACTAAGATGACTGTGGCTGATCAGTGCAAGAAGAGACCAAGGGGAAGGGAGATTCTGGACTGGGACAGAGCAACTGGAGATGGGCCCTGAGGTTTAGCTCCAGCTGTGGATCCCAAACTGACCTTCCCCAGAGTTTGGGGACGTGGACTTGGGGTTCTGGTTTGAGTTTATTTTAGAGACAGCCCCAAAGACTGGGTGCGGGGACTCTCCCTCTGAGCAATAGGTACCAGATACAATGATCCAGAGTTCAGTCCTCTGACTGAAGAGGGTAAGAAGATGTTCAATCTGGGATGTCTGAACCCCCTAACAGTGAATGGGCAAGAGGGGCCAGATAGAGCTGTTGGTCTTGGCAGAGATTTCAGGTAGCTCAGTGGAGCGTGCAGATCTGGTTTGTACCAAAGGCCATTTGGTGAATATTTTTGATTTTTTGTTGGAATACCAAAAGCCCACAATATTTTGGAAGTGGCCAAAAGCTAATATTCCCCACAACCTGCCAGTTATCAGGTTATCTGTTTTTTAATGAAAAGTTAAAAATTTATTGCTGAAAATTTCAGGGAAATTCATGTAAATTTTGCACTGGGAAAAAAATTCCATTTTCCGCCCCGCCCCAGAGTGCACCATGCTTAAGCCCTCAAGGGTTGCAGGTGGAATCTGCCAACGCTCTGTTCAGCCCTATGCCCACAGGACTCCCCTGTGATCTCCTAGAGGTTAATTAGCCTGAAGGTCTGTGTCAGAAATGTTGTCATGTGGGTGGGTGCAGGTCTTGCTGGAGCCCATGGGTGGTGCATGAAACCACCGTTCAGGGAGGCTAGCCCCCTACCTCACCCCTTCTGCCTGAGGTCCCACCCCCTGTTCTTGCCCGCCCGGGCCAGAGGAGCACTGAATCCCGCACCGTGGCCAGAGAAGCCTTGGCCAGCCAGCCTGAGCCACCCCGAGTCTCGGCCTGCACAACCAGCCACCCACCCACCATAGCTGCCCTGAGCTCTGGCCCATGCACCGGCCTGCCTGTCGGAGCCTCCCCAGCTGCTCTGCATGAGCCATCACAGCCAGCCGGAGGCGTCCCAAGCCACGGCCAGCCAGAGGAGCTAGGAACCCAATCATGGCCCAGCCCTGGGGCCGTGGCAGGGAGCATTAGCAGAGGTTTGTGGTGGCTTAACCTCCCCCAGCGTCCATTATGTGCTGCCCATGCTGGTGCCCTAGGCATAACTAACAGTATGAACCAAAGACTGCTAACCAAAGTAGGCCTTGACAGAATAGTAACACACTGAGTATTGGCTAACCAAGTAATCACATTCCTGACCGGAGAGGATGGTACAGGGACACACAGAGTTCTCAAGTAACTCCATAAATACAGGCCTAAGAGATGGTACAGGAACAGACCTACCGCTCCTAAGGATAAAGAGGGGCTGACATGATAATGGATAAGGATGTTTGTTCGAACCAGCAGGAACAAGGATAAGGATGGTGATAAGGGTAGTAACTGACAAGATCTGAAGTGGAATACGTGACTTCTTTTTATCAGTGTATAAAAGGAGAAGTCATAGGAGAGGCATCTTTGTACTAGTCTAGACACAGCACTCTGGTGTGCTGATTGAACTGGTACCTTGTCGCAGGTATACGTGTGTTAGTGGAGCTGTAGCTCCTATGGGGCACTATGACGGCGCTTTGTCAACAATAAACCTCGCCGAGCATCTTCACCACTGAACTGAGCCTGTGGTCTTTATTTTGAGTAAAACTGAACACTGTTGAGTCAATACACTGTACCGTCTGCTAGTGCAGCTGATGTTGGAGCTCCGAGAACAGCAACACTAGCAGCATTACCAATGCTGCAGCACCAGCAGCACTTAGGAACATGAACGGTTGGTAATCGTACAGTCATAGAAATGTCAGGCTGGAAGGGACCTCAAGAAGTCATCAAGTCCAGCCCTCTGCACGGAGGCAGGATCAAGTGAACCTAGTCCATCCCTGGCAGAGTTTTGTCTGGCCTGTTGTTAATAACCTCCGACAATGAGGATTCCACAACCTGCCTTGGAAGACTATTGCAGAGCTTAACTTCCCTTATCATTAGAAAGTTTTTCCTACTTGCTACCTGAAACCTCAGTTGAAGCAGATTAACCCCATTACTTCTTGTCCTACCTGCAGTGGGCACTGAGAGCAATTGATCACTGACCTCTTTATAACAGCACTACATGTATTTGGAGACTGATATCATGTCTCCCCTCAGGCTTCTTTTCTCAAGACTAAACGTGCCCAGTGTTTCTAACCTTTCCTCCTAGGTCAGGCTTTCTAAACCTTTCATTATTTTTGTTTCTCTTCTCTGGATTCTCTCTAATTTGGCCACATCTTTCCTAAAGTGTGATACACAGAATTGCATACAGTCCTCTAGCTCACACCTCACCAATTCCGAGAAGAATGGGACAATGACCTCCCATATCTCACATAGGACAATCCTGTTAATACTTCCCAGAATGACTTTATCCTTTTTTGTGACCGCATCACATTGTTGACTCGTATTCAATTTGTGATCCACTGTGATGTGCTTAGTACCCTTTGAACCCAGCCATGCAGAGCAACAACATATTGCCCATCCAGTACCTTAACCAGTCACTTTATCAGGCAAAAGGTCCCTTCCCCACCAGATGTCCCTTGGTTAGCCAATGCCAGGCACCCAAGCCAGACTAGAGCAGACATAGAAGGGGAGACCTTAAAGCAGACCAGTGGTGTAGAGGCTTCATGCTTATTTATCATTATTATAAGCAAGGTTTGAGTCCTACCTAGTGTGGGAAGTGCATTGGCACCCAATTTGTGGGGAGTTTTTACTCTTCTTTTGGAGACCATACGGCTTAGCTGGGTGAAGAGGTTCAGAAGATCGACCCAGCAGCTTCCTCCACAAAATGAAGAAGTGACAGCCCACAACCAACGGGGACAGCAGAGCCAAATAGATTAATAGTTTAGGGCCTTAACCACTCAGCCATCCTCCATGATGTGGCTATGGGCTTGGTATGCCAGCAGGCTAGCTTATGTTTCCTTCTCTACAGTTACTTGTGTGCGTGGTCCCATTGGATGAAATAACAGCTCATGTGAAAAATCCCGCCCCCACCCCCCCCGGATAAAGAGGTGGCTGAGGAGTTAAGGCTGATCCTTTGTATTTGTCATTGGTGAGTTCAAATCCCACCTGTGCTGTCATAACTATAAAGGGAAGGGTAACAGCTCTCCTGTGTACAGTACTATAAAATCCCTCCTGGCCAGAGACTCCAAAATCCTTTTCCCTGTAAAGGGTTAAGAAGCTCAGGTAACCTGGCTGACACCTGACCCAAAGGACCAATAAGGGGACAAGATACTTTCAAATCTTGGGGGGGGGGGGAAGGCTTTTGTTTGTGCTCTTTGTTTTGGGGGTTGCTCGCTCTTGGGACTAAGAGGGACCAGACATCAATCCAGGCTCTCCAAATCTTTCTGAACAAGTCTCTCATATTTCAAACTTGTAAGTAAACAGCCAGGCAAGGCGTGTTAGTTTACCTTTGTTTTCTCAACTTGTAAATGTACCTTTTACTAGGGTGTTTACCTCTGTTTGCTGTACTTTGAACCTAAGGCTAGGTTCCTCTGAGCTCTTTAAGTTTGATTACCCTGTAAAGTTATTTTCCATCCTGATTTTACAGAGATGATTTTTACCTTTTTCTTTAATTAAAAGCCTTCTTTTTAAGAACCTAATTGATTTTTCCTTGTTTTTAGATCCAAGGGGGTTGGATCTTGATCCACCAGGAGTTGGTGGGAGGAAGGAGGGGGGATGGTTAATTTCTCCTTATTTTAAGATCCAAGGGGTTTGGATCTGTATTCACCAGGGAATTGGTGAAGAGTCTCTCAAGGCTACCCAGGGGAGGGAATTAACTTTGGGAGTGGTGGCAGTGGACCAGATCTAAGCTGGTAGTTAAGCTTAGAAGTTTTCATGCAGGCCCCCACAGTTGTACTCTAAAGTTCAGAGTGGGGAAGCAGCCTTGACATGGTGGCAGTTGTGGGATCATTTTAAACCAAAAGCCAGTAAGGTTTTTTTTTCTCCTTTCTAGCTGCTTGGAAAGCAGGGCTGAAGGTAGATGCATATCTTATCTCTCCTTGCCAGAAGGCAAAGGTGTTAAGTTTTTTTTAACAAGGGCCTTTGTTAAGAGAAGGGTTCCATCAGTGAGCAAACAGCTGGTAAAAGGAATTTACAAGCTGAATTGTTTTTTTTTTCTTTCTACCTCTTGGGGATAGCTAGTTAGAAAGTCTCTGTTACCTCAGCAGCCCTGAGCTGAGTGCATCCCAATTTCAGTGAATTGCAGAGGGGTGTGGCCCAGCACAAAAAAACAGGAAAATGACTACCAAAGAAGTAGCTAACAAACTAGAACTGGCCAGACTAGAGGCAGAAGAAAATGAAAAGAAACATCAGAGACTGCTTCAATTAAAAAAACTCAAGAAAGAAGCTGATGAGAGAGCTATGGAGCAGAGACAAAGAGAAGAGAAAGCCAAAAAGGATGCCCACAAAAGAGCTATGGAGGAAAAACAAAAAGAGATGGAGGAGAGGGAAAAAGAGAGGAAGCATGAACTGGAATTAGCAAGGGCTAGGCCAAATATACCAGCCAATCCTAACAACCCCTTTCCAGGTACCGCTTCCCATCCCAGAAAGTTCCCCACCTTCAAGGCAGGCGATGATACTGAGGCCTTCTTAGAAAATTTTGAAAGGGCCTGCCTTGGGTACAGCATCACTACAGACCAGTACATGGTAGAGCTGAGGCCGCAGCTCAGTGGACCCTTAGCAGAGGTGGCGGCTGAAATGCCTAAGGAACACATGAACAGTTATGAACTTTTTAAAAACAAGGTCAGAATCAGAATGGGGCTAACACCTGAGCATGCCCGTAGGCAGTTCAGAGCCCTAAGGTGGAAACCAGACGTGTCATTTACCGACATGCCTACCACATTGGGAAAAATTGGGATGCCTGGATATCAGGAGCAAATGTTAAATCTACAGAAAAGTTGGCCTTCCTAATGCAAATGGAGCAGTTTTTAGAGCGTGTTCCTGAGGAAACAGAAAGGTACATCCTAGATGGGAAGCCCAAAACTGTAACCGAGGCGGGGGAGATTGGAGCCAAATGGGTGGAGGTGGCAAAAAAGAAAAAAACTAGTAGCAGTTGGAGCGAATATCAGAAGGGGCAACCTGAAACAAAACCTTACCACCGGGGACAACCCAAGGCCCCACCTACATCCCAAGGGAAACCCCAGACGCCTTCTCACCCCACCACACCAGTCTCCACCGGTGATACCTTAGCAGGGCGATGTTTTAAATGTAATGAACTGGGACATATAAAGGCCCACTGCTCCAAGAACCCCAACCAATTACAGTTCATTACACCACAATCACACCAAAGATCCCCAGACCCAGATGCCTCTCTCATACCCTCGGAGCGAAGGGAAACCTTGAGAGTGGGCGGAAAGAAGGTTATCGCTTGGAGGGACACTGGGGCACAAGTGTCGACTATCCACCAATCCCTAGTGGACCCCAAACTCCTCAACCCAGAGGCTCCATTGACAATTCAACCCTTCATATCACAGTCTGTAACCTTGCCTACAGCCAAGTTGCATGTCCAGTACAAGGGCTGGTCAGGAATGTGGACTTTTGCAGTCTATGACAATTATCCCATCCCCATGCTGCTGGGGGAAGACTTGGCCAACCATGTGAAGCTAGCCAAGAGGGTGGGAATAGTCACCCGCAGCCAAGCTAAGCAAGCTTTCACCCCCATCCCTGTTCCTGAGCCGTCCACCGGGGCCCGTCTGTGTTACCAGAGACCCAAACAATGGTGGTGGAACCGGATCCCCTGCCAACAACTGCAACAGCCATAGTGGATCCAATCCCAGAGACCCAGCCAAAGCCAGTCCCAGAACCGGAACTGGCAACGCAACCAGCACCAGAACCATTGCCAGCCCTGAGTCCAGCGCTTGCAAACCCGTCTACAACTCCAACGCCAGAGGGCACCAGCGAGCCTGAACTGGCAGAAGCAGCAGATAACCCTATCCACGAGGCTCAGCCAGAGCCTGAAATACCACATAGTGCACCAGCGGATAGCGTTTCACAGTCAATGGAAACAGCCCCAGCACCTGCATCGCTTCCAGAGGGACCAAGCCCAAGACCACAGTCCAAGGAGGAACTGATGTCTCCAGCATCAAGGGAACAGTTTCAGGCCAAGCAGGAAGCAGATGACAGCCTTCAGAAAGCTTGGGCGGTGGCACGGAGCACCCCACCGCCTCTCAGCTCTTCTAATCGATCCCGGTTTGTTGTAGAACAAGGAGACTCTTTCTGGTGGGCACCAGGAAGACTGGCATCCTCAAAGACAGTTGGTAGTTCCCACTAAGTATCGGGTAAAGCTCTTGAGCTTAGCCCATGATCATCCCAGTGGCCATTCTGGGGTGAACAGAACCAAAGACCGGTTGGGGAAGTCCTTCCACTGGGAGGGAATGGGCAAGGACGTTGCTAATTATGTCCGGTCTTGTGAGGTGTGCCAACGAGTGGGAAAGCCCCAAGACCAGGTTAAAGCCCCTCTCCAGCCACTACCCATAATTGAGGTCCCATTTCAGCGCATAGCTGTGGATATTCTGGGTCCTTTCCCAAAGAAGACACCCAGAGGAAAGCAGTACATACTGACTTTCATGGATTTTGCTACCCGATGGCCGGAAGCAGTACCCTTAAGCAACACCAGGGCTAAAAGTGTGTGCTAGGCATTAACAGACATTTTTGCCAGGGTAGGGTGGCCCTCCGACATCCTTACAGATTCGGGAACTAATTTCCTGGCAGGGACCATGAAAAACCTGTGGGAAGCTCATGGGGTGAATCACTCGGTTGCCACCCCTTACCACCATGAAACCAATGGCCTGGTGGAGAGGTTTAATGGAACTTTGGGGGCCATGATACGTAAATTCGTAAATGAACACTCCAATGATTGGGACCTAGTGTTGCAGCAGTTGCTTTTTGCCTACAGGGCTGTACCACATCCCAGTTTAGGGTTTTCACCATTTGAACTTGTGTATGGCCGCGAGGTTAAGGGGCCATTACAGTTGGTGAATCAGCAATGGGAGGGGTTTACGCCTTCTCCAGGAACTAACATTCTAGACTTTGTGAGCAACCTACAAAGCACCCTCCGACACTCTTTAGCTCTTGCTAAAGAAAACCTAAAGGATGTTCAGGAAGAGCAAAAGGCCTGGTATGATAGACATTCCAGAGAACGGTCCTTCAAAGTAGGAGACCAAGTCATGGTCTTAAAGGCACTCCAGGCCCATAAAATGGAAGCGTCGTGGGAAGGACCATTCACGGTCCAGGAGCGCCTAGGAGCTGTTAACTATCTCATAGCCTCCCCCACCTCCAACATAAAGCCTATGGTATACCATGTTAATTCTCTTATGCCCTTTTATTCCAGAGAATTAAACGTTTGCCAGTTTATAGCCCAGGAAACTGATAACGCGGAGTGGCCTAAAGGTGTCTACTACAAAAAAAAAAGTAACGGTGGCGTGGAAGAGGTGAACCTCACCGCGACCCTTGGACATCTGCAGCGACAGCAGATCATGGAGCTGTGCACTAGCTTTGCGCCAATGTTCTCAGCCACCCCCGGACGGACTGAACGGGCATACTACTCCATTGTCATAGGTAATGCTCACCCAATAAGAACCCCACCCTACCAGGAGTCACCTCATGCCCAAACTGCTATACAAAGGGAGATCCAGGACATGCTACAGATGGGTATAATCCGCCCCTCTAATAGTGCATGGGCATCTCCAGTGGTTCTAGTTCCCAAACCAGATGGGAAAATACGCTTTTGCGTGGACTACCGTAAGCTAAATGCTGTAACTCGTCCTGACAACTATCCAATGCCACGCACAGATGAGCTATTGGAGAAATTGGGACATGCGCAATTCATCTCTACTTTAGACTTAACCAAGGGGTACTGGCAAGTACCACTAGATGAACCCACCAAGGAAAGGTCAGCCTTCGTCACTCAAGTAGGGGTGTATAAATTTAATGTACTCCCTTTCGGGCTGCAAAATGCACCTGTCACCTTCCAACGACTTGTAAATGGTCTCCTAGCGGGATTGGGAGAATCTGCAGTTGCCTACCTCGATAATGTGGCCATTTTTTTCTGATTCATGGGCAGAACACCTGGGGCACCTGGAAAAAGTCTTCAAGCGCATAAGGCAGGCAGGGCTAACTGTTAAGGCTAAAAAGTGTCAAATAGGCCAAAACAGAGTGACTTACCTGGGGCACCAGGTGGGTCAAGAAACTATAAGTCCCCTACAGGCCAAAGTGGATGGTATCCAAAAGTGGCCAGTTCCAAAGTCAAAGAAACAGGTCCAATCCTTCTTAGGCTTGGCCGGATATTATAGGCGATTTGTACCACACTACAGCCAAATCGCCGCCCTGCTGACAGACCTAACCAGAAAAAAACAGCCAAATGCAGTTCGGTGGACTGATGAGTGTCAAAAGGCCTTTAACCAGCTTAAGGCGACACACATGTCTGACCCTGTGCTAACGGACCCAGACTTTGACAAACCGTTCCTAGTAACCACAGATGCGTCCGAGCGGGGTGTGGGAGCAGTTTTAATGCAGGAAGAACCGGATCAAGAATTTCATCCTGTTGTGTTTCTCAGCAAGAAACTGTCTGAGAGGGAAAGCCACTGGTCAATCAGCAAAAAGGAATGCTACGCCATTGTGTAAGCGCTGGAAAAGCTACGCCCATACGTTTGAGGACGGCGTTTCCAACTACAAACAGACCATTCTGCGCTACAGTGGCTTCATACCGCCAAGGGGAATAACAAAAAACTTCTTCGGTGGAGTTTAGCTCTCCAAAATTTCGATTTTGAAATACAACACATTTCAGGAGCTTCTAACAAAGTGGCTGATGCACTCTCCCGGGAAAGTTTCCCAAAATCAACTGGTTAAACATTGTTCTTGGAATGTGGAACATATTGTTAGTTTTTATATAATCAGTAGTATGTCTAAAGGTGCATGTGTCTTATTAACTCTGTTTTCTCCTAGAGCTCCAGGAAGAAATCACAGCCAGTGTGGAGCCGGCTGTCCAACACTATCTGTGATTTGGGGGGCATATGACACTCCTCTTAATACTTCCCAGAATGACATTATCCTTTTTTGTGACCGCATCACATTGTTGACTCGTATTCAATTTGTGATCCACTGTGATGTGCTTAGTACCCTTTGAACCCAGCCATGCAGAGCAACAACATATTGCCCATCCAGTACCTTAACCAGTCACTTTATCAGGCAAAAGGTCCCTTCCCCACCAGATGTCCCTTGGTTAGCCAATGCCAGGCACCCAAGCCAGACTAGAGCAGACATAGAAGGGGAGACCTTAAAGCGGACCAGTGGTGTAGAGGCTTCATGCTTATTTATCATTATTATAAGCAAGGTTTGAGTCCTACCTAGTGTGGGAAGTGCATTGGCACCCAATTTGTGGGGAGTTTTTACTCTTCTTTTGGAGACCATACGGCTTAGCTGGGTGAAGAGGTTCAGAAGATCGACCCAGCAGCTTCCTCCACAAAATGAAGAAGTGACAGCCCACAACCAACGGGGACAGCAGAGCCAAATAGATTAATAGTTTAGGGCCTTAACCACTCAGCCATCCTCCATGATGTGGCTATGGGCTTGGTATGCCAGCAGGCTAGCTTATGTTTCCTTCTCTACAGTTACTTGTGTGCGTGGTCCCATTGGATGAAATAACAGCTCATGTGAAAAATCCCGCCCCCACCCCCCCCGGATAAAGAGGTGGCTGAGGAGTTAAGGCTGATCCTTTGTATTTGTCATTGGTGAGTTCAAATCCCACCTGTGCTGTCATAACTATAAAGAGAAGGGTAACAGCCCTCCTGTGTACAATAGTATAAAATCCCTCCTGGCCAGAGACTCCAAAATCCTTTTACCTGTAAAGGGTTAAGAAGCTCAGGTAACCTGGCTGACACCTGACCCAAAGGACCAATAAGGGGACAAGATACTTTCAAATCTTGGGGGGGGGGAAGGCTTTTGTTTGTGCTCTTTGTTTTGGGGGTTGTTCGCTCTTGGGACTAAGAGGGACCAGACATCAATCCAGGCTCTCCAAATCTTTCTGAACAAGTCTCTCATATTTCAAACTTGTAAGTAAACAGCCAGGCAAGGCATGTTAGTTTATCTTTTTTTCTCAACGTGTAAATGTGCCTTTTACTAGGGTGTTTACCTCTGTTTGCTGTACTTTGAACCTAAGGCTAGAGTGGGGGTCCTCTGAGCTCTTTAAGTTTGATTACCCTGTAAAGTTATTTTCCATCCTGATTTTACAGAGATAATTTTTACCTTTTTCTTTAATTAAAAGCCTTCTTTTTAAGAACCTAATTGATTTTTCCTTGTTTTTAGACCAGGAGTTGGTGGGAGGAAGGAGGGGGGATGGTTAATTTCTCCTTGTTTTAAGATCCAAGGGGTTTGGATCTGTATTCACCAGGGAATTGGTGAAGAGTCTCTCAAGGCTACCCAAGGAAGGGAATTAGCACATTTGGGAGTGGTGGCAGCGGACGAGATCTAAGCTGGTAGTTAAGCTTAGAAGTTTTCATGCAGGCCCCCACATTTGTACGCTAAAGTTCAGAGTGGGGAAGCAGCCTTGACATATGCTGATAGCCAGCCTTTCCTTTGCCAGTGGTGGCCACTGGCTCTTTCCTCTTCAGCCCCTTGCTGCCCCAGCATGTCTTACCATGGGGTTAGGCAGGGGGAAGGGGGGTAGAAATGGGGAAGAGAACAGGGGATGGAAACAGGATGGGGGAGGGGCAAAAGAGAAACAGGGAGAGCCCAGACAGGACACAGAGGAGTCGCCCTTTTTGTCTCCCGCAGCTGCACATAACCCTGCTCCTTAGAGCAGAATTAAAGCCCCTGTCTTTTCCAGCTCCTCCCATCCTGGAGCAGGGATCCACTGATAGGGAGGTGTGGCCATATCAGGAGATCTCTCATGTCACATGGGATATGCTGGGACCCCCAAGCGGCAGAGGCCAGGGGAAGCCAGTCGGACGTGTAGCAGAGACACACATCCCCACGCTGCCTTCAGAAGAGGTGACCCCCAACACTGAGGCTTCGGGAGCCTTAGCCCCAGGGTCAGTGTCTGGGTTTCATCCATTTCCGATGGGCGTGTTTTGCAGATTGTGGTGCTGGGTTTACAGGCTTCTGCAATGTCACTGTGTCTGTGTGTTATTGGGTAGAGCTGGGTGAATAGTTGATGTTTCAGGCTGGCAGGAACCTGAAAAATCAGAGCAGATATTCAGGTTGGTTCCAAACACATTTGGAACTTCTCGGTAAATTGGGAAAGTCTGCTTCGGGGAGTAAAAATGTTTCATTCAGGGCAGCTTCTTAACAGTGTCTGCCCCTCCCAACCTTTGCCCAGGAGTGAGGACACTTTCCTGGGATGCGGGACTCTGAGACTCACATTTGCAACCCACTTCAGAGGGGGGTCTTGAATTCAGCATCCTCACGCCCAGGCCACAGGCCGTTCTGGGCTAGGCTGCTCTCCTGTGGAGGCCATTCCACTTTGTATAACTACTTAACTATTAATTGGCCAAAGAGCAAGCAAGTGAGAACTCTATAGCCTGGGGATTGAGGGGCTCACCTGAGCAGTAGGAGCTAAGAATTCAAATCCCTTCTCACTCTGAATGAGGAAGAGAGAAGATTTGAGTCAACGTCTCCTACCTCCTGAGTGCCTTAATCCCCAGGCTGGAGAGTCGTTCTCATGCTCTTTGGTTAAAGGAATAGCAAATTATTAGCTGGTGTTTAGGGATCAAACACACACTTTGGAAGCAGCCTGAACAACGTATTAAAAACTTTTGCCCAGCTAAAACTGATCAGGTTAAATTTGTGTATAGTTTTGCATTGGCCAAAGCTGTATTTTTCAGCGAGTAAACTATTCATCCAGAAATTTTCGCCCAGCTCTACTTATGAGAACGCAAAGTGGTTTGTTGTGGGATTGTTTGTGAGTGCCGGGACTATACACAAAGGGGTTTGTTTGAAGGTTTGGGACTGCTGGGGTAACATTTTCATTTATTTTGTAGGTGCATCCATGAGCACTGGGACACCATGTGGGATTAGTATTGTAGGGTTGTCCATAAGTACTGAGGCTACTCATATATTGGGGCTGCATGCATAGTGGTTTGTTATCATAGGGTCTTTTTATGAGCTGTGGGGCCACTCTTGGTCATTTGTTTTTGTAGTGTTCTGTGAGTGCAAGGCTGTGATCACACTGGATTGTTGCTTGTGAGTGCTGGGACTGGGGTCATGCTGGGTGTGTTGTTAATAGCAACAGTGAAGTGGAATGAGAATCCCCATTTTTTTTCATGTGTAAATTCCTCAGAGTGAAACTCCCATGTGGGGTGAGGCTGTTCGTTGGGGCAGGGGAGGTGAATTCACTGTTGGGGGGAGACCTCCCTGTATTTCTCTGCTTTGTTTCCCTAACTCTGCCCCAGAGCAGAAACTCCTTGTCTCCCCCAAAGTCATCGCTCAGGGGGTTGGTTTTTTTTATAAATCCCACGCCTGGGATAAGGGCAGGTCTGTGGGTTTGGGCCTTGCCCCCTAAGGGGCCTCTCTATTTCTCCTAGACAAGAGAGAGAGTGAGTAGCTGAAGCCACTTATAGTGGGGGGAGCAATGCTATTGTGTACCCCCTCATGCTAGGACCCCCCCACTCTGTTACATTTGACTGAGGGGAGCAGGGGCAGTGGCAGTCACAGCAGTGGCCACACCCTGAATGTGCTGCTGAAGGAAAGGAGGCCACGTCCCATCCCAGAGTCTGTGCCCTGAGCAGAAGCCGGGGCCCTTGAACTCAAGATGTCAGGGAATGCCGGGGAGCAGCAGCCCAGACCCTTAAGGATGCAGCGAGCAGGAGCAGGAGCAGAGGCAGTGAGGTGAGCATGCTGGATTTTTAAATAATATTTCTTTTGTGTGTTTGGCAATGTCAGCACTGGTTTGCAATTCCCCCCCTCCCCCCAGTACTGTTGCTTCTTCTACACATGGGCTTGTATATATTGTGGATGTCTTGCAGATGCTGGGCCTGCGGATGCTGCTTTGTTATTATACAGTCAGACATTGGCTCTGCTCACACAATGGTTTGTTTTCATTTCCATGTCTGTTTTCAGATTTGCTCTGGTTATTAACACCTGTATGAAGCACACAGATGTAATTTGCCCTGGCTTTAGATGTGCAAATTTGGGCACCCAGACAGGAGGGTAACTGATCAAAGCTCACAAGGTGAATCAGTGCCACAGCTGGGAATGAAACCCAGTAATGCACCAAGCCCTGAGCGTTAGCCCCAAGATCCCTCCTCCCACCCTCTGCAATGGGAAGTCTTATGTCTTGTCAGTGCATGGAAGTGACACCTTTGGGCATGGAAGCAAAATATAAGCGGGGGCTGGAATCTGTCTGGATTAGGGTGCAGCTGTAGTTATGAGCTAGGGTTGTGTTAAAGACATTTGTGTTTTGACAATGGAAAGGATGATGCATATACTTGGGTTATCATCTTTAGCCCAGCTGGGGATGTAGCTCAGTAGTAGAGTGTATGCCTTGCATGTATGAGGCCCTGGTTTCAATCCCCATCATCGCCAAATTCTCTTTGAGGGGAGGGATAGCTCAGTGGTTTGAGCATTAGCCTACTAAACCTAAAGTTGTGAGCTCTAATCCTTGAGGGGGCCATTTAGGGATCTGGGGCAAAAATCTGTCTGGGGCTTGGTCCTGCTTTGAGCAGGGGGTTGGACTAGATGACCTCCTGAGGTCTCTTCCAACCCTGATATTTGGTGTAGTGATTGTATTTGATAACCTCTGATTGTTTGGTGTATTGATTGTACAGTTTGTGTCTTATTGCATACCCCACTAGGTCAGCCAGTTCCCCCAGTTTAGGACTGGATAAGAACCTGAGTCCCCTCTATTGTAAAGGACCCATATCCCATTTCATTTCTGGCTAAGATTGGAGGGTTGCAACCATGGCTCTCTGTTTTTAGCTGAGGCTGTCATGAGATTCCCCACTGAATGGGGCATGTCAGAGGGGTTAGAACTGAAGGAACAGAACCAGACAGCAGGAGAAAGAAATTTTCCTGTTGAAAAACCAGCCCTTTCCTAATGTTGAATTTCAGGAGAAGCCAATGTGGGGGTGGCCACAGGGATGTTACCCAGGTGCTAATGGCAGGGGAGGTGTCTGCTAGACAGTCTGTGGTCACAGTCAGCTCCACAGGATGGATAAGTTCATGGAACTCTGATGTAGAGACAAAAACCGTGACAAATGTGCACAGTTGCAATTATAGCTTTGGTCAGTAGATGGCATGATTAATATGTGACTAGAAAAAATAAAGAGAGAAGGCAGGAGATGTTTTATTGGACCAACTCAGGTAAGATGGAGTTTTCCACTGGGATTGGTGCACAGTGTCATCTAGTGGATGGGAAGGTGCCTTCACCAGGACAAGCTTGCAGGGGTCAGAGATGAAATATTGCCAGGGCTTTTTTCTTATCTCTGTTCCACTACTTTAAGAACTGCACATTGTCTAATAACTCCACAGTGGAACCCTGGCAGCACCATTGACAATTCCAGGTGTGAAATGCAGCCAAGTGCGTATCGCTGAAGACCCTGTATAGATGTGAGACATCCAAGGGGACATGTGCCCTTCCAGTGATAGCAAACGCTCCCACATCCACCCACAGATTAGCCCCAGTCACTGTTCTCTGGCCTATCGTCCTGTGACTCCTCTGATGGGAACTTTACACTGATCAGGAAATAAACACCAATTAAACTAACAAGTGAAGCCCAAATAATTAACAGGAGATGGGACCTTTCACTCAGACACTCTGCACTATCTGATTTAACATTTCTATTGTGGTAGCACCTAGAGACCAACTGGGTCAGAGCCCCATTGCACTGGGCGCTGTACAAACAGAGCAAATGACAGCCCCTGCTCCAAAGAGCTCACAGTCTAATATCTGAATCCCAAGCATCCACTGGAGACAGAAGAATATCCCAGTAGGATACTGTTGACCAATATATGCTAACATCTATATCTCTCATATTAACAATATGTATGATCCTCACTATATCTATATCTATGTGTATCTCTATAGATAAATATACATTAGTATGCATTAAGCATAAATAATATTACTAAGCACAAATATTAGAGCAATAATATAGCCTAAGTTGGCCTACACCTTTTTTTATAGTCCTGTTCACTTGTTCTAAGTATCCTATCACATCTTGCATTTCCTGAAGTAAGATCTGGCTTATAAATAGGAAAACTGTCAGGACCAGTATATGTTAGTGTTTTATCAAAGCAACAGGTAGGGAGTTATTCTTACAGGTCTGTACTGGAATGTCAAAGGAAGAGGACAAGACATATGATTATTCCAGCCTAGTACAGACCTAGGAGGTTCCATTATGCTCTTTGGTACCATGTGTTTAGAAAAAATAAATAAGGGGTACACCATAGTACCAGAAAAAGAAAGTAGAAAGCTGATTGGTTAAATCTAGTGTCAGAGGCCATACACAGTACCTTGTACCTGTAAACAGGTAGGGTATAAAAAGATGGCATTAGGGGTGTAGCTTGGGGAACACACCTTTTGTGTAAGGGGAATGTAACAACGCTGCACAAGATGCTTCCCACAGACTGGTATTGTACTGAACCTTCTCCCCACACTACATTACTGATGTCTTAGAGCAATAAACCTGACTGATATTGGTTATTTGGGCTCCTGAATACATTTCATACGGAACCAGAGTGTGGTCAAGCCACTGACTTTACAATTTATCCACAGTACAGAATATCAAATCAGAAACAGAGACCTCGTTCCTTAGCTCCTGTCCACCAAGCCCCCGACTGCAATTTCCTGTGACTATATACATTATAGCAGCCCCCGGAGACCCCAGCCAAGGTCAGGGCCCCTCTGCACTGGGTGCTGCACAGACACTAATGCTTCTGCATGGGGAAATTGACCAGCAAAACTATGCTGACCTAGCTTAATCACTATAGCTATCCTGGAATAACTCCCCATGGGGACACTTGTACTCCAGTGTATAAGGGGCTTTTTCCAGTTTACCTCAAGGTGAAAATGGTGTAAATTAACCCTGACCAAGGCTCTCTAATTCCAGAATAAGGGTGTCCCCACAGGGGCTTATCCCGAGATCACTGCAGTGATTATTTAGAGTATAGTTCTGCTGGTCGATTTGCTTGTGCAGACAAACCCTTAGTGAGAGACAGTCCCCGGCTGGAAGAGTTCACAGTCTAGGGGAGAATTTTCAAAAGCACCTGAGGGCCTTGCAAGCACAAGGCAGTGGGCACAGAGCACAGTCATGCATTTGTGCTCCTAAATCCCTGAGGGGCTTTGAAAATTCTCCCCTGAGGCAAGGCAGAATTATTGTCCCCATTTCACAGATGGGGAGCTGAGGTCCGAGGAGAGGAAGTCACAGGCCTGTTGCCAGCCCACAACAGTGGTTCTTTGCCCGGTGTGCTTGGCACCAATAAAGACACTGAGGGGAGAAAGCAAGCCAAGTTTATTCAGAGCTCTGAAAAGGCACTAGGAGACCAGCATGTCTCAAATCAAGTTCAACAAATACAAACAAATTTTACCTTTTATACTCCAAACTGTTTCTGTGTAAGCTTTGTCTGGCTTTTCCCCCTTACCCCTCCCTCCTTAAGCAGTTACAGTTAGAAAAGTTCCCATGCTTATCTTTGACCTTGTAGACTCTACGTAGTAGGCTTGCAAGCTAAGACAAAGCAGGCCTTTTCCTCCCCATATGTTTGCTGGTGCAGCTGTCTGCTAGAAAAGCTGACCATTACATATTCTGCTTCAGCATCAAAGCAATTAGCATGGAAGTAGGTGAGAGTTCACAAGATGGAGTTCTGTGGTCACATAGGCCCAGAGCAAGATAGCTTCCTCGGCACTTCTGGCCTTCCACTCTCTGGTAGCTATGCCTAGTGGACCCCAACAATCCCTCCTTTGAGAACACTCAACAAACCTTTGTCAGAGTTTTCTCATACTCTAAAGACAAAATGCGATTAAGCTCCATGCAATCAGTATTATCAATGAGAGGGTATAAGGGAACTTCTGGGGTATGGGAGGTACAAATCTTATGTATGAGCACTTTACAGCAAATGAGCAAAAGAAAAAGAACAAAACATATCACCACACCTGTGAGCAAGATGCGAACAATACTTCCCCTTATACCCACTAGTTCCCCTAAACCAGGTAGCCAACCCCAAAGGGAATCTAAAATAGTGGGTTCTTTTTCCTGGGCCTTCCACTGATCAAAGGCCTGTTCAGCTGATAATATGTGTTTGTTAATGTCCTGTGAAAACTCTGGGACATAGGTACAACACTCTTCTCCAATAAGGGCACATACCCTGCCCCGTGAAGCTAACGCATAATCTAGGGCCTGACGGTTTTGCAAAGCCAGCAGTCGAAGCTGGTACAGCTCAGAACTTATGCTTTTCTCTATGGCCTGGGTATCATTGGCAAACTGGGTGAGAAATTTAGAAAGTCTTCTGTAGAGTTGGGCTAGTCGTCCCACCACATAGGTAGGAAGGAATATCATCCCAAACCTGTCTCCTTCACTGATGGGTTCTAGGGTAGCTTTCAAGGACCGATAGTACCTGGGACGACCTGAGGGAGCATAGGATAAAACGCGGAGGGGAGGAGCAAGATAGCCTTTGTAACAGCTACCATGCCAACCATTAGGAAGCCATTTGTAGTCACTAGTACCACAAACCCAAAATGCTTCACCATAACTAGCCTTTCCATTGTTACCTTGTAAGTCTCATTGGGTGGCTTGTGGGGAAAGGGCAAAGAGTGCAGTGCCAGTTTGCCATCCGGTGGCATTCAGTACAGGAATAGTGAGGCTTATACCAGGACCAATATAAAATCTACACTTACTAATGCCTGCAAACCAGGTATGATTACTTGTACTGGCTTGCTGATAACATATGAGACCAGTGGGTGGAGAATGTAGACGAATAGGCTGGGGCTTATGAGTGCTACTATAATGGAAAATCCAAGAGCCATTGTGTAGGCCATAAGGAGCTTCCGCAGTACAGTTAGATCGCAAACTTAAATTGTCAGAGATGCTGCTGCTGGTAACCATCCACCTTTGACAAAAGTCTGACCAATTTTGGAGTACTACTCTCCAGGGTAATCCCGCTGAATGATGGGGAGTCTGGGCACATATCCAACAGTTGGAGAGATTGAACTCACGGGCAAAGGCAATTTTTAGGGCCTCTTATGTGTTGGTAGCCATGTCTGCAGGGATGGCTCCCCATCCTGCATGCGATGTGGATGAAACAGTAGGTAACAGAAGAATTGCCTCTGTGATAAAAAGAAATGCTGTGAGAGATCCTAAACCTGAACCCGTATTGTAATTACCACAACCCAAATGCCCAGGAGATAATAAGAATTGTTGACACTAAACAAGTAAAAAAATAACAAGACCAAATACATAGGCCAGGTCGGCCTTCTGTGAGAAAATAAAACCAATGCTCAGGGTTTTTGCGGGGAGTATGCTGTGGCTGTTCAGAGAGATCACAAGGCATTCCCAGTGACCCTTACTGTCTTTTGAATAACAACTTAAGTCCCAAATCGTCACTGGAAGCTTTCTCAGCAGGTTGGACAGTCCACTGTTCAGGAGCGGGTACTGCTTTCAGTCAAGAGTGATGAATCCAGTTCTTGTGTCCTTCGACCTTTGCTGCTGTGTGGGAAACAAGCAGGACGGTGTGGGGCCCCTTCCACTTCTCTTGGAGAGGCTCGTCCTTCCAGGTCCGCACGAGAACGGAGACACCGGGCTGCAAGGAGTGGACCGGAGTATCCAGCAGAAGAGGTTGTGAATCTTTGGTGTACCTGTGAAGAGAGGAAAGAACAACAGACAGAGAGCACTTGTACTGAGACAAGAAAGCACACCCCACTTCCCACTCCCCTGCCAGAACTGGGGTACCATTCATAGGCCATGCTCTTCCAAACATCATCTCTGAGGGACTAAGCCCTATCCTGCCCTTAGGGAAAGCACGAATGCGAAGTAACACAGGGGGCAAAGCATCAGGCCACTTAAGAGAGGCCTCCTGACAGACCTTTGAGAGGTGTCGCTTGAGTGTCTGATTTGTACATTCCACTACTCCACTGGCTTGTGGTCGCCAGGGTGTGTGGAGTTTCCAGGGGATTTGCAGAGCACTTGATATCTTTTGAACAACTTGAGATGTGAAGTGTGTTCCGTTATCAGATTCCATCCACTGGGGAGGGCCGAAGTGAGGAATGATTTCCTTGACAAACTTAAGAGCCACTGTTTTGGCAGTGTTGTTGCGACATGGGAAGGCTTCAGGCCATCCGCTGAATCAATCCACTAAGACGAGAAGGTACCTGTACCCTTGGGTCCTGGGAAACTCAGTAAAGTCTATTTGCCACACCAATCCTGGGCCTGGGGTAGGTTCCAGGCTGGCTGGTGGCACTGCTACTCCTGTGCAAGGGTTCTTTTGGCAGATTAAACATTCAGCTTGTACCTGTGATACTAGGGGTTTAAGTCCAGAGGTTAGAAAATATTTATTCATAAGCTGAGTAAGAGCCTCTCTGCCTGTGTGTGTGGTTTGATGCAGTTTTTGCAACACTGGTTGGATTAGGCCCTTGGGCAGGAGGATTTTTCCCTCTGTGGAAAAGCCATCCCTCCTTTTTCTGGAGACCGAGACTGTCAGCCAGGTTTCTGTCCTCTTGGGAGTACTGAGGGGCTGCAAGCTCACCCACTGATGGGATGAGGGCATGCATTTGTGCATTCTCCTCAGTTGGTAATTTCAGGTTAGCAGCTCGCTTAGCTTCCCTGTCTGCTCTGGCATTGCCCTTGGTTACATCTTGATCTTCCCTTTGATGGGCTTTGCAATGTACCACTGCTACTGCTGAGGGGAGTTGTACCGCTTCTAAAAGCCAGAGAATTTGAGACCCATACTTGACCGGAGAGCCTTGGGCTGTTAGCATTCCCCTTTGCTTCCACAGACCAGCGTGAGCATGCAATACCCCAAAAGCATACTTTGAATCAGTAAAGATATTGACCCGGTTGTCTTTTGCCAGCTTGAGTGCACGAGTTAGGGCCACTAGTTCAGCAAGCTGGGCAGATGTTCCCGACGGTAAACTCTCAGCTTCCATGGTATCATGAAGAGACACAACCGCATAACCAGCTCTCCTTTGCCCATCCACAACAGTACTACTTCCATCTGTATATCATTCCAAGTCAGCATTTGGGAGTGGTTAATCTTTTAAATCTGGGCAGCTAGAATACTGAACATCTATGATTTCTAGTCAGTCATGTTCCTGCTTTTCTGTCTCTGGTAGCAGGGTAGCTGGATTAAGGGAGGGACAGATTTGCAGGGTGACTTCAGGATTCTCTAACAGCTTCGCCTGGTACCGAGCAACCCGAGCCTGTGTGAGCCAAAGACCACCCTTAGTGTCCAGCAAGGCTTGGACCATATGGGGAACATACACTTGCACAGTTCCTCCCAGTGTCAGTTTTTCAGCTTCCCCAAGCACTAGAGCAGTAGCTGCGACCACCCTCAAACAGGCTGGCCATCCCTTTGAAACTTGATCCAGTTGTTCAGAGAAGTATGCCACAGGTCTTTTCCAGGCACCTAATAGCTGGGTAAGCATTCCCAAAGCTACCCCTTTCCGTTCATGCACATACAGTTGGAATGGCTTAGATAGATCCAGCAGACCCAGGGCTGGGGCTTCCATCAACTTCCTTTTCAAGATTTTAAATGCCGTCTGCTTCTGGGGACCAGTGAAAGGGTTCATGTTCCGCTCCCTTAACACATTCATACAGAGGTTTAGCCCACAGTCCAAACTCTGGAATCCATATTCTGCAAAAGCCTGCCATGCCCAGAAATGCTCTGAGGTGTTTAGGGTTGCTGGGGATGGGAACTTGGCAGATAGCCTCCTTTCTTTCATTTGAGAGCTGTCTCTCTCCCTGCCTAGGGTTACCATACGTCCTCTTTTTCCCGGACATGTCCGGCTTTTCGGCAGTCAAACCCCCGTCCGGGGGGAATTGCCAAAAAGCAGAACATGTCCGGGAAAATGGCGGCTCTGTTTAAGAGCCCGGCTGCCTGAACGCTACCGGCTTCGGGCAGCCCCGTGCCTGGAGACCCTGCGCCGCCGGAGCCCGGGAGGGGAAGTGCCCGGCTGGGGGCGCAGGGTCTGGAGGCACGGGGCTGCCCGAAGCCGGTAGCTCTCGGGCAGCCCGGCTCTTAAATAGAGCCGCCGGGACTGGAGCCTCCAGCCGCCGGGGCTGTGTGTAACTGACACAGTGTCAGTTACACAGAGCCCCAGCCGCTGGAGGCTCTGTTTAAGAGCCGGGCTGCCCGAGCGCTACCGGCTTCGGGCAGCCCCGTGCCTGGAGACCCTGCGCCCCCAGCCGGGCACTTCCCCTCCCGGGCTCCGGCGGCGCAGTGTAGTAGTTTGCCTGATGGCGGCCTGATGGTATCCCGATGGTAGCCCCTGGACTTTCTTTCGAGTCCTGGATTAGTTCATAAGGCTTTGCCCAATTGTTATGTCTGACAGCTGAGTGTCAGAGACCATGCATAAGCAGTTCCTTATAGGAGTTAAGCAGCCTCAAATCCCCCTCCTCATTCGTATTCCACCGGGGGTCCCCTAGGGGGACAGCGATGTCCGGCAAGGGCTTGCCTTCCCTATCCTCGTTATACCTTTTTTGTGCCTCCTCCCTGGCTTTGTCTATGACCTGATTCCGCTCCACTTCAGACAACAAGGTTCTCATAAGTATATTACAATCATCCCAATCAGGCTTATGGCTAGCTAGACACCCTTCAAAGACAGAAATGAACTTGCTTGGATTCGTTGAGAATTCCCCTGCTTCTACCTTAAATGCAGCTAGGTGGACTGGATTAAAAGGTACATGTGAATATACAGACACTATCTGGGCTGCCCATTCCTGTGTTCTTGGATGGGCTATCACACTCTCAGTAATCAACGGATACAATCCCACCGGGGGGGTACTCTCTGAAGTCTGTGGGGGTGGAGGAGTCGAAGGGGACACCAATTCTGGCATTACAACAGTGGGAAGGTTCTGGGGTTTAGCAGCAAATACTACCAAGTCTGTCGGAGTCAAATGGCACTTGAGCAAAATATCAGTCCTATTTCTTAATACCATAAATGTATACGCATAAAGATGTTCATTCCATTTACCTGTTCTCTGACAAAACAAAAGCAACTGAAGGATCGTGTTGTAATTAAGTGATCCTTCTGGTGGCCACCTTTCTTGGCACTCCACCTGGTACTGAGGCCAATCAACTGTACAGAACCTTTTCAATTTACTTTTAATAAACTGGTCTGATCCAAACACTTTCCAGTTCACCAGAATGCATTCTAAGAGTGTGCACTGTACCCTGCCAGCTGTACTCTGTCCCTGCCCCATACTTTAGGGAGACCCTGGGCATCCCCAGGTCAAAACAGGGAGGCTCTGGGCATCCCCAGGTCAAAACAGATAAAGTCCCCACTGGACTGTTCCTACCTTATCCAAGGGTCCGGTTCTGCACCATCGCCCTATCCACGGGACCGGTTCCCCACCATCGCCCGCAGCTGCTTCTCCACTGTCTGTGTGCGTTGCACCGTTGTGCCCTCCGGGGTCAACCAAACCACGTCTCCGCCGAGGCCCCCGATGAAGTCACCGGTGCGCGCTGGGCATCAGTCGTTGCTGTAATCCGTCGGCCGCCAGGAGGGATCCGGGCAAGGCTAAATTTCAGCCTCGAGCCCACCCAGGGACACCAAAACTGTTGCCAGCCCAAAGGACCCGAGGAGACAACAGTGGTTCATTGCCCAGTGTGCTTGGCACCAATAAAGACACCGAGGGGAGAAAGCAAGCCAAGTTTATTCAGAGCTCTGAAAAGGCACTAGGAGACCAGTATGTCTCAAATCAAGCGCAACAAATACAAACAAATTTTACCTTTTATACGCCGAACTGTTTCTGTGTAAGCTTTGTCTGGCTTTTCCCCCTTACCTCTCCCTCCTTAAGCAGTTACAGTTAGAAAAGTTCCCATGCTTATCTTTGACCTTGTAGACTCTATGTAGTAGGCTTGCAAGCTAAGACAAAGCAGGCCTTTTCCTCCCCATATGTTTGCTGGTGCAGCTGTCTGCTAGAAAAGCTGACCATTACATATTCTGCTTCAGCATCAAAGCAATTAGCATGGAAGTAGGTGAGAGTTCACAAGATGGAGTTCTGTGGTCACGTAGGCCCAGAGCAAGAGAGCTTCCTCGGCACTACTGGCCTTCCACTCTCTTGAGTTACCTGGTAGCTATGCCTAGTGGACCCCAACAGGCCCAAGGATTCTGTAACAGAGCTGGGAATTGAACCTCAATCCTCTTCAAGCGTTACCTTGGTACCTTAACCGTTAGCTTATCCACCTCCTCTAAATTTACAGCCCCTCTGCAAGAGGGATTATTTATAGAGAAGGAAGGAGCTGGGCTGGGCTGTCTGGCTGGGACAGGGCTAAGATCTGACAGAGGTCGGTGTGGCCCTGGCCTAGCTGGGAGTGAGCAGAGGTCTGTAGGATGCAGGGCAGGGGGTTGCCAATGCCAAGTGCCCAGTTTTTGTCTGGAATGTCTGGTCAAAAAGGAGACCTAGCAGTGTCCAGTCAGGTGTACTGACCGGACCCTGAAGGTCCAGTTACTGGAAGAGGGGGCGAGGCACCAGGTCATTAACCCATGCCAGTTTCTACTTAGCTGGGGCTGCCTCTTACCTGCAGGCAGGCCCTGCCTCAGGCTGCAGCAGCTCCCAGCCCAGCCCTGGAGCAGAGGGAGCCCAGCGGGGCACGGGGCAGGAGACGATGCAGAGATGAGAAATGTGGGGGGGAGAGCAGAGAGTGATTTGGGGAGGTGGGAGAGGAGCAAGCAAAGGGCGGGGCCTGGGAAGAAGCAGAGAAGGGGCAGGGCCTTGGGGGAAGCAGTGGGCAGGGGGTCTGGTTTTCAGCCAATAGAAAGTTGGCAACCCTAGTCAGTGACTGACAACATCCCTGATGGGGGAAGGGAGGGGGACTGAAGGAGGCTGGAGGAGTTACCTGGGCAAAAACTGTTACCACAGGGGCCTATTCTGCAGCACTGACCAATGGTGTCTCCCTAACTCTCACTCAGAACTGGTCACTGGTATCTCCCCAGCCCCCTCCTCACCCTCCCTCCTGCTCACAGTTGATCAATGGCGATTCCCCATTACCTCCCCCTGCAAAATGCTGACGCTCCCCCCACGAGTCTCCTCTAGCCCTGCAGGCTCCGTTTCTCCAACATGAAGGTGATGACGGGTGCAGACACCAGGAGGAGCAAAACCAGGGTGCAGCGAGTGGCCCAGATGATGATGGACAACATGTCTGGCCCTGCAACATGGAAAGGGACATGGTGAGGGCCGTATGCAAATCATGTGGGACTGCAGTGCTAGCACTAGACACAGAGCAGCAGCTCTGGAATGGGGTCCCCGGTGTGCGCTCCCAGAGGCCTGGGTCTAACAGGGGAGATCATGCTGCAGGGGAGCACGTTCCCCTGATGGGAGGTTGTTGGGGAGCCTCCTCCTTTCCCCCAGCACAGGGTCATTCTTGCCCCAATTTGCTCAGGCTGCACCAGGACTCTGTGCAACGGCCGCACAAGAGCCAGTGACAGACGCAGCAGCCCAGGCCCTATCGCCCCTCTCCAGTGTAGATGACAGTTCACCACGGGGTCGACCCCGCCCTGGGCAGAGGGCAGCACGAG
This sequence comes from Malaclemys terrapin pileata, assembly GCF_027887155.1. Lineage (NCBI taxonomy): Eukaryota > Metazoa > Chordata > Testudines > Emydidae > Malaclemys > Malaclemys terrapin. The sequence goes on from NC_071524.1 coordinate 5,092,237, forward strand.
GCCTTGGCACCAGCTGTGTCCTCAGGATAGGGTGGGTTGGTTTGCTGATACAAATGCTTTGTGGGGAGCTGAGGCAAACAGCCAGGTTGGGGTCCTGCAAAAGTCAGTTCCTGGGACGTGGTTGCTGCCTGGGAACCAGGCACTGGTGCAGGGCTGAGATTTCTGAAAGAGGGGTTTGCCCACATGCTGTTTGTGGAGCACAGAGCATAAATAACTAATTACCTGGAGAGACAGAACTTGTGAGCCCAGGTGTGATGATGCGTCTGGTGCCTCCTGCCAGAACAACACCAAATACAGTGAGTGCAGAGGGAGGAAATAATTCACTGACTGCGGATTTAGCAGAGGGAATCAGTGAACTACAGATGAAACTTGCCCATCAGAAGGGTTTGGGATTCCCCCATTGACAGAGCCATTTTCCTGCCTGCAAAGATGTTTCCCAGCTCAGCAATGCTGGTGAATGCCCGGGAGAGCTGCAGGGGGAAGGCGCCGCATTGGATGAGCCTGTCACCCTGTTCTGTGGTTGTGTGTTTAGCTCTACATCCATCGTCACCGCGATTACACTCAGACTGGGGGTTGCCCAGCCCAGGACCCATCTTTCCTTCAATAGAATCCCCAGGATAAAGAAATGATTCAGATTCATTTACCTTGTGGGGAGGAACCCCCGACACTGCCGCTGCTGGAGTCATCACCTAGGCAATAAATACATAAGAGATCAGAGCAGAGCATGCCCCCATTCCAGGCCCATATGCTGCATTAGCTCAGCTACACCATGGGCAACAACTGGCTGGTGGATGTGCTGCTGAAAGGGGCCTGAGGTAAGAGTGACTCACAAACTGAAGCTGAGTGAGCAGTACAAGATAGTTGTGAAAAGGGCTAACATTGTATGTAAGACACGGAAGGTCATTGTCCCGCTCTGCTCAGCACTGATGAGGCCTCAGCTGTAGTACAGGGTCCAGTTCTGGTTGTGACACTTCAGGAAAGTTGTGGACATATTGGAGAGTCCAGAGGAGAGCAACAAAAATGATGAAAGGTTTAGAAAACCTGACCTAGGAGGAAAGGTTAAAAACACTGGGCATGTTTAGTCTTGAGAAAAGAAGCCTGTAGGGGAACCTGATAACAGTCTCCAAATATGCTAATTCCAGTTATAGAAGATGGGGATCAATTGTTCTCAGTGCCACTGAAGGTAGGATAAGCAGTAAGGGGCTTAAACTGCAGGAAGGGAGTATTAGGTCAGATAGTAGGAAAAGCTTTCTAACTACAGGTTGTGGAATCTCCATCATTGGAGATTTTTTAAAAGCAGGTTAGAGAAACACCTGTCAGGAATGGTCTAGATAATACTTAGTCCTGCCATGAGTGCAGGCCATGGGACTAGATGATCTCTCAAGGTCCCTTCTGGTCCTACGATTCTATGATTCTATAGGGCTAGCGAAGCTCTGGAATAGGCTTCCAAGGCAGGTTGTGGAATCCCTGTCATTGGAGGTTTATAAAACAGGTTGGACAAACTCCTATCAGGGATGATCCAGGTTTATTTGGTTCTGCCTCAGTGCAAGGGAGGCTGGACTTGATGGAATCTTGAGGTCCCTTCCCGCCTGACATTTCTATGATATCCCCTACCTGTCAGGGTTGGGCCGTCTGAGCTGAGATGGGTGAAAATTGGGGGTGGGGTTCCCTGTGTCAAATTTTGAACAAAGATGTTTTGTTAGAAATTTTTCGTTTCAGATTTTGATGAATTTCAGCATTTGGATTTTCAGGAGTTTCTTACTGAATTGTTGTTCTCGCTCTGCCATTCATCCCCCCTCCCCTCCATTTCGTGTGATGCTGAGTTGCTGGGCAGGGCAGAGATATGGACACACACACACACACACAGAAAAACATAGGAACACACACACACATGCCTTACCAGTGAGGCTGAGGCGCTGGGCAGGGCTGAGCTGGGATTTGGTCACCCGGTTCTCACTGTCCTTGATCTCGTACCCACAGGTGTAATTCCCAGAACTGACTCCAGACACCACATGGTCATAGTCGTAGATGGCCTTCTTCTCCAAGCCCCTCTGGGATGAAACCTCCTCCCTGTCCTTGCAGAAGATGACGCGGGTGGCCAGGAGCTGGGACAACACTGAGCACTGGAGCTGCACGGAGTCCCCTGGCCAGGCAGACGTCTGGCTCAGGTGGAGGGTGGGGGCAGGGAGAGTGCCTGGAAAGGCGAATGGGTCACAACTGTCAGTGGGGCATTGCTGGCACCCAGCACTGTTGATGGGCCAGGAGGTAAATGGTGGGTGGGTCTGTGACACATCTCAGATGGAGGCTCTGATTACAGACAGCTGGGCAGACTGGGGGACAATCTCTCTCTGGTGACCGGAAGCTTTATTCCCTGGGATCATTTGGGTTATGAAAGAGCCTGGAGGCTCATCTGGGCTTGGTTCACATTGTCTAGTGCTGCGCACTCTCCTAGAATAAGAGGCCCTGGTGCTGGCACTCCGCTGACCCATCTGGAGCAGTACGGCTGGGAGAGAAATGACCCCTCAGTGTGGCCAGCCCCTGGCCATTAGGGGCTGTCTAGGCAGGGAATGGCCAACACCTCAGTCTGTTCTGCCAGCCCATGCAGTGAAGGTCACTTCCTACCCCATGGAACTCACCAACTGACAGTCAAGGAGCTGTGTCCAGTCCCTAGCCCCTCTGATGTCAACTCTAACATCCTCCTTGCCCTTGTGCCCCTCCCACCCCCAATCCCCAGCTGGCACAGGAGGCACCGGGAGCAGTTCCAGGCCCAGGCTAAGGGAGTGTCCTGGAGAAGTGGCAGGGAACGGATCCCCCTTTCCTGGGAATCACTAGGGCGATGGGACCCAGCTCTGAACTCGCAGGATAACTGCTGCTGTCTCTGGGTAGGTCAATATCTGCCCAACACCTTCCCCACCCCCGCAGAGCCCCCTGCTCCTGCCTTGCCCAGGCAGCCAGCAAAGAAACAGCTCCACCAGCCCGTGTTGGGTTGGACACAGGGGTCGCTGGGTGCAGCTCCCTGGCCTGGCTCATACAGGAGCTCAGCCTGGATTATATAATGGTCCCTTCTTGCCGTACCCTCTCGAGCGCCACCTGCCCGCCCAGGGCTGACTATTAACGGTGCTGCTGACATTTAAGGATGAGGCGCAGGCTGAGTCCATGTGGGGGATGAGTTCCAGGGCAGAGACCTGCGCCCGGAAAGGGTTGGGAGCTGGTGCCATGGGAAGCTAAATCCCTTGAAGTCAGAGCCCTTGCGTTCTCTGCTTCCCAGGGCCAGTGCCCCGGGGATGAGACGGGCTGTGGATGTGACTCTCTGACCTGCATCTCACACTGGCCTCGGGTCAGAGCAGAGCTGAGAGGTAGTAGGAAAGGGAGGGGTCGCCCAAGAGATCTGCACCCTGGTCAGATCCCAGACAGCCCCGTCTTCCTTCCCGTGCCATTTCCGCTGGCACCACAGTGAACAGGGAGCGGCCCAAGGGGGGAGGGGTAAATGCCATGGGTAGATTGGGGACAGACAGACAGACGGACTCACCTGGAGCTGAGCAAATCTCCTGGTTGCTGGGACTCGGCGCTGGGAACAGAAAGGTGACATGTGGTTAGTGCTGGAGATAAAATCCCCCCCTTTTCTGAGGTCCCTCTTTAGGGACAAAAACTTCCTTTAATAGGAAAAAAATCCTGATTTGTGTTTTGGTGAAGAAGCAAACCAGGCAGGACGTTAGATCTGGGGCATGGCAGGTTCCTCGCTCACACACAGACCTTGGCTGAGCTGGGACCGCCTTTTCCTTCAGCTCTCTAGAGGGCCAGATCCTCAGCTGGTGTAAACCGGCATTGACTCCAGTGGAGCTACACTGATTTACACCAGCTGGGGAACTGGCCCAGTAACTCTCACACTCAGTGTTTACACTGGTTCCCATTTCTCACCCACTGAAGAGGATTTGCCAATAGCCTCGGCCAAGGGCTGCTCTTGATTCTGTTTCCCCCCAGCCTGCTGCGAATTAGCACAGGATTCCCACATACTCACTGGGAAGCAAGAGGCACAGAGACAGGATCATCAGGGCAGTGGTGGGAGCCGATCAGGATGGAAACAGCCGAGCAGCTTCTGTTTCTGATGGGGTCCGGAGGGTACAATCCACAGTTGCTCCCTGCTCCCACCTGTCCCCTCTACTCTGTCTGACTTCAGCAGAAGGGAAGCTCCGGTCTCTCTCTCTGCTCCGATCTGCCCCCGTCTGCTCCCCCGCGTTGGATGCTCCAGCCAGCACCTTTCTCTGCTTCCAGGCCCTGGGGTCTGCAGGGCTCAGGCAGCAGAGATGCTGCAGCCTCTCTCAGACCTGCTCTGTCTCCTCCTTGGGTCTGATAATCATCATCGCTCCCCATTTCCTGCCTTGTGCCGCCCCCTTTCCGTGCTCGGGCCACAGCGTCTCTATTTAGGGCTGCAAGATTGAGAACCGAAGGGGCCTGGTTTGCTTGTTTGAGTCTAAACATATCACTGAGGAAACAGCTCCTGTCCCATCTCACTGCCTGGGGACTGATACAGCCCCCCGGCTAAAGGCACATTTGGGTCAGGGTGAAAGGTCACTGGGTGACTGGGGGGCCTGGGATGTTGGATGAGTCTGAATCTTTTGCCTCCATCCTGGTCTCTAGTCTCTGGTGAGAAGGATCCAGCTCCCCCAGGGGGAAATTCAACCTCTGGTGTTAAGGGGACATAAATGGGGTCTGGCCTGATGCTGGACACTCTGCACAAGGGTGAATTTCACCCCCAAAAAACACTGAACGTGGGACTACACTGGCTTCCCCACCTGCTTAGTCTCCACCTACCCCATCCTCCACACCCAGCTCTAGCCACTTCTGCAGGCTCTGCCCTGACTGCCCCTGCTCCCCATTCTGGGTTGCAGAGGAGTCTGCTGTCCCTGCTGAGAGACCCGCACCATGTCCCTTCCCACTATCCTGGTTCCTTCTAAAGTCACCCCCCACTGCCAGGGAAGGAAGAACAAAAGGCAGTTGAGAAAGAACATCCAGAAGTGACCTGTGAGCAGGTGAGGAGCTGAAATCAGTGTGATTAAACAAGTGGAGGACCAGGGAAAAAGCCAAAGAAAAATGTGCAATAGAAATGTAAGGGACTGTTGGCCCCTTACTAAAACTGATGTGGGGTTTTGGTTGGGTAGCTCCCAGTACCAAGCAGAAGCATCGATGGAAAATCAGGACCTCAGGAGCAGTGAGGAGAGGCCAACCCCCCAGGTCAGCCTGAATGACAGGGAAGGCAGACTAATGAGGGAGTCAGGAGGCCAGGGGAGGTCCCGTCCTCCATGGGAGCTGTACCTGCCCTGGGTCAGGGTAGGGCAGAGCTAAGGAGAGAGCAGGAGCCCAAGCTGAGCTGGGGACAGAGCTGCACCAACCAGAGCCAGAGAGAACCAGAGAAGCAGTCAAGGGGGCAGCTCTGTGCTGGGAGAAAAGCCAGAAAAGTAGCCCAAGGAGCAGATCCGTGCTGAGAGGACAGGGCAGCAACCAGGGCCAGAGAGGCCAGAGGAGGTAGAGCATCAGCAGCGCTGCGGCTGGAGCTGGAGCTGTGGGAGTCTGGAGCCGGGTGTGGTGAGCAGCTGGGGAGTGCAACGGGGAATCTTAGGCAGAGGGCCCAGCGCAGGGACACGCCACCTGTCAAGAGGCCTTGCAGGCCTTATGGGGGACTGACGCTGGGAAGAAGGGTCCTGCCACGTAGAGCCTGAGGGGGTGTGGCCACCGCCAGAGCAAGTGTCCGATTCGTGCCGTCCCTGCAGCACAGCCAGGGCCTGGGCAGGAGCCCCCCAGGAATTCTGGGCCCTGCCTTGTCCTGGTTACAAGGTCTCTGCCACATGGGAGAGTCGGAGTCCTCAAGATCAGACAGGCCTTTGGGTAAAGGGAGTGGGAGCGAGGACTCAGATCCTTTCACTAGGCAATTCCACCAGGGTAGTGTATATGCTAGGAAAGTTCCCCACAATAGCAGGACCATTTTCCCACTTACAGAAAGAAAGTCTTGTGAACAGACATTAACACCTCTGCGGGAAGCCAAGTAGCAGAGGGGCTTCAAGGGAAATCTGTCAGGAGTACAAAGCAGTGCAGTTTGGCACAGCAACTTTTCATAGTAATTGATGCAGAAGTGGATTGTCCTGGGATGGTGGCTGGGCACATTTCATCCCTGGGATGGAGTCAGCTCTGCAGAGCAGCTGGACAGGACAGGGGTGCGTGGGGGGAGCTCAGATGCTCTGGGGATGGTCAGCACTGCTCAGGTGAAGGTCAGAGGAGCAGAGTTCGACACTACCTGTCATAAGCAGTGCCCAGAAAACGCCAGTGTGGAAAAGAGTAAATATTTGTGGCAAGTTTTTTAAAATGATTGTTTCAAAACCTTTTGTGAAAAATATTTTTTCCCATCTCTTGGTGGCAAAATGGTAAAAATGGAGGGAGGGGAAACCAAAACCTGAAAACTAAAAAAATTATCTGTTTTTTTTTATTTTTTATTTTAATTTTCCAGTTTTGTTTTTACAACCCACCCTCCCCCCAACAGTTGTAATTTGTAATTTGTAAAATGAAAATGTTTGATAAAATCTGTCATTTTCCGATGAGAACAATGTGGTGGCTTTAACCCAGAGTGACCCCCGGGGCTGTGGGTCAGGCTGAGCTGCTGGCACCCTTGGATGGCAGCCGGGCCCTGCTTGTAGCTCAGACAATGCTGCCCAGAAAGGGCCTGATCCAAAGCCCCTTGGTGTCAATGGAAAGACTCCACTGACTCCACTGGCCTGGGGATCAGGCCCCTGTGTAAGAGGGTCGGTTCTCTTGTGACAGAGAAATGGCTCCGGAGTCACTTGAAGTCACCCCAACCCAGACCCACCACAAGAACAGGAACAGGGAAAGTCTCCACCATGGGAGGGTGAAGGGGAGGTTGATGACAGGATCATGAACAGTGGAAAATGGGATGTGAAGAAGAGGAACTCACCCTGCCCTCCCCCACTCCCCTGAGCTGCAAATGCAGCTTATATCTGAAGCAAGAGCATCTGCAGAGTGAGTTCCTCCTGCTGCACAGACCCTGCAGCTGCCTCACTGCACAGACCCTGAAAGGAGCAGAGAGACGGCTCCACACAGGGAAGAAATGACAGCCTCTCCTCTCTATGCTAACAGAGACTAGAAAGGAATCAGCTGCACAGAGCTTGCAATAGAGAGGGAGAGACTGATAGATAGATCAATGGACAGAGAGACAAAGAGAAAGAGGATGTATATGGGGGTAGATAGACACAATATTATTTTTAAATACCGTGCTTGGTTTATCACATGGTTAAGCACAGAGACCAAGACTTTCAAAAATGATTAGTGAATTTGGGGACCCCATTTAAGCCACCTTAAAGGGGCTGATTTCCAGCAGGTGGGGGCTCAGTGCAGTCTGTCTGTCACTCCTTAAGGTTTCTCCCATTAGGCTCCCAAAACCACTGGCTATTTTGGAAGGTTTGCCCAGAATTGCTTGTGCCAATTATGCATGTGCCAAATCTGTGTGTGAGACCAGCTGTAGGGTGCAAGGGGCTGTGTCCCCATGGCCCATTCTAGCCTTGGTCCTCGGGTGAAACTGCAGTCAAGGGTGATCAGTGCCAGTTGTGATGAGGATTTTGTGATAAAGCTCCTCTGGCACAACCACACTGCGCGGACACTTAGCAGCCAGTCCAGTTCTCAGCTACCCGCTGCAACCTTCCCTGCAGGGTGAACTTTCCTGCTGAGGCAATAGAGGCAGCTGTGTGAAAGCTGTGGGCACCCTGACATGTTCCCAAAGCACCTGAACTAGACCCAGCATCTGCCCATGAAACACACAACCTCTGCTGCTATAGTAGTTCATGGGAAGTTATCTGGTATTAGCTAAGGGGTGAATTTATACCGCTCCAGTTACACCAGTGTAAGTCCCTGTGCACACCCGGGTTCTGGTATAAGAGCCTTTTTCTGGTTTATCTTATATTGTTTTGAAAGCAATATTAACGATAAGCTGTATATTTTTAACAGTGAGGATAATTAACAATCGGAAAAACTTACCAGGGTCTGTGGTGGATTCTCCAGTACCGGCAATTTTTAAATCAAGTGTGGATGTTTTTCTAAAAGAGAAACTCTAGTTCAAATGGGAATTATTTGGGGGCAGTTCTCTGGCCTGTGTTATACAGGAGATCAGACTAGATGATCACAGTGGCCCCTTCTGGCCTTAGAATCTATGAATGAACCTGACAGAGGCTCTGATTCCACAATAAGAGTGTCCCCGTGGGAGTTACACCAACAAAGCTAGAGCAGTTTAATTACACTGTTAAATTTCCCTTTCTATAGAGAAGCTCTGGCATAAAATGCTCTTCCCATCAATGCTCTCCATTTCCTTGTACATCTCCTATCACTGGAGTATCTGACCCCTCACAATCATTAATGGGTTTATCCTCAGACACTCCTGAAGTTCATCCTCCTTTCACAGATGGGGAAACTGAGGCACAGAGAGAAACTAAGTGACTGAGCACAGGACACACAGGAGTCTGCAGCTGTGTCAGGGGTTGAACCCAGGGCTCCTGAGCACCCTCTGCCCTAGGCACAAGATTGTTCTTCCTCCCCTCAGTCCCCAGCAGTCCCAAAAGCCTGGGTCCTGCCTAGAAGGCCAAGGACTCTGGGCTATTTCATCCAAAGAGGGGAAGAGCCTGGATGAGGCGGGACTGGGAAACAGGGAATACATCAGACACACAAGCTGAGAAATCTGCTGCAGGGGATTTAATTGCTTTCACAGACAGTCCCATCCCTTATTGCTTCTGGGATGGATTTTCCCTTTCTCTCGCCAGCCCAAACCCCAGGGCAGGAAGGGGAGAATTAGGCCCGACTCTCCAGCCCTGGTGGGGATATTAATGAAGCCAGATGCAGCAGGACTAGGGAGCGATCAGCTGCTGCTCAGAAGAGGGAAGGGAGAGGAGAGTTGGTGCCCTGAGTAGCGGCTCCCACTCAGTGACTCTGCACACACAGATCAGCTGCTCTTGCAGCTGTGCAGAGAGGGAACCGCAGGATGAGCCAACAGCGCCCTGAGAATCTGCAGAGTCTCCTGTGCAGACTCTTCTTCCCCCGCCCAGCAGTGAGCTCTCCCCAGCCTGACCCCAATCTAGCAGCGCAGCGGGGCGGGGGTGTAGGTGGGGGTGTATCACATGCTGTGATGTGGGATTGAAGAACCCGCTTTTACAATGTTATTTTTGTCCTCAAACATTAACCTGCCTCATTCTCTCTCGCTCTCCATTTAGTCTGTTCTCATGAGGTTTCCAGGGGAGTTTATTTTCAGAGTCGTACATTTAAAGGCCGGAAAGGACAAATGGGGCCATCTAGTCAGAGCAGTTTCACAGCCCAGGCCAGAGAGTCTCCCCCAGGGATCCCTGCATTGAGCTGCTAACTTCTGGCTGAGCTAGAGCCTGTCTAGTAGAAAGAGACGTCCCCTCTCGGGTTAAAGACTCCAAACAAGCTCACATTGCTAAACACTAAGATGACTGTGGCTGATCAGTGCAAGAGGGGACCAGGGGGAAGGGAGATGCTGGACTGGGACAGAGCAACTGGAGATGGGCCCTGAGTTTTAGCTCCAGCTGTGGATCCTAATCTGACCTTCCCCAGAGTCTGGGGATGTGGACTTGGGATTCTGGTTGAATTTTTTATAGAGACAGCCCCAAAGTCTGGGTGTGGGGACTCTCCCTCTGAGCAGAAGTGCAATAGGTACCAGAGATGGTGATCCACAGTCTGACCGAGAAAGGGAAGAAGATGCACAATCTGGGATGGCTGAACCACCTAACAGTGAAGGGGGAAGAGGGACCAGATGTGGTCCTGACATAAATTTCAGGAAGCTCAGTGTAGCATGAAGATCTGGTGTGTATCGAAGGCCCGACACTGACAGACTGACTGGGAAGCTAGGCCAGGCCACAGACATGCCCAGGATAGACTGTAACAAAGGATACTGGGAAGTTTAACAATCCAGAGGACAAACCATGGCACATTTTCAGGGCAGGGACTGTGCTATATGATACCTAACTGTACAGCATCAGCACACCAATGACACTGAGGAAAGACATTTAAAGACGACTGTACCAGGTCCAGCTGAGAATTTTACATCAAGATCTTTTCTTTTGGATAGAAAACTAGATTTTGACTAAATGATTTTTTTTATTTTACTTTTTTATTTGTGGACGTCTCTCCTTTCTTTGAACATATTTCATTTGTTGTTGGAAAACCAAAAGCCCAAAATATTTTGGAAGTGGCCAAAACCTAATATTGCCCGCAGCCTGCCAGTTTTCAGGTTATCATTTTTTTGATTAAAAGTTAAAAGTTCATTGCTGAAAATTTCAAGGAAAATTTGTGTAAATTTTGCACAGGGAAAAAATTCCATTTTCTGCCCCACCCCAGCCCTCAAGGATGTTTAAGCCCTCAAGGATCACAGGTAGAATCTACCAATGCTCTGTTCTGCCCTATGCCCACAGGATCCCCTGTGATCTCTTAATGCAGATTAACCCGAAGTCCTGTGTGACAAATGTGGGCGTGTGGGTGCAGGTCTTGCTGGAGCCCATGGGCGACACGTGAACCACCCCGTTCAGGGATCCTAGTCCCCTACCTAATCTCTTCTGCCCACCCGCCCCCTGCTCTTGCCCGCCAGGGCCAAAGGAGCACTGAGTCCCCCACCACAGCCAGAGGAACCCCGGCCGGCCGGCCTGAGCCACCTGAGTCCCGTCCCATCCACCCGTCCCAGCTGCCCTGAGCATTTGCCCTACTGGCCAAGCTATCCCAGCCCGCCTCTCCGAACTGCCTTGAGTCCCAGCCGGCCCACCCTCCTGAGCCTCCCCAGCTGGCCTGTGTAATCCGCCCCAGCCAGCCCAGCCAGCCAGAGGAGCCTTAAGCCCCAGCCACATGGAGGAGCTTTGAGCCCCACTGTGGCCTGGCCCCAGGCTTTGGCAGGGAGCATTAGCAGAGGTTTGGGGTGGCTTAGCTTCCCCCAGCCTCCATTACAGGCCATCCATGATGGAGCCCTAGGCAAAACTGACAGCATGAACCAAAGGCTGAGAACCAAAGTAGGCCTGGCCTTGACAGAATAGTAACACACTGGGTATTGGCTAATCAAGTAATCACACTCCTGACCGGAGAGGATGGTACAGAGACACACAGAGTTTTAAAGTAACTCCATAAATACAGGCTTAAGAGGTGGTACAGGAACACACCTACTGCTCCTAAAGACAAAGGGGGGATGACAAGATAATGGATAAGGATGTTTGAACTAGCAGGAACAAGGAGAAACGGTGGTGATAAGGGTAGTAACTGAGAAGATCTAAAGTGGAATACGTGACTTCTTTATATCAGTGTGTAAAAGGAGAAGTCATAGGAGAGGCACCTTTGTACTAGTCTAGACACAGCACTCTGGTGTGCTCATTGAACTGGTACCTTGTCACAGGCATATGTGTGTTAGTGGATCTGTAGTTCTTATAGGGCACTAGGATTGTGTGTTGTTGACAATAAACCTGGCCGAGCATCTTCGCCACTGAACCGAGTCTGTGCTCGTTCTTACAAGTAACATCAAAGTTTGATGAATCAACACACTGAGCTGTCTGCTAGTGCTGCTGATGTTGGAGCTCTGAGAACAGCAACACTAGCAGCATTACCAATGCTACAGCACCAGCAGCACTTAGCAACACAAACAATAGTTGGTAATCGTACAATCATAGACATGTCAGGCTGGAAGGGACCTCAAGATGTCATCAAATCGATCCCTCTGCGCGGAGGCAGGGTCAAGTGAACCTGGACCATCCCTGACAGGGGGTTTGTCCAATCTGTTCTTAATAACCTCCGACAATGGGGATTCCACAACCTGCCTTGGAAGCCCGTTCCAGAGCTTAAATTCCCTTATCATTAGGAAGTTTTTCCTGCTATCGAACCTAAGCCTCCCTTGCTGCAGATTTAGCCAATTACTTCTTGTACTATCTGCAGTGGGCACTGAAAGCAATTGATCACTGTCCTCTTTATCTCAGCACTACACTGGTGTCATGTCTCCCCTCAGTCTTTTTTTCTCAAGACTAAATATGCTCAGTGTTTTTAGCCTTTCCTCCTAGGTCAGGTTTTCTAAAACTTTCATCATTTTTGTTTCTCTCCTCTGGATTCTCTCTAATTTGGCCACATCTTTCCTAAAGTGTGATACCCAGGATTTCATACAGTCCTCTAGCTCACACCTCACCAGTTCCCAGAAGAACGGGACAATGACCTCCCATATCTCACATAGGACAATCCTGTTAATACTTCCCAGAACAACATTAGCCTCTTCTGTGACCACAATCAATACACCAAACAGTCCATCTCCCTAGCTCTTGGAGAGATTTGGGGTGTAGTGGTTAGAGCAGGGGGTGCTGGAAGGCAGGACTCCTGGGTTCCATCCTTTGCTTTGGGAGGGGAATGGGGGCAAATGGGTTACAGCAGGGGGGTGGGGTGGAGGTCAGGACTCCTGACTTTAGTCCCAGCTCCTCCTGTGGCTTATGGAGAGAGAATCTCCCATCCCCCGTGGGTAGCTTGCGGGGAGTGTGGCGGTCCCTGGCCTGGCGGGCAGGGGAAGAAGAGTGGGGGGAGGAGGCGGAGCAGGGGTGTCCAGTTTTCAGAAATTGGAAAGTTGGCAACTCTAGCAGGGACAGAGACCTTGTTCCTTGCTCCTCGTCCAGCACCTGTCAGCTGAGCCCCAACTGCAGAACCCAGCGAAAGTCTGGGCCCGTTTGCACTGGGTGCTGCGCAGACACTAAAGGTGGTCTGCGTGGGGAAATTGACCAGCAGAACTATACCGGTCCAACTAACCCACTACAGCTGTCCCGGGATAACTCCCCATGGGGACACTCTTATTCCAGTGTATGAGGGGCCTCATCCAGTTTAGCTTATGTCACTTTGGAAATGATGTAAACTAACACTGCCCAAGGCTCTCTCATTCCGGAAGAAGAGTGTCCCCACAGGGAGTTATCTCAGGAAAACTGCAGTGATTCAATTACGCTATTGTAGTTCTGCTGGTCCATTTCCCTGTGCAGATGAACCCTTAGTGAGAGACAGCCCCTGCCCAGAAGAGTTCCCAATCTAAGTGAGGATTTTCAAAAGCATCTGAAGAATTTAGAAGCATAAGGCAGTGGGCACAGAGCAGAATCAGGCACCTCTGCTCCTAAATCCCAGATGGACTTTTAAAACTGTCCCTTTAGACAAGGCAGAATTATTATCCTTATTTCACAGATGGGGAGCTGAGTCACAGAGAGATGAAGTGACAGGCCCAAGGACTCTATGATTCCCAAATATACCAGTGTCTGCAGCATGATCTAGAGACATTGCTCAGGTGCTGATTGTACCAGCAGCAGGGCCTCTGTTGCTCATTGGAAAGCTCACAACAGGGCCAGATTTTTCCAGAGATCAGCTCTCAGTTAGGTTCCTAAATCATAGAATCATAGAATATCAGGGTTGGAAGGGACCTCAGGAGGTCATCTAGTCCAACCCCCTGCTCAAAGCAGGACCAAGTCCCAACTAAATCATCCCAGCCAGGGCTTTGTCAAGCCTGACCGTAAAAACCTCCAAGGAAGGAGATTCCACCACCTCCCTAGGTAACGCATTCCAGTGCTTCACCACCCTCCTAGTGAAAAAGTTTTTCCTAATATCCAACCTAAACCTCCCCCACTGCAACTCCTTGTTCTGTCTTCAGGTACCACTGAGAACAGTCTAGATCCATCCTCTTTGGAACCCCCTTTCAGGTAGTTGAAAGCAGCTATCAAATCCCCCCTCATTCTTCTCTTCTGTAGACTAAACAATCCAGTTCCCTCAGCCTCTCCTTATAAGTCATATGTTCCAGCCCCCTAATAATTTTTGTTGCCCTCTGCTGGACTCTTTCCAATTTTTCCACATCCTTCTTGTCGTGTGGGGCCCAAAACTGGACACAGTACTCCTGATTGTACTCCAAATGCAGTGGCTAGATTTTTCCAAACCACCCAGGACCCAGTAGCTGTCAATCATGACTCTCAAATGAGAGTTTTTATCAGCTGCTGGGTGCTGGCACTTACAGAAATCTGGCCATTGTAGTAAGATGAGGCCCTGAAACATAAACTCTTGTATCAAAGGACCAGTCTGAGGCCTGAAGCCTGAACCAAAGTACTTCCAGGCATTGCTAAGCAAAAGCTGGGCTGTGAGCCAGAGGCAGGCCCCACTCACAGAAGTTGGCCAGAAGACGGCTGCCAGAAGCAGGTGCATCCACACATAAGTGCTAATAAGAGGAACTTGTGCTAAGATAGCATCAGAACACCCCACAGAGATAACAAGGAACAGGCAGGTGCATCTTAAAGGCAGGGTCAAAAGGACAGCATGATGGATAGATTTGTTTGAAACAACATGATCAAAGAGGGAGACAGCCCCCAATGAGTCAAGGGGCTGTACCTCAAAACGTCAGTAGGGATGAGTAATCTGTCCTGTAACTGTATAAAAGTAGGTCCCAGAGTGCACATCTTTGTCTGGCCTAGGGGGCAGTGGAAAGTCCCGCCACTGACTGAGCTGGTCCTTTGCCTGGTGGTACAAATTCATAGTATGTCTTGTGGATTCTACGGGAAACTATTTCTGTGCTTCGTTTGACAATAAACCTGGCTTGGGTTCCTTCATACCTTAATAGAGTCTGTGGTCTTTGGGGGTTCACTCGGGGTTTGCTGTGTCAGTACACAGAGGGAACACGCTCGCAGCCGACTGTTATCATCATCGAACAAGAGCAGAGCACCACACCGGTAGCTACTGACAACAGCCGTCAGTCTAGAATACATGCCAAATATCAGCTCAAACCCATACACCAAAGCGATGTAATTGCTTCATGTAGTGACTGCTTTCCACGGAGCCAAATACTGACCTGACGTTCTCTTGCATACTCTGGATGAGGCTAACAAACAGTTTCACTACGCCATAGCTTGTGACTAATACTTTTTGTTTGTTATTTATATTTCATCACATCCCTACAAAGCTGCATGATGTTAAACAGACCTGCAAATTCAAAGGTGACCCTGATGCTATTATCAGTTCTCATGATTTCACAGCACGTCATAATATTTGCTGTTTTTCATAAAGCCCAACTCCTGAAGTGCTAGGGATTATGTGAGAATCTTGGGTTTTGCTGAAATGTGTACATTTCTAGCCCTCCTGGTTGTGAAGAACACCTGGAAAACCTGATCTCCAAAAGGGCAAACACCAGAAGTCAAATAAAAGCAAGCAAAATACATAATTTTAAAAAAAAATCTCATGAATTCTTAAGGGCAATCTTGGGATTTTGGGGTGGCTGCCTCATGATTTTTGTATGCTTTGGGTTGGCAATGGAATCTCTAAACAGAGCTGAGAGGACTTGGGAGCTGAGCTGTCGATATAAAGAGGCAGGGGGTAGGAATACAGAGTTTGCGTATTTTTCCCAATTTTATTCGGAAGATACCTTTTTTTCTAAAATAGAAAACAAGCAGCATTTGCCCTAAGAATATTCCAGTGTCCTACAGCACTTCGGGTCACTGTCTACCTGTGGCCCCAGAGAAGGTCTCCCACTTTCTCAAAGCACGGCCGCTATAGTTGCTTCTGATTTCGGGAGGATCTTTGATGTGGCTGGGCTGTGACGAGCACTGCATTTCAGCAACTGGAGCATTAACGACATCTGCCCCGCTGCAAAGTGATCGCTGCATATGTTGGCATCTCTTCTCTCTGGGGTGGTGGATGCTTTAAGATAAAACACAGTAATGTTACTTTTCTACTAAGCCAGCTTAAAACCAGAGAAATGAAGCCAGAAAATGTCCATCTGACAACACTGCTTTATGTACAGCACAAGCAGTTTAATGGGCATCTAGGCTGGGAAACACCATTGTCCTCACTTCCTACATTAACCTCTCTGAGCCATGAAGCTCAGATTTCCCCCTCCCAGCCTTGGTCTGGCCCTTTTTTGTCCCCCAGTTGGAAAGAAAGAGCTTTTGGGCAGAGTGCTAGCTGGAAAGATGCTTGGAGCTGGGATCAAAGAAAGTGATGTTATGTAAATAAATGGGGTTGCATCTATGAACATACCTGTCTCTGTCACCACTTTCACCTCTCACTCTTACTATGCACAAGATCTAGATTATTGGCTAATAGCTTGGGTCAAAAGAACCAGTGGTTTGAGCATTGGCCTGCTAAACCCAAGGTTGTGAGTTCAATCCTTGAGAGGGCCGTTTAGGAAACTGGGGTAAAATCTGTCTGGGGATTGGTCCTGCTTTGAGCAGGGGGTTTGACTAGATGACCTCCTGAGGTCTCTTCCAACCTGAGATTCTATGATTCTATAATATTGAGAGGGTTAAACCAGCTTTGGAATTCACATGAGTCACAAAAATCTCTGCAAGATTGTCCTACAGTCAATTACTAAAAGCTCAAAGGGATAAGTTAGCATAGAATCATAGAAGACTAGGGTTGGAAGAGACCTCAGGACGTTATCCAGTCTAACCCCCTGCTCAAAGCAGGACCAATCCCCAGCTAAATCATCCCAGCCAGGGCTTTGTCAAGACGGGCCTTAAAAACCTCTAAAGGTGGAGATTCCACCACCTCCGTAGGTAACTCATTCCAGTGCTTCACCACCCTCCTAGTGAAATAGTGTTTCCTAATATCCAACCTAGACCTCCTCCACTGCAACTTGAGACCATTGCTCCTTGTTCTGTCATTTGCCACCACTGAGAACAGCCTAGCTCCATCCTCTTTGGAACTCCCCTTGAAGTAGCTGAAGGCTGCTATCAAATCCCCCCTCACTCTTCTTTTCTGCAGACTAGAAAACCCAGTTCCCTCATCCTGTACTCATAAGGCATGTGCCCCAGCCTCCCAATCATTTTCGTTGCCCTCCTCTGGACTCTCTCCAATTTGTTCACATCCTTTCTGTGGGGGGGGAGGGGAGGGCGAAAACTGGACGCAATACTCCAGATGTGGCCTCACCAGTGCTGAATAGAGGAGAATAATCATTTCCGTCGATCTGATGGCAATATTCCTACTAATGCAGCTCAATATACCATTAGCCATCTTGGCAACAAGGGCACACTGCTGTAGGGAATAGATCTAGCTGGCCTCCCCTACATCACACAATACGTCAGGGAAGGCCCGGCTTACAGGCCACAGGCCTGAACTAAGCTAAGTGTAAAGGCCTCCTGTCAAGATCAGTCAAGGGTTATGATCAGAGGAGGGAGGGGGGGACCGAAGAGGAGAGAGACACGTGGAAGGCCCCAGAAGAGATAACTATAGCTTGTGTGTTTTAAGGCTGGCGAAATATAATAACCGCTTGTTTGGCTTTATGAAATATAGTATTAATCACTTGTATGAAGAAAGATATTTCTAGCTAAAGGGCAGCTTCTCCTTTGGGTGGCTTGACCCCCCCCCCCCCGAAATTCCACTTTTTTGCAAGATAACCAATCATAGCTACCTTCTGGGTGCCCAGAAGGCCCACCTTATCATACTGATAAGCACCCTGCCAAGAAGCACCCTGACCACAGAATGGGGAACCACCAAGAAGCCCCCCCCCCCACTCTGCACCCCATTCTCAGAAAATACCAGAGGGGGGTGCCAGGAAGGAGAGAGGGGGGTGCCAGGAATGAAGGGGGGTGCCGGGAATGAAGGGGAAAGCTTATTTTCGTAAATGACGTGTAACTGGTAATATGTTTGCGGTTTGTAAGAATAAAAAGAGCCTGCGTGCTCCATTCGGGGTAATAGTTTTCGGACTGCTACCCCAATGCATTGGTATGTATTAGAATAAACGGGCCTCAGGCTTTGAGTCTCAGATGAAAATGATGCGTGGGTGGCTTTTTCCACGACACTGCTGACTCATATCCAGGTTCTTGTCCACTGTAATCCCCAGGTCCTTTTCTGCAGAACTGCCGCTTAGCCAGTTGGTCCCCAGCCTGTAGCAGTGCATGGGATTCTTCCTTCCTAAGTGCACGACTCTGCACTTGTCCTTGTTGAACTTCCTCAGATTTCTATTGACCCAATCCTCCAATTTGTCTAAGTCCCGCTGGACCCTATCCCTACCCTCCAGCGTATCTACCTCTCCCCCCCAGCTCAGTGTCAGCCACAGACTTGCTGAGGGTGCAATCCATCCCATCATCCAGATCTTTAATGCATAAGAACAGCCAAAGTAATTCTAGGAAAATCTCTGGAAAGTGAATGAAACACCCTCTCTCTGAGATCACTGGAGTTGTTTCCCCAAAACTTTCAGGACAAGATCTACATAGTGATAAGACATGGTAATCAGATTTCATACTCTCTAGAATGGCTTTGTGGAGGTGTGTGTGAAAATAAGAGCAATGACAGAATGCTAACTTCAACCTTAACTCTGGGGAGACCAGCTATGCCATCATGATAACAACGCAAAGCTCTTCCCTTTGTGACACTGCTTTAAACACTCAATAAAATGTTACATATTAAAAATAATAATAATACTACAACAGAACTTCAGTGACCCAAACTCCTCCCATCCATCTTTAGAGGAGGAAAAATAAAAATCCCAGGTTATTGTTCATTGCCAGTATCAGCTGGAGTACGGACAAATAATTATCATAAGGAAGCAATTGGAGGACAGAAGCTCTGTGTTAGCAGCTTTCCCTGCCACTAACATTATACCCAGGGTGTGTGCACCATCACACAGCTGCTGCTAGCAGTGTGAGACCGTGCACGCCTCACTAACACCTACATCGCATGGAGACCCATAGGGGGAAATCCTGCCCTCATTGAAGTCAATGGGAAACTCCCAGGATTTCACCCATTGCTTGTCTTCCTTCCTCTTAGGGAGGTCCCTGGTGGCAAGTGGTGCTGGTGCTTCATTAATAGTATCTGTTTCACTAGACCTGATTCCCACTTGGGTAACATTTCGGAGGTTTTCAAACCTGCCTGGGGGATTTGACTGTCCAATTCCCAGGAGTTTGAATTGGAATTTTAAAAACTTGAACATCTCTGCCTTGGTTTTAAAATTCCAAGTTTGACTGCAGAGGCTGGTGGGGAAAA
Source organism: Malaclemys terrapin pileata (assembly GCF_027887155.1). NCBI lineage: Eukaryota > Metazoa > Chordata > Testudines > Emydidae > Malaclemys > Malaclemys terrapin. Next base: position 5,111,251 of record NC_071524.1, read on the forward strand.
ACCTCTCTGTAGCTGGATAGATTTTTAGGCCAAGAGGGATTCTCCCCTATCACTGTGGTGTGGAGTTCGGGAAGGATGTTTTCCTCTTGCCTGAATGCTTGTCTGTGGTGGGCAGGGCCTGACTGGCCAGGCTAACAGCAGATGTGGGAGGCAGGTACCCGCTCCTGCGTGGAGATCTGGGGCAGCAGCAGTGAGACCAGGGTAACAGACAAAACCAGAAGCCTGGGAATTCTGAGTAAATCCATGTTCCAAGCCCATGGATTGCTGCCGACGTGGAACAGGCAAATGAATCGCTCTTTTCTATCACTTCACTTTGTCGTTAATAAAAGCTGCGACTCACCGTGGCGCTTCCCACCCAATTCACAGAGGCATCTGGGGAGAGAATGACAGTTACACACAGTCACTTGGGAGTAAATGCCCTTAAGGGAAGGCACCTCGCTGAGCACAAATTATAACCCCCCAGCTCCTACCTCTCCCCCAGCCAGGGCAGGGCTCCCCCATGGGCAGCACTGAGCACAATGGAGACTGAGCAGGGTCGCTAGGGGATACTGAAGCAGAAGGATTTAATTCCGCTGTTGAAGATGTTCAGTGGAAACTTCTGTGTGGGTTTTCAACAGAGCTATTTTGTCCAAAACAGCATCAGCTTTTAGCAGAAAATTTCAACATTTTGTTCAAAAAATTAGTGCCCCAAAACTGCAATATTTTGGCCAAAAGCAAAAATAGTCAGATTCAAATACCACCTGGGTGCCACATGGGACTTGTAGTTCAATTGCCTCATGCTGATATTCTCCTCTATAGGTTGAGCTGGCTGGCTGGACTTCATCTCCCATGAAACACTGCAACCAGGGACTCCCATGATGTAATACATCCCTTCTCCAAGAGGGGAGAAAGTGAGTCTGGCTCAAAGAGATCAGGAGCATGAGATGCCTGAACTACAACTCCCATGAGGCACTGTTGCACCCAGGTCCCAGTGAAGGGGGTGGAACACTTTTCAATGGGAGCTTTCCCCAGGATGTGTCCTTTCCATGAGGGACAGGAAGGGGGAAACATTTTGGCTCAGTCCTCTAAGCCATGGCAATGCAGGACTGGAAAAGGGTGGGACAAAGGAACCTCAGGGACTCAGATGCACGAGTCCTGGGAGCCTGAGAACTTTTTCTCCTTGTTCACTTTTATCATGGGCAGTTTGTTGTTCTAACTCTTGGCCAGACAGTCTGACCTGGGATCTGTCCAACCCCCACCAATTAACATATTTATACCCAACTCCCGCCTTTCTCCCTCATATTAATGTGACCCCAGTAACCCCAATACTCTACAAAAGCTCTTACATTCAATATGATCTTCAGGAGTGTTGCTGGTGTCGTGCTGGGCTCGTTCCCTGTGGGGAGTAATAAGGACAGGGGATATCAGTGCTCTCTCTGTCACATTGGTGACACTGAGTCTATTTTCAGAGCTCCAGCTGTGAGGAGATTTCTTTCCATGGCTGGTTCTGCTGCTAGGACCTTACATCTCCATTCAGCTCACATTCAGGAGAAAGGCAGCAAATCCAACTTCTGGATAAGCAGTGAACATGGTGGTGTCACCATTTATGCAGGGAAAGTCTAATAAAACTGAGACTTGAACATCCTGTTCTACTTCTGTAAAATGGCCAAGAAACCAACTAACCAAAACCCTACTAGTTCAGCATGGAGTTAAGCTTCGGGGGGAGGAGGGGGGGAACCGAAAATCCCTGACATCTCAGGACAGAAGTTGAAGAGAACTCAGTCATTAGAACTGGGTGACATTTTTCCACAGAAATATTTTTCATGCACAATAGTTTAACCAGAATCAAATGTTTGGCCAAAACCATCTTATTTAATGAAATTTTTAATGAAAAAGGCTTAAACAAAATGCTAATTTTGTTTTCTTTTGAATTAATATTTTTGTTTTGTTTCACTTTCAATTATTTTGTCAGAAAAAAAACATTTTTTTGTGAAAAATTTGAAGAAAATTATTTATTTGAAATTTTTTCATTCAAATAAAACTGGAATTTTGGCCCAGGGCTGCTCACAATGTAGAAAGACGGAATGTTCATTGTTAAGGCTCAACTCTGCACAGTGTGAAAATGCAGCTTCAGACCTCACTTCTGGCCTAGTCTGCTAACCAGCTCTCACGTCCCAGGAGGGCAGGTTGGAGGTGTTTGGGAGGAGAGACTGGTTATATGTCAGGAGGAGGGAGGGAGGGAATATTAGGGGATAGGCAGCTAAGAGCCTATAGGATGGGGGCGCAGGATGCAGGCAGGGATGAGGGCTCTCAGTACCAAGGGCCTGTGTGTCGTGTCCCCTGTGTCCCCACAGTTTTATTAGCAGAGTTGCTGCACTGGGAATCCAGGCTGGGCCGGACACTGGCAGAGCCAGGAAACGGCCCTTAGTCTCCCCATGCGCCTTTCCCTCTCTGTGTCCAGCTGGTCACCCCATAGACTCCCTGGACTCCCACCTGGCTCTCTCTGCCCCACCCTGAGGGCTGGCTTCTGCCCCATCATATCCGGCTGGGCTGGGGCCATGGAGATTTGCTGGAGTCCCTCTCGGGGCAATGTGCAGCTGTTGAATCAGTTCCGAGCTCTGGGGCTGTGAGGCCAGCATGGACCAGGCAGGGTTTTAGAACAAGTGTATGGGCCCTGTGGCCCTCAGAAGGGCAGCAGTGGGCCCGGCAGGTTTCAGAAGGTGACTGGGAAGTCAGAGGGGGAGGGGAGCAGGAGTCAGGAGGAGCCCTGAGTGGCAAGTGCTGGCTGCAGAGCAATGGGGAACAACCCTTAGACACTGTATGAGGGCTCCCTGCAGAGTCTGTGTATGTGGAGGGTGGGGGAGGGTTCCCTCAAAACATCCTGACAGGGTGGTGGGTAGAAGGCGAGACAGCAGCACTTAGCAGCTCCCCTGGCACTGGGGGCAGCCTGAGCCCCAATGAGCTCGTCCCCCTGGGCCATGCTGCAAAGGCAACTGGCTCAGAGTCCCTTCTGCACAGTCAGGGCCGGCTCTAACTTTTTTGCCGCTCCAGGCAAAGAAGAAGAGCGCTGCCCCGCCGTACCCCCCCGCCCCCACGAGCGCCACCGAAATCCCAGCCCCCCCAGCACCACGCAACCTGAAGCTCCGCCTGAAGCCCCCGCGCCCCCACCCCCGAGCACCACGCCGCCCAAAGCCCCGCGTCCCCAAGCACCACACCGCCCAAAGCCCCGCCCCCCCCTCCGAGCACCATGATGCCCGAAGCCCCCGCCCCCCCTCCGAGCACCACGCCGCCCGTAGCCCCTGCCCCCTCTCTGAGCACCACGCCGCCCGAAGCACCCGCCCCCCCTCCGAGCGCCGCACCGCCGAATAAAAAAAAATAATAATAAAATAAAAAATCGAGCGCCGCCCTGCCCCAAGGTGCCGCCCCAAGCACGTGCTTGGTCGGCTGGTGCCTGGAGCCGGCCCTGTGCACAGTGTGTTGTTCACATGGAGGGCGTGCTATGAATCCCCCAGTTGCCCGGCTCTCCTCAGCAGGTGGAGAAGCGCTACGGCCGCCCCATGCACAGACCTGCACCGAAATCACAGCCGCTGTGAGAGAACCCACTATGGGTGTTTCGGGGCAAGTCTGTGTGTGGACGCACCGAGCCTGGCACTAAACCAGATGCAGCCGATGGAGCTAACATTGGGTGTTACCCAGTAGCGTAGCTGGGGGGAAGCAGGGGGAGCAGCCGCTCCCCCACTGAGCACATGGCGCCTTAGTAGAAAAGGTCTGGGATTTTCCCCCCTCCCCTTTCCCCCCCATGCAGAGTGCAGCACTGCTGATTGGCCGCCTGGGCTAAGTTGAGCTGCTCCCATTGGGCCTCCAGCAGCCAGACTCCCTCCTCCCTTAGCACGCTGCGGGGAAAGGGTTGTGTGCTGGCAGCATGTTTAAATTTGGCTCCAGGGGCAGCCAGCGGCTGGAGCTGCATGGTGGTAAGGGGAATCCTGGGGGGCAGTCAGGGATCAGGGAGAGGGTTGGATGGTGGTGGTGGGGAACTTTCTGGGGGTGTGGAGAGGGGCTGGAAGATGTATCCCGAGTGATTCAAAGGCCCCAAACATTGCTGAAAGAGCTGGGAAAGTTGCAAGCTTTCTCTGCTGGGCTTTTCATCTGGGTAATACAATGCAAACCTGCTTGAGGCACTGCACAGCTTAAGCTCTTCTAAGCTTGCAGCCATGGCACAAAAGGATTTGGGAGCAGTTAACAATTCTGTGTGGTTAAGAGATTTTCATTTCCTGGGCCCTGCTACCCAGTCCCACAGGGGAGACTGAGTGAGTAGCCCCGCTTGTGTCCTCTGCCCAGACACAAGCCCTTCCCTGCTTCTTTCCCTTGTGTTTGCAAGGGTCTCATTAACATGCTGCATCTGAACGCCCCTCCCCCAGGCCTTCCCTCCAGAGACACAGCCTCCTGGCTTCTCCTCCTTCTTCACTTTCTCCTTCTCTCTGTCTCTGTGGTTTTTCTCCATGTCCCATCCCTTTGTCTGTACTCCCTCTCCCTCCCCACCCCATGCACTGTATTAAGCACGTCTCTGCCTCTCTTGTTGATGGGCTCTGTGCTGGGATAGCAGAGGCAGTGCTATTGTTGAGTTCTCTGCTAGGTCTGTTTGTACCAGACTCTAGCAGTAACCCTCTGCCTGCTGGCAAAGGCTTCTGGCTAAACACTAAAGCCAGGTGCTAGGGCAGAAGCAGCTGCCCATGTACCCTCAATGGCAGGAGCTGTGTGTGGTCCCTCGCCCCCCCCCCCGCCCCACTTTGGATTACAGAGTGTGTCTCGGTGTATATTGGGGTTCCTGTCAGGGGGCGGGGAGCGGTTGGATAGGCGTGGGAGTCCTGGGGGTCTGTCTGGGGGCAGGGGTGTGGATTAGGGTCGGGGCAGTCAGGGGACAGGTAGGAGGTAGGGTCCTGGGGGGCAGTTAGGGTGGGGGGTCTCAAAAGGGGGCAGTCAGGGGACAAGGAGCAGGAAGGCTTAGGTAGGGGGTGGGGTCCTGGGGGACAGTTAGGGACAGGGGTCCCGGGAGGGGGCAGTCAGGGGACAAGGAGTGGGGCGTGTTGGAAGTTCTGAGAGGGACAGGAAGTGGGAGGGAGTGGATGTAATTAGTAATTTGATATGTCGGGTGGCGCCTTTTTTTATGTGTTCGCTCCCCCTGATGTTAGAACCTGGCTACGCCCCTGGTGTTACCCACAGCATCTGGATGGACTGGAGACCTTTGGTTCCCAGCCAGGCCTGGCCACTCCCAGCTCTGCCCCAGTAGAACAGACCCGGTTCTAGGGAACTGGATGGTTCGGTCGGTGTCGCTTTGTGGCTGACCAGCCCCAACACCGCCTGAGTGTGAAGCAGGGTCACTTTAATTCTTTCAAACATCTTGGGGTGATTTTCAAACACACTCACTCTGCTGTCAGTGAATTTGATGGGAACACGTCACTTTGGCACACTTCTTCCTTAAAGTGTCTTCTCCTAACCTCCAGATCCCACCCCAACCAGGGAGTCCATCCTTCCCTGACCTTTTCAAAAATTCCTCCAGAACAGACTGAAACCTCCTGCGTCAGGAGAGCTGAGCTACTCAGCTGCTGGCCCTTCTGTGAGGCAGAGAGAAGGGACCCAGAAAGAAAACAAGACGGGAGAGGGAATAATCTCCTCCTACCTTTGATCCCTTGGTAGAGATGCAACTGGAAGCAATGAGACAATGTGATCAGAGATGAGGACACGTTTTCTCATGGGCAGAGAGAGAGAGAGATGGAAACTGAGTGACATGGCCCAAATTCATCATCACATTGATGCAGAACCCATGGCCCAGCCCAGCACTCTCCTCAACCAGCCCCACTGACTACCCCTGGGAGTGGTGTGGCTAAGTCTGAAAATTTTAATGGCAATCTCATGGCATTTCATGTTCTACGTAAAGTCCTAGATCTGAGAATCAGGGGCTTCAGTGAGAATCTTGGCTTTCATTAAAAAAAAAAAAAAGTATAAATTTATAACCCTCGTGTTTGGGAAGAAAAGCCTGAAAATGTGACTGAGAGAACCCACAAAGATCAAATCCCCCAGGCAAATACAAAGACCTCACACTGGTGACTTGTTGGAAATCCCATGAGTTTTAAGCCAGTCTCGAGATTGTTGGGGTGACTCGAGTGCTGTGAAAGCTTGGGGCTGGGGACGCTGTGTGAGGAAAGGTTGGCAGGACAGAGTTGTGTCCAGAGCTCTATTTTCAGAGCTGTTAGATCCTGATTCAAGAAACCACTTATACACGGGCACAGGTGTAAGGGTCTTTCCTGACTAAGGGATGCCTTCCTGAACTGCAGCATTAGGTACCTGTGTGTCGATATTCCATCCAGACACACGCCCCTGGCTGAGCCCTAGATTGTGACCATCTCTGGGGCAGGGTCTGTCCCCTTCATTACTGATGTTTGCAGCGCCTGGCACAGTGGAGGCCCGATTCCTGATTGAGGCTCCAGTGCACTACAGTAACACACCTAATAAAAATGTACAGCACCTAGCACAGTGGGGCTCTGATCCCTGACTGGGGCCCCAGGGTGCTACTTCAATACATATAATTAATCACAATGATAATCCCTTTAATCATCTCTTTGATTTGTCTCTCCAGCCACCCTCCGAAAAACACAATTTCACTGTGTCTTTGATCATCTCTCTTCCCCCATTCCAGACACACTGGGGACAGGGGATCTAAGGAGTTGTCTCTGCCACGTCTGTCTGTACATTTGCTAACACGGCTTGGCCTCATTCTCTCATACCCACCTTTCTTTCCCAGCAGATAAAACACCACAGCCAGAACCAGGACGGCAGGGATTGTAATTCCCAACAGGAGCTTTAGATCCGTCCCTAGGAAAGAACCTTGATGTGAATGGCCTCTCCAAGCAGCCACTGGCAAGTCCCCACTGGCTGGAGCTGGCTGAGTCCTGTGGTAAGTGACCTCTAATGTCCTCATGGTCATAGAATCATAGAATATCAGGGTTGGAAGGGATCTCAGGAGGTCATCTAGTCCAACCCCCTGCTCAAAGCAGGACCAATTCCCAACTAAATCATCCCAGACAGGGCTTTGTCAAGCCTGACCTTAAAAACCTCTAAGGAAGGAGATTCCACCACCTCCCTAGGTAACCCATTCCAGTGGTTCACCACCCTCCTAGTGAAAAAGTTTTTCCTAATATCCAACCTAAACCTCCCCAAGTGCAACTTGAGACCATTACTCCTTGTTCTGTCATCAGGTACCACTGAGAACAGTCTAGATCCATCCTCTTTGGAACCCCCTTTCAGGTAGTTGAAAGCAGCTAACAAATCCCACCTCATTCTTCTCTTCTGCAGACTAAACAATCCCAGTTCCCTCAGCCTCTCCTCATAAGTCATGTGCTCCAGCCCCCTAATCAGTTTTGTTGCCCTCCGCTGGACTCTTTCCAATTTTTCCACATCTTTCTTGTAGTGTGGGGCCCAAAACTGGACACAGTACTCCAGATGAGGCCTTACCAATGTCGAATAAAGGGAAACGATCACGTCCCTCGATCTGCTGGCAATGCCCCTACTTATAAAGCCCAAAATGCCGTTAGCCTTCTTGGCAACAAGGGCACACTGTTGACTCATATCCAGCTTCTCGTCCACCATAACTCCTAGGTCCTTTTCTGCAGAGCTGCTTCCTAGCCATTCGGTCCATAGTCTGTAGCAGTGCATGTGATTCTTCCCTCCTAAGAGCAGGACTCTGCACTTGTCCTTGTTGAACCTCATCAGGTTTCTTTTGGCTCAATCCTCTAATTTGTCTAGGTCCCTCTGTATCCTATCCCTACCCTACAGTGTATCTACCACTCCTCCCAGTTTATTGTCATCTGCAAACTTGCTGAGAGTGCAGTCCACACCATCCTCCAGATCATTAATGAAGATATTGAACGAAACCAGTCCCAGGACCGATCCTCGGGGCACTCCGCTTAATACCGGCTGCCAACTAGACATGGAGCCATGGATCACTACCTGTTAAACCCGACAATCTAGCCAGCTTTCCCATTTGTATCCCGCGATAAATTTGACCTTTCACTAGGAGGGTGGTGAAGCACTGGAATGGGTTACCTAGGGAGGTGGTGGAATCTCCGTTCTTAAAAGTTTTTGAGGTTGGGCTTGACAAAGCCCTGGCTGTGATGATTTAGTTGGGGATTAGGTCCTGCTTTGAGCAGGGAGTTGGAGTAGATGACCTCCTGAGGTCCTTTCCAACCCTGATATTCTATGATTCTATGATTTCCCCTCAAGTTCTGGAGGCACATATATAATTGGTGTCACTCTGGCAGGAGTCAGTAGGTGACACTTTTCCTAGCCCTGGGAGTGCTGAACACAGTCATTGCCAGCATATTGTTAGGTGTTGGTTTGCTGATGCAGTCGCTTTGGGGGGAGCTGCTGGGGAAATTGCCAGGTTTGGGCTCAGCTACGGTCAGTTCCCAGGGCTCGGTTGCTGCCTGGGAACTGGGCACTGGTGCTGGGCTGAAATAAATTCCTGAAACGGGTTTGCCCACATGCTGTGTGTGACACCTTTGTTCCAGGACTGGAGCACAGAACGTATATTAATTAATTACCCAAAGAGAATTACTGTACTTGTGAGCCCAGGCGTGATGATGCATCTGGTGCCTCCTTCCAGAACAACAATACAGTGAGTGCAGAGGGAGGAAATAATTCACTGACTGCCTTTTTAGCAGAGGGGGTCAGTGAACTCCAGATGACTCTCCCCCATCGGAAGGGTTTGGGATTCCACCTTTGAAAGAGCCATTTTCCTGCCCTGCAAAGATGTTGCCCGGCTCAGCAATGCTGCTGAAAGCCTGGGAGAGCTGCAGGGAGAATGCGCTGCATTGAATTAGCCTGTCACCCTGTTCTATGATTGTGTGTTTCCTCTACATCACTGTCACAGTGATCACACTCAGACTGGGGGTTGCCCAGCCCAGGACCCACTTCTCGCTAAAGAGAGTCCCCAGAATAAAGAAACGCATCAGAAGCATTTACCTTGTAGGGACGAACCCCCGACACCTCCGCTGTCGGAGTCATCACCTAGGCAATAAATACACAAGAGCCATCATCACGGCGATCACACTCAGACTGGGGGTTGCCCAGCCCAGGACCCACCTTTCCCTAAAAACAGTCCCCAGAATAAAGAAATTCCTCAGAAGCATTTACCTTGTGGGGAGGAACCCCTGACACCACCGCTGCTGGAGTCATCACCTAGGCAATAAATACAAAAGAGATCAGAGCAGAGCATGGCCCCACTCAGGCCCAAACGCTGCCCTAACACAACTCCACCATGGACAATACCTGGCTGGTGGCCATGCTACTGAAAGGGGCCTGGGGTTAGAATCGGTCACAAACTGAATCTGAGTCAGCAGTACGAGGTAGTTGTCAAAAGGGCTAACGTTGTATGTAAGACACGGGAAGTCATTGTTCCGCTCTGTTTGGCAGGGGTGAGGCCTCAGCTGGAGGAGTACAGGGTCCAGTTCTGGGTGTGACACTTTAGGAAAGTTGTGCACAAATTGGAAAGAGTGCAGAGGAGAGCAACAAAAGTGATCAAAGGTTTAGAAAACCTGATGTCATAAACAGATAGTTAACGGTTAATGCCTCTTTTTCCTGTAAAGGTTTAAGAAGTTCACCTAGCCTAGCTGACACCTCACCAGAGGAACCAATGGGAGGACAAGATGGTTCAAAAGGAAGGAGGGAAGTTCCCTTTGTCTGGGTCAGTTTTTTCACTTTTGACTGGAGGGAAAAGCTCCAGAATTCAGCCCTTATCAAGTAGTGAGTATTAGTGAAGGAAATAAATAGGTTTATGTTTATTTCTTTGTAACCTGTCTTGTGCCATTAGAGGAATAATCAAATTGGGTATTTTTTGTGTACTAAGTTTTTGCCCAGGGGAACATCCTCTGTGTTTGGAATCTGTTGTCTGTGAGAGTAGCTGGTATGCTAATCTCTCCCAGAGGGTTTTCTTTTACTTTTCTTTTCTTTAATTAAAAGTCTTTTTTAATAACCTGATTGATTTTTTGCCTTGTTTTTAGATCAAAGGGGGTTGGATCTGGATCCACCAGGAGTTGGTGGGAGAAAGAAGGGGGGATGGTTAATTTCTCCTTGTTTTAAGATCCAAGGGGTTTGGATCTGTATTCACCAGGAAATTGGTGAAGTCTCTCAAGGCTACCCAGGGAAGGGAGTTAGCACTCGGGAGTGGTGGCAGCAAAACCATATCTAAGCTGGTAATTGAGCTTAGAGCTTCTCATGCAGGTCCCCACATCTATACCCTAAAGTTCAGAGTGGGGAAGGAACCTTGACATGGTGAGCAGCGGTGGGAGATTTTTTAGGAACCAAAAGCCAGATTTTTTCCCCTCCTTTGAGATGCTGGGGAAGCAGTGAAGGCGAGATACCCTGAAGGCAAACAGATAAGAGCTTCTAACAGAGGGCTTTTTGTTAGAAGGGAAGCTCCAGCTGTGTTCACTGGAGGGTCATTAACATATTGCCAAGCCAAGTGACAAAAAACCTGTTTTACTTGTTTTTTTCCCTAAAGAGTCACATTACAGTAACCAAAGATTCCAAGCTGTATCCCCCCTCCCCCCAGATAGCTAAGGTAGACCAAGGGGAAAATGTTAGACAAAGGAAAAAACGCTATGCAACAGGACCTAGAATTAGCCAAATTCCAGGCTGAGGAGAATGAAAAGGAACATGACAGACAGATGGCCAGGGTTGAGACTGCACACAAAAGAGCTATGGAGGAAAAACAAAAGGAGATGGAGCTGAGGCAAAAAGAGATGGAGGACAGGGAAAGAGAGGGGAAGCATGAACTGGAATTGGTAAGGCTAGGCAGGATATACCAGCCAACCCTAACAACCCCTCTCTAGGTACCGCTTCCCACCCCAGAAAACTCCCCACCTACAAGGCAGGCGATGATACTGAGGCCTTCTGAGAAAATTTTGAAAGGACCTGCCTTGGGTACAGCATCACTACAGACCAGTACATGGTAGAGCTGAAGCCGCAGATCAGTGGACCCTTAGCAGACGTGGCGGCTGAAATGCCTAAGGAACACATGAACAGTTATGAACTTTTTAAAAACAAGGCCAGAATCAGAATGGGGCTAACACCCGAGCATGCCCGTCGGCGGTTCAGAGCCCTAAGGTGGAAACCAGACATGTCATTTACCCGACATGCCTACCACATTGACAAAAATTGTGATGCCTGGGTATCAGGAGCAAATGTTAAATCTCCGGAAGATCTGTTTTTTCTAGTGAAAATGGAGCAGTTTTTAGAGGGTGTTCCTGAGGAAATAGAAAGGTACATCCTAGATGGGAAACCCAAAACTGTAACCGAGGCGGGGGAGATTAGAGCCAAATGGGTGGAGGTGACAGAAAAGAAAAAAAACTAATAGCAGTTGGAGTGAATATCAGAAGGGGCAACCCGAAACAAAACCCTACCACCGGGGACAACCCAAGCCCCCCCCCCTACATCCCAAGGGAAACCCCAGACGCCTTCTCACCCCACCACACCAGTCTCCGCCAGCCAACCTCGCCCCGGTGATATCTTAGCAGGGCGATGTTTTAAATGTAATGAACTGAGACATTAAAAGGCCCACTGCCTGAAGAACCCCAACCAATTTTACAGTTCATTACACCACACTCACACCAAAGATCCCCAGGCCCAGATGACGCTCTCATACCCTCGGAGCAAAGGGAAACATTGAGAGTGGGTGGAAAGAAGGTTATCGCGTGGAGGGACACTGGGACACAAGTGTCGACTATCCACCAATGCCTAGTGGACCCCAAACTCATCAACCCAGAGGCTCCGGTGACAATTCAACCCTTCATGTCACACTCTTTAACCCTACCTACAGCCAAGTTGCCTGTCCTGTACAAGGGCTGGTCAGGAATGTGGACTTTTGCAGTCTATGACAGTTATCCCATTCCCATGCTACTGGGGGAAGACTTAGCCAACCATGTGAAGCTAGCCAAAAGGGTGGAAATAGTCACCTGCAGCCAGGCTAAGCAAGCTTTCACCCCCATCCCTGTTCCTGAGCCGTCCACCAGGGCCCCGTCTGTGTTACCAGAGACCCAGACAGAGGTGGTGGAACCGGATCCCCTGCAACGACTGCACAGCCGTAGTGGATCCAATCCCAGAGACCCAGCCAAAGCCAGTCCCAGAACCGGAACTGGCAATGCAACCAGCACCAGAACCATTGCCAGCCCTGAGTCCAGCCCTTGCAAACCCGTCTACAACTCCAACGCCAGAGGGCACCAGCGAGCCTGACCTGGCAGAAGCAGTAGATAACCCTACCCAAGAGGCTCAGCCAGAGCCTGAGATACCACATAGTGCACCAGCGGACAGCGGTTCACAGTCAATGGAAACAGCCCCAGCACCTGCATCGCTTCCAGAGGGACCAAGCCCCAGTCCACAGTCCAAGGAGGAACTGATGTCTCCAGCATCAAGGAAACAGTTCCAGACCGAGCAGGAAGCAGATGACAGCCTTCAGAAAGCTTGGACGGCGGCACGGAGCACCCCACCGCCTCTCAGCTCTTCTAACCGATCCCGGTTTGTTGTAGAACAAGGACTTTTATACAAGGAGACTCTTTCTGGTGGACACCAGGAAGACTGGCATCCTCAAAAATAGTTGGTAGTTCCAACTAAGTACCGGGTAAAGCTCTTGAGATTAGCCCATGATCATCCCAGTGGCCATTCCGGGGTGAACAGAACCAAGGACTGGTTGGGGAAGTCTTTCCACTGGGAGGGAATGGGCAAGGACGTTGCTAATTATGTCCGGTCTTGTGAGGTGTGCCAACGAGTGGGAAAGCCCCAAGACCAGCTCAAAGCCCCTCTCCATCCACTACCCATAATTGAGGTCCCATTTCAGCGAGTAGCTGTGGATATTCTGGGTCCTTTCCCAAAGAAGACACCCAGAGGAAAGCAGTACATACTGACCTTCATGGATTTTGCTACCCGATGGCCGAAAGCAGTACCCTTAAGCAACACCAGGGCTAAAAGAGTGTGCCAGGCATTAGCAAACATTTTTGCCAGGGTAGGTTGGCCCTCCGACATCCTTACCGATTCGGGAACTAATTTCCTGGCAGGGACCATGAAAAACCTGTGGGAAGCTCATGGGGTGAATCACTTGGTTGCCACCTCTTACCACCATCAAACCAATGGCTTGGTGGAGAGGTTTAATGGAACTTTGGGGGCCATCATATGTAAATTTGTAAATGAACACTCCAATGATTGGGACCTAGTGTTGCAGCAGTTGCTTTTTGCCTACAGGGCTGTACCACATCCCAGTTTAGGGTTTTCACCATTTGAACTTGTGTATGGCCGCGAGGTTAAGGGGCCATTACAGTTGGTGAAGCAGCAATGGGAGGGGTTTACGCCTTCTCCAGGAACTAACATTCTACACTTTGTAAGCAGCCTACAAAGCACCCTCTGACACTCTTTAGCCCTTGCTATATCTAAGTAGTAGTTTATGTAAAGGTGCATGTGTTTTATTAATCTGTTTATTCTACAGTTTAGAAAAAAATCACAGTTAGTGTGGTCCAACACTGTCTGAGATTTAGGGGGCGTGTCATAAACAGATAGTTAAGGGTTAATGCCTCTTTTACCTGTAAAGGGTTAAGAAGTTCACCTAGCCTAGCTGACACCTGACCAGAGGAACCAATGGGAGGACAAGATGGTTCAAAAGGAAGGAGGGAAGTTCCCTTTGTCTGGGTCAGTTTTCACTTTTGACTGGAGGGAAAAGCTCCAGAATTCAGCCTCTTATCAAGTAGTGAGTATTAGTGAAGGGAATAAATAGGTTTATGTTTATTTCTTTGTAACCTCTCTTGTGCCATTAGAGGAATAATCAAATTGGGTATTTTTTGTGTACTAAGTTTTTGCCCAGGGGAACATCCTCTGTGTTTGGAATCTGTTGTCTGTGAGAGTAGCTGGTATGCTAATCTCTCCCAGAGGGTTTTCTTTTACCTTTCTTTTCTTTAATTAAAAGCCTTTTTTAATAACCTGACTGCTTTTTGCCTTGTTTTCAGATCCAAGGGGGTTGGATCTGGATCCACCAGGAGTTGGTGGGAGAAAGAAGGGGGGATGGTTAATTTCTCCTTGTTTTAAGATCCAAGGGGTTTGGATCTGTGTTCACCAGGAAATTGGTGAAGTCTCTCAAGGCTACCCAGGAAAGGGAGTTAGCACTCGGGAGTTGTGGCAGCAAAACCATATCTAAGCCCTTAATTGAGCTTGGAGCTTCTCATGCAGGTCCCCACATCTATACCCTAAAGTTCAGAGTGGGGAAGGAACCTTGACACCTGACCTAGCAGGAAAGGTTAAAAACACTGGGCATGTTTTGTCTTGAGAAAAGAAGCCTTAGGGGGGACCTGATAACAGTCTCCAAATATGTTCAGGGCTGTTATAAAGAGGACGATGATCAATTGTTCTCAGCCCCACTGAAGGTAGGACAAACAGTAATGTGGTTAATCTCCAGCAAGGGAGGATTAGGTTAGTGTCACGGAGTATTGGGGAACTCAGGGCCCTGCACCCCCGGCTTCCCGCGATTCACCATGACTCTCAGCCAGCCAGTAAAGCAGAAGGTTTATTTGGATGACAGGAATACAGTCCAAGACAGGTCTTGCAGGCACAGACAACAGGGCCCCCCTTAGTTAGCTCCATCTCGGGGTCCCAGGGCATCCCAGCCCCCCTTGGGAGGTCAGAGCAATCTCTGCCTCCCAGCCATTTCACCACCCAGCTTCCAAGACTCTGCCTTCAGCGACCCCTCCCACAGCCTTTGTTCAGTTTCCCGGGCCGAGGTGTCACCTGGCCTCCAACCCCTTCCTGGGCTCTCATGTTACACGCTCAGGTATTCGCCTTCGGGCAGACTCCCATCCCCCAATGCAGACTATCCTAGCCACACTCCCCTGTCAGCATTCACAGACCACAGTAAGAACAGTCCCAGTTCGTCACAGTTAGACAGTAGGAAAAGCTTTCTAACCATTCGGCTAGCTAGTGAAGCTCTGGAATAGGCTTCCAAGGGAGATTGTGGAATCCCTGTCATTGGGGGTTTATAAAACAGATTGGACAAACTCCTATCAGGGATGGTCCAGGTTTATTGGGTCCTGTCTCAGTGCAGGGGGCTGGACTTGATGACATCTTGAGGTCCCTTCCAGCCTGACATTTCTATGATGTCCTTGACCCCCACCTGCCAGGATTGAGCTGTCTGAGCTGAACTAAGCTGAGTGAAAATCTGGGGGATTCCCTGTGTCAAATTTTGAATGAAGATGTTTTGTTAGAAATTTTTCATTTCGGATGTTGATGAATTTCAATATTTGGATTTTCAGGGGTTGTTATTTAACTGTGGTTCTCGCTCTGCCATTCATCCCTCCCCCCTTTGTGTGATGCTGAGTTGCTGGGCAGGGCTGAGATGGGACACACACACACACACACATACACCCCTTACCAGTGAGGCTGAGGTGCTGGGCAGGGCTGAGCTGGGATCTGTTCACCTGGTTGTCACTGTACTTGATCTCGTACCCACAGGTGTAATTCCCAGAGCTGCCCCTGGACACCGCATGGTCATAGACATAGGTGGCCTTCTCCTCTGAACCCCGCTGGGATGAAATCTCCTCTCTCTCCTTGCAGAAGACGATGCGGGTGGTCATGTGATGGGACAACACGAAGCACTTGAGCAACACAGAGTCCCCTGGCCGGGCGGATGTCTGGTTCAGGTGGAGGGCAGGGGCAGGGAGATCACCTGGGAAGGGGAATGGGGCACAGCTGTCAGTGGGGTGTTGGTGGTGCCCAGTGCTGTCAATGGGACAGGAGGTAAATGGCAGGTAGGTCTGTGCCATGTCTCAGATGGAGGCTCTGATTCCAGCCGAGCTGTGCAGATGGGTGCACGAGCTCTCTCTTGTGACCAGAAGCTTTATTAAGTGGGATTGTTTGGGTTGCTGAAGAGTCGGAGTTTCAGCCGGGCTGGGCTTCCATTGTTGGGTGCTGCTCACTCTCCTAGAACAAGGAGTCCTGATGCAGGCACCCGCTGACTCAGCTGGGGCAGTATGGCCAGGAGAGAGGTGACCCCTCAGCATGACAGGCCCCTGGTGATTGAGGGCTGTCTAGGGTCTGGCCAACACCTTGGTCTGTCCCCGCAGCCCATGCAGTGATGGCCAGTTATTGCCCCAAGGAGCTCGGCAGCCGACAGCCAAGGAGCTGTGTCCAATCCCTAACCCTTCTGGCATCTGCTCTAACATCCTCCCTGTCCTTGTTCCCCTCCCACCCCCCAGGTCTCATCTGGCAGAGGAGGTACAGAAGGCAATTCCAGGCCCAGGCTAAGGGAAGGTCCTGGAGCAGCAGCAGGGACCAGATCGCTCTTTCCCGGGAATTTCCAGGGCGATGGGACCCAGCTCTGAATTCGCAGGTGAATTGCTGCTGCTGCTGGGCAGGTCAATATCTGCCTGCCACCTTCCCCACCCCCTTGGTGTCCTCTGCTGCTGTCTTGCCCAGGCAGCCAGCAAAGAAATGGCTCTGCCAGCCCCTGCTGGACTGGGCACAGGGTTGCTGGACCAGGTCATACGGGAGCTCAGCCTGGATCATATAATGGTCCCTTTTGGCCATACCCTCTTGATTGCTGCCTGCCCGCCCAGGGCTGGCTATTAAATGTGCTGCTGACATTTAAGAACGAGGTGCAGGCTGAGTCTATATGGGTTGTGAGCTCCAGGGGAGAGGCCTGTGACTGCAAGGTGCTGGGAGCTGGTGCCATGGGAAGGTGAATTCCTTGTGGTCAGAGCCGTGGTGTTCTCTGCTTACCAGGGCCAGTGACCTGGGAGTGGGATGGGTTGTGGACGTGGCTCTCTGCATGTCACACTGGCCTCGGGTCAGAGCAGAGCTGAGAGGCAGCAGGACAGGGAGGGGTCGGCTGGATCCCCGCTCAGATCTCACACAACCCATTCACCTTCCCGTGCCATTGCCACTGGCACCTCACTGACCAGGGAACGTCCCAAGAAGTGATGGCTGGACAACTGGAAGGGGATGGGTAAATGCTTTGGGTAGATTGGGGACAGACAGACGGACTCACCGGGAGCTGAGCAGATCTCCTGGCTGCTGGGACTCAGCGCTGGGAACAGAAAGGTGACATGTGGTTAGTGCTGGAGATAAAAAGGTCCCTCTTCAGGGACAAAAACTGCCTTAATAGATATGGAAATGCATTCCTGATTTGTGTGTTGCTGAAGAAGCAAACCAGACAGGATGTTAGATCTGGGGCATGGCAGGTTCCTCACACTCACAGCTGAGCTGGGAACCACCTTTCCCTTCAGCTCTCTAGAGGGCCAGATCCTCAGCTGGTGTAAACCGGCATTGACTCCAATGGAGCTACACTGATTTACACCAACTGGGGATCAGGCCCAGTAGCTCTCACACTCAGTGTTTACACTGGTTCAAATTTCTCTCCCACTAAAGAGGATTTCCTGACAGCCTGCGCCAGGGGCTGCTCTCGGTTCTGCTTCCCCCCAACCTGCTATAAAATTAGCGCAGGATTCCCACATACTCACCAGGCAACAAGAGGCACAGAGACAGGATCATCACGGTGGTGGCGGGAACAGATCAGGATGGAAACAGCCCAGCGGCTTCTGCTCCTCAATGGGGTCGGGAGGGGACAATCCACAGTCGCTCCCTGCTCTGATCTGCCCCCACTGCCCTGTACTTCAGGAGAAGTCTCTCTCTCTGCTCCGATCTGCCCCGTCTGCTCCCCAGGGTTAGATTCTCCAGACAGCACCTCTCCTTGCTCCCAGACTCCCTGGGGTCCGTAGGGCTCAGGTAGCAGAGACTCCACCGCCTCTGTCTGACCTGCTCTGTCCCCTCCTCAGGTCTGATAGTCGTCACCGCTTCCCGTTTCCTGCCCCGCGCCACCCCCCTTCCCTGTCCTGGCCACAGCATCTCTATTTAGGGCTGCAAGATTGAGAACCGAAGGGGCCTGGTTTTCTTGTTTTAGTCTAAACATATCACTGCCTGGGGACCGAGACAGCCCCTCGGCTAAAGGCAGAGCTGGGCCAGGGTGAAACGTCATTCTGTGACTGGGCGGCCTGGGATGTTGGATGACCCTGAACCTTTTGCTTCCACCCTGGTCTCCAGTCCCTGGTGAGAAGGACCCAGCTCTCCCAGGGGGAAATTCATGCTCTGGGCTTAAGGGGACATAAATGGGACCTGGGTCTAGTCCTGGTGCACAGGGGTGATTCTCCCCTCCCCCCCAGAGAATACCTACCATGGGACTGCACTGGCTTCCCCACCTGCTTAGTGTCCACTTGCCCCGTCCTCCACACCCAGCTCCAGCCACTTCTTCTTGTCCTGCCCTGACTGTCCCCGCTCCCCATTCTGAGTTCCTGAGGCGTCTGCTGTCCCTGCTGAGATATGGGTATGGGACACTGCCAGGTGGGAAGAACACAAGGCAGTTGAGAAAGAGCATCGAGAAGTGACCTCTGAGCAAGTAGGGAACCCGAATCAGTGTGAATAAGGAAGTGGAGGAACCCAGGCAAAAGGTCAAAGAAACATGTGGGAAAGAAAGTCTTGTGAATAGACCTTAACACCTGTGCGGGAAGACAAACAATGGAGGGCCTCAAGGGAAATCTGTCAGGAGCACAAGGCAGAGCAGTTTTGCAGAGCAACTTTGCAGTAATTGATGCTCAAGTGGATTGTCCTGGGATTGGTGGCTGGGCACATTTCACCCCTGGGATGGAGTAAGCTCTGCAGAGGAGCTGGACAGGGGATGTTTGGGGGAGCCCAGATGTTCAGGTGAGGGTCATTGGAGCACAGTTTAAGACTCCCTGTTATAATCAGTGCCCAGAAGATGACAGAGTGAAAAGGGGTAAATATTTGTTGCAATTTATAAAAAAATTATTGTTAAAAAACCTTATGTGAAAAATATTGTTTCCCCATTTTTTCCCCTCTTGTGGTGGCAAAATGGTAAAACGGGAAGGAGGGGAAACCAAAACCTGAAAACTTTTCAAAAATTATCTGAAAAAGTGGTTTTCTTTAAATGTACGTTTTCATTTTCTCTTTTAATTTTCCAGTTTTGTTTTTACAAAACCCCCAAAACAGTTTTATTTTTTTTCTTTGTGAAAATGGAAAAATGGAAACTTCGGAAAAAATGAAAATGCTTGACAAAAACTTTCACTTTGAAAAATCTGTCATTTTTAGATCATAATATTCTGGTAGCTCTACCCAGAGTGATCCCCAGGGCTGTGGGTCAGACTCATAGACTCGTAGACTTTAAGGTCAGAAGGGACCATTATGATCATCTAGTCTGAGCTCCTGGCACCCTTGGATGGCAGCCAGGCCCTGCTTGTAGCTCTGACAATGCTGCCCAGAAAGAGCCTGATCCAAAGCCCCTTGGTGTCAGTGGAAAGACTCCACTGACTTCACTGGCCTTGGTCAAACAGGAATTATTTTGGGTAAGTTTTCTGGCTTGTGTTATACAGGAGGTCAGACTAGAAGATCACAGTGGTCCCTTCTGGCTTTAAAATCTATGAATAAACCTGACAAAGACTCTGATTCCACAGTAAGAGTGCCCCATGGGAGTTACACCAGCAAAGCTAAAGCAGTTTAATTATACTGGTCAGATTTCCTGTCTATAGAGAAGCCCTGAGATAAACAGCTCTTCCCATCAATGCTCTGCCTGTCCTACATGCCCTGTCACTGGAGTATCTGAGCCTGTCACAGTCATTAATGGATTTATCCTCAGACACTCCTGAAATTCATCCTCATTTCACAGGGGAGTAACTGAGGCACAGCGAGAGACTAAGTTACTGAGCGCAGGGCACACAGGAGTCTGCAGCTGAGTCAGGAATTGAACCGAGGGCTCTTGAGCACCAGTCCACTGCCCTAGGCATAAGATTGTTCTTCCTTTGTGTAACCACCAGCCCTCCCAAAAGCCTGGCTGACAATGGCAAACCTGGTAGCTGCCTGGAAGGCCAACCACCCTTGGCTATTTTAGCCAAAGAGCGGAAGAGCCTGGATGGGACGGGACTGGGAATGAGGGAAAACATCAGAGACACAAGGTGGGAAATCTGCCACAGAAGATTTAATTGATCATAGAATCATAGAGTATCAGGGTTGGAAGGGACCTCAGGAGGTCATCTAGTCCAACCCCCTGCTCAAAGCAGGACCAATTCCCAACTATATCATCCCAGACAGGGCTTTGTCAAGCCTGACCTTAAAAACCTCTAAGGAAGGAGATTCCACCACCTCCCTAGGTAACCCATTCCAGTGCTTCACCACCCTCCTAGTGAAATTTTTTTTCCTAATATCCAATCTAAACCTCCCCCGCTGCAACTTGAGACCATTACTCCTTGTTCTGTCATCAGGTACCACTGAGAACAGTCTAGATCCATCCTCTTTGGAACCCCCCTTCAGGTAGTTGAAAGCAGCTATCAAATCTCCACACCCACTTCTCTTCTGCAGACTAAACAATCCCAGTTCCCTCAGCCTCTCCTCATAAGTCATGTACTCCAGCCCCCTAATCATTTTTGTTGCCCTCTGCTGGACTCTTTCCAATTTTTCCACATCCTTCTTGTAGTGTGGGGCCCAAAACTGGACACAGTACTCCAGATGAGGCCTCACCAATGTCGAATAGAGGGGAACGATCACGTCCCTCGATGTGCTGGCAATGCCCCTACTTTTATACAGCCCAAAATGCCGTTAGCCTTGGCAACAAGGGCACACTGTTGACTCATATCCAGCTTCTCGTCCACTGTAACCCCTAGGTCCTTTTCTGCAGAACTGCTACCTAGCCATTAGGTCCCTAGTCTGTAACAGTGAATGGGATTCTTCTGTCCTAAGTGCAGGACCCTGCACTTGTCCTTGTTGAACCTCATCAGGTTTCTTTTGGCCCAATCTCACAGAGCGTCCCACCCCATATTACTTCTGGGCTAGATCCTGTCTCCCTCCACTGGCCCAAACCCAGGGCAGCCTGAGCAGAATTAGACCCGTCTCCCCGCCCTGCAGGGGATATTGATGGAGTCAGATGCTGCAGGACTAGAGAGTGACTGGCTGCTGCTCAGAAGAGGGAAGACAGAGGAGAATCAATTCCTTGAGCAACAGCACCTGCTCAGTGACTCTCTGCACACCCAGTCCAGCTGCTCCGTGCAGCAGCGCAGGGAGGGAACCATAGGATGAGCTGACAGTGCCCTGAGCATCTGCAGAGTCTCCTGTGTAGACACCACTTCCCCTGCCCAGCAGTGAGCTCTCCCCAGCCTGACCCTGAGCTAGCAGCCCAGCGGGGCGGGGGTGTATCACATGCTGTGATGTGGGATTGAATAACCCACTCACACACAGTTATTTTTGTCCTCGCATATTAACCTGCCTCTTTCTCACTCTCTCTGTTCTCATGAGGTTTCCAGGGCAGTTTATTTTCATAGTTGCACATTTAAAGGCCAGAAGGGACCAATGGGAACATCTAGTCTGAGCGTCTGCACAGCACATGCCAGAGAGCCTTCACCACATCAAGCTACTAAGTTCTGGCTAAGCTAGAGCCTGTCGTGTAGAAAGTGACGTCCCCTCTCGGTTTACAGACTACAAGCCGGCTCATATTTTTAAACACTAAGGTGACTGTGGCTGATCAGTGAAAGAGGGGACCAGGGATAAGGGAGATGCTGGACTGGGACAGAGCAATTGGAGATGGGCCCTGAGGTTTAGGAGCAGCTGTGAGTCCTAAGCTGATCTTCCTGAGAATTTAGGGTTGTGGACTTGGGGTTCTGGTTTAGGCTTATGATAGAGACAGTCCCAGGCCACACAGTTAGGATCTAAACTCCCCTAGCGCCAGGGTGTGGGGACTCTCCTAAGACCAAAAGTGCAGTAGGTACCAGAGATAATGAGTCAGAGTCTGACCAAGGAGGGGAAGAAGATTCTCTATCTGGGGTGGCTGAGCCACCTAATGGTGAATGGTCAAGAGGCACAAGGTGGAGCTGTTGGTCTTGACATAGCTTTCAGGAAGCTCAATGGAGCGTCCAGATCTGGTGTTTACCCACAGCCTGACGCTGACAGACTGACTGAGTAGCTAGACCAGGCCACAGACCTACACAGGATTTTTAGCAAGGATGCTGGGAGGTTTTAACACTCCAGTTCAGAGAACAAACCATGGCAGATTGTCAGGGAAGGGACTGTGCTGTATGATACCTGACAGTACAGCAACATGCAAACCAATGGCACTGAGGAAACACTGAGTGGGGAAGGGATAGCTCAGTGGTTTGGGCATTGGCCTGCTAAACCCAGAATTTGACATCAAAACATTTTCAATAGAAAACTGATTTGTGACTAAATAATTTTCTGATTTTGCTTATGTATATATTTGTGGAATCTCTGCTTTCTTTTTCATTGGAGTACCAACAGCCCCAAAATATTTCAGTTTTTTCGAGTTTTCAGCTGAATATTTTCAATTCTCGGTTGCCAAAACTGATATTTCCCCCTCATTTTTCAGGTTTTCAATTTTGATGGTGAAAAGTTACAATTTTATTGAATTTCAAGGGAAATTCATCTGAATTATCCACAGAGAAAAAAAATTCCATTTTACGCCCCACCCCAGTATGCACCATGTTTAAGCCCTCACTGGTTGCAGGTGGAATCTGGTAATGCTCTGTTCTGCTCTATGACTTCCCTATGATCTCCTAGAGGTTAATGGATATTAGCCTGAAGGACTGTTTGAACAATGTGGGAATGTTGGTAATCATGGAAATATTGGACTCAAAGGGATCTCAAGAGGTCATCAAGTCCACCCCCCTGCAGCGAGGCAGGACAAAGTAAACCTAGACCATCCCTGACAGGGGGCTTGTCCAACCTGTTCTTAATAACCTCTGACAATGGGGATTCCACAACTTCCCTTGGAAACTATTCCAGAGCTTAACTTCCCTTATTGTTAGAAATTTTTTCCTGCGATCTAACCTAAACCTCCTTTACTGCAGATTAACCCCATTAGTTCTTGTCCTACCATCAGCGGGCACTGAGAACATCTGATCACCTTTCTCTTCATAACAGCCCTTAATATTTGAAGACAGTTATCAGGTTCCCCCTCAGTCGTCTTTTCTCAAGACTAAAAATGCCCAGGATTTTAACCTTTCCTCCTAGGTCAGTTTTTTTTCACCCTTGATCATTTTTGTTGCTCTCCTCTGGACTCTCTCCAATTAGTCGACATCGTTCCTAAAATGTGACACCCAGAATTGGACATAGCCTTCCAGCTCAGACCTCACCAGTTCCCAGGAAAGCAGGACAATGACCTCCCATGTTTTACATACAACACTCCTGTTAATAAACCATAGAGTGACATTAGCCTTTTTCGCAACTACATCACATTGCTGCTTCATATTCAGTTTGTGATCCACTGTGACCCCCAGATCCTTTCCAGCAGTGCTGCCACCTATCTAGTTATTCCCCATTTTGTAGTTGTGATTAGATTTTTCTTTCCTAAGTGATGTATTTTGCAATTGTCTTCATGGACTTTATTCTCATGTCATTTCAGACCCATTCTCCAATTTGTCAAGGCATTTTCAATTCTAATCCTGTCCTTCAGAGTGCTTGCAACCCCTCCCTGTTTGGTGTCATCTGCAACTTTTGTAAACATACTTTCCACTCCATTATTCAAGTAATTGATGGTAACATTGAATAGTAGTAGACCCAGGACACATCTCTGCAGGACCTCATTAGATACACCCTCCCCGCTTCACAGACAATTTGAGTACTGTCTTTCAACCAGTTGTGAACCGACCTTAAAATATTTTCATCCCTCTATGTTCATTGGAATGCCATGTGGGATTGTGTCAAAAGTTTTACTAAAATCCAGATGTATCATGTCTACTGTTTCCCTGCTATCCACTAGGCCAGTAACTCTGGCAGAGAAGGAAAATTAGGTTGGTTTGACATGATTTCCTCTTGACAAATCCATGCTGGCTATTCCTTATAACCCTGTTAGCCTCCAGATACGTATCAACTCATTGTTTAATAATTTGTTCCCGTGTCTTCCCAGGTATCTAAGTTAGGTTGATTGGTGTATTATTCCCTGGGTCCTGTTTCCCTATTTTAAAGCTAGGTGCTATGTTTGCCCTCCTCTAGTGTTCACGATATGCAGGAAAAGAACAAGCACATCTGCCAGATGCTCTTGGTACCCTTTGAACCCAGGCACGCAGAGCACAATGAATTAGCAATCCAGCTCCTTCACCACTCACTCACTTTCTCAGCCAAAAGGGCCCCTTTGACTCCAGCTGGTCAGTCAAGGCCAGGCACCTAAGCCAGTGTAGAGAAGTCACAGCAGGGGAGGTCTGCAAGCAGACTAGTGGTGTAGAGACTTTTTGTATAAGTCACATTATTGACAGCTGAGTTTGACTCGTAACTGCTGTAGGAAATGCTCTGGCACCCAGTTTGGGGGGAGCTTTTCTTCTTTTGGGGACTGGGTGGAAGAGGCATGGGAGAATGAGCCAGTGGGTGCCTCCACCAAAAGGAGAACAGATGGCCAACAACCAAGGTTATTCAAACACATATGTGCAGCACACAAGGAATTAGTAACCCACAATCTTAGCCACTCAGCCATCGTGGTACAGCTGTGAACTGGGAATCCTGGCAGGCCAGGCCTATGTTTTCTTCTCTGCATTCACTTGAGTGCCTAGACTCTGCTGAGTAAATGAGAACTGATATGAAAGAAACCCCAGAGGGTGAAGAGGCGGCCAAGGAGTTAAGGCTGATCCCTTCAGCTTGGATATGTTTCAATCCCAGTTTTGCTAATAACCAGCCTTTCCTTTCATAGTGGTGGCAACGGGCTCTTTCCTCTTCAGGCCCTCACTACCCCAGCATGTCTTATTGTAAAAAGAATTATTCTCTGCAGTGTTGTTGTAGCTGTGTTGGTTAGGGTTACCATTCGTCCGGATTTACCCGGACATGTCCTCCTTTTTGTGTTAAAAATAGCGTCCGGGGGGGAATTTGTAAATCACTCAAAATGTCCGGGATTTCCCCCCAGGCAGAGCGAGGTGCGGCTGGGAGGGCTGCAGGAAAGTCAGCCGCTGTCATGGGGCTCTTGCAGCCAGCGCCCTTCCCCTTGCAGCTTGCCGGGCTGGACTCCGGAGCCGTTGTAGAGCTCCTCCTCCCCCCCCCCTCCCTCCCTTCATTCTGAGCTGGCCGGCCTGCCGGGCCGTTTGCATTGCCTCGGCAGCTCCTCCTCCCCTGCAGCCCAGCGCCCCGCTCCGGCAGCACTGTGCAGGGGCAGGGACCGGGTTGTGTGTTGTGCTGGGGAGCGCAGCCACGTGTCCGGCTCCGCACAGAGCCCAACACCCTGTTCTGAGCGGTGGGGTAAGGGGGGCAGGGAGGTTCTGGAGGGGGCAGTCAAGAGACGGGGGGAGGGGTCGGGAGTTCGGGTGGGGGCTTTTTGGGTGTGGTGGAGAAGGTTTTGGGCAGTCAGGATACAGGTAGGGGGTAGGGTCCTGGGGGGCAGTTTGGGGGGGTCTTAGGAGGGGGCAGTTAGGGGACAAGGAACAGGGAGGCTTAGGTAGGGGGTGGGGTTCTGGAGGGCAGTTAGGAGCAGGGGTCCCAGGAGGGGGCAGTCAGGGGACAAGGAGCGGGGGGTGGGGGGTTGGGAGTTCTGGGGGGGGCTGTCAGGGGGCAGGGGTGGGGAGAGGGATCGGAGCAGTCAATGGGACAGGGAGCAGAGGGGTTTAGATGGGTTGGGAGTTCTGGGGGGGGGGCTGTCAGGGGGTGGGGAGTGGTTGGATGGGGTGTGGGAGTCCCAGGGGTCTGTCTGGGGGTGGGGGTGTGGATAAGGGTTGGGGCAGTCAGGGGACAAGAGGCAGGGAGGCTTAGGTAGGGGGTGGAGTCCTGGGGGGCAGTTAGGGGCAGGGGTCCCAGGAGGGGGCAGTCAGGGGACAAGGAACGGGGGGAGGGTTGGGGGTTCTGAGGGGGGCGGGAAGTGGGAGGGGCAGGGCTAGGGCGGGGCTCCTCCCGTCCTCTTTTTTGCTTGCTGAAATATGGTAACCCTAGTGTTGGTCCCAGAGTAGCACAGCTGTGTAACTCGAAATCGTGTCTCTGTCACCAGCAGAAGTTGGTTCAATAGAAGATTTGACCTCACCCGCTTTGTCTGGCTAATAAAAACCAGACACACCCAGCAAACTGGGGGCCCCACACTCCCTGGGCCAGCTGGACTCCAGGCCGGCTCACAAAGGTGGGAATTTTGCATGATGCCTCTCCAGCTCTGGCGCTTCAGCAGGCAGAACCTGTCTCTTCCACACGCTCACTCAGGCACCTGGCCGCAGCAGAGCAATGCCCCCGTGTTTGCATTTCAGGGCACGGTGATGTCACTGGGGAGCAGTCAGGGGCTCCGTGGGCCCTTTGCTCTGTTGGCTGGAGACTGGCTGTAGCCTGGCGGGGCCCTGCTGGGACGGGCCGAACCCTCCAGCCCTGGGTGCGGCGAGCTCGGGGGATGGGCCGGAGCCGCCTGCAGCTACTTGGGAAACTCCTGTGGGGGGGAGGGGCGTGGTGAGCAGAGTCAGCAATGGGACCATCGGGGGGGAGGGAACGGCCAACTGTCACCTGAGGGAAGACCTCAATAGGCTGGGGGTGGGGTTAGAAAAAGCCCTCAGATAAGAGGGGGCCAGTGAGATGGATGGAGGGGACGGGGGTTGGGCAGAGGGAACCGGGGTAGAAATGGGGAGGAGGAGAAGGGAAGGGGGTGGAGATGGGGGAGGAGAACAGGGGATAGAAACAGGTTGCGGGGGGGAGAGGAGCAGGATAGAAACAAGGCGGTGGGAGCCCAGACAGGGCCCAGGGGAGTCGCCCTTCTTGTCCCTGGGTGGTAGGAGCTATGGATTCAAATCCCTCCTTTGAATGAGGAAGAGAGAAGATTTGAGTCAGCATCTCCTACCTCCTCAGTGCCTTAATCCCCAGGCTGGAGAGTCGTTCTCATGCTCTTTGGCCCAAGGAATAGCAAATTGTTAGCTGCTGTGACAGGTTGGATCCCAGAAAACGCCTTGGGAACTGTCAACTGATGTGCTGGGACTACCTCTAAGCCTGTTTTCCCTGTAAGCTTGACACTTCAGAACCCTGCCTGGTTGTGCCAGACACGCTAACCTGCTACAAACACAGATCCAGTCCTGAACCACGTCCCACACAAGCTGCAGGCTTAACTGAAAACAGCGTAAGAAGTGTTCCTGTCTCCAACACTCAGATACCCAACTCCCAATGGGGTCCAAACCCCAAATAAATCCGTTTTAACCTGTATAAAGTTTATACAGGGTAAACTCATAAATTGTTCACCCGCTATAACACTGATAGAGAGATATGCACAGCTGTTTGTCCCCCTCCCCCCCGGTATTAATACATGCTCTGGATTAATTAATAAGTAAAAAGTGATTTTATTAAATATAAAAAGTAGGACTGAAGTCATTCCAAGTAGTAACAGACAGAACAAAGTGAATTACCAAGCAAAATAAAATAAAACACGCAAATCTAAGCTTAATACAGTAATACAACTGAATATAGATAAGATCTCACCCTCAGAGATATTTCAATACATTTCTTTCACAGACTGGATGCCTTCCTAATCTGGGCACAATCCTTTCCCCTGGTACATCCTTGTTCCAGCTTAGGTGGTAGGTAGGGCCCAGACTTCTGCTCAGGGCACAGACTCTGGGATGGGGCGCAGCCTCTTTTCCTCCAGAAGCACATTCAGGGACTGTCCACTTATGTGACTGCCACTGCCCCTGCTCCCCTCAGTCACATGTAACAGTGTGAGGATCCTGACGTGAGGGGGCAGCCAATGGGATTTCTCCCTCCCCCACTATAGGTGGCTTCAGCTTCTCACTCACTCTGGTATAGAGACAAAAACCATGACAAATTTTCACAGTTGCAATTATAGTTTTTGGTCAGTAGATGGCAACATTAATGGGTGACTAAAAAAAAATAGCGAGCCAAGATGGGGGGTGTAATATCTTTGATTGGACCAACACAGGTAAGATGGAGTTTTCCACTGGGACTGGTGCAAAGTGCCATCTAGTGGATGAGAAGGTGCCTTCACTGGCACAAAGTTGCAGGGGTCAGAGATGAAATATTTCCAGGGGTTTCTTGTTATCTCCTTTCCCCTACTTTAAGAATTGTACATTGTCTATAAACCCCACAGTGGAAACCTAGCAGCACCATTGACATTCCCGGTGTGAAATGCAGCCAAATGCATATCGCTGAAAACCCTCTATAGACGTGAGACATCCAAGGGGATGTGCTCTTCCAGTGGTGGGAAATGCCCCCACAACCACTCACAGATTAGCCCTAGTCGCTGTTCTCTGGCCTGTAATCCTGTGGCTCCCCTGATGGGAATTTTACACTGATCTGAAAATAAACACCAAGGAAACTAACAAGAGATACCCAAATAATTAACAGGAAACGGGACCTTTCACTCAGACACTCTGCACTCTCTGCTTTAACATTTCTATTGTGGTATCACCTAGAGACCAGCTGGGCGCTGTACAAAGAGAGCAAATGACAGCCCCTGCCCCAAAGAGCTCACAGGCTAATATCTGAAACCCAAGCAGCCAGTGGAGACAGAAGAAAACCCCAGCAGGTTACTGTTGTGCTGGCTAGCATCTGTATCTCTCTTATTAATAACATGTATTATCCTCACTATATATATATATATATATATAAATCACAAATAGTATTAAGTACAAATATTAGAGCAATTATATAGCCTAAGTTGACCTACACCTTTATTATAGTCCTGTTCACTTGTGCCAAGTATCCTATCACATCTTGGATTTGCTGAAGGAAGCTTTGGCTTATAAATAGGAAAACTGTCAGACCAGGACATGTGAGTGTTTTATCATAGCCACAGGTGGGGAGCTACTCTTACAGGTCTGTACTTGAAATGTTAAAGGAAGAGGACAAAACATATGATTGTTCCAACCTAATACAGACCTAGGTGTTACCGTCATGCCCTTTGGTACCATGTGTTCAGAACAAAGAAATAAGGCATACACCATGGTACCAGAAAAACAAGGTAGAAAGCTGATTGGTTAAATCTAGTCTCAGATGACATACCCAGCACCTTGTACCTCTAAACAGTTAGGGTATAAAAAGAGGGCTTTAGGGGTGTAACTTGGGGAACACACCTTTTGTATAAGGGGAATGTAACAACGCTGCATGAGATGCTTCCCAGAGACTGGTATCGTATTGAACCTTTCCCTTATGTTTTATTATTATTGTTTTAAAGCAATAAACCTGACTGATATTGGTTACTTGGGCTCCTGAATACATTTCATAAGGAACCAGAGTGTGGTCAAGCCACTGATTTTACAATTTATTCACAGTACAGAATAACAAATCAGAAACAGAGACCTCGTTCCTTAGCTCCTGCTCACCGAGCCTCCTTCTGCAATTTCCTGTGATTTTATACATTACAGCAGCCCCTGTAGACCCAAGCCAAGGTCAGGGCCCCTTTGTGCTGGGTGCTGCACAGACACTAATGGATTCTGCATTGGAAATTGACCAGCAGAACTATGCTGATCTAGCTAAATCACTACAGCTATCCTGGAATAACTCCCGCTGGGGATGCTCTTACTCCAGCATATAAGGGGCTTTTTCCAGTTTACCTCAGGGTGAAAATTGTGTAAATTAACCCTGACCGAGGTGCTCTAATTCTGGAATAAGGGTGTCCCCACAGGGAGTTATCCTGAGATAACTGCAATGATTATTTACAGTATAGTTCTGCTGGTCAATTTCCTTGTGCAGACACACCCTTATCGAGAGACAGGCCCCCGTCAGAAGAGTTCACAGTCTAATTCTTTGGGAGAATTTTCAAAAGCACTTGAGGGCCTTGCAAGCACAAAGCAGTGGGCACAGAGCACAGTCATGCATTTGTGCTCCTAAATCCCTTAGGGACTTTGAAAATTCTCCCCTGAGACAAGGCAGAATTATTATCCCCATTTCACAGATGGGGAGCTGAGGCCCAGGTAGAGGAAGTGACAGGCCCAAGGGCTCTATAGCAGAGCTGGGAATTGAACCCCAATCTCCCAGAAGTGCTACTTTGGTGCTTAACCATTCGCTCATCCTCCTCCTCTAAATTTACAGCCCCTCTGCAGAAGGGATTATTTGTAGAGAAGGAAGGAGCTGGGCTGAGCTGTCTGGCTGGAGCAGTTCGTGGCACAGCTAAGATCTGACAGAGCTCGGCGTGGCCCTGGCCTGGCTGGGAGTGAGCAGAGGTCTGCTGGCTGCAGGGCAGGGGGTTGCCAATGTTGGGTGCCCAGTTTCTGTCTGGAATATCCAGTCAAAAAGGGGACCTAGCAGTGTCTGGTCAGGTTTACTGACCGGACCCTGAAGGTCCAGTTACTGGGAGAGGGGGCGAGGTGCCGGGTCATCAACCCACGCCAGTGCCTGCTTCCTACCTGCATCAGGCTACAGCAGCTCCCATCGCAGCCCTGGAGCAGAGGGAGCCCAGCGGGACAGGAGATGATCCAGAGAGGAGGAATGGGGTGAAGAGCAGAGAGTGATGTGGGGAAGCAGGAGAGGAGCAAGCCTGGGAGTGGGGGTGGGGGCTGGGAAGAGGCAGAGAAGGGGCAGGGCCTTGGGGAAAGAGGCAGGCAGATGCAAGGCCTCAGGGGTCCGATTTTCAGCCAATAGAAAGTTGGCAACCCTAGTCAGTGACTGACAATGACCCTGATGGGGGAAGGGAGGGGAACTGAAGGAGGCTGGAGGAGTTACCTGGGCAAAAACTGTTACCACAGGGGCGTATTCTGCAGCACTGACCAATGGCGTCTCCCCAACACCCGCTCAGAGCTGGTCACTGGTATTTCCCCAGCCCCCTCCTTACGCTTCCTCGTGCTCACAGTTGGTCAATGGGGTTCACCCATTGCCTCCCCCTGCAAAATGCTCACGCTCCCCCGAGTCTCCTCCAGCCCCGCAGGCTGGGGCAGGTCCCATTTCTCCAGCATGAAGGTGATGATGGGCGCAGACACCAGGAGGAGCAAAACCAGGGTGCAGCGAGTAGCCCAGATGACGATGGTCAACATGTCTGGCCCTGGAACATGGAAAGGGACATGGTGATGGCTGTGTGCAAAGCAACGTGTGGGACTGCAGTGCCAGCACTACACACACAGCAGCAGCTCTGTAACGGAGACCCTGCGTGAGCTCCCAGAGGCCTAGATATATGGGGGATCATGCTGCAGGGGGGCATGTTCCCCTGACGGGAGGCCTAAAAGATGGAGGTTGTTGGGGAGGCTCCTCACTTTCCCCCAGCACAGGGTCACTCTTGACCAAGTTTGCTCAGGTTTGCTCAGGCTGCACAAGGATTCTGTGCAAAGGCCTCACAAGAGCCAGTGTCAGATGCAGCAGCCCCGGACCTATCACCCCTCTCCAGTGTGGTTGGCAGTTCACCACAGGAGCGACCCCGCCCTGGGCAGAGGGCAGCACGAGGCCTTGGCACCAGCTGTGTCCTCAGGAGAGGGTGGGTTGGTTTGCTGATATAAATGCTTTGTGAGGAGCTGTCATAACTATAAAGGGAAGGGTAACAGCTGTCCTGTGTACAGTACTATAAAATCCCTCCTGGCCAGAGACTCCAAAATCCTTTGCCCTGTAAAGTGTTAAGAAGCTCAGGTAACCTGGCTGACATCTGACCTAAAGGACCAATAAGGGGACAAGATACTTTCAAATCTTGCGGGGGGGAAGGCTTTTGTTTGTGTTCTTTGTTTGGGAGTGTGTTCGTTCTCGGGACTGAGAGGGACCAGACATCAATCCAGGTTCTCCACATCTTTCTAAACAAGTCTCTCCTATTTCAAACTTGTAAGTAAATAGCCAGGCAAGGCGTGTTAGTTTTCCTTTGTTTTCTCAACTTGTAAATGTACCTTTTACTAGAGTTTTTATCTTTGTTTGCTGTACTTTGAACCTGAGACTAGAGGGGAGTCCTCTAAGCTCTTTAAGTTTGATTACCCTGTAAGGTTAATTTCCATACTGATTTTACAGAGATGATTTTTACCTTTTTCTTTAATTAAAAGCCTTCTTTTTAAGAACCTGATTGATTTTTCCTTGTTTTAAAATCCAAGGGTTTTGGATCTGTATTCACCAGGGAATTGGTGAAGGTTCTTCAAGGCTTCCCAGGGAGGGAAAAATTGAAATGGTGGCAGCGGAACCAGAGCTAAGCTGGTAGTTAAGCTTAGAAGTTTTCATGCAGGCCCCTACATTTGTACCCTAAAGTTCAAAGTGGGGATCCAGCCTTGACAGGAGCTGAGACAAACAGTCAGGTTTGGACTCTGGTAAAGTCAGTTCCTGGGGCACGGTTGCTGCCTGGGAACTGGGCTCTGGTGCTGGGCTGAGATTCCTGAAAGAAGGGTTTGCCTGCATGCTGTTTGTGACACCTCTGTTCCAGGAATGGAGCACAGAACGTAAATAACTAATTACACAGAGAGACAGAATTTATGAGCCCAGGTGTGATGATGCCTCTAGTGCCTCCTGCCAGAACAACAACAAATACAATGAGTGCAGAGGGAGGAAATAATTCATTGCTGCCGGTTTAGCAGAGGGGGGTCAGTGAACTCCAGAGGAAACTCTTACCCATCAGACCGGGCGGGATTCCCCCTTTGAAAGAGCCATTTTCCTGCCCTGCAAAGATGTTGCCTGGCTCAGCAATGCTGGTTAAAGCCTGGGAGAGATACAGGGAGAATGCGCCTCATTGGACAAGTCTGTCACCCTATTGCGTCGTTGTGTGTTTCCTCTACATCCATCATCATGGCGATAACACTCAGACTGGGGGTTACCCAGCCCAGGACACACCTTTCCCTAAATAGAGTCCCCAGAATAAAGAAATGCTTCAGAATTATTCACCTTTTGGGTAGGAACGCCCGTTGCTGCTGCTAGAGTCATCACCTAGGCAATAAACACACAAGAGATCAGAGCTGAGCATGGCCCCACTCCAGGCCCATACGCTGCCCTAACACAACTACACCATGGGCAATACCTGGCTGGTGGCTGTGCTGCTGAAAGGGGCCCGGGGTTAGAGTGGGTCACACACTGAATCTGAGTCAGCAGTGTGACGTAGTTGTGAAAAGGGCTAACATTGTATGTAAGACACGGGAGGTCATTGTCCCACTCTGCTCGGAATTGATGAGGCCTCAGCTGTAGTACAGGGTCCAGTTCTGGGTGTGACAGTTTAGGAAAGTTGTGGACAATTTGGAGAGAGTCAAGAGAAGAGCAACAAAAATGATGAAAGGTTTAGAAAAGCACTAGAAAAAAAAAGTCTAGATAGTATTTGGTCCTGCCATGCGGGTAGGGGACTGGACTCGATGACCTCTCGAGGTCCCTTCCAGTCCTAGAATCTATGAATCTATGACCTAGGAGGAAAGGTTAAAAATACGGGGCATGTTTTGTCTTGAGAAAAGAAACCTAAGGGGGGAATCTGATAACAGTCTCCAAATATGCTCAGGGTTAGGGTTAGGACAGTGATCAATTGTTCTCAGTGCCCACTGAAGGTAGGAGAAGCAGTAATGGGCTTAATCTGCATCAAGGGAGCATTAGGTTAGACAGTAGGAAAAGCTTTCTTACTATAGGGCAAGTGAAGCTCTGGAATAGGCTTCCAAGGGAGGTTGTGGAATCCCTGTCATTGGAGGATTTTAAAACAGATTGGACGAATTCCTATCAGGGATGGTCCAGGTTTACTGGGTCCTGCCTCAGTGCAGAGGGCTGGACTTGATGACAACTTGAGGTTCCAGCCCAACATTTCTATGATGTCTGTGTCCCCGACCTGTCTGGGTTGAGCCATCTGAGCTGAGATGGTGAAAATTCAGGGCGGGGTTCCCTGTGTCAAATTTTGAACAAAGATGTTTTGTTAGAAATTTTTTGTTTCAGATTTTGATGAATTTCAGCATTTGGATTTTCAAGGGTTTCTTATTGAATTGTTGTTCTCGCTCTGCCGTTCACCCCCCCATTTCATATGATGCTGAGTTGCTGGGCAGAGCTGAGCTGGGATATGGACACACACACACGCACACACCTTACCAGTGACACTGAGGAGCTGGGTGGGGCTGAGCTGGGATTGGGTCACCCAGTTGTCGCTGTCCTTGATCTCGTACCCACAGGTGTAATTCCCAGAGTTACCCCCAGACACCACATGGTCATAGCTGTAGATGACTTTCTCCTCCAAGCCCCTCTGGGACGAAACCTCCTCCCCGTCCTTGCAGAAGATGACGCGGGTGGCCAGGTGCTGGGAGAACATGAAGCACTTGAGGAGCACGGAGTCCCCTGGCTGGGCAGACGTCTGGCGCAAGTAGAAGGTGGGAGCAGGGAGAGCGCCTGGGAAGGGGAATGGGTCGGAGCTGTCAGTGGGGTGTTGGAGATGCCCAGCACTGTCAATGGGATAGGAAGGAAATAGCAGGTGGGTCTGTACCATGTCTCAGATGGAATCTCTGATTCCAGCCGAGCTGTGCAGACAGGGGCACGAGCTCTCTCTTGTGACCGGAAGCTTTATTAAGTGGGATTATTTCGGTTGCTGAAGAGTCGGAGGTTCAGCTGGGCTGGGCTTCCATTGTCGGGTGCTGCTCACTCTCCTAGAACAAGGGGTCCCTATGCGGGCACCC
Source organism: Malaclemys terrapin pileata (assembly GCF_027887155.1). NCBI lineage: Eukaryota > Metazoa > Chordata > Testudines > Emydidae > Malaclemys > Malaclemys terrapin. The sequence goes on from NC_071524.1 coordinate 5,145,798, forward strand.
CGCTGGCCCAGCTGGGGCAGTATGGCCAGGAGAGAGGTGACCCCTCAGCGAGGCCGGCCCCTGGCGATTGAGGGCTGTCTAGAGTCTGGCCAACACCTCGGTCTGTCCCTTCAGCCCATGCATTGAAGCACAGTCGCTGCCCCAAGGAGCTTGGCAGCCGACAGCCAAGGAGCTGTGTCCAGTCCTTAAGCCCTCTGACGTCTGCTCTAACATCCTCCCTTTCCTTGTGTCCCTCTCTCCGCCCAGTCCCCCAGCTGGCACGGGGGGCGAGTCCAGGCCCAAGCTAAGTGAAGGTCTTGGAGCAGCAGCAGGGAGTGGATTCCCCTTTCCCGGGAATTGCCAGGGCGATGGGACCCAGCTCTGAACTCACAGGGGAATTGCTGCTGTCACTGGGTAGGTCAATATCTGCCCACCACCTTCCCCACCCCAGCGGGGCCCCCTGCTGCTGCCTTCCCCATGCAGCCAGAAATGGCTCCGCTAGCCCCTGCTGGGCTGGACACAGGGTCGCTGGGCGCATCTCACTGGCCTGGGTCATACGGGAACTCAGCCTGGGTTATATAATAGTCCCTTCTGGCCGTACCTTCTCGAGCGCCACCTGCCTGCCCAGGGCTGACTATTAACGGTGCTGCTGACATTAAGAATGAGGTGCAGGCTGAGTCCATGTGAAGAGACCGTCAGCCATGAGGAGTTGGGAGCCAGAGCGTGGGAAGGTAAATTCCTTGGGGTCAGAGCCAGGGCATTCTCTCCTCCCCAGGGCCAATGCCCTGGGGGTTGGACAGGCATGGATGCATCCGAAGAAGTGGGCTGTAGTCCACGAAAGCTTATGCTCTAATAAATTTGTTAGTCTCTAAGGTGCCACAAGTACTCCTGTTCTTCTTTTCTCTGACCCACATGTCACAACAGTCCCAGGTCAGAGCTGAGCCGAGAGGCAGCAGGAAAGGGAAGAGTCGGCCAAATCCCTGCTCAGATCCCACACAGCCCGTTCGCCTTCCCATGCCATTGCCACTGGCACCGCACCAAGCAGGGAGCATCCCAGCTGGACAACTGGAGCGGGAGGGGTAAATGCCATGGGCAGATTGGGAACAATCAGATAGACGGACTCACCGGGAGCAGAGCAGATCTCCTGGCTGCTGGAACTCAGCACTGGGAACAGAAAGGTGCCGTGTGGTTAGTGCTGGAGATAAAATCCTCCCCTTTTCTGAGGTCCATCTTCAGAGACAAAAATTGTCTTTAATAGGAAAAAATTCTGATTTCTGTTTTGCTGAAGAAGCAAACCAGGCAGGACGCTAGATCTGGGGCATGGCAGATTCCTCGCGCACTGGTGTCTGGGGCTGAGCTGGGGCCAACTGTCTAGAGGGCCAGATTCTCAGCTGGTGTAAACCAGCATTCACTCCAATGGAGCGACACTGATTTACACCAGCTGGGGATCTGGCCCAGTAGCTCTCACACTCAGTGTTTACACTGGTTCCCATTTCTTTCCCTCTAAAGAAGATTTGCTGACAGTCTGGGCCAGGCGCTGCTCTGGGTAATATTCACATTAGCGCAGGATTCCCAGATACTCACAGAGAAGCAAGAGGCACAGAGACAGGATCATCGAGGTAGTGGCAGGAACAGATCAGGATGGAAACAGCTCAGCGGCTTTTGCTCCTGAATGAGATCAGGAGGGAACAATTCACAGTCGCTCCCTGCTCCTACCTGCCCCCACTTCAGCAGAAGGGAAGCTCCGGTCTCTCTCTCTGCTCTGATCTGCCCCTGTGAGCTCCCCAGGGTTGGATTCTCCAGACAGCCCCTCTCCCTGCTCCTGGGGCCCCAGGGGTCTGCAGGGCTCAGGCTGCAGAGACGCTGCAGCCTCTCTCTGACCTGCTCTGTCCCCTTCTCAAGTTTGATATTCATCACCGCTTCCCGTTTCCTGCCCTGCGCCATCCCCCTTCCCCACCCTGGCCACAGGATCTCTATTTTGGGCTGCAAGATTGAGAACCAAAGGGGCCTGGTTTGCTTGTTTGAGTCTAAACATATCACTGAGGAAACGCCTCCCATCCCATCTCACTGCCTGGGGACCGAGACAGCCCCCTGGCTAAAGGCACAGCTGGGCCAGGATGAAACGTCACTAGGTGATTGGGAGACCTGGGATGTTGGATGAGTCTGAACCTTTTGTCTCCACCCTGGTCTCCAGTCCCTGGTGAGAAGGACCCAGCTCCCCCAGGGACAAATTCACCCTCTTGGCTTAAGAGGAAAATAAATGGTGTCTGGGCCTCATGTGGGACCCTCTGCACAGGGGTGAATTTCACCCCCAGAGAACAGCAACCATGGGACTGCACTGGCTTCCCCACCTTCTTAGTCTCCACTTGCCCCGTCCACCACACCCAGCTCCAGCCACTTCGTCTTGTCCTGCCCTGAATGCCCCCACTCCCCATTCTGGGTTTCTGAGGAGTCTGCTGTCCCTGCTGAGAGATGGGTACCAGGGCACTGCCAGATGGGGAAGAACACAAGGCAGCTGAGAAAGAACATCCAGAAGTGATCTCTGAGCAAGTGGGGAGCCAAAATCAGTGTGACTAAGCAAGTGGGGGAACCAGGGCAACAGGCCAAAGAAACATGTAAGAAAAAATAATAGTCTTGTGAACAGAAGGAAGCCAAACAGTAGGAGGGCCTCAAGGGAAATCTGTCAGGAGCACAAGGCAGAGCAACTTTGCAGAGTAATTGATGCTCAAGTGGATTGTCCTGGGATGGTGGCTGGGCACATTTCACTACTGGGATGGAATCAACTCTGCAGAGCAGCTGGACAGGGGATGTTCAGGTGGACTCAAATGCTCAGGTTAGGGTCAGAGGAGCACAGTGTGAGACTCCCTGTTATAAGCAGTGCCCAGAAGACGACAGAGTGAAAAGGGGATAAATATTTGTTGCAATTTATAAAAAAATATTTAAAAACCTTATGTGAAAAATATTGTTTCCCCGTTTTTCCCCTTTCTTGGTGGCAAAATGGTAAAAAGGGAAGGAGGGGAAACCAAAACCTGAAAACTTTTCAAAAATTCTCTGAAAAAGTTGGGTTTTAAATGTACATTTTCATTTTCTCTTTTAATTTTCCAGTTTTGTTTTTACAAAACCCCCAAAACAGTTTTAATTTTTTCTTTTTAAAAATGGAAACTTTGGAAAAGATGAAAATGTTTGACAAAAACTCTCATTTTCAAAAATCTGTCCTTTTTACATCACTGCATTTTGGCAGCTCTAACCCAGAGTGATCCCCGGGGCTGTGGTTCAGGCTGAGCTGCTGGCACCCTTGGATGGCAGTCGGGCCCTGCTCGTGGCTCAGACAATGCTGCTCAGAAAGGGCCTGATCCAAAGCACCTTGGTGTCAACGGAAAGACTCCACTGACTTCACTGGCCTAGGTCAAACAGGAATTATTTGGGGGCAGTTCTCTGGCCTGTGTTATACAGGAGGTTAGACTATGTGATCACAATGGTCCCTTCTGGCCTTAGAATCTATGAATAAACCTGGCAAAGGCTCTGATTCCACAATAAGAGTGTCCCCATGGGCGTTACACTAGCAAAGCTAGAGTGGTTTAATTATACTGGTAAAATTCCCTGTGTATAGCAAAGCCCTGAGATAAACAGCTCTTCCCATCAATGCTCTGCCTGTCCTTGTACATCCCCTGTCATTCGAGTATCTGAGCCCCTCACACTTGTTAATGGGTTTTATCCTCACACACTTCTGGGCTAGATCCTGCTTCTCTTCCACTGGCCCAAACCCCAGGCCAGTCTGGGCAGAATTAAACCCATCTTCCCAGCCCTGCAGGGGATATTGATGGAGCCAGAGCAGGACGAGAGAGCAACCAGTTGCTGCTCAGAAGAGGGAAGGGAGAGGAGTGTTGTTGCCATGAGCATCAACTCCTGCTCAGCGACTCTCTGCACACACAGTCCAGCTGCTCCATGCAGCAGCGCAAGGGGGGAACCTCAGGATGAGCTCACAGCACCCTGAGTATCTGCAGAGTCTCCTGTACAGACACCTCTGCCCCTGCCCAGCCATGAGCTCTCCCCGGCGTGACCTCAGCAGGGCGGGGGCGTATCACACGCTGTGATGTGGGATTGAATAACCCACTCACACAATGTTATTTTTGTCCTCACACGCTAACCTGCCTCATTCTTGCTCTCTCTAGTCTCATGAGGTTTCCAGGGCAGCTTATTTTCATAGTCATACATTTAAACGCCAAAAGGGACCAATGGGACCATCTAGTCTGAGCATCTGCAGAGCCCAGGCCAGAGAGCCTCCCCCAGGGACCCCTGCATTAAGCTGCTAACTTCTGGCTGAACTAGAGCCTATCTTGTAGAAAAAGTCGTCCCTTCTCGGTTTAAAGACTCCAAGCTGGCTCACATTTCTAAACACTAAGATGGTTGTGGCTGATCAGTGCAAGAGGGGACCGGGGATAAGGGAGATGCTGGACTGGGACAGAGCAACTGGAGATGGGCCCTGAGGTTTAGCAGCAGCTGTGAGTCCTAGTCTGACCTTCCTCAGAGTTTAGGGTATGTCTACATTAGGGGATTAATCCGAATTTATATAATTCGGATTTGAAAAACAGGTTGTATAAAGTCGAAATGTATGCGGCCACACTAAGCACATTAATTCGGTGGTGTGTGTCCAAGTACCGGGGCTAGCGTCGATTTCTGCACCGTTGCACTGTGGGTAGCTATCCCATAGCTATCCCATAGTTCCCGCAGTCTCCCGCGCCCATTGGGATTGTGGGTTAAGATCCCAGTGCCTGATGGGACAAAAAACATCGTCGCAGGTGGTTCTGGGTACAGCCTCACCTCCTCCCTCCCTCCTCCCTCCCTGCATGAAAGCAACGGACGGCAGACAACCATTTTCGCGCCTTTTTTCCTGGGTGGGTGAACACTGCAGACTCCATACCACGGCAAGCATCGAGCCCGCTGAGCTCAAGACAGCAGTCATGAACATTGTAAACACCTCGCGCGTTCTCGTGGAGTTTATGCTCAGCCAGGACCAGAAAAACGAGGTGAGGAGGCAGCGGCAGCGGCAGCGCAGCAACAAGCATGATGAGGACATTGACATGGACATGGACACGGACACGGATACAGAATTCTGTGAAACCACGGGCCCCGGTGCTTTGGAGATCATGTTGTTAATGGGGCAGATTCTATCCATGGAACGCCGATTCTGGGCAAGGGAAACAAGCACAGACTGGTGGGACCCCATAGTGTTGCAGGTCTGGGACGATTCCCAGTGGCTGCGGAACTTTCGCATGCGTAAGGGCACTTTCATGGAACTTTGTGACTTGCTGTCCCCTGCCCTGAAACGCCAGAATACCAAGATGAGAGCAGCCCTCACAGTTGAGAAGCGCGTGGCGATAGCCCTGTGGAAGCTTGCAACGCCAGACAGCTACCGGTCAGTCGGGAATCAATTTGGAGTGGGCAAATCTACTGTGGGGGCTGCTGTGATGCAAGTAGCCAAAGCAATCACTCAGGTGCTGCTACGAAAGTTAGTGACTCTGGGAAATGTGCAGGCTATAGTGGATGGTTTTGCTGCAATGGGATTCCCTAACTGTGGTGGGGCGATAGACGGAACCCATATCCCTATCTTGGCACCGGAGCACCAAGCCACCGAGTACATAAACCGCAAGGGGTACTTTTCAATGGTGCTGCAAGCACTTGTGGATCACAAGGGACATTTCACCAACATCAACGCGGGCTGGGCGGGAAGGGTTCATGACGCTCCAGGAACACTACTCTGTTTAAAGGACTGCAGCAAGGGACTTACTTTCCGGACCAGAAAATAACCTTTGGGGATGTTGAAATGCCAATAGTTATTCTTGGGGACCCAGCCTACCCCTTAATGCCATGGCTCATGAAGCCGTACACAGGCAGCCTGGACAGGAGTCAGGAGCTGTTTAACTACAGGCTAAGCAAGTGCAGAATGGTGGTAGAATGTGCATTTGGCCGTTTAAAAGGTCGCTGGTGATCATTATTGACTCGCTCTGACCTCAGCCAAAGAAATCTCCCCATTGTTATTTCTGCTTGCTGTGTGTTCCACAATCTCTGTGAAAGTAAGGGGGAGACCTTTATGGCGGGGTGGGAGGCTGAGGCAAATCGCCTGGCTGCTGATTACGCGTAGCCAGACACCAGGGCGATTAGAAGAACACACCAGGAAGCGCTGTGCATCAGAGAAGCTTTAAAAACCAGTTTCATGACTGGCCAGGCTACAGTGTGAAATATCTGTTTGTTTCTCCTTCATGAAAACCCGCCCCCTTTATTGACTGATTTTCTGTAAGGAACCCACCCTCCCCCTTCCCCCAGCTTTCTTTCAAACCAAATAAAGTCACTATCATTTAAAAATCATTTATTCTTTATTAATAGATTAGAAAAAGAGGGAGGGAACCCGGGTGGTATTTGGGAGGATTGCTGGGAAGGAAAAAGCCACAAAGAAAAGGTTAAAAAAATGACAGCCTTTTGCTTGGGCTGTCTACTGGGGTGGAATGGGAAGGTGTACGGAGCCTCCCCCCCCGCATGCTTACACGTCTGGGTGAGGAGGATACGGAACATGGGGAGGGGGGAGGGGGGAACAGGGGCTGAAGCGGCAGTCTGTTTTCCAGCAGCCGTTCCTGAAGCTCCACCAGACGCCGGAGCATGTCTGTTTGCTCACGCAGCAGCCCCAGCGTTGCATCCTGCCTCCTCTGGTCTTCCTGCCGCCACCTCTCATCTCGAGCGTCTCTCCTCTCCTCACGTTGGTCCCTCCTCTCCTCACATTGGTCCCTCCTGTCCTCACGTTCACTGGCTTCTTTCCTATACTTTGAAACTGTTTCCTTCCACTCATTCAGATGAGCTCTGTCACTGCGGCTGGATTCCATAATTTCAGAAAACATCTCGTCTCGCGTTCTCTTCTTACGACGCCTTATCTGTGATAACCTTCGGGATGGAGGAGGGAGGCTTGAGGAATTTGCAGCTGCTGTAGGGAGGGGAAAAAAGAGAGAATTGTTTAAAAAGCTACATTTTGCAGAACAATGCTTATACTCTTTCACGGTAACCAACACTATTCACATTACATAGCACATGTGATTTCTGTGCAAGGTCGCATTTTGCCTCTTAATGCTGAGTGCCTGTGGCTTTGCTGCTAGAGATCACAGGTCTGGGCAACAGAATTCGGCTTGCATGCGGCCATGGTAAGCCATTGTTTTAAAGCTTCTGCGCCCTCCTTTCCCACATATCAAGCATAGCCTGTAGAGTGCTGCGGTTTTTCTGTTAACATTCAGCAGCAGCAGAAAACAAGCTAACCACCCCCCGCCTCTCGCCATGAATTCTCTGGGATGATCGCTGTACCCCTCCCCCCCACCGCGTGGCTGGTATTAGGGAAGATCCCTGCAGGCACCAAACTAACCCCCCCCCCCGCCGCCGCCCCCCTCCCGCCATGAATTCTCTGGGATGATCACGGTACCCCTCCCCCCACCGCGTGGCTGGTAACAGGGAAGATCCCTGCTAGCCAAACGCGAAAAACTCAGGGCCAATTTCCCATCTGCGCTTGGCTAACTGCAGGGAAGGATTTATTTTCCGCCACAGGCAAACAGCCCAGTAGGAACGGCCACCTCTGTCCCCTTAATTAAGTTCCCGTATTTCAACCAGGTTACCAGGAGTGATATCACTCTGCTGAGGATTACACAACAAGATAAAGAACGGATGTTGCTTGAATGCCAGCAAACACCGGGACCATACGCTGCCAGGCTTTGTCAGGCAATGATACCAGATTACTTGCTGCAAGCATGGCGTGGTCAAGTGTCCTACCATGGAGGAGGGAATAAGGATGCACTGCCCAGAAACCTTGTGGCAAGGCTTTTGGAGTACCTCCAGGAGAGCTTCATGGAGATGTCCCTGGAGGATTTCCGCTCCATCCCTAGACACGTTAACAGACTTTTCCAGTAGCTGAACTGACCGCGAATGCATCCCAAGTCCTCAGGGCAAAGTAATCATTAAAAACCATTTGCTTTTAAAACAAGTTTTATATTTTAAAAGGTAAACTCACCTGAGGTCCCTTCCATGGGGTCAGAGTCTTGGGTACTGGCTTGGGAGGCTTGGGAGGGTACTTCAGTCAGGGTGAGAAAAAGATCCTGGCTGTTGGGGAGAACGGAGTGCTGTGTGCTCTCTGCAAGCTCATCCTCATCCTCCTCCTCCTCCTCTCCCCCATCGGCAGAATCCTCAGGCGTCGCTGATGAGACTATCCCCGACCCAGAATCCACGATCACAGGTGGGGTAGTGCTGGCAGCCCCCCCTAGAATTGCATGCAGCTCGGCGGGTCGCTCTGACCCGGAGCGACCGTTTGCCTCCTTTGTTTTTTGATAGGCTTGTCTGAGCTCCTTGACTTTCACACGGCACTGCTCAGAGTCCCTATTGTGGCCTCTCTCCATCATGCCCTTGGAGATTTTTTCAAAAGTTTTTGCATTTCGTCTTTTAGAACGAAGTTCTGCAAGCACTGAATCCTCTCCCCATACAGCGATCAGATCCAGTACCTCCTTCACGGTCCATGCTGGTGCTCTTTTTCGATTATCAGCCTGCATGGTTACCTGTGCTGATGAGCTATCTGTGGTCACCTGTGCTCTCCACGCTGGGCAAACAGGAAATGAAATTCAAATGTTCGTGGGGCTTTTCCTGTCTACCTGGCCAGTGCATCCGAGTTTAGATTGCTGTCCAGAGCGGTCACAATGATGCACTGTGGGATAGCTCCCGGAGGCCAATACCATCGAATTGCGGCCACACTATCCCTAATTCGAAATGTTAAAATCGATTTTGGCGCTACTCCGCTCGTCGGGGTGGAGTACAGAAATCGATTTAAAGGGCCCTTTACATCGAAATAAATAGCGTCGTTGTGTGGACGGTTGCAGGGTAAATTCGAATTAAAGCTGATAAATCCGAATTAAAGTCATAGTGTAAACCAGGCCCAAGTGTGTGGACTTGGGGATCCGGTTTGGGCCTATAATAGAGATAGCCCTGGGCCACACAGTTAGGATCTAAACTCCTCCGAAGTATGAGTGTGGGGACTCCCCCTCTGAAACCAAAAGTGCAGTAGGTACCAGAGATGATGATCCGGAGTCTGACGGAGGAGGGGAAGAAGATTCTCTGTCTGGGGTGGCTGAGTCACTGAACGGTCAAGAGGGACAAGGTGGAGCTGTTGGTCTTGACATAGATTTCAGGAAGCTCAATGGAGCATCCAGATCTGGTGCGTACCCAGGGCCGCCGAGAGCAGGACTGGGCCCCGGTGAAAATTTTTTTTCAGGCCCCCCAGCAAGGGCAGACCGGCTAAACAGGGCCAACGAGAGGGTGGAAGCTGGGGAAGCCGGGCCCCGGGCCCCCTTCCGGACCACCGGGCCCCGGTAATTTGTACCTGCTTTCCCCCCCCCGGCCCTCGTCGGCCCTGTGCGTACCCACGGCCTGACAGACTGACTGAGTAGCTAGACCAGGGCACAGACCTACCCAGGAAAGGGACTGTGCTCTATAATACCTGACAGTACAGCAAGATGCAAAGCAATGGCACTGAGGAAACAACATTATCATAATGACAATTGCACCAAGGCCAACTGAGAATGGTGGGTTTCTAGGCTTCTGTGATGTTACTGTGGGTGTGTGTTATTGCAGATCACTTGTGGGTGGAGCTGGACGAATAATTTATATTTGGATCTGCAGCAAACTGGAAAAGCAACCTTCTCCCTTTAGCCACTTAAGTGTCACGTGCCCAATTTAGGCCCTTTTTAATCTAGGCCAGCCAATGGAGAAGGGCATGACAAATGTCTTCATGGTGGGCTACACAAGTATTCACTTGTCAGCAGTAGAATATTGGTGATCAGGAATCGTGGCTTCTACCACCAAATCTGGGAGAGAAGTGTGGCTTATAGTGGTTAGAAGTCAGCTAATTCAAACTGGGTTAGTCACTCTGAAAGGCGGTGTGGTACACCAGTCACTCAGAGTGGTTTGTTATCTTAGAGACCAGGGTCTCTCTCTGTCTCTATTTTTGCCACACCACATTTTTTGTCATCATATTAAAATTTGGCAGCTTCAGACTGGCACACAAATTGAATGTTATCATTTTAAAGTACTTTTAAAAAACATATATGCCACGTGTTGACCTAAAACGGGTATTCTTGGAATTACTATTATAGAAGCAGTGATACATACAGATGTGGACCATATCTCTGACTGGATCTTTCTGCTAGTGGAGTATATAGAAAAGTGAGACATTTCCCAGGGGAGAAAAAATCACCAACATACCTATTTTTCAACAGTTTATCGTAAACTTTCCAGAACTACAAATTGTACAATCAATAAGCCAAACAGTCCATCACTGGCTAAATATTATAATCCAGATTTTGTTGTATTAAAACTCACTTAAATAAAAAAGATATTCACCATTTTTTCCACTGTCAAAAACACAAATGTCTTTAACACAACCCTAGCTATGGTGCAACTATCACTGTACTAAATTCAGAAAAATTCCAGCCCCCAGTTATGTTCTGCTTCCATGCCCAATGGTGTCAGTTCAGTCCACTGACAAGAGGTGATATTTTCCATTGCAGAGGGTGGGAAGAAGGATCTTGGGGCTAACACCCAGGGCTTGGTGGATTCCCAGCTGTGCTACTGACTCACCGTGTGAGCTTTGCTAAGTCCCCTCCTGTCTGGTGCCTCAATTTCCCCTTCTAAAGCCAGGGCAAGTAACATCTGTGTGCTTCACACGGGTGTTAACAACCAGCGCACCTCTGAAAGCAGACATGGAAATGACAACAAAGAAGTGTGAGCAGAGTCAGTGTCTGACCCTACAATAACAAAGCAGCATATGCAGCCCCAGCACCCAAAAGACAAAAGACCCTTCTATACAAGAAGCAAAACTGATGCCAAAAATATTGTAAAACAACATTGCCATTGCCAAACACACCCAGGGTAAAAACCAACAGAAAAATGATTTGAAAATCCAGTGTGCTCACCTCCCTGCTTCTGCTAATATTAGCTGCATCCTTGGAGGTCTGGGCGCCACTCTCTGGCATTCCCTGATATCTCAGGTTCAAGGGCCCCAGCGTCTGTTCCAGGGCGTAGACAGAGACCATGGGACATGGCCTGCTTTCCTCCAGCAGCTCATTCAGGATGTGTGCACTGCTATGACTGCCACTTCCCCCACTTCCCTCAGTCACATGTTACAATGTGAGGGGTCCTAATTTGAGGGGGCATGAAGTGGGATTACTTCCCCCCCGCCACAGTTATGCATGACTTCAGTTTCTCACTCACTCTGCTGTAGAGGATATAGGGGAACCCCTAGGGGGAAAGGCCCAACCCACAAACTGGCCCTTATCTCAGCAGTGGGGTTTATAAAAGAAACCAACCCCCCAAGGGATGACTTTTGGGGAAACAAGGAGTTTCTGCTCTGGGGCAGAGTCTGAGAAACAAAGCTGAGAAATACAGTGAAGTGAAGTCTCCTTCCCGGCCCTAAAGAACAGCCTCACCCCACGTGGGGGTTTCAGTCTGAGCATAGTGGCAATTTACACACGGAAACAACTGGGAATTCTCATTCCATTTCATTGTTGTTATTAACAAAGCAGCCCTACAATAACAATCCAGTGCAACCCCAGCCCCAGCACTCACAAGAAACCTTACAACAACAAACCAGAGTGATTGCAGCCCATACACTCACAAGCAACACTGCAAAAACAAACCAGCAGGAGGTCCTCACAGCTCATAAAAAGACGCTATGATAACAAACCAGTATGCACGCAGCCCCAACATATGAGTAGCCTCAGCACTTATGGAGAACCCTACAATAACAATCCCACATAGAAAATGTCCCAGTGCTAATGGATGCAGCTACAAAAATCAATCAAAATGCAACCCCAGCAGTCACAAACCTTCAAACAAACCCCTTTGTGTGCAGTCCCAGCAGTCAGCAATGACCCCACAACAACAACACAACCCCACAACAACAAACCAGTTCTCACAAGCAGAGCAAGGCAAGATTTCTGGATGAATAGTTTACTTGCTGAAAAATGAAGTTTTGGCCAAGGCAAAACTATTCACGAATTTGAACCGATTAGTTTTAGCTGGGCAAAGGTTTTTAATATGTTGTGCAGGCCATATTTAGAAGTGTGTGTTTGACCCCTAAATAGCAGCTAATAATTTGCTCTTCCTTGGGCCAAAGAGCAGAAGAACGACTCTGCAGCCTGGGGATTAAGGCACTCAGGAGGTAGGAGACACTGACTCAAATCTTCTGTCTTCCTCATTCAGAGGGATTTGAATCCCTAGCTCCCTCTGCCCACGTGAGCCCCTCAATCCCCAGATCATAGTCATTCTCATTCCCTCGCTCTATGACCCAATTAATATTTAAGTAGTTAGTTATACAAAGTGGAACAGTCTCCACAGGATAGCAGCCCAGCCCAGAGTGGCCTGTGCCCTGGGGGTGAGGATGCTCATGCTGAGTTCAAGTCTCTGCTTCAAAGTGGGGTTGCAAATGTGTGTCTCCCACATCCCAGACAAGTGTCTGATCCTCTAGGCAAAGATTGGGATGGGCTGCAAACAGGAAACTAGTAAACTTCTCCCTTTAGCCAGGTGATAGTAACACATGTATTTTGCTCTATAGGGCCTAGGTTCAATCGCTGCATCCCACCCAACCAGGGTTATCCAAATGATAAGCAGATAAGACGCACTGATTGAGTTTGTTCCTTAGCTCAAATGGCAGAGACCTGTGCTGTGGCATGGCAGATCTTGGGTTCAACCCTACTGATGACCCCTAGTACTTGTACCCACTGTCACAACGATTCCTCCTTAGAAGTCACTGGGGCTGTTATACCCTGCACCTCCTGTCCCATGTTCAAGCCGCTTGCATTACTTTGCACTGAACTTTAGACCCCTGGGCTGCTGTTTTCTGTGCATGGCACAGCCTGCTAATGCCCCCACAGTGCTGCACAAACTGGGACAGGAAGGGCAGCTTGGTGGTGAGGAAAGGGGATGGGATGGGAGTGGGGAGCAGATCCAGGGGCGGGGGAGTATCAGCACTCAGTGCTGACCTGCAATGGGCCTCCTGAGTGATCGGAGGATGAATGGGAACCCCAGAGGCATATAAACTCCTTGCTGCTCACCGTGTCTCCACAGGTAACCGAACACCTGTCCTGGATCCTGGCCAAATAATACATCTGCTGTAATACACAGGTTAATGTGTGACAGGTGCCCTGGTGCTTTCACTTTCCCCCGGTCAGAGTTCACACACAGCTCTGGGACCCATTTCCTCGTCTGCCCCAGCATATTAGTTAAGTTCCTTGGGCTCTCTGTGTGGGGCTGGGACCCCTGGTTCGCTGCATGGCATCTCCTGGGACATGCTGAATCCTTAAGGTAGGTCCCTCCCTGTTATTACCCCCTTTTCTTCACTCTCAGGGGCTGCTCACACTCCTGCCCCCTGGGAGCATGTCCCCCCTGCCATGGCATGCTCCCACCTCCCATCAGTGCTGGGCAAACTCTGATGGTGGGTGTGAGTCACTGCTCAGCCCCATTATCCCCTCACTGCACAGTGTGGCCATCTGGGGTTCCTTGTGGCCTTTCCCTGGAGGATGTGATGGGGTGCAGGGGTGAATTGGTGCCTCTTCAAAAGGGCCTCACAGCCCTTCCTTATGGATGCCTTTCGGAGGAGGGTCTGCCAGGCCAGAAGTGTGGGGGAACAGCTTCCGTCAATGTTCACAAAGCCACCACCTTCCCTTCCTCGAAATCCCCCCTCGGAGCTACCTCTGCCATGGGGCCTATTGAGCGCTGCCGCCTGGCGCTGGCTAGGCTAGCGGCCAGCTGGGACTCTGCTTCCCTGCTACGCTCCCTTTTCTGTCTTGTTATCTCGTCCTCCCAGCCCCTCACCACGGAGGGGTTTGTCTGTTCACCCACTGGCTCTGTCCTGTCTGACATTTAGAGTCAGATGGTGAGTACTCTGAGGCAGGGACTGTCATTGTTACATGTCTATACTGCACCTGGCACAGTGGAGCCCTGACCCCTGACTGGCGTTCCCTGTCAATACCGTAATGCAAATCATACACAACAGCAGTAACTAGCCTGGTGTGACAAGCGCTGTGCTGAACACGGTTTTGTTCTTGGTGTGGAAAAGGACATCTGTGGTCAGTATCATGTTGGCTGGCCACGGTGACCCCAGGAGTCACTCTAGTGTTATTATTGTGGTGGCACCTGGGGCCCAGTCCTGGAGCAAGGGGCCCAGTGTGCTGGGTGCTGCCACAGACACAGAACAGAGACCGTCTCTGCCCCAAAGAGCTCACAGCCCAAGGCTAAGACTCTAGGGTTATCCATGACCAGCTGACACCATGTTACATGTCGTGTCTACCCTGAGTCTGAAGTCCTGGCCCTATAGAGAACAATGGGAACTCGCCCAATGATTTCAGTATGGCCAGAATTTCACCCTGAGTGGTTAGTGCTGTTAACACACTCTCTAGCACCAGGCAATTGTCATGTGCAGAGAGTCCACAAGGGCCCTGGCTGGGCTGTACTCATCTGGGGAGAGCTGCATTTGCTGATCAGAAGTCAGGAAGCTCTGGGGGTTGCTGTGTTGGTTTCTATCGTGTGTCTGGAGCTCACAGACTGTTCATCTGCAGGAAGGTGGCTGGCGGGGGGGAGGAGCTCTGACTGTGCTGGCTGATGGCTAACTTCTTCATAGCCACTCAAGTGATTTAGGAGTTTAGGGCTAGAGTCACAGCATTGCAGGGCCTGAGTCCCAGGTGCCCTGCTGCCTCGGGGACTTCAAAGCCCTGAATTGGGCACTCAGGCTTCCCATACAATGTCTGGGCAGGGCTGTGCACCTACCAAAGGGCCCCTTAGAAGCCAGCACACTGAGCAGGCAGCCGCCTAAGCCAGCTAGTGAAATGCAGAGGAAAAAGGGCAGGGCTTAGGTTCCAGATACACAAAGGGAATTAGGCACCTCACTCCCATTGATCTGGGCCTTAGGTTCCTGGCTGACAAGCTGGAGGAAGGCGCCTCCCTCCGGCTGGGATTCTCAGCAGTAAAATCTCGCCTGGAGTTAGGCATCTAAACCCGGTCAGCCCTTTCTTGTACAGAGCCAGAGAGAAACCCCTTCCCCTACATTACAGCCAGTAGCCCAGGGGTCAGGGCACCCAGAGTCAAATTTCTGCTCCAATAATTATTTATTCAAAGTGGACCAGCTCCAATAGGAGAGACTCAGCCCACTGACAGTTACTAGAGGACTCACCTGGGAGGTGCAAGACCTGGATTCAAATCCCTGCCCCAAATGAAACAGGAAATCAAACTTCATTCTCCCACAGCCCAGGTGAGTGCTCCAACCAAAGATTCTTGGGTATTCTGGCCACAGGCCCACATCCCTCACCTGCCTCCAGGTTCCAGTGCAGGGCCTGAATGGTAGGTACTCTGAGAGCAGTTAGCCCTTAATCTATCTGTGTCCCTTTGTGACTCTGGCCCTTAACTCCTATTGAAAGTCAATGGGACTTAGGTGCTTTTTCAGTATTTTACTCAATGTTATTAGGCTTAACAAGAGCCCTGTAAAGAAGCTGGAAACTAGAGCTGGCCAAGAATGTTTCATGAAAACCATTTTTAATGAAAAATGGCTTTCAAAAGTATAGGAATATTTTCACCAAAAAAAATTAATTCCATTTGAAAATTTTCATTAAAATGATTCACAACAAAAAATGTTCATTTTGAACATTTTTTCACTTTTAAGGAGGAAAAAAATAAGTAAACTTGAAAAAAAAATCATTCTAATTCCATTTGATCTTAATTGAATTTCCAATCTATTTGAAACCATTATTGTTTGTTTTGAGTCATTTTGTCAGAATATTGGAATAGTTCAGGCAAAATTTTGAAAGAAAAGAAAATTTTTCTCAAAAAAAATTAAAAATCCCCATTTTCACCAGCCTCCCAGAATGCCCAGCACCTGCTGGGCCTTGGCTCTGTGGTTCTCTCAGAGCCCCGCTTTGCACAAGGGCAAATAGGTAATAAAATGGCTCTGAAACCTACGCTCACCCTTTGCTCTGGGGCGGGGCCGGATATGCAATGATAATAGAGAGCACTCGGCCGGGGGTCAAACTCCAATCCCGCCTTACAGCGCCAGCAGGGGCTGGTAGCGCTGCTGAGGGTGGGACTGGATTAAGGCAATGCCTGGCCTAGGCTTTCCCTGATATGGGGCCCCCATAGACCTGCCCTCAACCATTGGAAAAAGAAGAACAAGAGTACTTGTGGCACCTTAGAGACTAACAAATTTATTAGAGCATAAGCTTTCGTGGACTACAGCCCTCTTCTTTGGATGCTGTAGTCCACGAAAGCTTATGCTCTAATAAATTAGTTAGTCTCTAAGGTGCCACAAGTACTCCTGTTCTTCTTTTTGCGGATACAGACTAACACGGCTGCTACTCTGAAATCAACCATTGGAGTGGCTGTGGTTGGGTCCTGCCTTCCCCTCTTAGAGAGACAGGCTAGCACATGGGTCCCCTCTAGCCCCCAGAAGGGTTGGGGCATCAACAAGGATTTTCTTCGCTTGCCCCCATTACTTCCCTCAGAAGCGGGGTGTTGGTTGTAGAGATATGTTTGTGCAAGATTATAAATTAGAGAGGTTCCCTCACAAGGGACAGGTTATGAACACAGGAATGTTGAGGCGTGCCTGGCAGGAGTGTGGAGAAGACAGTGTAGCTCTGCCCAGCAGTTCACCACTTGTTTGTTTTTAACTAAGTTTTATCCCTTTTGTCACTCACTGGTTTGTTGTTTAATGAACCCCAAGATCATTACAGCAGTACTGGGGCGAGGGGCTGGGTCCCCAGGGCTCTTCTCCCGTGTTACACACACAGTCCCTGCTGAGTGTGGTTGGCAGGGCCCACAGAGCAGCGGAACTGGCAGGAAAACTCTTGCTGAACTTCACGGGGCAGTTCCCCTCTCGGATCTCAGATCCCCAGCCCTAGGGTTGCCAGGCCTCCGGTTTTCGATTGGAACGCCTGGTTGAAAAGGGAATCTGGCGGCTCCGGTCAGCGCTGCCAACCTGGCTGTTAAAAGTCTGGTCAGCAGCACCGCAGGGGCCTGGGGCTAAGGCAGGTTCCCTACCTGCCCTGGCTCCACGTGGCTCCCAGAAGCAGCTGCCTGGTCCCTGCGGCCCCTAGGTGCAGAGAGGTTCGGCGTGCTGCCCCGGCCCTGAGTGCCGGCTCCGCAGCTCCCACTGTCTGGGAATCGTGACCAATGAGCACTGTGGGGAGGCACCTGCGGGCGCGAGGGCAGCGCGCGAATGGAGTCTCCCTGGACACCCATGTGCCTAGCAGCTGACGGGACCTGGTGGCCACTTCCTGGGAGCCGCGGTAAGTGCCACCGGGACCCTGCACCCCCAACGCCCTTCTGCCCCCCAACCCCCTGCCCAAGCCCAGAGTTCCCACCCACAGCCAAACTCCCTCCCAGAGTCCGCACCCCCCCACACACACACCCCAACTCCCTACGCCAGCCCGGAGCCCCCTCCTGCACCCCAAATTCCTCAACCTGGCCCCATCCCAGAGCCCCCCCCCAGCTGGAGCCCTCACACCCCTCCCCACACCCTAACCCCTGCCCCAGCCTGGTGAAAGTGAGCGAGGGTGGTGGAGAGCGAGCAACAGAGGGAGGGGGGATGAAGCGAGCAGGGGCAGGGCCTCAGAGAAGGGGATGGGCAGAGGGTAGGGCAGGTTTTGTGTGATTAGAAAGTTGGCAACCCTATCCAGCTCTCTGCAGACTCAGACAGGTGTTTCTGGGATGGTTAAATCCAGGGCACAGTTCTGAGCTTTTCTCCTCACACATGAAACCAAGAAACTTAAGTTTTCTTTAAAATGCAAGACAAGAAGCTGCTGGGGCCCTGGGCCTTAACCCTTACAGGCACAGGCCTGTAGTGCCTAGGTCTTAACCCTGCCCTGGGCATGGGCCTGTAGTGCCAAGGCCTTAACTCTGCTCTCTGGCAGTTCATGGCATTCCCCAGTGACCTTGGCTAGGCAAAGAAGGGAGGTCTCTTTGCGGAGAGGGTCCGCTTTGTTACGCTCTCAGCACACACAGACACATTAGATACAATCAAAAAATCCTCAGGCTGGAAGAATGCAGCATAAGATGACTTTGATGCTTACAATCCAGAACAATAACCAAGAGAGAAATGAAGCAGTCTCTTCCCTAGTGTCTAGGCCTTAATCCTGCCTCAGGCATGGGCCTATAATGCTTAGGACTTAACCCTGCCCTCAGTAACATCATGTCATCCCCAAGTGACTTTGGATGGGCTCAGAAGGGAGTCTCTCTGTGGGGAGGGTGTCCGTTGTTATGCTCCTGGCACACACAGGGGAGTTGGATATAAACATAAATCCTCTGGCTGGATGGTTGCAGTGGAACATGGCTTTAATGCTTAGAATCCAGTCTGACCCTTTGTACACAGGCTGGAGAACTGGGGCAAGACGCCTGAAGCTCTTAGCAGACCTGAGACAGCCCCTCCTGATCCCCATCATGAATCTTACTGTAACATCTACTGATGTGGTGGTCTCCTGTTTATGTCAGGGGAGAGGGAGCAGGTATCTGACAGCATCCCCTGGTGTCTGTGACAGCCACTGCCAGCCCCTTTCCTGTCACTTGGCAGCATCGCATACCACGTGGGGTGACTTCTGGCCAAGCTGACCCCATATAAAGGGGGGTACCACATCCTGCCCAGGATGTGAGATGGGGCCTCTCTGAACCTGATCCACACAGCATGTGAGTTTGTTACAGCCCCAGCTACACAGCTTGGCTCTTTAGCTCATGCTGTAGGGCCTCATGCACTTAGCTGTGGAGAGCCCTGGGTCACACACTGGCTGTGTTGTCCAAGGTGGTGGCAGGCACAGAACCAGGTCCCTTCTGCAGGGGGGACAACAGGGTGGGTACCACTGGGGTTACCTCGGAAGTGGCCCTTGTGACGGGTTGGGTCACAGAAACCCCTTGGGACTTCCACCTGATGTGCTGAGACTACCTCTGAGCCCATTTTTCCTGATGGCTTGGGACTTCAGTTCCCTGTCTTGTTGAGCCAGATAGCCTGCTCCAACACAGACCCAGGGTCTGAACCACGTCCCCTAAAAGCTGCAGACTTAACTGAAAACAGCTTAAGAAGTGCTCCTATCTCTAGCACCCAGATACCCAGTTCCCAGTGGGATCCAAACACCAAATAAATCAATTTTACTCTGTATAAAGCTTATACAGGGTAAACTCATAAATTGGCTGCCCTATAAAACACTGATAGAGAGATATGCACAGCTGTTTGCTCCCCCAGAGTAATTACTTACTCTGGGCTAATTAATAAGCAAAAAGCAATTTTATTAAATATAAAAAGTAGGATTCAAGTGGTTTCAAGTAATAACAGACAGAACAAAGTAAGTTAGCAAGCAAAATAAAACAAAACACCCAAATCTATGCCTAATACATTAAGAAACTGAATGCAGGTAAATCTCACTCTCAGAGATGTTCCAATAAGCTTCTTTCATAGAATAGACTCCTTCCTAGTCTAGGCCCAATCCTTTCCCCAATACAGACCTTGCTAGTTCCAGATCAGGTGGTAACTAGGGGATTTCTCATTACTAGAATCACCTTTGTTCTGTTCCACCCTCTTATATAGCTTTGGCACAAGGCGGGAATCTTTTGTCAATCTGGGTCCCCACCCCTCCTTCTAAATGGAAAAGCACCAGGTTTAAGATGGATTCCATTACCAGGTGACATGGGCACATGTGCTGTGAGACCCCAAGCCTTCATTCTGCCTGGCCTGACTCACAGGAAGGCTTTCAAGTAAACAGAGCCATTTACAACCAATTGTCCTAGTTGATGGGAGCCATCAAGATTCCAAACCACCATTAATGGCCCACATGTTGCATAATTACAATAGGACCTTAGAGTTATATTTCATATTTCTAGTTTCAGATACAAGAATTATACATTTATACAAATAGGATGACCACACTCAGTAGATTATAAGCTTTGTAATGATACCTTACAAGAGACCTTTTGCAAGAAGCATATTCCAGTTACATTATATTCACACTCATTAGCATATTTTCATAAAATTATATGGAGTGCAATGTCACAGCCCTGCTCTGCTGCAGGCTCACCCTGCACTGGTATCAGGGGGCACCTGCACCAATGAATGGTCAGAGAACCGACAAGGGGAGGAAATGGGGGGGGATACACGGCACTTCCCAGTGATGGAAATTCTTAGTGCTAGGCTTGGGCAGGCTGCAGAGCAGCCTGGGTGGGATGAAATCCTCTCCTGTCCCTGGGGAGCTGCTCTGCCTGGGAGCAGAGTGGGTCAAGTCAGATGCTGGATGGGGCATGTTCCCTGCAGTGCCGGCCCCTCATGCAGTCTGGGGAGGTGTTAACCATCCCTGTTCTCTCCTTACAGGTCCCTGCCCAGAGTGTCCCCATGGCGACATGGTGGCGGCTCTGTGTGTGCAGCCTGGGGATCCTCCTCCTGGTTCCGTGTTCTCTCTCTGGTAAAAACATTTGAATCCCAATTATTTCCCTCTCTGTCCCCCATGTACACTGCCCCCTGTAGGGCTGGGTAGGGGCATCAGAGGCCAATGACACTCCCCCAGTGCCTCCTCAGTCCTGCAGAATAGAAGGGTACAGGCCAGGAGGTTGTGGGGTGGAGATGACGTTAGGGTGACCGGGGCATGTCCTAGCTCTGGGTGGCACAATTGTTGGATCTTGAAGCAAGTTGCCCAGCTCCTGCTGCCCTTCACAGAGGCTTCCAGAGCCCCCAACACTGATCCCTTCCTGTCATGCCATGGGACCCAAAGACACCGTGCTGCTAGATCTCCCCCACTGGGAACCTGGATTCTCATGGCCTGCAACCTTTACAGCTACCTGAGGGATGGGGGTGCCCAGTTCCCCTTAGGATGAATGGAAGGTCATCAAAATCTCCTTGGTGGCTTTGAAAATCTGCCCCTTATACCTCCCCACCAGTAGCCACACAGTGAGTGTCAGGTGTTACAGCTCAGTAGTAATTGCTCTACAAGCCCCATGGTGCAATGGACAAGCCTGGAGACCCTTCAGACAAAGCTATTGTGCAGACATAAATCATCCTCAGATGCTTACTTTCCCCCAGACACTGACCATCAAAATGATGAATCCCTATCTGAGTCAGTTTCTGTTTTGGGTATTGAATCCATGGAAGGGACGTGCATCGTCCCAAAGATCCATCAAAATTCGATACTCTCAGGCCTGGCAGAAGTCTCCTGAGGTGGCCCCTCAGCAGCCATTGTGGATCTTCATGGATCTGAAACTGGTTCATCAAAGATGTTGCTTGCAGTGAAAAGAGCTCGTAACGGGTGCCATGGGGCTGTGCAGGGTGCTATGAACTGGCAAGTGGCTTCCCGATGGGGCCACCCCTTGCTAATAGAGTGTAGGTAGGTTGCAAGACAGGCACCTTTGGTGGTGTTTCTGGGGGATTGTAGGACAGGATTGGTGGTATGACTGCACTGCCCTGTGTCCACACAGAGTAACTCAGTTGAACAACACATGACTCAGCCTCGGGAATCTTCTGCTATGAGCTATGCACGACTGAGGAAATTTTTATTAGCTCAGCAATGCCCCCTCCTCTTTCACTCACTGTGTCTGTAGGGCTGGGCCCTGGCTCAGAGATGCCGCCTCCTTTTTCTTGTCACTCATTCTGCTCCTGGGGTTTTCTGTTCCAGAGGAATTTTCCCTGGCTGGCTCCCCACGCCCCGTGGTGGGGATAATTGGCCAGGATGTGGTGTTACCCTGTCAGCTCTCACCCCCAGCTGGGCTGCCCAGCATGAACGTGCAGTGGAGGAAAATTGGACCAGGATTTATCTTGGTTCATGAGTACGTGGATGAGGGTACCCAGGACCTGCCAGGGGAGGGTTACCAGACCCGGACGGAGCTGTTCCTGCAGGAGTTCAGCAGCGGGAATGTCTCCCTGAAGCTAAAACGGCTCCAAGTGGCAGATGCTGGGAAGTACCATTGCTTTGTGAGGAACCCAGAGTGGAGCCTGGAAACCACCACTGAACTACAGGTTGCAGGTGAGATTCAGCACTAAGGGGTGTACAAGGATGGAATGTTGTTGCCTCGGTAATGGTGTCCAGGCTACTGGAGCTGTTCCAGCTGCTCAGTGTTTCCTTCTTGGAGCTCCAGTGTTATCAGTACTAGCAGATAGTGCAGCCTGCTAATTCAGCACACCTTGATGTTACTCATAAAGAACAACCACCAGAATGGTTCTGTGACAAAGGCACTCGGACAGATTTATTGCCCTCAAGGCACAGTCCTAGTGTCCTGGCTCCGTGGTTACAGGTTCATTAACACATGAGTGTCCAGTGTCAAGGAGTGGCTCAGTCAGCAGTGGGAGTCCCTGCTGTCCCCTCGGCCCCACAAAGGGTTAAGGTGAGATACCCCCACATTTATAGACTGAAACAAACTGGGATAAACAACTTACATACCACCTTACATATTTCATTACATCTCTTTGTTACCTCCCCTTGTTCCTGATATTTCAGACAGAACATCCCTATTCATTGTTCTGTCAAGCCATCTTATCTTGTGGTAGATTGGAGTGTATCTGTACCAGCCTTCTGGAAAATATTTATATAAATATCTCATGTCTAGTACTTCCTGGGAGTGCCTATGTTTTGGCACGTCTAACAGGAAATTTGCTAAGTTCAAGTACCGGACAGTGAACTTGGAAGCATCTGCTTTAATACATGGCCTGACTTTGGTTTACATCCTCAGGTTCCAACCTCAGATCTTGCACCAGGCCCAGATCTCCAGGCTCTCCCTCCACTACAGGGAGGCGCTGTGTCTGGACAGCCAGAGCCTCCTGTACCCCTGTGGGTGCCCCAATACTGAGCCCAGCATGGCAGCAGGGTCCTGTGCTGCAGGGAGCTGTGTGCAGGACTCAGTAGGGGGCGCTCTCCCCTCACACTCAGCGCTGACCCCACTGTGATGCTAACAGGCTCAGTGCTGCATTAAACAATCTCTTTTCAATGAGATGTAAAGCTACAGTCCTCAGCTCTCATGCTCATAGCAGCACTGTATGAAGGACTGGGACGTTTACCCCCATGTTCTGCCAAGATCCCAGGTGAGGTCATAAGTACATTTGGCCTCCCTTAAAACTCCCTTTGAAGTTTCCAAGGGTTGGGATATTGTTTTTTATTCCCTGGGCAATGACCCCACGTCCAGTGCAGCACAAGGGCAGTAGAAAGGACAGTCTATGTCAATTTAGCTCACTAAGTAACCTAGCCCCAGACAATACAGTTCAGAAACATCAAGCCCCAGGTGAGGGGCTGTCCTGTGATAATGCAGATCACTGAGGTTGTTTTAAATCATCTCCCATCTTTGGTGGCTCCTAGTGCACAGGCTCCGCACGCGACGTGCGCTTTTAGGGAGAGATTTAAATGAGGGGAGGGTGGTTGTGTGCAGCACAGGGAGAGGGAAAACCAAGCATAAGGGGTGGCATGGCCTGGGGCACCATTAGCAGTGCGGGAGAAGGACACCAGAGGGACAGTATGTAGAAGGATGGCACAGGCAGAGTGGGAGCAGAGAGGTAGGTGGGATCTCTATCCTTTACCTGCTGCTCTGTACGGAAGTGCAGTGATCCTGGCAGCTGCTGGGCTCCACCCCAGAAGTGGCTTAATTTCAGCAGCAAGTGCAGCAATCTCTCCGTAGCAGTTTCACCCTGCACATTCCTCAGTGAGACTTCAGGGCTCAGTGCTGTATGGAAATGCAAGATGGCATTATTTAATTTCCCCAATCGTCAGAATGAAGGATCCCAGGGAGGCTTTGCACATAAGGGAATGGAGCTTTCCAGTCACAGCCCCCTATATCCAGTGGTATCTGGGGAATCACATGAGTGCTACCAAAGACACGATTTCCTGATACACACACTCTCTGTCTCTCCCTGTAGCTGTGGCTCCAGTGTTCATTGAAGTGCTGGGTCCCCAGGGCCAGGGGATCGGGCTGGCCTGTAGAACCGCAGGCTGGTTCCCCAAACCCGAAATCCAGTGGGTTGGAAAGACCTGGAAGAATCTGTCGATGGAGATTGTGACCAACGTGACTCAGGACAGGGAGAACCTGTATAGTGTTGTGAGTCACATCACTGTCACAGAAGAAGACAATGGAGACATCAGCTGCATAGTGCGGAATAGCCTGTTGGAGACCAAGCAACGATCTGCCATTCACCTCTCACGTAAGTCCCCCCATGCAGAAGAGGTCACCATGGGAGTGGTGGAGGGCTTGGTCACTTGGGAATTGCACTTGGCTGGGACCTGTTTCTGGTAATGAGATAGGAAATGTCCTTCTCATCTGATTTGTGGGGCTATTTGGGATGGAGATTTCTGTGATCTGGACAAACTGCCAGCCAGGAGCTGGGCTGTGTCTTGTGAAATGGGCTGAGGAGATGACACACCAAGTTGATAAAGGTAACTGGACTGACCTAAGAGATTCAGGGTGTGTCTACACTAGAAACGCTACAGCAGCAACATCATGGTTTAAACACTGGCTACAGCGACAGAGGGGTTCTTCCATGGTTGTAGTAAATTCACCTCTCAGAGATGGTAGCTAGAATGACAGAAGAATTCTTCCATCGACCTAGTGGTGTCTTCACTGGGGTTAGTTTCACGTCCTCTGCAACGTAGTTAAGATGACCTAACTCTATAGTTTAGACCAGGGGTCAGACTCTGAAAGGGGTTTGACTTAGTGCTGCATGAAATTCTGATAAAATAATATCAAAATCAATGTAGCCCACATTAAATAGATTACAAACTGGCTAACTGATAGCTCTCAGAGTAATTGTAATGGGGAATCATCCTCCAATAGGGATATTTCTAGCAGTGTCCCACAGGGATCTGTTCTGGGCCAATGCTATTCAATATAAAATCATTGCTGGTAAAATTTGCAGATGACCCAAACATTGGTGGAGAGGTAAATAATGATGGTGACAGGTTGGTACTACAGACTGACGTGGAACGCTCGGTAAGGGGGGATTCACCCTAACAACATGCTGTCACAGATCCACAGCACCAGCGCCATAACCCCAGCTTTAGAATAGTCTCTGGGAGGACCCTTCAAGGAAAACCACTTTCAGGGGAAACCACCTGGCTTCACCACCTCCTTAGATTGAACCCCTGGGCCTTCAGCACCCCTGTTTCCCACTGAGAGCTCCCTTCAGTGAGTTCCATTGAGACAGACCCCTAAAGGAGACTGGTACAATCTTGGGCATCAAAGCATCTCCTCTGTCAGCAGTTGTAGTGACACAGCCAGTGCTGTAAAACAGAAGAGTTTATGAGTCAACTGTCACACAGCACAGGACGTCCTTGGCTAGCACAGAGAAAAGAAAGTTACAGTATAATCCATCCTGGGCAGCACAGAGCCCAGTGCCCTGTCCTTCTGACCTCTCTGTCCCAGTTCAGGTGTGCCCCAGGTGCTTTCTGCAGCCCATACTTAGCTTCTACCTCACACACCCCAGTTCTTTGTTCCCCAGTGGGGCTAACACAGCTTGGCTTCCTGCCGAGAGGTGGGCCAGCCATGATAATTGGTTACTAGGTATCAAAGTCCCAGTGACTTGGATTTGCCATTGTCTTCTCAGATACTCCACTGATATCAGACCTTTATCCCCACTAGATACCAATAAAGCATGTAGGGGAAACCGAGGCACACATAGGCTTCATAAAAATATTACAAAAATTCCCACTTTGTCACACATGCATTTCAACATGGCCAAATGCCAGGTGTACACACTGCGCCCGTCCGGATTTGGCCCCTTGGCTCCTCTCCTCCATGAATCAGGGACACTTCAGTCTGGTGCAACTCCTGTGTTCTTTATTCGTGATCAGTTTCCAACTATATGCAGGCTTTACAACTGCTTGGCCCACCACAGGCCTGGCCAGCAACAGACTAGGAGGCTCCTGCTCCCTCTGAGCCTGACCTCCCACTCTTAGTCTCTGCCCTCAGCCTTCTCTCACTTCCTTCCAGCGTTATAGCTCCTGCTAATGAGGCTGGCAGGTGTGGTCAGTTACCAGGCAAACATAGGACCGTACACCCAGCCCCAGTCCATTCTCCGTGATTGGGGCTGGAGTGGCAGGAGCTGATTATGGGCTTCTCCAGCAGCGCGCTACCACAGACCTCACCACTTAAGCAACAGCCAGATGGGGCCTGATCCGGCCCCTTCTCCCTCGGCCTGGGAGGTTGGTCCAGGGGAGCCTGCCGCTTCCCACTGGGTGATCCCCGGGGTCCTCCTCGCCACGTTTGTCTATCCCCCACCCACAGAAGGCACACTGGGTAGGGGGCAGACTGCCCCACAGGTCTGCTGTTACCCAGAGGTCCTCACACCAGTCACAGCCTTGCGGTTATCCTCCCAGCTGCTCCCCCTTTCTGTCCAGCAGGAGAGCGAGGTGGGTCTGGACATCGCCCTGGCTGCCCGGGGCATCAGGTTCAGTTACGCGGCCCAGGGGAGTCTGGCTTTCTCTGTCTGGAGGTTCTACCTTCAGGCATTCCCTGGCGGCTTCCCCTTCTAGTCCTCGGGCCTCCTTCCCTGGCTGTCCTATACTGGGACACTCCTATGGCCCCTCGCCCCCTATTTCTCCCCTGTCTTTATTTTGGCTTTGTTCTCTAGGGTTTGGTTCTCCTGTCATCTAGGGAGATGGGTCTTCCCCCTCACTGGGGCTGAGGGGCATAGGAGTTTCCCCACCTTTCAGTGGTGTCTCCTCCCTCTTCCTGCCGGCAGGTCCCCTCCCATGGCTTCCTTTCCCCTTTGGGAAGGGGCCCCAATCTGTCCCCAGTACCACAGGGTATGGTAACCCCTTTACCACCCCAACCCATTGCGAGGAGAACCTGCCCCCATCTCCAGGGGCACCTGGGCCATGGGGCAGAGCCTCCAATCTGTGTGGATGCACTCTAGCATCATTTTTGCCCCGAGGATAAACCACTGTGGATTTACCAACCGTCTCTGAATGAGGGAGTGGGCCGAGGCCATGTCCACCAAGCCCCTCTGGGGCTTCCTCCCCACCGCACGGGGATGGTGGCCAGTCCTCGCCGCTTCTTCCTTCTTCCACCATTCATCCAACCACAAAACTCAGCAGGTCCACACTCCATTTCCGGGCAGCCCCGGCATTTGTGTCCCAGCCGCCCACATCACCAGCACACCAGCTGTCCCGGGCAACGAGGGGCTCCCTTAGTCTCTCTTACTTCCTTTTCTCTGGGCTTCTCCCATGGGGAGGTTCTCTGTGTTTCTTCCCCGCCGTCCAGGTCCAGGTCTAGGTCTAGGTCTATCTGACCCTCTTTTCACAGAAAATCCGCCTCCGTGCATTCCTCTGTTAGTTTAACAGCAGCCTCGAACATGTTTGGCTGGTGCTGTCAGTCCCAAACTTGCATGTTAAACTGTATAAATTGTTCAGGAAGGACAAATGGGGGAGAAAATGTGGAGGAGTTGCACTGTATGTAAGAGAGCGGTATGATTGCTCAGAGCTCCAGTATGAAACTGGAGAAAAGACTGTTGAGAGTCTTTTGTTTAAGTTAACAGCTGAGAGCAACAAGTGTGATTTCGTGGTGGGCATCTGCTATAGACCACGAACCAGGAGAATGAGGTAGACGCGGCTTTCTTCGGACAATTAATTGAAGTTTCCAGATCACAAGCCCTGGTTCTCATGGGGGACTTCAATAACCCTGATAGCTGCTGGGAGAGCAACATGACAGTGTACAGACAATCCAGGAAGTTTTTGGAGAGTGTTGGGGACAACTTCCTGGTGCAAGTACTGGAGGAACCAACTAGGAGCCATGCTCTTCTTGACCTGCTGCTCACAAACCGGGAAGAATTAGTAGGAGAAGTAGAAGTGGATGGGAACCTGGGAGGCAGTGACCATGAGATGGTCGAATTCAGGATCCTGACACAAGGAAGAAAGGAGAGCAGCAAATATGGACCCTGAACTTCAGAAAAGCAGACATTCACTCCCTCAGGGAACTGATGGGCAGGATCCCCTGGGAAGATAACATGAGGGGGAAAGGAGTCCAGGAGAGCTGGCTGTGTTTTAAAGAATCCTTATTGAGGTTGCAGGAAAAAAACATCCCAATGTGCAGAAAGAATAGTAAATATGGAAGTGACCAGCTTCGCTTAACCGAGAAATCTTGGGTCAACTTAAACACAAAAAGGAAGCTTATAAGAAGCCAAAATTTGGACAGATGACTAGTGAGGAGTTTAAAAATATTGCTCTAGCATGCAGTGGTGTAATCAGGAAGCCCAAAGCACAACTGGAATTGCAGCTAGCAAGGGATATGAAGGATAACAAGAAGGGTTTCTACAGGTATGTTAGTAACACGAAGAAGATCAGGAAAAGTGTGGGACCCTTACTGAATGCGGGAGGCAACCTACTGACAAATGAGGTGGAAAAAGCTGAAGTACTCAATGCTTTTTTTGCCTCTGTCTTCACAGACAAGGTCAGCTCCCAGACTGCTGCACTGGGCAGCACAGTATGGGGAGGAGGTGAGCAGCCCTCAGTGGTGAAAGAATAGGTTAAGGACCATTTAGAAAATTTGGACATGCACAAATCCATGGGTCTGGATCTAATGTATCAGAGTGTGCTGAGGGAGTTGGCTGATGTGATTGTAGAGCCATTGGCCATTATCTTTGAAAACTCGTGGTGATCGGTGGAGGTCCCGTACAATTTGAAAAAGGCAAATATAGTGTCCATCTTTAAAAAAAGGGAAGAAGGAGAATCTGGGGAACTACAGCCTCACCTTAGTCCCTGGAAAAAACATGGATCAGGTCCTCAAGGAATCAATTTTGAAGCACTTGGAGGAGAGGAAGGTGATCAGGAACAGTCAACATGGATTCACCAAGGGCAAATCATGCCTGACCAACCTGATTGCCTTCTATGATGAGATAACCGGCTCTGTGGGTATGGGGAAAGCGAAGAACGTGATACAACTTAACTTTAGCAAAGCATTTGATACGGTCTTCCACAGTATTCTTGCCAGCAAGTTAAAGAAGTATGGATTGGATGAATGGACTATAAGGTGGACAGAAAGCTGGCTAGATCGTCAGGCTCAACGGGTATTGATCAATGGCTCGATGTCTAGTTGGTAGTCGGTATCAAGCGGAGTGCCCCAGGGTTGGTCTTGGGGCCGGTTTTGTTCAACATCTTCATTAATTATGTGGATGATGGGATGGATTGCACTCTCAGGAAGTCAGAGGATGACACTAAGCTGTGGGGAGAGGTAGATATGCTGGAGGGTAGGGATAGGGTGACCTAGACAAATTGGAGGATTGGGCTAAAAGAAATCTGATGAGGTTCAACAAGGACAAGTGCAGAGTCCTGCATTTAGGACAGAAGAATCACATGCACTGCTACAGTCTGGGGACTGACTGGCTAAGTGGTAGTTCTGCAGAAAAAGGACCTGGGGATTACAGTGGACAAGAAGTTGGATTTGAGTCAACAGTGTGTCCTTGTTACCAAGAAGGCTAACAGTATATTAGGCTGCATTAGTAGGAGCATTGCCAGCAGATCGAGGGAACTCTATTTGGCACCGGTGAGGCCACACGTGGAGTACTGCATCCAGTTTTGGAGCCCCCACTACAGAAAGGATGTGGACAAATTGGAGAGAGTCCAGTGAAGAGCAACAGAAATGATTAGGGGGCTGGAGCACATGACTTATGAGGAGAGGCTGAGGGAACTGGCCTTATTTAGTCTGCAGAAGAGAAGAGTGAGGGAGGATTTGATAGCAGCCTTCAACTACCTGAAGGTGGTTCCAAAGAGGATGAAGCTTGGCTGTTCTCAGTGGTGGTAGATAACAGAATCTTAGAATATCAGGGTTGGAAGGGACCTCAGGAGGTCATCTAGTCCAACCCACTGCTCAACGCAGGACCAATTCCCAACTAAATCATCCCAGCCAGGGCTTTGTCAAGCCTGACCTTAAAAACTTCTAAGGACTGAGATTCCACCACCTCCCTACATAACCCATTCCAGTTCTTCACCACCCTCCTAGTGAAAAAGTTTTTCCCTAATATCCAACCTAAACCTACCCCACTGCAACTTGAGACCATTACTCCTTGTTCTGTCATCTGGTACCACCCGAGAACAGTCTAGATCCATCCTCTTTGCAACCCCCTTTTAGGTAGTTGAAAGCAGCTATCAAATCCCCCCTCATTCTTCTGTTCTGCAGAACAAGGAGTAATGATAATGATTTATGGGCAGTTATCCCAGCATTCAAGTGGCTGCAACGTGCTTTTCAAATGGGGGGGGGGGAGGATGGAGTGTGACAGGAAGCGTCAGGGGAGAGAGAGTGAGTTTTTGGAGTGCTGAGAATGTGTCAGCAGGCTGTCTTGTAGTTCAGACCCGCCTCCCCCATGCCTCTCTCTCACTCACTCACTCAAAGCAAACAGTAGCTGCTTGTTTTTTTCTCAGACCAGATAAGCAGCCGCTGTCAGAAACGACAACCCTCCCCCTGCTTCACTCACTCACTCACTCACCTGCATGCCCTGGGGCAGACTGCAGAGTCAGCCACTCATCATAGGCAGGGTTGGGTCTGGACTTGCTGCCTCTCTCTGGAACCCAGTGCCTCTCTGGGGCTTTGGACAAGGCCCAGCAACCTGGTGAGTTGCCAGCCTGGAGCTCCCCAGCCCTGCCTCACTCTAGGCACCTGAGCTTCCCAGCAGCCAGGCCCCTCTCTCTCTCTCTCTCTCTCTGAAGGCAGAGAGAGACTGTCTGTGCTTCTGGCCCACTGCCCTCTTATAAGGGCCAGCTGAGCCCTGATTGCACTGGTTACCACTGTGGCTGCTTTCCTCATCAGCTCAGCTTTTCTCTGCCACAGCCCTTTCCCAAAGCTGATTTCAAGCCCTTCCAGGCAGGAGCGGGTGACTACCCCGCCACAAGCCTTCATAAATATATTACAAAAATTCCCACTTTGTCACTCATGCATTTCATCATGGCCAAATGCCAGGTCACATGACTATGAACAAAGAATATAGGTCACACTTGCATGACAGTAGACTGTAATCTGATAAAGAGTGACTCTGAAAAGGACTTGAACATGAGCTCCCAGAGCAATGCCGGAGCTAGGATGGTGAATGCAACCCTTGAATGTATAAATGAGAATATCTAGCAGGAGAAAGGAGGTGACATCACACCTGTGTGTGGTGTTAGCCAGACCACTGCTGGGTACTGTGTCCAGTTCTGGTGTCCACACTTTAAAACAGGATGTTGACAAATTGGAAAGTGCTAAGAAAATAGCTACAGGAACAATTAGAGATCTGGAAACCTGCCTCATAGTCAGAAATGTAGGAGCTCAAGTTATAGAGCTTATCCAAGGGAAGGTAAAAAGGTGACTTGATCATGGTCTGTAAGTACCTACACAGGGAGGAGATTTCTGACAGTTGATAGGTCTCTAATCTAGCAGACAAAGGCAGAACAAGATCTAATGCCTGGAAGTTGAAGCTAGACAAATTCAGACTGGAAATAAGGTGCAGATTTTAACAGTGAGGGGAATTAACTGTTGGAACAACTGACCTAGGGACGTGGTGGATTCTCCATCACCTGGAATCTTCAACCCAATCCGGGCGTCTCTTTCTATAAGATCTGCTCTAGCTGGAACAGAAGTTCTGGGCTGGATGCAGGGATCAGTGCGGGAGGGTCTCTGGCCCGGGCTATACAGGAGGTCAGACTAGATGATCATAATGGCTCCTTCAGGCCTTAACATCTATGAATCCATGAACTCATGACACACTGGGGCCAGCTAGGAAAACAACTGTTCTCTGCTGAACAGGCAGGGCTGGGCAAGCAGCTGCTGGCTGTTGGCTTGTAGCAGCGGGAGAGATTCTGGCAGAGCAGAGTCCTGGGTCCTGGGTCTTGGAACTGATGCTGTGCTGTCATCTCTGGTTCCAATGCTCCCATTTATGGCTGTGATTAGAGTACGAAGGGGATGTTCCCTTCAGTCCTGGGAATTTCTGGAATCCCTTAGCTAGGACTCAGATGTCAAACCAAGTGGCAAACCCCATTCTCCAGCTCCAGGATGGGACCTTGCTCCTCACACACTGCGCTCTCTGTTTGCCAGGTGACATCTTCCCCCATGTTTCTCCCTGGCTGGCTGCATTCTGGGTGATGTTCACTCTGGTTCTCATTGCTGCTGGAGCTTGTGCATATCTTGGATACACAGGTAAGGGGAATGTGTTATTTGCATGGCCGGCTCCAGGCACCAGCTCAGCAAACAGGTGCTTGGGGCGGCCAAGGGGAAGGGGCGGTCCCTCAGACTCTTTGACGGCAATTCGGTGGCAGGTCCGTCAGTCCCTCTTGGAGGGAAGGACCTGCCGCCGAAGAAGAAAGCAGCATGGTGGAGCTGCCGCCGAATTGCCGCCGATCGCGATTGGGGCTTTTTTTTTTTTTCCCCACCGCTTGGGGCGGCAAAACCCTGGAGCCAGCCCTGGTTATTTGCATGTTTAGAGCCCGGCCCTGGAGTGCACTGGGCTGAGGAATGGGAGCATTTTACTGTTTATTTATTTTAGGAAATAAACCAAACTAACAAACACACCGGGGTCCCCGGCCCCACCTGTATTAGCAAATTGCTCAGTATTTTCCCTTCCTTCCCTGTCTCACTGCGATGTCTGATTCTCTGTCTCACAGCGAAGCGAAAGGCCTCTCAGAAGAAACGCTCTAAAGAGGGTGCTCTGTCACTTCTTGGTAGGTCTCCTGCTCTAGCCCTTGCTCTGTCTGTTGAGATGTGTGAGCTCTGTAACTGCTTGGTGTTATCTATGGATTCAGTGCAATGAAGTGATGGAGCCAGGAGGTCTCTGCCCAGAGGTTCCTCACCTCCCTCACGTTCTCAAACATGCTGATGGTAACAGGTTGACAAATGTGTATTTTGCAACAGAAACCCAAAGAGTCAGTGCTTGTGAGATTCCCTGCACGTGGCTGCAGCAGGGAGACGGGCTTGGAGTGAGAAATCTGTCAGTCAGATTCTGTCCCACTAACCCCGGGCAATTGCTGGGTGGCTAAAGGAAACGACACGGCAAGATCAATGACGCTCTGTGAGATGATTCCATCCCTGTGACTGTCGAATGCACAGGACACAGGGAGGGTGTTTAACCACTAGTGGAAGCTCACAATGGCACTGATGAATTCTCGATCTCTTGATGGCATCAGATCCAGACTGGGCACCTTTCTGGAAGCTGCTGTAGTCAAACCTGAGTTATTGGGCTCAGTGCAGGGGGAAGTGGGTGAGATTCTCTGGCCTGGGATATATAGCAGGTCAGAGCAGATAAACTAATGGTTCTGCTTGGCCTGAATTCTACAAATCTGTGACATTCCCTCTCTCACATGGGCCAATAGACGCAGCAGCAACATTTTATTAAGTGCACACGTCTGATTTATTCCACTGTGAAATTTTCAATATTTAGTAACAATATTAGTTTGCATTGTGATGGTGCTGAGTGGTGCTGACCAGTTCTGCTAGGCACTGCGCTCACATGCAGGGAAATACAGATGAAAGGGAGAGAGAATGGATACAACATGCCAGCATGGTGACTGGGGTTCTCCCAGCAATCACAACCTGGAAGAGCTCTGAGGATCCTCCTCTTTCATCTCCTCTCTGCCATGCTCTCTCGTGGCCACATTCCTCCAGCTGGGGAGGGCTGGATGGGACTCCCCTAGCAATCAGTGCTGTTCTGTAACTAGCCACAGGGGTCGTTCTGGAGTAACTGACCCCGCCCCATGGTTCTACCAGGCCTGTGCTACACAGAGCCCTGCACCAGTTTAACTCAAGGTGTCTTTTGAAACCTAATTAATTAAAATGGTGCAAGAGTGTGTGTAGAAAGGGGCTAAGGAGTGAGAGACCCCCCATGTCTCCTGTGTGTTGGTGCATATCACTAACTGCCAGCCCTGCTCCTGTCAAACTGCTGGCTCCTGCACTGGGGCTGGGAGTGTGGGTGTGGGATGTCTGTGACAAACCCCAGTCATTAGGGAGTGTACAGCACAACCCAGTGTGTCTCTGGGTCTGACTCTTTTCTCTTCCCCATTTCAGAGACTGAGAAGAAGACCTTGGACACAGGTAGTTGGCTAAACCACTAGTAAATGTGTGTCTGTGCTTTCATACTATAACGTGATAGTATGTGGACTATGCATTGTGTGGACCTTAGTCACCTTCATGCCCTGGAAATAGTCAAACACTGCACAGTTTGCAGCTCAGATTTCAGTGTCATCCTGAACAACAGAGAGAGAATTTAATGCATATGGGATGGCAGGACTCAGGCTATGTCTACACTGCCCAGTGTTCAGATTACAGGAGTGTGAATAGCAAAACACACTAATGTGCTGCACTGTAACAACCCTGTTTCGATGCTCTGGGTGTGAACTAAAAGATTCCTTGTTTATGTTTCCAATAGTCGTCTTTGAAGAGGACCAACTAAGTGATGTTTAGAGGGCAGTTACAGTGCAGCACTTTGGTGCATGATGCAAATCATATCCCCAAATGCCGATCTATGTGGCTGTGTAGACAAGCCTGAGCCAGGGGCTGGGCAAACTTCCTCCATGCAGGTTTGTGGGTATATCTCAGTTCTGACCTGAAAAATGGCTGCTATCCCAATGCTGGGCTCCCCACTTACACACAACTCTGGCAGTGCCCCTCAGTGTTCACCCGCTGCATCCCTCTGCACAGCACTGCCAGTGCCCCTCAATTCCCACCCACTGCCTTCCTGTAATCCAGACCAGAGCTCCACAATCCTGTCAAGTCCTGTAACCACCCCCTGCCCTCATACACACCATACATGCAAAGTCAGTGGAAGGGGTCCTGGAATTGAGCTTTGCAGTGGGTCCCCATGGGACAAACACCGCCGCTGACTGCAGCCTCCTGCTATCCCAGCACTGGGCTTCCTCCTCCAGCTCTGTTGGCATCCCTCAGTCCCCACCCACAGCTTCCCTCCTATTCCAGCCCTCAGCTCCTCAGTCCTGTCCTGATCCCTCTCTGCTAGTCTAGGCCTGGCCATCGAATGAACAGAATTTCAAAACCCTACTGTGCTCTGGGTGGGCTCTGTGAGGTGCACTCTGATGGGCCCCACCACCCACACTGTTCTGACAAGATGTTAGACCCAACATTTGGAACAGTCCCATGTCACTGTTCTTGGAACAACACACACGAAACCCACGATGGTCTCCTTTTCTTCTCTCCCTAGAACGCCAGGACCTGCGTCAGTTGCTTGGTAAGTTCATCCACCTTCCCTTAGAGAGCCCTGGGCAGAGGCTCCAAGCCACACATGGCACTGAGCGGATCCAGAAGCACCAACACTGCAAGGCAGGACTGAGTGAACAGTTTGGGCTAAAATCTGAGTCGCATTAGTCATCTCAGTCCCATCGCCACACTATGAACTCTCTGAAGCAGACACAGGGTCGCCTGCTCTCAAGTCTGGGTAAACAGACAGGTGTTACCTGGCCTTTGACAATCCAATGCCATCACATTGTTCTGATGTGAGAGAAGGGGGCCAACTGCTTTCTATAGAGGACTGCTGCAGTGCAGGCTATTCTGGGCCCTTCCCAGAACATGGTTCATGTTTCCATGCTTTGTTGCCAAGCCCAGATGTGACCGAAATATCGGGTCCACCTAGCTGAGAGCCAATAACAGCCAGACAGGGATAAGGAGGAGTTGCTTTATTCTGCAGAAGAAAGGAGAGCTTTGCACCTTAGTACAAAAAACTCTGTCTTACACACATTTTACAGATCCTTTATACACATTCAGACAAAGGTCCTTGCAGTGTTAACACTTGATTGGTGGTTGTCAGACCCGTGCTTTTGCTATCTGGTCAGTGAAAACCGGCTTGGGACCAGCTCCAACTACCTTAAGGCCTTGAAGGGAAGACAGTTGAAAAGTTCAGGCTACTGTGTACTTGAAGTGTCTGCTTCCCCCTAATGGCCACTGGTTGACATAAAGGCTGTTCTGTTAAGGGGGGGGTCACTAGTAACTTTCAGAGTTCCCCCCTTCGGGCCTGACAAATTCAAAAATTGTCAGGCCCGTTACGCAATTTGCGATCAATCTGGAGGGACAGATACTGGATTTTCTTATGGACAGCAGAGCTTTTGATCAAAGCATTACACAGGCATTTGGCACATTGTATCATTGTCCAAATAACACATAGAAAGAAAAGAATCCATTTAACAATTGTTTGAAAAAGCCCCAAGGTCTGGAAGGAGGTCCTCAAACTAAAGGTGTGATCAAGAGATAAAGCACGGAAAACAACAGCAGCATTCTTAATGGCTTGTAAATCCTGCTCAATTAAGCCAGAATGATTAACATAGAAACATTTTTCCCCGATGCGAGCACAAGTCCCCCCCTAATTGGTTCATATGCTTGGAAGGAGCATTGAGAATGTTTGTACTTCCACCCAGAAAGTTTCCAAGTATGTCTCCATGGCCACAGATCAGATGGTACTCCTGATGTGTCTGTAAGGGCAGTGGGCCAAGCCTGATGCTCTAGATCATTCCGAATGGCCATTAGCTGGTCATTCAGGAAATCCTGAATTTCTGAACATGCTAGATCCCACTGCAATGCCTTCCCAGCCTCAGTGATATTCAATACCATTTCTGTCAGCAACTTCTGGGTCATAGAACTAAGGGCGGAGATAACATGTAACTCACCAATTCCACCCTGTACCTGGGTTAGCTGTGCCCCAATTTCTCATCATGTTTTGGTTCTTAAAAATATTCCAAACTGCTGCTGCACTACTGGCCCCATCCCATAGGGATCCGGTCAAGTCACTTTTATTTCTAGAGGAAATAACTCAAGCCCTCTGTTGTGCTAATCTAATGGCAGCCCCTGTGAGCAATTTGGGTATGTAGAGGTGATCTGGAAACTGGATAAGGGTAATGAAAATTTAACAGTTCCTAGTGTAGTGTTAATCACAGTTCATTGATATCCTAATACATTTCTTTTTGGTGTAGTACTATACCACATTCCCAAGCATGGGTCCCACAAGTTTCTTCCTGCCAGTGTATAATTCTTTGTTTCTTCACCAGGGTCAGTTCTTAATGTCTCTTGTAGTCAGAAATCCCTGGACTTTGTGGTTTCAATGAAGCAAGTGTTCCTTCTTCTCTTTTCCTGAAACAGTGTGGTTTAGCATCATACAGGGGAGAGCTTACTAGCACATCACCCTGTAATGGTTTTGCTTCTTCTAGAAAAATCCAAAGGCACAGTAGGTCTGTCAGTGGACAAGGGAAAGGTTACTAGCACTTCACCTTGTCTTTTTTCCTTTTTCCTGCTGTCCAGAAGGCACAGCAGAGCTAGAAGGAGAAATAGGCTTATCAGTCGGAGAGTCCTCCCAAGGTGGAGGGGTCTTTTTACAGTGAGAAGCATGGGTCCAGGCAGGTAATCCTTGGCATTTCACAGCGGTGTTGGTGGTTAACAGCACTTGGAAAGGGCCTTTCCAGTGGGGAGCCAAAGCAGTCTTTCATTGATAGACTTTACATAGACTCAGTCTCCTTGTTTCAATGAATGACAGGGCTTTGGGTAGCACTTCTTTTATCTGTGAGAAAAGAAACCTAACACATTTCATTAATGCCTGGCAGTGTTTTGCAGATCTCATAGTTGCTTGGGCACATTCAGGACCCCCTTTTCTTGGCTATCAGCCAAGTCTTAGCTGTGGACAGTGTCCTTGGATTGGGCCAGCATCTTATCTTTGGACTGAGCTTGCTAGCTATTTTTTTTTTCCAGTTAACTTGTTCTGTTCCTTTTCCTTCTTCCCTTCTTGGCTTCTTTTAACCTACAAAGGAAACTTCCACTCTTCACTCATACACCTTTTCCCAACAACGAACACATACACATTGCCATTATACAGTACATTAGTCTTATTATTCAATGTATGCCATGTACACCCTTCCAGTAAAATAACTTTATTACAGAGCTTTGGAGCAACAAACCAGGACAAGCACACCCACCTTTGAGGAGTCCACTCGGTACAACCTCTGGTGTCCAATAGCTTTCCTCCCTCCCCAGCCCTCTGGCTAGAAATCTGAGGTAGCCAGAAGGATCCCATGGGCAATATGGGGAATGGGTTAACCTTCCATGTCCTTGCTTCCAAAGACTGTTGGTATACAAATTTTAATTTTGGCCATAGAACACAAAAATAATTCCTATTGTGCCAGTAAATGCATGGTACGTTGAATGCTATTCAGCTGGCATCCGTTTTCTCTGATGATCTGAAAGACAAAAGAACAGAGGTCTACCCCTTCTGGGCAGTCAGTCATTGCTTAAAATATTTCCTTTATATACACATACTCTTGTTGATTTTAGGCAAAACAGAATTACCCCATATTTCCTTGTATTTGTTTAATAGGCAACCCAGGTTTCAGTGGCTTCTACCTTATTAGTTAGAAAATTGCATTAATACAGATGCTTTCTGGCTTGCTTCCAGATCCAGAGCTATCCACAGCTTAAAGATTCTTACTTAAAAAAAAAAGGGACACAATTAACTTTCCCAGACTTTTGATTGCCTTTTACTTCTAACTCCTGCTTTCAAACACACAGTGATCTGAAAAAGACAACACAACCTATATTGGTAGGTTTGCATTTCTTTTACCTCTGCTACAATATACACTGCACATGTTCTGGGGAAAATGCACATCCTCTCCACAATTCAATTTCCACAACACTAGCCACATCAATTTCTACACAAGGTGTAACTATTTCTTTTTAAACACCGGGTAAAGACCATTTACTTAACATATAATCTAAAGGGCTATCCTCAGAGGGTTTTACCAGAGACCAGAGACCCACCCATCTGCCTGCTGACACTCTAACAGAGAATTACACAGAGAACAGAGGGAATTATGGCCTAATAGGATCCTATTACAGGAATTTCTCCTAATAATGACCACTACAGGGGACGGGACAGAAGGATCCCAATTCGACCTCAGAGCTTCATTGCACGCGATAGCTTCCACTCTGAGGAATTACGAATGAGAGGCTCAGTTCCGTCCACACACCTAACGCCCAAATGTATAAGACAGAAATTCATTAACCGATTAACGAGACCAGAACCAGATAGTGTCTCCTTATCCTATTAGGACTCACCTTATCGGAGCACGAACCCCAGGGGCTGCGGTGAAGCAGAGAAAAGGGGCGAAACACCCCGTTGGTGCCATTCCCAATTCGCCACAGCCATCCGGAGTCCAATGTCCGAGCTAGGAGAGTCCCGGCGGAGTCGCCAGAAACTGTGACCGAAATATCGGATCCACCTAGCTGAGAGCCAATAACAGCCGGACAGGGATAAGGAGGAGTTGCTTTATTCTGCAGAAGAAAGGAGAGCTTTGCACCTTAGTACAAAAAACTCTGTCTTACACACATTTTACAGATCCTTTATACACATTCAGACAAAGGTCCTTGCAGTGTTAACACTTGATTGGTGGTTGTCTGACCCGTGCTTTTGCTATCTGGTCAGTGAAAACCGGCTTGGGACCAGCTCCAACTACCTTAAGGCCTTGAAGGGAAGACAGTTGAAAAGTTCAGGCTACTGTGTACTTGAAGTGTCTGCTTCCCCCTAATGGCCACTAGTTGACATAAAGGCTGCTCTGTTAAGGGTGGGGTCACTAGTAACTTTCACACAGATCTCAGATGTGAGCCCCAAACATCGGCACATCTATCCCCTAGATACACCTGGAGTGCGTAACTTTGATGCTCCAAAGCACTGTCAGTAACACAGAAAAGGAATTCTCCTGAGACAGAAGGGTTGTGACTGTCAGAGCTGTAGTTGGATCCACACTCACATCTTCCATCAAGGTGAGATGCTTTGCAAATCCCAGGTCTGCTGCATGTGTGTTTTACTAAACGACAGTCCAGCTCCTATTGAAATTTCTGGCTCCTGCACTAGGACTGGAAGTGCGACTGTGGAGTGTCTGTTGCTAACCTAGGTGGTTATGGGGCACACAGCGCCTGGCTCTGTGTCTAACTCTTTTCTCCTCTCTATTTCAGATGCTGAGAGGGAGGTCTTTGAATCAGGTACTTGGCTAACCCCCAGTAAACATGTGTTTGTGCTTTCACACTGCGACAAGATAGAAAAATCCCCTATACAATATAGAGACTTCAGGCACTTTTATGATAATCTCCCCCTGCTCTGGGACGTAAGAAACACTGCAGAGTTTGCAACTCAGATTTCAGTATCATCTTTAACAATGGAGAATGAATGTAATGCACATGGACTGGAGGGACTCAGACCCTAGAGTTACGCAGTTTTGCAGATCAGCACCACAAAGTGATTGCACGGCAGAGAAATAGAAGGTCTGAGGCCAGGTGACAGTCTGCAGCAGTGCAGGCCTCTGTCTACGGGATACACACGTTCTGGTGTGATGCTCCCTCCCCTCATTCCTGGCAGTGCTGTCAGTGTGGGATGCTGCCCCCCCCCCACTGGGGGAGGAGGGGGAATTTGTGCACTCTGTTTAGCAGCTGATATGGAACTCTGTTTGTTTACAATTGTTTAGTCTGACATGTGCTGTGAGTTCTGAGACTCTTGGCTCATTGAGTACATCTACACTGCAGCAGGGATCGAGCTGCCGAGCTCGGGGAGCCAGACACATGCTAGCTCTGCTTGAGTATTATGACCTGGATATGGGTGGTCAGGTCTAGTGGTTGGAGCAGGAGTCAGGTGTGTGGAGGCAGCAGGGTCAGATTACCAGGAGATCAGGGAGAAGGAACAGGTAAC
This sequence comes from Malaclemys terrapin pileata, assembly GCF_027887155.1. Lineage (NCBI taxonomy): Eukaryota > Metazoa > Chordata > Testudines > Emydidae > Malaclemys > Malaclemys terrapin. Next base: position 5,186,458 of record NC_071524.1, read on the forward strand.
ACAAGGGAAACAGTCATGAGCAGGGAAAAGCCCAGTTTCATTTACAACTTCCTGGGCCTGTGCTTCATTTAAATACAAGCAGGGAACCAATCAGAACACACAGCATTCCACCAATCAGAGAACAGAAAGGGAGTCTGCTGTCAAAGGTGAGATTGTAGTTCTGGTAGCTGTCAGCAGGGCTGCCGCTTACTGGCTCCTAAGAGCCCTGTGGACCAGGTTCCAGAACATCTCCCTGGCATCAGTCCTTTGCCACGTGAGGCCCTCCGGGCAACGCTGGACCGGGCTTTTTGTGGGTGTTTATTATTCAATGCTCATACTGCTTCAGGGGTGGGTATATTTTTTACCAGCCCTCTGTTGTGATAGCGGCCGTATCCCTCCTAGATAAGATACCAAAGCCTGCCAAAAGAACAACAGAAGAACATAAGAATGGCCCTACTGGGTCAGACCAAAGGTCCATCTAGCCCAGTATCCGGTCTACCGACAGTGGCCAGTGCCAGATGCCCCAGAGGGAATGAACAGAACAGGTAATCAAGGGTTTTCCAGGTAGGATTTCAAAAGTGAGACATGAAACACTGGGTGAAACTCCTGGGAGTGGGGTAGTTGATGGTCAAAAATGACTGAGTTCACCTGTTGCTGGATCCTAAAGGGGCCAAGGAACTGAAAGGCCAACTTGTGAGTGGATCTGTCTGTATGGAGATGCTCCATGGGGAGCCATACATTTTGTCCCACTGAGTAGGTGAGGCCTTGCTGTCGGTGATGGTCTGTGTACTTTATAGTCTACACTTGCCTATACATGCCTCATGGGCCTGATAAATCCACTGTACTAGGGACTGAGGAGGCTGGGATAGGAGAAGATATAGGTAATTGCAGGTGGACTCAGGAGTGGTACCCTTAGTTGGTGGAAAATGGTCTTTGATCCATGGATGAATTGTCTATGTTTTTATATGCAATCTCTGCAGAAGGGAGAAGTGAAGACCATTCACCCTGGTAGTGGCTGATGTAACATCACAGCTACTGTTCAAGGATATGGTTGGTCCTGGATGTTGGAGAGTATGCAAAGAGAAGAGATGTGTGGACCCTCATCAGGCAAAAGGCACCAGAACCAGGCCATGAATTGAGGCCACTGATCAGAGATGATGGGTTCTGGAAAGTCATGGAGGCGGACTGCAGTTTATATATAGTTGGACCATCGGAGGGTACGCCCATGTAGGAGACAAATGGGGCCCTTTTAGGAAAGTGTTCCACTACTGTCCGTATTACTGTGAATTTGTTGGACTCCGGTAATTCTACAATAAAGTTCACACAATAGCTGCCCAAGGTTGAGACAGGATGTCTAAGGGATGGAGGAGACCTCTGGGTGTGTGTCATCTTGGCATAGGCACAAATATCACAGGAGGCAATGAATGACTGTATTATGGGGCACATCCGGGGCCACCAAAAGGGACAGGATATTAACCATTAGGTCGTACAGTTCCCCAAGTGTTCCACTAGAAAAAAATCATGGCAGACCACAACTGGTGCTGGGCCTGGAAGAACACCAAAATGTTCCTCTCCTGTTCCTGATCCCTTTCTGGGAGTTGTGCTGTTGTTTGTTAACAATGATTTGTTCATCAGGTGGAATTCCTGAGGCAGGGGTAGAGCGTATCAATGCGAGTGTATCCTGGTGAGGAGCTGTGCTGTGAATATTACGGCACAGGGCTTCGGCCTTGCTGTTTTTCGTTCTGGGACGAAATATGTGATGATGAAATCAAATCTTGAGAAAAATAGGCCTAAGGGAGGTGCAGTTGGTTTAAGACTTTTGCCCTTCATATGTACTCATAGGTATGATCAGTGAATACCTCATACCAACCTGTATCGGCAGGGAGGTGATGGAAATGAGCTGCAGAGAAGGTTGTGGTGCCCAGCCCCTGTGGGATCTTTCCTAGAACAGCCTGAGCAGTTCAAACTTGGTGCAGATCATCCAATAGAAGTGATGTGGCTCAGAGGAAGACTTCCCAGTTTGATAGCACCAGGATGTTGCCCTCCAGAAAGGGGAGGCCCAGCCTTGGGCTTCCCCTGATACCAGGCTGGTAACCGCCTTTGCACAATGAATAAGGTAGGACTGAGGACGCATCATGAACAGAAGGTGACATTGGTTTTAAACCCATGGAATTGCTGGCAGTTACCATCTAAATGTTCAGGCAGATATATCAGAGAACAGGGCTCCATGGGCTGTGGCTGGAGAGTGGCATTTTCCATTCACAGCTGTCTTACTCACTTCCTCAATAGCTGGTTCTGCAAGGTCAGGTGGGTCACCCGAGCCTGCAGGGCTTGGTGTCTGCCTGAAGGCGGGTGGCCCACTGTAGCATGTCTGGTGCTTCAGAGGGCAAAAGTTGGGTAGCTGGATCCATTCTCCCAGCACCAGGCCCACTCCTGTAGCCTACGTGGTCTGTGCAGACGGTCGCAACTGGGACATGGTGGTCAGGCCCAGTGGTCAGAATAGAGGTCAGGAGCCACACCAGGCTACCAGAAGAACAGAGACTGAGATAGTGCAGAAGGGCAGCCGGAGAGTCAGGAGGCAGCAGGTCATGTTACCGGGAGATCAGAGTCAGGCAGCAGGAGCAGCTAGCACAGGGGAGGCAGCACTAAGCAGGGGGAACCCAGTGGCACAGATGACTTCCTGGTCCTGTGCTTGGTTGAAATAGAAGCAGGGAACCAATCAGGACTCCTGGAGTTCCACCAATCAGATCCCAGGACTGGAATCCTCTGTCAGAGCTGAGCTTCACATGCTGGGGACTGTTGACAAATCACTGGGTGTGGGGCTGGAAGACACTGGCTCCTGCGAGTCCTGTAGACGAGTGTTCCACATTCGAGGGCCCTGCTGTTCATAGACTCATAGAATCATAGACTTTAAGGTCAGATTGGACCATCATGAGCATCTAGTCTGACCTACACATCGCAGGTCACTGAACCTCACCCACCCAATCCTGTAACAGACCCCTAACCTCTAGCTGAGTTACTGAAGTTCTCAAATCATGATTTAAAAATTTCAAGTTACAGAGAATTCACCATTTGCACTAGTTTAAACTGGTAAGTGACCAGTGCCCCATGCTGCAGAGGAAGGTGAAAAAAAACCCAGAGTTTCGGCCAATCTGACCGGGGGAAATTCCTTCCCGACCCCAAATATGGTGATCAGTTAGACCGTGAGCATATACACCTCTACCCCGATATAACATGAATTCGGGTATAATGCGGTAAAGCAGCGCTCTGGAGGGGCAGGGCTGTGCACTCCGGTGGATCAAAGCAAGTTCTATATAATGCGGTTTCATCTATAATGCTGTAAGATTTTTTGGCTCCCGAGGACAGCGTTATATCGGGGTAGTGGTGTAGGCAAGAACTACCAGCCAGACACCTGGGAAAGAATCCTCTGTAGTAACTGGGAGCCCGTACCATCTAGTGTCCCATCTCCAGCAGTTGGGGATTTTTCCTCCTGGCAGTCTCCAGTGAGCCACATGCCGTTGTTGGCAGCCCCATCAGACAATGCCAATAATAGCCATGTAGCTAGGAGTATCAGGAGCAGCGGCTCAGGGTAGCTGCCCTACTATGCACCCTGCAGATCTGAACAGGTTTGTAGTTGAGCGGCCAGCCCAAGATACTGCATGTGCCACTCTGCTACTTTAGCACACTGGCTTAAGCAGAACTAACATGTCTCTGCCAGCCCGAACTGGGAAGCACCCTCCAAGCTGCAGTGGAGATGTACCCAAGTTTGGAAGAGCCCTATGGGACTGTGCTCGGAATGCCCCACACTGAACCCGTGATGGTCTCCTTTTCTTCTCTCCCCAGAGCGCCAGGAGCTGCGTGAGACAATTGGTAAGTTCATCCACCTCCCCATTAGAGCCCCATAACGGTGCACAGACTCACCCCGCGGCACTGCCTGCTGGTCTCTCAGGGAATTAGCTCTTCCAGCCTCCAGAGAGTCCCGCTTGCCGTTGGACCCAAGTCCCTCCTGGGCCCTGGTGCCCCTTTACTCTGAGTTCTGCCCCCTGGCCGTAAACCCACAGTCTCGGGGTCTCCCCATCCAGGGGAACCCCCCACCCACTATCCCCACCTCGCCTCAATCTTGGCTACTGCCAGTCATCGCTTAGCCACACTCTGTGGACAGACTGCCGTGTATCCTCACAGGCAAGGGGATGTGGACCTGCTACCTCTGCCTACCCGTGGGTTGCCCCCTGCAACCCATGTACCCAGTAGGCCTTAGGCTAGGCTGCAGCCTGGGGGGTTTCTAGGCCGGAGCTCCCCAGCTCCCCTTGGCCTTCCCGCAGCCCTGCTCCACTCCAGGTACCTTCTCAGCTTCTTGCAGCCAGGTCCCTCCCTCTCAGAAGTGAGAGAGAGAGTGTGTGTCTGAGCATCTAGCTCACAGCCCTTTTATAAGGGCCAGCTGTGGTCTGTTGGGGCGTGGCCCCAGCTGCGCCTGTTTCCCCTATCAGCATAGCTGCTTTTCATTCTGCTACAGCCCTCTCCAGGACTGTTGTAAGCCCCTCAGGGCAGGAGCGGGTAACCACCCCACTAAAAGCCGACAGGCAGAGGCTCCCAGTCACACACGGGTCTGAACAGATCCAGAAGCACCGACACCACAGGGCAGGGCTGAGTGAACAGTTTCAGTCGAAATCAGTCACGTTAGTTACTCCAGTCCAGTGCAGTACTGTGAGCTCTCTGCAACAGACACAGGGGTACCTGCTCTCATGTCTGGTCAGACAGACAGGTGTCACCTGGCCTGCGTCAATCCAATGCCAATCACATTGTTCTGATGTAGCATGAGGGGCCAGCCACTTTCTGTAAATGACTGCTGGAGAGCAGCTCTTCTGGGCCACTCCCCAGAACGTAGCTCACGTTTCCATGCTTTGTTGGCAAGGGCAGATCTCCAGATGTGAGCTCCTATCAACTGCATGTCCATCCCCTACTTACACCTGGAGTGCGTAGCTTTGATGTTCCAAAGGGCTGTTAGTAACACAGAAAAGAAATTCCCCTTAGACGGAAGGGTTGAGAATGTCAGAGCTGTATCAGGATCCAGACCCACGTCTACCATCAAGGTTAGATGCTTTGCAAATCCCAGGGCTCCTGCGCCTTGGTGCGTATCATTAACAGCCAGCCCTGCTCCTATCAAAGCTGCTGGCTCCTGGGGCTAAAAGTGTGGCTGTGGGGTGTCTGTAACTAACCCCAGTTGTTATGGGTCACACAACATCACACAGCTCCTGTCTCTGTGTCTAACTCTTTTCTCTTTCCCATTTTAGCATCTAAGGAAAAGAATATCAAGGAACTGGAATCAGGTACTTGGATAACCCCTAGTAAACGTGTGTCTCTGCTTTTACGTTCTAACAGGATATGAAAATCACCACACTCAAAAGTATGGACATCCGTCACCTTCATGGTTATCTCCCCCCTCCCATGGAAATATTCAAACACTGCAGAGTTTGCAGCTCACATTTCAATATCATCCTTACTGACAGAACGTGAATTTAGTGCCTATGGACTAGTAGGATTTAACCAGGGGCTGGACAAACTTCCTCCCAGCAATTCTATGCACATATCTCAATTCTGACTTGCTCTGCTAGTCCCCCAGTGCCCACACACAGTTCCCTGCTATCCTTGCCTTGGGCTCCCACACACAGCAATGCTGACCTGCAGGCCCCTGCTAACCAGACCTGGGCTCCCATGCACAAAGCTCTGCTGGTGCCACTCAATCTTGACCTGCATCCCCCTGCTATCTCAGCCCTGGACTCTCCAGTCCCACAGCTCTGCGGTGACCCTCAATCTCAATGTGCACTTAGTGGTGGCGTTAGGTTCCAGCAAGCCGTACAATTCCAGGGAACCCTGAAAGCCAGAGCAGGTCCACCAGGTATCAGCTGATCCGTCTTGCTCAGTGCTGTCCAGCATCCTGAATGGTGTCCTCTGCACAGCGTGACCTCGCACATGCCATACATCCCAGGTCACTGGTAGGGGCACCAGAACTGAGCTGTGTAGAGGGTTCCCATGGGACAAATACCTCCACTGCCTGCAGTCCCAAGCTATCCCAGCCCTTGGCGTCCTCCTCCAGCCCCAGCTCTGTTGCCATCCTTCAGTCCCCACCCACAGCTTCCCTGCTATCCCAGCCCTCAACTTCTCAGTCCTGTCCTCCTTTCCCAACTTCTAGGCTAGGCCTCGAATGACCAGAGCTTCCAAATCCAACAGAGCTGTCTGGGCTCTGTGAGGAGCACTCTGATCATGAGCACAATCACCCACATTGTTACACTATGAGATGGGAAAGGACGTGACCCCAAGTCTCTAGGGGTGGACAGTAACTCCAGAGCCCCACAGCCCCATGGAGCCCTTCCCCAGCTAAGCTGCTTCCAACCACCAATCTTAGAGTTCGTACTTGAGCGGTTAGCCTAAGCTACTGCACGTGCTACCCTGCTACTTACAGCACATGGGCTCAAGCAGAGCTAAAACCTGTCTGCCTGCCCAAACTTCTATCAGCCTCCCAGCTGCAGTGTAGATGTACCCAAAGGTTGGAACGGCCCCATGTCACTCTGCTCAGAATGATCCACACTGAACCCATGATGCTTTCCTTTCCTTCTCTCCCTAGAGCGCGCCAAGCTGCATGAGACAATTGGTAAGTTCATCCACTTCCCCATTAGAGCCCCCAGGCAGAGGCTCCCAGGTCACATACGGGGCTGACCAGATCCAGAAGCACCGACACCGCAGGGCAGGGCTGAGTGAACAGTTTCAGCCGAAATCAGTCACGTTAGTTTCCACAGTCCCAGTGCAGCACTGTGAGCTCTCTGCAGCAGACGAAGGAGTACCTGCTCTCATGTCTGGTCAGACGGAGAGGTGTCACCTGGCCTGTATCAATCCAATGCCAATCACATTGTTCTGATGTAGCATGAGGGGCCAGCCACTTTCTGTAAATGACTGCTGGAGAGCAGCTCTTCTGGGCCACTCCCCAGAACGTGGCTCACATTTCCATGATTTGCTGCGAAGGCCAGATTCCAGATGGGAGCTCCTATCAACTGCATGTCCATCCCATAGTTACACCTGGAGTGCGTAGCTTTGATGTTCCAAAGGGCTGTTAGTAACACAGAAAAGAAATTCCCCTTAGACGGAAGGATTGAGAATGTCAGAGCTGTATCAGGATCCAGACCCACGTCTACCATCAAGGTTAGATGCTTTGCAAATCCCAGGGCTCCTGCGCCTTGGTGCGTATCACTAACAGCCAGCCCTGCTCCTAAAAAAGCTGCTGGCTCCTGGGGCTAAAAGTGTGGCTGTGGGGTGTCTGTAACTAACCCCAGTTGTTATGGGTCACACAGCATCACACAGCTCCTGTCTCTGTGTCTAACTCTTTTCTCTTTCCCATTTTAGCATCTAAGGAAGAGAAGATCAAGAAACTGGAATCAGGTACTTGTATAATCCCTAGTAAACGTGTGTCTCTGCTTTTACGTTCTAACATGATATGAAAATCACCACACTCAAAAGTATGGACTTCAGTCACCTTCATGATTATCTCCTCCTTCCCGTGGAAATATTCAAACACTGCAGAGTTTGCAGCTCACATTTCAATATCATGCTTACCGACAGAACGTGAATTTAGTGCCTATGGACTAGTAGGATTTAACCAGGGGATGGACAAACTTCCTCCCAGCAATTCTATGCACATATCTCAATTCTGACTTGCTCTGCTAGTCCCCCAGTGCCCACACACAGTTCCCTGCTATCCTTGCCTTGGGCTCCCACACACAGCAATGCTGACCTGCAGGCCCCTGCTAACCAGCCATGGGCTCCCATGCACAAAGCTCTGCTGGTGCCACTCAATCTTGACCTGCATCCCCCTGCTATCTCAGCCCTGGACTCTCCAGTCCCACAGCTCTGCAGTGACCCTCAATCTCAATGTGCACTTAGTGGTGGCGTTAGGTTCCAGCAAGCCGTACAATTCCAGGGAACCCTGAAAGCCAGAGCAGGTCCACCAGGTATCAGCTGATCCGTCTTGCTGAGTGCTGTCCAGCATCCTGAATGGTGTCCTCTGCACAGCGTGACCTCGCACATGCCATACATCCCAGGTCACTGGTAGGGGCACCAGAACTGAGCTGTGTAGAGGGTTCCCATGGGACAAATACCTCCACTGCCTGCAGTCCCAAGCTATCCCAGCCCTTGGCGTCCTCCTCCAGCCCCAGCTCTGTTGCCATCCTTCAGTCCCCACCCACAGCTTCCCTGCTATCCCAGCCCTCAACTTCTCAGTCCTGTCCTCCTTTCCCAACTTCTAGGCTAGGCCTCGAATGACCAGAGCTTCCAAATCCAACAGAGCTGTCTGGGCTCTGTGAGGAGCACTCTGATCATGAGCACAATCACCCACATTGTTACACTATGAGATGGGAAAGGACGTGACCCCAAGTCTCTAGGGGTGCACAGTAACTCCAGAGCCTCACAGCCCCATGGAGCCCTTCCCCAGCTAAGCTGCTTCCAACCACCAATCTTAGAGTTCGTACTTGAGTGGTTAGCCTAAGCTACTGCACGTGCTACCCTGCTACTTACAGCACATGGGCTCAAGCAGAGCTAAAACCTGTCTGCCTGCCCAAACTTCTATCAGCCTCCCAGCTGCAGTGTAGATGTACCCAAAGGTTGGAACGGCCCCATGTCACTCTGCTCAGAATGATCCACACTGAACCCATGATGCTTTCCTTTCCTTCTCTCCCCAGAGCGCGCCAAGCTGCATGAGACAATTGGTAAGTTCATCCACCTCCCCATTAGAGCCCCCAGGCAGAGGCTCCCAGGTCACATACGGGGCTGACCAGATCCAGAAGCACCGACACCGCAGGGCAGGGCTGAGTGAACAGTTTCAGCCGAAATCAGTCACGTTAGTTTCCACAGTCCCAGTGCAGCACTGTGAGCTCTCTGCAGCAGACGAAGGAGTACCTGCTCTCATGTCTGGTCAGACGGAGAGGTGTCACCTGGCCTGTATCAATCCAATGCCAATCACATTGTTCTGATGTAGCAGGAGGGGCCAGCCACTTTCTGTAAATGACTGCTGGAGAGCAGCTCTTCTGGGCCACTCCCCAGAACGTGGCTCACATTTCCATGATTTGCTGCGAAGGCCAGATTCCAGATGTGAGCTCCTATCAACTGCATGTCCATCCCATAGTTACACCTGGAGTGCGTAGCTTTGATGTTCCAAAGGGCTGTTAGTAACACAGAAAAGAAATTCCCCTTAGACGGAAGGATTGAGAATGTCAGAGCTGTATCAGGATCCAGACCCACGTCTACCATCAAGGTTAGATGCTTTGCAAATCCCAGGGCTCCTGCGCCTTGGTGCGTATCACTAACAGCCAGCCCTGCTCCTATCAAAGCTGCTGGCTCCTGGGGCTAAAAGTGTGGCTGTGGGGTGTCTGTAACTAACCCCAGTTGTTATGGGTCACACAGCATCACACAGCTCCTGTCTCTGTGTCTAACTCTTTTCTCTTTCCCATTTTAGCATCTAAGGAAAAGAACATCAAGAAACTGGAATCAGGTACTTGTATAATCCCTAGTAAACGTGTGTCTCTGCTTTTACGTTCTAACATGATATGAAAATCACCACACTCAAAAGTATGGACTTCAGTCACCTTCATGATTATCTCCCCCCTACTGTGAAAATATTCAAACACTGCAGAGTTTGCAGCTCACATTTCAATATCATCCTTACCGACAGAGCGTGAATTTAGTGCCTATGGACTGGTAGGATTTAACCAGGGGCTGGGCAGACTTCCTCCCAGCAATTCTATGCACATAGCTCAATTCTGACTTGCTCTGCTAGTCCCCCAGTTCCCACACACAGTTCCATAGAATCATAGAATATCAGGATTGGAAGGGACCTCAGGAGGTCATCTAGTCCAACCCCCTGCTTAAAGCAGGACCAATTCCCAACTAAATCATCCCAGACAGGGCTTTGTCAAGCCGGGTCTTAAAAACCTCCAAGGAAGGAGATTCCACCACCTCCCTAAGTAACGCATTCCAGTACTTCACCACCCTCCTTGTGAAATAGTGTTTCCTAATATCCAACCTAAACCTCCCCCACTGCAACTTGAGACCATTGCTCCTTGTTCTGTCATCTGCCACCACTGAGAACAGCCGAGCTCCATCCTCTTTGGAACCCCTCTTCAGGTAGTTAAAAGCAGCTATCCAATCCCCCCTCATTCTTCTCTTCTGGAGACTAAACAATCCCAGTTCCCTCAGCTTCTCCTCATAAGTCATGTGCTCCAGACCCCTAATCATTTTTGTTGCCCTCTGCTGGACTCTTTCCAATTTTTCCACATCCTTCTTGTAGTGTGGGGCCCAAAACTGGACACAGTACTCCAGATGAGGCCTCACCAATGTTGAATAAAGGGGAACGATCACGTTCCTCAATCTGCTGGCAATGCCCCTATTTATACAGCCCAAAATGCCATTAACCTTCTTGGCAACAAGAGCACACTGTTTACTCATATCCAGCTTCTCGTCCACTGTGACCCCTAGGTCTTTTTCTGCAGAACTGCTACCTAGCCATTCCGTCCCTAGTCTGTAGCAGTGCATGGGATTCCTCTGTCCTAAGTGCAGGACTCTGCACTTGTCCTTGTTGAGCCTCATCAGGTTTCTTTTGGCCCAATCCTCTAATTTGTCTAGGTCCCTCTGTATCCGATCCCTACCCTCTAGTGTATCTACCACGCCTCCCAGTTTAGTGTCATCTGCAAACTTGCTGAGAGTGCAGTCCACACCATCCTCCAGATCATTAATAAAGATATTAAACAAAACCGGCCCCAGGACCAACCCTTGCAGCACTGTGCCTGAAACCGGCTGCCAACTAGACATGGAGCCATTGATCACTACCTGTTGAGCCCGACGATCTAACCAGCTTTCTATCCACCATACAGTCCATTCATCCAGCCCATACTTCTTTAACTTGCCGGCAAGAATACTGTGGGAGACCGTATCAAAAGCTTTGCTAAAGTCAAGGAATAACACATACACTGCTTTCCCCTCTTCCATAGAGCCAGTTATCTCATCATAGAAGGCAATTAGGTTAGTCAGGCACGACTTCCCCTTGGTGAATCTACGCTGACTGTTCCTGATCACTTTCCTCTCCTCTAAATGTTTCATAATTGATTTCTTGAGGACCTGCTCCATTATTTTTCCAGGGACTGAGGTGAGGCTGACTGGCCTGTAGTTCCCCGGATCCTCCTTCTTCCCTTTTTTAAAGATGGGCACTACATTAGCCTTTTTCCAGTCATCTGGGACCTCCCCCGATCGCCATGAGTTTTCAAAAATAATGGCCAATGGCTCTGCAATCTCATCTGCCAACTCCTTTAGCACCCTCTGATGCAGCGCATCTGGCCCCATGGACTTGTGCACGTCCAGTTTTTTCTAAATAGTCCCGAACCACTTCTTTCTCCACAGAGGGCTGGTCACCTTCTCCCCATACTGTGCTGCCCAGTGCAGCAGTCTGGGAGCTGACCTTGTTCGTGAAGACAGAGACAAAAAAATCATTGCGTATATTAGCTTTTTCCACATCCTCGGTCACTAGGTTGCCTCCCTCATTCAGTAAGGAACCCACCCTTCCCTTGACTTTCTTCTTGTTGCTAACATACCTGAAGAAACCCTTCTTGTTACTCTTAACATCTCTTGCTAGCTGCAACTCCAAGTGTGATTTGGCCTTCCTGATTTCACTCCTGCATGCCTGAGCAATATTTTTATACTCCTCCCTGGTCTTTTGTCCAATCTTCCACTTCTTGTATGCTTCTTTTTTGCATTTAAGATGAGCAAGGATTTCACTGTTTAGCCAAGCTGGTCGCCTGCCATATTTACTATTCTTTCCACACATCGGGATGGTTTGTTCCTGCAACCTCAATAAGGATTCTTTAAAATACAGCCAGCTCTCCTGGACCCCTTTGCCCTTCATGTTATTCTCCCAGGGGATCCTGCCCATCTGTTCCCTGAGGGAGTCAAAGTCTGCTTTTCTGAACTCCAGGGTCCGTATTCTGCTGCTCTCCTTTCTTCCTTGTGTCAGGATCCTGAACTCGACCATCTCATGGTCACTGCCTCCCAGGTTCCCATCCACTTTTGCTTCCCCTACTAATTCTTCCCTGTTTGTGAGCAGCAGGTCAAGAAAAGCTCTGCCCCTATTTGGTTCCTCCAGAACTTGCACCAGGAAATTGTCCCCTACACTTTCCAAAAACTTCTTGGATTGTCTGTGCACCACTATATTGCTGTATTGTATCACAGCAGATATCAGCGTGATTAAAGTCTCCCATGAGAAATAGGGCCTGCGATCTAGCAACTTCTGCTAGTTGCCAGAAGAAGGCCTCGTCCACCTCATCCCCCTGGTCTGGTGGTCTATAGCAGACTCCAACCACGACATCACCCTTGTTGCTCACACTTCTCAACTTTATCCAGAGACTCTCAGGTTTTTCTGCAGTTTCATACCGGAGCTCTGAGCAATCATACTCCTCTCTTACATACAACGCAACTCCCCCACCTTTTCTCCCCTGCCGGTCCTCCCTGCTATCCTCGCCCTGGGCTCCCACACACAGCAATGCTGACCTGCAGCCCCGTGCTAACCAGCCCTGGGCTCCCGTGCACAAAGCTCTGCTGGTGCCACTCAATCTTAACCTGCATCCCCCTGCTCTCAGCCCTGGACTCTCCAGTCCCACAGCTCTGCGGTGACCCTCAATCTCAATGTGTACTTAGTGGTAGCGTTAGGTTCCAGCAAGCCGTACAATTCCAGGGAACCCTGAAAGCCAGAGCAGGACCACCAGGTGTCAGCTGATCCGTCTTGCTGAGTGCTGTCCAGCATCCTGAATGGTGTCCTCTGCACAGCGTGACCTCGCACACGCTATACATGCCAGGTCATGGTAGGGACCCCAGAACTGAGCTGTGCAGGGGGTTCCCATCAGATAAACACCACCACTGCCTGCAGCCCCCATCTATCCCAGCCCTGGGCGTCCTCCCCCAGCCCCAGCTCTGTTGTTTGCATCCCTCAGTCCCCACCCACGGCTTCCCTGCTATCCCAGCCCTCAAATTCTCAGTCCTGTTCTGCTTTCCCAACTTCTAGGCTAGGCCTCGAATGACCAGAGCTTCCAAATCCAACAGAGCTGTCTGGGCTCTGTGAGGAGCACTCTGATCATGAGCACAATCACCCACATTGTTACATTATGAGCTGGGAAAGGACGTGACCTCAAGTCTCTAGGGGTGCACAGTAACTCCAGAGCCCCACAGCCCCATGGAGCCCTTCCCCAGCTAAGCTGCTTCCAACCACCAATCTTAGGGTTCGTACTTGAGCGGTTAGCCTAAGCTACTGCACGTGCTACCCTGCTACTTACAGCACATGGGATCAAGCAGAGCTAACACCTGTCTGCCTGCCCAAACTTCTATCAGCCTCCCAGCTGCAGTGTAGATGTACCCAAAGGTTGGAACGGCCCCATGTCACTCTGCTCAGAATGATCCACACTGAACCCATGATGCTTTCCTTTCCTTCTCTCCCCAGAGCACGCCAAGCTGCATGAGACAATTGGTAAGTTCATCCACCTCCTCATTAGAGCCCCCAGGCAGAGGCTCCCAGGTCACACACGGGGCTGACCAGATCCAGAAGAACCGACACCGCAGGGCAGGGCTGAGTGAACAGTTTCAGCCGAAATCAGTCACGTTAGTTTCCACAGTCCCAGTGCAGCACTGTGAGCTCTCTGCAGCAGACGCAGGGGTACCTGCTCTCATGTCTGGTCAGACGGAGAGGTGTCACCTGGCCTGTATCAATCCAATGCAATCACATTGTTCTGATGTAGCAGGAGGGGCCAGCCACTTTTTGTAGATGACTGCTGGAGAGCAGCTCTTCTGGGCCACTCCTCAGAACGTTTCCATGATTTGCTGGGAAGGCCAGATTCCAGATGTGAGCTCCTATCAACTGCACGTCCATCCCCTAGTTACACCTGGAGTGCGTAGCTTTGATGTTCCAAAGGGCTGTTAGTAACACAGAAAAGAAATTCCCCTTAGACGGAAGGATTGAGAATGTCAGAGCTGTATCAGGATCCAGACCCACGTCTACCATCAAGATTAGATGCTTTGCAAATCCCAGGGCTCCTGCGCCTGGGTGCGTATCACTAACAGCCAGCCCTGCTCCTATCAAAGCTGCTGACTCCTGGTGCTAAAAGTGTGGCTGTGGGGTGTCTGTAACTAACCCCAGTTGTTATGGGTCACACAGCATCACACAGCTCCTGTCTCTGTGTCTAACTCTTTTCTCTTTCCCATTTTAGCATCTAAGGAAGAGAAGATCAAGGAACTGGAATCAGGTACTCCGATAATCCCTAGTAAACGTGTGTCTCTGCTTTTACATTCTAACATGATATGAAAATCACCACACTCAAAAGTATGGACTTCAGTCACCTTCATGATTATCTCCTCCCTCCCGTGGAAATATTCAAACACTGCAGAGTTTGCAGCTCACATTTCAATATCATCCTTACTGACAGAGCATGAATTTAGTGCCTATGGACTAGTAGGATTTAACCAGGGGCTGGACAAACTTCCTCCCAGCAATTCTATGCATATATCTCAATTCTGACTTGTTCTGCTAGTCCCCCAGTGCCCACACACAGTTCCCTGCTATCCTTGCCTTTGGCTCCCACACACAGCAATGCTGACCTGCAGGCCCCTGCTAACCAGACCTGGGCTCCCATGCACAAAGCTCTGCTGGTGCCACTCAATCTTGACCTGCATCCCCCTGCTATCTCAGCCCTGGACTCTCCAGTCCCACAGCTCTGCGGTGACCCTCAATCTCAATGTGCACTTAGTGGTGGCGTTAGGTTCCAGCAAGCCGTACAATTCCAGGGAACCCTGAAAGCCAGAGCAGGTCCATCAGGTGTCAGCTGATCCGTCTTGCTGAGTGCTGTCCAGCATCCTGAATGGTGTCCTCTGCACAGCGTGACCTCGTACACGCTATACATGCCATGTCACTGGTAGGGGCCCAAGTACTGAGCTGTGCAGGGGGTTCCCGTGGGATAAACACCACCACTGCCTGCAGCCCCCAGCTATCCCAGCCCTGGGTGTCCTCCCCCAACCCCAGCTCTGTTGTCTGCATCCCTCAGTCCCCACCCACGGCTTCCCTGCTATCCCAGCCCTCAAATCCTCAGTCCTTTCCTGCTGTCCCAACTTCTAGGCTAGGCCTCGAATGACCAGAGCTTCCAAATCCAACAGAGCTGTCTGGGCTCTGTGAGGAGCACTCTGATCATGAGCACAATCACCCACATTGTTACACTATGAGATGGGAAAGGACGTGACCCCAAGTCTCTAGGGGTGGACAGTAACTCCAGAGCCTCACAGCCCTATGGAGCCCTTCCCCAGCTAAGCTCCTTCCAACCACCAATCTTAGAGTTCGTACTTGAGCGGTTAGCCTAAGCTACTGCACGTGCTACCCTGCTACTTACAGCACATGGGATCAAGCAGAGCTAAAACCTGTCTGCCTGCCCAAACTTCTATCAGCCTCCCAGCTGCAGTGTAGATGTACCCAAAGGTTGGAACGGCCCCATGTCACTCTGCTCAGAATGATCCACACTGAACCCATGATGCTTTCCTTTCCTTCTCTCCCTAGAGCGCGCCAAGCTGCATGAGACAATTGGTAAGTTCATCCACTTCCCCATTAGAGCCCCCAGGCAGAGTCTCCCAGGTCACACATGGGGCTGACCAGATCCAGAAGCACCGACACCGCAGGGCAGGGCTGAGTGAACAGTTTCAGCTGAAATCAGTCACGTTAGTTACCCGTGTCCCAGTGCAGCACTGTGAGCTCTCTGCAGCAGACGCAGGGGTACCTGCTCTCATGTCTGGTCAGACAGAGAGGTGTTACCTGGCCTGTATCAATCCAATACCAATCACATTGTTCTGATGTAGCAGGAGGGGCCAGCCACTTTCTGTAAATGACTGCTGGAGAGCAGTTCTTCTGGGCCACTGCTATCCTTGCCCTGGGCTCCCACACACAGCAATGCTGACCTGTAGCCCCCTGCTAACCAGACCTGGGCTCCCATGCACAAAGCTCTGCTGGTGCCACTCAGTCTTGACCTGCATCCCCCTGCTATCTCAGCCCTGGACTCTCCAGTCCCACAGCTCTGCGGTGACCCTCAATCTCAATGTGCAGTTAGTGGTGATGTTAGGTTCCTGCAAGCCGTACAATTCCAGGGAACCCCGAGGCAGTGAGGGGCCCCCTGAAAGCCAGAGCTGGTCCACCAGGTGTCAGCTGATCCATCTTGCTCAGTGCTGCCCAGTGTCCTGGATGGTGTCCTCTGCACAGCGTGACCTCGCACACACCAGACATGCCAGGTCACTGATAGGAGCCCCAGAACTGAGCTGTGCAGGGGGTTCCCGTGGGATAAACACCACCACTGCCTGCAGCCCCCAGCTATCCCATCCCTGGGCTTCCTCCCCCTGTACCAGCTCCGTTGGCTTCCCTCAGTCCCCACCCACCATTTCCCTGCTATCCCAGCCCTCAGCTCCTCAGTCCTGTCCAGTTTCTCCTCATCCTAGTCTAGGCCTGGCCCCGGAATGAATACAGTCTCCAAAACCTACTACGCTTTATATGGGCTCCGTGAGGTGCACCTTAATGGGCTCCACCACCCACCTTGTTCCACTAGGAGCCGAGACAGGACCTGACCCCACGTCTCTAGGTATGAACTGTAACTCCAGAGCCACACAGTCCCACGGACCCTTCCCCAGATAAGCTCCTGCCAACCACTAACCCTCTAGTTACACAAATCAGCACCACAAAGGGATTGCCTGGCACAGAAATAGGAGGTCTAAGGCCGGGTGACAGACTACAGGACTGCAGGCCTCTCTCTATGTGATACATGTTCGGGTATGACACTCCCTCCCCTCATTTCTAGCAGGGCCAGCAGCTGGGAGTGCTGCCCCCAGGAGCAGTTTGTTTAAAGGCTTGTCTGTTGTTCATTAACAACAATTTTGTCTGACACATCCTGTCAGTTCTGAGACCCTTGGCTCCAATGAGTGTCCCAGCTCGCGTAGCTGACTCATGCTAGCTCTGCTCGAGTATCATGCATGGTCAGTCTTTTGGTCAGAGCAGGAGCAGGAGTCAGGTGTGAACACGCAGCAGGGTCAGGTTCCTGGGAGATCAGAGTCAGGGAGAAGGAGCAGGTGGGAGAAGGGAACCAGTCCTGAGCAGGAAATACCCCAGATGCATGGAAAAATTCCTGGTCCCGTGCTTCATTTAAATAGAAGCAGAGAACCAATCAGGACCCAGTGTTCACCAATCAGATACCCGAAATGGAGTCCTCTGTTACAGTTGAGGTTGTAGGTCTGGTAACTGTCAGCAGGTCAGTGGGTGGTGGGTTGGAACTTACTGGCTGATAAGAGCCCTGTGGGCCAGGCTTCAAGACATCTCCCTGGCATCAGTCCCTTGGACCAGTCTTTTTGAGGTGATTCTTATGGAATTCTTATACTAGTGTAGGGGTGGGTATATTTTCCACCCTCTCTCAGGTGTTCTCAGGGCCGGATCCCTCCCAGATAAGGTAGCACAGCCAGCCAAAAGGGTTTCCCATGTAGGGTTTCAAAAGCGAGACATGAAATACCAGGTGAAACTCCAGAAAATGGGGTAGTCAATGTGCAAAAGTGCCTGAGTTAACCTGTTGCTGTATCCTAAAGGGGCCCAGAAACTGAAAGTCCAGCTTGTGAAAGGGTCTGTCTGTTCAGAGATGCTTCATGGAGAGCCATACTTTTCCCTCCACTGAGTAGGTGGGGCCTTGCTGTCATGAGGAATCCGCTGTACTAGGTCTGAGGTTGATGGGATGGGAGAGGACATAGGTAATTGCAGATGGAATCAGGAGTGGTACCTCTAGTTAGTGGAAAACGGTCTTTGATCCACAGATGTAGGGTCTATGTTGTTATATGGAAACTCTGCAGAAGGGAGAAGTGAGGACCAGTCACCCTGGTGGTGGCTGACGTAACATCGCAGCTACTGTTCGAGGATCTGGTTAGTCTTTTGGTTTTGCACACTGGACTTGGGAGGGTAAATTGAGAAGACACATGTGGGCCCCCATCAGGCAAAGGGCCTCACATGAGAACCGGGCCATGAACTGAGGCCCCTGATCAGAAGTGATGCGTTCTGGAAGGCCATGGAGACAGACTGCATGGTTTATACATGGTTGGGCCATCCCTGCAGCATAGGATATGCCTGTGCTGGGAACAAAAACAGTCATTTTGGTAGTGTCCACTACTGTCAGTATTGCTATGAATTTCTACAATAAAGTCTACAGTGATAGTCACCCAGAGTTGAGACAGGATGACCAAGGGATGGAGAAGATCATAGGTGTGTGTGTCATCTTGGTATAGGCACAAACATCAAAGGAAGCAATGATGACTGTATTATGGGGTCATCCGGAGCCACCAAAAGGAATGGGATCTTAACCATTGGGCCTGACAGTTCCCCAAATGTTCCACTAGAGAAAAATCATGGCACAGTTGCAGGAATGCAACTGCTGCTTAGTCTGGGGGAACACAGTAGCCTACGTTGTCCATGCAGACTGTCAGAACCAGGACGTGGGCAGTCAGGCCTAGTGGTCAGAACAGGGCTCAGAAGCCAGGAGCCAGGCCAGGGCAAGCTACCAGAAGATCAGAGATCGAGACAGTGCAGAAGGGCAGCCAGAGAGTCAGGAGAAGACAGCAGGTCATGTTACCGGGAGATCAGAGTCAGGCAGCAGGAGCAGCTAACACAGGGGAGGCAGCACTAAGCCAGCCCCTTTCTATAGATGTCTGCCGCTGTGCATGGTCTTCTGGGCCATTTCCCAGAACGTGGCTCATGTTTCCATGCTTTATTGCTAAGGCCAGATCCCAGATGTGAGCCCCAGTCATCTGCATGTCCATCCCCTGCTTATCCCTGGAGTGTGTAGCTTTGATGCTCCAAAGGGCTGTCAGTAACACAGGAAAGGAATTCCCTGGAGACAGAAGGGTGGAGAATGTCAGAGCTGTATCGGGATCCAGATCTATGTCTTCCATCAAGGTGAGATGCTTTGCAAATCCCAGGTCTGCTGCGTGTCGATACGTATCGCTAACCTCCAGCCCTGCTCCTGTCAAAGCTGCTGGCTCGTGCACGGAGGCTGGTACTGTGGCTGTGGATGTGTCTGTAACTAGCCCCAGTCATTATGGGGCACACAGCATCACACAGTATGTCACTATGTCTAACTCTTTTCCATTTCAGCATCTCAGAAGAAGGGTTGGTTCGGTTAATGTCCCTGCAGGAGCTCCACTCTAGGTGAGTGTAACAGTGCGGACTCACCCCTGCGGCGCCTCCTGCTGGTCATCTCCCAGAATTAGCTCTTCCAGAGTCCTGGAGCGCTCCCTGCAGGCTGGTGATTCGCCTTGCCACTGCTTCGCCCCCATGTCCCTCCCAGACCCCGTGCCCTGTTGTCTGGGGTGCTGCCCCCTTGCAGTACACCCCTCAGTCTCAGGGTCTCCCCTCCCCAGGGAACCCCCCCCCATCCCCACCTTGCCTCAGTCATAGGCTCCTGCCAGTCACCAACTAGCCCCCACTCCCTGGGGCAGACTGCAGTATAAGCCTCTCATCATAGGCAGGGTTGGGTCTGGACTTGCTGCCCCTCTCTGGAACCCAGTGCCTCTCTGGGGCCTTGGACAAGGCCCAGCAGCTTAGGGAGTTGCCAGTCTGGAGCTCCCAGGCCCCTCTGGCCTTTCCCCAGCCCTGCCCCCACGCTAAGCACCTGAGCTTCCCAGAAGCCAGGCCCTTCTCTCTCTGAAGACAGACAGAGAGAGACTGTCTGGCCTCTGGCTCACAGCCTTTTTATGCAGGCTAGCGTGGCCCAGCTGCAGCTACTTCCCCAATCAGCCTAGTAGCTTTTCTTTTGCCCCAGCAAGGGCTGTTTTAAGCCCTTCTGGGCAGGAACGGGTGACTACCCTGCTACAGTGAGCTAGTGCCCCCTGTGCCTTTGATTGGAGATTTCTCCTAGCAGTGTCTGTTCAGCCCATGCGTGTGTGCTAGTCTCCTCATACCCCCTGCCCTTGTTCTATTGCGCTGGGTGGGAAAACCACCCTCAGTTCCTTCTCTGCTGTGAAGCTCCCAGCAGAGAACACTAAAGCAGAGGGGACGGAGGGTGGATAGCGGAGCACCTGTAGGGACACATCTCGAAGGACCACAGTTCCTGCACAGGGTGAGTGACCATTTCTTGCAATCAGGTACTTGGCTAATCCCTAGTAAACATGTGTCTGGGCTTTCACAGTCATGGGATAGGAAAGTCACCACATGTGCTGTATGGATTTCAATCATCTTCATGATCATCTCCCCATTCCCGGGAAATAAACAAAACCTGCAGAGTTTACAGCTCAGGTTTCCGTATCATGTTTAATGACTGAAAGTGACTCTAGTGCGCAGGGAATGGCGGGACACGGGGCAGGTCTACACCAGGGCTTAGGGTGATATAACTGATGTCGCTCAGGAGTGTCAAAAAGCACCGACCTAAGCACAGGTGTGGAAAGCGCTATGTCAGGGGCAGATGCTCTTCCACCGACAGAGACAAGGGAGCTGAATTAGCTACGCCGACGGGGGAGCTCTCTCCCATCAGCATAAAGCATCTTCTCCAGACACACCACAGTGGTGCAGCAGCACCGAGGTAGTGCTTCTAGTGTAGACTGGCCCTTAGTTAGGTGCTATGCAAACTTCCTCCGTGCAGCTCTGGGGAGACATCTCAGTTCAGATTTGCACAATCCCTGTTCCCCAATGCTGGGGGCTGCCTGCATCCAGCTCGGCTGGATCCCGTTGTGCCTCCCTGCAGCCTCCCAAAATCCCAGCCTTGGGCTCTCACACACACAAGTCTGCTTGTGACTCTCAATCCCCACCTGCAGCCCCCTGCTATCCCCGCCCATGACTCCCTAGGCCCACAGCTCTGTCAGAGCCCCTCAATCCCAACCTGCAGCTAATGGAGGCATTAGGCACCTGCAATCTCACCGGCCGGATGTCAGCTGCTCTGTCTTGCTCAGTGCTGCCCTGGGCTCTGAATTGTGTCCTTCGCACAGCATGACCTCGCACACGCTATACATGCCAGGTCACTGGTAGGGGCCCCAGAACTGAGCTATGCAGAGGGTCCCCATGGGACAAACACCACCACTGCCTGCAGCCCCCTACATCCCAGTCCTGGGCTTCCTCCCCCAGCCCCAGCTCTGTGGGCATCCCTCAGTCCCCCAGAGCCTCCCTGCTATCCGAGCCCTCAGTCCTGTCGTGTTTCCTCTCCACCTTGTCTAGGCCTGGAACTCGAATGAAAAGAGCCTCCAAACCCTGCTATGCTCTGTATGGGCTTTGTGAGGTGCACTCTGATGGGCCCCACCACCCACATTGTTCCACTAGGAGTCGAGACAGGATCTGAACTCATGACTCTTGGTGTGGACAGTAACTCCAGTGCCACACAGCCCTGTGGAGCCATTCCCCAGCTAAGCTCCTGCCAAGCACTAACTACTGAAGTTACAAACTTGTGCAGATCAGCACCACAAAGGGATTGCTTGGCACAGAAATAGGAGGTCTGAGGCCAGGTGACAGGCTGCAGCAGTGCAGGCCCCTCTTTACATGATACATATTCTGGTGTGATGCTCCCTCTCCTCATTCCCTGCAGTGACATCAGCTGTGGGTGCTGCCTCCAGGGGCAAATTGTGGGCTCTGTTTAGGGGTTGATCAGGGACCTCATCTGCCATTCATTACCAACAGTTTTGTCTCACACGTTCTGTCAGTTCTGAGATCCTTGGCTCTTTGGGTATGTCTACACTGCAGGTGGGTGCGAGCTTCCCAGCTTGGGTAGCTAGACACATGCTCCCTCTGCTTGAGCTAATGCACTAACAATAGCAGTGTGGGTGGGTGTGACATGGTCTCCGGGGTGTAACCTGGACTGTGGGACCACTGACCCCCCACAAATGCAGCAACCTGGGCTGCCTCTCACACTGCGATGCTGATTTCAAGCTACGAACCTCTGACAGGCTCTGCACTTACACAGCCATCCACAGGCAGGGACACACCCAACTGAGTTACATGACTGATCTCCCAGCCACTCATGAACCAACAATAGGAAGGCTCCAGCCAGCTCCCCCCAGCTCCCCAGTCTTGCACCCCAGAACTGCACCATCCTGCACTGGTCAGAAGCCTGGCCAGTGTAAGTTCATTACCCACTCCATAGACACAAACCAGCCTTTGTAGTCTGAGCTGAGATTTCCCAAGCACTTCAACCCAAACACACTGTTTTAGGTTAAATATAAAACAGATTTATTAACTCCAGAAAGGTAGATTTTAAGTGATTACAAGTACCAGGTGTAGAGATCAAAGATGGTTACTTAAAAAATAAAAATAAATTTGCAGTCTGAGTTCTACAGACTAAACAGGGTTTGAATCAGGCAGTGTCTCAGCCTGACAGATGGTCCAAGCAGGTTACAGTTCCTCAATACACAGGCTGGGACTGCCTTCCTGCCTGGGCCCACCCTTCCCCAGTTCAAAGTCTTTGTCCTGCAGATGTTCTTCCAGGTGTTGAGTTAGGAGTGGAGAGAGGCCAAGTGATGATGTCACTTCCCCTCTTTTATACTTTCTTCCAGTTTGATGGAAAGATCGTTGCTGTGACGACGGGATCAGACAGCCCCCATTGGTCAAGCAGTCTCCATTGCCTACAGTTTCTGGGATAGTGGATTCTTTCCTCCATGAATGCTGATGAACCATTAACGCTCTCTGGCTGGTCCTTTCTTGTACCTGAAAGGCTGGTTGTGGGTGTTCCCAACCTCACAACATATTTCAGTAACTAAGGCCTTGTCTACACTGCCACTCTACAGCGCTGCAACGTTGTCGCTCAGGGGTGTGAAAAAACACCCCACTGAGCACTGCAAGTTTCAGTGCTGTAAAGTGGCAGTATAGACAGTGCACCAGCACTCCCAGCGCCGGTAGCTACTCCCCTCGTGGGGGTGGTTTTATTACAATGTTGGCAGAGCTTTAACATTGTTAGTGAAGACATGCCCATAGTCAGCAATACTTCAGAACCTCACATACAGTCATAGCATACACAATCCAACAAGATATTAATGTTCAACAGATCAAGAGTTTCAAAATGACACCTACCAAGGCATATTTTGTACAAAACATACCATAAATATATGACAATGGTGAATAGAGAGTTTCCAGGATGCTACTCTGAGGTACAGTATCTGCTGCCCAAAGCGGGAAGCTCATTCCCAGTGCAGCGTAGATGTACCCAGAGTTTGGAGCAGCCCCACTTACTTTGCTCACTACTGCCCACACTGACTCAGAGTCACGTTAGAGCTACCCCAGCCCCATGGCAGCACTGTGAGCTCTCTGCAGCAGTCACAGGGTACTTGCTCTCATGTCTGGATAGACAGACAGGTGTCACCTTGCCTTTGACAATCCAATGCCAATCACATTGTTTTGATATAGTAGGAGAAGCCAGCTGCTTTCTATAGGTGACTGCTGCAGTGGGTAGCTTTGATGCTTCAACAGGTTATTAGCAACACAAAAAGGGAATTCCCCTTAGAAGGGTTGAGAATGTCGGAGCTATATCTGGATGCAGACTCAAGTCTTCCACCAAGGCCAGATGCTTTGCAAATCCCACCCAGGATTTTTATCCTACCAGTGTCCCTTTAAAATTCCCAATCTGCTGGGGGCCACCACAGCCAAACAGCAGCTTCTTACAGGCCTGAATTCTGGTCTGGATGACACCAATGTAAATCCAGAGTCACTCCAGTGACGCACATGGAGTTATTGTGGATTTACAGCAATGTCTCTGAGAGCAGCATTTGCTCCAGTCCCTGATACTAAGACAATATAAAGACATCCCTGAGAGCCGGTCATTACTATTAGCAGAGATGTCTGGTCTCTGGATGAAAGGGCCTGTCTCTAGGGTGACCAGATGTCCTGATTTTATAGGGACAGTCCCGATTTTTGGGTCTTTTTCTTATATAGGCTCCTATTACCTCCCACCGCTGTCCTGATTTTTCACATTTTCTGTCTGGTCACCCTACCTGTCTCTCACTTCAAACAGCCGGGACATTTCTCCTTCGGCAGTGAGGGTCCATGAACTATGTGTAAAGCTATCACATGGTCACAGAGCAGCTCCCAGAACTGAGTCCTCTGCCTAAATGACAGGGAATAACTCCGTCTCTTTCCATTTCAGACAGGGCAGTCAGAGAGCTAGGTAAGAGGACGTGTTTTCATGTCGCATTTCACATCACTTGGTCTCTTTCTATTTGCCAGTGACCCTTCTCCCAGAACAGCATCTCCTGTGGGAGCGAGTTCCCCATGTTTGCCGTGCCCCTGATCATGTTTGTTTCTCTTCCCTTGCAGAGTTCAGGAGGGCTCGGAGCTACATGGGTGAGTGGGGCTGCGAGGGGCTGAGCAGACACTGCACTGGGGTTAGTGGTATCGGCATTACCTAGCTGAGCTGGCAGAGGTGTGGGGTCCCCATGGGGCAGGCGGGGCAGGGTGTGCGCTGGCTGTAGAGCCATGGGACCAGATGCTGCAAATGGTCCTGAACACACTGCCCTGAGCTGTAAGTCTCACCCCCGGGCAGGTCCCTTGCAATCCCCCCCTCAGCTAGTCCTGACGCCCCCCATCTCCCCTTGGCTCTTCAGTGATGATCCATCGCTACCCCATCAGCTACCCCAACAGCCCCACTCAGCCCTCCCTCTGCAGCCTGTAGAGTCTTCACCTCTGGACACAATCCATGGACCCCCAGAGCCCTAACGCCTCTCAGGGACAGATCCTGCGCAGGGGGGAGTGAGAGGAAGCAAGGAGCCCAACCCCCATTCCAGCTCCTCCCACCTCCCCACCAGCTCATAGACCAGGCCCAGCCACAGCCCTGGAGCTCCCGGCTGGATCCAGGCTAGTGGTGCCAGTCCCACTAGTCACCCCAATCCTTAACACTCTGTCATTCACTCCGGCTGTGCTGGCTGGAATCTCTCCTGTGGGATCATAAGGTACCTGGCTGGCCCATGGCTAATGGGGATATTTTGGTTTCTCTCCCCAGTCTGCATCATCCTGGAGCAAGTTTGGAAACACCCTGAAATCACCGTCTCTGGGGATGGCAGAAGAGTCCAACATGACCCCCAATCTCCATGGCTGGCTGGCCTATCTGGATCCCTGATAGCCCTGGGGAAGGGGGGGTTTGTGTCCAGGAATCATTATGCTTTAGGCCTTGTCTACACTGTCACTTTACAGCGCTGCAACTTTCTCACTCAGGGTGTGAAAAAACACCCCCCTGAGTGCTGCAAGTTTCAGTGCTGTAAATCGTCAGTGTAGACAGTGCACCAGCGCTGGGAGCTACGCCCCTCCTGGGGTTGGGTTTTGTACAGCTCTGGGAGAGCTATCTCCTAGCGCTGGTGCCACAACTACACAGCCATGTTAAAGAGCTGCTGCGGCAGAACTTTAACATTGCTAGTGAAGACATACCTTTAAAGCTGGGTTTGAGGGGGTACTGGGAGGTGGAGGTGGGGGACACACCAGACTGGGAGCTGGGGGTGCTGAGTGAGACTGTGAGGGGCAGAGTGAGATAGGAGAGACTGGAGAGACCTCCCGAGGGGGGTGCTGGGCTCTGGGGAGATCTGGGGGAGCAGTATCACCCCAGGGAGGCCGACACTGTGATCCGGAACTGGGGTGTGACACCGACAGTGATTGGCGTGTATCTGTTTCTAGAAGGGGGGAGTCTCTCATTCTGCAGTGTCAGTGCAATGGCCCTTTTCCTGGAGATTCCTGTGGAAGGTTCTGAGACATTGCTCCCGTTCCTCAGCCCTGGTCATGCTGTGGGGAGGGACCAGGGAAAACCCCCCAGCATCTGCCCCCCCAGTGACTGGGATTTCCACAGAAATTAGGAATTAGTGGGTCTGTTAATCAGGGAGATCCCACAGCCTCTGTACAACCCCCTGCCCTCAGGGACAGGAAGGGGCAGGAAAAATCACAGGGCCACATGCAACCGGAGAAACAGTCCCAACACCTGGCCAGCACTCGACCCTAGAGACAAGGAAGTGAAAGAAAACAGCTCATGTGGTATACAATAAATCCAAAAGCATCTACCCACCAACCTGCTTCCCAAGTTGAGGATGGGGAATACAACAGAGCAGGAGCATCCACAACTGCAAACAGCCCCCAAAGAGAAGGGGGAAAAGAAACATCAAAACCCTGAGGTCTGAACCCCTCCCGTGGGGCAAAGGGAATCACACAGAGAAAAATGCTCAGCACTTGACTCCCGAGGGGTCTCTGGAGCTGACTCTTGTTCCTGGGATACCAGGGCCAGGAAATACGATGGGGGAATCAACCCAAGCGCCGACACCTGGGAAAGAACCTCACCCCACAGGGAACGCGGGGAAATGGCGACATGTCTGAAGTTTCCTCCCCCTGAACTCAGAGGAAAACTGCAGGGATTCGCGATAATGCTTTGCCCTGACCCGCAGTTACATCGGAATGTGCTGATTGGAGGGAACTGCGGTAACCCGACTGTTAAATGTAGGAAATTCAATACACACCTGTCAGGGGATGCAGAGGGGAAGGGTCTCGCAATAGCACTGACTCACTCCCATGGCAGACACACACACACACTGCTCCTGCCAGCCTCAGGCCGTATGAGTGGGTGACAGGATCGGTCACTCGGTGTATCAGACTGGGTTGTGAAAGCCTCACACTGAGAAGCATCCCGAGGGCTGAACCCACCCCCAACCACCGGAGCCCTCCCCTGGGCTCTAGCAGGGCTGGTTGGGCTCATGGGGCAGCAGGGACGATGGACAATGCTGCAGAAGCTTCTCATGGAAAAAGGACGTGGGGAGGTTCAGACGCTGTTGGAAATTGTAGCAAGGGGACTGGGGTGCAGGAGGAGAACAGGCTTCCAGCTGCAGCGTTGTCAAGTCTCATGGTGTCACAGAGTGAGAATTTTTCATAATATTTTGGATAAAGATTATGTGTGCCTCAGTTTCCCCCATGTGGTACATGGTTAACTAGGTGGGGCGAGGGGGAAGGGTGTTTGCTCTTTGCAGAGGCCCAGAGACACAGGTGTGACTGATGCCCAGCTGCCAGCACCTGGAGCCCCTGGAGACTCTCAGGAGACAATGGCCGCTCCAATTGCCTGTATATTCGGCACCTAGCAACAAATGACCATGGATGGCCCCACCCACCTTGGGAAGCCAGCTGGGTGTGACCAGCTGGAGGACAAAGGATGGGGGAAGGGCCAGGTGGGGTTGTTAAATTTGGGCTGTTGAAGGCAGAGAGAATCTCCTGGACTGGGACTAAAGAAGGGTCTGATGTCTCTGGACTAGGGTGACCAGACAGAAAATGTGAAAAATCGGGACAGGGGGTGGGGGGTTAATAGGAGTCTATATAAGAAAAAGACCCAAAAATCGGGATTGTCCCTATAAAATCGGGACATCTGGTCACCCTACTCTGGACTGACCTGGATGGATTATGCTGGAACTTTCGATTGTGTTAACTAACAACTTCCTACACTGTGTTATAAACACCTAATAACCACCCTGCTGTTACAGTGCTGGCTGAGAGTCACTCCAGAGCCAGGGAATCGGGGATGCACTGCTCCCTTTGGGTGTGCAAGTCTCCCCCAGGTGTCCAGCTCAGATGGACAAACTGAGGGGAGCTCACAGCATGAAGCCGAGGGGCTGAAAGATCTGAGATTCGGTCCCAGGAGGCGGTGAAGTGAAGTGGCTTACCCTACGGAGAGTGTGACCCTACATGGGCTGTCACACTGAAAGAGACCTTCCAGGGACTGTTCCAGAGCACCAGACCTGTGGATCCATGACACATGGTATTTGCTGTTTCCTTTAAAGCCTCAACTCCTGGGATTGTGGGAGAATCTCAGTTTTGGTTTAAAGCCAATAAAAAGTCAGTTTCTAGTCCATGGTTGTGGAGTGGAGCTGTAAAGTGTGACCCCAATGCCCCTGTGCACGGTGTCTGGCTTTACTGCTGGGTGTGCTGCATTTAAACCCTAAGGCCTGGCTGTTGGTTTAGTGCAGGGCGTGATGTGACCCAGCAGTGAATGGGGGGTGGGGAGCCCTGGGCAGCGCCACCCACAAATGCTGGGTCCACACTAGGTAAAAGGTGTGTGTGCGATGAGCTGGCTGGGCCCAGGCAGCGCTCTCAGTGTCAGATCCCAGTGGAGACAAGGCTGCCTGTGCCATGGGCATTTTAACTCCCTGTAGCTGGTTGAGGTGAACCCCAGGGAGGTGTTATGGTGTGAGAACGCTGTTCTCCTGGTGTAGCCAGCACCTAAAGCAGCCATTTCCACCCTAGTGCCGGGAGTTAGGGGAACACATGAGAATCACTGGGTGTGACGGGTTTGGAGCTACCCTGTAATAACTTCTGAACATTGTCTGCTCTGTTTGTCTGTTCTGCGGGGGTCACTGCATGAACACAAGGGGTTAAGGGGTTTATTTGAGCCAGGGTTGGCTGCCCCCCCTGCCCCCACCTCCTGGCAAACACTGCGAGGGATAAGAGACACTGCAGAGCCACCCGCTGTGACATCCCCTTTGGCCCCCTGCTGAGCCACCCGCGGTGAACCAGGCTCAGGACCCAGGAGGGAACAGAGCCCTTGCGCTGCACTGACAGACATCCGGAAGGACGGGGAGGAGAAGCAGAGACTGTGGGGAGCAGACGGCCCCAGCCCCAGAAGTGAGGGCCTGGAGTAGGACAGGCTGCCTAGGTCTAGGGATGAGGTAGACCTGCAAGGAGTTGTATTACTGTTAAACCCTGTTCTCTGGCTGTGCCTGACTTCTGTTGTTGAGATCAAACAAAACTATGTAAGAAGCTGTTTGAGTCACTGCTGTCATGGCTGGTCACCGCTCGGGGTGGAAGGGGAACCGAAGGACCAAGTCCAGACCTTCTGGGGGCTATAGCCCAGGGCTGGTCTGAGAGGGGAAGGCCTGAAGAGTCACCCAGCGAGGGAACAGGAGCAGCCAGCCCCATAACTTACACGATATTTGTGCATTAGCCCGGCTAGAGCTGCCGGGAAAGGGGGATTCTTCTCCGAGTGATGCCCATACGCATTCCACTCTAGGGATGTGCGAACCTCACGCACGGTCACCGGAAATTTTTCCTTCAGTGGGACCTGTCAGGGCAGCGCGAGCACCCTCTGCTGCTGCGTGCTGTTAGCACTGGTATAAAGTGCCCAGGCGACTCCACACCCCTCAGCTCCTTCTTACTGCCTGAGACGGTTGCTGGAACCGCTCTCCTGGCATCTGCCAGTTCGTTCACTATTGTACATAGCGAGTCATAGTTCGTTTTAGTGAGTGTGAGTTAATTTTAGTAACATTTAGTAAATTAGTTACGTGATTTAGCTTTAAGCCCTGCACCTCCTGCAACAAGACTGTGCCCCTGAGCAACCCACACTCCAGCTGCTTGAGGTGCCTGGGAGAAGCTCATGTTGGGGACCATTGGCAGATCTGCAAGGACTTTAAACCTCGCACAAAGAATTGGGAGGCCAGGCTCAAGTTCCTGCTCATGGAGGCGGCACTGAGACCGCATCTGAGCCAGGCTGGTCAGACTCAGCACCAAGTGCCTCGGTGTCGGTAAGGAGTGCTGTTATGTACCGGAGTCCCGTCACTGATCACCATCCCCAGTGCCTAGGAACAGGCATAAGAAACAGCCGTTCAAAAGGGGGTGATCCCCGGCACTGAAGACAGCCAGGTATGGGATTCATAGTAGAGTGTGTTCTGAGCCAAAGCACTCCTCTGCCTCGGTGCTGCAGCAGTCAGCAACTTTGACTCCAGCATCAAGACAACCACCATCAACTCTGGCACCAGAAGAGCCTTCTGTAACTGCAGCCCTGCGTAGTACCTCTACTATCTCAGTACAGACCACACTGGAGGAAAGGTCGGCCAGGGAGATCGCCTGGGAAGGGGAATGGGTCAGAGCTGTCTTTGGGGAGTTGGTGGCACCCAGCGCTGTCATTGGGGCAGTAGATAAAGAACGGGTGGGTCTGTGCCATGTCTCAGATGTAGGCTCTGATTCCAGCCCAGTTGGGCAGACTGGGGAACGAGCTCTTTCTGGTGACCAGAAGCTTTATTCCCCAGGATCTTTTGGGTTATGGAAGAGACTGGAGGCTCAGCTGGGCTTGGTTCCCATTGTCTGGCACCTGGCTGACCCAGCTGGAGCAGTAAGGCCGGAAGAGAGGTGACCCCTCAGTGAGGCCAGCCCCTGGCCATGGAGGGCTGACTAGGGAACGGCCAACACCTCAGTCTGCCCCCACGGACCATGCATTGAAGCACAGTTGCTGCCCCAGGGAACTCGGCAGCCGACTGCCAAGGAGCTGTGTCCAGACCCTAACCCTTCTGGCTTCTGCTCTAACATCCTCCCTGTCCTTGTGTCCCTCCCACCCCCCAGTCCCCCAGCTGGCACAGGGGAAACCAGGAGCAATTCCAGGCCCAGGCTAAGGCAAAGTCCTGGAGCAGCAGCAGGGAGAGGATCCCTCTTTCCTGGGAATCACCAGGGCGATGGGACCCAGCTGTGAATTCCCAGGGGAATTGCTGCTCCCACTGGGTAGGTCAATATCTACCCACCACCTTTCTCACCCCAGCAGTGCCCCCTGCTGCTGCCTTCCCCACACAGCCAGCGAAGAAACGGCTCTGCCAGCCTCTGCTGGGCTGGGCCCAGGGTTGCTGGGCGCGGCTCCCTGGTCCGGGTCATACAGGAGCTCAGTCTGAGTTATATAATGGTCCCTTCTGGCTATACCCTCTCGAACACCACCTGCCTGCCCAAGGCTGACTATTAACGGTGCTGCTGACATTAAGAACGAGGTGCAGGCTGAGTCCATGTCGGCGGTGAGCTCCAGTGGAGAGACCTTCAGCTGTGAGGAGTTGGGAGCCACTGCGTGGGAAGGGAAATCCCTTGGAGTCAGAGCCAGGGTGTTCTCTCCTCCCCAGGGCCAGTGCCCTGGGGGTGGGACAGGCGTGGATGTGCCTCTCTGACCTATTTGTCACAGTGGTCCCGGGTCAGAGCAGAGCTGGGACACAGCAGGACAGGGAAGGGCCAGCTGGATCCCTGCTCAGATCCCACACAACCCATTTGCCATCCTGTGCCATTGCCGCTGGCACCGCATTGGTCATGGAGCATCCCAAGGTGTGGTGGCTGGACAACTGGAGGGGGAGGGGTAAATGCCCTGGGTAGATTGGGGACAGACAGACAGACAGACTCATCGGGAGCTGAGCAGATCTCCTGGCCGCTGGGCCTCAGTGCTGAGAACAGAAAGGTGACTTGTGGTTTGTTCTGCAGATAAAATCTCCCCCTTTTCTGAGGTCCCTCTTCAGGGACAAAAACTGCCTTTATTAGGAAAAAAATCCTGATTTCTGTTTTGATGAAGAAGCAAACCAGGCAGGACGCTAGATCTGGGGCATGGCAGATTCCTTGCGCACACAGACCTTGGCTGAGCTGGGACCAACTTTCCCTTCAACTATCTAGAGGGCCAGAGCCTCAGATGGTGTCAACCAGCATTCACTCCAATGGAGCGACACTGATTTACACCAATTGGGGATCTGGCCCTGTAACTCTCACACTTAGTGTTTACACTGGTTCCCATTTCTCTCCCACTAAACAAGATTTGCCAACAGTCTGGGCCAGGGGCTGCTCTGGGTTCTTTTCCTTCCAACCTGCTACAAATTAGTGCAGGATTCCCAGATACTCACTGGGCAGCAAGAGGCATAGAGACAGGATCATCGAGGTGGTGGCAGGAACAGATCAGGATGGAAACAGCCCAGCGGCTTCTGCTCCTGAATGGGGTAGGGAGGGGACAATCCTCAGTCGCTTCCTGCTCCCACCTGCCCCCACTGCCCTGACTGACTTCAGCAGAAGGGAAGCTCCGCCGATCTGCCCCCTTCTGCTCTCCAGGGTTGGATTGTCCAGACAGCCCCTCTCCCTGCTCCCAGACCCCTGGGATCTGCAGGGCTCAGATAGCAGAGAGGTTGCAGCCTCTCTCTGACCTGCTCTGTCCCCTTCTCAGGTTTGAGATTCATCATCGCTTCCCCTTTCCTGCCCCACACCATCCCCCTTCCCCACCCTGGCCACAGCGTCTCTATTTAGTGCTGCAAGACTGAGAACCGAAGGGGCCTGGTTTGCTTGTTTTAATCTAAACATATCACTGAGGAAACAGCTCCTGTCCCATCTCACTGCCTAGGGTCCGAGACAGCCCCCTGGCTAAAGGCATAGCTGGGCCGGGGTGAAACATCACTATGTGATTGGGGGGCCTGGGATGTAGGATGAGTCTGAACCTTTTGTCTCCACCCTGGTCTCCTGTCCCTGGTGAGAAGGACCCAGCTCCCCCAGAGGCAAATTCACCCTCTTGGCTTAAGAGGGAAATAAATGTGGCCTGGGCCTCATGTGGGACCCTCTACACAGGTGTGAATTTCACCCCCAGAGAACAGTAACCACGGGACTGCACTGGCTTCCCTGCCTGCTTAGTCTCCCCCCACCCTATCCTCGAAACCCAGCTCCAGCCACTTTTGCACGCCCTGCACTGACTGCCTGCGCTCCCATTCTGGGCTGCTGAGGAGTCTGCTGTCCCTGCTGAGAGATGGGCACCAGGTCACTGCCGGATGGGGAAGAACAAAAGGCAGTTGAGAAAGAGCATCCAGAAGTGATCTCTGAGCAGGTGGGGAGCTGGAATCTGTGTGACTAAGCAAGTGGGGGAACCAGGGGAAAAGATCAGAGAAACATGTGGGAAAGGAAAAAAGTCTTCTGAACAGATGTTAACACCTCTGTGGGAAGCCAAACAATTGAGGGCATCAAGGGAAATGTGTGTGGAGTACAAGGCAGAGCACTTGATGCAGAAACTGATTGTCCTGGGAAGGTAGCTGGACACATTTCACCACTGCGATAGAGTCCGCTCAGCAGAGTAACTGAACAGGGGATGCTTGGGGGAGCTCAGATGCTCAGGTGAGAGTCAGAGGAGCACAGTTTGAGACTCCCTGTTATAAGCAGTGTCCAGAAGACAACAGAGTGAAAAGAGGTAAATATTTGTTGCAATTCATAAAAAAATATTGTTTAAAAATCTTATGTGAAAAATATTGTTTCCTCATTTTTTCCCCTCTTGTGGTGGCAAAATGGTAAAAAGGGAGGGAGGGGAAACCAAAACCTGAAAACGTTTCAAAAATTCTCTGAAAAAGTGGGGTTTAAAATGTACATTTTCATTTTTTCTTTTAATTTTCCAGTTTTTTTTTACAAAACTCCCAAAACAGTTTTAATTTTTTCTTTGTAAAAATGGAAACTTTGGAAAAAATGAAAATGCTTGACAAAAACTTTCACTTTGAAAAATCTGTCATTTTTAAATCATAACATTTTGGTGGCTCAGCCCAGAGTGATCCCCGGGGCTGTGGTTCAGGCTGAGCTGCTGGCACCCTTGGATGGCAGCCGGGCCCTGCTTGGAGCTCAGACAATGCTGCCCAGAAAAGGGCTGATCCAAAGCCCTTGGTGTCAATGGAAAGACTCCACTGACTTCACTAGTCTAGTTCAAACAGGAATTATTTGGGGGCAGTTCTCTGGCCTCTGTTATACAGGGGGGTCAGACTATATGATCACAGTGGTCCCTTCTGGCCTTAGAATCTATGATTGAACCTGACAAAGGCTCTGATTCCACAATAAGAGTGTCCCAGTGGGAGTTACACCAGCAAAGCTAGAGAGGTTTAATTTTACTTGTAAATTTCTCTGTCTATAGAGAAGCCCTGAGATAAAACAGCTCTTCCCATCGTTGCTCTCCCTCTCCTTCTACATCCCCTGTCATTGGAGTATCGGAGCCTCTCACAGTCATTAATGGGTTTTATCCTCACACACACCTAAGAGGTAGGGAAGTTCATTCTCATTACACAGATGAGGCACAGAGAGAGACTGAGTGACTGACCTCAGAGCACACGGGGGTCTACAGCTGGGTCAGGGATTCAAACCTGGGATGTTGAGCACCAGTCCATTGCCCTTGCCACAAGATTGTCCTTCCTCCCCACAGCCCACAGCCCTCCCAAAAACCTGGGTGACAATGACCAACCTGGTACCTGCCTGGAAAGCCAATAACTCCAAGCTATTTTGTCCAAAGAGCAGAAGAACCTGGATGGGATGGGACTGGGAATGAGGGGAAACGTCAGAGACACAATCTGGGAAATCTGCCACAGAGAATTTAATTTATCTCACAGAGTGTCCCACCCACTATTGCGTCTGGGCTAGATCCTGCTTCTCTCCCACCAGTGCAAACCCCTGGGCAGCTTGGACAGAATTAAACCCGTCTCCCCAGCCTTGCAGGGGATATTGATGCAGTCAGATACTGCAAGCAGGGCCGGCTTTAGGAAGTGTGGGGCCCGATTTGAACAGTTTCGACGGGGCCCCAACAGGGATGACTAAAAAAAAAAAAACCCACGTAAAAAAACCACGTGGGGCTTGTACTCACCAGGCCGCGCTCCTAGTCTTTGGCGGTGGGTCCTTCACTCACTCCGGGTCTTCGGTGGCACTGAAGGACCCGCTGCCAAAGTGCCCCCAAAGATCCGGAGCGAGTGAAGGACCTGCTGCCAAAGACCTGGAGCGCCGCCGGGTGAATACAAATTAAAAAGGTGCTTCTAGCCAGGGAAGGGATTCTCTGCCACTTGTCCCCCACTTTGGGCAGCCCTGCCACTGGGCGCGGGGCCCTCTTAAGCGTGGGGCCCGATTCGGGGGAATTGGTGGAATTGGCCTAAAGCCGGCCCTGGCAGGAAGAGACAGCGATTGGCTGCTGCTCAGAAGAGGGAAGGGAGAGGAGTGTCGGTGCCATCAGGGCCAGCTCTAGGTTTTTTGCAGCCCCAAGCAAAAAAAAAAAACCCTCCGGGAGCACAACTGCCAAAGCAAAAAAAAAAAAAAGGTGGCCGGAATGCTGCCCCTGAAATTGTTCCACCTCAAGCACGTGCTTGGTTTGCTGGTGCCTAGAGCCAGCCCTGGGTGCCATGAGCATCAACTCCTGCTCAGCGACTTTCTACACACACAGTCCAGCTGCTCCATGCAGCAGCGCAGGGAGGGAACCACAAGACAAGCTGACAGCGCCCTGAGCATTTGCAGAGTCTCCTGAACAGACACCTCTTCTTCTGCCTAGCAGTGAGCTCTCCCCGGCCTGACCCCCAGTTAGCAGCCCAGTGGGGAGGGGGTGTATCACACACTGTGATGTGGGGTTGAATAACCTGCTCACACAATGTTATTTTTGTCCTCACATACTAAGCTGCCTCATTCTCGCTCCCTCTCTTCTCATGAGGTTTCCAGGGCAGTTTATTTTCATAGTTGCACATTTAAAGGCCAGAAGGGACCAATGTGACCATCTAGTCTGAGCGTCTGCACAGCACAGGCCAGAGAGAACTGTCTGTCTGGAAGGGACCTCAAGAAGTCATCAAGTCCAGTCCCCTGCACTGAGGCAGGATCGAGTAAACTTAGACCATTCCAGATAGGGGCTTGTCCAACCTGTTCTTAATAACCTCCAACAATGGGGATTCCACAACCTGCCTTGGAAACTATTCCAGAGCTTAATTTACCTAATCATTAGAAAATTTTTCCTGCGATCTAACCTAAACCTCCTTTACTACAGATAAAACCCATTAGTTCTTGTCCTACCATCAGCGGGCACTGAGAATATCTGATCACTGTTCTCTTCATAACAGCCCTTAACATATTTGAAGACGATTATTAGGTTCGCCCTCAGTTTTCTTTTCTCAAAACTAAAAATGTGCAGGTTTTTAATCTTTCATCCTAGGTCAGTTTTTTCACCCTTGATCATTTTTGTTGCTCTCCTCTGGACTCTCTCCAATTAGTCCACATCGTTCCTAAAATGTGACACCCAGAATTGGACATAGTCCTCCAGCTCAGACCTCACCAGTTCCCAGGAGAGCAGGACAATGACCTCCCATGTTTTATATACAACACTCCTGTTAATAAACCATAAAGTGACATTAGTCTTTTTCACAACTGCATCACATTGTTGACTCATATTCAATTTGTGACCCACTGTGACCCCCAGATCCTTTTCAGCAGTACTGCCACCTATCTAGTTATTCCCCATTTTGTAGTTGTGCATTAGATTTTTCTTTCCTCAGTGATGCACTTTGCACTTGTCTGCATGGACTTTCTTCTCATTTTGTTTCTGACCCATTCTCCAATTTGTCAAGGTATTTTCAATTCTAATCCTCCAGAGTGCTTGCAACCCCTCCCTGCTTGGTGTCATCTGCAACTTTTGTAAACATACTTCCCACTCCATTATTCAAGCCATTAATGGTAACATAGAAGAATATTAGACCCAGGACACACCTCTGCGGGACCTCACTAGATACACCCTCCCCGCTTGACAGACAATCACCAATAACTACTCTTGAGTACTGTCTTTCAACCAGTTGTGAAGCCACTTTAAAATATTTTCATCTATGCCACATTTCCCTAGTCTGTTCATCGGACTGCCATGTGGGATTGTGTCAAAAGTCTTACTAAAATCCAGATGTATCATGTCTACTGTTTCCCTGCTATCCACTAGGCCAGTAATTCTGTCAGAAAAGGAAAATTAGGTTGATTTGGCATGATTTCTTCTTGGCAAATCCCTGCTGGCTATTCCTTATAACCCTGTTAGCCTCCTGTCAAGGCTGCTTCCCCACTTTGAACTTTAGGGTACAAATGTGGGGGCTGCATGAAAACTTCTAAGCTTAACTACCAGCTTAGATCTGGTCCGCTGCCACCATCCCAAAACTAATTCCCTTCCCTGGGTAGCCTTGAGAGACCTTCACCAATTCCCTGGTGAATACAGATCCAAACCCCTTGGATCTTAAAACAAGGAGAAATTAACCATCCCCCTCCTTCCTCCCACCAACTCCTGGTGGATCAAGATCCAACCCCCTTGGATCTAAAAACAAGGAAAAATCAATCCGGTTCTTAAAAAGAAGGCTTTTAATTAAAGAAAAAGGTAAAAATCATCTCTGTAAAATCAGTATGGAAAATAACTTTACAGGGTAATCAAACTTAAAGAGCTCAGAGGACCCCCCTCTAGTCTCAGGTTCAAAGTACAGCAAACAGAGATAAACACTCTAGTAAAAGGTACATTTACAAGTTGAGAAAACAAAGTAAAACTAACATGCCTTGCCTGGCTGTTTACTTACAAGTTTGAAATATGAGAGACTTGTTTAGAAAGATGTGGAGAACCTGGATTGATGTCTGGTCCCTCTCAGTCCCAAGAGCGAACAACCCCCAAAACAAAGAACACAAACAAAAACCTTCCCCCCCTGCCAAGATTTGAAAGTATCTTGTCCCCTTATTGGTCCTTTGGGTCAGGTGTCAGCCAGGTTACCCAGCTTCTTAACCCTTTACAGGGAAAAGGATTTTGGAGTCTCTGGCCAGAAGGGATTTTATAGTACTGTACACAGGAGAGCTGTTACCCTTCCCTTTATAGTTATGACACCTCCAGATACATATCAACTGATAGTTTAATAATTTGATCCAGTGTCTTTCCAGGTATCTAAGTTAGGTTGACTGGTCTATAATTCCCTGGGTCCTGTTTCCCCATTTTAAAGCTAGGTGCTATGTTTGCCCTCCTCCAGTGTTCTCGACCTGCAGGAAAAGAACAAGCACATCTGCCAGATGCTCTTGGTATCCTTTAAACCCAGGCACCCAGAGCACAATGAATTAGCAATCCAGCGCCTTCACCACTCAGTCACTTTATCCACCAAAAGGGCCCCTTTGACTCCAGCTGTCCCTTCATCAGCCAAAGCCAGGCACCCAAGCCTTTGTAGAGAGGTCACAGCAGGGGAGGCCTGCAATAGACTAATGGTATAGAGCAGTAGTTCTCAAACTTTTGTACTGGTGACCCCTTTCATTTAGCAAGCCTCTGAGTGCGACCCCCCCTTAAAAATGAAAAACACTTTTTTTATATCAGAGGGGTAGCCGTATTTGTCTGGATCTGTAAAAAACGACAAAGAGTCCTGTGGCACCTTATAGACTAACAGACGTATTGGAGCATAAGCTTTTGTGGGTGAATACCCACTTTGTCAAATGCATGTGAAAGCTTATGCTCCAATACGTCTGTTAGTCTATAAGGTGCCACAGGACTCTTTGTCACTTTTTTTATATATTTAACACCATTATAAATGATGAAGGTAAAGCAGGGTTTGGGGTGGAAGCTGACAGCTCGTGACCCCCCATAAAATAACTTGCAACCCCCTGAGGGGTCCAGACCCCCAGTTTGAGAACCCCTGGGTAGATACTTCATGTATAAGTGGCATTATTGTAAGCTGAGTTTGAGTCCTACCTGGTGTAGGAAGTGCTCTGGCACCCAATCTGTGGGGAGCTTTTCTTCTTTTGGGGACTGGATGGAACAGGCATGGAAGAATGAGCCAGTAGGTGCCTCCACCAAAAGGAGAACAGATGGCCAACAACCAAGGTTATTCAAACACACATGTGCAGCACACAAGGAATTAGTAACCCACAACCTTCACCACTCAGCCAGCATGCATGGTACAGCTGTGAGCTTGGTATCCTGGCAGGCCAGGCCTGTGTTTTCTTCTCTACATTCACTTGAGTGCCTAGACTCTGCTGAGTAAATGACAGCTGATATGAAACCCCAGAGGGTGAAGAGGTGGCCAAGGAGTTAAGGCTGATCCCTTGTATTCTGCTTCAATAGGTTTCAATCCCAGCTTTGCAAATAACCAGCCTTTCCTTTCACAGTGGCGGCAACTGGTCTTTCCTCTTCAGGCCCTCACTACCCCAGCACGTCTTATTGTAAAAAGAATTGTTTGCAGTGTTGTTATAGCCATGTAGGTCCCAGGATAGCAGAGCTGTGTAATTCGAAATTGTGTCTCTCTCACCAGCAGAAGTTGGTCCAATAGAAGGTTTGACCTCACCCGCCTTGTCTGGCTAATAAAAACCAGACACACCCAACAAACTGGGGCCCCACAGTCCCTGGGCCAGCTGGACTCCAGGCCGGCTCACAAAGGTGGGAATTTTGCATGGTGCCTCTCCAGCGCTGGCACCTCAGCAGGCAGAGCCCGTCTCTTCCCCACATTCACTCGGG
Organism: Malaclemys terrapin pileata; assembly: GCF_027887155.1. Classification (NCBI taxonomy): domain Eukaryota; kingdom Metazoa; phylum Chordata; order Testudines; family Emydidae; genus Malaclemys; species Malaclemys terrapin. Next base: position 5,225,484 of record NC_071524.1, read on the forward strand.
CGTCTGGCCACGGCTGAGCAATGCCAGCGTAACCCCCGTGTTTGCATTTCAGGGCATGGTGACGTCACTAGGGGAGCAAACAGTCAGGGGCTACGTGGGCCCTTTGCTCTGTGGGTTGGGAGTTGCTGTAGCCTGGCGGGGCCCTGCTGGGACGGGCCAAACCCTCCAGCCCTGGGTGCGGCGAGCTCGGGGGATAGGCCGGAGCCACCTGCAGCTACTTGGGAAACGCCTGTGGGGGGAGGGGCTTGGCGAGCAGAGTCAGTGACAGGACCGTCAAGGGGGGGAACGGCCAACTGCCACCTGGGGGAGGATCTCAATAGGCTGTGGGGTGGGGGGCAGGAAAAGCCCTCAGATAAGAGGGGGCCAGTGGGATGGAGGGAGGGGGCAGGAGGTGGGCAGAGGGAAGGTGGGTAGAAATGGGGAAGGGGAGGAGAAGGAAAGGGGGTGGAGGTTGGAGGAGAACAGGGGATGGAAACATGATGGGGGAGGGTGATGAGAGGCCAGACAGGGCTGAGGGAAGCTGCCCTTTTTGTCCCTGGGTGGCCAGGGGTTTCCCCCACATGCAAGGGCATAATTAAGGCCCCATCTTTTCCAGCTTCCCCCATCGTGGGGCAGGGATCTGCTGACAGGGAGGAGCTGTGTCACGAGATCCCTCATGTCACATGGGGTATGCTGAGACTAGGGTGACCAGATGACAAGAACAAAATATCAGGACACATGGGGGGGGGGGCACGCTGCCAAAGCAAAAAAAAAAAAAAAAAAATGGCGTCCCAACCATACATCAGTCGGGACATAGAACAAACAACTAAATATCGGGACAGTCACAATTTTATCGGGACGTCTGGTCACCCTAGCTGGGACCCCATGTGACAGAGGCCAGGGGAAGTCACTGTGAGCCGAATGGAAGAGACTCCCTCCTGCCCCACATCCCATGCTGTCTTCAGAGGCGGTGATCCCCATCCTGATTCTGCAGGGCACATCCTGGAGCCAAGCAGCCTCACCAGGGTCAGTGTCTTGGGGTTTCATCCATTTCCAATGGGTTTGTTTTGAAGGTATTGGTTCTGGGTTTACAGGCTTCTGCAATGTCCCTAGGTCTGTGTGTTATTGCAGGTCACTTGTGGGTGTAGTTGGGCGAATAACTGATGTTTGGGTCCGGCAGCAAACTGGAAAATCAGAGCAGGTATTCAGGTCTGTTGCAAATGCGTTTGGAATTTACCAGTAAATCAGGAAAGTCTGTTTCAGGTCGTAGAAAACATCTATCTATCTATCTATCTATCTATCTATCTATCTATCTATCTATCTATCTATCTATCTATCTATCTATCTATCTCATAGAACTGGAAGGGACCTTGAAAGGTCATTGAGTCCAGTCCCCTACCTTCACTAGCAGGACCCAAGTACTGTCCCTGACAGATTTCTTCCCCTCCACCCCGATCCTTAAATGGCCCCCTCAAGGATTGTAACTCACAACCCTGGGTTTGGCAATGCTCAAACCACTGAGCTATCCCTCCCCCCAGAACATTCAGAACAGCTTCCTAAAAGTACCTGCCCCTCCCAATCTTTGCCTAGAGGGTCAGAAACTTGTCTAGGATGTGGGAGACCCACATTTGGACCCCACTTTGGAGCAGACTCTTGAACTTAGCATGAGAATCCTCACCCCCAGGGCACAGGCCACTCTGGGGTGCACTGCTCTCCTGTGGAGGCTGTTCCACTTTGTATAACGCCTTAAATATTAATTGGGCCATAGAGCAAAGGAGTGAGAACAACTCTATATGCTGGTGATTGAGGGGCTCACCTGGGCTGAAGGAGCTATGGATTCAAATCCCTCCTCTCAATGAGGAAGAGAGAAGATTTGAGTCAGCGTCTCCTACCTCCTGAGTGCCTTAATCCCCAGGCTGGAGAGTCTCGTGCTCTTTGGTCAAAGGAATAGCAAATTATTAGCTGCTATTTAGGGGTCAAACACACACTTCTGAAGCTGGCCTGAACAACGTATTAAAAACCTTTGTCCAGCTAAAACTAATCGGGTCAAATTCGTGAATGGTTTTGCTGTGGCCGAAACTTAATTTTCAGCAGGTAATCTATTCATGCAGAAATGTTTGCCTAGCTCTGCTTGTGAGAACAGAAACTGGTTTGTTATTGTGGGGTCATTGCTGAGTGTCATGACTGCACACAAAGGTGTTTGTTTGAAGATTTGTGACTGCTGGGATTTCATTTTGATTTACTTTTGTATGTGCATCCATGAGCACTGGGACATTTTCTATGTGGGATTGTTATTGTAGGGTTCTCCATAGGTGCTGAGGTTACTGATATGTTGGGACTGCATGCATACTGGTTTGTTGTCATAGGATCTTTCTGTGAGCTGTTGGGACCACTCCTGCTGGTTTGTTTTTGTAGTGTTGCTTGTGAGTGTATGGGCTGCAATCACTCTGGTTTGTTGTGTAGGGTTGCTTGTGGGTGCTGGAGCTGGGGTTGCACTGGATTGTTATTGTAGGTCTGCTCATGAATGCTGGGTTTGTTGATAATAACAACAGTGAAGAGCAATAAGAATCCCCAGTTGTTTCCATGTGTAACTTGCCAGCCTGCTCAGACTGAAACCCCCACATGGCATGAGACTGTTCTTTGGGGCAGGGAAGGAGACTTCACTGTTTCGGGGGGACCTCCCTGTATTTCTCTGCTTTGTTTCCCCAGCTCTGCCCCAGAACAGAAACTCCTTGTCTCCCACAAATTCATCCCTCTGGGTTGGTTTCTTTTGTAAACCCCACTGCTGAGATAAGGGCCAGTCTGTGGGTTGGGCCCTTTCCCCCTAGGGGTTCAGCTATTTCCCCTACAGCAGAGTGAGTGAGAAACTGAAGTCATGCATAGCTGGAGGGGGTGGGGTGGAGGGAGCAATCCCACTGCGTCCCCCCTCAAGTTAGGACGCGTGACATTGTAACATGTGACTGAGGGAAGTGGGGGCAGTGGCAGTCACAGCAGTGGACACACCCTGAATGAGCTTCTGGAGGAAAGCAGGCCTTGTCCCATGGTCTCTGTCTACGCCCTGGAACAGACGCTGAGGCCCTTGTGTGACGAACTGGGTCTGTTCTTACTGTGGTCTGTGAATGCTGACAGGGGAGTGTGGCTAGGATAGTCTGCATTGGGGGATGGGAGTCTGAGTCTGCCCGAAGGCGAATACCTGAGCGTGTAACATGAGAACCCAGGAAGGGGTTGGAGGCCAGGTGACACCTTGGCCCGGGAAACTGAACAAAGGCTGTGGGAGGGGTCGCTGGAGGCAGGGTGCTGGAAGCGTGCTGGAGAGATGGCTGGGAGGCAGAGATTGCTCTGACCTCTCAAGGGGGCTAGGGCGCCCTGGGACCCCAAGCTGGACCTAACTGAGGGGGTCCTGTTGTCTGTGCCTGCAAGACCTGTCTTGGACTGTATTCCTGTCGTCTAAATAAACCTTCTGCTTTACTGGCTGGCTGAGAGTCATGGTGAATCGCAGGAAGCCGGGGGTGCAGGGCCCTGAGTCCCCCAATACTCTGTGACACCTTGAACCTGAGATATCAGGGAATGCCAGAGAGTGGTGGCCCAAGCCTCCAAGGATGCAGCTAATATTACCCGAGGCAGTGAGGTGAGCACACTGGATTTTCAAATCATTTTTCTGTTGGTTTTTACCCTGGGTGTGTTTGGCAATGGCAGTGTTGTTTTACAATATTTTTTGGCAACAATGTTGCTTCTTGTATACAAGGGCCTTTTGAGAGCTGCGGCTGCACATGCTGCTTTGTTATTGTAGGGTCAGACACTGGCTCTGTGCACACACTGGTTTGTTGTCATTTCCATGTCTGCTTTCAGATTTGCGCTGGTTGTTAACACCGGTATGAAGCACACAGATGTTATTTGCCCTGGCTTTAGAGGGGGAAATTGAGGCACCAGACAGGAGGGGATTTAGCAAAGCTCACAGGGTGAGTCAGTGACACAGCTAGGAATAGAGCCCAGGAATCCACCAACCAGTGGGTGTTAGCCACAAGATCTTTTTTCCCACCCTCTGTAATGGAAAATATCTCCTCTTGTCAGTGGACTGAACTGACACCATTGGGTATGGAAGCAGAACATAACTGGCATCTGGAATCTTTCTAAATTAAAAAGCGACAAAGGGTCCTGTGGCACCTTCTAGACTAACAGACATATTGGAGCAAAAGCTTTCATGGGTGAATACCCACTTCGTCACATTCATCTGACGAAGTGGGTTTTCACCCACGAAAGCTTATGCTCCAATATGTCTGTTAGTCTAGAAGGTGCCACAGGACTCTGTTGCTTTTTACTGGTCCAGACTAACACGGCTACCCCTCTGATACTTTCTAAATTAAGTACAGTGATAGTTGCACCATAGCTAGGCTTGTTTTCAAGACATTTGTGTTTTTGACAGTGGAAAAAATGAATATCTTGTTTATTTAAGTGAGTTTTAATTAAACAAAATCTGGGTTATAATCTTTAGTCAGTGATGGACTGTTTGGTTTATTGACTGTACAATATGTAGTTCTGGAAAGTTTATGATAAACTGTTGAAAAATAGGTATGTTGGTGATTTTTTCCCCCTGGGAAATGTCTCACATTTCTATATACTCCACTAGCAGAAAGATCCAGTCAGAGATATGGTCCACATCTGTATATATCATGCCTTCTGTAATAGGAATTCCAAGAAAACCAGTTTTAGTTCAGAATGTGGCATATTTGTTTTTAAAAAGTACTTTAAAATTATAACTTTAAATTTGTGTGCCAGTCTGAAGCTTCCAAATTTTAATACGATGACAACAAATGTGGCGTGGCTAAAATAGAGACAGAGATACCCAGGTCTCTAAGATAACTAAACCCCACTCTGAGTGACTGGTATGCCACACCACCTTTCAGAGTGACTAACCCAGTTTGAAAAGCAACAAAGAGTCCTGTGGCACCTTATAGACTAACTGAGGAATTAGCCTAATTCTAACCACTATAAGTCACATTTCTCTCCCAGACCTGGGGTAGAAGCCACGATTCCTGATCACCAATATTCTACTGCTGACAAGTGAATACTTGTGTAATCCATTGTGAAGGTGTTTGTCATGTCCTTCTCCATTAGCTGGCCTGGATTAAAAAGGGCCTAAATTGGACATCTGACACCTAAGTGTTAAATACTGCTGCTGATCTACATGGTGGGTGACTGTTTTTATGTTCTGAGTTTGTACAGCACCTAGCACAATGGGGTCCTGGTCTGTGACTGGGGTTCTAGGTGCTACTATAATGTAAATAATCAGAGCAGTCTGGGTTTATGTGATTCACAAAGTGAAGAGCCCATTTAAAAACAGGTTTTGTACTTAAATGCTATGATAATCTGTAAATTATGGTGTGAATCACCAAAATACTGCACCTGAATTACTTTTCTGGCTGGATCTGTGTACGGGGCACATTCACAGACAGCCCCTAAAGGGTGTTGTTGCTCTCAGAGGTGACGGCCCCCTCCAGTAAGGAAGTAAACCTGAAAGGATGGGCAGGGGAGAGGGTGCTTCCTTTGCTACCTAGGGGAAGTGAAAGTGGTTTTGAAGTCAGCAGCACCTGCTGCAGGAGGGGTAGGGTGACCAGACAGCAAATGTGAAAAATCAGGACATGGGGTAGGGGGTAATAGGAGTCTATATAAGAAAAGGACCCCAAAATCGGGACTGTCCCTATAAAATCAGGACATCTGGTCACCCTAGGGAGGGGAGCTGTCTCTGTCCCCTCACCCAGCAAGGAACACCTGTGCTGCTGTTACTGAGCTCACGCCTGAATCATCATTCCAGGCACTCTCTTGGGCCCTACCAAGCAGGAAACCCACAGTCCCACAACACTGGGGACAGCGCTGGGATCAGCCGCTAGCAGGGAAGGAAAATGGCAGATGACAGCAGGGAAGAGGGAAACATGCAGCAGGGAGCCCCATTTCCAGGAGAACCATTTCCAGGGGCTGAGGATGATTGGAACCCCTGGATAAAGCTAAATCAAATTAAGTTGACTTTAATTCTGAATAAGAGCATCCACACAGGGGTTTAATGTGGTTTACTTATACCCCCAGAGCTTCCCAGCTTGTGAACCGGGTCAGCTGAAAATTTTACATCAAGACCTTTTTTGATAGAAGACTAGATTTTGACTTTAAATGAGAGAGAGAAAGAGAGAGAGAAAGTAAAGTGTCTGCTTGCTCATTACAAAACCAATCCTCCTCCTCACACACACACACCCCTCCAAATTTTTCATTATTTGGAAGTTTTCTGCTGAAAAGTTTCCCCCCACTTCTCAAGTGTTCAGTTTTTTAATGAAAAGTTACAATTTTATTGTTGAAAGTTTCAATGGAAATTCATCTCAGTTTTCCTCAGGAAAAAAAGAACATCTCCACCTGCCCCAGAGTGCATCATGTTTATGTCCTCATTATTGGAATCTGTCATCTTCCATCCTGCCCTTTGTCTTGCATGAGGCTCCTACGACCTCTTAGGGGTTAACGCATTGGCCAGACAGGCTGTGGAACTTTTCCCCTCCGGCTGGAAGGATGCTGTGATACCCAGGACACTTGGGAGGAACCTTGAATTGTTCTGGGGGCAAATGTGAATCGGGGAAGGTGTACATGGGCCCAGCGGGATGCTCGTTGTCCAGGCTGTGTGCTGCCCAGTCCTCAGAGCCATGGAGATCTTGCTGGCTGAGTCTCAGAGACAGGTGAGTTCCTGCAGTAACCTCACTGGGTAGTTCAAATGTTTCACCCCACCCAGCCTCCCTTCCCAGCAGTGATCTGGTCACTGGGCCAACACTCCCATTTGTCTTGGGCAGGGTGTATCCGGATCACAACAAACACCCAGAATGGCACAGCCAGCCAGTTCTAAACAGGCTCTCACACAAGATGAGCTGGATCAGGTCCCAGGTGTAACTCCCGCTAACCCAGCTGGGCTCCTATACTTATGAGAACAGAAATTAGGTTTCTGGGGTGGCTACAGGCAGGAAGGTAGCAACTTCTCCCTTTAGCCAGGTGATAGTAACCCAGGTATTCTGCTCTATAGGGCTTAGGTTCAATCGCTGCAGATAAGAAGTGCTAACAGAGCTCAAGTGGCCGAGGCCTGTGCTGTGCCATGGCAGATCTTGAGTTCAAACCCTACTGATGACCCCTAGTAAAAGCACTTGTACCCACGTTCACAACAACTCCTCCTTAGAAATCATTAGGGTTGTTCTATCCTCTGCCTCCTGCCCACAATGAAGCCACTTGCATTGCTTTGCACTGAACTTTAGCCCCTTGGGCTGCTGTTTTCTGTGCATTCCCCACCCTGCTAGTGCTCCCACAGTGCTGCACAGGCTGGGACACGAAAGGCAGCTTCGTGGTGAGGAAAGGGAATGGGATGAGCAGATTCAGTGCTTAGCTGCCATGGGCCTCCCGAGTGATGGGAGGATGAATGGGAACCCCAGCAGCATATAAATTCCTCGCTGCTCACCATGTCTCCACAGGTAACCCAACACCTGCCCTGGATCCTGGCCAGATAATACCTCTGGCAAGTTAATGTGTGACAGGTGCCCTGGTGCTTTCACTTTCCCTTGCTCAGAGTTCACACACAGCTCTGGGATCCATTTCCCCCTCTGCCCCAACACGTCAGTTCAGTTCCTTGGGCGCTCTGTGTGGCACCGGGACCCCTGGCTCGCTGCATGGCATCTTCTGGAACATGCTGAATCCTTAAGGTAGGTCCCTCCCCGTTATTACCCCTGATCCTTCGCTCTCAGGGGTACTTACACTCCTGCCCCCTGGGAGCATGTCCCCACTCCCATGGCATGTTTCCACCTCCCATCAGTGCTGGGCAAACCCCAATGGTGGGTGTGATTCACTGCTCAGCTTTCAGAGTAACAGCCGTGTTAGTCTGTATCCGCAAAAAGAAGAACAGGAGTACTTGTGGCACCTTAGAGACTAACAAATTTATTAGAGCATAAGCTTTCGTGGACTACAGCCCACTTCTTCAGACTGCTCAGCTTGTTATCGCCTCACTGCAGGGTGTGGCCCTCTGGGGTTCCTTGTGGCCTTTCCCTGGAGGATGTGATGGGGAGCACGGCTGAATTGGTGCCTCTTCAAAAGGGCCTCACAGCCCTGCCCTGCTGATGCCCTAGGAGTAGGGGCTGCCAGGCCAGAAGTTGGGTGGGGGGAAGGCAGGGAGGCGGTTATTTGGTTCAGAGATCTAAATGGAAAGTGCTTCCTGGTTGTTATTATTATGTGTATTACAGTAGCACCTAGAGGCCCCAGCTGAGATCACGGCCCCATTGTGCCAGGTGACAAATACAGACTGTGAGAGACCATCCGTGCCCAAAGAACTCAGTCTGGTATCAGGTGTAGCTGAGCCTAGCTGGGCTCAGACCCTTTCAAGCCTTGTCTCCATGGGACATTACGTTGTGTTGGCATATGAGTTAATCCAGCACAGGACACTGAAATCACAGGCCTGGTCTGTGCTGGAGGGATTTGTGGTGTTAGATAACTTATTGTCAGACCTAGTAGTTCATCAAATATCAGCTCACGCTCTGCCAACAATAGCAGCCTTGAAAGTTGGCCTGTCCCTGTCCCCCCAGGCACCTCCGCGCTTTCTCCCACGCTGCCGCCATGTACGGGAACAGCTCCCCACCAAAGTTCACAAAGCCACCAATATCCCTTCCTCAAAATCCCCCCTTGGAGCTACCTCTGCCATGGGGTCTATTGAGCGTTGCTGCTTAGTGCTGGCTAGGCTAGCGGCCAGCTGGGATTCTGCTTCCCTGCTACGCTCCCTCTTCTGTCTTGTTATCTCGTCCTCCCAGCCCCTCACCATGGAGCGGTTTGTCTGTTCACCCACTGGCTCTGTCCTGTCTGACATTTAGAGTCAGACGGTGAGTACTCTGGGGCAGGGACTGTCATTGTTACATGTCTGTACAGCACCTGGCACAGCGGGGCCCTGACCCCTGACTGGGGTTCCTCGTTAATACTGTAATGCAAATCATACACAACAGCAGTAACTAGCCTGGTGTGAGGAACATGGTTTTGTTCTTGGTGTGGAAAAGGACGTCTGTGGTCAGTATTGTGTCAGCTGGCCATGGTGACCCCAGGAGTCACTCTAGTGTTGTTATTGTGGTGGCACCTGTGTCTACACTGAGTCTTAAGTCCTGGAGAGACCAATGGGAACACGCCCAGTGATTTCAGTATGGCCAGGATTTCACCCTGAGTGGTTAGTGCTGTTAACACACACTGTAGCACCAGGCAATTGTCATGTGCAGAGAGGCCATAAGGGCCCTGGCTGGGCTAAGCTCCTCTGGGGAGAGCTGGATTTGTTGATCAGAAGTTGGGAAGCTCTGGGGGTTTAAGAGTTGTCCTGGATGTTGCTGGTTGTTGGTTTCTATTGTGTGTCTGGAGCTCACACTGTTCATCTGCAGGAACGTGGCGGGCGGGGAGGTTCCGACTGTGCTGGCTGGTGGTTAACTTCTTCATAACCACTTAAGTGATTTAGGAGTTTACTGCTGGAGTCACAGCATTGCAGGGCCTGACTCCCAAGTACCCTGCTGCCTAGGGGACTTCACAGCCCCGAGTTGGCACGCAGGCTCCCCGTACAATGTCTGGGTAGAGATGGTCAACTACCAAAGGGCCCCTCGGAAGCCAGCACACTAAGCAGGCAGCTGCCTAAGCCAGCCAGTGAAATGCAGAGGAATTGATTTTAATTGAATTTCCAATCTATTTGAAACCATTACTGCTTTGTTTTGAGTCATTTTGTCAGAATATTGGATGATTTCAGGCAAACTTTTGAATAAAAACAAAATTTTCCTAAAAAAAAAAAAATCCCATTTTTACCAGCCTCCCAGAATGCTCAGCGCCTGCCAGGCCTCAGCTCTGTGGCTCTCTCAGAGCCCCGCTTTGCACAAGGGCAAATAGGTAATAAAATGGCCCAGAAACCTACGCTCACCCTTTGCTCTGGGGTGGGGCCGGAGATGCAATGATAATAGAGAGCACTCGGCAGGGGGTCAAACTCCAATTCCTCCTTACAGGGCCAGCTGGGGCTGGGAGCTCTGCTGAGGGTGGGGCTGGATTAAAGCAATGCCTGGTCCTAGGCTCTCCCTGTCATGCCCTCCCCCGCCCCCCGCCCATAGACCTACCCCCACCCACTGGAGTGGCTGTGGCTGGGTCCTGCCTTCCCCTCCTAGAAAGACCGGCCAGCACATGGGCCCCCTCTCATCCCCAGATGGGTGGGGGAATTAACAAGGATTTTCCCCCCCCCGTCACTCTCACTACTTCCCTCAGCACCTAGGTGTCAGTTGTAGAGATAGGTTTGTGCTAGATTATAATGTAGAGAGGCTCCCTCATAAGGGACAGTATTATGAACACAGAAATGTTGAGCCGTGCCTGGCAGGAGGATAAAGAACACATCGTAGCTATGTAGTAGTAGGATTTTATGTTTGTATTTTGTATAATTTTGTAGCTGAGCGGATTTCAAGGCAATAACAGATCTTTTAGGGTCACCACTTTGTTGTAGGTTTAGCATTTTAAAAGAAGTAAAGGAATGCAATAATTGTTTTCCTTTTGCATTGCAATTTAATGTTCCTGGTCAAAATGTTCTGTGTAAATCAATTCTGTTTTGTATGTAAATAAAAAATATGTATGTTAATATATGTATATATATGCATATATATATAAAAGCCATCACTGAACCAAATGTTCTAAAAAAATCCCCAAAACAAACATAAGGGCACCAAAAGGCTGCAACACACCCCTATTAAAATATCTAAAAAGGGCAAATTAACAACTCTAAAAATAAAACAAGCACCTATCAATAAAAACAAAATAGCTGTAATCAAAACCAGTATAAAATAACTCCCTAAAAAATTAATTAAAAAATATATATATTTAAAAAACAAGCACTCATCAAACAACAATTAATTACAGCATAACAGTGCAAAACTGGTTGAGCCCAATAAAAAAAATCACTATATAAACAGGGTAACATGCCATAAAACTTTGGGTCCATCCTGCCAAGAATTCCCTGAAGCATCATGTGGTAACTGACAAAACCCCACTCCTACCTACTCGTGATCAACCTAGCTGGCCACTAGATTGATCCAGACTCTAATAATTATAACATTGACTGGCGGAACACTGTGTGTGTGTGTATAATTAAATGCATACACTAATTGTTGTATCTTCAATAAATGCAGTGTATTGCCTTTTGCCCTAAAAAAATCCTGTGTGCTTCTTATAAGCATAACATTTTTGGTGGAGAATTGTGAACGGGGGAAGACATGCACCGTAATTGTTGAAAATATTACTAAAAGGTATACCATATGTATGAAGTGATCGATCATTCAGGTGTGCACACCCCCGGTCGTAGAAGTGCCGGGCAATAGGGGAAGAATTAGAGTCCTTGCTCCTACCCATCCGTAAAGGTAGGGGGTTTAGCGTTCCCCCCCTCCTGCTCTGTGAGGCAGAGTTTTTAGTGGGTATAAACTTTTTTTGTTGTGTAAGTCCTAGCACAAGCGTTGGCAAAGTAGATTTCTCTAAGATCTCACTCTAAAGAATATAAGTGTGAAATATTGTTGTGATTTCACAATTTTAAGAAAAATGTTTAAGAAAAGGGACCAGGAGGGGTGGGGGCTAGTTAAGGAGCCCACCCTCCTTGCTAAATGGTTAGTGGAACAAAACCTGTGCTCATGGGAAGGGACGGTTCAGTGAGGAAAGCAGGATCGGACCCAAACAAATAAAGGCAACAATAAAGAAATTAAAAAACAGGTTGGGAGCCCTGAGGGGCATCGCTGCAGGAGTTTGGAAAGGAATAAGTACAGGCATGGGAAATTCAGATTTCTGGTACAATACTTGGAATGGTGATATCTGAACTAATGAAGGTGTCATTTTGGGAAATAAGCAAGTGATTTAAGGAAAGAGAGTGAGAAGTTAACTCTGCAAAGGCTGGAGGGAATTAAGCAATTAAACTTTGTAAACATCTTAAAAAAGTGTAAAAAAAAATCTTGGTTTCTTTGCAGCCATTCTGAAGGAAAAATGGGCCCTTTTCCAAAGGAATGTCTGTAAATAAGCCAGGCCAAAAAACAATCAAATTTAAATCATTTGACTATAAACAATTTAGTCAAATTCGCTAAAAAACCATAAGTGGTTTCTATTGGAAATTAACTGCCCCCAAATATATATAAATGTAATCTATGTACAGCTGTGTAAAAATTAAAACAATGTAAAAAATAAAAAAATATTTTTAAAAAATGTGTGTGTAAATATATTGTGTAAATATGTAAGGTTTTAAGAACCTAAATCAACACTCCTGGTTTGTAAAACTCTATTTTGTACATTTAAAATGAATTGTTTTTTGTTTTGTTTTGTTTTTAAATAACAACACTAAAATCCATTTGAATCTTTCGTTCAAAGTTGCAAAACTAACAGACGCTGTTTGCCAGACACAGGTAACTAGTGTTGTTTGGCTTTGGTATTTAGCATTTAACCCTTAAGGTACCTAAATGCTTTATAACATTCAATATCTTTTTAAAAACCAAAGTCATGTCTGCAGCAGAGCAGTCAAACCCAGAAGAATGGGAAGAAATTCTAAATTTGTTTTTAATAACAAAATAGCAAATAAAAAATTACAGTAAAAAAATTAAAAAAATACAGTACCCTTCTAAAGCAATAGCCAGGGTAAGGTTCACAAAGAAACAAGGTTAAAAACGCTGAGCCTTAAGGTGGCTCTGTGTAATCAGACCGTCACTTTGATGAGGATACATAAAAACTCTGTGAGCACAAAAAAAAACCAAACAGTTATACCTTATGTAAAAAATAATATGGTTAATATAATGTTATAAAAGTTAAACTATGAAAAAAATTTTCATTTTTCCCATGACGTGCAGTTTATATTGTAGAAGGGGTAAAAAAAAATGCAAACAAAACATGCTACATAATTAAAATCCTATTAGGGCTCCAAAAGGAGCCACAATAGATTGAGTTTTCTTTTTCAGATCTCTGTGTGTTTTGGAAGCAGGAGTTAAAAGTAAAAAGTAAGCAGAACTCTGTTGAAAGTTAATTGCATCCCTTTTAAGACAGAGGGGTTGGCAGGACCTGCAGAGCAGCGGAACTGGCAGGAAAACTCCTGCTGGACTGCATGAGGCTGTTCTCCACTCAGAGCTCTGGTCCCCGGCCCTAGGGTTGCCAGGTGTCCAGTTTTTGACTGGAACCCCGGATCGAAAAGGGACCCTGGCGGCTCTGGTCAGCACTGCCAACCTGGCTGTTAGAAGTCTGGTCAGCAGTAGAGCGGGGTCCCGGAGCTAAGGCAGGTTCACTACCTGTCCTGGCTCCGCGCAGCTCCTGGAAGCAGCTACCATGTCCCTGCAGCCCCTGCCCTGAGTACCAGCTCTGCAGCTCCCCCTGGCTGAGAATCTTGACCAATGGGTGCTGCGGGGAGGTGCCTGCAGGTGCGAAGGCAGCGCACGGACGGAGCCTCCCTGGACGCCCGTGTGCCTAGTGGCCACAAGGACATGGCGGCCGCGTCCTGGGAGCCGTGGTAAGTGCTGCTGGAACCCTGCACCCCCAATTCCTATAATGGGGCTTATAATGCTTAAGTCTTAACCCTGCCTTCAGGAACATCATGTCATTTCCAAGTGACCTTGGATGGGCTCAGAAGGGAGGTCTCTTTGTGGGGAGGGTGTCCATTGTTATGTTCCTGGCACACACAGAGGAGTTGGATATAAACATAAATCCTCTGGCTGGAAGGTTGCAGTGGAACATGGCTTTAATGCTTAGAATCCAGAACAATAACACACAAGGACCCAAAACAGAGAGAGACAAAGCAGGCTGCTCCCTAAAGCTGAGAGGCCCAGGTCACCCTGTCTTGCTCTAGGCTGCTCTCTGTACAACTGCCTGCTGCTGGACCCAGATCACACACTTCCACACAGAGCACTCCCCTGCCAGCAGGATCAGGAATACCCCCAGAGCATTTACAGTGTCAGTTTACAATTCTAATGCAATTTTTAATGCACCACACATATACGGACAGGCTTTGAAGGAGCTGGAACTGAAACAGAAATAGATTGACAGATGCTAAGGCCAGAAGATCCCATTGTGTCCATCCAGTCTGATCCTGTGTACACAGACCAGAGAATTGGGGCTAGGATGCCTGAGGCTCTGAGCAGAGCTGAGACGATCCCTCCTGATCCCCAACGTATATCTTACTGTAATGTCTACTGATGTGATGGTCTCCCATTGACATCAGGGGAGGAGGAGTAGGTATCTGACAGCGCCCCCTGTTGTCTGCGATAGCCACTGCCAGCCCCGTCCATGTCACTTGGCAGCATCACTTACAGAGGTGGGTGACTTCCGGGCAGGCTGACCTGTAGGAAGGTGCCCAGATATCACCCAGTGGCCAGGGTGTGAGATGGGGCCCCCTGGGCCTGATCCACACAGCACATGAGTCTGTCACAGCCCCAGCTGCACATCCTGGCTCTTTAACTCTAGCTGTAGGGCCTCATGCAGTTAGCTGTGGAGAGCCCCAGGTCACACATCTGCCGTGCTGTCCCAGGTGGAGGCAGGCACAGAGACAGGCCCCTTCTGCAGGGGATACAGCTGTGTGGGTACCACTGGGATTACGTCAGAATTGGCCCTGCTCTGCTGCAGGCTCAGCTTGCAATGGAATCGAGGGGGACACTTGCACCAATGGATGGTCAGAGAACTGACAAGGGGAGGAAATCGAGGTGGATACCCAGCACTTCCCGGTGGTGGAAATTCCTAGGGCCAGGCCTGGACAGGCGGCAAGGCAGCCTGGGAGAGGTGAAATCCTCTCCTGTCTCTGGGAAGCTGCTCTGCCTGGGAGCAGAGTGGGTCAGGTCAGACAATGGATGGGGGATGTTCCTTGCACTGCCGGCCCCTCATGTAGTCTGGGGAGGTGTTAACCATCCCTGCTCTCTCCTTACAGGTCCCTGCCCGGGGTGTCCCCATGGCGACATGTTGGCGACTCTGTGTGTGCAGCCTGGGGATCCTCCTCCTGATGCCGTGTTTTCTCTCTGGTAAAAACGTTTGAATCCCGATTATTTCTCTCCGTGTCCCCCATGTACACAGCCCCCTGCAGGGCTGGGATAGGGGCATCAGAGGCCAATGACACCCCCCCGCCCCACCGGGGCCTCCTCATTCCTGCAGTGTAAAAGGGTAAGGCCCAGGAGGCTGTGGGGTGGGGATAATGTCAGGGTGACCAGGGCATGTCCTAGCTCTGGGTGTCAGGATTGTTGGATCTTGCAGCAAGTCACACAGTTCCCTCTGCCCTTGAGAGAGGCTTCCAGAGCCCCCAAACCTGATCCCTTCCTGTCCTGCCAAAGGCACCATGCTGCTAGACCTGCTCCACTGGGAGCCTGGATTCTCATGGCCTGCAAGGCTGAGATCTTCCCACCTGCCTGAGGGATGGGGGTTCCAGTTCCCATTAGGATGAATGGAAGGTCATCAAAATGTCCTTGGTGGCTTTGAAAATCTGCCCCTTATGCCTCCCCACCAGTAGCCACACAGTGAGTGTCAGGTGCTGCAGCTCAGTAGTCATTGCTCTACATGCCCCATGGTGGAATGGACGAGCCTGGAGACCCTTCAGACACAGCTATTGTGCAGACATAAATCACCCTCAGATGCTTACTTTCCCCCAGACACGACCACTAAAATGATGAATCCCCATCGGAGTGAGTTTCTGTTTTGGGTCTATTGAATCCATGGAAGGGACGTGCATCGGCCCAAAGATCCATCAAAGACTCAGTACCCCCAGGCCAGGCAGAAGTCTCCTGAGATGGCCCCTCAGCAGCCATTGTGGGTCTACATGGATCTGAAATTGGTTCATCAAAGAAGTTGCTTGTAGTGGAAAGAGCTCGTAACTGGGTGCCATGGGGCTGTTCAGGGTGCTATGACCTGCAGGTGGCTTCCAGATGGGGCCACTCCTTGCCAACAGAGTGTAGGTAGGGTGCAAGATAGGCACCTTTAGTAGAGTTTCCGGGGGATTGTAGGACAGGATTGGTGGTATGACTGCACTGCCCTGTGTCCAGACTGAGTAACTCAGTTGAGCTACACATGACTCAGCTTTGGGAACCTTCTGCTATGAGCTATGCATGACTGAGGAAATTTTGATTAGCTCAATGGTGCCCCCTCCTCTTTCACTCACTGTGTCTGTAGGGCTGGGACCTGGCTCAGAGATGCCCCCTCCTTTTTCTTGTCACTCACTGTGTTCCTGGGGTTTTCTGTTTCAGAGGAGTTCTCCCTGGCTGGCTCCCTGCGCCCTGTGGTGGGGGTAGTTGGCCAGGATGTGGTGTTACCCTGCCAGCTCTCACCCCCAGCTGGGCTGCCCAGCATGGACGTGCAGTGGAGGAAAGCTGGACCAGGATTTATTCTGGTTCATGAATACGTGGATGAGGGTACCCAGGACCTGCCGGGGGAGGGTTACCAGACCCGGACAGAGCTGTTCCTGCAGGAGTTCAGCAGTGGGAATGTCTCACTGAAGCTGAAACAGCTCCAAGTGGCAGATGCTGGGACATACCATTGCTTTGTGAGGAACCCAGAATGGACCCTGGAAGCCACCACTGAGCTACAGGTTGCAGGTGAGACGGAGCACTAAGGGGTGTACAAGGATGAAATGTTGTTGCCTCGGTAACAATGTCCAGGCTGCGGGAGCTGTTCCAGAATGTTTCCATTCTTGGAGCTCCAGTGTTATCAGTACCAGGGCCAGCTCCAGGCACCAGCTTAACAAGCAGGTGCTTGGGGCGGCTAAGGGAGAGGGACGGCACCTGTGGCAATTCGGGGGCCGCAGGTCCCTCACTCCCTCTAGGAGCGAAGGACCTGCCGCTGAACTGCCGCCGCCAATCGCGGCTTTATTTTTTTTTTTTTGCTTGGGGCGGCAGAAATGCTGGAGCCGGCCCTGATCAGTACTAGCAGATAGTGCCGCCTGCTAATTCAGCAGACCTTGATGTTACTCATAAAGAACAACCATCAGAATAGTTTGGTGACAAAGGCACTCGGCCAGATTTATTGCCCTCAAGGCACAGTCCTAGTGCCCTGGGTCCGTGGTTACAGGTACATTAACATATGAGTGCCCAGTGGCCAGGAGTGGCTCAGTCAGCAGTGGGAGTCCCTGCTGTCCCCTCAACCACACAAAGGGTTAAGGTGAGATACCCCAACTTTTATAGACTGAAGCAAACAACTAGGATAAACAACTTACATACCACCTTACGTATTTCATGACATCTCTTTGTTACCTCCCCTTGTTCCTGATATTTCAGACAGAACATCTCTATACATTGTTCTGTCAAGCCATCTTATCTTGTGCTAGATTGGGGTGTATCTGTACCAGCCTTCTGGAAAGTATTTACATAAATATCTCATGCCTAGTACTTGGGAGTGCCTATGTTTTGGCAAGGCTAGCAGCAAATTTGCTAAGTTCATGTACTGGACAGTGAACTTGTAAGCATCTACTTTAATACATGCCCTGACTTTGGTTTACATCCTCTGGTTCAGGTCTCAGATCTTGCACCAGGTCCAGATCTCCAGGCTCTCCCTCCACTACAGGGGGGACTGTGTCTGGGCATCCAGAGCTTCCTGTACCCATGCAGGTGCCCCTGTACTGAGCCCAGCACAGCAGCAGGGTCCTGTGCTGCAGGGAGTGATGTGCAGGACTCAGGAGGGGGCTCTCTCCCCTCACACTCAGCGCTGACTCCACTGTGGTGCTAGCAGGGTCAGTGTTGCATTAAACAACCTCTTTTCAATTAGATGTAAAGCTACAGTCCTTAGCTCTCATGCTCATTGCGGTGCTGTTTGAGGGAGTGGTACCTTTACCCTGATGTTCTGCCCAAATCCCAGGTGAGGTCATAAGTACATTTGGCCTCCCTTAAAACTTTCCCTGCAGTTTCCAAGAGCTGGGATATTGTTTTTTATTCCCTGGGCAATGACCCCACATTCAGTGCTGCACAAGGGCAGTGGAAGGGACAGTCTCTGGCCATTGAGCTCACTGAGTAACGTAGCCCCAGACAAATACAGTTCAGAAACATCAAACCCCAGGTGAGGGCCCCTCCTGTGATAATGCAGAACATTGAGGTTGTTTTAAATCATCTCCCATCTTTGGTGGCTCCTAGTCCAAAGGCTCCGCAGGAGACATCTGCTTTTAGGGAGAGATTTAAATGAGGGGAGGGTGGTTGTGTGCAGCACAGGGAGAGAGGGAAATCCAAGCACAAGGGGTGGCTTGGCCTGGGGCACTGTTACCAGTGCGGCAGAAGGACACCAGAGGGGACAGTATGTAGAAGGGTGGCACAAGTGGAGTGGGAGCAGACATGTAGGCGGGGTCACCATCCCTCACTTCCTGCTCTGTACTGAAGTGCAGTGATCTTGACAGCTGCTGGGCTCCACCCCAAAAGTGGCTGAATTTCAGCAGAAGGTGCAGAGATCCCTGTATAGCAGTTTCACCCTGCACATTCCTCAGTGAGATTTCAGGGCTCAGGGCTCTATGGAAATACAAGATGGTATTTAATTTCCCAAGTCGTCAGGATGAGGAGTCCCAGGGAGGCTTTGCATATAAGGGAATGGAGTTTTGCAGTCACAGCTCCCTATACCCAGCGGTATCTGGGGAATCATATGGTGCTACCAAAGACACGATTTCCTGATACACACACTCTCTGTCTCTCCCTCTAGCTGTGGCTCCAGTGTTCATCGATGTGCTGGGCCCCCGGGGTCAGGGGATTGGACTGGCCTGTAGATCCGTAGGCTGGTTCCCCAAACCCGAACTCAAATGGGTTGGAAAGAACTAGCAGAACCTGTCGATGGAGATTGTGACCAACGTGACTCAGGACAGGGAGAACCTGTATACTGTTGTGAGTCACGTCACTGTCACAGAAGGGGAAGACAATGGAGACATCAGCTGCATAGTGCGGAATGGCCTGCTGGAGACTGAACGACAATCGGCCATTCACCTCTCAGGTGAGTCTCCACATGCAGAAGAGGTCGCCATGGGAGTGGGGGAGGGATGCGGGGCTCGGTCACCTGGGAATTGCACTCAGCTAGGACCTGTTTCTGGTACTGAGACAGGAAATGTCCTTCTCATCTGATTTGTAAGGCCATTAGTGATGGAGGTTTCTGTGATCTGGATAAACTGCCTGTCAGGAGCTGGGCTAAGGAGATGACATATTAAGTTGATAAAGGTAACTGGGCTGAGCTAAGAGATTCAGGGTGTGTCTACACTAGAAATGCTACAGGAGCAACACTGTGGTTTAAACATTGGCTATAGGGACAGAAGGGGTTCTTCCATGGTTGTAGTAAATTCACCTCTCTGGGACGTGGTGTCTACACTGGAGTTTCACGTCCTCTGTGATGTATTTAAGCTGACCTAACTCTATAGTGTAGACCAGGTTTCAGACTCTGAAAGGGGTTTGACTTAGTGCTGCATGAAACGCCTATAATAACACTGCTCTACAGCCAAAATGCTTCTGAAATAAATGTAGTCAAACTTTACTCATTCTGGGTCACTGAGAACGAAAATGATGCTTAAAATTGTTGATTGGCTCTAGTTTTCAAGATATGCTATTGGGTCAGTATATACGACCCTTGACTTGGGAATGGCGGAGGATAAGTGAGTTATAAAGGGAAGGGATTTCAATTTAAACCAGAAATGACTAAAATCCATCTTTGACTGGATCTACGAATAAATCTATGACTGGGTTTGGACAGTACTTGCTTTTTAGGCAAAACAATGAATGATGCAATCTGAAGCTGGTATTGCGTCATACATGATATGAATTGCATCATGTTATTCCTAGAAGTCATGGATGATGCAGTCATAACGAAGCTTACATCACTCTGCTGAACAAATTGCCCTATATCAGCTCTAGAAATCATACAGTGTCGTGCTCTCTTATTTGTCAGGGACACATTTCTGTTTAGCCAAAGTGAGCAGAGATGCCTCGTACTTGTGTGAACAGTGCAGATAACTTCTGCTATGTTTGTGGTGAAGTGACTTTTGCATCACAAAAGCGCAGTATAACCACTATGGTTAAGAAAGCCTATCACCTTTATTTTGGCTGCAAAATTGGAGATCAGGACAAGAGGTGGGCCCCACACATATGCTGCAACACTTGTGCAACAAATCTTCGCCAGTGGTTGAACAGGAAAAGGAAATCTATGCCTTTTGCAGTGCCAACGATTTGGAGAGAGCCAACAGATCATACCAGCAATTGTTACTTCTGCATGGTGCCTCCAGTTGGGAAAGGTGTGTCAAAGAAGAAAAAGTGGACTGTGCATTATCCAAACATTCCATCAGCTATACGCCCAGTACCCCACGGAGAAGGACTGCCGGTTCCTGATGCACCAGAATCATTCTCACTTGAGTCAGACGAGGAAGAGGAAGAGGATGAAACTTCTGGTCCTGAACCATCAATGTCACAAGACCCACATTTTCTCCCATCCTCCTCCTCTGAACCACACCTCATAACACAAGGTGAACTGAATGACCTTGTCAGGGATTTGGAACTACCCAAGAGTAAGGCAGAGCTGTTGGGCTCCAGACTACAGCAGTGGAATCTCCTGGCAGGTGATGTTAGGGTTTCCATGTTCCGTGACTGTCAAAAGGATCTTGTCCCATTCTTCTTCATGGAAGGTGATCTTGTAGCCTGCAACAACATCGATGGTGTGATGGCAGCCCTCAACATCGTTCACGATCCAGATGAGTGGAGACTGTTCATTGATTCATCGAAGACGAGTCTTAAAGCTGTTTTACTGCATAATGGCAATGTTTTGCCATCAATTCCAGTTGGTCATGCGGTCCATATGAAGGAAACCTATGACAACATGAAACAACGTTTGAGGTGCATAAACTATGACCAACATCAGTGGCAGCTTTGTGGCGATTTGAAGGTTGTTGCTCTCTTGCTTGGTCTGCAGACTGGATACACAAAGTACTGCTGTTTTCTCTGCGAAAGGGATAGTCGTGCAAGAGATTCCCACTACATCAAGAAAGATTGGCCACTCCGACAGTCATTGGAGCCTGGGAGGAAAAGTGTTCAGCATCCACCACTTGTTGAATCAAGGAAGATTTTGTTACCACCCTTACACATCAAGCTGGGTCTGATGAAGAACTTTGTCAAGGCCATTGACAAAACACAAAGCAGCTTTCAAGTACCTCCGTGGAAAATTTCCAAGGTTAAGTGAAGCTAAACTTGGAAATATAAAGGAAGATAAAGGACGGTGTCTTTGTTGGTCCTCAGATTCGTGAACTTCTTCGAGATGATGCATTTGACCATGCACTGCGTGGCAAGGAAAAGACGGCATGGAAAGCCTTCCAGTTAGTGGCAATAAATTTTCTCGGAAACAACAAGGCAGACAACTACAGGTTGTTGGTGGAAAACCTCCTCAAGGCATACAAAAGCCTTGGTTGCAACATGTCACTAAAGATACATTTTTTGCACTTTCATCTAGATTTTTTTCCACCGAACTGCAGAGCAGTGAGCGACGAGCACGGTGAGCGATTTCACCAGGACATTGCAACAATGGAGAAGCGCTATCAGGGTAAATGGAGCCCATCAATGCTTGCAGACTATTGCTGGACAGTGACAAGAGATGCTCCATTTAATGAATACAAGAGACAAGCCAAGAAGCGCCAAGTTGACACTGAATAGGACTAAACTATGTACATAATAGTTTTTTGCCTTTTGTTTCATAATAAATTTTATTTATATAACCCTTTTGCTGATTTTTAAAGTGTTACATAAACAGGACAGGTGAAATATTATCATGTAAAGCAACCATAAACACATGAAAAGACCTAGGTTTACAATTTATGATTAAAACTCTACTATCTACACAATATACATAGACATAAAATGTGAAAACTTAAGTATCTTAGAAACAGTAGCCAATCAGTTGTTTTAATTGTCATATTTGAATTCAGCACGTCAAAATACATAATAAATAGCACATTTTATCTCTGAAGCAGATGACTTCTCAAAAATTGTAGACCAGTGTAATATCAAAATCAATGTAGCCCACATTAAATGGATTAGAAACTGGCTAACTGATAGCTCTCAAAGTAATTGTAGTGGGGAATCATCCTCCAATAGGGATATTTCTAGCAGTGTCCCACAGGGACCTATTCTGGGCCAATGCTATTCAATAGCTTTATCAATGAGCTGGAAAGAAATATTAAATCATTGCTGGTAAAATTTGCAGATGACCCAAACATTGGTGGAGAGGTAAATAATGATGGTGAGAGGTTGGTACTACAGACTGATGTGGAGCTCTTGGTAAGGGGGGGATTCACCCTAACAACATGCTGTCACAGATACACAGAACCAGTGCAATAGCCCCAGTTTTAGAATAGTCTCTGGGAGGACCTTTCATTGTGACAGACCCTCTAGGGGTCCTACTTCCCACCCCCAAAGAAAAAACACCTGGCTTCACCACCTCCTTAGATTCGACCCCTGGGCCTTCAGCACCCCTGTTTCCCATTAAGAGCTCCGTTCAGCAAGTCCCACAGAGACAGACCCCTAAAGAAGACTGATACAATCTTGGGGAGCAATACATCTCCTCTGTCAGCATTTGTAGTGACACTCAGCCAGTGTTGTAAAACAGAAGAGTTTATTAGTCGATTGACGCACACAGAATATCAGGGTTGGAAGGGACCTCAGGAGGTCATCTAGTCCAACCCCCTGCTCAAAGCAGGACCAATTCCCAACTAAATCATCCCAGCCAGGGCTTTGTCAAGCCCGACCTTAAAAGCCTCTAAGGAAAGAGATTCCACCACCTCCCTAGGTAACCCATTCCAGTGCTTCACCACCCTCCTAGTGAAAAAGTTTTTCCTAATATCCAACCTAAACCTCCCCCACTGCAACTTGAGACCATTACTCCAGCGCAGGACATCCTTGGTTAGCACAGAGAAAAGAAAGTTACAGCATTGTCCATCCTGGACAGCACAGAGCCCAATGCCCTGCCCTCTGACCTCTCTGTCCCATTTCAGGTGTGCCCCAGCTGCTTCCTGCAGCCCACACTTAGCTTCCCAGTCCTTTGCGGCCCAGCAGGGCAAACACTGCTTGGCTTCCTGCTGAGAGGTAGGCCAGCCATGGTCATTGGTTACTAGGTATCAAAATCCCAGTGACTTGGATTTGCCATTGTCTTCTCAGATGCTCCACTGATATCAGACTTTTCTCCCCACTAAGTAACAATACAGCATGTAGCGGAAACCGAGGCACACCTAGACTTCATAAAAATATTACTAAAATGCCCACTTTGTCACACATGCATTTCAACATGGCCAAATGCAAGGTGTAACAGGGTACACACTCTGCCCCTCTGGGTTTGGCCCCTTGGCCCCTCTCCTCCATGAATCAGGGACACTTCAGTCTGGTGCAACACCCATGTTCTTTATTCGTGATCAGTTTCCCATCACCAATTTCCAACTATATACAGGCTTTACAACTGCTTGGCTTACCACAGGCATGGCCAGCAACAGACTAGGAGGCTCCTAGTCCCTCTGAGCCTGACCTCCCACTCTTAGTCTCTGTCCCCCGCTTTCTCTCACTTCCTTCCAGCCTTAAAGCTCCTGTTAATGAGGCTGGCAGGTGTAGTCAGTTACCAGGCAAACATAGGGCAGTTCACCTATCCCCAATCCATTTTCCCTGATTGGGGCTGGAGTGGCAGGCGCTGATTAAGGGCTTCTCCAGCAGCACCCTGCCACACAAGTTTACACGTCTATGAACAAAGAGCGTAGGTCACAATTGCAAGATGGGAGACTATCCAAGAAAGCAGTTACTGAAAAGGATTGAACGTGAGCTCCCAGAGCAATGCCAGAGCTAAGATGGTGAATGCAACCCTTGTATGTATAAATGAGAATATCTAGCAGGAGAAAGGAGGTGACATCACCCCTGTGTGTGGTGTTAGCCAGACCACTGCTGGGTACTGTGTCCAGTTCTGGTGTTTACACTTTAAAACAGGATGTGGACAAACTGGAAAGTGCTAAGAAAACAGCTACAGGAACAATTAGAGATCTGGGAACCTGCCTCATAGTCAGAATCGTAGGAGGTCAAGTTATAGAGCTTATCCAAGGGAAGGTAAAAAGGTGACTTGATCATGGTCTGTGAGTACCTACACAGGGAGGAGATTTCTGACAGTCGATAGGTCTCTAATCTAGCAGACAAAGGAAGAACAAGATCTGATGGCTGGAAGTTGAAGCTAGACAAATTCAGACTGGAAATAAGGTGCAGATTTTAACAGTGAGGGGAATTAACTGTTGGAACAACTGACCTAGGGACGTGGTGGATTCTCCATCACCTGGAATCTTCAACCCAATCCGGGCGTCTCTTTCTATAAGATCTGCTCTAGCTGGAACAGAAGTTCTGGGCTGGATGCAGGGATCAGTGCGGGAGGGTCTCTGGCCCGGGCTATACAGGAGGTCAGACTAGATGATCATAATGGCTCCTTCAGGCCTTAACATCTATGAATCCATGAACTCATGACACACTGGGGCCAGCTAGGAAAACAATTGTTCTCTGCTGAACAGGCAGGGCTGGGTATGGAGCTGCTGGCTGTTGGCTTCTAGCAGCGGGAGAGATTTGGGCAGAGCAGAGTCCTGGGTCTTGGAACCGATGATGCGCTGGCTTCTCTGGTTCAAATGCTCCCATTTGTGGCTATGATTAGAGCACGAAGGGGATGTTCCCTTCAGTCCTGGGAATTTCTGGGGTCCCTGAGCCAGGACTCAGCTGTCAACTCAAATGGCAAACCCCATTCTCCAGCTCTAGAATGGGACTGTGCTCCTCACACACTGCACTCTCTGTTTGCCAGGTGACATCTTCCCCCATGTTTATCCCTGGCTGGCTGCATTCTGGGTATTGTTCGCTCTGGTTCTCATTGCTGCTGGAGCTTGTGCATATCTTGGATACACAGGTAACGGGAATGTGTTATTTGCATGTTTAGAGCCCGGCCCTAGAGGGCACTGGGCTGGGGCCTGGGAGCATTTTATTGTTCAGATAGTTACCTTGTATTTGTTTTAGGAAATAAACGAAACTAACAAACACACCGGCGTCCCCAGCCCCACCTGTATTAGTGTATTGCTCAGTGTTTCCCCTTCCTTCCCTGTCTCACTGCAATGTCTGATTCTCTGTCTCACAGCAAAGAAAAAGTCCTCTCAGAAGAAACGCTCTAAAGAGGAGGCTCTGTTAAATCTTGGTAGGTCTCCTGCAGTATCTCTTGCTCTGTCTGTTGAGATGTGTGAGCTCTGTGACTGCTTGGTGTTATCTATGGGCTCAGTGCAATGAAGGGATGGAGCCAGGAGGTCTCTGCCCAGTGGTCCTCATCTCTCCCACGTTCTCAAACATGCTGATGGTAACAGGTTGACAAATGTGTATTTTGCTACAGAAACCCAAAGGGTCTGTGCTTGTGAGATTCCCTGCACGTCGCTGCAGCATGGAGACGGGTTTGTAGTGACAAATCTGGGTCATATTCTGTCCCACTAACCCTTTGCAATTGCTCTGTGGCTAAAGGAAACGACATGGGAAGGTCAATGACGCTCTGTGAGATGATTCCATCCTGTGACTGTCAAATGCACAGGACACAGGGAGGGTGTTTAACCACTAGAGGAAGCTCGTAATGGCAGTGATGAATTCTCGATCTCTTGATGGCATCAGATCCAGACCAGGCACCTTTCTGGAAACTGCTGTAGTCAAACCTGAGTTATTGGGCTCAGTGCAGGGGGAACTGGGTGAGATTCTCTGGCCTGTGATATACAGCAGGTCAGAGCAGATAAACTAATGGTTCTGCTTGGCCTGAAACTACAAATCTGTGACATTCCCTCTTTCATATGGGCCAATAGATGCAGCAGCAATATTTTATTAAGTGCACAGTCTAATTTATTCCACTGTGAAATTTTCAATATTTAGTAACAATATTGGTTTGCATTGTGATGGTTCTGACCCGTTCTGCTGGGCACTGCACACACATGCAGGGAAATACAGATGACAGGTGCAGAGAATGGATACAACATGCCAGCATGGTGACTGGGGTTCTCCCGGCAATCACAGCCTGGAAGAGCTCTGAGGATCCTCCTCTTTCATCTCCTCTCTGCCATGATCTCTCGTGGCCACATTCCTCCAGCTGGGGAGGGCTGGATGGGACTCCCCTAGCAATCAGTGCTGTTCTGTAACTAGCCACAGGGGTCGCTGTGGAGTAACTGACCCCGCCCCATGGTTCTACCAGGCCTGTGCTACACAGAGCCCTGCACCAGTTTAACTCAAGGTGTGCTTTGAAACCTAATTAATTAAAATGGTGCAAGAGTGTGTGTAGAAAGGGGCTAAGGAGTGAGAAACTCCCCCATGTCTCCTGTGTGTTGGTGCATATCACAAACTGCCAGCCCTGCTCCTGTCAAACCTGCCGGCTCCTGCACTGGGGCTGGGAGTTCGGGTGTGGGATGTCTATGACAAACCCCAGTCATTAGGCAGTGTTCAGCACCACCTAGTGTGTGTCTCTGGGTCTGACTCTTTTCTGTTCCCCATTTCAGAGACTGAGAAGAAGACCTGGGAAGCAGGTACTTGGCTAAACCCCTAGTAAATGTGTGTCTGTGCTTTCATACTATAATGAGATAGAAATATCACCACATGTGCTGTGTGGACCTTAGTCACCTTCATGAACATCTCCTCCTGCCCTGGAAATAGCCAAACACTGCAGGGTTTGCAGCTCAGATTTCAGTGTCATCCTGAATAACAGAGAGTGAATTTAATGCATATAGGATGGCAGGACTCAGGCTATGTCTACACTGCCCAGTGTTCAGATTACAGGAGTGTGAATAGCAATACACACTAACGTGCTGCACTGTAACAACCCTGTTTCGATGCTCTGGGTGTGAACTAAAAGGTTCCTAGTTTACATTTCCAATAGTCATATTTGAAGAGGACCAACTAAGTGATGTTTAGAGGGCAGTTACAGTGCAGCACTTTGGTACATGATGCAAATCATATCCCCAAATGCCAATCTATGGGGCTGTGTAGACAAGCCTGAGCAAGGGGCTGGGCAAACTTCCTCCATGCAGGTACAGAGGTCGGAAGCCAGGAGCCAGGCCACGCCAGGCTACCAGAAGAACAGAGACCGAGATAGTGCAGAAGGGCAGCTGAAGAGTCAGGAGGCAGCAGGTCATGTTACCGGGAGATCAGAGTCAGGCAGCAGGAGCAGCTAGCATAGGGGAGGCAGCACTAAGCAGGGGGAACCCAGTGGCACAGATGACTTCCTGGTCCTGTGGTTGGTTGAAATAGAAGCAGGGAACCAATCAGGACTCCCGGAGTTCCACCAATCAGATCCCCCAGGACTGGAATCCTCTGTCAGAGCTGAGCTTCACATGCTGGGGACTGTTGACAAGTCACTGGGTGTGGGGCTGGAAGACACCAGCTCCTGCGAGTCCTGAAGATGAGTGTGCCACACTCGAGGGCCGTGCTGTTCATAGACTCATAGAATTATAGACTTTAAGGTCAGATTGGACCATCATGAGCATCTAGTCTGACCTACACATCGCAGGTCACTGAACCTCACCCACCCAATCCTGTAACAGAACCCTAACCTCTGGCTGAGTTACTGAAGTTCTCAAATCATGATTTAAAGATTTCAAGTTACAGAGTATTCACCATTTGCACTAGTTTAAACTGGTAAGTGACACGTGCCCCATGCTGCAGAGGAAGGTGGGAAAAAAAAAAAAAAACCAGAGTCTCGGCTAATCTGACCGGAAGAAAATTCCTTCCTGACCCCAAATATGGTGATCAGTTAGACCCTAAGCATATAGGCAAGAACCACCAGCCAGACACCTGGGAAAGAATCCTCTGTAGTAACTGAGAGCGCGAACCATCTAGTGTCCCATCTCCAGCAGTTGGGGATTTTTCCTCCTGGAAGTCTCCAGTGACCCACAAGCTGTTGTTGGCAGCCCCATCAGACAATGCCAATAATAGCCGTGTAGCTGGGAGTAGCAGGGGCAGCGGCTCAGGGTAGCTGCCCTACTATGCACCCTGCAGATCTGAACAGGTTTGTAGTTGAGCAGCCAGCCCAAGATACTGCATGTGCCACTCTGCTACTTTAGCACACTGGCTTAAGCAGAACTAACATGTCTCTGCCAGCCAGAACTGGGAAGCACCCTCCAAGCTGCAGTGGAGATGTACCCAAGTTTGGAAGAGCCCCATGTGACTGTGCTCGGAACGCCCCACATTGAACCCGTGATGGTCTCCTTTTCTTCTCTCCCCAGAGCGCCAGGAGCTGCGTGAGACAATTGGTAAGTTCATCCACCTCCCCATTAGAGCCCCATAACGGTGCACAGACTCACCTGGCGGCGCCTCCTGCTGGTCTCTCAGGGAATTAGCTCTTCCAGCCTCCAGAGCGCGCTCTGCAGGCCAGTGTCCCGCTTACCGTTGGGCCTGAGTCCCTCCTGGGCCCCGGTGCCTCTTTACTCTGGGTTCTACCCCCTGGCCGTAAACCCACAGTCTTGGGGTCTCCCCATCCAGGGGAACCCCGGAACCAATATCCCCACCTCACTTCAGTCTTGGCTACTGCCAGTTATTGCTTAGCCCCATTCCGTGGGCAGACTGCCGTGTATCAGCCACTCATCACAGGCAAGGGGATGTGGACCTGCTGCCTCTGTCTACCCGTGGGCTGCCCCCTGTAACCCCTGTACCCAGTAGGCCTTAGGCTAGGCCGCAGCCTGGGGAGTTTCCAGGCTGGAGCTCCCCAGCTCACCTTGGCCTTCCCCCAGCCCTGCTCCACTCCAGGTACCTTCTCAGCTTCTTGCAGCCAGGTCCATCCCTCTCAGAAGTGAGAGAGAGTGTGTGTCTGAGCATCTAGCTCACAGCCCTATTATAAGGGCCAGCTGTGGTCTGTTGGGGCGTGGCCCCAGCTGCGCCTGCTTCCCCTATCAGCATAGCTGCTTTTCATTCCGCTACAGCTCTCTCCGGGACTGTTGTAAGCCCCTCAGGGCAGGAGCGGGTAACCACCCCACTAAAAGCCCCCAGACAGAGTCTCCCAGATCACACACGGGGCTGACCAGATCCAGAAGCATCGACACCGCAGGGCAGGGCTGAATGAACAGTTTCAGCCGAAATCAAAGTCACGTTAGTTACCCCAGTCCCAGTGCAGCACTGTGAGCTCTCTGCAGCAGACGCAGGGGTACCTGCTTTCATATCTGGTCAGACGGAGAGGTGTCACCTGGTCTGTATCAATCCAATGCCAATCACATTGTTCTGATGTAGCAGGAGGGGCCAGCTGCTTTTTGTAAATGACTGCTGGAGAGCAGCTCTCCTGGGCCACTCCCCAGAACGTGGCTCACATTTCCATGATTTGCTGGGAAGGCCAGATTCAGATGGGAGCTCCTATCAATTGCACGTCCATCCCCTAGTTACAGCTGGAGTGCGTAGCTTTGATGTTCCAAAGGGCTGTTAGTAACACAGAAAAGAAATTCCCCTTGGATGGAAGGGTTGAGAATGTCAGAGCTGTATCAGGATCCAGACCCACGTCTCCCATCAAGGTTAGATGCTTTGCAAATCCCAGGGCTCCTGCGCCTTGGTGCGTATCACTAACAGCCAGCCCTGCTCCTATCAAAGCTGCTGGCTCATGGGGCTAAAAGTGTATCTGTGGGGTGTCTGTAACTAACCCCAGTTGTTATGGGTCACACAACATCACACAGCTCCTGTCTCTGTGTCTAACACTTTTCTCTTTCCCATTTTAGCATCTAAGGAAAAGAAGATCAAGGAACTGGAATCAGGTACTTGGATAATCCCTAATAAACGTGTGTCTCTGCTTTTACGTTCTAACATGATATGAAAATCACCACACTCAAAAGTATGGACTTCAGTCACCTTCATGATTATCTCCCCCCTCCCATGGAAATATTCAAACACTGCACAGTTTGCAGCTCACATTTCAATATCATCCTTAATGACAGAGTGTGAATTTAGTGCCTATGGACTAGCAGGATTTAACCAGGGGCTGGGCAAACTTCCTCCCAGAAATTCCATGCATATATCTCAATTGTGACTTGCTCTGCTAGTCCCCCAGTGCCCACACACAGCTCCCTGCTATCCTTGCCCTGGGCTCCCACACACAGCAATGCTGACCTGCAGGCCCCTGCTAACTAGCCGTGGGCTCCCATGCACAAAGCTCTGCTGGTGCCACTCAATCTTGACCTGCATCCCCCTGCTATCTCAGCCCTGGACTCTCCAGTCCCACAGCTCTGCGGTGACCCTCAATCTCAATGTGCAGTTAGTGGTGGCGTTCAGTTCCTGCAAGCCGTACAATTCCAGGGAACCCTGAAAGCCAGAGCAGGTCCACCAGGTGTCAGCTGATCCGTCTTGCTCAGTGCTGTCCAGCATCCTGAATGGTGTCCTCTGCACAGCATGACCTCGCACACACCAGCCATGCCATGTCACTGGTAGGGGCCCCAGAACTGAACTGTGTAGGGGGTTCCCATGGGACAAATACCTCCACTGCCGGCAGTCCCAGGCTATCCCAACCCTGGGCGTCCTCCCCCAGCCCCAGCTCTGTTGTTTGCATCCCTCAGTCCCCACCCACAGCTTCCCTGTTATCCCAGCCCTCAGTCCTGTCCTGCTTTCCCAACTTCTAGGCTAGGCCTCATATGACCAGAGCTTCCAAATCCAACAGAGCTGTCTGGGCTCTGTAAGGAGCACTCTGATCATGAGCACAATCACCCACATTGTTACACTATGAGATGGGAAAGGACGTGACCCCAAGTCTCTAGGGGTGGACAGTAACTCCAGAGCCCCACAGCCCCATGGAGCCCTTCCCCAGCTAAGCTCCTTCCAACCATCAATCTTAGAGTTCGTACTTGAGCGGTTAGCCTAAGCTACTGCACGTGCTACCCTGCTACTTACAGCACATGGGCTCAAGCAGAGCTAAAACCTGTCTGCCTGCCCAAACTTCTATCAGCCTCCCAGCTGCAGTGTAGATGTACCCAAAGGTTGGAACGGCCCCATGTCACTCTGCTCAGAATGATCCACACTGAACCCATGATGCTTTCCTTTCCTTCTCTCCCCAGAGCACGCCAAGCTTCATGAGACAATTGGTAAGTTCATCCACCTCCTCATTAGAGCCCCCAGGCAGAGGCTCCCAGGTCACACACGGGGCTGACCAGATCCAGAAGCACCGACACCGCAGGGCAGGGCTGAGTGAACAGTTTCAGCCGAAATCAGTCACGTTAGTTTCCACAGTCCCAGTGCAGCACTGTGAGCTCTCTGCAGCAGACGAAGGAGTACCTGCTCTCATGTCTGGTCAGACGGAGAGGTGTCACCTGGTCTGTATCAATCCAATGCCAATCACATTGTTCTGATGTAGCAGGAGGGGCCAGCCACTTTCTGTAGATGACTGCTGGAGAGCAGCTCTTCTGGGCCACTCCCCAGAACGTGGCTCACATTTCCATGATTTGCTGCGAAGGCCAGATTCCAGATGGGAGCTCCTATCAACTGCATGTCCATCCCATAGTTACACCTGGAGTGCGTAGCTTTGATGTTCCAAAGGGCTGTTAGTAACACAGAAAAGAAATTCCCCTTAGACGGAAGGGTTGAGAATGTCAGAGCTGTATCAGGATCCAGACCCATATCTACCATCAAGGTTAGATGCTTTGCAAATCCCAGGGCTCTTGCGCCTTGGTGCGTATCACTAACAGCCAGCCCTGCTCCTATCAAAGCTGCTGGCTCATGGGGCTAAAAGTGTATCTGTGGGGTGTCTGTAACTAACCCCAGTTGTTATGGGTCACACAACATCACACAGCTCCTGTCTCTGTGTCTAACACTTTTCTCTTTCCCATTTTAGCATCTAAGGAAAAGAAGATCAAGGAACTGGAATCAGGTACTTGGATAATCCCTAATAAACGTGTGTCTCTGCTTTTACGTTCTAACATGATATGAAAATCACCACACTCAAAAGTATGGACTTCAGTCACCTTCATGATTATCTCCCCCCTCCCATGGAAATATTCAAACACTGCACAGTTTGCAGCTCACATTTCAATATCATCCTTAATGACAGAGTGTGAATTTAGTGCCTATGGACTAGCAGGATTTAACCAGGGGCTGGGCAAACTTCCTCCCAGAAATTCCATGCATATATCTCAATTGTGACTTGCTCTGCTAGTCCCCCAGTGCCCACACACAGTTCCCTGCTATCCTTGCCCCGGGCTCCCACACACAGCAATGCTGACCTGTAGCCCCCTGCTAACCAGACCTGGGCTCCCACGCACAAAGCTCTGCTGGTGCCACTCAATCTTGACCTGCATCCCCCTGCTATCTCAGCCCTGGACTCTCTAGTCCCACAGCTCTGCGGTGACCCTCAATCTCAAT
The DNA here is from genome assembly GCF_027887155.1 of Malaclemys terrapin pileata. Taxonomy (NCBI): domain Eukaryota; kingdom Metazoa; phylum Chordata; order Testudines; family Emydidae; genus Malaclemys; species Malaclemys terrapin. The sequence continues at coordinate 5,257,796 of NC_071524.1, forward strand.
GTGCAGTTAGTGGTGATGTTAGGTTCCTGCAAGCCGTACAATTCCAGGGAACCCCGAGGCAGTGAGGCGCCCCCTGAAAGCCAGAGCTGGTCCACCAGGCGTCAGCTGATCCATCTTGCTCAGTGCTGCCCAGTGTCCTGGATAGTGTCCTCTGCACAGCGTGACCTCGCACACACCAGACATGCCAGGTCACTGGTAGGAACCCCAGAACTGAGCTGTGCAGGGGGTTCCCATGGGATAAACACCACCACTGCCTGCAGCCCCCGGCTATCCCAGCCCTGGGCTTACTCCCCCTGTACCAGCTCTGTTGGCTTCCCTCAGTCCCCACCCACCCTTTCCCTGCTATCCCAGCCCTCAGCTCCTCAGTCCTGTCCAGTTTCCCCTCATCCTAGTCTAGGCCTGGCCCTCGAATGAACACAGTTGCCAAAACCTACTATGCTTTATATGGGCTCTGTGAGGTGCACCTTAATGGGCCCCACCACCCACCTTGTTCCACTAGGAGCCGAGACAGGACCTGACCCCATGTCTCTAGGGATGAACTGTAACTCCAGAGCCACACAGTCCCACGGACCCTTCCCCAGCTAAGCTCCTGCCAACCACTAACCCTCTAGTTACACAGATCAGCACCACAAAGGGATTGCCCGGCACAGAAATAGGAGGTCTAAGGCTGGGTGACAGACTACAGGACTGCAGGCCTCTCTCTATCTGATACATGTTCAGGTATGACACTCCCTCCCCTCGTTTCCAGCAGGGCCATCAGCTGGGAGTGCTGCCCCCAGGGGCAATTTGTTTAAAGGCTTGTCTGTTGTTCATTAACAACAATTTTGTCTGACACATCCTGTCAGTTCTGAGACCCTTGGCTCAAATGAGCGTCCCAGCTCGCGTAGCTGACTCATGCTAGCTCTGCTCGAGTATCATGCGTGGTCAGTCTTTTGGTCAGAGCAGGAGCAGGAGTCAGGTGTGAACATGCAGCAGGGTCAGGTTCCTGGGAGATCAGAGTCAGGGAGAAGGAGCAGGTGGGAGAAGGGAACCAGTCCTGAGCAGGAAATACCCCAGATGCATGGAAAAATTCCTGGTCCTGTGCTTCATTTAAATAGAAGCAGAGAACCAATCAGGACCCAGTGTTCACCAATCAGATACCCGAAATGGAGTCCTCTGTTACAGTTGAGGTTGTAGGTCTGGTAACTGTCAGCAGGTCAGTGGGTGGTGGGTTGGAACTTACTGGCTGATAAGAGTCCTGTGGGCCAGGCTTCAAGACATCTCCCTGGCATCAGTCCCTTGGACCAGTCTTTTTGGGGTGATTCTTATGGAATGCTTATACTAGTGTAGGGGTGGGTATATTTTCCACCATCTCTCAGGTGTTCTCAGGGCCGGATCCCTCCCAGATAAGGTAGCACAGCCAGCCAAAAGGGTTTCCCATGTAGGGTTTCAAAAGTGAGACATGAAATACCAGGTGAAACTCCAGAGAATGGGGTAGTCAATGTGCAGAAGTGCCTGAGTTAACCTGTTGCTGTATCCTAAAGGGGCCCATAAACTGAAAGTCCAGCTTGTGAAAGGGTTTGTCTGTTCAGAGATGCTTCATGGAGAGCCATACTTTTCCCTCCACTGAGTAGGTGGGGCCTTGCTGTCATGAGGAATCCGCTGTACTAGGTCTGAGGTTGATGGGATGGGAGAGGACATAGGTAATTGCAGGTGGAATCAGGAGTGGTACCTTTAGTTAGTGGAAAACGGTCTTTGATCCACAGATGTATGGTCTATGTTGTTATATGGAAACTCTGCAGAAGGGAGAAGCGAGGACCAGTCACCCTCGTGGTGGCTGACGTAACATCGCAGCTACTGTTCGAGGATCTGGTTGGTTTTTTGGTTTTGCACACTGGACTTGGGAGGGTAAATTGAGAAAAGAGACGTGTGGGCCCCCCATCAGGCAAAGAACCGGGCCATGAACTGAGGCCCCTGATCAGAAGTGATGCGGTCTGGAAAGCCATGGAGACAGACTGCATGGTTTATACATGGTTGGGCGATCCCTGCAGCATAGGATATGCCTGTGCTGGGAACAAAAACAGTCATTTTGGTAGTGTCCACTACTATCAGTATTGCTATGAATTTCTACAATAGTCTACAGTGATAGTCACCCAGAGTTGAGACAGGATGACCAAGGGATGGAGAAGATCATAGGTGTGTGTCATCTTGGTATAGGCACAAACATCACAGGAGGCAATGAATGATTGTATTATGGGGTCATCTGCGGCCACCAAAAGGAATAGGATCTTAACCATTGGGCCTGACAGTTCCCCAAATGTTCCACTAGAGAAAAATCATGGCACAGTTGCAGGAATGCAACTGCTGCTTAGTCTGGGGGAACACAGTAGCCTACGTTGTCCATGCAGACTGTCAGAACCAGGACGTGGGCAGTCAGGCCTAGTGGTCAGAACAGGGCTCAGAAGCCAGGAGCCAGGCCAGGGCAAGCTACCAGAAGATCAGAGATCGAGACAGTGCAGAAGGGCAGCCAGAGAGTCAGGAGAAGACAGCAGGTCATGTTACCGGGAGATCAGAGTCAGGCAGCAGGAGCAGCTAACACAGGGGAGGCAGCACTAAGCCAGCCCCTTTCTATAGATGTCTGCCGCTGTGCATGGTCTTCTGGGCCATTTCCCAGAACGTGGATCATGTTTCCATGCTTTATTGCTAATGCCAGATCCCAGATGTGAGCCCCAGTCATCTGCATGTCCATCCCCTGCTTATCCCTGAAGCGTTTAGCCTTGATGCTCCAAAGGGCTGTCAGTAACACAGGAAAGGAATTCCCTGGAGACAGAAGGGTTGAGAATGTCAGAGCTGTATCGGGATCCAGATCTATGTCTTTCATCAAGGTGAGATGCTTTGCAAATCCCAGGTCTGCTGCGTGTCGATACGTATCACTAACCTCCAGCCCTGCTCCTGTCAAAGCTGCTGGCTAGTGCACTGAGGCTGGGACTGTGGCTGTGGATGTGTCTGTAACTAGCCCCAGTCATTATGGGGCACACAGCATCACACAGTATGTCACTATGTCTAACTCTTTTCCATTTCAGCATCTCAGAAGAAGGGTTGGTTCGGTTAATGTCCCTGCAGGAGCTCCACTCTAGGTGAGTGTAACAGTGTGGACTCACCCCTGCGGCGCCTCCTGCTGGTCATCTCCCGGAATTAGCTCTTCCAGCATCCTGGAGCGCCCCTGCAGGCTGGTGATCCACCTTGCCACTGCTTCGCCCCCATGTCCCTCCCAGACCCCGTGCCCTGTTGTCAGGGGTGCTGCCTTCTGGCAGTACACCCCTCAGTCTCAGGGTCTCCCCTCCCCAGGGAACCCCCCCCCATCCCCACCTTGCCTCAGTCATAGGCTACTGCCAGTCACCAATTAGCCCCCACTCCCTGGGGCAGACTGCAGTATAAGCCACTCATCATAGTCAGGGTTGGGTCTGGACTTGCTGCCCCTCTCTGGAACCCAGTGCCTCTCTGGGGCCTTGGACAAGGCCCTGCAGCCTAGGAAGTTGCCAGTCTGGAGCTCCCAGGCCCCTCTGGCCTTTCCCCAGCCCTGCCCCCACGCTAAGCGCCTGAGCTTCCCAGAAGCCAGGCCCTTCTCTCTCTGAAGAGAGACAGAGAAAGACTGTCTGGCCTCTGGCTCACAGCCTTTTTATGCAGGCCAGCGTGGCCCAGCTGCAGCTACTTCCCCAATCAGCCTAGTAGCTTTTCTTTTGCCCCAGCCAGAGCTGTTTTAAGCCCTTCTGGGCAGGAATGGGAGACTACCCCACTACAGAGAGCTAGTGCCCCCTGTGCCTTTGATTGGAGATTTCTCCTAGCAGTGTCTGTTCAGCCCATGCATGTGTGCTAGTCTCCTCATACCCCCTGCCCTTGTTCTATTGCGCTGGGTGGGAAAACCACCCTCAGTTCCTTCTCTGCTGTGAAGCTCCCAGCAGAGAACACTAAAGCAGAGGGGACGGAGGGTGGATAGCGGAGCACCCGTAGGGACACATCTCGAAGGACCACAGTTCCTTCACAGGGTGAGTGACCATTTCTTGCAATCAGGTACTTGGCTAATCCCTAGTAAACATGTGTCTGGGCTTTCACAGTCATGGGATAGGAAAGTCACCACATGTGCTGTATGGATTTCAATCACCTTCATGATCATCTCCCCATTCCTGGGAAATAAACAAAACCTGCAGAGTTTACAGCTCAGGTTTCCGTATCATGTTTAATGACCGAAAGTGACTCTAGTGCGCAGGGAATGGCGGGACACAGGGCAGGTCTACATCAGGGCTCAGGGTGATATAACTGACAATGCTCAGGAGTGTCAAAAAGCACTGACCTAAGCACAGGTGTGGACAGCGCTATGTCAGGGGCAGATGCTCTTCCACCAACAGAGACAAGGGAGCTGAATTAGCTACGCTGACGGGGGAGCTCTCTCCCATCGGCATAAATCATCTTCTCCAGACACACCACAGTGGTGCAGCAGCACCGAGGTAGCGCTTCTAGTGTAGACTGGCCCTTAGTTAGGTGCTATGCAAACTTCCTCCATGCAGCTCTGGGGAGACCTCTCAGTTCAGACTTGCACAATCCCTGTTCCCCAATGCTGGGCTGCCTGCATCCAGCTCGGCTGGATCGCTTTGTGCCTCCCTGCAGCCTCCCAAAATCCCAGCCTTGGGCTCTCACACACACAAGTCTGCTTGTGACTCTCAATCCCCACCTGCAGCCCCCTGCTATCCCCGCCCATGACTCCCTAGGCCCACAGCTCTGTCAGAGCCCCTCAATCCCAACATGCAGCTAATGGAGGCATTAGGCACCTGCAATCTCACCGGCCGGATGTCAGCTGCTCTGTCTTGCTCAGTGCTGCCCTGGGCTCTGAATTGTGTCCTTCGCACAGCATGACCTCGCACACACTATACATGCCAGGTCACTGGTAGGGGCCCCAGAACTGAGCTATGCAGGGGGTCCCCATGGGACAAACACCACCACTGCCTGCAGTCCCCTACATCCCAGTCCTGGGCTTCCTCCCCCAGCCCCAGCTCTGTGGGCATCCCTCAGTCCCCCAGAGCCTCCCTGCTATCCGAGCCCTCAGTCCTGTCGTGTTTCGTCTCCACCTTGTCTAGGCCTGGAACTTGAATGAAAAGAGCCTCCAAACCCTGCTATGCTCTGTATGGGCTTTGTGAGGTGCACTCTGATGGGCCCCACCACCCACATTGTTCCACTAGGAGTCGAGACAGGATCTGAACTCATGACTCTTGGTGTGGACAGTAACTCCAGTGCCACACAGCCCCGTGGAGCCATTCCCCAGCTAAGCTCCTGCCAAGCACTAACTACTGAAGTTACAAACTTGTGCAGATCAGCACCACAAAGGGATTGCTTGGCACAGAAATAGGAGGTCTGAGGCCAGGTGACAGGCTGCAGCAGTGCAGGCCCCTCTTTACATGATACATATTCTGGTGTGATGCTCCCTCTCCTCATTCCCTGCAGTGACATCAGCTGTGGGTGCTGCCCCCAGAGGCAAATTGTGGGCTCTGTTTAGGGGTTGATGAGGGACCTCATCTGCCGTTCATTACCAACAGTTTTGTCTCACACGTTCTGTCAGTTCTGAGATCCTTGGCTCTTTGGGTATGTCTACACTGCAGGTGGGAGCGAGCTTCCCAGCTTGGGTAGCTAGACACATGCTCCCTCTGCTTGAGCTAATGCACTAACAATAGCAGTGTGGGTGGGTGTGACATGGTCTCCAGGGTGTAACCTGGACTGTGGGACCACTGACCCCCCACAAATGCAGCAACCTGGGCTGCCTCTCACACTGTGATGCTGATTTCAAGCTACGAACCTCTGACAGGCTCTGCACTTACACAGCCATCCACAGGCAGGGACGCACCCAACTGAGTTACATGACTGATCTCCCAGCCACTCATGAACCAACAATAGGCAGGCTCCAGCCAGCTCCCCCCAGCTCCCCAGTCTTGCACCCCAGAACTGCACCATCCTGCACTGGTCAGAAGCCTGGCCAGTGTAAGTTCATTACCCACTCCATAGACACAAACCAGCCTTTGTAGTCTGAGCTGAGATTTCCCAAGCACTTCAACCAAAACACACTGTTTTAGGTAAAATATAAAACAGATTTATTAACTCCAGAAAGGTAGATTTTAAGTGATTACAAGTACCAGGTGTAGAGATCAAAGTTGGTTACTTAAAAAATAAAAATAAATTTTCAGTCTGAGTTCTACAGACTAAAGAGGATTTGAATCAGGCAGTGTCTCAGCCTGACAGATGGTCCAAGCAGGTTACAGTTCCTCAATACACAGGCTGGGACTGCCTTCCTGCCTGGGCCCGCCCTTCCCCAGTTCAAAGTCTTTGTCCTGCAGATGTTCTTCCAGGTGTTGAATTAGGAGTGGAGAGAGGCCAAGTGATGATGTCACTTCCTCTCCTTTATACTTTCTTCCAGTTTGATGGAAAGATCTTTGCTGTGAGGAGCGGATCAGGCTGCCACCATTGGTCAAGCAGTCTCCATTGCCTACAGACTCTGGGATAGTGGATTCTTTCCTCCATGAGTGCTGATGAACCATTAACGCTCTCTGGCTGGTCCTTTCTTGTACCTGAAAGGCTGGTTGTGGGTGTTCCCAACCTCACAACATATTTCAGTAACTAAGGCCTTGTCTACACTGCCACTCTAAAGCGCTGCAACGTTGTCGCTCAGGGGTGTGAAAAAATACCCCCCCTCGAGCACTGCAAGTTTCAGTGCTGTAAAGTGGCAGTATAAGATAGTGCACCAGCACTTCCAGCGCCAGTAGCTACTCCCCTCGTGGGGGTGGTTTTATTACAATGTTGGGAGAGCCGCGGCAGAGCTTTAACATTGTTAGTGAAGACATGCCCATAGTCAGCAATACTTCAGAACCTCACATATAGTCAAGGCATACACAATCCAACAAGATATTAATGTTCAACAGATCAAGAGTTTTAAAATGACACCTACCAAGGCATATTTTGTACAAAACATAGCATAAATATATGACAATGGTGAATAGAGGGTTTCCAGGATGCTACTCTGAGGTACAGCATGTCACAGTGGGGTAGCACGGGCAGTGGCTGAGGATAACTGTCTGACCACGTACCGGGCGTCCAAGTGGGTTTGTACTTAGGCAGCAAGCCCAACCCACTGCAGCTGCTACTCCCAGCTTCCCGGCTGCTTTTAGCGCACTGGGTTGAGCACAGCTAGCAGGTATTTGCTGCCCAAAGCGGGAAGCTCATTCCCAGTGCAGCGCAGTTGTACCCAGAGTTTGGAGCAGCCCCACTTACTTTGCTCACTGCTGCCCACACTGACTCAGAGTCACGTTAGAGCTACCCCAGCCCCATGGCAGCACTGTGAGCTCTCTGCAGCAGTCACAGGGTACTTGCTCTCATGTCTGGATAGACAGACAGGTGTCACCTTGCCTTTGACAATCCAATGCCAATCACATTGTTTTGATATAGTAGGAGAGGCCAGCTGCTTTCTATAGGTGACTGCTGCAGTGGGTAGCTGCTTTGATGCTCCAAAGGGTTATTAGCAACACAAAAAGGGAATTCCCCTTAAAGGGAAGGGTTGAGAATGTCGGAGCTATATCTGGATACAGACTCAAGTCTTCCACCAAGGCCAGATGCTTTGCAAATCCCACCCAGGATTTTTATCCTACCAGTGTCCATTTAAAATTCCCAATCTGCTGGGGGCCACCACAGCCAAACAGCAGCTTCTTACAGGCCTGAATTCTGCTCTGGATGACACCAGAGTCACTCCAGTGACGCACATGGAGTTATTGTGGATTTACAGCAATGTCTCTGAGAGCAACATTTGCTCCAGTCCCTGATACTAAGACAATATAAAGACATCCCTGAGAGCCGGTCATTACTATTAGCAGAGATCTCTGGTCTCTGGATGAAAGGGCCTGTCTCTAGGGTGACCAGATGTCCTGATTTTATAGGGACAGTCCCGATTTTTGGGTCTTTTTCTTATTTGGCTCCTATTACCTCCCACCGCTGTCCTGATTTTTTCACATTTTCTGTCTGGTCACCCTACCTGTCTCTCACTTCAAACAGCCGGGACATTTCTCCTTCGGCAGCGAGGGCCCATGAACTATGTGTAAAGCTATCACATAGTCACAGAGCAGCCCCCAGAACTGAGTCCTCTGCCTAAATGACAGGGAATAACTCTGTCTCTTTCCATTTCAAACAGGGCAGTCAGAGAGCTAGGTAAGAGGACGTGTTTTCATGTCGCATTTCACATCACTTGGTCCTTTCTATTTGCCAATGACCCTTCTCCCAGAACAGCATCTCCTGTGGGAGCGAGTTCCCCATGTTTGCCGTGCCCCTGATCATGTTTGTTTCTCTTCCCTTGCAGAGTTCAGGAGGGCTCGGAGCTGCATGGGTGAGTGGGGCTGCGAGGGGCTGAGCAGACACTGTGCTGGGGTTAGTGGTATCGGTGTTACCTAGCTGAGCTGGCAGAGGTGTGGGGTCCCCATGGGGCAGGCGGGGCAGGGTGTGCGCTGGCTGTAGATCCATGGGACTAGATGCCGTGAATGGTCCTGAACACGCTGCCCTGAGCTGTAAGTCTCACCCCCGGGCAGGTCCCACGCAATCCCCCCCTCAGCTAGTCCTGACGCCTCCCCACATCTCCATTGGCCCTTCAGTGATGATCCATCGCTACCCCATCAGCTCCCCCAACAGCCCCACTCAGCCCTCCCTCTGCAGCCTGTAGAGTCTTCACCTCTGGACACAATCCATGGACCCCCAGAGCCCTAACGCCTCTCAGGGACAGATCCTGTGCAGGGGGGAGTGAGAGGAAGCAAGGAGCCCAACCCCCATTCCAGCTCCTCCCACCTCCCCACCAGCTCATAGACCAGGCCCAGCCACAGCCCTGGAGCTCCCGGACGGATCCAGGCTAGTGGTGCCAGTCCCACTAGTCACCCCAATCCTTAACACTCTGTCATTCACTCCGGCTGTGCTGGCTGGAATCTCTCCTGTGGGATCATAGGGTCCCTGGATGACCCATGGCTAATGGGGATATTTTGGTTTCTCTCCCCAGTCTGCATCATCCTGGAGCAAGTTTGGCAACACCCTGAAATCACCGTCTCTGGGGATGGCAGAAGAGTCCAACATGACCCCCAATCTCCATGGCTGGCTGGCCTATCTGGATCCCTGATAGCCCTGGGGAAGGGGGTTTGTGTCCAGGAATCATTATGCTTTAGGCCTTGTCTACACTGCCACTTTACAGCGCTGCAACTTTCTCACTCAGGGTGTGAAAAAACACCCCCCCGAGCACTGCAAGTTTCAGTGCCGTAAATTGTCAGTGTAGACAGTGCACCAGCTCTGGGAGCTACGCCCCTCCTGGGGTTGGGTTTTGTACAGCTCTGGGAGAGCTATCTCCTAGCGCTGGTGCCACAACTACACAGCCATGTTAAAGAGCTGCTGCGGCAGAACTTTAACATTGCTAGTGAAGACATACCTTTAAAGCCGGGTTTGAGGGGGTACTGGGAGGTGGAGGTGGGGGACAGCCCGTACTGGGAGCTGGGGGTGCTGAGTGAGACTGTGAGGGGCAGAGTGAGATAGGAGAGACTGGAGAGACCTCCTGAGGGGGGAGCTGGGCTCTGGGGAGATCTGGGGGAGCAGTATCACCCCAGTGAGGCCAACACTGTGATCTGGAACTGGGGTGTGACACCGACAGTGATTGGTGTGTATCTGTATCTAGAAGGGGGGAGTCTCTCATTCTACAGTGTCAGTGCAATGGCCCTTTTCCTGGAGATTCCTGTGGAAGGTTCTGAGAGATTGTTCCCATTCCTCAGCCCTGGTCATGCTGTGGGGAGGGACCAGGGGAAACCCCTCAGCATCTGCCCCCCCCCCTCCAGCGACTGGGATTTCCACAGAAATTAGGAGTTAGTGGGTCTGTTATTCAGGGAGATCCCACAGCCTCTGCACAACCCCCTGCCCTCAGGGACAGGAAGGGGCAGGAAAAATCATAGAGCCACATGCAACTGAAGAAACAACCTCAGCACCTGGCCAGCACTCGGCCCTAGAGACAAGGAAGTGAAAGAAAACAGCTCATGTGGGATACAATAAATCCAAAAGCATCTACCCACTGACCTGCTTCCCAAGTTGAGGATGGGGAATAAAACAGAGCAGGAGCATCCACAACTGCAAACAACCCCCAAAGAGAAGGGGGAAAGAAACATCAAAATCCTGAGGTCTGAACCCCTCCCATGGGGCAAAGGGAATCACACAGAGAAAAACGCTCAGAACTTGACTCTTGAGGGGTCTCTGGAAATGACTTTTGTTCCAGGGATACCAGGGCCACGAAATACGATGGCGGAATCAGACCCAAACACCAACACCTGGGAAAGAACCTCACCCCACAGGGAACGCGGGGAAATGGCGACACATCAGATGTTTCCTCCCCCTGAACTCAAAGGAAAACCGCAGCAATTCATGATAATGCTTTGCCCCGACGCCCAGTTACATCAGAATGTGCTGATTGGAGGGAATTGCGTTAACGCGACTGTTAAATGTAGAAAATTCAATACACACTGATTGGGAGATGCAGGGGGGAAGGGAAGGGTCTCGCAGTAGCACTGACTCACTCCCATCGCAGACACACACACACACTGCTCCTGCCAGCCTCAGGCCGTGCGAGTGGGTGACAGGATCGGTCACTCGGTGTATCAGACTGGGTTGTGAAAGCCTCACACTGAGAAGCACCCCGAGGGCTGAACCTGTCCCCCAACCACCAGAGCCCTCCCCTGGGCTCTAGCAAGGCTGGCTGGGCTCATGGGGCAGCAGGGACGATAGATGATGCTGCAGAAGCTTCTCATGGAAAAAGGACGTGGGGAGGTTCAGACGCTGTTGGAAATTGTAGCAAGGGGACTGGGGTGCAGGAGGAGAACAGGCTTCCAGCTGCAGCGTTGTCAAGTCTCATGGTGTCACAGAGTGAGAATTTTTCATAATATTTTGGATAAAGATGGTGTGTGCCTCAGTTTCCCCCATGTGTACATGGGTAACTAGGTGAGGGGAGGGAGGGTGTTTGCTCTTTGCAGAGGCCCAGAGACACAGGTGTGACCAATGCCCAGCTGCCCGCGCCTGGAGACTCTCAGGAGACAATGGCCACTCCAATTGCCTGTATATTCGGCACCTAGCAACAAATGACCATGGATGGCCCCACCCACCTTGGGAAGCCAGCTGGGTGTGACCAGCTGGAGGACAAAGGATGGGGGAGGGGCCAGGTGGGGTTGTTAAATTTGGGCTGTTGAAGGCAGAGAGAATCTCCTGGACTGGGACTAAAGAAGGGTCTGATGTCTCTGGACTGACCCAGGTGGATTATGCTGGAACTTTTGATTCTCTGTGTTCTAAACACCTAATAAACCTCCTGCTGCTACAATGCTGGCTGAGAGTCACTCCGGAGTCAGGGAGTTGGGGGTGCACTGCTCCCTTTGGATATGCAAGTCTCCCCCAGGTGTCCAGCTCAGACGGACTCACTGAGGGGAGCTCACCGCATGAAGCCAGGGAGTTGAAAGCTCTGAGATTCGGTCCCAGGAGACCGTGAAGCCAAGTGGCTTACCCTACGGACAGTGTGACCCTACATGGGCTGACACACTGAAAGGGACCTCCTAGGGACTGTTCCAGAGCACCAGACCTGTGGATCCATGACACATGGTATTTGCTGCTTCTTTTAAAGCCCCAGCTCCTGGAGTCCTGGGGTTGTGGGAGAATCTCAGTTTTGGTTTAAAGCAAATAAAAAGTAAGTTTCTAGTCTGTGGCTGTGGTGTGGAGTGTAAAGTGTGACCCCAATTCCCCTGTGCACTGTGTCTGGCTTTACTGCTGGGTGTGCTGCATTTAAACCCTAGGGCCTGGCTGTTGGTTTAGTGCAGGTCGTGATGGGACCTAGCAGCAAATGGGGGGCAGGGAGTCCTGGGCAGCGCCATCCACAAATGCTGGGTCCACGCTAGGTAAAAGGTATGTGTGCGATGAGCCGTCTGGGCCCAGACAGTACTGTCAGCGTCAGATCCAAGTGAAGACAAGGGCACCTGTGCCATGGGCATTTTAACTCCCTGTAGCTGGTTGAGGTGAACCCCGGGGAGGTGTTATGGTGTGAGAACACTGTTCTCCTGGTGTAGCCAGCACCCAAACCAGTCATTTCCACCTGGTGCCAGGAGTTAGGGGAATAAATGACAATCACTGGGTGTGACGGGTTTGGAGCTGCCCTGTAATAACCTCTGAGTTTTGTCTGATCTGTTCGTCTGTTCTGCAGGGTCACTGCATGAACACAAGGGGGTAAGGGGTTAATTCAAGCTGGGGTTGGCTGCCCCCTTGCCCCCACCTCCTCACAAACACTGCGAGGGATCAGAGACACTGCAGAGCCATCCACTGTGACATCCCCTTTGGCCCCCTGCTGTGAACCAGGCTCAGGACCCAGGAGGGAACAGAGCCCTTGCGCTGCACGGACAGACACCGGGAAGGACAGGGAGGGGAGGCAGAGACTGTGGGGAGCAGATGGCCCCAGCCCCAGAAGTGAGGGCCTGGGGTAGGACAGGCTGCCTAAGTCAAGGGATGAGATAGACCTGCAAAGCGTCCTGTTACTGTGTTAAACCCTGTTCTCTGGCTGTGCCTGGCTCCTGTTGTTGAGATCAAACAAGACTTTGTAAGAAGCTTTTTGAGTCATTGCCATCATGGCTGGTCACTGCTCCAGTAGGTGGAGCTGCAGGTACCAATTTCAGACCTGCTGGGGGTCAGCACGGTCAGTCCACGGGGGGCTGTAGCCCAGGGCTGGTCTGAGAGGGGAAGGCCTGAAGAGTCACCCAGCGAGGAAACAGAGGAGCAGCCAGAACTGACACAATATTTATGCATTAACACGGCTAGGGCTGCCGGGAAAGGGGGATTCTTCTTCGAGTGATGCCCATACGCATTCCACTCTAGAGATGTGTGAATCCCATGCACGGTCACCTTAAATTTTCCCCTCAGTGGGACCTATCAGGGCAGCTCGAGCACTGTCTACTGCTGCGTGCTGCTAGCACCAGTATAAAGCGCCCAGCTGACCCCACACCCCTCAGCTCCTTCTTACTGCCTGAGACGGTTGCTGGAACCGCTCTCCTTGCATCTGCCAGTTCTCTCAGTGGACTTTCTTGTTATTGTACATAGTGAGTCATAGTTCGTTTTAGTGAGTGTGAATTAATTTTAGTGACGTTTAGTAAATTAGTTACGTGATTTAGCTTTAAGCCCTGCACCTCCTGCAACAAGGCTGTGCCCCTGAGCAACCTGCACTCCAGCTGCTTGAGGTGCCTGGGAGAAGCTCATGTTGGGGACCATTGGCAGATCTGCAAAGACTTTAAGCCTCACACAAAGGACTGGGAGGCCAGGCTCAAGTTCCTGCTCATGGAGGAGGCACTGAGACCGCATCTCAGTCAGGCTGGTCAGACTCGGCACCAAGTGCCTCGGTGTCCGTAAGAAGTGCTGCTACTGTACCGGAGTCCTGTCACTGATCACCATCCCCAGTGCCTAGGAACAGGCATAAGAAACAGCCAGCCGAAAGGGGGTGATCCCTGGCATTGAAGACAGCCAGGTATGGGGTTCAAAGTAGAGTGTGTTCTGAGCCAAAGCACTCCTGTGCCTCGGTGCTGCAGAAGTCAGCACCTTTCCCTCCGGCATCTAGACAACCACCATCAACTCTGGCACCAGAAGAGCCTTCTATATCTGCAGCCCCGTGCAGTACCTATATTATCTCAGGACCAACCACACTGAAGGCATTTGCTACTGCTAGGGACCTTCTCTTGCTGTCAGTACCGGTATTGTCAGCAGTTCAGGAGTCGGCATTATTGGTGCTGGTGGACAGGAGTGAACCCGTTGGGTCATTTCAATATTCAGTACCACGCCCTTTGGTGCTGTCAAAAGGGGAACCAGCTATGCTTGCCACTGTGCGAACCTTTCCACCACTGCAGCGGTCTCTAGCACTGGTGGGAATGACACCCCGGTGGTCACTGGACAGAGATGCATCCTCTTCCAAGTTGGAGATCGGGTCCTATTCCTCCCATCCGAGGAGCTGCTTTCGCTGCTGCTCCTGGCATTTCCTTCCTTCCATGGACCAGGGCACAGGAGTAACATTGAGTGACCAGGAGGTCACTGGGGACCTACACCAGTCTAGTGGCCCTTTTGGAACTCATGGGTTTTCCCCCAGTTTCCAGGTGCTCCTATTTGGTTACCTCGGAAAGAAGGCGGCACCTGGTCTGGACTCCGGTACTGAGCCTGGTACCAAACTACTGGAGCTGGCTAAAGGGGATTCTGCTAGTGCAGAAAGGAAGCAAGAACATCCACAGCCAGTGCTGGCCTCCTCTTCCTCTTCCCCGATGAGGCAGCCTCAGGAGAGGGGGGATGTCGCTTCCCCCAGATGACTATAACATGCCCCAGGAGTTGTTAAAGAATCATAGAACTGGAAGGGACCTCGAGAGATCATCTAGTCCAGTCCCCTGCAGTCATGGCAGGACTAAGTATTAGACCATCCCTGACAGGTGTTTCTCTAACCTGCTCTTAAAAATCTCCAATGATGGAGATTCCACAAACTCCCTAGGCAATTTATTCCAGTGCTTAACCACCCTGACAGGAAATTTTTCCTAATATCCAACCTAAACCTCCCTTGCTGAAATTTAAGCCCATTGCTTCTTGTCCTATCCTGAGAGGTTAAGAAGAACAATTTTTCCCTCCTCCTTGTAACAACGTTTTATGTACTTGAAAACTGTTATCCTGTCCCCTCTCAGTCTTCTCTTCTCCACACTAAACAAACCCAATTTTTTCAATCTTCCCTCATAGGTCATGTTTTCTAGACCTTTAATAATTTTTGTTGCTCTTCTGTGGACTTTCTCCAATTTGATGACATCTTTCCTGAAATATGGCACCCAGAACTGTACACAATACTCCAGTTGAGGCCTATTCAGCGCAGAGTAGAGCAGAAGAATTACTTCTTGTGTCTTGCTTACAATACTCCTGCTAATACATCCCAGAAAGATATTTGCTTTTTTTGCAAGTGTTATACTGTTGACTCATATTTAGCTTGTGATCCACTATGACCCCCAGATCCCTTTCCACAGTACTCCTTCCTAGGCAGTCATTTCCCATTTTGTATGTGTGCAACTGATTGTTCCTTCCTAAGTGGAGTACTTTGCATTTGTCCTTATTGAATTTTATCCTATTTACTTCAGACCATTTCTCCAGTTTGTCCAGATCATTTCGAATTTTAATCTTATCCTCCAAAGCACTTGCAACCCGTCCCAGCTTGGTATCGTCCGCAAACTTTATATATGTACTGTCTATGCCATTATCTAAATCAGTGATGAAGATATTGAACAGAACCAGAACCAGAACTGATCCCTGCAGGACCCCACTCGATATGCCCTTCCAGCTTGACTGTGAACAACAGATAACTACTCTATGGGGATGGTTTTCCAACCAATTTTGCACCCACCTTATAGTAGTTCCATCTAGGTTGTATTTCCCTAGTTTATTTATGAGAAAGTCATAAGAAGAGGGTGGCCTTAAATCTAGGCATACAGAAGGAGGTAGTGAAGGTGTCCTCTCACAGCCTAGTCAATACTTGAGCCACTGCCCTTCAAAAGTTCCTCTACCTCTCAATGACACCATTATGGACCCAATTAAGACTTTGACGGAGCTCCCCGTGTCTCTTCCTCTGACTTCAAGTACTTTGTTCCTGCCCAGGGTTATGAGTTCCTTTACACGCCCTTTTCTCCCCCCAGGATACCTGGTGGTATTCGTTGCCCAGGAGAGAGAAAGACAGGGTCTTCCCTGTGCAACCCCAAAATCAATGGCCTCAAATAAATTAGACTCGTTCAGTAGGACACAAAGTGGGCGCTTTATACCAGCACTATGAGCGCGCGGCAGCAGAGAGCATTCGAGCTGCCCTGCTGGGTGCCATTGAGGGAAAATTTTCCAGCAACTGTGCTGGGGGTGCGTATACACTTGGAGTGGAATGGAGACATGCAACACATCTCGAAGAACAGCAGTTATAAGTGGTAGGTAACTTGTATTCGGGGTGTGGGGCACAGGCCAGGCTGGGGGATGGGTTTACTTTCCTAAAGTTCACAAAAGTCCTCGTGGTTTTATCCTTTCTAGATGCCACCACAACAGGAGACATCCAGGGGCTTTTAGTCTGAGCCCGGTGAGACTCTCTCACTTTCCCACACTCTGTGAGGGCGGCTATGTCACTGCTGAGAATCACGGCTCCTGGGCTTCAGAGCCAGGATCCCCTGGAGAATGGCAGAGACAGAGAGAACAAACCACAGAGACACCGGCTGGGCCAGAAATATCACAGTATGAGAGGTTCTTCAATCCCACATCACAGCCTGCGACTCACACCCACCCCACTGGGCTGCTAGCTTGTGGTCAGGCTGGGGAGAGCTCACTGCAGAACCAGCGAAGAGGCATCTACACAGGATACTCTGCAGATCCTCAGGGTGCTGACGATTCATCCTGCAAGTGCAGCCAGACTGTGTGTGCAGAGTCACTGCTCATGGCACCGACTCTCCTCTCCCTTCCCTCTTTTGAGCAGCAGCCGGTCGCTCTCTAGTCCCACAATATTTGGCTCCATCAATATCCCCTGCAGGGCTGGGAGATGGGTCTAATTCTGCCCTGACTGCCCGGGGGGTTGGGCTGGAGGAGGGAGGCAGGACTCAGCCCAGGGTCCAGGCCCAGCAGGGGGTGGGACACTCTGAGATCAATGAAGCCCCTGCAGCCTATTTCCCAGCCTGTGTCTCTGACACTTGCCCTGTGTTTTCGGGCCCATCCCAGCCAGGTTCTCCCCACACTGTGACACAAACAGCTCCTGTGCGTTGGCTTCCAGAGCCAGAAGGGATGTTAGCTCAGCCAGTCTGACTCCTGGACAGCCCAGAGACTCCCCTCCCCCCCCCCCGCTTCCTGCAATGAGTCAATAGCTCGTGTGGGACCAAAGCCTCTCCCAGGAAGGCTCCAGCCTGGCTGAATCCCCTTCCCCCCCCCCCCCCCCCCCCCCCGGGTGATTTGTCCCAGAGTTAGTCACCTGCCTGGACAGAAATTGGCCTCTCGGTTCTCACTGGGACTTGTCTGGCGTCAGCTGGGCCCAGGCTCCCCAAGGCTCAGCCTGTTCCCAGCATTAGAGGGGGGAGGGATGTGATGGGGAGGGTTAGTGGGAGGTGGGAGCTTTGGGTGAATAGCCCCAAGTCACTGGAGCCCTGGGCTGTGGACTCAGCTCTGAAGTAGCATTGTCAGCCCTAGAGCTCAGAGCCCATCACCAACAGGGGCTGGACAGGTGGGGACTGGCTACTCCAAGCGCCCCTGCAAGGAGCGGCAGAGGGGGACAGAGCCCA
Organism: Malaclemys terrapin pileata; assembly: GCF_027887155.1. Taxonomy (NCBI): domain Eukaryota; kingdom Metazoa; phylum Chordata; order Testudines; family Emydidae; genus Malaclemys; species Malaclemys terrapin. The sequence continues at coordinate 5,275,153 of NC_071524.1, forward strand.
GCTCCCCTAATGCCTGGGGACTGCACAGCACTGCCTCCCCACAGTCAGCAGCGTGTGGCCCCGAGGTGATGGCTGAGAGCTCCTCAGGTAACACACGGCCACAGCTGCAGTCCTGGCAGTGACCTCCCAGCGCCCGTGCAGGGCACGGCTCACACATGAGGGCAAGCAGTTTGTGGGCTGCCTGGTCCCACTCTGCATGGAAAAGGAGTTGCCCTTTCTCAGCTGCTCCAGGTCCTTCAGTACCTGGGGCCCGATTCAGGAGCCCAGTGATGCAGATGGACGCCTCGTGCGACTGAGAGAGTGCCCAGGGGAGTGACATGCCTAACTCCCATTGGCTGCCAACAGGAGTCAGGTGCCTGGCCTACCTAGGAGCTCTAGGGAATACCACTAGGCACCTGGCTGCAGCACTAGGTGCCTAAATACCTTTGTCATGCTGGCCCCTGGGGTAAAGAGAGGCAGTGTGGCCTAGTGGACAGAGCACTGGCCTGGAAATCAGGAGTCCTGGCTTCTGTTCCTGGCTCTGCCCTCCTGGGTGACCTCAGGCCATTCATGTTCCCACCTTCCCATGCCTCAGTTTCTCCACCTGTTTCCCTCCTGCCTAAAGCACTTTGAGCTCTATGGATGGGCGAGGTGTGGTTAATGTTAAACCCTCAAGCCAGGCTAGGCCTGTGCTCCCCTCTGTTACTAAATCAGGGGAGGGTTTTTACAGGTGCAGTTGACGTGTGTTTGATTCTCAGGCTTCCAGTGTTAAATAAAGATGCTGTGGCCAGGGTGGACAGGAAACGGGGAGTGATGACGCTCAGATGTGAGGACAGGACTGGGCAGAGCAGAGAGGGGCCGTGGTGTCCCTGCTGCCTCAGCCATACGGCCCTTATGGGGGCTCAGAGCAGCGACAGCATCTGGGTTCACAAATTAGCCCTGAGAGGCTGGCAGAGACACTGAACAGGGAGAGGGTCCTTCCACCCTGAGCCCTGGGGGAGACGGGGACAGAGGGGGCAGGTCGGAGCAGGGAGCGACTGCAGATTGTCCCCACCCGATCCTATCAGGAGCAGTCATTGCTGGGCCATTTCCATCTTTCTCGGCTCCCCTGCCACCTCGATGATCCTGTCTCTGTGCCTCTTGCTGCCCGGTAAGTATGTGGGAAGTCGGTGCTAATTCACAGCAGGTTGGGAGGAAACAGGACCAAGGGCAGCCCCTGGCCCAGGGAGTCGGCAAATCCCCTTTAGTGGCAGAGAGGGTTGCTCTGTTGTGATGTTTGAGGGAGTGGGACTGTCCCAAACCAGCACAGGGCCAGCGCTCGGTGCTGGGGATGGGCTGGGGCTAGCAGTCGGTACAGGCTGGGGTTACAGTCACAGCTTCACGGAGTTTAAGGCCAGGAGGGACCATTTGCCCATCCAGTCTGACCCCCTGATAGCCCAGAGTAGAGAACTTCCCACAGCTCCCCTGCACTGAGCCCAGTCACTTGTGTTTGACGAAAGCATCCCCCAGAGAGGGCTCCGGCCTGGCTGTGACTCCCCCACTTCCCTGGGGAGCTGGCACCGGGGGTTAATCCCCTGCATGGGGAGAAACTGCTGCCTCCTTTCTCACTGGAGTTTGCCCAGATTCAGCGTCCAGCCCTTGGGGCTTATTCTGCCTGTCTCTGCTGCACTGAAGAGCCCATTAGACACCGTGACCAGCCCAGCTGTCTGACCAACTACACATAGTTCTGGGTCTGGGTCTGGGGCTTGGGTCTGACTCGTTATAGGGCCAGGCCCAAGGCACACAGCTTGGATCCAACCCCAGATCTGTGTTTTCAGGAGGGGTTGGGATCGAGGGTTCTGCTTTGGGCCTGTGTCTCAAACGTCCCTATCAAGTCTGGTCCCAACTCTCTGTCTGTCCATAGGATGTTTCCTGCTGGAGGTTCTGCTGGGGAAGTGAGGGGCTAAGCTCAGTTATCGAGGCTGGGGATGAGCGTAGGCACTGCCAGGCTGTTAGCAGAGCCCTGTCAGAGACACTCAGCACTAATCCCCTGGGGGCATGGGAACCCTCCACAGGGAACTTGGGGGGGGGGGGGGGGGGCAAGGCTCTGCACAATGCCTGGCACAGACTCATGGAGCAGGTAGGGGTGCCCCTGGTGGGACGGGTGGGGCAGTAACAGGGTCCTGTGCTCATGCAGGGAGCAAAGACCCCATCAGCTATTCAGGGCGTCTCACAGCAGGAGAGATTCTAGCCCCGCACTGAATACATCACCTTTCTGTTCCCAGCGATGAGTCCCAGCAGCCAGGAGATCGGCTCAGCTTCCGGTGAGTCCATCTCTCTGTCTGTCCCCAATCTACCGAGGGCCTTTACTCCTCCCTTTCCAAGCCTCCAGCCACCACCTCTGGGCCACTCCCTGCTCAGTGCGGTGCCAGCGGCAATGGCACAGGAAAGCGGATGGGGTAGGGTTACCATATTTCAGCAAGCAAAAAAGAGGACGGGCGGAGCCCTGCCCCTGTCCTGCTCTGGCCCCGCCCCTGCCCCACCCACTTCCCGCCCCCCTCAGAACTCCCAACCCTCCCCCCCCCGCTCCTTGTCCCCTGACTGCCCCCTCCTGGGACCCCTGCCCCTAACTGCCCCCCCAAGACTTCACCCCCTACCTAAGCCTCCCTGCCTCTTGTCCCCTGACTGCCCCCTCCTGAGACCCTCCCCCCATCCTAACTGGCCACCTAGGACCCTACCCCCTACCTGTGCCCGGACTGCTCCAACCCTTATCCACACCCCCACTCCCAGACAGACCCCTGGGACTCCCACGCCCCATCCAACCACTCCCCACCCCCTGACAGCCCCCCCCCAGAACTCCCGACCCATCTAAACCCCTCTGCTCCCTGTCCCATTGACTGCTCCTATCCCTCTCCCCACTCCTGCCCCCTGACAGCCCCCCCACAACTCCCAACCCCCACCTCGCTCCTTGTCCCCTGACTGCCCCCTCCTGGGACCCCTGCTCCTAACTGCCCCCCAGGACTCCACCCCCTACCTAAGCCTCCCTGTGCCTTGTCCCCTAACTGCCCCCTGCTAAGACCCCCCCAAACTGCCCCCCAGGACCCTACCCCCTACCTGTACCCACCTTATCCACACACTTCCCAGAAAGCCCCCCCCGAACTCCTGACCCCCCCCGTCTCTTGACTGCCCCCTCCAGAACCTCCCTGCCCCTTCTCCAATCCCCTGGCCCCCTTGTCGTTGGCCTTCGGTTCGCCTAAGGTCTCTCTGGGAGCTTGCTCAGGAACTGTCTGAGTCGTTCTCCGGTATTCTGGGCAGCAGCGGGGGAGGAGCTCCAGACTGCCAGAGGCGAATGCAGGGAGGGAGGGAGGGAGCTATGCTGCAGGGGAGGCCGAGGACGGGCTCTCTCTCAGGCCTGGTCTACACTAGGCGTTTATGTCGAAGTTAGCGCCGTTACATCGAATTAACCCTGCACCCGTCCACACCGCGAAGGTATTTAGTTCGACATAGAGGTCTCTTTAATTCGACTTCTGTACTCCTCCCCGACGAGGGGAGTAGCGCTAAATTCGACATGGCCATGTCGAATTAGGCTAGGTGTGGATGGAAATCGACGCTAATAGCTCCGGGAGCTATCCCACAGTGCACCACTCTGTTGACGCTCTGGACAGCAGTACGAGCTCGGATGCTCTGAACTGCCACACAGGAAAAGCCCCGGGAAAATTTGAATTTGAATTCCTTTTCCTGTCTGGCCAGTTTGAATCTCATTTCCTGTCTGGACATCGTGGCGAGCTCAGCAGCACTGGCAACGATGCAGAGCTCTCCAGCAGTGATGGCCGTGCAATCTCAGAATAGAAAGAGGGCCCCAGCATGGACTGATCGGGAAGTCTTGGATCTCATCGCTGTGTGGGGCGATGAGTCCGTGCTTTCCGAGCTGCGATCCAAAAGACGGAATGCAAAGATCTACGAGAAGATCTCTAAAGACATGGCAGAGAGAGGATACAGCCGGGATGTAACGCAGTGCCGCGTGAAAATCAAGGAGCTGAGACAAGGCTACCAGAAGACCAAAGAGGCAAACGGACGCTCCGGATCCCATCCCCAGACATCCCGTTTCTACGAGGCACTGCATTCCATCCTCGGTGCGGCCGCCACCACTACCCCACCAGTGACCGTGGACTCTGAGGATGGGATAGTGTCCACGGCTGGATCCTCGGACATGTTAGCGGACGGGGAAGATGAGGAAGGAGATGAGGAGGACGAGGCAGTCGACAGCGCTCACAACGCTGATTTCCCCGACAGCCAGGATCTCTTCATCACCCTTACAGAGATCCCCTACCAACCCTCCCCAGCCGTTACCCCGGACACAGAATCTGGGGAAGGATCAGCCAGTAAGTGTTGTAAAAATCTAAACATTTATTTGTAACAGAACAGGAATATTAACAATTTAAAAAATGGGTTTCTCATGATTAGTTTGATTAGCTTAACGGTTCAGTCATGGGCAGTGCAACTATTGAAAAAAAATCTAGCAATGTCCGGTTTTGCATGATTGTCCTGCCCAAGCCGCTCTACTGGTTAGTCACTGCTACAGCAGCTACAGTAAAATGCGGTCTATATGTCCGGGGATGGAGCAGAAATCCTCCTGTGACATCTCGAGGAAGCTCTCCTGGAGGTAATTGGAAATCCGCTGCATTAGGTTCTTGGGGAGAGCGGCCTTATTGGGTCCTCCGTAGTAGGACACGTTGCCACGCCACGAGACTATCAAGTACTCTGGAATCATTGCTCTGCACAGCATGGCGGCATACGGCCCTGGTCTTTGCAGGCTTTCCCGGAGCATTCTCTCTTTCTCGCTGTCAGAGATCCTCATGAGGGTGATGTCGCTCATGATGACCTGCTTTGAATGAGGTAGGGGAATGTTAGTGTTGGGACTGCTTTGCCGTTCCTTTACAGAACTGTAACCGCTGGTTTGCAGCCACGCGGTGGAGGCGGGAGAGGGGCAGCCGAAAGGGATCGTTCCCGGGGACAGCCGCGAGGGTGTGGGACAGGAGCAGACTTCCTGCTTGCCGAATTGCTGGCAGCAGGGACCGACATTGATTTCAATGTGAAATGAGGCCATTGCTAATATTAAAGTTTTAAGCTGCCACAAGTCTACGGCTTACCATGTCTGCCTGCAACAGAAATTCCGTTCTCCTGAGAGGCTTCTCAAATGTGCTGTAGAAGACCCCAGGCACTGAATGCGAAGGCCGAGAATTCGACCTTGTGCTGAGTGCGCATGTGATAGGTGCTGTGCATGGTCTTGTTAACAGAGAAAGACTATGTTCTTTGTTCACAACTACATTTATCTTTCTGAGGAATTCACTCCCTTTTTCCCATTCCCACAGCCCCATCTGCGACTGTCTCACAACCTAGCCTGTCATCACACTCCCAGAGGCTAGCGCGGATTAGGCATAAGAAGAAGAGGACACGGGAGGACATGTTCTCGGAGCTTATAGCCTGCTCCAGAGCCCAGGCAGCACAGCAGACCCAGTGGCGGGAGAACTTGACCCGAATGCACCAAGCCAACATGGATCGGGAGGAGAGGTGGCGTCAGGAAGACCAGCAGGCGACTCAAACCCTGCTTGGACTAATGAGGGAGCAAACGGACACGCTCCGGCGCCTTGTGGATGTTCTGCAGGAACGGAGGCAGGAGGACAGAGCCCCGCTGCAGTCCATCTCTAACCGCCCTCCCCCGCCACCAAGTCCCATACTCCCCTCACCCAAAGTGCACAGAAGGAGAGGCGGCAGAGTCCCTGCTAACTCTCACTCCACCCCTGCAGAGAGCTCGAGCAGCAGAAGGCTCTCATTCCCCAAAATTTGACAAGTTCTTTCCTTCCCGCCTGACACAAGCCCCCGTCCAAGTTTCACTTTCCCAGTTCCATGTTTGGTTGATAATAAAAAATACGTTTCTGTTAACTACTGTTTCCATCATGTTCTTTTGGAGGAGGGGGGGATAGGGGGTTGGTAATTCGACAGGACAGTCACCTTTGGCAGGGTATATAGTCGGGGGCAGGCACAGCAGCCGGGCACATACATAGTGCAGTGATGCAGTGACTAGTTACCCTGGTTAGTCTGGGAGGTTGTTTTCATGTTATGTGGTGGGGGGTGGGTTGCTCTGTGACTTTGTGGCAGGGGAGGGCAGTTACAGATCTTAAGCGGCGGTCCTTAGGCAGGATCACAGAGCCACACAGCAGGGGATCTGTAACCGTCCTCCCCCTGCCACAAAGTCACATAGACCCCCCCATACACACAGTCCCTATCAGGAGGGGTGACAGGCTCCGTTGAAACAACCATCCCACCGCAGCGGAGCCTGTCAATCCTTGAGTTTAGAAGCTGCATTCGCGCCACTACAGTACACCCGCTCCGCACCACAGTCTGTGTCCCAGTTTTAAAAAATTCCCGCGAATACAGTATTAAAGAAAACGGTGTGCTTTAACAAAGTAGAACTATTTTTATTTTGAAACGTGTGTTGGAAGTGGGGTGAAGGGGGTATGTAACTGGATAGGATAGTCAACATTAACTGGGTAAAGAAACGGGGGCAGGTTTAGCTTCTCAATACACAAACTTTAAAGTCACAGGTTACCCTGCTCACTCAGGAACTTTGCTTTCAAAGCCTTCCGGATGCACAGCGCTTCCCGCTGGTCTCTTCTAATCGCCCGGCTGTCTGGCTGTGAGTAATCAGCAGCCAGGCTATTTTCCTCAACCTCCCACCCCGCCATAAAGGTCTCCCCCTTGCTCTCACAGAGATTGTGGAGCACACAGCAAGCTGCAATAACAATGGGGATATTGGTTTCGCTGAGATCACAGCGAGTCAGTAAGCTTCTCCATCTCCCCTTGAGACGTCCAAAAGCACACTCCACCACCATTCTGCACTTGCTCAGCCGGTAGTTGAAGAGTTCTTTTTCAGTGTCCAGGGCGCCAGTATAGGGCTTCATGAGCCAGGGCATTAGCGGGTAGGCTGGGTCCCCGAGGATGACTATAGGCATCTCCACATCCCCAAGAGTTATTTTGTGGTCCGGGAAGTAAATACCTTGCTGCAGCCGTCTAAACAGACCAGAGTTCCTGAAAACACGAGCGTCATGAACCTTGCCCGACCATCCCACGTAGATGTTGGTAAAACGTCCCCTGTGGTCCACCAGTGCTTGCAGCACCATGGAAAAGTAGCCCTTTCTGTTAATGTACTGGCTGGCCTGATGTTCCGGTGCCAGGATAGGGATGTGAGTTCCATCTATGGCCCCACCGCAGTTTGGGAATCCCATCGCTGCGAAGCCATCTATGATCGCCTCCACGTTTCCCAGGGTCACTACCTTTGGCAGCAGTACATCAACGATTGCCTTGGCTACTTGCATCACAACAACCCCCACGGTAGATTTGCCCACCCCAAACTGGTTCGCGACTGACCGGTAGCTGTCTGGCGTTGCAAGCTTCCACAGGGCTATGGCCACTCGCTTCTGGACAGTCAGGGCTGCTCGCATCCGGGTGTCATTGCGCTTCAGGGCAGGGGACAGCAACTCACAAAGTTCCAGGAAAGTTCCCTTCCGCATGCGAAAGTTTCGCAGCCACTGGGATTCATCCCAGACCTGCAGCACTATGCGGTCCCACCACTCAGTGCTTGTTTCCCGTGCCCAGAATCTCCTTTCCACGGCATCAACATGACCCATTGCCACCGTGATGTTCTCGGCGCTGGGTCCCCTGCTTTCTGAGAGGTCTGTGCTACTCTCAGACTTCAGGCCATCACCGCGTTGACGTAGCCTCCTCGCCTGACTTTTCTGCATCTGCCTCAGGGAAAGGTGTATGATAAGTTGCGAGGCGTTGAGAGCGGCCACAACTGCAGTGATGGTTGCAGCAGGCTCCATGCTCGCAGTGCTGTGGCGTCCGCGCTGTCACTGACTAGAAAAGTGCGCGAACTGATTTCCCGCCGGCGCTTTCAGGGAGGGAGGGCGGGAGTGATGGACGGATGACGACAGTTACCCAAAAGCACCCTGGACACATTTTTTTTACCCAGAAGGCATTTGCGGCTCCACCCAGAATTCCAATGGGCAGCGGGGACTGCGGGAACTGTGGGATAGCTGACCACAGTGCACCACTTCCAATGTCGACGCTTTCCCCGTTAGTGTGGACTCACAAAGTCGAATTACTGTCCTTAGTGTGGACACACACGTTCGACTTTGCAATATCGATTCCAAAAATTCGATTTAAGTAAAATCGAACTACTCTCGTAGTGTAGACAAGGCCTCACTGTCGGAGCCACATGTAAGAGGCACCATCCGGCTGCCCTGTTAGCCGCGCGCGCTCTGCATGCGGCGGGAGGGGGGGGGGAAGTCCGGACATTAACAAATTCCCCCCGGACGCTATTTTTAGTTCAAAAATCCGGACATGTCCGGGGGAATCCGGACGAATGGTAACCCTAGGATGGGGCTGTGTGAGATCTGAGTGGGGCGTGCAGGTCTCCCGGCTGACCCCTTCCTGCTCCGTTGCCTCTCTCCTGTGACCGGGCCAGTGTGACACGCGGGTAAGAAGAGAGTCACATCCATGGCCCGTCCCACCCCCTGGGAAGCAGAGAACGCCACGGCTCTGACCCCAAGGGATTTACCTTCCCATGGTACCGGCTCCCAGCCCCTCCTGGCCGCAGGGCTATCTCTGGAGCTCCCCCCCGACACACACACACACACGGATGCAGCCTGCGCCTTGTCCTTAAATATCAGCAGCACCATTAACAGTCAGCACTAGGTGGGCAGGCAGCATTCGAGAGGGAACGACCAGAAGGAACCATTAGGTCACCCAGGCTGAGCTCCCATATGACCCGAGCCAGTGAGCTGTGCCCAGCAGGGTCTGGCTCAGCTGGGATGTGTTTTTTTTGTTGGTGGCTGCGTTTCTTTGCTGGATACCTGGGCAGTAGGGGCAGGTGATGCTGCCAGCCAAGGCAGCAGCAGGGGGCACCGCTAGGGCAGGGAAGTTGGTGGGCAGATATTGACCGATCCAGTAGCAGCAGCAATTCCCCTGCCAGTTCAGAGCTGGGTCCCATCACCCTGGCAATTCCCAGGAAAGGGGGACCTGCTCCCTGCTGCTGCTGCAGAACCTTCCCTTAGCCTGGGCCTGGAATTGCCCTTGTGCCAGCTGGGGACTGTGGGGCGGGAGGGGAACAAGGACAGGGAGGATGTTAGAGCAGATGTTAGAGGGGTTAGGGTCTGGACACAGCTCCTTGGCTGTTGGCTGATGAGCTCCACGGGGCAGTGACTGTCCTTCACCACATGGGCTGTGGGGGCAGGACGAGGTGTTGGCCAGGCCCTAGACAGCCCCCAACAGCCAGGGGCCAGCCTCACTGAGGGGTCACCTCTCTCCCGGCTGTACTGCCCCAGCTGGGTCAGCGGGGTGCCAGTGCTTGGGCCCCTTGTACTAGGAGAGTGCACAGTGCCAGAAAATGGGAGCCCAGCCTGGCTGAGCTCTTAGGTTCTTGCACAACTTAAATGATCCTGGGGAATGAAACCAGAGAGAGCTTGTCCCCCTGTCTGCCCAGCTGGGCTGGAATCAGAGCCACTATCCAAGACGTGGCACAAACCCACAAGCCATTTACCTCCTGCCCCACCCACAGCACCGGGCACCACTGACAACCCCACTGACAGCTCTGACCCATTCCCCTTCCCAGGCGCTCTCCCTGCCCCCATCCGCTACCGGAGACGGACATTCGCCTGGCCAGGGGACTTCGTGCGGCTCCAGTGCTCCATGTTCTCCCGGACCCCAGCCACCCGCATCGTCTTCTGTAAGGATGGGGAGGAAGTTTCATCTCAGACAGGCTTAGTGGGAAACTCACCAACGACTATGACCATGTGGTGTCCAGGCCCAGCCCCGGGAATTACTCCTGTGCGTACGAGATCAAGGACAGCGACAACCAGTTGACCAAATCCCAGCTCAGCCCTGCCAAGCACCTCAGCATCACCGGTAAGGCGTGTGTGTGTGTGTGACCATATCAGCTCAGCCCTGCTCAGCATCCTGGGAAGGTGAGTGGTGGTCAATGGCACAGCAAAGACGGGGCTTTCGAAAGGGTACCGTCAGAAGAGAAAATTAGCTCACCCAGGCTGAGCTCCCATATGACCCGGGCCAGGAAGCCGCGCCCAGTGACCCTGCATCCAGCCCAGCAGAGGCTGGCCAAGCCAGGAGGCAGCTTTTCAGTCATGGCTGCCTGTCTTTTCTGGCTGCCTGAGCCGCAGGGGCAGGGGATGCTGCCAGCCAAAGCTGGGGTGGGGAAGGTGTTGGACAGATATTGACCTGCCCAGCGGCAGCAGCCATTCCCCTGCGAGTTCAGAGCTGGGTCCCATCACCCTGGTGATTCCTGGGAAAGGGGGATCCACTCCCTGCTGCTGCTCCAGGGCCTTCCCTTAGCCTGGGCCTGTAATTGCCCTTGGTGTCCCCTGTGCCAGCTGGGGGGCAGGAGGGGCACAAGGACAGGGAGGATGTTAGAGCAGATGTCAGAGGGGATAGGGACAGAACACAGCTCCTTGGCTGTTGGCTGACGAGCTCCATGAGGAAACAACTGGCCTTCGCTCCATGGGCTATCGGGGTAGGCCGAGGTGTGGACCGTGCCCTAGACAGCCCCCAATGGCCAGTGGCTGCCCTTTCTGAGGGGTCACTTCTCTCCTGGCCGTACTGCCCCAGCTGGGTCAGCAGGGTGCCTGTGCTAGGGCCCCTGGTTCTAGGAGAGTGTGCAGTGCCAGATAATAGGAGCCCAGCCCAGCCGAGCCCTTAGGCTCTTACGTAACCCAAAAGATACTGAGTAATAAACGTCCTGGGCACTGGAGAGAGCTCGTCCCCCGATCTACCCAGCTAGGCTGGAATCAGAACCTCCATCCCAGACGTGGCACAGACTCACCCACCATTGACTTCCGGTGCCACTAACAACGCCGAGTGCCACCATTGGCTCCATTCTCCTTCCCAGGTGCTCTTCTTGCCCCCACCCTCTACCTGAGCCGGACATCTGCCCACCCTGGGGACTCTGTGCAGCTCCAGTGCTCCGTGTTCTCCCTGGCCCCAGCCACACAAGTCGTCTTCTATAAGGACGGGGAGGAGGTTTCATCCCAGATGGGTTCGGAGGAGAAGGTTACCTATGACTATGACCATATGGTGTCCAGAGACAGCGCCGGGAATTACTCCTGTGGGTACGAGATCAAGGACAACGACAACCAGGTGACCAGATCCCAGCTCAGCCCTGCCCAGCGCCTCAGCGTCACTGGTAAGGGGTGTGTGTGTGCATGTGCCCATATTCCAGCTCGGCCTTGCCCAGCAACTCAGCGTGGTGGCAAAGAGGTGGTGAACAGACAATTAAGTAACAAACACCTGAAAATCTTAAAGCTAAAAATCATCCATTTTCAAAATCTGAAATGAAAAATTTCTAACAAAGCATCTTTGTTCAAAATTTGTCACAGGGAACCCCTCCTCCCTCCCTACTTTTCACTCAGCTCCGCTCAGATGGCCCAGTCCAGATAGGTTGCGGACAAAGATATCATAGAAATGTCAGGCTGGAAGGGACTTCAAGATGTCATCAAGTCCAGCCCCTGCACTGAGACAGGACCAAATAAACCTAGACTGTCCCTGACAGGGGGTTTGTCCAACCTGTCCTTAATAACCTCTGAAGATGAGGTTATTGGAAGCTGTTCCAGTGATTAACTACCATTATTGTTAGAAAGTTTTCCCCAACATCTAACCTAAATTTCCCTTGCTTCAGATTAAGCCCATTACTTCCTGTCCTACCTTCAGTGGACATGGAGAACAATTGATCCCCGTCCTCTTTATGGGCCTGGAGTGGGACCATGGTCTGTCTCTGGTCTTCTACATATTTATTGCCTAGGTAGTGACTCCAGCAGTGTCATAGAGTCATAGAGTCATAGACTTTAAGGTCAGAAGGGACCATTATGATCGTCTAGTCTGACCTCCTGCACAATGCAGGCCACAGAATCTCTGCCACCCACTCCTGTAACAAACACCTAACCTATATCTGAGCTATTGAAGTCCTCAAATCATGGTTTAAAGACTTCAAGGTGCAGAGAATCCTCCAGTAAGTGATCCGTACCTCACGCTGCAGAGGAAGGCGAAAACCCCCCAGGGCCTCTGCCAATCTGTCCTGGTGGAAAATCCCTTCCCAACCCCCAAATATGGCGATCAGCTAAATCCTGAGCATGTGGGCAAGACTCACTAGCCAGACACCCAGGAAAGAATTCTCTGTAGTAACTCAGATCCCACCCCATCTAACATCCCATCACAAGCCATTGGGCATATTTGCTGCTAATAGTCAAAGATCAATTAATTGCCAAAATTAGGCTATCCCATCATACCATCCCCTCCATAAATGTATCAAGCTCAGTCTTGGCTCCAGATACGTCTTTTGCCCCCACTGCTCCCCTTGGAAGGCTGTTCCAGTGGTGGTATCAGGGGTCCTCCCTCCCCCAAGATAACTGATTCTGAAGCATTTCTTTATCCGGTGGATTCTATTTGGGGAAAGTTGAGTCCTGGGCTGGGCAACCCCTAGTCTGAGTGTGATCGCTGTGACGATTGATGTAGAGGAAACACCCAACAGGCGACATGCTCGCCAATGCTCGCCAATGCGGCGCTATCTCTCCCAGACTTTAACCAGCATTGCTGAGCTGGGCAACATCTTTGCAGGGCAGGAAAATGGCTCTTTCAAAGGGGGAATCCCAAACTGTTCTGATGGGCAAGTTCACTGACCCCCTCTGCTAAACTGGCAGTCAGTGAATTATATCCTCCCTTTCCACTCACTGTATTTGTTGTTGCTCTGGCAGGAGGCACCATATGCATCATCACACCTGGGCTCACATATTCTTTCTCTCCATGTAATTAGTTATTTATGCTCTGTGCTTGAGTCCTGGAACAGAGGTGTCACAAACAGCATGTGGGCAAAACCCTCTTTCAGGAATCTCAGCCTAGGACCAGTGCTCAGTTCCCAGGGAGCAACAGAGCCCCAGGAACTGATGTTAGCAGAGTCTAAATCTGGCTATTTGCCCCAACTCCCCACAAAGCATCTGCATCAGCAAACCAACACCTACACAATATGTTTGCAAAGGCTATGTGGACCCTTCCCATTGCAAGGAAAATATGGTGTCAGACTTCGTGTAACATCGCCACCTAGTGATTCCTGCCAGGAATTTCATTCAACACTTAGGAAAATTCCAATGTTTTGATGAAAAAGTATTCATGAAATTCAAGGAAAAAAAATCATTTGGCCTCATTTCAACTAGACATTTTCCTTTGTTTTGGGTTTTCAGAACTAAAATGAGATAAAACTGTCAGTTAGAAACACAGAGAGTTTTGTTTTGTTTCCTTTCAAAGGAACATTTTCCTTCCATTTCCGGCTTTCAAAAACCAAAATGAAAAAAAAAAGTCAATTCAAAACTAAACAAAACATTGTTTTTAATTTCATAATTATTTTTGTGGAAAGACTAAAAAGGTCCTTGCATGTGAATTGTCTGGGGAAAAGTTTTTGATTTCAGTTAAACAGTGTTCCAATTAAAATAATGTTGGGTCAAAAAAAAATTGTGGAAAAATTTCAACCAACTCTACTAACAAAAAACAGCCACTAATGTCGCCTTGATGATAACTGTAGGGTGAGCTCCCTGGTATGTTCATGAGGACATGAGGGGTCACCACTTACCATGGGACTCAGCCAGCTCCAGCCAGTGGGGACTTGCTGGTGGTTGCTTGGAGAGGCCATTCACAGCGAGGTTCTTTCCTAGGGCTGGAAATAAAACTCCTATTGGGAATTACAATCCCTGCCGTCCTGGTTCTGGCTGTAGTGCTTTATCTGCTGGGAAAGAAAGGTGGGTATGACAGTGAGGCCAAGCCCTGTTATCAGATGTACAGGCAAACGTGGCAGAGACAACCCCTAAGATCCCCTGTACCCAGTGTGTCTGGGATGGGGGGAGAGAGATGATCAGAGACACAATGAAATCAATCATTCATTTTTGGGAGGCTGGCTGGGTAGAAAGATCAAAGAGATGATGAAATGTATTATCATTATGATTAATTATTTATATTATGGTAGCACCTTGGAGCTCCAGTCAGGGATCAGAGCCCCACTGTGCTAGATGCGGTACATTATTTATTAAGATGTTACTGTAGTGTCCTGGAGCCCCAGTCAGGGACCAGAACCCCACTGTGCCAGGTGCTGCACAGATCAGTAATGAAGGGGACAGCCCCTGCTCCACAGATGGTCACAACCTAAAACTCAGCCAGGGGCATGTGTATGGATGGAATATCAATACGCTGGTACCTAAGGCTGCAGCTCATGAAGGCATCCCCTAGTCAGGAAGGGCCCTTATGCTTGTGCCCGTGTGTAAGTGGTTTCCTGAATCAGGACCTAAGAACTCTGAAAATAGAGCTCTGGACACAGCTCTGCCCTGCCAACCTTTCCTCACACAGCGTCCCCAGCCCCAAGCTTTCACAGCACTTGAGTCACCCCAACAATCTCAAGACTGGCTTAAAACTCATGGGATTTCCAACAAGTCACCAGTGTGGGGTCTTTGTATTTGCCTGGGGGATTTGATCTTTGGGGGCCTTTGGGTCACATCTTCAGGCTTTTCTCCCCAAACATGAGGGTTATAAATATATTTGTTTTTTTAATGAAAGCCGAGATTCTCACTGAATCCCCTGACTCTCAGACCTGGGGCTTTACGTAGAACATCAAATGCTGTGAGACTGGAACTAAAGTTCTGGTGGAGGAGAGCGCTGGGCTGGGCCGGGCCATGGGGATGGGGCTCTGCTTCAATACCATGATGAATTGAGGCCATGGCCATGTTGCTTAGTTTCCCTCTCTCTCTCTCTTTCTGCCCACAATGAATCGAGTCTATGATCACATTGTTTAATACCTTCCAGTTGCGAATCTACCAAGGGATCAAAGGTAGGAGGAGATTATTCCCTCTCCAGTCTCATTTCCATTCTGGTTCCCTTCTCGCTGCCTCATGGAAGGGCTGGCAGCCGCTCCAGCTTCTAAGTGGAGCTCAGCTCTGCTGCTGCAGGGGTTTCAGTCTGGTTGTTGTGCAGGAATTTTTGAAAAGTCCAGGGCAGGATGAACTCCCTGGCTGAGATGGGATCTGGGGGTTATGAGGAGATGCTTTAAAGAAGGACTGCCGGAGGGGAAGCTCGAGCTTCTCTAACCAAAGTCTTTCAAGAGACCGTGCTGCTGGCTGGGCCCTGTGGGCTGGCCAGAGAACAAGGGCCAAGAAGGAGTTTGCCAAAGCAGCGTGTTCCCATCGAATTTTCGGGCAGCAGAGTGAGTGTGTTGGAAAAAGAATGAAACGTGTGTGAAAGAATGAAAGTGACCCTGTTTTACATTCAGGGGATGTTGGGGCTGGTCGGCCACAAAGTGGCACCAACTGACCCCGCCAGTTCCCTAGAACAGGGTCTGTTTTTCTGGGGTGGGGCTGGGAGTGGCCGGGACTGGTTGGGATCCAAAGGTCTCCAATCAATCCAGTTGCAGTGGGTAACACCCAACGTTAGCTCCATCGGCTGAAGCTGGTTTAGTGCCACACTTGGCGCGTCCACACATGGACTTACCCGAAACACCCACAACAGGTTCCCTCAGAGCGGTCGTGATTTCTCTGCTGGGGAGAGCCAGGCAGCAGGGACACCCATGGGGATTCAGAGTGCGCCGTACATGTTAACAATGTGATGTACCGAGGGGGCTCTGAGCCAGTTGCCTCTGCAGCATGACCCAGGGGGACCCGCTCATTAGGCCCCAGGCTGCCCCCAGTATCAGGGAAGCTGCTAAGCGCTGCTAGCTCACTGTCTGCCCATCACCTTGTCAGGGGCTCTGAGGGACCCCTCCCCCTGCCCACCACACACAGAGACTCTGCAGGGGCCCTGCAGAAGGTGTCTAAGGGTCACTCCCTATTGCTCTGCAGCCAGCTCCTGCCACTTAGGGCTCCCTCCAACTCCTGCTCCCCTCCCCCTCTGACTTCCCAGTCACCTTCTGCAGCCTGTCAGGCCCTCTGCAGCCCTTCTGAGGGCCACGGGGCCCATATGCTCGTTCTAAGCCCTGCCTGGCCCATGCTGGCCTCACAGCCTCGGAGCTTGGAGCAGATTCATCAGCTGCGCATTGCCCCGAGAGGGACTCCAGCAAATCCTAATGGCCCCAGCCCAGATGTACATGACAGGGGGAGCAACCAGCCCTGGGCTAGGGGTGGGGCAGAGGGAACCAGGTGGGAGACCAGGGAATCCATGGGATGACCAGATGCACACAGAGAGGGAAAGGTGCATGGAGAGACCAGAGACAGTTTCCAGGCTTTGCCAATGTCCAGCCCAGCCTGGGTTCCCAGTGCAGCGACTCTGCCAATAAAGTGGCTGGTGGCAGAGGGAACATAACACACAAACCCTCAGTACTGTGATCCCCCCTCCCCTCTCAGCAGTGTATGTACCCTGCCTGCCTCCTGCGCCCCCCCCACCTGTAGGGCTTTGAACAGCTGTCTCTCCCCAAACATTCCCTCCCCCCCATGCCATGTGACCAGTCTCTGCCCCCAAACACCCCCACCCTCCCCTCCTGGGATATGGGAGCTGGTTAGCAGACTGGGCCAGCAGTGAAGCTCTGAAGCTGCATTTCCACACTGTGCAAAGACATTAACGTTGAGCCTTAACAATGAATGTTCAGCCTGTCTACATTGTGAGCAGCTCTGGGCCAAAAATCCAGTTTTATTTGGGTGAAAATTTTTCAAATAAAAAATTTTGTTCAACGTTTTCACAGAAACTAGGAGGGGGGGTTGACAAAAAATTCAAAGTGAAACAAAACAAAATGTCCATTTGAAAGAACACAAAATGAACACTGTCTCTTTAAGATATTTTTATTGAAAAGTTCATTAAAATCCAACTGTTTTTGGCTAAACATTAGATTTGGTTTAAACTATTGTGAAAATCATTTCTGTTGAAAAATGTCATCCAGTTCTAACTTCATGGATATGACCGAGTTCTTTTCAACTTCTGTCCTGAGATGTCAGGGATTTTCAGTTCCCCCCAAGCTTAACTCTATGCTGACCTAGTGGGGTTTTGGTTAGTTGTTTTCTTGGCCATTTTGCTGAAGTAGAACAGGATGTTCAAGTCGCAGCTTTATTAGACTTTCCCCATGCAAATGGTGAAGCTGCCATGTTCACTGATTATCCAGAAGTGGGGCTTGCTGCCTTTCCACTGAGTGTGAGCTGAATGGAGATGTAAGGTTCTAGCAGGAGAACCAGCCATGGGAAGAAACCTACTCACAGTTGGATCCCTGAAAACAGACTCAGTGTCACCAAGGTGACACACAGAGAGCATGCGGCATCACTGATACCCCCTGTCCTTTTTACTCCCCACAGGGAACGAGTCCAGTGTGACACCAGCAACACTCCTGAAGATCATATTGAATGTAAGAATTTTTGGAGAGTATTAGGGTTACTGGAGTCACCTGCACATGAGGGAGAAAGGCAGGGACTGGGAGTAAATGTGTTAATTGGTGGAGGATGGACACATCTTAGATCAGACTGTCTGGCCAAGAATTAGACCAACAAACTACCTGTGATAAAATTTTCTGTGGGAAATTTCAACTTTTCAGTGAAATATCAAAAATCAAAATACTTGAGCTTTAAAAGAATTTTTTTTTTATTCAAATTGGTGCAAGAGTGCGTCTGACGAAGTGAGTATTCACCCACGAAAGCTTATGCTCCAATATGTCTGTTAGTCTATAAGGTGCCACAGGACTCTTTGTCGCTTTTTTCATGGGAGTTGTAGTTCATGTGCGTGCTCCTGGTCTCTTTGATCTCTGGCTCTCCCATGATGTTCCACATTCTCCCCTCTTGCTGACAGGAAGTAGTACACCATGGGACTCCCTGGTTGCAGTGCATCATGGGAGATGAAGCCCACTCAGGCAGCCCAGCCTGTAGTGGAAAACATCAACAGAAGCCACTGAACTACAAGTCTCATACGGCACCATGCTGGTATTTTGAATCCGAAGATTTCTGGTTTTTGACCAAATATTTCAGTTTGGGAGCACTCCTTTTTTTGAACAAAATGTTGAAATGTTCTGCCAAAAGCCACATCAGTGTGTGACAAAATAGCTCTGTTGAAACCCCGACAGATAGTTTCCACTGAACATCTTCAACATCCTTCTGCTTCGGTATCCCCTAGCGACCTGCTCAGGATCAGGCTCCATTGTGCTCAGTGCTGCCCACGGGGGAGCCCTGCCATGGCTTGGGGAGAGGTAGGAGCCATGGGGTTATAGTTTGTGCTCAGCGAGGTGCCTTCCCTTAAGGGAATTGACACCCACGTGACAATGTGTAACTGTCATTCTCTCCCCAGGTGCCTCGGTGGATTGTCTGGTAAGCACCAGGGTGAGTCGCAAATTTTATTAACGACAAAATGAAGGGATAGAAAAGAGCAATTTGTTTGCCTGTTCCAGCTTGGCAGCGACCCGTGGGCTTGGAACAGGGATTTACTCAGAATTCCCAGGCTTCTGATTGTGTCTGTTCCCCTGGTCTCACTGCTGCTGACCCAGATCTCCACACAGGAGCAGGTAGTTGCCTCCCATAAGTACTGTTAGCCTGGCCGGTCAGGCCCTGCCCCCCACGGACACACAGACACATATCCAGATGAGAGGAAAACATCCTTCCCAAACTCCACAACACAGTGATAGGGGAGCATCCCCCACGGCCTGAAAATCTATCCAGCTACAGAGGGGCTTTCCCCAACCAGCCTCTGCAGTCAAACAACCAACCAAGGTAAAGATATTCAAGGTTTCAAAGTTCCCATTAAAACTCCTGGGAACTAGATGGTCAAATCCCCCAGGCGAGTTTGAAAACCTCCTTCAAAACGTTACCCAAGTGGGAATCGGCTCTAGTGAGACAGATCCTATTAGTGAAGCCCCAGCACCACTCGCTGGTAACCCTCCCCACCACACGCCTCCCAAAGGGGAAGGAAGACAGGCAAGGGGTGAAATCCTGGGGGTTTCCCATTGACTTCAGTGAGTGCAGAATTTCCACCAATGGGTTTGCATGTGATGTAGGTGTCAGTGGGGTGTGCATGGTATCACACTGCTAGCAGCAGCTGTGCAGTGGTGTGCACACCCTGGGTATCATGCATAGGTGCCGACTTACTCAGATCACAGGGGGTGCTCGATCCCCTCTCCACCCCAGGCCCTGCCCCCACTCCATCCCTTCATCCAAGCTCCCACTCCAGGAGTTTGGGTCACTGAAGTTCTGTCCTACTATTATTATTATTTTTAATATGTAACATTTTATTGAGCATTTAAAGCAGTGTCACAAAGAGAGGAGGTGTGCTCTGCTATCATGGATGCATAGCTGGTCTCCTCAGAGTTAAGGTTGAAGTTAGCATCCCGTTATGAATCTGATTTTCACTCTCCAGTAGATATGACATTTGATAACCATGTCTCATCACCGGGGAGATCTTTTCCTGAAAGCTGGAGGCAAATAACTCAAGTGATCTCAGAGATATGGACTCTCATTTGCTTTTCAGAGATTTTCCTAGTATTACTTTGGCTGTTCTTATACTAACAAAAGCACTGATTTATCCCTTAGAGCTTTTAGTAAATGACTGTAGGACAGGTTACTACTTACAAGGATATTTATGACTCCTGAGAATTCAGAAGCTGGTTTAACCCTATGAAAATTATATATATATAGGTTTCCTTTTGACCCAAGTAGTGAGCCATTATTCCGGGTCTTGTGCATAGTTACATTGAGAGGA
Source organism: Malaclemys terrapin pileata (assembly GCF_027887155.1). Taxonomy (NCBI): domain Eukaryota; kingdom Metazoa; phylum Chordata; order Testudines; family Emydidae; genus Malaclemys; species Malaclemys terrapin. The sequence goes on from NC_071524.1 coordinate 5,294,866, forward strand.
GAAAGTGATGACAGAGTCAGGTATGTTTGTTGATGCAATCCCAGTTATTTACATAACATCTACAAAGTCCTATTTCCCTGAACACAACAGGACCAGACAACAGGAGGCACTTTCTTTGATCCCAGCTCCAAGCCTCTTTCCAGCCAGCACTCTGCCCAACAGCTCTCTCTCTCTCTCTCAGCTTTTTTCACAGGGTCCTGCTACAAGTGCTCCTCTGGCCGTGTCTGGCTTTCTTGTTGCTTTCTCTAGTTGTTCTGAGGTGTTTCTGCTGCTTCTCTCAAACAGTCAGACCCTGCTTTTCTTATCAGACCCTGAGGAACCCTCTTCAACCACATGGCCTTGCCACGCCCAGACTTCTCTGTGGTCTAGTCCTTGGGTGGTGGTTTCCCTTATTTAGCCTGAATGGAAGGTCCCTATCACAGCAACCAACTTCAGCAAGGTGATACGATTGCCCATAGATGAAAGACACGCTTGTTGGGAGCCACCCAATCTCCAGCATAACAACAGTTTAAAAAATGTGCATAGAACCATGTTCCAGAGGGCTATGGACCAGATCTTGTGTGGCTTGTCAGGAGTTCAGTGCTATCTGGACAACATCCTGGTCACTGGAAGGAATGAAGAGGATCACTTAAAGAATTTAGAGGCTACTCTATAAAGACTGGAAGACTATGGCCTACGAGTCTGCAAAGACAAGTGTGAATTCTTCCAGCCCTCTGTTGAATATTTGGGACACATCATTGATGCTGCGGGTCTTCATAAGGCCCCTGCAAAAGTTAAGGCTATTGTGGAGGCTCCCCCACCTCGAAATGTTAGCCAGCTGCACTCGTTTCTAGAACTATTGAACTATTATGGAAAGTTCATCTCACAGTTAGCCACACTGCTAAAACCACTTCACAAACTCCTTGGGCAGAACAAGACCTGGAAGTGGACTGAAGCCTGTAATGTTGCATTTAACAAAGCTAAGGATGCATTGCTAAATTCTGAAGTTCTAACGCACTTTGATCCATCCTTACCCCTATAATTGGCCTGCTATGCCTCTCCTTATGGAGTGGGAGCAGTCGTGTCACACATTATGCCTTCAGGAGAAGAGAGACCTATTGCTTTTGCTTCACGCACTCTAAGCAAAGCAGAAACTAACTATGCCCAAATCGAATGTGAGGCATTGGGAATCGTTTTTGGAATTTGGAAGTTTCATCAGTACCTGTTTGGGCGGACGTTTACTCTTCTCACAGACCATCGACCTCTGACGTCAATTTTTGGACCCTACACAGGCATTCCCCCATTAGCTGCAAGTTGTATGCAACGTTGGGCACTGTTACTTTCAGCGCACACATATGAAATCAAATATCGGAAATCCACTCTGCTTGGCAATGCAGATGGCCTCTCAAGGTTGCCTTTGCCGGTCAAACATCAAGATAGTCCCCAAAAGGAAATCTTCTACTTTTAACAGGTAGAGAATACACCCATCACAGCTACTTAGATAAAGAAGGCAACTTGCATTGACCCAGTTTTGTCCCAAGTTATGGACCTGGTGCATGGAAAATCTTGACAAACCTCTCTGGTCTCACCTGACCTTGTTACCTACATGTCCAGGAGGACAGAGTTATCAATCAACAGTGGAGAGAGGAGGAGGTGCAATTGGTGTTTCAGGCTCTGAAAAGGCACCCACACCACCAGGTACAAATACATACCCCCATCCTCTCTCCATTCACTGGGTTTTGTAACCCATGCCCCTTGTCAAGCAAGTGCTACTTAGGTAATGGTGAAGGACTCCCTCAGTCCTTCTGTCATACAACAGTTCCACTGGCCTTGATTCACAGAATCAGGGTAACAAAACTTTATTCTTCCTGCCCCAATAACAGAGAAAACTGGGGATCCCACACCAGCCAAAGTAACCACTTTCAGTTGCTGTTGTTTCATGCCAGGCAAGTGGGTGTGCCTATGCAAACAAGATCAGCCTCTGGAGTTCTTTTCCACACTCGCCATAATTCACTACCAGATGTCAGGGTAGAGCTCATCCTGACTCTGCTTACATCGAGGGCCTGAAGAGGAAAGAGTCAGTGGCCACCTCTACCAAAGGAAAGGCTGGCCAGCAACAAAGGTGGGATTCAAACCCACCCAAGCAGAATACACTGGATCAGCTTTAACTACTTAGCCACCTTTTCCCCCTCTGGGATGGTTTTCTCATGATCTCCCATTTAGTCAGACCAGATTGGGCACCCAAGTGAATGTAAAGAAGAAAACATAGGTCTGCCTGCAGGGATACCAGGCCTGTAGCCACATCATGCAAGATGGCTGAGTGGTTAAGACTGTGGATTCATTGTATGCTGCACACATGTGTTTGAACCCCCTTTGGTTATTGGCCATCTGTTCTTCTTTTCATGGGGGCACCCACTGGCTTGTTCTTCCATGCCTCTTCCACGCAGTTGCTGAAAGAAGAAAAGCTCCCCACTAACTTGGTACCACGACACCATGTAGCACTGAAACATGGACTGATGAAGGGACAACTGGTGGCAAAGGGGCCACTTTTGGCTGATAAACTGAGTGGCTAAAGTGCTGGATTGTTAATCCATTGCGCTCTGTGTGCCTGAGTTCAGAGGGTACCAAGAGCAGCTCACAGATGTACTTGTTTTTTTCCTTCACATCCAGAGCACTAGAGGAGGGAAATCATAGCACCTATCTTTTAAAGGAGGGAACAGGACCCAGGGAATTATAGACCAGTCAACCTAACTTGGATGCCTGCAGTGATGCTGGAACAAATTATTAAACAATCAGTTGATAAGCACCTAGAGGATAACAGGGTTATAAGGAATAACCAGCATAGATGTGTCAAGAACAAATCATGCCAAACCAATCTAACTTCCTTCTTTGACAGAGTTACTGGCCTAGTGGATAGTGGGGAAACAGTAGATGGGATCTATCTAGATTTTTTTAAGGCTTTTACCACAGTCCCATATGATACTCTCATAGTAACATGATGGAAATGTGGTGCAGATTAAATTATTTTAAGGTGGGTGCACAACTGGTCGAAAGACCATACTGAACTGGTTGAAAGACCACACTCAGTTATCAGTGGTCAAGCTGAGCGGATCCTGCAGGAGTCTGTCCTGGATGTGGTACTATTCACTATCTTCATTAATGTCTTGGATAATGGAGTGGAACGTATGCTTGTAACATTTGCAGATGACAAGAAGCTGGGAGGGATTGCCAGCACTTTGAGGACAGGATTAGAATTCAAAATGACCTGGACAAATTGGAGAATTGGTCTGAAACCAAATGAGATAAAATTTAATAAAGACAAGTGCTAAGTACTTCAATTAGAAAGGAAAAATCAAATGCACAACTACAAAATGGGAAATAACTGGCTAGGTGGCAGTACTGCTGGCAAGGATCTGGGGGTCACAGTGGATCATACATTGAGTATAAGTCAATAATGTGATGCAGCTGCAAAAAAAGGCTGATGTCATTCTGTGGTCTATTAACAACAGTGTTGTATATAAGACCTGGGAGGTCATGGTTCCACTCTCCTGGGAACTGGTGAGGTCTGAGCCAGAGGACTGTGTCCAATTCTGGGTGTCACACTTTGGGAAAGATGTGGACTAATTAGAAAGAATCCAGAGGAGAGCAACAAAAATGATCAAAGGTTTAGAAAATCTGTCCTATGAAGAAAGATTAAAAAAACGGCATTTTTAGTCTTCAGAGAAGAACACTGAGGGAGGACCTGATAACAGTCTCCAGATATGTTAAGGGCTATTATAAAAAGGGCAGTGATCAATTGCGCTCAGTCACTCTGAAGGTAGGACAAGACATAATGGGCTTAATCTGCAGCAAGGGAGGGTAAAGAATGAAAAATTTTCTAACAATAAGGGGAGCTAAGCTCCTATAGGCTTCCAAGGGAGGTTCTTTAATCCCCATCATCAGAAGTTAATAAGAACAGGTTGGACAAACCTCTTGTCAGAAATGGTCTAGGTTTATTGTGACCCGCCTCAGTACAGGGGGCTGGACTTAATGATTTCTTGAGTCCCTTCCAGCCCAATATTTCTATGATACTATGATTTCCAGCATTCCCACACCCATCACCCAGTCTGTCAGGCTAATATCCATTAACCTCTAGGAGATCACAGGGGAGTCATGTGGGCACAGGGCAGAACAGAGCACTGGCAGAGTCCACCTGTGAACAGTGAGGATTAAAGATGGTACAAGGGCAGAAAATGGAATTTTTTTTCCTCATGGAAAATTTAGATGAATTTCCATTGAAATTTCCAGCAATAAAACTTTAACTTTTCATCAACTAACTGAAAATCTGAAAACTTGGGGGGAAATATCAGTTTTCACAACTGAAAACTGAAAATTTTCAGCTGAAAACTTCCAAAATATGAAATATTTTGGAGCTTTTGGTTTTCCAATGAAAAATGAAAAATGTTCAAGGAAAACAGAGACTGCCACAAATAAATAAATAAGAGAAATAAAAAAATAAATTTCTCAAAAATTGGTTTTCTATCAAAACAAGATGTTGGTGTAAATTTGCCAGCCAGCCCTTGTGCAGTCATCACTATGAATGTGTTGTTTCCTCAGTGCCATTGGTGTGTACAGTGCTGTATAGTTGAGTATCATACAGCCCTATACATCCCTGCTCTGACAACCTGCTGTGGGTTATACGCCTGACTAGAGGGTTAAACCTCCCAGCATCCTTTGACAACATCTATTCTGGGGATGTCTGTGGCCTTACCGATCTGCTCAGTCTGTCAGTGTCAGGCCTTGGGTACACACCATATCTTGATGCTCCACTGAGCTTCCTGAAATCTCTGCCAAGACCAACAGCTCCACCTCATCCCTCTTGCCCATTCACCATTAGGTGTCTCAGCCACCCCAGATCGAACATCTTCCCCTCCTCAGTCAGGCTCTGAATCATCATATCTGGTACCTGTTGTGTTTCTGGTCTCAGGTTGAGAGTCCCCACACCCAGACTTTGTGGGGAATTTAGATCCTAACTGTGTGGCCTTGAACTGTCTCTATCATAGGCCCAAACCAGAACCCTGAGTCCACACAACAAAACTCTGGGGAAGGTCAGATTAGGATCCACCGCTGGAGCAAAACCTCAGGTCCCATCTCCAGTTGCTCTGTCCCAGTCCAGCATCTCCCTTCCCCCTGGTCCCCTCTTTCACTGATCACCCACAGCCACCTTAGTGTTTAGAAATGTGAGCCAGTTTAGGGTCTTTAAACCGAGATGATTGGGGACGTCTCTTTCTGCAAGACATGCTGTAGCTCAGCCAGAAGTTAGCAGCTCAATGCAGGGATCCCTGCGGGAGGCTCTCTGTCCTGGGCTGTGAAACTGCTCTGACTAGATAGTCCCATTGGTCCTTTCTGGCCTTTAAATACACAACTATGAAAATAAACTGCCCTGGAAACCTCATGAGAACAGAATAAATAGAGAGAGAGAGAATGAGGCAGGATAATGTTTGAGGACAAAAATAACATTGTGAGAGCGGGTTCTTCAATCCCACATCACAGCATGTGATACACCCCCACTCTGCTGGGCTGCTAGCTCGGGGTCAGGCTGGGGAGAGCTCACTGCTGGGCAGGGGAAGAGGCGTCTGCACAGGAGACTCTGCAGATGCTCAGGGTGTTGACGGCTCATCCTGCTGGTCCCTCCTTGTGCGACTGCACAGAGCAGCTGGATTCTGTGCACAGAGAGTCGCTGAGCAGCAGCTGGTCACTCTCTAGTCCCGCAGCATCTGGCTCCATCAATATCCTCTGCAGGACTGGGGAGATGGATCTAATTCTGCCCTGCCTGCCTGGGGTTTGGGCCAGGGGAAGAGAGGCAGGATGTGATCCCAGAAGTAATAGGGGGTGGGACTGTCCGTGACATTGATTAAATCCCCTGCGGCAGATTTCCCAGCTTGTGTCTCTGATGTTTTCCCATCTCTAGGCACTTCCCCTTTTTGGACAAAATAGCCCAGGCTCATTGGCCTGCCAGGCAGGTACCAGGTTGCTCATTGTCAGCCGGGTTTTTGGGAAGGCAAGGGCAAGGGCTAAGGGGAAGACGGGCCCTGAGTTCAATCCCTGCATTAAGTGTGGACTCCTGTGTGCCCTGGGATCAGTCACTGAGTCTGTGTGCCTCAGTTTCCCCATCTGTGAAATAAGGATGTCTTCTCTACCTCTCAGGAATCTGTGCAGATAAACCCCATTAATATGTGGGGATCAAATACTTCAGTGACAGGGAATGCAGAAGGAGAGAGAGCATTGATAGAAAGAGCATTTTATCCCAGGGCTTCTTCATAGACAGTATAATTTTAAACCATTGATAGTGTAATTCCCTCGGGGACACTCTTATTGTGGAATCAGAGCCTTTGTCAGGTTTAGTCATAGATTCTAAGGCCAGAAGGGACCACTGTGATCTTCTAGTCTGACCTCCTTTATAACACAGGCCAGAGAACTGCCCCCAAATAATTCCTGTTTGAACAAGAGAGTCTCTTTGAGAAAAACATCCACAATTGATTTAAAAATTGCCAGTGATGGAGAATCCACCACAGATCTTGATAATTTTCCCCATGGTTAATTATCCTCACTGTTGAAAATTTATGCCTTATAGTTTATATTGCATCTAAAATGATATAAAATAAACCAGAAAAAGGCTCTTATACCAGAACCCGGGAGTGCACAGGGTCTTACACTGGTATAACTGGAGCAGTATCAATTCACTCCTTAGCTGATATCAGATAACTTCCTGTGAAGTACTATAGTGGCAGGAGTTGTGTGGTTCATGGGGGGCAGGTGCTGGGTCTAGTCCATCTGCTTTGGGAACATGTCAGGGTGCCCACAGCTTTCATACAGTTGCCTCTATTGCCTCAGCAGGAAATAATCAATGTTCACCCCACAGGGAATGCTAGGACAGCTGAGAACTGGACTGGCCGCTCAGTGTCCGCACAGTGTGGTTGTGCCAGAGGAGCTTTATCACAAAATCCCCATCACAACTGGCACTGATCTCCCTTGATTGCAGTCTCACCTGAGGGTCAAGGCTAGAATGCGCCATGGGGACGCAGCCCCTCGCACACCTACAGCTGGTCTCACACACAGATTTGGCACATGCACAATTGGCACACGCACTTATGGCCAAACCTTCCAAAATGGCCAGTGATTTTGGGAGCCCAACTTGTGACACATTAAGGGGTGAGAGACAGACTGCACTGAGCTCTCACCTGCTGGAAATCTGCCCCTTTAGAGTATCTTAAATGGGGCCCCCAAAATCACTAAGTGCTTTTGAAAATTTTAGTGTTTATGCTTAACCATGCATAAAATGTAATATCGTATCTCTCACTCCTCATATACGTCCTCTGTCTATCACTCTATACCTTTATCCCCAAACATAGACATGTATAGATCTCTGTGTCTATTGCCAGCTCTGTGCAGCAGACTCCTTCAAGTCTCTCTTAAAGCACTAACATAGAGAGGAGCCCTGTGTCATATGATTAAAATATGACCATGTAGATCATTGTTGCTACCACTGTTATACAATCACGATAAATCTTGTACAAAGTATGTTATGTCAGGTGTCAATGGAAAAGTTATGGTTTGCCAAATGGGATTATCCTATTGTATGCATGAATCATTTTTTGTATCTGAAATTATGAATATTGGCTGTATACCTGTACTTCAAATGTGTTTGCTCCTGGGTAACACCCACAAGGTATTTACATCCAGTCTAGCCAGCACATTGTGAAGGGAATATTACGTACACAATGGGCCATGAAAGAATCTTATACACACCTGAGAGACTTTCCTGATAAAGCCAGACTATTGGCAATAGCTGCTATGACTCATCAAAGCATGCAAGGGCATGTGACTAGACCCTGTGGTACTGAACTCCATCTTGGGTGCCTGTTCTTTTCCACAAACTGTGCTGAAGGTTTTGCCTGGAACAATGAGTTTCCCTCCACATGGCAGAAGCTATAAAAGGCCCTTGAAACATCTCCATGTTGACTCTTTCCTGCTCTGATCTCTGGACTTGTACTAATGGGAGCATTCTAACCAAGGGACTGAGGACCTTCCTATCATTTGGAAGCAACCAGAGACTTAACAAGCCAGCAGTTTATTCCAACACTGCTTCAAGCCTGATCCAAGAACTTTGCAATTATTGTAAGTATTTGGTTCTTTTAACCAGTTTTAATTCTTATCTCTTTCTTTTATAAATAATCCTTTAGATACTAGATACTAAAGGATTGGCAACAGCGTGATTATTGGGTAAGATCTGAGTTATATATTGACCTGGCTGGTCAATGTGGCTGGTCCTGGGATCAGAAGAACTGTTGGTTGATGAAATTGGTTTTAAATAACTACTCATCTTTAAGTCTGGTGTCTGGGTGTTGAAACAAGGACTGGAATACCTAAGGAGGTTGCATTTCTGACTTCTTGCTAGCCAGTGTGGTGAGACAGAAGTTTACTTTTGTTGCTGGTTTGATATACCTGATGGAGGAATAATCACCAGTTTTGGGGTGTGTCTGCTCTATTTTCAGTAGTTTGTCTTGAATCTGGTATTCTCAGTTGTGACCCACTGAGGCACAGTGACACCCTGGTCATTTCTTCCCTGTGTGGAGCCGTCTCTCTGCTCCTTTCAGGGTCTGTGCAGCAGGAGGAACTCACTCTGCAGGTGCTCTTGATTCATGTATCAGCTGCGTTTGTAGCACTGGCTGAGGGGGGTGGGGTTTGTTCCTCTTCTTCACATCCCATTTTGCACTGTGCATGATCCTCTCATTAATCTTCCCTTCACTCTCCCAGTGCTTAATTTGCGCCAGGGCTGAGCCCCAGCACCTCTAGGTTTGGCAGTTCATAACCTCGGCACCTCTGAGCTTGCTGCATCAGTTATGAATGTAAACAAATTGCTTGAGCCCCAGCACCTCTTTTATTACAAATTAAGCACTGCACCCTCCCATGGTGGAGACTTTCCCTGTTCCTGTTCCTCAGCGGGTCTGGGTTGGAGTCACTCCAAGTGAAAGCTGCGGAGCCATTTCGCTGTCACAACAGAACTGTGACACAGGGGCCTGATCCCAAGGCAAGTGAAGTGTGTGGAGTCTTTCCATTGACACCAAGGGGCTTTGGATCAGCCCCTTTCTGGGCAGCATTGTCTGAGCTACAAGCAGGTGCCAGGGGATCAGTCTGGGCTAGAGCTCTAAAAAGCACATAGTTTTCAAAGTGAGAGTTTTCGTCAAATATTTTCATTATTTCCAAAGTTTCCAATTTTTCAAAGAAAACATTAAATCTTTTTTTTTTTTTGGGGGGGGGGGGGGGTTATAAAAACAAAATTGGAAAATTAAAAGAAAAAAAGATGAACATTTTCATTTTAAACCCCCCATTTTTAAGAGATTAAACTTTTTAAAAGTTTTCGGGTTTGGGGATTTCCCCTCCCTCCATTTTTATCATTTTGCCACCACGAGAGGGGGGAAAAAGGGGGGGGGGAATGTTTTTTACAGAAGGTTTTGAAACAATGATTTAAGAAAACTGCAAAAAATATTTACCCTTTTCCACCCTGCTGTCCTCTGGGCTCTGCTTATGACAGGTATTCTCACAGTGTGCTCCTAGGACCAGCCCCATAGGATCTGAGCTCTGCTGACCATCCTCCATGCATCTGAGCTCCACCCGAACGTCCCCTGTCCAGCTGCTCTGCAGAACTGACTCCATCCCAGGGGTGAAATGTGACCAGCCACCATCCCAGGTCAATCCACTTCTGCATCAATTACTCTGCAAAGTTGCTCTGCTAAAGGGCTCTGCCTTGTGCTCCTGAAAGATTTCCCTTGAGGACCTCAGCTGTTTGGCTTCCCACAGAGGTGCTAACATCTATTCAAAGATTTTCTTTCTTTCCCAAATATTTCTTTGGCCTTTTCTCCTGGTTTCCCCACTTGCTTAGTCACACTGATTCCAGCTCCCCACCTGCTCAGAGGTCACTTTTGGATGCTTTATATCCACTGCCTTGTGTTCTTCACCATCCGGCAGTACCCTGGTACCCGTCTCTCAGCAGGGACAGCAAAATGAGCAGGGATGCAGAAGGGACCAGGAAGGGACCTTGTTCCCATCTATCAGCAGGGACAACAGACTCCTCAGGAGCCCAGAATGGGGAGAGGGGGCAGTCAGCACAGGATGGGTAGAAGTGACTGGATCTGAGTTTCGAGGATGAGGCAAAGGCCGTTAAGCAAGTTGGGAGCCAGCACAGTCCCGTGGTAGCTATTCGGGGGGGAGAGGGGGAATTCACCCATGTGCAGTGGGTCCCACTTGAGGCCCAGACCCCATTTATGTCCTCCTTAAGCCCAGAGAGTGAATTTCTCTTGGGGGAGCTGGGTCCTTCTCAGCAGGGACGTGACACCAAGTTGGAGGCAAAAGGTTCAGTCTCATCCAACATCCAGGTCCCTCAATCACCCAGTGACATTTCATCCTGGCCCAGCTGTGCCTTTAGCCAGGAAACTGTCTCGGTCCTCAGGCAGTGAGATGGGATGGGGGGTGTTTCCTCAGTGATATGTTTAGACTCAAACAAGCAAACCAGGCCCCTTTGGTTCTCAATTTTGCAGCCCAAAATAGAGAGGCTGTGGCCGGGGCGGGGAAAAGGAGGTGGTGCGGAACAGGAAACGGGTAGATGTGACAAATATTAGACCCAATGAGGGGACAAAGCTTGTCAGAGAGAGGCTGTGATGTCTCTGCTGCCTGAGCCCTGCAAACCCCAGGGGGCTGGAAGCAGAGAAAGGGGCTGGCTGGAACATCCAGCCCTGGGGAGCAGCAGACACCACTGGGCTGTTTCCATCCTGATCGGTTCCCCCCACTGCCCCGATGATCCTGTCTCTGTGCCTCTTGCTTAGCGGTGAGTATGCAGGACCCCAGTGCTAAGTCATAGCAGGTTGGGAGGAAACGGAACGAAGAACAGCACCTGGCCCAGACTGTTGGCAAATCCTCTTTAGTGGGAGGGAAAGGAGAACCAGTAGAAATGCTGAGTATGAGAGCTGGGCCAGATCCCCACCTGGTGTAAATCAGCGTAGCTCCATTGGAATCAATGCCAGTTTACGCCAGCTGAGGATCTGGCCCTCTACAGAGCTGAAGGGAAAGGAGGTCCCAGCTCAGCCAAGGTCTGTGTGTGTGAGGAATCTGCCCTGCCCCAGATCTAACGTCCTTCCTGGTTTGCTTCTTCACCAAAACATATCTACTTGTAGTGAGGCAGTGTGGCTCCCCGCCGCCCCGGAGAGGGTCAAGCCCCGGCAAATCCTTGTACACTACTAAAGACAATTTTTTTGTCCCTCAAGAGGGACATCAGAAAAGGGGGAGATTTTATCTCCAGCACTAACCACATGGCACCTTTCTGTTCCCAGCGCTGAGTCCCAGCAGCCAGGAGATCTGCTCAGCTCCTGGTGAGTCCGTCTGCAGTCTGTCCCCAGAAAAATTCATCTATCTATCTATCTATCTAATAACGCCAGAGGGGAATATACTAATAAAAAGTCCAGCAACAGATTATTATTAATTACTATTATTACTGGGACCCCAGATGCCCCTCTCAGGGATCAGGGCCCCATCATGCCACGTGCTGCACCCCCCATGTGAGGCTCTGGTCCCTGCCCCCGAAGAGCTGACAGTCTCAGATCTGACATTATCCCCCCATTACCCAGCTGTGCTGAAATAAGAGCCTGCTCCAGAGACGTTGCGCAGACCCCACAGCCCTTCAGCTGGGGGAGTACGTCTACTCTGCAATGAGAGGCCCACGGCTGGCCTGTGCTGTGTAAATAGTCCTGTAGCCTGAGCCCCATAAGTCTTAGTCAGCTGGTTTTGATTGCAGGGTAGTTGTGCCCTTAGTAGCTGTGAGCTGCTTCCACAGTAACCAACCTCCTTTGGCAAACTGCTCCCTGGGCTCCCCCTGAAAACAGGCCCCACTTATGGCCACACTGACAGCTCTGACCCATTCCCCTTCCCAGGTGCTCTCCGTGCCCCCACCCTCTATCTGAGCCAGACGTCCACGCATCCGGGGGCCTCCGTGCGGCTCCAGTGCTCCGTGTTCTCACGGGCCCTGGCCACCCGTGTCATCTTCTGTAAGGATGGGGAGGAGATTTTGTCTCAGACGGGCTCAGTGGAGAAGGTCACCTACAACTATGACCATGTGGTGTCCAGGGGGAGCTCTGGGAGTTACTCCTGCGGGTATGAGATCAAGGACAGTGACAACCAGGTGAACAGATCCCAGCTCAGCCCTGCCCAGGACCTCAGCATCACTGGTAAGGGGAGTGAATTTCAGAGCGAGTATAATTGTCCATGCAATGGCAGAGAGAGAATCCAGATGTAGATAGCTCAGTGACAGGGTACTGGGCAGAAGAAATAGTTTTTTATCCTCTGTGTCCACCAGCCCCTACTGGCAGATATAATATTTGCTTTGTCGCTCAATCACATGCGTGTTAGTGAGACAGGAGTAGGTTGTTGGTTCCCAGGATTTCTGGGGTCATTTCAAGGCTCTGGGAGTGTTAGAGGCAGCATAGTCAAGCACATAACTCTGGCACATTCCCTCTTAAAGGCAGCGAGACAAAGTGGCTGAATCTGGTGTTTGCTGTGTTAGAACCGTCCCCTCTGTTCCCAGCTCTGCCTCAAGTGACCTTGTGCAACCCTTCGTTATATGTAGCAAGGGAAAATGACAGGTGTCACCAATACTTTAGGGGTATGAGCACTTGGCTAGTAGCTTGGCTGTGAAGTGCACAGAGAAGTAGACTCAGTGGAAAAGCTGGGGCTAGAGCACGGGGTCTCCTGGCTTGTAGCTGAGGGCCACCCCCAGGCTCCAGGACACCACGTGGGGAATGCATGCCCACACCCACAAGTTCTACACAGGAGGACACAGCTGCTCAATGAAAGGAACATGTAACACTTGGCAGATCTGATGGAGCCACTCAGTGAGGCTACCATTTGGGGAGGTTTCATTCAGGGAACAGTCATGGCCCATTTGTCTGGTGTAGGGAGCTGGGTGCAGCCATTGCAGCTGCATTTCTCACACACTGAGTGTCACCTGGAGGCACAGATGGGCCCAGATTCTCCTTGTCCCCATTGCACAGGCAAGGTGAGCAGCAGTGGAGAGAAGTCAGACCCAGCTCTCCCCTCGCTGCATAGAGACTTTGGAGCAAACTCACCCCTGGGGAAACTACTCTGCTTGCAGCACTTACACCAGGGGGAGACCCAGCTCTCTGCAGTGAAACCTGGCCTGTGCAGAGGGGCCAGCCCCAGGGCCAGGCAGCACTTAACTCCCCTGAACCCTAAGTACTGGGCGTGAGCAGGGTCTAGGCCTGGTGCTGCCCCAGGCACAGGGTGGCTGGGGAATGTTGCCCGTGCACACAGCCTATCATACAACCCGCTCTGCCCACCAGGTGAGCCCTGCGCTATCTGAAGGGTGCAGGGGTCTCCCACACATTCAGATCCCCGAGGGGGCTCCACGGACAAGAGCATCTGACTGGGGGGGCAGGGAAATCCTGGCTCAGGGCTTCCTGGAGCATTTTCACCCCTGCGGAGCTTCGACCTCAGTGACAGGTGTCAGGGATCAATGAAACGATGGTTTGTTAAATGGACAGTGACGTCCTCGCTGAGTCTGCAGTGGGGAAACTCAGTGTGACACTTGGAGCAAGGGAGAGAGAGTCCAGGGACCGGCTCCTCGGCTGCTGTAATCTGTCAAGAGCCCTGTGGACTCCAGTGGAGAGATGCTGATTTACACCCGCTGGGGATCTGGCCCCAGTGACTCCTGCAGAGTGATGCTGATTTACACCCGCTGGGAAGTGCGTTCCTGCAGAGGCTGCAGACGTCTCTCCCACACGGTGTGATTCTCTTTGCCCTTGTCCCACAGGCAGCACGAACAGCAGCGGAGGAGGGGAGGAGCTGACTCACACAGGTAACGGGCTATTGCTCTGTCATACCCTGATTGTCAGAGCCCGGCTCTGTGCCCCCAGCCAGGCCAGCTCCAGCATTGGCCTAAGCCACTGCCCCCCACACCGCCACTGGGCCGGCCCCAACGCCTGGTCGAGCCACCTCACTCCCCCGCCAGACCCTACCGCCGCTGACTTGCCATCCCTGCTCACTCCCCCTCCCAAGAGGAGGAGGGACGTGGTGAACAGCGGGGGGTCATGGTGGCATGGAGGACTTACTGGCAGGCAGCAGGCTGTGGGGGCCTCGGGGAAGGGGCAGGGCCACTGTGGCACAAGTGTTGGGTGGTGGGTCGGCGGCAGCTGCGCCAGGGAATGTGCCTACCTGCAGCATGATCCCCGCCTTAGATCTAGACCTCCGGGAGCTGATATGGGTTCCTCATTACACAGCAGCTGCTCTGTGTCTAGTGCTGGCACTGCAGTCTCACACGCTGCTTTGCAGATGGCTGTCACCATGTCCCTTTCCATGTTGCAGGGCCGGTCATGTCCCTCGCCATCTGGGCCACTCGCTGCACCCTGGTTTTGCTCCTCCTGGTGTCTGTGCCCATCATCACCTTCTTTCTGGAGAAATGGGAACTGCCCTAGCCTGCGGGCTGGAAGAGTCTCATGAGGGAAGTAACAGTGTCATGGAAGGAAGTAGGATTGCCAGGCGTCCGGTTTTCGACCGGAATACCCGGTCAAAAAGGGACCCTGTCAGCTCTGGTCAGCACTGCTGTCCAGACTATTAAAAGTCATTTTGGCGGCATGGCAGGGCTGGCAGGCTCCTTGGCTGGCTCCACACGGCTCCCAGGAAGCAGCCAGCATGTCCAGCTCCTAAGTGAAAGTGAGGGTTAGGGGATCCCTCGCGCTACCCCCACCCATAGGCCCTACTCCACACGCCGGCTCTGCAGCTCCCATTGGCCAGGAACCACGGCCAGTGGGAGCTGTGAGGGCGGTACCTGGGGATGGGGGCAGCGTGCAGAGCCTAGGAGCGAGGGACATGTCACCGCTTCGCAGGAGCTGCCGGAGGTCAGCACCACCTGGAGCTCACACCCCGCATCCCTCCTGTACCCCAACTCCCTTCCCCAGCCCTGAACCCCCTCTTGCACTCTGAGCCCATCATCCCCAGCCCTAACCCAGAGCCTGCACCCACAGCCAAGAGCCCGTACTCCAGCTGAAACAAAAAACCCCTCCTGCACCCAAACTCCCTCCCTGAGCCCATACCCTGCACCCCAGTTCTTCACCCCTACACCCTTCCCAAGCCCTGAGTCCCCTCTCACACTCCAAACCCCTCGGCCGCAGCCTGCAGTCCTCTCCCAAATCCCAGCCATCACTGATAACAGCCTAGCTCCATCCTCTTTGGAACCTGCCTTCAGGTAGCTGAAGGCTGCTATCAAATCCCCCCTCACTGTTCTCTTCTGCAGACTAAATAAGCCCAGTTCCCTCAGCCTCTCCTCATAAGTCATGTGCCCCAACCCCCTAATCACTTTTGTTGCCCTCCGCTGGACTCTCTCCAATTTATCCACATCCTTCTTGTAGTGTGGGACCCAAAACTGGATGCAATACTCCAGATGTAGCCTCACTAGTGCCGAATAAGGGGGAATAATCACTTCCCTCGATCTGCTGGCAATGCTCCTACTAATACAGCCCAATATGACGTTAGCCTTCTTGGCAACAAAGGAACACTGTTGACTCATATCTAGCTTCTCATCCACTGTAATCCCCAGGTCCTTTTCTGCAGAAATGCCGCTCAGCCAGTCGGTCCTCAGCCTGTAGCAGTACATGGGATTCTTCCGTCCTAAGTGCAGGACTCTGCACTTATCCTTGTTGAACCTCATCAGATTTCTTTTGCCCCAATCCTCCAATTTGTCTAGGTCACTCTGGACCCTATCCCTACCCTCCAACATATCTTCCTCTCCCCCTATCTTAATGTCATCTGCAAACTTGCTAAGGGTGCAATCCATCCCATCATCCAGATCATTAATGAAGATGTTGAACAAAAGTGGCCCCAGGACCGACCCCTGGGGCACTCCACTTGACACTGGCTGCCAGCTTGACATGGAGCCATTGATATCTATCCATTGAGCCCAGTGATCTAGCCAGCTTTCTATCCACCTTATAGTCCATTCATCCAGTCCATAATTTTTTAACTTGCTGGCAAGAATACTGTGAAGAAGAATACAAGAATCATCAGTCAGGGTGCAAAATTGCTAATTAAAATCCTATCTAGTTTGCATAAAACTTAGTTTGTGGCTCTTCTGGTTCCAGAGATTTTGGTGCCTGCCAGATGCCAGAGTGAAAGGTGCTGACTTTTGCAGTACCGAGGCAGAGGAGTGCTTTGGCTCAGAACGAACTCTACTCTGAACCCCATGCCTGGCTGTCTTCAGTGCCTGGGATAACCCTCTTTTGGCCTGCTGTTTCTTATGCCTGTTTCTAGGCACTGGGGATGGTGATTGGTGCTGGGACTCCGGTACATAGCAGCACTCCTTACCAACGCCGAGGCACTAGGTGCCAAGTCTGACCAGCCTGGCTCAGATGCAGGTCTCAGTGCCACTTCCATGAGCAGGAACTTGAGCCTGGCCTCCCAATCCTTCTTCGTGCAAGGCTTAAAGTCCTTGCAGATCTGTCAATGGTGCCTGTGATAAATGAAAGAGGTGGTAGCTCCCTTTTATGGACACCCAGCCAGCCAGTTAGCTATAAAATTCCTATTAGTAGCTGTTCTCTGCTTGCTTTGCCTGTAAAGGGTTAACAAAATCCCCAGGTAAAGGAAAAGGAGTGGGCACCTGACCAAAAGAGCCATTGGGAGGGCTAGTGGACTCCTCTGTACTAACCCCAGATGCTTTTGTTTTGCTTGTAACCTAAACTGAACCTCAAGAGAGCCATCTTGATGCTTAATTTTTATAACTGTTTCCTTTAAGATCTAGCAAAAAGCCTAAGTTCCAAATGTATTTCCTTTCTTTTTGAGTTTAATAAAATTTACCTTTTTTAAGAACAGGATTGGATTTTTGTGTCCCTAGGAGGTTTGTGCATATGTTGTTTAATAAGCTGGTGGCAACAGCTGATTGCCTTTGTTTTTTTCTCAGCTCTTCCCGGGAAGGGGGGTGAAAGGGCTTGAGGGTACCCCACAGGAAGGAATTCCCAAGTGTTTCTTCCTGGGTTCTCAAAAGGGTGTGGGGGGGTTCACTTGGGTGGTGGTAGCATCTACCCATCCAAGGTCAGAGAGAAGCTTTGGGACTTTGGGAGTTTAATACCAGCCTAGAGTGGCCAGTATTGTTTTTTTTTTTTTTAGAACCCTTGCGGGTCCCCATCTTCTGCACTCGAAGTGCCAGAGTGGGGAATCAGCCTTGACATGGTGGCAGAGCAGTGGGATCATTTTGAACCAGAAGCACAGACCTCAGGATTTTAAAAGGACACATTTTTCCTTTTGGCTGCTTGAAAGCCAGGAAGGTTCTTTTCTTTTCTTTTCTGCCTGAGGGGGGAAAGGTACACAAAAGGTTCAACCTGCAAAGCCAGAGAGTCCAATAAGCAGTTTATTTTTTTTCTAGCTTCATGGCAATGAAATAACTAGGCTAGAGTAGGGCAGCCTCTGCATGAGGTTTAGGTCAGGCACCGAAACCCTAGAAAAAACATTCTTCCCAAAGCAGCATGCGATGGGGAAGCCCGACTCAGCTCAAGCCCAGACATCCAGCTCCATGATGGAAATGCAGGGAAGGGATCGGGGGTCCGGGAACATCCCAGAAGGGAAGGGTCAGCCCTCCCCAACCCGAGATCCAGGTGCCAAAATGGAGGGATGCCCAACACCCTTCCCAAGCCCTGAGTCCCCTCTCACACTCCAACCCCCTCGGTCGCAGCCTGCAGTCCTCTCCCAAATCCCAGCCATCACTGAGAACAACCTAGCTCCATCCTCTTTGGAACCTGGTGTTCTAACTGTGAAAGACAGGAATTCCTTCCTAGAGATGAAGCGCTTGGAGGCAGAAGTGGAGGCAAAGTGCTTGGAAGCAGAGGAGAAGCATTTGGAGGTGGAAGCAAAGCACTTAGAGTTGGAAAAGGCTAAGCTGAATCCACCGGTAACCCTGTCATAAACATACAGATAAGGGTAGCATAAAATCCCTCCTGGGCAGCTGTATTGAATCTTTACCTGTAAGGGGTTAAGAAGCTCCAATAACCTGGTTGGCACATGACCAAAAGGACCAATAAGGAAAGAAGCTACTTTCAAATCTGGATGGGGAGGGGGAGTTGTTTGTTCCCTCTCTGGATGGAGAGAAAAGCCAAACAGGGACAACATCTCCTGAAAACATACCTGAAATAATCCATCTAAGAATTACAGAAATTGTAAGTGAGGCAAAGAAATGCACTAAGTTATCTTTTGTTTTAGCTTGTGATTTTTTCCTATGCTAAAAGAGGTAGTTTCATTCCTGTTCTGTAACTGTGAAGTTGAGCCAGAGAGGAATCCTTTGTGTTTTAAATCTTTTTGTTTACCTTGTAAAGTTACCATCCATCCTGATTTTGCAGGTGTGATTCTTTCACTTTTTCTTTATAAATAAAATTCTTCTTTTAAGAACCTGATTGATTTTCAATGTCCTAAAACAAAAGGTTCGGTCTGTGCTCACATTTCTAACCAAACTGGCTGGTATATTATTCTCATGCCTCCCCAGGAAAGGGGGTGAAGGGGCTTGGGGGAATAGGGACTCCAAGTGACCCTTTCCTGAAATTTTGTATAAATCACTTGGTGGTGGCAGCAATACCGTCCAAGAACAAGGAAAGGAATTTGTGTCTTAGAGAAGTTTTTAACCTAAACTGGTAGAATATAAACTCAGGGGGTCTTTAATGTGGGTCCCCACATCTGTACCCCAGAGTTCAGAGTATGGTGGGGAACCCTGACAAACCCTAACAGTCGTTCTCCAGGTACTGCTCCCCATTCCAAGAAATTCCCCACATACAAGGTAGGCAATGATACAGAGGCCTTCTTAAAAAAAATTGAAAGGGCCTGCCTTGGGTACAGCACCGCTGCAGACCAGTATATGGTGGAGCTGAGGCCACAATTCAGTGGACCCTTAGCAGAGGTGGCAGATGAAATGCCTAAAGAACACATGAACGAATATGAACTTTTTTTTTAAAAAAGGCCAGAATTAGGATGGGGCAAACACCCAAGCATGCCTGTCAGTGATTCAGAGCCCTGAGGTGGAAACCAGAAATGACATTTTCCCGGCACGCCTGCCACATTGTAAAAAATTGGGATGCCTGGATATCAGGAGCAAATGTTAAGTCTCTGGAACATCTGTCTCTCCTAATACAAATGGAGCAGTTCTCTCCAACCACCCACCTTGCCCCAGCCCACAGTGAGCTGGGCGATGCTTTAAATGTAATGATCTGGGGCACATAAAGGCCAACTGCCCCAAAAGTACCAGCCAACTGCAACTCATCATCCCAGAGTCCCACCAAGAGCCTTCAGGCCCAGATGTCTCACATACCCCCAGAGCGAAGGGAAACTGTGAGTGTGGGTGGAAGGAATATTACTGCATGGAGAGACGCTGGCACGCAGGTGTCAGCTATCCACCAATCTCTGGCGGACCTCAAATTCATCGACCCAGAGGCCCAAGTGATGGTGCAAGCCTTTAAGGGCTGGTCAGGAATATGGACTTTTCCAGTCTATGATGATTATCCCATTCCCATGCTGCTGGGAGAAGACTTGTCTTAGCCAACCCTGTGAGGCTAACAAAATGGGTGGGGGTGGTCACCCGCAGCCAGGCTAAACAGACCTCTACACCTAACTCCATTCCTGAGTATCCTAAAGGAACCCAGCCAGAGGTGGTGGAATGAGACTCCAGACCAGAGTCTATGGCAGCAGTTGTAAATCCAGTTCCTGGGACAAGCCAGAACCAGCCCAAGGATGGGAACTGGCAGAGCAGTCAGCACCAGAGCCCGTGCTTGCAACCTCACCAGAGTCAGGGGAGCCAGCACAAACACAAATCTAATGCACAAACACAAATTATACTATTACCCTTATTCTAATAACTCACAGATCTACCTCTCTACTCCAGAACTGTCTCCTGAAATTGAAATAGTACCTCTCTCTGATTTTTCATTTTGTATGTCCATATGTCTGATTGACCTCAACAGGGCCAAAACAGAGCTTTTAGTCTGTCCCCACAATCCCTTTTCACTCCATCCTTTCTCCCTCACTGTGGACAAAACAACCATCCTGCCCATAATTCTGGCCCATAATCTGGGCATCATCTTCCACCTGTCCCTCTCCTTAGATCCCCATATCCAGGCTGCATATAAATCTTTCTGCTTCTTTCTTCAGAAAATTTCTATGAAATAGCCTTTCCTCTGTGTCCACACAGCTAATATTCTTGTCCAGGCCATCATCATCTTGTATCTTGACTACTGCAACATCCTTCTCCCCAACCCCAACAAATCCCATCTTGCTGTGCTCATATCCATTCAGAGTGCTGCAGTAATGATTGTTTTCATAACTTGTTTCTTTGGCTATATAGTCCCTCCTTTTCCATCCCTCCACTGGCTCACCATAGCATCATACAGAAGCTATTTGAATTCATGGCCTTTCCCCACACAGTCTATTAATCCGTATTCACTATATAGATGTTGACTCTCACCTCCAGTCAGCTCATGATGCCAGAAATCCTTGTGCTCTTCTGAAAATTTCAATTAAGCACCTTGGTACTTTCTCCCACACTGCTCCTTACCCTTGGGGAAAGCTCCCTGTAAACATCTGCAGTATCCTCCTTCAAAACCCTGCTTAAAACTCTTTTGCAATGGCTACAAAACACTTGCCAACATTTAAGCAGCTCGTGCTGAGAGTGAGGCCACTGTTTATTATGCAGACCAATTTTGTCTCATTGTTTCCTTTTGTCTCATGTCTGCATGTCCGTATTCCCTTGTTACCTCCTCTCTTAGACTTAGACTGTAAGATGTTTGGGTCAGGGACAGTCATTTTGTTCTGGGTTTGTACAGCACTTAGCACAATAGGGGCCTTGTCCATGATGGAGGCTTCTAGGTACGACTGCAGGACACATGCTAAATCATTAAATAATAAGAATCACTGCTTTTGAGGCTACATTGCCTCATACTGTCAATACGGTCGCCGCACTTTGATCCTAGATGTGCAGCCTTGTTATTTCAATACACCCAGTTTTTCAAGCAATCTATATCACTCTTTATATAAGTGCCCTTTCCTTATTTGTATTTACTATCATACCAAACTTTGTTAAACTTTGGCAAACTTCATCATCAATGATTCTGAATTTTCTCCCAGATAATTGGAAAAAGGTATTGACCTGTGTTAGGTTGGGAATCAATCCCTTGGAGACTGTTCAGCAAACCAGTTTATGATCATTCCTCATTTACAAATATGTTTTGGGATCTGTCAATTAGCCAGGTTTTAATCAATTCAATATGTGCCACATTAATTTTGGGAAGTGTTGTTTAAAAAAAAAAATCATATTAACATAAGTCACCAGCCTTGCAGGTGTCTAAGTACAGTATATCAACACTGTTATCTTTATCGCCCTAATTTGTAATATCATCAAAAAACAGTATCTTTCTAATTTGATAAAACCTAGTTCTTAAGAAACCATGTTTATTGGTATTGATTTCCATTTATTCCATTTCAATTAACATTAATTCTTTGTTAATTGAATCTCATAACATTTTTTTCCATCGTTTCCCCTAGAATTGATGTCAGGCAAAGAGGGCTTAAAATTATCAATTTAGCCTTTTAAGATATTGGCATGATATTAACTTTTCTTCTAGTCCTCTGGAACTTCCCCAGAATTTGAAGATTTATTTAAAAATTACATCAATGCCCACAAAGCTCCTTGGCCTTCTCTTTTAAAATTCTTGGGTGGATGTTATCCAGACCTGCTGATTTTAAAATATTTAACAATACCGTAAGCTGTTTAACATCCACCTTAGTTACTGTTGGAATAGAAAGGAATTTACTGTTAATGTATGATATGAATATGTCATGCAACTTCCTTGCAAACAGTATATTAAATACTCATTTTGGGTCTGTATCATGATGACAATTTTACCAGTTGCTAGGATTGCTTTTGTTCCTAATATTTTTTTAAAATTCCCACTTATTGTCCTCAATCCTGCTGCACAGAGTTGTTCACTTATACTTCTAGTTTGCCTTATCAATTGTCTGTATTTCTTAATTTCTACTTCATTATTGAATGTAATCTGATTATACATAAACATTTTCAGTATAGAAATCTGACCTTATATAATACTAATCTTACTCAAAATTTATCAGAATATTCCTTGCTAATTCATCCTCTTCCTATGAAATGATCTAGACATCAGGCATTTCACTTCACATTTTGCTTACTATTCAATGGGCAATAAACATATTATGGAGAGGATAGGGTAAACCAGTAAGATATCACTTCAAGAGTATTATTCTGCTTGAGTATAAGCGGTATTTCCCCTGCTCCCAGCACCCAAAAAACTATGTTGAATTGGCGTTAAGAATAAAAGTAGACAGATCAGTGGTTTAACACATTACAGGAATGCCATAATCCCCAAAACAAGCAATGCAAACCCAAGAAATAAAGAGTTGAGGTTTAATTTAAGAGAAATCCAAACATCGTAAGGGATGAAAATGCACAGTTAAGACAACCAAAAACCTTAACTCCATCCTGTAGTGATGTTGCTATGGAATACACATACATGTCTACAGTTTCACAGTAGTGTTTGCAGTGCCAGATTAAATCAAACTGATCAGTAACAAAGTAGCTGAATCCTTGCTTTAGGTACAAAACTCAACTCAGTCCTTGCTATGGAATGAGAGCAGAACAGACCTTTTAGAACAAAACATCCACTCTTGATTTAAAAGTAGCCAAAGAGGAATAATCCACCATGACCCTTGGTAAATTATTCCAACAGTTAATGGATTTTTCTCTATTCATAGAATCATAGAAGATTAGGGTAGGAACAGACATCAGGAGGTCATCTAGTCTAACCCCCTGCTCAAAGCAGGACCAAGCCCCAGCTAAATCTTCCCAGCCAGGCCTTAAAAACCTCTGAGGATGGAGATTCCGCCACCTCCTTAGGTAACCCATTCCAGTGCTTCACCACCCTCCTAGTAAAATAGTTTTTCCTAGTATCCAACCTAGACCTCCCCCACTGCAACTTGAGGCCATTGCTCCTTGTTCTGTCTTTTGGCACCACTGAGAACAGCCGAGCTCCATCCTCTTTGTAACCCCCTTGAGGTAGTTGAAGGCTGCTATCAAATCCCCCCTCACTCTTCTCTTCTGCAGACTAAATAACCCCAATTCCCTCAGCCTCTCCTCACAAGTCATGTGCCCAGGACCCCTAATCATTTTCATTTCCCTCCACTGGACTCTCTTCAATTTTTCCACATCCCTCTTGTAGTGGGGGTCCAAAACTGGACACAATACTCCAGATGTGGCCTCACCAGTGCTGAATAAAGAGGAATAATCACTTCCCCCGATCTGCTGGCAATGCTGCTGCTAATGCAGCCCAATATGCTGTTAGCCTTCTTGGCAACAAGGGCACACTCTTGACTCATATCCAGCTTCTCGTCCACTGTAATCCCCAGGCCTTTTCTGCAGAACTGCCACTCAGGCAGTCGATCCCCAGCCTGTAGTAGTGCATGGGATTCTTCCATCCTAAGTGCAGAACTCTGCACTTGTCCTTGTTGAATCTCATCAGATTTCTTTTAGCCCAATCCTGTAATTTGTCTAGGTCACTCTGGATCCTATCCCTACCCTCCAGCTTATCTATCACTCCCCCCAGCTTAGTGTCATCCACAAACTTGCTAAGGGTGCAATCCATCCCATCATCCAGATCATTAATGAAGATGTTGAACAAAACTGGCCCCAGGACCGACCCCTGGGGCACTCCACTTGATACTGGCTGCCAGCTAGACATTGAGCTGTTGATCACTACCCATTGAGCCCAGTGATCTAGCCAATTTTCTATCCATCTTATAGTTCATTCATCCAATCCATACTTTTTTAACTTGCTGGCAAGAATACTGTGGGAGACCGTATGAAAAGCTTTGCTAAAGTCTTGTGTATATCATGTCCATCCCATATCCACAGAGCCAGTTATCTCATCATAGAAGGCAATCAGATTGGTCAGGCATGCTAAAAGTGAAGCTGAATTAGCTCTTGCTAAGGAAATTAAAATTAATCATAAGAGCTTTTTAGTTATATAAATAAAAAGAAAATAAGGAAGGATGAGGTTGGGTTGCTATGCAGTGTGGATGGGGAGGAGATTAAAGATAACCTAGACATGGACCAAAATCTTTGCCTCAGCTTTCAATAGGGATGTTAACATGGAACATGAACATGGAGGCAGGATGGCTGATGGAAATGCATGAATACAAATAGAAATTAATACATCTGAGGAGGAAGAAAAGCTTAAAGAGCGTAATGTTCTCAAACAGGGTCACCAGATAATTTCCATCACAGAATACTGAAAGAACTGGCAAATGAGATTGCCAGTCCAATAGCAAGGAGTTTAAAAAAAATCTATTTGGGGGTAGTACCATATGACTGGATAATAACTAATGTCATACTTATATTTAAGAAAGGGAGAAAAAAGTGATCCAGGCAATTATAGACCTGCCCGTCTGCCCCAGTTAGTATGCTAGGCTTTAGAAAAAATTGTGAAGGAAAGAATAATTAAATTCATGGAGATAAATGGTGTTAGAGGGCACCGTTCACCCTCTCCCCTGGTTCTTGTCATGCAGACAGAAAGCAGAAGACCAGAAATCCGAAACGCAGGCAATGTGATTATGTACTTATGTTCTTATTGGCGTTAGTTTCCAGCAAGCATGTGTCCCATAACTCTGACACCACAGAGCCTTGTTTCCCAGTGTCCCTTTCCAGCTCTGATGCCACAGAGCCTCTACCTGTATCCCCCTTTCCAGCACTGATGCTGCAGAGTCTGGTTTCCCAATATCCTGCTCCCCCTTTGCAGCAAGCATAATTATACCTGAAATGCACAGTCACAGCCCCACACCTTACAACTTATGGTCATGTTCTGTTTTGGGGGATCATGTGTCTGGGGTCTTCATCCCACCTCTTTTGTACCCCATGGCAGGGGTGAGGAGTAAGGTTGTGCTACAGTCAGGAACAGGCATTTCTTTGGCCTTTTAGTGTTTTATACCTTCCCCCCCCACAAAACCTCCCTTTGCCCCTCCCCACTGGTTGCTTGGCCTTGCCTTGAGATAGGAGTTGAGGCAGTCTTCAAATGTATGCTCTAGTAACACCTTAACTGCTCTTATCTGTTCCCATTATACTAACAAACCCATCTGGCTAGGCAGAAGCAACATACACAATGTCTTTGTCCTTTGCACATATTAGTAAGGGTTCCTTTGTTCACATATATTAGTAAGAATGTAAAAAATCAAACAGGTAAGCAAGACCCAAAATTCTATCTCAGACGAAAATACAGGCTGGAATCCTACATTGTCACTAGTACTCCTACCAAATCGAAAAGTGGATGCAATTCAATATGGATTTATTAAAGGTAGATCAGGCCAGACTAAAATGATCTCCTTCTTTGAGAAAATAACTGATTTTTTTTTTAATAAGAGAAGTTACGTATCTCCATACTTGGATTTCAGTAAAGTGTTTGACATGTCACATGGGAAATTATTAGTCAAATTAGAGAAGACAGAAGTTAGTACAAATGGATATGAAACTGGCTAAAGGGGAGACGGCAATGGGTTGTGCTGAAAGGTGAACTATTGGACTGCAGAGAGATTACTAGTGGTGTTCCTCAAGGATTGGTCTTGGGGCCAAGCTTATTCGATATTTTTGAATGACTAATGAAATTTGCTGATGATACAAAGTTGGGAGACACCATCAATAAACAAGAGGATTGCAATATTTGTAACTCTCTCTGCATATTATTGCTTTGCAATCCAGATCCAGAGTGATGGGAACTGGGGAGAGAAACCGGAACAGTACCCTGGTTAGTAAGGAGTGAATCAGGGACACTCAGTGTAACAAGAAGAGACAGGGGAATAAACCAGGGGAGAAATGAATTTTAAAATGTCAAATTCATATAAACATCAACATAAGTGGTAGCACACGACAGTAATTTACACACTCTGCAGGAAATGTCCAGCCCTGGGGCAGGGAAGGGGCATGGGGAGCTCTTCCCGCTCTTGCACTTCTCCACTGGAGTAAGGCAGCAGGGACATTGGCTAAGGCTAAGGCCTGGTCTACACTACAGAGTTAGATCAAAGGAAGCCGCCTTAAGTCGACCTGTTAATGTATGCGACTACTACACTACTGGGTGGATCCTTTACGCTGACTGAAGTCATCTCTAATGTCAACTTCTGTAATCCACCTCTGTAAGAGGCGTACCGCTCAATTCGATTTTCATGGGTCGACTGCAAGGTGGTGTAGATGCAGCGTTGTGTAATTCGACTTAATTGGCCTCCAGGTTGTGTTTCACAATGCTCATCTGTGACCGCTGTGGAAGTCATTCTCAACTCTGCTGCACTGCAGCCAGGTACACAGGAAACAGCCCCTCCCCTGCTAAAGCCTCGGGAACTTTTGAATGCCAATGCAATGTTCCCATTCTCCCCTGAGACAATGTTTTGGTCCTATGAGGCATTGCACAAACTTCCCAAAGCACACTGCGGCAAGATGCACTTTGGGATAGCTACCCACAATGCACTGCTTTCTCCATTGATGCAGGCACTTCTAGTGAGGACACACTCCATCGAGACAATGAGCATGATGTGGCCATGCAAAATCTACTTCATTAATTTGGGGACTCAAGGTCGAATTAAATAAAGTCCACTTAATTTTGTAATGTAGAACAGCCCTGACTGTGAGTGTGCTGAGGGGAGGATTTGAGGGGGTTTGGACAGGCAGGAAACAAGTTTCTTCACTATCAGAGGGGTAGCCGTGTTAGTCTGAATCTGTAAAAAGCAACAGAGGGTCCTGTGGCATCTTTGAGACTAACAGAAGTACTGGGAGCATAAGCTTTCGTGGGTAAGAACCTCACTTCTTCAGATGCAAGTCATCTGAAGAAGTGAGGTTCTTACCCACGAAAGCTTATGCTCCCAGTACTTCTGTTAGTCTCAAAGGTGCCACAGGACCCTCTGTTGCTTTTTAAAGTTTCTTCACTGGTTCTCATGCACTTTTTATTTTACTCTAACCACATCCTGTGGTTTTTGTGACTACATCTCTGCATGTGGATTATTATGAAATAAATTGTGTCCATAGTTGGACATAATTACAGCATTACATCAGCTTAAGCTCAGTTTATACCTGTTTACAGTTGTGCTGTGTTGTGTGCTTTGCAACGAGACAAAAATATCCCTCAAGCAAATCATCCCAACAGCAACGGTTCTTGTCTGCTCCCACGTCTGCCTCAGACTCACATGAGTTCTGCAGTCACGCACACTCCTTGCCCCCCAGGACCAGGTCTGTTCTTGCTGCACCTGTGAAGTCTTTACTGCTCCCTTTCCAAACTTGGGGGAGGGGCAGCTCCAGGGTCTCTGCACCCCCTCCCAGGCCTAGTGTTGTAGAATAGAGAAGAGAGAGGGGGAGAGGGAGAAGTGAGTAGAGCTGCCCTGAGCTGCTGGGCATCTTCTGCTCCTTTCTCCCCTCATCCCTCCTGTGGGAACAGTTTTGGATGCACAATCTCCACCATCCCCTACTCAAAAAGTCCTCTAACTCCTGGGGGAGGGAGAGCTCTGCCAAGATGTGGGGAAGTGAGAGGGTTTTTTCCCATGGCGTCATAGCATTGGATTTCTTATAAGAGACAACCTGGGCCGGCTCCAGGCACCAGCTAAAGAAGCAGGTGCTTGGGGCGGCCAATAGGAAGGGGCGGCACTTCGGCCGGTATTGGGGCGGCATGTCCAGGGTCTTAGGCGGGAATTCAGCGGCGGGTCCCTCAGTCCCTCTGGGAGCGAAGGACCTACTGCAGAATTGCTGCCGAAGAGTGGAGCGGCGCGATCACGCTGCCATGGCTTTTTCTTTTTTTTTTTTTTTGCCACTTGGGGCGGCAGTAAACCTACAGCCATCCCTGGAGACAACGTTCTCACATAGCGACTGAGGCTGAAGCCTGCAAGAGATGCTGGACTAAGAAAGTCCTGGGGGAGGTCTCTCTGTAGATTCCCTGGGGTCTGGAATAGCAGTGGCTGATTTCCCCTGCTTGGAGAGAACTGGGGAGCTGAGAGACAGCTGGGGCCTTATGCCTTGGTATGAGGGTGGTTGAGGGAACCCTGAGGGAAGGAGGATGAGTATTTCTACAAGGCCGTAGCCCACACAGAATACTGTGAATGGGTGTGCAAATTGTTGGCACTTGAGCTTCCTTAGGGACCCTGTCTGGGATTTCCAGTGACCAGGGAGGATGTCCCCCATTATTTTCCTGTGGCAACAGAGCAAATGGCTGAACAGGTTAAGTGCACTGCTGGCCTGATAGGCCTGAATGTGACTGAAAATCAGGGACAGGGTCATGGCAGTGGCAGTTTTGTTGCCAGAGGGATGACGATGGGGTGAGGAGAGAGGTTGACGGTCTTGGTGGGGTGACCACATGGAAATGGAATTTTCCATTAGGCCATTCTGGCTACACAAAGGACCTTCAAGTGGTTAAGAATGTTCCTGTTGCATCATTTGAGATGTAGTGTGGACAGAGAGTCAAGCTCACAGAAGAGAAAGGGAGTATAATATACTCAGAGGGTAACTCGAATGAGACATCATAGCGCTATTTGGAATCAAAATATTTTAGTTTTTGTCTATTAAATCAACTCTATTTATTTTGCCCCAAGAAACGTGAGTCTCACACACCATACACATGTAATTATCACTTATAATACAATAAATTTCAATACATATTAAACCTGTAAACATGATCTTCCTGACCTATGAAAATGGCTGCTTCTGGCTTCCTGACTCAAGGTCCAATCCTGTACCACTGAAGTCAATGACAAAACTTCCTTTGACTTCACTGAGAGCAGGAACAGGCTCTTTGTCAAACTCTAGTCCTTCTACTTGGGCTCCTAATCCAATAAATGAATGCCTTCTTCATGGATAAGTTGCTAATACACACGTTTAGTTTACAAAATAAAGAAACTAAATTCAAGGAAATTCTAGTCATGCTTTCCATTCAATAGCCTTATCTGACAGCAATATTTAAAAAAAAAAAAAAAAAAAAAAAACAGAATATCTCATATGGCCATTAAAGTATTTTAAAATAGTGCCAAATTATCCAACAGCCAGTTCTGATCCAATGCTCATTGAAGTCAATGAAAGTTTCATAGACTCATAGACTTTCAGGTCAGAAGGAACCATTACGATCATCTAGTCTGACCTCCTGCACAACGCAGGCCACAGAATCTCACCCACCCACTCCTGTAACAAACCCCCAGCCTATCCATGAGTTATTGAAGTCTTCAAATCATGGTTTAAAGACCTCAAGGCAGAGAATCCTACAGCAATTGATCCGTGCTCCACGCTGCAGAGGAAGGCGAAAACCCCCCAGGGCCTCTGCCAATCTGCCCTGGAGGAAAATTCCTTCCCGACTCCAAATATGGCAATCAGTTAAACCCTGAGCATGTGGGCAAGACTCACCAGCCAGCACCCAGGAAAGAATTCTCTGCAATAACTCAGATCCCACCCCATCTAACATCCCATCACAGACCATTGGGCATCTTTACCTGCTAATAATCAAGATGAATTAATTGACAAAATTAGGCTATCCCATCAGACCAACCCCTCCATAAACTCATCAAGCTTTAGTCTTGAAGCCAGATATGTCTTTTGCCCCCACTACTCCTCTTGGAATGTCTTTGTCAAACATTTTTGTTTTATATGAAATATACTCAAGAGACCAAACAACCAATGTCAGTCAAGTTTATTGCTAAAAGTAAATAATAGCACAGTACAGGAAGAAAAACTCAATACAATACCAGTTTCTGGGAAGCTGTCTCATGGAATGTTGTACATTCACCTTACAAAGAAGGCGTGCTTACAAATTTACACATTTTAGCTGTTAGTATTTATTGGATGATTTTACAAGTTACAAAAATCTGTACACATCACTAAAATCAAACCCAGCAGTTCACCCCAGTTCCTTATCTTCTTGTTCTGTATCTTTCCTTATTTTTGTTTTGGATACTGGTCCATGAAAGTACCTCCCCAGCTTGTACCAGGGCACAACATTAATGTACTTTGTCTTTGACAAATTTTCTGTTTTCTAATGCCAAGGATGCATTCAATGTAGATAGATAGATATGCACACACAATGTAGTGATGTTATATTGATATTGTGTGCTTATTAATGCATTTGGTGTGAATAATACATATTGATGTGATATATCAATGTATTAGCTTGTCATATATTGATCATCATTTCTCAGCCCCTCTGGACTATTTTTGGCTCTGGGATAGAGCCCTGACTCCCAGACTCCTTCCCACAGCCCCAGCCCCCTTCCAGCCCCTCATCCAGGAGGGATAGCTCAGTGGTTTGAGCATTGGCCTGCTAAACCCAGGGTTGTGACTTCAATCCTTGAGTGGGCCATTTAGGGAACTGGGGTAAAAATCTGTCTGGGGATTGGTCCTGCTTTAAGCAGGGGATTGAACTAGATGATGTCCTGAGGTCCCTTCCAACCCTGATATTCTATGATCCAGCCCCTATGTCAAGACCCCCAATCTTGTTCCCTGGAATTCCTCCTGTAAACCGGGTTTTCTCAGCCCTTTTCCAAGGCCCAGGCATTCAAGACTGTCACCTGACCCCAATTAACCATGTCCTCTCTGGCTAAGATGCAGTTAATTATGGCACAAGTGGGGCTGATTGAACATGTCTGGCTAACTCCAGGCCTCTTGTCCCTTAAGGGGCAGGCTACTGTGTTACACAAACATAAGGAATTACAGAGGGGGAATGAACCTGCCTGAGATAACATAGCAATTCTGTGGCAGAGCTGGGAATAGAGTTCTGGAGACCTGGCTTCTGGCCCTGTTGTCTTAACTAAATAACCATCCTATCTATTCCTCCTGAAGGCTGAATGGGTCTCCTTTAGTTATCCCATCACTGCCCTTCTGTAACTGGCTAAAGGGATTGCTGTGAAGCAGTGTGAGACACTTTGTGTGGTGCAGGACTGGGCATGTGGCTTTCACTGAGCTCTCAGTCCCCACTTTGCCAGTCTGAGGAGCCACTTACTGGCCCCAGAAGTCCACTCTAGGAGGGCAGCATGGCCATGCATAACACTGATACAGCACTGCTCCTACCCAAGTTCCTGGTTCCTGCACTGTGGTTGGGAGAGGGGAGTATTGGTATCTAACCTGTACAGGTATGTAGTACAAAGCATGACAGAAAATGTGGCTAACTCTTTTCTCTTTCCTATTCCAGAGTCTCAGAAGAAAGAGTTGGAATCGGGTATTTTGATAAATCCCCTGGCAAAATTGTGTCTGTGTTTTCACATTATAATCAGATAGATGACTTACCTCCTCTGTGCGTATGATCTTTAATCATCTCTATGTGCATTTCCTGCTCCCTCAGAAATAGGAATATACAGCAGAAAATGCAGCAGCTAAGTCTTCTGTGACATTCTCAGCAATGAGGAGTGAGTGTAGTGTTTATGGGAAGGAGGGATGTACAGCATTAGCTAAAGCCACACACAGGGTAGGCTAGGGCTGCGCAAGCTTCTTCCATGATGGTCTATGAATACATCTCAGTACTGACGCAGTGTTATTCCTTTTCCGGACACCCCTCCCATCTCTACAAATGCACCTCACTCCTGTTCAGCAAGATGGTGTATTGAAAACTGTGTTAAAACTGGGATTTATCACTTTATATTCCCTTACAGGCAGCGGGCTCTGTAAGGATTGGGAAGTGTGTGATCTGGGTCTTTCAGCACTCAGTGTGCAGACAGACAGCTACAGCAAAGTAGGGTGAGTTGGGCCTCTCTGCCATAAGGATCATCCTGCTTTAAGAACATCTACCAATGTGATATATGCCATCATGTGCCAGCAATGCCCCTCTGCCATGTACATTGGCCAAACCGGACAGTCTCTACGCAAAAGAATTAATGGACACAAATCTGACATCAGTGGGAGAACACTTTAACCTGTCTGGTCATTCAGTGACAGACCTGCGGGTGGCTATATTACAACAGAAAAACTTCAAAAACAGACTCCAAAGAGAGACTGCAGAGCTAGAATTGATATGCAAACTAGACACAATCAACTCCGGTTTGAATAAGGACTGGGAATGGCTGAGCCATTACAAACGTTGACTCTATCTCCCCTTGTAAGTACTCTCACACTTCTTATCACACTGTCTGTACTCGGCTAGCTTGATTATCACTTCAAAAGTTATTTTTTTTTTCTCTTAATTAATTGGCCTCTCAGAGTTGGTAAGACAACTCCCACCTGTTTATGCTCTCTGTATGTGTGTATATATATCTCCTCATTATATGTTCCATTCTATATGCATCCGAAGAAGTGGGCTGTAGTCCACGAAAGCTTATGCTCTAATAAATTTGTTAGTCTCTAAAGTTATTTAGGTGTCTCACTCTTATTGATTTCAATGGAAGCGAGGCACCTATATACCTCTGTGGACCTCACCCAGTGTGCCTTTGGTTCTGAGATACATGGCTCTGGGGTTCAAATTGCTCTATTCAAAATTCCACACACAGCGTTTGTGATGCGTTTCTTTCTTCTCTTCCCAGAACACCATGATCAAAGCAAGAGGACTGGTAAGGGCATCTGTTGCCCCATTAAGGAGTCACTGAGCAGAAGTTACCTGTGGCACATGGTCCTGCGTATCTATGGAAATGTCTATGCTATAAGCTTTGTGCGCTGATCAGGGGACTGAGAGAACAGTGTGAGCCGAAGCTTAGGCAGTCAAACCTAACTGCCACCACAGCATGCATGTTTTCTCCAGCAGACATATGTTACCAGCTCTCACGCCTAGATAACTAGATGTCACATTGACTTCAGCATCAGATAATCAGTCACATCATTATGATTCTGTAGAAAAGTTTTGTAGAAAAGTTCTAGCTGTGTCCCCGTAGCTAGCCTGTGCTCCAGGAGCCCTTTCCCCATGTGTGGCTATGAGCAAGGGAACAGATTTAGTCTCCTTACTTTGTTGTCAAGAATAGATCCTGCATAAGAGCACCATTCCTTCCAAGTTAATCTAAATCCTCACTATAGCTGAAATACATCATTTTAATGACCTAATGGATTAATAGTAGAGCTGAGTCAATAACTGATTTTTCAGTTTGGTGGCTGAACTGAAAAATTTGGCAAAAAAAATTGTTTGGGGTCAAATCCAAATGCAAATTTTTCAGTTTTTCTCGGGAAAATGAAAAATCAAAAAAAGATGAATGAACCATTTTGTTCAACCTGAAATATTGTTTTCCCCGAGTTTTTTGTTTGTTTTTGTTTGGATTGTTTAATATTTGGGTGTTAATTACCCTTTTTATTTTGTTCCTTTTCTAGGAATTGAGTTTAAAAATTTAAAAATGAAACATCATTTTCAAACAAACAAACATATCATTTCAAAAATGTCAAAATGAAACATTTTTGAAAAACATCCTTTTTAGCCAAAACTATTCACCTAATTCCATCAATTTTCAAATAGTTTTGCTTCACCTGAAACTGTCTTTTTCGGTGAATAAACTATTTGAAGAATTTTGCCCAGCTTTAATTATCAGTAGTGGAGGAAAGCAATTTTATTTAACATATTTTAATCTGGTGAGGTTCCTTTAATCTCCCTGATTTTAATGGTGACAAGCAGATAGAGTAAATCCACGGCATCACACAGAGAATACCAAATGCATCACTGGGAAATGATTGTTATTAGCAGAGATCTCACAGCTGTGAAAAGGTTTTCTCTTCCTCAGTGTTTGACTGGGACTTCTCTTCTGTTGTGGTGAGAGAATAGAAGAAACATGTTTAAAGAGATAGAATGACTTTGGATCAGCACAGCTCTGCATAACTTATAGGGAATAACACAATCTCTTTCCATTTCAGAGAGACTGACAGTGAATTTAGTAAACTGATATGTTTCTATGTTGCACGTCATGCACTGAGTTGTCTTTATATGCAAATTCTAATTAGCTCCAGAATGACAGCACTTCGCTCTACAAATGTCCAGGCAATCCAGCTTCCATAAACATATTCATTTTCCTTCCTTTGCAGCGTTTAGGAAGGCACGAAGCTACATGGGTGAGTGGGACAGCACCAGGAGGTAGTATTGACTGTAGACTGGGACCAGCAGCGAGCTGTGTGGGGCCGGCGGCCAGGGCCCCAGACCGGCAGTGGACTGAGCGGCTCAGCTCACTGCCGCTCAGGGGTTCCATCCGCCGGCTCCTGCCAGCCGGGATCCTGGCTGCCGGATCCACTCAGCCCGCTGCTAGTCTGGGGTCCCGGCCCTCCCCACATACAGTGGGTACCTACCTTCTCCCTGGTTCTGGCCATTCTCTTCCTCTCTCTGCACTGAGCTGAGGGTGGCAGTGCACTGAGCACAGGGCTGGGGGTGAAGGGTTGGGCCAGGAGCTAAAATGAGGGAGGGGGCTCAGGGTTGGGGCAGGAGGTTTGGGTGTGGGGCACTTACCTGGGCAGCTCCCATTTGATGCGAGGGGCGCAGATGGGAATGTGGGGGGGGGGTGCAGGAGCTCCCGTTTGGTGCTCCGGGTGGGGGTGGGGATGTGGCGGGTGCATGGGGTGTGGGGGGGCTGGGGATGTGGAGCGGTGCAGGTGTCAGGGCAGAGGGGGGGCTGGAGATGTGTGGGGGTACCAGAGTCAGGACTAGGGTTGTGGGGGTGGGATGAAGGAGTCAAGCAGAGGGCTGGGTGTGTATGAGGGAGGTACAGGGCTCAGGGCAGGGGTCTGGGGTGTGTGCGGGGCTCAGGGCAGAGGGCAGGGTGTGTGTGGGGGGGGGGGGTCAGGGCTCAGGGGAGAGGGCTGGGTGACTGCTCCCCTAAGAACTCCCAACCCCCCAGCTCCTTGTCCCCTGACCACCCCCTCAAGAGACCCCTCACCCTAACTGCCCCCCCAGGACCCTCCTTGCTCCCTGTCCCCTGACTGCCCTGACCTCCTCAGGCCCTGTACTTGAGCCCCTCCATCCTTTGGCATTGTTTTGCAGCACTGTGAATATCCCACCTGAGAAAAGGCCTGAGTAATTGAGACAGATACCTACCAAAGTGGGGTATCAGTTCTGCCAGTGAAGGCCTGCGCAGCACTCCCCATATACACCCTCCATCAGAAACCAACTCCCTGACCTTGGTCAAGAAATTTCTTTCTTTCTTACCAGCAAAATTTTCATTTACTAATCTAAAAAAAAAATCAGTGTGCAATCTCTCAACTATGTTAATAAACCCTTCAAATTAACCTCAGCTTGTGAAACAATTCACTCATTAATCACTGCACTGTGTGTTTCACTGAAAACACTTCTGAGTAATAGACTATTTTTTGGGGTAGCACAGGTGAGATGAAATCCCACATGGCTCATTGTTGTCGATCCTCTATAGTTCAGTTTCTGCCCTCAGTTACATTGAAGCACACGTGAGTCTGAGGATAGAATGTGGCCCTCTCAATGTAACTATTCAAACAAGAATGAAAATATACTCATTTCTATTTTGTGTGTATCTGCACAATAAAAAAATATATTTTCAGTGTGTGCATATTTTTCCAGATTTGGTGGATTGTTTAATGGCATTTTCAAGAAATCAGTAGAAAATAAAACTACTAAGCAATAACATATCCCCATTAAACAGTGAAGTGGGAGAGATTTAAGTACAAGCAAAATCAAAAACATTTGGGACTGTTTTTGTTGAATAACAGTATTTTTGCTTGTAACTGTTGAAAA
This sequence comes from Malaclemys terrapin pileata, assembly GCF_027887155.1. NCBI lineage: Eukaryota > Metazoa > Chordata > Testudines > Emydidae > Malaclemys > Malaclemys terrapin. The sequence goes on from NC_071524.1 coordinate 5,330,595, forward strand.
GCCAAAGCAAACTTACCTGGTTTCCATTTTTTTGAGGCTAGACAAACAAACAAAACACAGACTGTCAATATGCAATGAAGTCAAGAGGAAATAAGTGTAACAACATTTATATAAAACATTTCTTCTTTCAGCAGTAAAATATTAGAAGTAGATAAGTTGATATTCTTTTATTTCACTTTTCTTTTAGGAAGGATTGCCTTCCCTAGAGTGTATAAACACAAAATGATAATACTTATTATAGCAGACCCCAAGATCTCCTTTAGTTAAGGTTTAGACCAGGTTTCTGTTTATAGCTTGACTATGGTGACCAGATAGCAATTGTGAAAAATCTGGATGCATGGGTGCGGGGTAATAGGGTCCCATGTAACACAAAGCCCTAATATTTGGACAGTCCTGATAGAATCCGGACATCTGGTCACCCTAATCCCAATTCTCCTAGAATCAGCCCTGTTCCTTGGAGTGCCTTGAAATTTGGTGTGCCATATGGGGGAGCTGGCTCGGTGACAGATTCAAATTTGTGGTAATTTGACCAACAGGTTTCCGTAATACAGCAACCATTTAGAGAGCCACTGAAACTGAACCAGAGCTGATGGAGCAGCTCCTGGGTTCAGCTGCGAATATCCTCATTGCTGATCCTGTCCTCATACTTGATATGAAGATAACAAGAATCAAAAATGTCAATCTGCCACTCTTCAGCCTTCCTCAGACCCCGTGTTTCACTGCCATAAAGCAGAGTTGAAATAATAACCGTGGTTCTATATCTTCACACCTTCATAGCAAGCTTATGGCAACTTCCCTACACGTCCAGCTAAAGAGCCCAAAACATAGCAACAGCTGCTAATATATGAGTGTCTCCCAGTGCTGTCCATGATGCTTCCCAAGTTTTGCAACTCCATCAGCTGGACATCTATTATGTGGGAGTTGGGGACTGGCCCAATTCCTATTGTCTGATTTGGGTTGCAGTTGCTCAATTACTTATATGTGAGTTTACACGTTTCTTTTGAGGGTTTTCCACTTTCCCTTCCCCCAAAAGACTGCTGAGTGCCTGTGAGTGGTGGGGAAATGCCTATAAAGATGATCAGGACAGTTTTATTTTAATTTCCCAGAACCAGAAATATTAGTAGAGCCCTCCGTGGCGGCCTTGAGGCTCAGTTTTATTTAGCTTAGAAAAGGACATCTACACAGATTGAACTCAACCCTGGTTGCTGCCATTGGCACTTGCCAGAAAACTTACACTTTCTTTTGTATACATAACTGGTCCCTTAATGTAAAATTTCAGCTCTCTCTAAATTTGCAATCCTCTGTTAATATCCCTAAATCAGCCACATATTCAGGAATGGATTCATTTTTGTTTAGATTCCATTTATGAAAACAGAAGTGCTCTGTAATCACCAGTGGCTTTGGGGATAGGTGATTTACTAAAATTTCCTCAATCTCAGCAATAGGGCTGGACCAAATTTTTCAGCCAAATCATGTTTTGGCCAAATATGGAGATTCAATAATACTAAAACATTTCATGAATTCGTATCAGTTGTAATGAAGTTTTTCAGTCGGAAAAAGAATTGAAAACATTTCTGAAAAAAAAATCAAAATGTTTCATTTTGACACTTTCTAAAGAAAACATTTCAATTTTTCAGTTCAAAACAACTTTTCATTTAAAAAATTCCTTTAATGTTATTACGAAAACCCCAAATTTAAAAATGGTCAAAATCTGAAAAGGAAAATTATGATTTTGTCAAAGAACGCAAAACATTTCTTCTGACTCAAAACCATTTTGTGGGGGGGAGGATTTTTTTGAATTGCCAGTGTACCAAAAACTCTGTTATTCACACATCTCCATGCAGCAGATGTTTTGTGGGTTTAATATGAGCTCTTAGGGGAGGCAGCAGGTTATAAATTTAAACCCCCATGACACTCAGTACAACCACCACCTTTTTCTCATCAGCCGAACTATTAACCATTATATAAACTTCCAGTCTTTCAATAAAGGGGACTGGTCTTTTAATGAGCCTGCAAACAATTGCAATTTCCCAAAAGAAGCCAGGCATTTTTAGTCATTCTCCCCCCACTGAGCAGTTTCATGCCCAGTGGATTCAGTTTCTTTTTACTTCTACTTTCACTAGGCCTCTCCAGTCACTCTCTGTTTCACTGTGTTCCTGGATTAGGAGCCCAGCCTCATTGCCATTTATTGTGTCTATTGCTCTTTGCATAACAATTGCAGTATGGAAAAACCACATAGCACCAGGGCCGGCTCTAGGATTTTTGCTGTCCCAAGCAAAAACAATTTTGGCCACCCCCCGTTTTTTTCTTACTCCGCCCCTTCCCCAAATTCCCAGCCCTGCCTCCTCCCCCCAGGCTCTCAAGCCTAGGAGGGAGGGAGGGAGAGAAGCAGCGCGTGCACCGCGGCCACTCGGGGTCTCCCCCTCCATCCCAGGCTCTCAAACCTGGGAGGGAGGGGGAGAAGCAGCGCGCAGGCCGCGGCCACTCGGGGTCTCCCTCTCCCTTCCAGGCTCTCAAACCTGGCTCTCAAACCTGGGAGGGAGGGGGAGCAGCGGCACACGAATCACCAAGGGGAAGTCGTGCCTGACTAACCTAATTGCCTTCTATGATGAGATAACTGGCTCTGTGGATGAGGGGAAAGCAGTGGATGTGTTATTCCTTGACTTTAGCAAAGCTTTTGATACAGTCTCCCACAGTATTCTTGCTGCCAAGTTAATGAAGTATGGGCTGGATGAATGGACTGTAAGGTGGATAGAAAGCTGGCTAGATCGTCGGGCTCAATGGGTAGTGATCAATGGCTCCATGTCTAGTTGGCAGCCGGTTTCAAGCGGAGTGCCCCAAGGGTCGGTCCTGGGGCCGGTTTTGTTTAATATCTTTATTAATGATCTGGAGGATGGTGTGGACTGCACTCTCAGCAAGTTTGCCGATGACACTAAACTAGGAGGCGTGGTAGATACACTAGAGGGTAGGGATCAGATACAGAGGGACCTAGACAAATTAGAGGATTGGGCCAAAAGAAACCTGATGAGGTTCAACAAGGACAAGTGCAGAGTCCTGCACTTAGGACGGAAGAATCCCATGCACAGCTACAGACTAGGGACCGAATGGCTAGGTAGCAGTTCTGCAGAAAAAGACCTAGGGGTCACAGTGGACGAGAAGCTGGATATGAGTCAACAGTGTGCTCTTGTTGCCAAGAAGGCTAATGGCATTTTGGGCTGTATAAGTAGGGGCATTGCCAGCAGATCGAGGGACGTGATCGTTCCCCTTTATTCGACATTGGTGAGGCCTCATCTGGAGTACTGTGTCCAGTTTTGGGCCCCACTCTACAAGAAGGATGTGGAAAAATTGGAAAGAGTCCAGCGGAGGGCAACAAAAATGATTAGGGGTCTGGAGCGCATGACTTATGAGGAGAGGCTGAGGGAACTGGGATTGTTTAGTCTCCAGAAGAGAAGAATGAGGGGGGATTTGATAGCAGCCTTCAACTACCTGAAGGGGGGTTCCAAAGAGGATGGAACTCGGCTGTTCTCAATGGTGGCAGATGACAGAACAAGGAGAAATGGTCTCAAGTTGCAGTGGGGGAGGTCTAGATTGGATATTAGGAAACACTATTTCACTAGGAGGGTGGTGAAGCACTGGAATGCGTTATCTAGGGAGGTGGTGGAGTCTCCTTCCTTGGAGGTTTTTAAGGCCCGGCTTGACAAAGCCCTGGTTGGGATGATTTAGTTGGGAATTGGTCCTGCTTTGAGCAGGGGGTTGGACTAGATGACCTCCTGAGGTCCCTTCCAACCCTGATATTCTATGATTCTATTACACACAATAACATAGGCATATCAAAGTAAGCTGGCATTGCCAACCCAAAAGGTTCAAAAATCACAAATAATCCCCTCCCCCAAACAAAACCCTCACAGGATTTAAAAAAAATAACATTTTTTTGGCCTGTCTTTTGGTTTTTGGACTCCCCCTGCCATCACCCATGTGGGTGATCATTAGTGTTGCTAACTTTTATATATTTATAGTGAGAAAGACGATTTTGTCCTCTGCTGCAGGAGCGCTTGCCAGAATACTGAGCTGAGATCAGATTTCACACAGTGGTGTAAAGTGCTCCTTTACGGTGTAGAACTTCCAGCTTCTCCCAAAAATCAAAATAATTAATTCCGTGCTCCCTCCCAGCCCCACAGCAATTCATTTTGTGCTTTCCAGCCACACACCTATCCCACCCCCCATCAACTCTGCCCCCCCACCACACATCTTTTCTCACTCCCCAGCTCCACTTTTCTGCAACTCCCCTGATCAGCTCTGCTCCTCCTGCAGCTGCGGATGTTCTACGTACCCCCAAGCACCAACCCCACTGGGAGTTCTTGGTCACGGCACAGACTGATGGGATTTCTAGAAGTTGTGCTGTTCCAGGCCTGCTGTCAGCATGACATACAGCCAGCATGGGTTATACAGCATGCACTTGATATAGTTAGTGCACAGGGACTACTAGAAATTAAATACGGCATCACTTCCAGGCTGTTATTCTGTGTGCGTGGAAGAGATAAAAATCAGTGAGGATTTTCCCACTCTGCCCAGTACTTTATCTGAGAAAGACAAAAGTGAACTTTTCAACAGAGGAACTTGAATGTACAAGTTGAAACAATTGCTCAAGTTAAGAGAATATTTTCCCAGAGTGAGAAATCAGTGTGGACTTACCTATTTGAGCCCTCAATTCATCTGAAAAAGAAAAAAAATAGGAACTGATTTTAGTGTCGAAATTGAGATAATGGCTTAGTTTCCCAGGGTAAGAAATCATTCTGCCTGACCCACTGCCAGTCATGTTCCCCCATCCCTCCCCATTACTAACTGCCTGTTCCTGCCCAAAGTCCCTGTCCAGAAATAGTCACAGAAAGGCAGCAACATTTGAGATTTCACTCTGTAAATTTCCTTCTCATGAGGGTGCCAGGCTGACACTCATGGAGTTGGAATAATCATTCTTTGATCCACAGAAAATGTGCAGCATGGGCAGGGACCTCTCACAGCCCCACCAATGTATTTTCATCTGCCCTGTGGAGACACCTGCTAAGTGTTGGAGGGGAGTGCAGACTCCAGGACTTATTCAGTTCTAGATCTGAATTCTGAGGCCTTAAATGAGGTTCTCTCTCTCTCTCTCTCTCTCTCTCCCCCCATAGATTCATATATTTATATGGAGTATTTGGGGCAGATGATGGAGCAGTCAGAATGGAGGTCGAGGTCCAGTGGGACCCTGCAGATCACAGCAGTTTCAGAAGCCCCTTAGGTTCATGCAGACAGTGGCATGCCTTAAGTCTTTACTGTCCCTGATAGTCCTTTGAAAGGCCCCTGTGACAGAGACGTTGAGTCTTTGAATGTCAGGGACAGAGCATAGCAAATCTGTGTTGGTCTCTTGTGTTCCCAGTCCAGCTCTTCAGCGCTGATGGATGGCTTCAGGGCAAGTCCATAGCTTGGTATGGCCTGTGTCTCACTGAGGAAAATTATCACAGTCTCAGAGACTCTGAAGTTCATAGATTTTCATATGGGGTGAGGGACCCTCTTCCTTTGATCATTGGCCTCCTTTTCTGCTACTTCCTTTCCCTATGTTGTACCTCCTGCCTCCTGATGCTTTCGTCCCTGTGTCCTACCAGCCACCTAGTGAATTCCTGCCCTGAAACCCTGATATATGAGCCCCTGCCCTTTCCCATCCACAGCTCAGCTTCTTCGACCCCCAACAGCAGTGCTCCCTCTCCTCCCTTTTCCCTGATACAGGATCCTGTCTCTTTCCAATGTATCAGTGTGTGCATGCAGGAGAGAGGGGGAGTTTTCCTTATTGCTGGGCTCACTGTTTTCAGGGTGAACAGACTATAGAGCAGCCTACAAAGGGCTGCTGCATGCACCCCCCCTACACTGCACAGTGATGGAATACACCCCTGGATTCACACCCGACACACTACTGTAATAATAATGAAAATCAGGCCTTGTAAGGTATAATTTGAAAAAACTCATAATTTGATGGTCAATATTGTCTTGATCAAATATGAGTAACAACATTTTATGTAAGGTTATAAGATTCCCCTGTATGATGTTATTAACACATGTTCCACAGTCCTCAGCCTCCCGCCCCAAGGAGAAGTCAGCAAACAGGTCTGCTGTAAGCAAAGGAATGTGTGCTTGCCTTAATGGTCGTTTAAGCACTAAATAGCATCATCAAGCAGGAAGGGGAAAAGAAGGAAACTCAAACGGGTGGGGAAAAAAATCAGGGAACATCCTTCCCCATAAAATCCTTGTCTGATAGTTCTCAGTTGAAAATGTTTTTCAAGCGTGGGACTGAAACTAAAATACGAAGGAGCAAACACCCCAAGACACTCCCCCTCCTCCCTGTCTGTCTCTGGCATTGCACTTAAGAAGACAAAGGAAAACAAATATTGGACTCAAGTTGCTCCTGACCTGAAGAATTTGGTCAGTAACCTTGATCGAAACATGTGGAGAGAAATTTTCCTTAAATCTAATATAGTTTGCTAAGTTAGGCACAAGTAAGTGTTTTATCTTTATTTTTTGTAACGATTTCCAAATGTTATGCCTCATTACTTGTACTCACCTAAAATCTATTCCTCTGTAATTAATAAACTTGATTTACAGTTTTGTCTAATCCAGTGGATTTAAGCAGAAGTGTCTGGGTAACTCTATTTTAAGGTAACAAGTTGGCATATTATTCCCTTACAGGAATAAAAGACTTTATATATTTGTACTGTCTAGGAGCGGGCTCGGCAGTACAGGACAGGACAGTACAGAATCTGGGACTGGGGTGTGTTGGGGTCAACCTGCAGTATAAACAAGCCTGGTGAGAGCCAGCAGGTACACACAGACACTCAGGGTGTGGCTTGAATGCTGGAAGGCTGTTTTTGAGCAGCCCAGGTGGCATTGTAAAGCACCGAAGCACAGACCCCCAGTGGTTTGAATTGTACCCTGGTATGTCACAAGCACCTCCTGGCTGTAGCTCTGTGTCTGACTCAGCTAGCTCCTGAGTGCGGGAAGCAGCCATTGAGCACTCTGAGGATGACAGGGAGGAAGAAGGAGAATGAGCTCAAGGATCACCCTGCTCCCTCCTCCCGCTTCATGAACATGCTGGCTTGGCCCAGCAGCTCCCTGTCTCCTCCCATTTTGGAAAAATACTGCCCACTCACGAGCACTTCTCCTCTTTCCTCCAAGGCCCCCTCTGTTCCTCAGGGTTAAGGAGGAGAGAAGAGGAGCGATCCTAGCGCTGCTGCATGAGCATCTCCTCCTCCTCCTCCCTCCTGCCAGTGGGCAGCCCCTGGGTCTGCAGAACACCACCTGACTGTACAATGTAGCACAAAGAGACTGACCAGGGTACAATATGGAGTGTAGTGCACAATCCTGTACAGTTGTGAGCTCTGAGCCAAAGTCCTGCACTCAGTAGTGAATCTCGCTGAAGCCTCTGGGATGGTGCAGATGAAGAGAGGGCACCATTTGGCCCCCAGAGTGTAACCAAATAATATAAAAGAAAACTTACCCTTTTCCTTATCAAGTTTCCCTGCCAAATAAAAACAGTTATTTCACTGTGTGCATAGTTTTCAGACTGGACTCATAGTTTTCTATTGTGGATTCTTGTGAGCAATTGAACTCAATGTCTTCATGAAACCTTCTCTTCATCATCATGTATTGGGAAGGGATGGTGGCCTGAACCTGGAGCAGTTTAGTAGCTGCCTGTTCAGACATGAAAGCTCCTGCATTTCCTATTGCAATGGAACTGGAAATAGATGGAGTTAGTAGGAATGAGCCCGAGCCACAGTGTTCAGATCAGATTCTGAAGGTTTCTGCTGTTTAAGAGAAAATGGGACCTGCCATTAGTTTCAGTCCCATATCTTGGAAACAGCATCTCTGTGTAAATCAATGTGTTGGGTTTGAACTATGAAACTTTAAAATAATGTAGATTTTGAGTGACCTCAGAAATCACCTCTTTCCCAGGGTGATGTCCCTGTCACTGCAACTAGCTGAAATGCTGAGCTAACAATTGCCTGGATTTAAAAAGGAAGGGGCTAGAGACTGGTCATTTTCAGTGAAGGACCCTCAGCTACAGCAGTTGCTTCCCTTTTTACCCATCAAAGCCCAGAGTTGTTGATATCAAAGACAAACTGAAACTTCACCTTTTCTCGCAGGAAGAGGAATTAGTAGGTAGTATTGGGTGGTGGAATGAACTTGGAGGAGGAGTGCAAGGGGGGAGGGTAGTTGGGATGATTTCTTATGTTTGATGATTTTTCCCTCCTGTATGCTTCACCAAATATTGTATAAAACACAGAGTTCTGGATGAGTTCATTTACAGTAATTATCACTAATATACTTGTCATTATTCAGAAATTGTTCCATTTTCTCTGTTAATGTTTCAGATTACAATGTTGTTGGTGTTTGATTCCTGCAATGTATGTTATGGACGAACTATACTTCCTAGAGAGGATGGACACAAGAAAGGAGCAACTCAGCAACATTGAACCACTAACACTATGACACTGCATACGTCCTGAGACACAGATTAGAGTGTGGACTATCTATACCATAAAATGGATGTCAGCCTTCAGTGTCTCCTGGCTGAATTGCTGGGCAGTTCTGTATAAAAGTCTACTGGCTCACTTATTGCAAGAGGCTCCAAATCCACACACACTTCCTTGTATGTGGAATCTCATTCAGTGGAGCACCAGTTAGCAGCAAGGGTGTGACTACACATCTGTTTGCAGGGTCAGTCATTAGGATGTTTCAAAACCAAAAGGCTTCCAATTTTTTCTGAGGGTAGTAAGATGGATGCAATTTTGAAAAATACAATTAATATATTTATGTGGTATAAATTGTGTGTATTTTACTGAAATTGTTTCAATATCCAGGTAAACTTACTTATTTTTTCCATCAATGATTCTAAAGGAGACAAAGAGAGAGAGAGAGAGAGAGAGAGAGATTTAAATGTGTACATCTTGTTTACTCAAAACTGTATAGTTTCTAAATCTAGTTAACTGTATTAATTAAAGGATAGAACCTAGAAATAGAACCTAGTTATCCAGGACAATATCTGGGTAAATACCACACAAAGCTACTCTCAAACCTTCTTTTTGGTTCATAAACACATTCACTGTGACTGTAACCCTGCCCCTTGTGTTGAATTTTCACTGACTATTCCAGCAAATATGTTTACATTCTCCTGAGCACTGATATGTAAATGAAGAATATTCATGGCAAGTGAGCTTATAATTATAATTATCTGGGTCATCCTGTTTGCCATTTTTAAAAATTGGAACATTAGCTTTCTGCCAGTCTCCTGGAACTTCCCCAGTGCTCCAAATCTTATTGAAAATCAGCACTAACTGCTCAATGAGCTTCTGAACGAGCTCTTTTAAAACTCTTCTATGCAAGTTACCTGGATCTGCTGATTGAAATTTTCTAATGTTAGTAGCTTCTGTTTAACTTCCTACAGAGAAACTAGTGGAATGGAAAAATGATGAGACATGTAAGCTGTCCTTTGACAGTCCCACCAAGTGAGTGCCTTAGCCCTGCCCTTGGGGACACCTGCAACAAGTTTGAGGGGAGTACAGAATCCATGGCTCATTCAGCCCCTGGACTTTCTTGTGAGTCGACGTGTAACTGACTTGATTCTTCCCAGAACTCCACTTGCTATAGACCAACCAATTGCCATCAGATGGCAACAGTTTCTGCCAAAAAATGGTACTGAATGCAAATATTTAATATTCACATTTCATTGCTACTCATCAGAAGTCATAAAATATTAGGGTTGGATCAACAGATCACCTAGTCTGAGCCCTTGCTCAAAGCAGGACCAATCCCCAGACAGACTTTTACCCCAGTTCCTTAAATGGAACCCTCAAGAATTGAACTCACAACCCTGGGTTTAGTAGGTTAATGCTCAAACCACTGAGCTATCCCTCCCTGTTAGAATCTACTAGTCTCCTCTGTTCATCAGGTTGAAAGCCACCTTTCAGTTTTTAATAGGAACTCACCCTTTTCCTTCACAGGAATATCTGGAAAATAAATACATAGAGTCAAACTTTCTATAAATGCACTTTGCACAGGAAAAAATGTTCAGCTGTGCACTCCCAGTATGGTGCAAGGCTGGGTTGGGTGCTGAGGGGGATTTTCCAAAGCAGTGTATCAGGTTTCTCCAAGTCCCCCGAGCACTTTACATCCTGTGCAGTCCCTGAGAGTGGGGCTAGGGCACGCAAAAAGTGATAGATCCCTCCTGAATCAGAGGCTTCCAGTCTTGATAGTTACCATTGTGCCTGGCCACCATGCTATAGACACAGCATGGAGGGAGAATGGACATTGACTGGATTAGAAATCACTGCATTTGCAGACCAATGATTAGGGTGCTGGAGCACATGAGTTATGAGAAGAGGCTGAGGGAACTGGGATTGTTTCGTCTGCAAAAGAGAAGAATGAGGGGGGATTTGATTGCTGCTTTCAACTACCTGAAAGGGGGTTCCAAAGAGGATGGATCTAGATTTTTCTCAGTGGTAGCAGATGACAGAACAAGGAGCAATGGTCTCAAGTTGAAGTGGGGGAGGTTTAGGTTGTATATTAGGAAAAACTTTTTCACTAGGAGGGTGGTGAAGCACTGGAATGGGTTACTTAGGGAGGTGGTAGAATCTCCTTCCTTAGAGGTTTTAAAGGTCAGGCTTGACAAAGCCCTGGCTGGGATGATTTAGTTGGGGATTGGTCCTGCTTTGAGCAGGGGGTTGGACTAGATGACCTCCTGAGGTCCCTTCCAACCCTGATATTCTATGATTCTATGAGCGCCTACCCAGTAATTGGGACTTTGTGGGCAGAGAGCTCGAAGGGGCATTCACTGTCTTTGGCATGTCTACACTACAATCTTAAATTGACCTATGTGAGGTTGACTTTCAGCCACTGCAGTAGTTACTGTGGAGGCTGATGTCCACATTACCCTCCTTCTGTCATTGGTGCGTGTCCTCACCAGAAGCATTTGCACCTACTGAAGATGGGCAGTGTGGGGGGCTGAGAGGCAGGGCTCTCAGCTCCACACAGCTCCCCACCAGGAGCCCAGCTGCCCCATTTAGCTTTTCACCCACGCACTCACAGCTGAATCTGTGGGGGGGGAGTTGGCTGGGGTTTCTCGTCTCCAGTGGGTAGATCTGCGCCCAGTGTCTGGTCAGCTGCTGTGCTCCTTGTGGGGAGTGGGGAGCTGGGACCCCAGGGAGAAGCAGGATTCCCAGCAGGAAGTGGGGAGCCTGTGGGGCAGCACAAGCCGGGAGCCTGGGTGGCAACCGAGCTTGGACTTGAGACCTAGCAGTACCCCACTTGACGAGCTGGGAGCCAGTTTTCTTGTTCAGCAGAGTCATTAAATTGACAAGACAGCCAACAGCTGTTGTAAGGAACACAGTGTCTACACAGACACTGCATCATCCTAACTACACCAACATAAGCTGTATGCCTCTTGTGCAGGTGGAGCTATTAGTTGGTGTAGTGAGGGCACTTACATCAGCAGGAGGAAGGCTGTAGTGTAGACACTGACATGGTTAGGTCGACATAAGCTGCCTTATCTCAACCTAACTCTGTAGCGTAGACCAAGTCTCAGCGAGACAGAGGCTCTGTCTACACTACGGACCTTATAGCAGCACAGCTGTGCTGCTACAACCATGCAACTGTAAGGGCTCCCGTGTAGCTGCTCTTTGGCGGCAGCAGAGAGCTCTTCTGCCAGCAAAATAAAACCACCCCCAATGAGCGGCGGTAACTTTGTCAGTGGAAGAGCATCTCCCACTGACATATTACTGTCCACACTGGCGCTTTTTTTTTGGTAAAACTTTTGTTGGTCAGGAGCGTGAAAAAACACACCCCTGACCAACAAGAGTGTAGTGTAGACATAGCCAGAGACAACACGACCAGAGGCAGAGAGAGTCACAGCAAGCAAGACAAAAGCAGATAGAGAAAGCCAAGGAAACGCAGCCTGGAAGCACAGTAATGTGGCCCTGAAATAAAGATTTTTTCCATACAGAGTGCTGGATGGAAAGGAAGCCTGGCAATGGTGGACAAAGGAACTGTCTCCTCTTTTTCTTTCTTCCTGCATTCGGAGAAGCAGGACTTCGTGCACTCAGTGTAAATGAACAAGATACCACCAAGGAAAATATCAGACTCCACTGTCAATTTCTATTCCCATCTGGAACATGCCCAGAGCCTAAAGCTTTGGCGGACCACTCAGGTCAAAATGAAAAGTAATAATAACAAAAATTAAAGTCTAACAATGGTTGTGTTTATCTTAGTAACAAAATTAACCCAAATAAAAAATCATCTACTTTCATGAACTCTAGCTTCAGATTATGGTACGGAATGTGGCCTATCTATTGTCTGACCCTTTGCAAAAAATGAGAAATACAGCCTTCTAACTCTTCTTGCAATCAAATAATTCATCAGTTATTCCATTGCAAATTTAGAAACAATCCTGGTATATCTGGGTACCATGTGAAAAAAGGGATGGGTGGTGAAATGAAATAGCATAGGGCTTATACATCGCAGTGTCCAATGTTTAACAATATCAGTGTAGACTTACCCTTTCTCTTGCTCACTTCCTCTGCAAAAAGAAGGAAACATTTCAGTGTGTGAATATTTTTGTCCCTACAGGGTTTAGCTAAGGTTTTCTATGGAAGTAGGAGTTGTATATAGAACAAGCTATTTGGAAAATCAAAGGAGGGAAGTATTGGAAGCAACTTGCCATGAGCTATCAAGTACAGGTAAAACACGGGGCTATCTCATTATAAGCTTGAGCTAGGTCTTCTTTTTCTGCATAGACTTGTTTCCTGAAAAGGAAGGAGCATAAAGATCCTGGTAAAGGGAAAATCCTGATGCAGTCTTATCTATGACGTTGCTATGTCACGTCCATAATTAAAGTTAATGGGGATGGGGAGAGCTACTGCACTACTTACACCCCTCCATTGGGACCAGGGAGCAACAAAAAGCCAACAGGTAGAGAACAGGAGAGGAGAAAATCTTTCTTGTTCATCTGGTTGCATCCTGATTAGCCTTGGGCCCCATGAAGTCTGTCCTGGGGTGTGAAGAACCTTTTCACTGATCATTTGTTTATGGAGGGAGCGTAACCTCAGATAAGGGTGGATGGTTAGGCATGGTACAGGGGATGGGCTCTTCGCTTACTGCCAATGCCCTATTCATCCCACTCTAACAAGTTGTATTTGGCTCTTCAACCGCCCTGTGAGAGCATTAAGGGGTAAACTTAATGCTCTCAAAGAGCTGGCCCTGAGGGAGCTGGAGAACCTGGTAAGTCTTTCAGGACAGTGTGGGATTCTGGGGGACTGTGACAGGGAGCCTGGTGTAAGTGAAAAACCTTTTATAGGGGTTGGGGAGTCTTGACTCCAGAAATCCCCAAGGAACAGAGGGATTTCACACAGGGTGGCGGGCACTACAGTTCACACCCATAGTCCTCTCCACAGAGGCCTGGGAGAAGCAGGTGGTGGGGAGCAGCCAGCCAGAGCAGAGAAATGGTTTTACATTCCCTGGAACAATGTGCCTCAGGGTCCAAGTATTCACATGAGGAAGCACTGGCAGCTGCCTGCAGCTTCACTCTATCTTGAAAGAGTTTTTGGCTGGGAATTACTTCATGTGAATGGTTCATTCCTGCTGTTTCAAGGCACAGCTGATATCAGACATCTGTCAGAGGTAGATGGAGGGGCAGGTAGATAGAGGGACAGATATTGGTTAGGAAACATATTTTTTCTTTCCTACAAAAATTGTGACAACAGTCAGGCTGCTGGTGAGCTGTGACCATTGCTCATCATGCTATCCAGTGTTGTCTGATTGTTTCATTGTGCTCCCTGTCTGTCTGTTTCCCTCTCTTGTCTCTTGGTAATTGTTTTTATCAGTTACAAAATGTACTGAATAATGAAATGTGTAATAAATACGAAATGCCAAATCTTATGTTTTGACTAATTTTAAGCAAGTGCAAGTTTATTTACTCTTCAGAAACTGGACAGAATTATTCAGGTCTGGGAAACACCCCAGGGCAGTTTGGATTTTCCAGGTAAGCAGGGCCGGCTCTAACTTTTTTGCCGCCCGAAGCAGCAAAAAAAAGTGCCGCCCCACCGTAACACCCCCCCACCCCAGCGCCGCCCTGCCCTGCCAAACCCCCCCCCACACACACACCGAGTGCTGTGCCGCCGAAACCCCCCCGGCCGAGCACCGCACCACGCTGCCCCCCCCCCGCCACCCCAAGATTGGCCGCCCCTTACCAGGTGCCGCCCCAAGCACGAGCTTGGTTGGCTGGTACCTGGAGCCGGCCCTGCAGGCAAGGCAGTTCAGTGTGAAGTTTCATGGCCACCGGTTCCAAGCAGGATGGCCTTAGGGAAAATGTCATCCTGGGAGTACTTGTATTTTGGCACACCTGGCACCTGCTGCCTCCCTGTGCCCCCCATCCATTCCCCCATTACACCTGGACTCCGCTGCCTCCATTACCTCCTCGTCACCGCTGGCCCCAACTGCCTGCATCCCCCCTGGGTCTGCTGCCTCTCTGGGCTCCCAACCCACCCGCATCACCCCTGGCCTCCACTACCTCTCCATCTATCCCACCATCATCCCTGCCCCCTGCTGCCTTCCCAGGTTCCCCACTCCCTCATCACCTCTGAGCCCCACTACCTACCCCCCCACACCGCATTGACCCGAGCTTCCTTCTGCGGCCTTGCACCCAAGGCCCGTCCTTCTCCTTGCCTCTTGATCATGTCACACACACACACCCCGACCACAATGCACTGGGCAATGGTCAACGTCACCCACCTGTAAGGATAAGGCTGGCCCTGGTTCAAAGTAAAGGTGTATGTCACGGGGAAGAGGGGGAGGGACTGCACTCTAGCTATTCCGGGGAACATGGGCAACTGACTATAGGTAAGACCAGTTCTGAGGGAGCTGTTGTGAGTGTCAGAGACTGGATCCAGAATAAAAGGAAGTACAAAGATGGCTTTAAGTCATCATTTCCTCCTGTCCCAGCCACAGAGATTCCAGGCCGGGACAAACTGTGTGTCAGAATGGAGAACTGGGGACTGAGTGGATGATTTTGCAAGGTTGGTCCTTAGGCTGCTTCAGAGTCAAGCTGTTTCCACACACTTCAGAGGGCAGGATGTGAGGATTCCAGAAAATACAGTTAACATTTGGACTGCCCACCTCCTGTGTGTGTGAGTGAGAGAGAAGAAGAGAGACAGTGAACCTGTTGAAATTTCCAGGCAGACTTACCCAATACTTTCTTGAGAGATTCTGGAAAAGAAAAACAGCTCTTTAAATACCTGTTTTATCTAAATTGCATAGTTACTAAATGTAACTGATTTTTATTAAAATCCATATGTTCTGAGAAATAAGTTACAGCCCAATCAACCATTATAACACAACTGTCAATTTTTAAGTTTACAGCATTTCTTCATTAAATTGTAGGATTTTCTGTACTAAAATCCATAGCTTGATATGTCCCTGTGATTCACCAGCAGTTTACAGATAGATTTTTAAAGATATTAAACTGCCTATCTCCCATTGCTTTCAATGGGAGTTAGGTATCTAAATGCCTTTAAAAACTGACTCCTAGTCCTCTAAACAACATTCACAGTTATTGATTATGAAACCCAATGTCGAGCTATATTCAATGGGACTATGTTGGATTAAGGCATATGTGGTTCTGTTAATGGGATCACACCCTAGGCTGTATCAAACCTAAGCTGCTACAGACATTTATGTGGACAGGATGATATAAAGATTGAAAAAAAGACAATAAATATATGTATATCCTGTTGCTCTTCTTTGTGTTAAACTGCTGAAAAATCCATGCAGACTTACTCATTTCCATCTTCTGAGATCCTGAAAAAAAGAAACACATCGAAGTGTCAGCACATTGCTTTTATCCAAACGATGTCATTATAAAATCTAACCTGATTTTTTTAACTAGAAATTGTCCTACATGGTAAGCTACAGAAGAACAATACTTTGGGGATTTTTACTAGGTAATATTAAAACATTATCACCATATACTTCTATTATGGAGGTGCACTGGTTCCAAAATAGTTAAGGGTTGAGATAAGCTCATTTTTTTAAAAAAGGTGATTTTTTCCAACTGCTCTAAAATCCATATATGATGTTGATGGTGCTTCTATACCTTATCTGTATTTCCTGGTTGTCAGACATTTAAGTATAATTTGCATGTGACAATGGTATGGAATGGAATGGTATGAGACACTGTCTGCATTCACAAAGGTTTTGGTCAGTGAATAGTGCTCTTCCAGCTGTAGATGCCATAGTGTTTTATAAAGGTGGGTAAGAAATTGTATCCTCATTTTACAGAGATGTAAACTGAGGCACGGGCAGCAGAAGAGACTTGACTGTGGTCATATAAAAAGTGTGTGTCAACATCAGGAATAATTTTCTTGTCACTTCACATGAGCTGAGTAAATACTGCAAACTGTGAACAACATGTTCTTGCCTGTCAATCTATCCTCTTACAACAATGAATTCTTTAGCTGGAACTGACAATCGGGTTGACCATGATTCATATATCCATGCAGCAGATGTTTTGTCTATGGGTTTAACATGAGCTCTTAGGGTGGGCAGCAGGTTTTAAATTTAAGCAAACATGAAACTCAGTACAACCACGACCTTTTTCTCACCATCCGAACCATTAACCATAATATACACTTCCAGGCTTCAATAAAGGGGACTGGTCCTTTAATGAGCCTGCAAACAATTGCAATTTCCCAAAGCAACCCGGCATTTTAAATTGTTTTTCCCCCACTGAGCAGTTTCATGCCCAGTGGGTTCAGTTTCCTTTTACTTCTACTTTCACTAGGCCTCTCCAGTCACTCTCTGTTTCACTGTGTTCCTGGATTAGGAGCCCAGCCTCATTGCCATTTCTTGTGTCTATTGTTCTTGGCACAGCTGGGTCCCAAATAACTCTGTTTATGAAATATAAACATGCAGGCAATGTTTAGATGCATGCATATTGCTGATCTGAGTGGTTTGTGGTTGCTTCAAAATTAGAGAACATGGCGAGAACCAACACTACCCTATTACTATACACAATAACATAGGCATATCAAAGTAAAATGGGATTGCCAACCCAAAAGGTTCAAAAATCACAAATAACCCAACCCCTCCCACCCAAACAAAACCCTCACAGGATTAAAAAACAATAACATTTTTTTGCCTCTCTTCTAGTTTCTGGACTTCCCCTGCCATCATCAATGTGGGTGACAATCAGTGTTGCTAACTCTCAGGCCTTGGCTACACTTACCCGCTAGTTCGGCGGCTGGCAATCGAACTTCTGGGTTCGACTTATCGCGTCTAGTCTGGACGCGATAAGTCGAACCCGGAAGTGCTCGCCGTCGACTGCGGTACTCCAGCTCGGCGAGAGGAGTACCGCGGAGTCGACGGGGGAGCCTGCCTGCCGAGTGTGGACCAAGGTAAGTTCGAACTAAGGTACTTCGACTTCAGCTACGTTATTCACGTAGCTGAAGTTGCGTACCTTAGTTCGAATTAGGGGGGTAGTGTAGACCAAGCCTCAGATATTTATAGTGAGTAGGATGATTTTGTCCCCTGCTGCAGGAGAGCTTGTCAGAATACTGAGCTAAAATGAGATTTCACACGCTGGTGTGAAGTGCTCCTTTACGGTGTAGAACTTCCAGCTTCTCCCAAAAATCAGAATAATTAATTCTGTGCTCCCTCCCAGCCCCACAGCAATTCACTTTGTGCTTCCCAGCCACACACCTATCCCGCTCCCATCAACTCTGCCCATCCACAACACGTCTTTTCTGCACTCCCCAGCTCCACTTTTTCCCAGCTCCCCGACCAGCTCTGCTCCTCCTGCAGCTGAGGATGTTTCACCAAATATTGTATAAAACACAGAGTTCTGGATGAGTTCATTTACAGTAATTATCACTAATATACTTGTAATTATTCAGAAATTGTTCCATTTTCTCTGTTAATGTTTCAGATTACAATGTTGTTGGTGTTTGATTCCTGCAATGTATGTTATGGACGAACTATACTTCCTAGAGAGGATGGACACAAGAAAGGAGCAACTCAGCAACATTGAACCACTAACACTATGACACTGCATACGTCCTGAGACACAGATTAGAGTGTGGACTATCTATACCATAAAATGGATGTCAGCCTTCAGTGTCTCCTGGCTGAATTGCTGGGCAGTTCTGTATAAAAGTCTACTGGCTCACTTATTGCAAGAGGCTCCAAATCCACACACACTTCCTTGTATGTGGAATCTCATTCAGTGGAGCACCAGTTAGCAGCAAGGGTGTGACTACACATCTGTTTGCAGGGTCAGTCATTAGGATGTTTCAAAACCAAAAGGCTTCCAATTTTTTCTGAGGGTAGTAAGATGGATGCAATTTTGAAAAATACAATTAATATATTTATGTGGTATAAATTGTGTGTATTTTACTGAAATTGTTTCAATATCCAAGTAAACTTACTTAGTTTTTCCATCAATGATTCTAAAGGAGACAAAGAGAGAGAGAGAGAGAGAGAGAGAGATTTAAATGTGTACATCTTGTTTACTCAAAACTGTATAGTTTCTAAATCTAGTTAACTGTATTAATTAAAGGATCTTCTAAATTAGAACGTATAAAACAACCATGAAAACACTTCCTAGTTTTTGTCTTAGCAGAGAATGATAATAACTCATAGAGCACAGCATGTCACTGGCAGAGCCAGAAATAGAACCTAGTTATCCAGGACAGTATCTGGGTAAATACCACACAAAGCTACTCTCAAACCTTCTTTTTGGTTCATAAACACATTCACTGTGATTGTAACCCTGCCCCTTATGTTGAATTTTCACTGACTATTCCAGCAAATATGTTTACATTCTCCTGAGCACTGATATGTAAATGAAGAATGAAGAATATTCATGGCAAGTGAGCTTATAATTATAATTATCTGGGTCATCCTGTTTACCATTTTTAAAAATTGGAACATTAGTTTTCTCCTAGTCTCCAGGAACTTCCCCAGTGCTCCAAATCTTATTGAAAATCAGCACTAACTGCTCAATGAGCTTCTGAACGAGCTCTTTTAAAACTCTTCTATGCAAGTTACCTGGATCTGCTGTTTGAAATTTTCTAATGTTAGTAGCTTCTGTTTAACTTCCTACAGAGAAACTAGTGGAATGGAAAAATGATGAGACATGTAAGCTGTCCTTTGACAGTCCCACCAAGTGAGTGCCTTCACCCTGTTCTGGGGGAAACCTGCAACAAGTTTGAGGGGAGTACAGAACCCATGGCTCATTCAGTCCTTGGACTTTCTTGTGAGTCTATGTGTAACTGACTATCTTTACATGTAATGTATATGTATAGATACATATATGAACATGGCCAGTTGTGGTGGTGGACTGGGGTCTGATGTGAGAGCTGAATGCTTTTCTGTATGAACTGGACTCTTCCCATGAACTCCACTCTCTATAGACTCATAGACTTTAAGGTCAGAAGGGACCATTATGATAATCTAGTCTGACCTCCTGCACAACGCAGGCCACAGAATCTCACCCACCCACTCCTGTAACAAACCCCCAGCCTATCTCTGAGTTATTGAAGTCCTCAAATCATGGTTTAAAGACCTCAAGGTGCAGAGAATCCTACAGCAATTGACCCGTGCTCCACGCTGCAGAGGAAGGCGAAAACCCCCCAGGGCCTCTGCCAATCTGCCCTAGAGGAAAATTCCTTCCCGACCCCAAATATGGCGATCAGTTAAACCCTGAGCATGTGGGCAAGACCACCTAATTACCATCAGATGGCAACAGTTTATGCCAACAATTGGTTTTGAATTTGAATATTTAGTATTCACATTTCATGGCTACTCATCAGAAATCATATTTAGAATCCACCAATCTTCTAGTCTCCTCTGTTCATCAGACTGAAAGCCACCTTTCAATTATTAATAGGAACTCACCCTTTTCCTCCTTAGGAATATCTGGAAAATAAATACATAAAGTCAAACTTTCTACAAATGCACTTTGCATGGGAAAAAAATGTTCAGCTGTGCACTCCCAGAATGGTGCAAAGCTTGGTTGGGTGCTGAGGGGGATTTTTCAAAGCAGTGTGTCAGGTTTCTCCAAGTCCCCTGAGCACTCTCCATCCTGTGCAGTCCCTGAGGGTGAGGCTAGGGTATGCAAAAAGTAATAGATTCCTCCTGAATCAGAGGCTTCCAGTCTTGACAGTTACCATTTTGCCTGGCCACCATGCCATAGACACAGCATGGAGGGAGAATGGACATTGACTGGATTAGAAATTGCTGCATCTGCAGACCAGGATTCTGTGCACACAGGAAAACGTTAACTAACAAGGCCACAAGATTCTGTAGCCCAGTAGTTAGAGTCCTCCTCTAGTAGGGGGAGAGCCAGGTTCCAGTCCCTTTGCTCCAGTGACTCTCTGATTACCCAATAATCTTCAAAGGGTTAGACTTTATTACACATGAAATTGTACTAAACTATCAGCTTCATAATGTTCAGTGGGTTGTGTTAAACCTACTCTAAGCTGTGTGACCTCCACCCCCCATTTAAAATGGCATGAGAGACAGCTAAATAGCCCCACCTACAACAAAGGGAGTATGAGTGCCTACCCAATAATTGGGACTTTGTGGGCAGAGAGCTCGAAGGGGCATTCACTGTCTTTGGGCATGTCTACACTACAATTTTAAATCGGCCTCTGTGAGGTTGACTTACAGCCACCACAGTAATTACTGCAGAGGCTGATGTCCACATTACCCTTCTTCTGTCAGTGGTGCATGTTCTCACCAGAAGCAGTTGCACCTACTGAAGATGGGCAGTGTGGGCTGCTGAGAGCCAAGGCTCTCAGCTCCACACAGCTCCCCACTGGGAGCCCAGGTGCCCCCCTGGGCTTTTCACCTCTGCACTCACAGCTGAGAGCAGGGACGAGGTTGGCCAGGGCTTCTCACCTCCAGCGGGTAGATCTGCGCCCATAGTGCTGCCATGCTCTTTTTGGGGAGTTGGGAGCTGGGACCTAGGGAGTAGCAGGACACCCAGGAGGAAGTGGGGAGCCTAGGTGGCAGCCCAGCTTGGAGTGGAGACCTGGCAGCAGCCCAGCTTAGGAGCTGGGAGCCAGTTTTCATGTCCAGCAGAGCCATGAAATTGACAAGACAGTCAACATATGTGGTAAGGAACACAACAGACATTGCATCGCCCTAACTACATTGACATAAGCTGTATACCTCTTGTGCAGGTGGAGTTATCAGTTGGTGTAGTAGGACACTTACATCGGCAGGAGGAAGGCTGTAGTGTAGACACTAACATAGTTAGATCGACATAAGCTGCCTTATCTTGACCTAGCTCTGTAACGTAACAGAGGCTCTGTCTACAATACAGACCTTGTAGCAGCACAGCTGTGCTGCTGTAAGGTATCCTGTGTAAGCCACTCTTTGCCAGCAGGAGAGAGCTCTTCTGCCGGCAAAATAAACCCACCCCCAACGAGCGGCAGTAGCTGTGTCAGTGGGAGAGCGTCTCCCACTGACCTAGCACTATCCACACTGGTGCTTTTTTGTTGGTGCAACTTTTGTTGGTCAGGGGTGTGAAAAAACCAGAGACAGGACAAGCAGAGGCAGAGAGAGTCACAGCAAGCAAGAAAAAAGCAGAGAGCAAAAGCCAAGGAAATGCAGCCTGGAAGCACAGTAATGTGGCCCTGAAATAAAGCTTTTTTCCATACAGAGTGCTGGATGGAAAGGAAGCCTGGCAACGGTGGACAAAGGAACTGTCTCCTTTTTTTGTTTCTTTCTGCATTTGGAGAAGCAGGACTTTGTGCACTCCTTGTAAATAAACAAGATACGACTAAGGAAAATATCCCACTCCACTGTCAATTTCTATTCCCATCTGGAACATGCCCAGAGCCTAAAGCTTTGGCGGACCACTCAGGTCAAAATGAAAAGTAATAATAACAAAAAATAAAGTCTAACAATGGTTGTGTTTATCTTAGTAACAAAATTAACCCAAATAAAAAATCATCTACTTTCATGAACTCTAGCTTCAAGCTATGGTACATAATGTGGCCTCTCTATTGTCTGAACCTATGCAGAGATTGAGAAATACAGCCTTCTAACTCTTCTTGCAATCAAATAATTCATCAGTTATTCCACTGCAAATTTAGAAACAATCCTGGTGTATCTGGGTACCATGTGAAAAAAGGGATGGGTGGTGAAATGAAATAGCATAGCGCTTATACATCACAGTGTCCAATGTTTAACAATATCAGTGTAGACTTACCCTTTCTCTTGCTCACTTCCTCTGCAAAAAGAAGGAAACATTTCAGTGTGTGAATATTTTGTCCCTACAGGGTTTAGCTAAGGTTTTCTATGGAAGTAGGAGTTGGATATGGAACAAGCTATTTGGAAAATCAAAGGAAGTAAGTATTGAAAGCAACCTGCCATGAGCTATCAAGTAGAGATAAAACACTGGGATATCTCATTATAAGCTTGAGCTAAATCGTCTTTTTCTGCATGGAGCTGTTTCCCGAAAATAAAGGAGCAGAAAGATCCTGATAAAGGGAAAATCTTGATGTATTCTTATCTGTGATGTTGCTAAGTCACCTCTGTTGGTGTCACTAGACATAACCCTAGGTAACTCGGGAGGGTAGAAGACCACAAGTGTCAATGAAGCCTTCCTGCACTAGGCCGAAATGAACCATACTCCTTCCATGTTTAAACTCTAATCGACCTCAAAGGCCAGGTGCAAAAATTGGAATGTGTAAGCAGCCAGTTATCAGTAACAACACTGCTCATACCGGTACCAAGCGGTAATAATGAGGCCTGCATGTTTCTGGCTGAAGGGAAAATAACAGTTCAAAGGGAAAAAAAGGACAAGATAATGGTTTAAAAAAGTGTTACTAATGAGCTAGCCTTATAGCCGCCAAGGTGATGTAATTGCTATTTGCTTAGTAACTATTACCAGGGGAGGGAGGGGTAGAGAGGGGAGGGGGGAAGAGGGGGGGCTTAGTTGTAAAATTTATAAGAAGAGAGAAACTGTTTATGCTGGTGTGCTTGATCCGAGACGTGCCTGTCTCCTTGCACCGCTTTGAGATCTCAAATAAACTTTGTTTGCTTCTCCACCCTGGTGTGTTCATTGGCGCGAAGCACACCGGGCAATGAACCCCGCTGTTGCTTTCCTCGGGCACTCTGTGCCAGCAACACCTCCATAATTAAAGTTAACGGGGATGGGGAGAGATACTGCACTACTTACACCCCTCCACTGGGACCAGGGAGCAACAAAAAGCCAACAGGTAGAGAACAGGAGTGGTGAAAAACTTTCTTGCTCATCTGGCTGTATCCTGATTAGCCTTGGGCCCCATGAAGTCTGTCCTGGGGTGTGAAGAACCTTTTCACTGATCATTTGTTTATGGAGGGAGCATAACCTCAGATAAGGGTGGATGGTGGGGCATGGAACAGGGGATGGGCTCTTCGCTTGCTGCTAATGTCCTCCTCATCCCACTCTAACAAGTTGTATTTGGCTCTTCAACCGCCCCGTGAGAGCATTAAGGGGCAGCCTTAATGCCCTCAAAAAGCTGGTTGTGAGGGGGCTGGAGAACCTGGTAAGTCTTTCAGGCCGGTGTGGGATTCTGGAGGACTGTGACAGGGAGCCTGGTTTAACTGAAAAACCTTCTATAGGGGCTGGGGAGTCTTGATTCCAGAAATCCACAAGGAACAGAGGGATTTTGCACAGGGTGGCGGGCACTACAGTTCACACCCATAGTCCTCTCCACAGTAGCAGGTGGTGGGGAGCAGCCAGCCAGAGCAGAGAAATGGTTTTACATTCCCTGGAACAATGTGCCTCAGGGTCCAAGTATTCACATGAGGGAGCACTGGCAGCTGCCTGCAACTTCACTCTATCTTGATAGAGTTTTTGGGTGGGAATTACTTCATGTGAATGGTTCATTCCTGCTGTTTCAAGGCACAGCTGATATCAGACATCTGTCAGAGGTAGATGGAGGGGCAGGTAGATAGAGGGACAGATATTGGTTAGGAAACACATTTTTGTTTCCTACAAAAATTTTGACAATGGTCAGACTGCTCGTGAGCTGTGACCATTGCTCATCATGCTCTCCAGAGTTGTCTTGTGTCATTGTGCTCCCTGTCTCTCTGTATCCCTCTCTTGTCGCTTGGTAATTGTTTTTATCAGTTACAAAATGTACTAAATAATGAAATGTGTAATAAATATGAAATGCCAAATCTTATGTTTTGGCTAATTTAAGCAAGTTCAAGTGTAATGCACACACCTCCTGGGTGTGATGTTCTGTCCCATCTACTGGTACTGAGACCAGTTAGAGAGAGACAGTTAAATGAACAAAGAGTCCTGTGGCACCTTATAGACTAACAGATGTATTGAAGCATAAGCTTTTGTGGGTGAATACCCACTTCATCAGACGCATGTAATGGAAATTTCCAGAGGCAGGTATTAATATGCAGGCAAGAATCAGTCTAGAGATAATGAGGTTAGTTCAATCAGGGAGGATGAGGCCCTCTTCTAGCGGTTGAGGTGTGAACACCAAGGGAGGACAAACTGCTTTTGTAGTTGGCTAGCCATTCACAGTCTTTGTTTAATCCTGAGCTGATGGTGTCAAATTTGCAAATGAACTGAAGCTCAGCAGTTTCTCTTTGAAGTCTGGTCCTGAAGTTTTTTTGCTGTAGGATGGCTATCTTTAAATCTGCTATTGTGTGTCCAGGGAGGTTGAAGATTTCTCCTACAGGTTTTTGTGTGTTGCCATTCCTAATATCTGACTTGTGTCCATTTATCCTTTTACGTAGGGACTGTCCAATTTGGCCAATGTACATAGCAGAGGGACATTGCTGGCACTTGATGGTGTATATAACATTGGGGGCATGCAGGTGAATGAACCGGTGATGTTGTAGATGATCTGGTTAAGTTCTGTGATGGTGTCGCTGGTTGTAGATATGTGGGCAGAGTTGGCATCAAGGTTTGTTGTATGGATTGGTTCCTGAGTTAGAGTTACTATGGTGCGGTGTGTGGTTGCTGGTGAGAATATAGATTCATAGATTCATAAATTCTAGGACTGGAAGGGACCTCGAGAGGTCATCGAATCCAGTCCCCTGCCCGCATGGCAGGACCAAATACCATCTAGACCATCCCGGATAGACATTTATCTAACCTACTCTTAAATATCTCAAGAGATGGAGATTCCACAACCTCCCTAGGCAATTTATTCCAGTGTTTAACCACCCTGACAGTTAGGAACTTTTTCCTAATGTCCAACCTAGACCTCCCTTGCTGCAGTTTAAACCCATTGCTTCTGGTTCTATCCTTAGAGGCTAAGGTGAACAAGTTTTCTCCCTCCTCCTTATGACACCCTTTTAAATACCTGAAAACTGCTATCATGTCCCCTCTCAGGGTACATCTACACTACAGCGGGGAGTCGATTTAAGATACGCAAATTCAGCTACGTGAATAGCGTAGCTGAATTCGACGTATTGCAGCCGACTTACCCCGTTGTGAGGATGGCGGCAAAATCGACTTCTGCCGCTTTTTGTCGGCGGCGCTTACTACCACCTCCGCTGGTGGAGTTAGAGCGCTGATTCGGGGATCGATTGTCGCGTCCCGACGGGACGCGATAAATCGATCCCCGAGAGGTCGATTTCTACCCGCCGATTCAGGCGGGTAGTATAGACCAGACCTAAGTCTTCTCTTTTCCAAACTAAACAAACCCAATTCTTTCAGCCTTCCTTCATAGGTCATGTTCTCAAGACCTTTAATCATTCTTGTTGCTCTTCTCTGGACCCTTTCCAATTTCTCCACATCTTTTTTAAAATGTGGTGCCCAGAACTGGACACAATACTCCAGCTGAGGCCTAACCAGAGCAGAGTAGAGCGGAAGAATGACTTCTCGTGTCTTGCTCACAATACACCTGTTAATACATCCCAGAATCATGTTTGCTTTTTTTGCAACAGCATCACACTGTTGACTCATATTTAGCTTGTGGTCCACTATAACCCCTAGATCCCTTTCTTCCGTACTCCTTCCTAGACAGTCTCTTCCCATTCTGTATGTGTGAAACTGATTTTTCCTTCCTAAGTGGAGCACTTTGCATTTGTCTTTGTTAAACTTCATCCTGTTTACCTCAGCCCATTTCTCCAATTTGTCCAGATCATTTTGAATTATGACCCTGTCCTCCAAAGCAGTTGCAATCCCTCCCAGTTTGGTATCATCCGCAAACTTAATAAGCGTACTTTCTATGCCAATATCTAAGTCGTTGATGAAGATATTGAACAGCGCCGGTCCCAAAACAGACCCCTGCGGTACCCCACTCGTTATGCCTTTCCAGCAGGATTGGGAACCATTAATAACAACTCTCTGAGTACGGTTATCCAGCCAGTTATGCACCCACCTTATAGTAGCCCCATCTAAATTGTATTTGCCTAGTTTATCGATAAGAATATCATGCGAGACTGTATCAAATGCCTTACTAAAGTCTAGGTATACCACATCCACAGCTTCACCCTTATCCACAAGGCTCGTTATCCTATCAAAGAAAGCTATCAGATTGGTTTGACATGATTTGTTCTTCACAAATCCATGCTGGCTGTTCCCTATCACCTTACCACCTTCCAAGTGTTTGCAGATGATTTCCTTAATTACTTGCTCCATTATCTTCCCTGGCACAGAAGTTAAACTAACTGGTCTGTAGTTTCCTGGGTTGTTTTTATTTCCCTTTTTATAGATGGGCACTATATTTGCCCTTTTCCAGTCTTCTGGAATCTCTCCCGTCTCCCATGATTTTCCAAAGATAATAGCTAGAGGCTCAGATACCTCCTCTATTAGCTCCTTGAGTATTCTAGGATGCATTTCATCAGGCCCTGGTGACTTGCAGGCATCTAACTTTTCTAAGTGATTTTTAACTTGTTCTTTTTTTATTTTATCCACTAAACCTACCCCCTTCCCATTAGCATTCACTATGTTAGGCATTCCTTCAGACTTCTCGGTGAAGACCGAAACAAAGAAGTCATTAAGCATCTCTGCCATTTCCAAGTTTCCTGTTACTGTTTCTCCCTCTTCACTAAGCAGTGGGCCTACCCTGTCTTTGGTCTTCCTCTTGCTTCTAATGTATTGACAAAAAGTCTTCTTGTTTCCCTTTATTCCCGTAGCTCATTTGAGCTCATTTTGTGCCTTTGCCTTTCTAATCTTGCCCCTGCATTCCTGTGTTGTTTGCCTATATTCATCCTTTGTAATCTGTCCCAGTTTCCATTTTTTATATGACTCCTTTTTATTTTTTAGATCATGCAAGATCTCATGGTTAAGCCAAGGTGGTCTTTTGCCACATTTTCTATCTTTCCTAACCAGCGGAATAGCTTGCTTTTGGGCTCTTAATAGTGTCCCTTTGAAAAACTGCCAACTCTCCTCAGTTGTTTTTCCCCTGAGTCTTGATTCCCATGGGACCTTACCTATCAGCTCTCTGAGCTACCAAAATCTGCCTTCCTGAAATCCATTGTCTCTATTTTGCTGTTCTCCCTTCTACCCTTCCTTAGAATTGCAAACTCTATGATTTCATGATCACTTTCTCCCAGGCTGCCTTCTACTTTCACATTCTCAACGAGTTCCTCCCTATTTGTTAAAATCAAGTCTAGAACAGCTCCCCCCCAGTAGCTTTTTCAACCTTCTGAAATAAAAAGTTGTCTCCAATGCAGTCCAAGAATTTGTTGGATAGTCTGTGCCCCGCTGTGTTATTTTCCCAACATATATCCGGATAGTTGAAGTCCCCCATCACCACCAAATCTTGGGCTTTGGATGATTTTGTTAGTTGCTTAAAAAAAGCCTCATCCACCTCTTCCACCTGGTTAGGTGGCCTGTAGTAGACTCCTAGCATGACATCTCCCTTGTTTTTTACCCCTTTTAGCCTAACCCAGAGACTCTCAACACTTCCGTCTCCTATGTCCATCTCTACCTCAGTCCAAGTGTGTACATTTTTAATATATAAGGCAACACCTCCTCCCTTTTCCCCCTGTCTATCCTTCCTGAGCAAGCTGTACCCATCCACACCAACATTCCAATCATGTGTATTATCCCACCAAGTTTCAGTGATGCCAACAATGTCATAGTTGTATTTATTTATTAGCACTTCCAGTTCTTCCTGCTTATTGCCCATACTTCTCGCATTTGTATATAGGCATCTAAGATACTGGTTTGATCTTTCCTCCCAGTTTTGTCCTGACCCTCCTTTCTCTCTGACAATATAGCCCACACTCCCTCTCGTTTCCGACCCATCTCCCCGGTCTCCATGTTCCCCACTTACCTGTGGGCTTTGCTCACCTGTCCCCGTCGAACCTAGTTTAAAGCCCTCCTCACTAGGTTAGCCAGTCTGTGTCCAAATAGGGTCTTTCCTCTCCTCGAAAGGTGAACGCCATCTCTGCCTAGCATTCCTTCCTCGAATAGCATCCCATGGTCTAGGAAGCCAAAGCCCTCCTGGCGACACCATCTTCGCAGCCAGGCATTCACCTACATGATGCATCTGTCTCTGCCCGGGCCCCTACCTTTGACAGGAAGAATTGAAGAGAATACCACCTGCGCTCCAAACTCCTTCACCCGTACTCCCAGAGCCCTGTAGTCACTCTTGATCCGCTCAGTGTCACACCGCGCAGTATCATTTGTGCCCACATGGATGAGTAGCATGGGGTAGTAGTCAGAGGGCTGGATAATCCTCGACAACGCCTCCGTAACGTCTCGGATACGGGCTCCCGGCAGGCAGCATACCTCCCGAGATGAGATGTCAGGGCGACAGATGGGCACCTCCGTCCCCCTCAGCAGAGAGTCTCCGACCACCACTACCCTACGTTTCCTATTCGCAGTGGTGGCAGCAGACCTCCCAGCCTTAGGGGTACGAGGCTTCTCCTCCTTTACTGTAGGGAGTGATTCCTTCTTTCCTGTATCAAGAAGAGCATAACGGTTACCTATTACCACGGCAGGAGGGTTCGGAGCAGGGGTGGAGCACTGCCTGCTGCCAGAAGTAACCAGCTGCCAGTGTCCACCCTGAGCCATCTCCTCCTCCACCAGTGGTGTATCAGCAGTCCTGTGTACTGGGACAGCTACCTCAGCTGTCTCCACATGGACACTGTCGAGGAATTGCTCGTGGATTTGGATGCTCCTCAACCTAGCCACCTCCTCCTGTAGCTCTCCCACCTGCTGCCTGAGAGATTCCACCAGCAGGCACCTCTCACATTGGATGGTCCCCCCAGCCTGGATATCAGTAAGTGGAAATTGCAAGTTACAGTCTCTGCAAAACCACACCAGGATCTGGGTAGAAGCATCCATGCTCAGGCGCTCTGTCTGGCTACAGGCACAGGTGGAGGAGACAGAAGCAGTGCTGGCACAGGTGTTGCGGGTCTTCCTAACCATCGTAAGCCTCCCTCTGTCAAACTCCCGTCTGCAGCCCCCCGTCCGCTGAAAGGGTTGTTTAAGCAAGAAGTTTTGAATGTAGTTGGTTTATAGGTATTAAGGGGAATAAAGAGAAAACAGATAGAACCGGCAAGGGACCCTCGCCCCCTTCCAAACTCCCTTGCGAAACTCCCTGTTAGCAGCCCCTGTTCGCAAAATATGCTTAAGGTTGGCGGGTTGTCTGTGGGCGAGGACTGGCCTGCCTCCCAAGGTTTGTGAAAGCGAGGGATCATTGTCCAGGATGGGTTGTAGCTCACGGATGATGCGTTGGAGAGGGTAGAGGGGTGGTCACCCGCTCCTGCCTGGGAAGGCTGGAAAGCATCCCTGGAGAAGGCTGCTGCTGTAAAAGCTGGGCTGGTTGGAGAAGTGGCCACAGCTGGGCCATGCTCCAATCAGGCCACAGCTGGCCTATATAAAAAGGCTGGGAGCCAGGAGCTCAAACAGTCTCTCTCTAGCTGTAGAGGGAGATGGGCCTGGCTGCAGGGAGCTAGAGCAGAGTACCTGAGTGGAGCAGGGCGGGGGAAAAGCAGAGGAGCCGGGGAGCTCCAGCATGGAAAGCCCCAGACTGTGGCCTAGCAGAAGGCCAAGGGGTACTGGGGGTTGCAGAGGGCATCCCAGGGGTAGGCAAAGGCAGCAGGTCCAAACCCCCCTTGCCAGTGATGAATGGCTTATACTGCACTCTGCCCCAGGGAGCGGGGGCTAGATGGTGACTGGCAGTAGCCTTACACTGAGGCAAGGTGGGGATAGGGGGTGGGGGTTCCCCTGGTGGGGAGACCCTGAGACTGAGGGGATACTGCCAGAGGGGCAGCACCCAGAGAAAGGGGCACCGGGGTCCTGAGAGGGAAAGGGGGGCCAACGGCAAGTGGATCACTGGCCTGCAGAGGGTGCTCCGGAGCTGAACGAGCTAATTCCCAGAAGGACCAGCAGGAGACGGAGCAGGGGTGAGTCCACCAGCTTACAGAGAGGTTTAAGCTGAGGACTGTAGGTGATGGTCAGTGGAGTTCTGTTGGTTTCTTTCTTGGGCTTGTCTTGCAGCAGAAGGCTTCTGGGTACACATCTGGCTCTGTTGATTTGTTTCCTTATTTCCTCGTGTGGGTATCATAGTTTTGAGAATGCTAGGTGAAGATCTTGTAGCTGTGTAAAAATCCCTGTGCAAAAAGCTGTTGGCCTCTGTCTGAGGGGTTGGACAAATGCAGCTATACCTCAGCGCTTGGCTGTAGATGATGGATCATGTGGTGTGTCTGGGATGGAAGCTGGAGGCATGAAGGTAGGCATAAGTGGTCTGTGGGTTTTCGGTATAGGGTGCTGTTAATGTGACCATAACTTATTTGTACCGTGGTGTCTAGATAGTGGACCTCCCATGTAGATTGGTCCAGGCTGAGGTTGATGGTGCGGTGGAAGCTGTTGAAATCATGGTGGAATTCTTCCAGAGTCTCTTTCCCATGGGTCCAGATGATTAAGATGTCATCAATGTAGCGTAGGTAGAGAAGGGGTGTGAGTGGACAAGAGCTGAGGAAGCGTTGTTCCAGGTCAGCCATAAAAATGTTGGCATATTGTGGGGCCATGCGGGTGCCCATAGCGGTGCCACTGGTCTGGAGGTATATATTGTCACCAAATTTGAAATAATTGTGCATGAGGATAAAGTCACAGAGCTCAGCAACCAGTTGTGCTGTGTCATCATCAGGGATACTGTTCCTGACAGCTTGTATTCCATGTGTGTGTGGGATATTTGTGTAGAGAGCCTCCACATCCATGGTGGCTAGGATGGTGTATTCTGGAAGATGACCAATGCATTGTAGTTTCCTCAGAAAATCAGTGGCATCACGGAGATAGCTGGGAGTGCTGGTGGCGTAGGGTCTGAGTAGAGAGTCCACATATCTGGACAGTCCTTCAGTGAGAGTGCCAATTCCAGAGATGAGGGGCGTCCAGGATTTCTAGGTTTGTGGATCTTGGGTACTAGATAGAATAACCCCAGTCGGGGTGTGACAGGTTGGATCACAGAAACCCCCTTGGCAGCTGCCACCTAATGTACCAAGACTACTTTTATTCCTGTTTTCCCTGCCAGCTCAGGACTCCAACACCCTGTCTTGCTGAGCCAGACACTCCCGTCTGTTCCAACACAGATCCAGGGTCTGAATCACTTGTCCCAAAGCTGCAAGTTTACCTGAAAACAGCTCATAAAAGTGTGCTCGTCTTTAGCACTCAGATGCCCAACTCCCAATGGAGTCTAAACCCAAATAAATCCGTTTTACCCTGCATAAAGCTTATGCAGGGCAAACTCATAAATTGTTCGCCCTCTATAACACTGATAGAGAGATATGCACAGTTGTTTGCTCCCCCAGGTATTAATACATACTCTGAGTTAATGAATAAAAAGTGATTTTATTAAATACAGAAAGTAGGATTTAAGTGGTTCCAAGTAGTAACAGACAGAACAAAGTAAGTCACCAAGCAAAATAAAATAAAATGTGCAAATCTAGGTCTAATCAAACTGAATACAGATAATCTCACCCTCAGAGATGCTTCAGTAAGTTTTTCTCAGACTGGACACCTTCCAGGCCTGGGTACAATTCTTTCCCCTGGTACAGCTCTTGTTCCAGCTTAGGTGGTAGCTAGAGGATTCTTCATGATGGCCTCCTCTCACTCCCTCCTCTCTTCTCTTCCACCCCTTTATATATCTTTTGCATAAGGCAGGAACCCTTTGTCCCTCTGGGTTTCCACCCCCCCTCACTGGAAAAACACCAGGTTAAAGATGGATTCCAGTTCAGGTGACATGATCACATGTCACTGCAAGACTTCATTACCCACTTGGCAGCACACGCATATACAGGAAGACTAACAGGTAAACACCGCCATCTGCAGACAATGGTCCTGGTAAATGGGAGCCATCAAGATTCCAACCCACCATTAATGGCCCACACTTTACATAATTACAATAGGCCCTCAGAGTTACATTTTATATTTCTAGCTTTAGATACAAGAGTTGTACATTTATACAAATAGGATGATCACACTCAGTAGATTATAAGCTTTGTAATGATACCTTACAAGAGACCTTTTGCATCAAGCATATTCCAGTTACATTATATTCACTTATCATGTTTTTACAAAACGATTCCAGTTACATTATATTCACTTATTATCATGTTTTTATAAAACCATATAGACTGCAAAACATCACACTGGGCTCTAAGGGTATGTTGATTTGCTCCTGTGTTAGTGTAGGGGGTGTCCTGAGTAGATGGTGCAGTTTCTTAGTATATTCCTCAGTGGGATCGGAGGAAAGTGGCCTGTAGCATTTGATATTTGAGAGTTGTCTGGCAGCCTCCTTTTGGTAGTCAGACCTGTTCATGATTACAGCAGCACCTCCTTTATCAGCCTCTTTGATTATAATGTCAGGGTTGTTTCTGAGGCTGTGGATGACATTGCGTTCTGCACGACTTAGGTTATGAGGCAAGCAATGTTGTTTTTCCACAATTTCTGCCTGTGCACGTCGGCAGAAGCATTCTATATATAGGTCCAGACTTGTCATTTCGACCCTCAGGAGGAGTCCATGTGGAGTTCTTCTTCTTGTGTTGTTGGTGGGAGGGTATCTGTGTATCAGTGCGCTGTTCAATGTTATCTTGAAAGTATTCTTTGAGTCGGAGGCGGCGAAAGTAGGCTTCCAGATCACCGCAGAACTGTATCATGTTCATGGGGGTGGTGGGGCAAAAAGAGTCCCTAGATAGGACAGACTCTTCTGCCAGGTTGACTATGTAGCTGGATAAATTGACGATATTGCTGGGTGAGTTAGGGGTACCACTGTTGTGGCCCCATGTGGCAGGTAGGATTTTAGACAGCTTACCGTCCTTTTTCCTTTGTAGAGAGGTGAAATGTGTAATGTAGATCTCCTGTCTTATTTTAGTAAGACACGATAGCAGATTTAAAGGTAGCCATCCTACAGCAAAAAAACTTCAGGACCAGACTTCAAAGAGAAACTGCTAAGCTTCAGTTCATTTGCAAATTTGACACCATCAGCTCAGGATTAAACAAAGACTGTGAATGGCTTTCCAACTCCCTGGGTGTTCACACCTCAACTGCTAGAAGAGGGCCTCATCCTCCCTGATTGAACTAACCTTGTTATCTCCAGATTGATTCTTGCCTGCATATTTATACCTGCCTCTGGAAATTTCCATTACATACACCTGACAAAGTGGGTATTCACCCATGAAAGCTTATGCTCCAATAATTCTGTTAGTTTATAAGGTGTCACAGGACTCTTTGTTGCTTTTTACAGATACAGACTAACATGGCTACCCCTCTGAGAGTTAAATGAATTTGCTCTACAGCCTAAGCTAACAGCCAACTGGCTGTTAGCTCATGCGATATAGGATCATGTACTAAGTTTCAGAGGTCCCCAGTTCAATCCTGCTCACCTGCAATCAGGGTGTGTTGGTGTTACATTTACTCTTCAGAAATTGGACAGAAAGATTCAGGGCAGGGAAACACCCCAGGCATGTTTGGATTTTCCAGGTAAGACAGATCAGTGTGAAGTTTCATGGCATTTCACCATCCTGTCCTCTCCCTCTCTCCCAGTTCCGAGCAGGCTGCCTTACGGAAAATATCTCCGTGGGAGAACTTGTATTTTGGCACACCTGGCACTTGCTGCCTTCTTGGGCTCCCCTCCTACCCTCTATTGCACCTGACTGCCGCTGTCACCCAGGGGCCCCCAGATCCCACCATTACACCTGGCCTCTGCTGCCTCCATCACCTCCACTGCCTCCCACCTGCTGCCTCTGTGGGTTCCCAACCCACCCCTCCATCACCCCTGGCCTTCACTGCCTCCACTGGCCCCCATCCAACCCCTGATTGCCCCTGACTCCCACTGACTCTGCATCCCCCCATGGCCCTCTGCCACTCTGGGCTCCCAACCCACCCCCCCATCACACCTGGCCTCTCCATCCATCCCACCATCATCACTGCCCCCTGCTGCCTCCCCAGGCCCTCAACTCCCCTATCACCCCCAAGCCCCACTACCTACCCCTGCCCCCCTCCCACCGCATTGACCTGAGCTTCTTTCTGTGGCCTTCTACCCAAGGCCTGTCCTTCTCCTTGACTCTTGATCAAGTCACCCCCTGACCCCAGGGCACTGGGCAGTGGCCCATGTCGCCCACCTGTAAGGCTGGCCCTGGTTCAAAGTAAAGGTGTATGTCATGGGGAAGAGGGGGAGGGACTGCACTCCAGCTATTCCTGGGAACATGGGCAACTGACTGTAGGTAAGAGCAGTTCTGAGGGAGCTCTTGTCAGTGTTAGGGACTGGATCCAGAATACGAGGAAGTACAAAGATGGCTTTAAGTCATCATTTCCTCCCTTCCCTTTGTGTAAGTGAGAGAGAAAGAGAAAGTGAACCTGTTGAAATTTCCAGGCAGACTTACTCATTAATTCCTTGAGAGATTCTGTAAAACAAAAACAGCTCTTTAAATACATTCACATTGTTTTATCTAAACTGCATAGTTACAAAATGTAACTGATTTTTATTACAATCCATATGTCCCCGAGAAATAAGTTCCAGCTCATTCAATCATTATAACACACTGTCAATTGTTAAGCTTACAGCATTTCTTCATTAAATTGTAGGATTTTCTGCATTAAAATCCATAGTTTGATATGTCCCTGTGATTCACCAGCAGTTTATGGCTAGATTTGTAAAGGTATTAAACTGCCTATCTCCCACTGATTTCAATGGGAGTTAGGTATCTAAATGCCTTTAAAAACTGACTCCTAGTCCTCTAAACAACATTCACAGTTATTGATTTTAAAACCCAATGTCGAGCTGCATTCAATGGGACTATGTTGGATTAAGGCATATGTGTTTCTGTTCATGGGATCAGACTCTCGGCTGTATCAAACCTAAGCTGCTACAGATATTTATGTGGACAGGATGATGTAACGATTTAAAAAAAAAGACAATAAATATGTGTATATCCTGTTGATCTTCTCTGAGTTAAACTGCTGAAAAATCCATGCAGACTTACTCCTTCCCATCTTGAGAGATACTGAAAAAAAGAAACACATTGAAGTGTCAGCACATTGCTTTATCCAAACTATGTCATGATAAAATCTAACCTGATTTTTTTAACTAGAAATTGTCTTAAATGATGAGCTAGAAAAGAACAATACTTTGGGGATTTTTACTAAATAATATTAAAACATTATCACCATACACTCCTATTATGGAGGCGCACTTGTTCCAAAATAGTTAAGATTGAGATAATCTCACCTTTTTTAAAAGGTGATTTTTTTCCAAGTGCTCTAAAATCCATATATGATGCTGATGGTGCTTCTGTACCTTAACTGTCTTTCCTGGTTTTCAGATGGTTAAGTATAATTTGCATGTGACAATGGTATGGAATGGAATGATATGAGACACTGTCTGCATTCACAAAGCTTTTGGTCAGTGAACAGTGTTCTTCCATTAGTAGGTGTCATAGTGTTTTATAAAGGTGGGTAAGAAATTGTATTCTCATTTTACAGAGGTGTAAACTGAGGCACAGACAGCAGAAAAGACTTTACTGTGGTCATATGAAAAGTGTGTCAGCATCAGGAATAATTTTCTTGTCCCTTCACATGAGCTGAGTAAATACTGCAAACTGTGAACAACATGTTCTTGCCTGTAAATCTATCCTCTTACAACAATGAATTCTTTAGCTGGAACTGACAATTGGGCTGACGACTCCCTACTATACTCAGAGAGGCAGCTTCCTGCTGTAGCCTGATTTAGAGTGTACTGATAATATTAATTTGGATAATATGGGAATTTTATTTATTAATTTAATTTTATTTGATCTTAATAATAATTATTATTAGTATTAATTAGTATGGGTTTAGGCTCGCCAATCTGTTTGATCAGAAGATAAAAGTTCTTGTCCTGAATCAGGCTCCACAGAATTTACAAAGGACCCTCGGGGGTATGACAGGAAGCTCACACAGAGACAGATATAGTCTTAAAGACTTTTATTAAAATCAATAATATTAAGTAAATGGTAAATTACTCAAGAGTTACAAAGTTACAAATGCATTACTGCTATTCTAAAGATACATATGATAATATAGTATTATATTCAACAAAACTTTGGTTAATATACTCGCACCCTTCCTTGATAACCTGGTGGTAAGAGACACAGGAACAGCCTTGCAGTTCAGGTTTCTCCATTCTTGAGTGAGGGATGCAGTGCTTAGAAAATGCTAAGAGCTATCAAAGCTGACTAGGGTTTACTTGACTAACTTAAACTTAAATCAAAACCTAATAAATAAACTGAGAATAAAACTTAGGGAAACCAAACTTAGCCTAGTTCCCTTGAAACTTAAAGTTTAAGAAGAACAAGTATAGCCTACGAATAGTAGCAGTCATCGTAGATAGACAGAGTGGAGGAAGTAAGGGAGAATAGAGTAAAGTGAGAAAATGGAGATAGAGATAAATGGAGATAATAAGAAATGGAGATCCTCTATTGAGGTGGGTTACCTCTTTTATAGGGCAAATGCCGGACATCCTTCCTCTTATGCCCAAATTTCATTCTCACCCACAGAAATGTTAGCGTACACTTACCCCATAGGCTAGTATGTATGTGCGTATTGATGACAGGTATGTACGCACATCAGTGTCTTGTGGTGTACTTGTTAAGTCTGTGGGGAAAACCCCTATGCCATTCGTCATTGTCTATCAGTCTAAATAAAAGGTCATAGACATAGGCGTGGGTACTCATCTATTTAGGTAACAAGCTATAGGTCAACTTTGCTTTCTGAGTAAAAGGTCTTAATATAGATATGCTAACTTTGCCTTAGCTTAACATACAGGATATGGCCTGCAGGTCTCTTGCATTAGAGCCAAACTTACTTTAATATAATTCTATAAACCTAATACAATACATCAAATAAAAAGATATATATGCAACCAGGTTAGTCCTATAGCCTACACTGCTGAGAACTATGTTGTGACACTGAATAATTCTCCCTAAATAACCTCAGTGTCTGTCATAAGCCCAATAGACAATTTCCAGTACTTTTAAACCCAACAATTAATAAAGTAAGTACAAAGAGTGGCTGAAATCTAGACTTCCATGTTCTCTGAAGACAAAGTGGCAAGTAAGAAGAGAGTTGCCTATTTTGATACAGTGAATCTGAGTATAGAAGAGTACTGGGAATGTCCAAATCCAAAGAATAATGAGTTAGAGAAAGCATGAAAGAATCAAAGGAATACAGCCGCTGCAAGGCCAAGCAACTAAACAAAGCATCTCAAGGGGAGGAGGCATCTACATTAGTGAAAAAGAAGTAGAGATTTGCTCTATTATTTTAACTGATAATGCTTTCCATTTATTGAGCCTTCTGGTAGAACTGATTGCCACAAGAAAAGCCACTGGAATTAAAAGCAAACACTTTGATACAGAAACGACTGGTTCAGATGCCTGCTCCATCAATAGTTCCAGGACCAAATTCAATTTCCAAATGGCAAGTTATTTTTGCCAATATAGAAGCAAACTATTGGCTTGTGATGCAGTTATATGGGGGGAGCTATTCAGTGCCAAACCCCTTACCGTTGGACTATCTCAGTAAATGCTGATAGGCCAGGTCAACCAACAGTCCATTGCAGACAAATGGAATAATGATGTATGAGGATAATGACCAAACATTTGAGATTGTACGTGAGTTTATTGTGACTGCATTTTTGCCTCGTGTGCACACTTTCTGTGAATATTCCAGCAACAGGATTATTTGGTGGTCTGTTCAGTTCAACTGTAAATTTTCAGTTACCCTCACAGAAAGTCTTTTCAGACCCAAGACTCTTCCTGATTCAGGAAGGTACTTAAGCACAATGTTCTCTATGAATACCTCAGTTAGCCCTATCATTGAATCCCAGCCCCCAGCTCTGCCACTAGAATAACCTTGCTGCATTCATCAAGACAACAGTAACAATCAGATTTTCAATCTGGATCACCATAATTGATTTAACTTTAAAGATTCCAAGAAAAATTTGCTGCTAATTAACACTCTTCCTGCAAACTAATTTACAACAATGTCAAGAATTTCAATACTAGTTTTTGTAAAAGGAACCAGTAAACAATGATTTTGTTTTTAATGGATAGGTTACAACATTGACAGTAATAGATTAAATCCTTCCCCATTGAAATAAATGGGAGCTTTGCTATTGACTTCAATAGGGCAGAATTTCATCCAAGAAATCACTCCCAGATCAGACACAGATAAAGAATTCCCACAGATAAACTGCCTCTCAGCCTATGGGGGGAAAAATGGGCCCCACCCTGGTTGCTGATGTAATACATGG
Organism: Malaclemys terrapin pileata; assembly: GCF_027887155.1. Taxonomy (NCBI): domain Eukaryota; kingdom Metazoa; phylum Chordata; order Testudines; family Emydidae; genus Malaclemys; species Malaclemys terrapin. The sequence goes on from NC_071524.1 coordinate 5,369,372, forward strand.
CTGACATTGTCCATGAGAACTGAGACTGTTGTGTTCATAATGTGGGGCTAGAATGTCTAGCAAGCCAGCTGGACTGCCCTGAGCAAAATGATGTTGTTATGGAGAGAAAGCTCCTCCCTGAACCACGGACCTTGAGTTCTGAGGTGCCCCAGGTGGGCTCCCCAACCAGAGCTGAGGCGTCAGAGGCCAAGTGAGAGGATGGTTGGGGTTTTGTGAAGGGAACTGCTTTGCAGACAATCCGATGATTCAACCACCATGTCAAGGAGTGGAGGATGTGAGGTGGCACCATGATTGCCCTGTCCAAGTGGTGTCTGGAAGGGCACTACACCGTGCCAGCCAGGTTTGGAGAGGTCTGAGTCTCAGCCTTGCATGTGGCACTACATAAGTACATGAAGCCATGTGACCGAGAAGGCTCAAGCAAAGCCAGACGTCATGATTGATTGTGATTGCAGGAAGCGTATTAGCATCTAGATTGCCCCAAAACATTCCTTCGGGAAGAAGGCTCTTGCCACTGGTTGTCGAGCACCACCCCAATGAATTCTATTTTCTAGACAGGTGTCAGGGTTGACTTCTGCACATTGATGAGAAGACCCAATGCTTGGAAGGTCGACTGTATGAGGTCGATGTCAGACTCCACTTGTGCTCGAGACTGGCCCTTGATGAGCCAGTTGTCAAGATACAGGAACACATGGACTCCTCTTTACCTCAGAAACGCTGCCACCACTCTCATGCACTTGGTGAAGAGTCATGGGTTGGCCAAAAGACTGAACAGCAGGGCAGTGGATTGATAATGACTCACAAACCTCAGAAACCTTCTGTGGCTGTGGAAAACTGAGATGTGGAAGTATGTGTCTTTTAAGTTGAAGGTGGCATACCAATCCCCTGAATCCAGTGATGGAATGATTGTTGCCAAGGACACCATGCAGAACTTCAGCTTCCTGAGATAGCGATTGAGCCGACACAGGTCTAGACTGGGTCTGAGACCTCCCTTGGCCTTGGGAACCAGAAAGTACTGGCAATAGAACCCTTTTCCCCTTAATGACAGCAGAACCTCTTCTACGGCTCCCACCTAGAGGAAAGATCACACTTCTTGCTCTAGCAGGAGCTCATGAGACAAGTCCCTGAAGAGGGATGGGGAAGGTTGGTGGGAAAGTGGGACAGAAATAAACTGAAGGGTGTAACCAAACTCTATTATGTTCAAAACCCAGCAGTCGGAAGTGATCCACTCCCAGGCTCTGAGAAAATGTGAAAGGTGGTTTGAAAAGATAGGGGTGACTGGATTCTGGATAGTAATTGGTAGGTTGTCCTCGATCAACTTGTCAAAAGTGTTTCGAGGAGATGGAGTGTTGTGGGGATGACTGAAGGTTCTGTGGAGGAGGAAGATGGCGGAGGTGGCCTACACCCGAACTCTTGTTCTTCCTTCTCCACTGATCATGCTTTGCCAGCTGGGCATGGAAATGACCGTAATGCTGTGGCCTATATGGTCTCCTGGGTTGTTCTGGAGAATGCAGGCTGAGGGACTTTAGTGTTACCCTGCAATCTTTTAGACCATGCAGTCTGGCATCAGTTTGCTCTGAAAAGAACAATCGTCCCTCAAACAGCAGGTCCTGTAAGGTTTGTGGTACTTCCTGCAGGAACCCTGATGCCTGCAACTATGAGCTCCAGCGCATGGTGATTGCTGTGGACATAGATCTAGCTGTGGAATCCCTGGCATCCAGGGCTGCCTGCAGAGAGGCCCTGGCCACTGTCTTGCCCTCCTCCACGAGGACTGAGAACTCCTACTGGCTGTCATGGGAAGTCTGTCCTTGAACTTGTTCATTGCTTCCCTCATGTTAATGTCATAGCAACCCAGCAGTGCCAACCAGTTCGCTATGCAAAGTAGAAGCCCCCAAGTTGAGTTGGCTTTCCTGCCCAGTAGGTCCAGCTTCTGGGGCTCCTTCGCCTTTGCAGCAGACCCTGTCTGGCCCTTACGGTCCTTCTTGTTAGCAGCCACCACAACAAGTGATCCAGGAGGAGGCTGAGAAAATAAAAACTCATATCCCTTGTCTGGCTCAGAGTACTTCCATGCTGTCTTCTTGTCAGTAGGGGGGAGGGAGGCTGGGTTCTGCCAGAGAGTCTTAATAGGTCCCATAATGGCCTCATGGAAGGGGAGAGTGAACTTTGCAGGAGCTGCCACCAATAAAATGGCCAAGAAGCTGTCAGAAGGCTCTGACAACTTCAGCCTGCAGGCCCAGATTGGATGCCACCCAGTTTAATAAATCCTGATGGGCCCTCAGGTCATCCTGTCGTGGGGATGTCCCTTTCACCATTAACTCATCGTCCAGTGAAGATAGGGTGACCAGATCATCCAAGTCAAATATCGGGATGCGGGGGGGTGGGGGGAGGGTGAAGCGGGGGAGGCGTGGTGGGGGGGCGGGGCAAAAAAACCAAAACATAAAAAAACACCCTTCCTCCACAAGCGCTGGAGGGAGGCCCGGGAGACGCAGGGGAAGCGCAGGGCCAGGGTGAGTGAGAGTCCGGCCTGGCCCTGAGCAGGCAGGACTCAGTCGGGCGGTAGGGAGAGGAGGTGGGCGGCCCATGGGGCCAGGCGGCGGCTGTTCTCCCCCCCGGGCGAGGGACTCGGGAGCAGCCACTGCTGCAGCTCCCACTGCCACGGGGGGGGGGGGGAAGCGGCCGATGGCCAAGCTCGGCGGCTGCGGCTCTGGCACCCGGGCCTGCTGCAGGGACCCAGCAGCACGCACGCTGCGCCCAGCCCAGCCCCTGGCCAGTCGCGTCTGGGCTGTTGCCCAGCTGGTGCTATCCCGCGGCGGCCCCGGAGTGGGGGCAGCAGGCCCCAGCCCCCCCGTCCCGCTCGGGTCCCGCAGGGGAACGAACGGGGCTGGGCTGAAGATGCCTCCGCCCCGGGGCCGCCGCGGGATTACACCAGCTGGGCAGCGGCCCAGACGCGACTGGCCAGGGGCTGGGCTGGGCGCAGCGTGCGCGCTACTGGGTCCCTGCAGCAGGCCCGGGCGCCAGAGCCGCAGCCGCCGAGCTTGGCCATCGGCCTCTTCCTCCCCCCACGGCAGTGGGAGCCGCAGCAGCGGCTGCTCCCGAGTCCCGCTGCCCAGGGGGGAGAACAGCCGCCACCTGGCCCCATGGGCTGCCCACCTCCTCTCCCTACCGTCCGACTGAGTCCTGCCTGCTCGGGGCCAGGCCGGACTCGCACTCACCCCGGCCCCGCGCTTCCTCTGCGTCTCTGGGCCTCCCTCCAGCGCTTGTGGAGGGGGGAGGAATGGTGAGCCTGGGGAAGAGGCGGGGATTCGGGGAGGGAGCCAATCGGGGGAGGAGGGGGCAGAGTCAGGGGGGGGGGGCGAGCACTTCCGGTCGCCGGAGCATTTCCTTGTTTGTCCAGTGTCCCGACCGCACATCGGTCGGGATGCGGGACAAACAAGGAAATATCGGGACAGTCCCGATAAAATCGGGATGTCTGGCCACCATAAGTGAAGACGAGGAGGAGGCAGGCACCTCCAGAGCTCCACTGTGTCCTCCCTGCTGGCACTCGTCGGTACTGGCTTCAGTACCAGTTTTGGTACCAGGATGCCCCCCGGGCTTGGCACTGAGCACAGTGCTGAGGCCAGTCCCACTACGGTACTGGGGTCTGACTCCAGTCTCTCACAGTGTGGTACTGACCTTCTAAAGTCCCTTCCAACCCTGATATTCTATGAACTCTGAGGATTATTTCCAGTCTGAATTTGTCCAGTTTCAAGTTATAGCCACATAACCATATTATACCTTCCTCTATTAGACTGAAGAGCCGATTAGCAGAAAAATGTATAAGGTGATCCAATGGAAGTTGAAATTGGGGGAGGGATAGCTTAGTGTGGGGGGAGGGATAGCTCAGTGGTTTGAGCCTTGGCTTGCTAAACCCAGGGTTATGAGTTCAATCCTTGAGGGGGCCATTTAGGGATCTGGGGCAAAAATCTGTCTGGGGATTAGTCCCCTTTGAGCAGGGGGTTGGACTAGAAGACCTCCTGAGGTCCCTTCCAACCCTGTTGTTCTACAATTCTGACTGGGAATTTTTTCAATGAAATGTTTTCTAGTTGAAAAATGCTGATTCATCAAAACTGAAACTGAGAAATAGTGTTCTGTTCACTGAAACTGTGAATCAAAAAACTTTTCATAAAAGAAGTCTTGAGATTTTAAAAGCATCCAATTTCAACATTTTGTACTGAGAAGTTTTGAATTTGAATTTTAAAGTAAAGAGATTTATTTTGTTTAGAACTTTTAGTAAATATATACTAAAACGGTTTTGAAAAAGGAAAACTCTTCAAATTTTTTTTAAAAAGTTTCAAATTTATCAAAACAACACCTTTCAATTGACCTAAAGGGAACTGGGTGGGGGTAGGGGGCTTTTGGTTTGTGAAACATTTCAAGATTTCAACTGTTCATCCTGATTCAGGATGGGAAAAAGTTTTGTAATGTTGAAAATTCTAATGGGACAGGAAAACCATTTTCCACCCAGTGCTACTACTAACAGAATAAAATAAAAGAGAATACATTGATAAAGAGCTGGTTGGCATATGATAAAGTTTGAAAACATTTGTCCTAGCTCTTGTAAGGTGAGGATGGAGGGCATGAGGTGAAAAAGTAAAGAATGTGTCCCCAACTTCTCACACAGCCCATTATCACCTTTTCATTTTTGTTAGGAGCAGGAGAGTCTGGTTTTACACGCTCTGATGATGCACATAAGGAATGTGCTGATGCCTTCAGCCCTTTCATCTCAGTGCTATGCTAGGAAGGAGCCAATCAATGTTGGCTCTGCTACTAGTCTCCCCCTCCCTTGCTCCACCAAGCCCCATAGCCCAGGAGTGGTAATGGAAAGACTTCTCACTACCTGCCCCCAAACACATGAGGGTGGGAGCAAGAGATTCATGGCTGCACCCTTCAGGGGAACACCCTGGCCAGGGTGACAGGGCTTGCAGGGGCTCCAACACCCTGAATCCTGTCAGGAGTGTGTGTCTTGCCATCCCCAGACCACAAGGCAGGGTGGAGAGGAGATAACTAAGAGATATAGTAAAACAAAAACAAATAAACAAACACACAAAAACCCATCAGAAAGAGTACTAGATGATTGATATTTTGTCAGCAGGACACCCACAGACATTCACTATCTCAAAGGGTGTGCTGTTACTTTCATTATTAAAGTCATAAGAACGGTCATACTGGGTCAGACCAAAGATCCATCTAGACCAGTATCCTGTCTTCCGACACTGGCCAGTGCCAGGTGCCCCAGAGGGACTGAAGAAAACAGGAATTCATCAAGTGATCCATCCCCCGCTGATTATTCCCAGCTTCTGGCAAACAGAGGTCAGGGACACCATCCCTGCCCATCCTCCCTAATAGCCATTGATGGACCTATCCTCCATGAATTTATCTAGTTCTTTTTTTGAACCCTGTTATGGTCTTGACCTTCACAACATCCTCTGGCAAGGAGTTCCACAGCTGACTGTGTGTTGTGTGAAGAAATACTTCCTTTTATTTGTTTTAAACCCGTTGCCCATTAATTTCATTTGGTGACCCCTAGTTCTTGTGGTATGAGAAGTAGTAAACAACACTTCCTTATCTACTTTCTCTACAGCAGCCATGATTTTATAGACCTCAATCATATCTCCCTTAGGCGTCTTTTCCAAACGGAAAAGTCCCAGTCTTATTAATCTCTCCTCATACATGAATCTCTCCTCATAGTCAATGGTAAATCGCAAATCATATAACTGATGACACATTGTTAGAACCTCACTCTGCCTATATTCAAAGACATGTTATGACTGATTTAGGGTGAAATTCATCCCTGGAGAGAGAGAGAGAGAGAAGGACTAGACCTGTGCAGCACAAGGTACACACCTATGCCTTATTTTGAAGGGCTAGCTGGGATTTAAGGGATGAATAACCCATTCCACAGGGGAGATGTTTCACCCAATGGGAGCAGGAATAGGGCTATAGCACTGATCTGCACATCCTAGCAAATTTTAGAAAAATAATATTCTAACAAGAAAAATCATTCACTTCCTGTTTGTAACTGTGAGAACTTAATTTCTATTTACATCTCTTTTTTTGAGCATGGAACTGAATTGACATTTACATTTGAAAAATGAACACAAAACTTACCCACTTCTCTCTGGAGTTCATCTGCAAAGCAAAAATAACTTTTTAATATTGACATCATTTTAATTTCTTTTGGGTTGGTGAATATTATGCCTCTCCTTTGAGGACTGAGACGTCAGATATGGAGTGAGCAAGATTAATGGCATGCTGATCGCAACATGTGGGGTACCTCGTCCAGTGCACTAAATGGTTCTACATCAACTGTGTGGGTGGAACCAGACAATCACTACATTCTCAAATGAACTCACACGGGAAAATGATAAAGACACTTTACCACCTATGGTGAACATTTTTTACTAAACAATCCCTTCATATCTGACCTCTCCGTCCTCATCCTCAAAGGAAACCTGCACAACACTTTCAAAAGATAAGCCTGGGAGCTTAAATTCATAACTTTGCTGGGCACTAAAAGTCCTGGTCTTAATAAAGACACTGGATTTATAGCTTATTACAAGAATCTGTAACCTAATAAGCTCCCTTTTTATTGACTGCAGAAATGTTAATGGGCCATTTCACTTTGAATGGTCTCTTACACTGTGTGTTAACCACTTATGCTAAACAATTTGCTACACCTTGTATATAACTGTGACATGCTGGGTAGGTTTCCCAGACCTGAGGAAGCTCTGTGTAAGCTCAAAAGCCTTTTTTCTCTCCCGAGTAGAGGCTGGTCCAATAAAAGTTATTACCTCACCCACCTTGTCTCATTATTTTTATTCATTCTGGTGATGCACAGGCATGGGCCAGAAGTGTGGTATTGACTAGATTAGAGGTGGCCCAACTAGCTCCAGATCATTCCACCAGCTGTATCAGGAACACATTATCTGCAGGTCCTCCTGACTCACAACCCTGTGCATGGTCCTTTAGAGCACTGGGAGGCAGTTTTGGTGCTGAGTCTGCAATTGGTTCTAAGTGGATGAAACCTGTAACCCTGTGAGTCCAGCTGATGGCAGTGGAAGTCTGCACAGGTGTTAAGATCAACAGCACAGGACCCATTGCAGGATATGGGACATAAGGGAAGAAGATGAAGGAAAAGGATCTCTTTAGCCACATCCTGAGGAGGTCTGGAGCCATTCTGCCAAGTAGGTGTGACAAATGTGGGGATTTTCTGTAATATTTTCATGACTGATATGTGTGGAAGTGACTCATTTGACTTGGGATTGCTACCCAGTGGCTGCAGAAGAATTAACATGCTGCTCCTGGGACAGAGCAGGAGACATGAGATGTGTGTGTCATGTAACTGTCTGGGGTGGTATGAACAGGTCACTGAGGACAGGCTGAAACTGACCCATATCAATGGAGGATCCGGGAAGACAATGGGAACCCCAATGATTTAATAGCTGGCACCTAATAACTGGAAACGCCAGCAGGTGGAACGTGTGATCTCAGCACGGTTTTGCAGAGGAGGACAATGGACCGATAGGTGACAGGAGGCGAGGATAAGACCTGGCCTTTGGAGAGACACAGGAGCTCATCTCTGGACTGGGAAACAACAGGACAGAGATACAGAGAAGAACCCAGGATGGTTCCTTCAACAGCATGTTTTAATGGAACCCTGGCTTGGCCAGTTTGGATGACGTCTTAACCTTTGCTTCTCTATGCTAATGTAACAACTTCCTGATGTTGTGTTCCAGCTGATTAATAAACCCTATGCTGTTTTGAAGAGGATGCGGCTGTCATTGAAGTACTTGCTGAGGTGCTGACAGAGGTCTGTCTTAGTTTAATTTGGTGGTCAGAGCTCTCGGTGTGAAATAGGAGTGCTGGAGCTTGAAGGCTCAGTCTCAGAGGCACTGCCCTTGTGGAATAGTCCCTTGGGGGTCTGGCACATTAAAGGGGTGCTCCCAGGAGACTATGCAGCCTGAGGGAAAGATCCTGTAAATCACTGACTCTAATTAATTCACCTAAAAACTAAGCTAGGCCCACAATGCAGGGCATCTCACTTTAACAGAATAGACTACTCTGCATGCTCAGTGTGTGATTTTCAACAGTTCAGAACTTGGCTAAATCTAGAGCAGGCTTCTCAAGAGCAAGGCTGTACAATACTCATGAGTGAGGAATATTGACATACTGCAGTTTCAGATTGCAGATTTCAGCTCTCAGCCATTTGGGCATTATGGCTCCACGCACAAAAAATGTTTACAGTTTCCTTCTTGTTTTTCTAATAATGTGGGGAAAAAATATTCATTTTCTTCTCAGAAAGAGCTGAACTGCTTTTGTTTATAATCTTCCCAAAAGGGAAATAAAGTCTTTGGGCAGGGAGAAAACAGAGACCTCTCTAGACCAGAACAAGGCTGTTACACAAAGTTCTGAGCATCTGATAATAGGGCTTTATAAAAGAATTTTCAGCCTTCTTTCTATTTGCCACTGGTGGGCCAGTTGTGATGTTAAATAGGGTTACTAAAGAATTAATTATTTCTTTCCTCAAGAACACCAGAAGTTTCATTTTTTCTTACCTACTTGAGACTTCAGAGTTTGTAGTTCTGGGGAAAAAAAGGCAGTAACAGGATCAGAAAAGTCTAATGCAGTTATGAATTTTCCAATTTCCATAATAACCCACCCTTCCCCCACCCCTTGGATCTCTGTAATGGCCAGCTCCAATTCCCACTGGAGTGAAAGGAAACAGAAAGATCAGGAAACAATAAGACCTGTTATCCTCATTCTTACATCTCTTAAACATAACTGGGCCTTAAAGTCAATGACTTCTGCCAAACGGGCCATTCTGCAGATTCCCAACACAGACCCACATTTGTCCTTGTGGTGTGGCTGCTCTATGCTGAGCCCTCAGCACAAGGCTGACAGACGCAGGAGGATTGGTCCATTGTAGGAGGATCCTCTGATAACACAGAGCCAGCATAGTGTCTGCTCACCACCCCAAATCTTGAGTGCTTCACTAAGGGGTGTATTCGTGACAGTCGGAGCATGGCCAGGGGTTTGTTTTCCCACTTGTCTCCAACTGCTGCATCTGCCCTGTGGAGCCAATGGCAGCTGTTGTAACTAGAGTAACCCTCAGGGAGAGGGCACTGGACTGGCTCAGCATGTGGGAAACTAAGAACTAGGGAAATGCAAAGCTGAGCCTCACATTACCTCATTTGTACATCATATTTGGCACTGAGTCTCATACTCCTTCGCTGTAGCAAAAAAACAGGTGCATAGCAGGCCATACTACTGCCACGTTTTATCATTGAATCATAGAAATGTCAGGCTGAAAGGGACCTCAAGAGATCATCTAGTCCAGCTCCCTGAGTTCAGGCAGGGCCAAGTAAACCTAGACCATCCCTGACAAGTGCTTGTCCAACCTGTTCTTAAAAACCTCCAACGATGGGAATTCCACAACCCCCCTTGGAAGCCTACTCCAGAGCTTAATTACCCTTGTAGTTAGAAAGTTTCTTCTAATATGGAGCCCAAATCTCCCTTGTTGCAGAGTAAGCCCATTGCTTCTTGTGCTACCTTCAGTGGACAGGGAAAACAATAGATTGTCCTCTTTATAAAAATCTATAATATATTTCAAGACTATTATCAGGTCCCTCCAAGTCTTCTTTTCTCATGACTAAACCTGCCCAATTTTTTAAACCTTTCCTCATAGGTCAGGTTTTGTAAACCAATTAGTGTTGTTCTCTCCTGGACTCTCTCCAATTTGTCAACATTAATGCTGACAAAGAGGTTTAAACCATTTGTGTTTGTCATAACTATAAAGGGAAGGGTAACAGCCCTCCTGTGTACAATACTATAAAATCCCTCCTGGCCAGAGACTCCAAAATCCTTTTACCTGTAAAGGGTTAAGAAGCTCAGGTAACCTGGCTGACACCTGACCCAAAGGACCAAGAAGGGGACAAGATACTTTCAAATCTTGGTGGGGGGAAGGCTTTTGTTTGTGCTCTTTGTTTTGGGGGTTGTTCGCTCTTGGGACTAAGAGGGACCAGACATCAATCCATGCTCTCCAAATCTTTCTGAACAAGTCTCTCATATTTCAAACTTGTAAGTAACAGCCAGGCAAGGCGTGTTAGTTTTATCTTTGTTTTCTCAACTTGTAAATGTACCTTTTGCTAGAGTGTTTATCTCTGTTTGCTGTAGCTTTGAACTTAAGGCTAGAGGGGGGTCCTCTGGGCTCTCTGAATCTGATTACCCTGTAAAGTTATTTTCCATCCTGATTTTACAGAGATGATTTTTACCTTTCTTTAATTAAAAGCCTTCTTTTTAAGAACCTGATTGATTTTTCCTTGTTTTAAGACCTAAGGGGTTTGGATCGGTGTTCACCAGGAATTGGTAAAGCGGGGGGGGGGGGGGAATGATTAATTCCTCCTTGTTTTAAGATCCAAGGGGTTTTGGATCAGTGTTCACCAGGGAATTGGTGGAGAGTCTCTCAAGGCTACCCAGGGAAGGGAGTTAGTACATTGGGAGTAGTGGCAGCAAAATCAGATCTAAGCTGGTAGTTAAGCCTAAAAGTTTTCATGCAGGCCCCCACATCTGTACCCTAAAGTTCAGAGTGGGGAAGGAGCCTTGACAGTGTTTGAAGAAAGTAACGTTCTACAATTAGCAACCTAATCCAGCAAAATAGTTTGAAAATTAGCCACACTGATGCATTTCCAGTTCCAGAGGGATTCACTCTGTTAAAAGCTCAGCACTCCCATAAAGCACCTCCTTCCACTGCAGTGGCAGATGTCTTCAACTGTCCTAAAAAAATATCCATTTGCCTGCCCCTTTCTCTTCTCTCCATATGACTGAGTGAGATTTGACCTGGCTGAAGAGGAAATAGGATTCTGGGAAACCTTACCTTCTTCATTATGCTCTTCTTTCCCATCTGTATGAAGAGAAGGAGAAAGAGAAAAATTCTCATTGGTTAAACAGAAATGTTTGTCAGCTCCATGCCCACACACATACACTCTCCCAACGTGCCTGATCTTGAACCCCTTCAAGAGATTAATGGCAAATTCCAATCTGACACCCTTGTGAAGTCCATTGTAAAAAATTTCCAACCAGCCTGAGCTCCCAGCTGTAAATCTCCCCCTGTTACAGCAATAGAAGAAATGCTGAACATTACCACTGCTTTAGAGACCCTACATGTTACCTGTTTCTGGAGTTCAAACAAATCTCATGAGATAAATTAAAAAAGATTATTAGAGAAAAAAATGTTGCTCCCATATTTTTAAGGATAAGTCCTACATAGCGCTCTCTCTCTCTCTCTCAGGGTAGGGGAGAGGTGAATTTCTACCAAGGAGAATATGAAAGGTATCTGAGGACTGTTTTGAGTCACAGATTTGAGAGGTTTCAGAATAGCAGCCATGTTAGTCTGTATCCGCAAAAAGAACAGGAGTACTTGTGGCACCTTAGAGACTAACAAATTTATTAGAGCATAAGCTTTCGTGGACTACAGCTCACTTCGGTATGCATCCGAAGAAGTGGGCTGTAGTCCACGAAAGCTTATGCTCTAATAGATTTGAAAGGGAATTTCTTGCAGACCCAAAATGAAAATGGAGTCTGCTCATTTGCTGAATGTTTTGGACAGAAAGAAAATAGTAAAAAAAGAAACAACAATGGAAAAATATATTGAGGAGGAATCCATTCAGAGTTCCTTTTTTTCTGCCATGATGTTCATTTCTTATTGTAGACTCTTTGTATGGTACAAGGGGACTGGCCCCTGGGTCTCCCATTTTCCTAACCACAAGGTTACAGAATAAGTCTTATTCTTTCTCTTTCTTTGGCCCAGTGACTGTTTAATTAGTTCTCCAAAGTGGAACAGCTGCACCAGGAGAGATTGAGAGAGCACCAAGTTAGACTATCCCATAGCACAGTGGTTACAACACTCATCCAAAAGCTAGAAGTTCCCAGATCAAATCCTTTCTCCCCATTAGGCAGAAGTAGGAATTGAAGCTGGGTCTCCCATATCCTAGGTGAGTACACTCACCACAGGGCTAGAAGTAATAAGTGAGCTGTTGCTCTCTCCTCCTGTGGTGTTTCTTGCAACAAACAGCTTCCGTGCCTAGGCTTAACTGCAGCTCTAGTGCTTTAACAAAGACGCTCTTGGCTGATGGCAGAGAGCTCTCACAGGGGTATAGTTAATCCACCTCCCTAAGGCTATGTCTACACTAGAGATCTTACAGCTGCTCTGCTATACCAATGCAGCTGCACTGCTGTAAGACCTCAAGTGCAGCCACTCTATGCCAACAGGAGACAGCTCTCCCATTGGCATAGTTAATCCGCCCCCCCATGAGCGGTGGTAGCTATGTTGGTGGGACACCAACACCCTTGAACGATATAAGTTATACCGACGTAAGTGGCAGTGTACACATAGCATGAGAGGCAGTAGCTGTGTCAGCAGCAGAAGCCCTCCCCTCAACATAGTGCTGTGCACAGGGGGTGGTTAGGTCAGTTTAACTACATCGCTTAGGGGTCTGGATTATTCACACCGCTGAGTGACACAATAATACCAAGGTCAGTTTGTAGTAGAGAGCAGAGCTAGAGCTGGCTGCAGATTGCAAACAGACATTGACACCTCCCTGAAGCCTAGACTTTGATGCCTGTCTTTGTGAGAGGAGTGGGGTTTAGCACACACCCCTCTAATTGGCATCCCCCATTGTCTGGCTTAGGTAGGGTTACCATATCTAATAAATAAAAAAAGAGGACCCTCCACTGGCCCTGCCCCCGCCCATTTCCCCACCCCTAGCCCCGCCCCAACTCCGCCCCTTCCCCGCCCTAACTACGCCCCCTCCTCCCTCCCACTCCCAGCCACGGGGAAAGGGCTGCCCCAGTGCTACCAGCTTCAGAGTTTGCCGGGCAGCCCCCAGACCCTGCGCCCCTGGCCAGCGCTTCCCCAGCGCAGCTGGAGCCCGGGAGGGGAAGCGCCCAGCCCGGGGCACAGGGTCTGGAGGCTGCCCGGCAAACCGTGAAGCCGGTAGCGCTCAGGCTTTGGGCAGCCCCTATGCCTCCGGACCCTGCGCCCCCAGCCGGGCACTTCCCCTCCCGGGCTCCGGCGGCGCAGGGTCCGGAGGCACGGGGGCTGCCCGAAGCCGGTAGCGCTTGGGCAGCCCAGCTCTTAAACAGAGCCGAAGAGGAGCAGAGCCTCCAGCCGCGGCGGCTCTGCTCCTCCCCGACTCTTCGGCTCTGTTTAAGAGCCGGGCTGCCCGAGCGCTGCCAGCTTCGGGCAGCCCCCGTGCCTCCGGACCCTGTGCCGCCGGAGCCCGGGAGGGGAAGTGCCCGGCTGGGGGCGCAGGGTCCGGAGGCAAGGGGGCTGCCTGAAGCCCATAGCGCTCGGGCAGCTCGGCTCTTAAACAGAGCCAAAGAGTCAGGGGAGGAGCAGAGCTGCCATTTTCCCGGACATGTTCGGCTTTTTGGCAATTCCCCCTGGACGGGGGTTTGACTGCCGAAAAGCCGGACATGTCCGGGAAAAAGAGGATGTATGGTAACCCTAGCTTAGGCAACTCCCTGACTATCATGTTGGCTTTCGTGGATCCTATTTTAGAGTGCCTATGTCTCCCCAAGCATTGTGTAGGGATCTTAGGTGCCTAACTGAGGGTTATGGGGATCCCCATCATTATCCCAGTGAGTTTCTATGTGCCTAAAAGTCAGGTGTTGTGATGCTCAGTGTCACAACCCCTAAACCCCTCTGTCGATCCATGCGTAGGTACAAATTAATAAACCTGTAAGTGTAAAGAGAAGGGTTGTTAAGCAGAGGCCTAGAAAGAGAGGCCTGTGTGAGAGATGCAGGTAACTTGCCCTCCCTAAGGAACATATTAACAATCTCCACCAGTAATGGACTCCTCACAAGATTTCTCCCACCATGAGGAGCATGGGTCTGACCAAAACACAGTAGCCTTATGTTCTACAAGCTCCTCCACTAATGAATAAAACCGGCAGAAACTAAAGCAAAGAATCAGAGGGGTAGCCGTGTTAGTCTGAATCTGTAAAAAACAACAGAGGGTCCTGTGGCACCTTTTAAGACTAACAGAAGTATTCTTGCATCTGAAGAAGTGAGGTTCTTACCCATGAAAGCTTATGCTCCCAATACTTCTGTTAGTCTTAAAAGGTGCCACAGGACCCTCTGTTGCTCCTTAAAGCAAAGAAGAACTTGCACACGCCCCGCCTGCAGAATGGCCTGCTAGCAAACCTTGTGACCAAACCTTTCCAGATACGGGGTTGCCTACATGAGGAAGTTATCTCAGAATAACATAAGGTATGAATTTAAAACTCTATAGCTATTCTGGGGTAACTCCCCATGTGGACACTCTTTTTCCAGAAAAAAATGACTTTTCCACTTTAGCTTAATCCACTTCCAAAATAGAGCAAGATAACCTGGAAAAAGGCATTTCCGGTTAGAATACAAGTGTCCAAATGGGGAGTTGCTCCAGAATAATTTTGCCAATCAACCTCCCCATGTAGACAAGTCCAAAAATAATTGTTTTCCTTGGCAATAGATTGAAAACTCTTCACCCTGAGCAATACTCTATTTTATGTATCTGAGTGGAAACTTGTCTGCCTCCAGTACACCCAGCACATAAGTTTCACAGATTCCCTATGCCGAAATCAGTCACATTAAGCTTTTTCTGTAGATATGCCTGTGGCAGGTGTTTAGCAGGTCCCTAGTATGTTCCTGCCTCCATTTTAAATACAGGGCACCATTAAAGGTCATAAACCTCTCAAGCTGTTAAAGTGAGTAAAATGTTATTGTTATAGTGAAGGTACATAGTTCTCCTATGAATGTAACTGTCCTGATATCAGTTCAACTTTACTCTTCTTATTGTCCTTTCCTTCTGGAAAAAAAAAAAAAAGCCTCATGTACATTCCCACACTACTACTAATAGAACATGGGCAAACCAATACTGTAGTGTACTGCATCTAGTAGAGATTCCAGACATTCCCAAGTACATAAGAATTAATATCAAGTTCCAAAAATCTTCTTGACCTGCCCAACTGCATGAACTGAGGTATTGTAGCATCTTAGGCCTTGGCTTGACTACAGAATGTCATTTGTCTCCTTGCAAATCTATTGAAATGACCTTGCATCCACACACAAACGTGCTTCAATCCACTGTGGGGAGCATTAGGTAACATCACAAATTGTCCTTCAGTCTTCAGGACTAAGTAGTTATTGTGACTGAATTGTTTCAGTGTTGATTCGTATGGAGCTACATGCACAAATGTTGCAAATAGCCCACCACACCAGAAGGTGGCTTCACAGCTGCCTTATCAGGCGAACCTCCAACAGTTCACTGGTTGAGAATCCCCTCTCACCTTCCCTTTCCATCCCCTTAAGCCATCCCCACCTCCACAAACAGTCCCCTACTTCCACTAATGCCCCTCCCACCACCCTCAAACATGAAATATCACAGGGAAGGGTGGGGGTTGTAGAAGCCCCTAATAATGTGACCCCTGAACTGCCCTTCCCATTGTGACATCTGCAGGTCTTGGAGAACGAGGGGACCATGGGAGGAGAAAGGGCTAACTCACACACCTGGCCCTCTCTGGGGATGCAATGCAGGGGGGAAGGAAGGAAGGACCCATTCTCAGTCATGTACTGGTTGTTCTGTCTAGGTGAACAGTTAGTGCACAGCAAGCTGGGATGTAAATCCACAGTGCAATAGCCAGCCATGTATTAAATGTCCGTGTACACCCTGCTGCCACACACTAATACCTCCATAGTGGACACTGAACACAGAGCACATCAAAGCACATTAGGGAATCATTAGTTTGTGCTAGCAGGGGCCACATGGACAGCTAATGCTTCACACCCCAGCTTGCCATGCACTAACTGTTCATCCAGACAAGTCCTAGGTTGCTAACCTGATGGGGAAGTGCATCACATTGTCTTCTATACAGTACATCTAATTCTCTTCTGCCAGGCTGAAAGCACCTCAGGGATGGGACTGTGTCTCCTCTGCAGGACCAAGGAGACTATCCCAGGAAAAGAAAGACATTATGATAAAATCATCTGTGAGAGAAAACAATGTAACATCAAAGCAGACTTACTGTCAACTGTCTCAGACATTTCTGAAAAAGAAAAACATCCAAATGTTTAGATTTTTACACACTGTTATTTTCAAATGTATGCTACAGAATAAAATGACTGTCCTTGGGAGCTTCTGAAAGGGGCAAAATAGATGGTGGATGCACATCCCAGTTTCCTGAAATCCAACGCATTTTGGAAGCATCAGTTAGAAACTAGAGACTGAAATTAGTGTTGATCAAAAATTCTCTCTTTAAATTGGTTTTCAGTGGAAGATTGGGTTTCCAACAAAATGATTTTTTTTAATACAGAAAACATTGATTTGTCATAAAACAAACAAACAAAAAATTTAGTTTTAACTGAAATGTGAAATATTTTGGAGGAAAATTGGTGGGAACTGTGATTCAGTTACCTCATGTCCCCATTTTCTTATACAGTCCGGGTTCCCCTACTGGACTATATATACCAAGATACACCATGGTCAGTGAGACCATGATGCACAGGCTCTGCTTACCAAGAGGGGTGACTATGGTACATCAGAGGAGATGAGTCTATAGAGGTGACATATTCTATGGAAAAAATGCTATTTGGAACCACCTCTACCTGAGACCCAACACAAGACAGGGTTTATCAAATGTGATGTGGCAAACCGTACACAATATTAGCTCAGAGCCATTGCTGCTCTAACCTACACAGCTAGTGAGGGGCCCTATAGGGCTGGAGCACAGGTGGGCTCTGCCATTCCCTCAGTGCACACTCTTGCTCTCAACAAAGCCTTTATACCATTGGCTGTAAGAGCTGGCTGAGCATCCAGGATAATTACCCTGGAGGCCAAACACCTTCCTGATTTACTACAGGTGAACTAATCAGGATGGAAAGAAAACCCAGCAGAAAACAAATGGCTCTTGCTGCATGTGGAGTAGTGACATCTGAAAGTAACCACACAGGATCACTCTTAGAGTGTTATTCTGTTTGGCTGTCAATGTTCAGAAAGCAATGGAAACTTACCCTCCACTTCTTCGACATGGTCTGAGAGAAAAATCACCAAATAATCTTTACAGTTTTCTCACAGACATTGGTTTGAACTGAGATGCAATTCCCAGTGTGAAAAATTGTTGCACATGCATCCCTCAGCCCCCACTGACGAACCCTCTCATTCTCCCCTACCCCTTGATTCATGGTCTGATCCAGCTCCCCTCACTGGAAATGCTGCAGAATCTCCCACCATGAAATACAAGTGTAAAATCCACCTCAGACCTACAGTAACCCTGACTCCCCCCGGCCCTCTGCCACCCCACTGTGTTCTACACACAACCAGTTCTAGACACAATGCAGGCTTCTACCACTCCCAGGTGCGCGGTGTTACCCAACCGATAGGGGGTAAAACCTGACCAGATATTAACCAAATTCTGAGAAAAACATTCAGCAGATTTCAAAGTATTTCTTTCTTACCAGCAACATTTTAATTTACTAATCTTAGAAAAAAATCAGTGTGCCATCTCTCCACTATGTTACTAAACCCTTCAAATTAACTTCAGTTTGTGAAACAATTCACTCATTAATCACTGCACTGTGCGTTTCACTGAAAACAATTCTGAGTAATAGACTATTTGGGGGGTAGCAGAGGTGAGATGAAATCGCACATGGCTAATTGTTGTTGATCCTCTGTAGTTCAGTTTCTGCCCTCAGTTACATTGAAGCACAGGTGAGTCTACGGTAGAATGTGGCCCTCTCAATGTAACTGTTCAAACAGGAATGAAAATTTACTCATTTCTATTTTCTGTGTATCTGCACAATAAAAAAAAATATATTCAGTGTATGCTTATTTTTCCAGATTTGGTGAATTGTGTAATGGCATTTTCAAGAAATTATAGAAAATAAAACTACTAAGCAATAACATATCCCCATTAAACGGTGTAGTGAGCAGGGCCGGCTCCAGGCACCAGTATATCAAGCATGTGCTTGGGGCGGCACCTGGAGGGGGGTGGCGCTCACCCAGGGAGAGCGGAGCCGCAGCGGGCTCGCTACCCTCCTCCCGGCGCTCCGGCCAGTCGGGGAGAGCGGGGCCCCGGCCGGGCTCGCCGCCCTCCCCCTGGCGCGCTCCCCGCCAGGGGGCGGGGGGTGGCGGGAGGCTTTTTTGCCTGGGGCAGCAAAAGAGCCAGAGCCGGCCCTGGTAGTGACAGAGACTCAAGTACAAGCAAAATCAAAAACATTTGGGACTGTTTTTGTTGCATAGCAGTTCTTCTGCTGGTAGCGGTTGAAAAGCCAATGCAAACTTACCTGATTTCCATGTTTTTGAGGCTAGACAAACAAACAAAACACAGACTGTCAATGTGCAACAACGTCAAGAGGAAATAAGTGTAACAACATTTATATAAAACATTTCTTCTTTCAGTGGTAAAATATTAGAAGTAGATAAGTTGTTATTCTTTTATTAAACTTTTCTTTTAGAAAGGATTGACTTCCCTAGAGTGTATAAACACAAAATGACAATACTTATTATAGCCGACCACAAGGTCTCCTTTAGTTAAGGTTTAGACCAGGTTTCTGTTTATAGCTCGACTATAGTGACCAGATAGCAATTGTGAAAAATCTGGATGGATGGATGCGGGGTAATAGGGTCCTATGTAACACAAAGCCATAATATTTTGACAGTCCCGATAAAATCAGGACATCTGGTCACCCTAATCTCAAGTCTCCTAGAATCAGTCCTGCTCCTTGGAGTGCCTTGAAATTTGGTGTGCCATATGGGGGAGCTGGCTCAGTGACAGATCCAAATTTGTGGTAATTTGACCAACAGGTTTCCATAATACAGCAACCATTTAGAGAGCCACTGAAACCGAACCAGTGATGATGGAAGCAGCTTTTGGGTTCAGCTACAAATATCCTCATTGCTGATCCTATCCTGACACTTGATATGAAGCAGCTGATGAAGATAACAAGAATCAAAAATGTCAATCTGCCACTCTTCAGCCTTCCTTGGATCTCATGTTTCACTGCCATACAGCAGAGTTGATATAATAACCATGGTTCTATATCTTCACACCTTCATAGCAAGCTTATGGCAACTTCCCTACACGTCCAGCTACAGAGCCCAAAACATAGGAACAGTTGCTGATATATGAGTGTCTATATGTTTTGAATATCCTCCAGCACTGACCGTGATGCTTCCCAACTCCATTAGCTGGACATCTATTATGTGGGAGTTTGAGGGTTTTCCGCAGGGCCAGCTCCAGCATTTCTGCCACCCCAAGCAAAAAAAAAAAAAAAAAAAAAAAGCCGCGATCGCGGATCGGCAGCAGCAGGTCCTTCGCTCCTAGAGGGAGTGAGGGACCTGCCACCTCCGAATTGCCGCAGGTGCCACCTCTCTCCCTTGGCCGCCCCAAGCACCTGCTTGTTAAGCTGGTGCCTGGAGCCGGCCCTGGTTTTCCGCTTTCCCTGTCCTCAAAAGACTGCTGAGTGTCTGTGAGTGGTGGGGAAATGCCTATAAAGATGACCAGGACAGTTTTATTTTAATTTCCCTGAAACAGAAATTTCAGTAGAGCCCTCCGTGGGGCCTTAAGGCTCAATTTTATTTAGCTTAGAAAGGGACACCTAGACAGATTGAACTCAACCCTGGTTGCTGCCATTGGCACTCGCCAGAAAACGTACACTTTCTTTTGTATACATAAGTGATCCCTTAATGTAAAATTTCAGCTCTCTCTGAATTTGCAATCCTCTGTTAATATCCTTAAATCAGCCACATATTCAGGAATCGCTTCAATTTTGTTTAGATTCCATTTATGAAAACAGAAGTGATCTGTAATCACCAGTGGCTTTGGGGATAGGTGATTTACTAGAATTTCCACAGTCTCAGCAATAGAACAGGGCAAAATTTTTGAGTCAAATCACGTTTTAGCAAAATATGCAAATTCAGCAACACAGAAACATTTCATGAATTTGTGTCGATTTTACTGAAGTTTTTCAGTCAGACAAAAATTCTGAAAAAAAATCAAATTGTTTCAATTTTTTAGTTCAAAACAACTTTTCATTTAAAAAATTCCTTTAGTGTTATTATAAAAATCAGAAATTTAAAAATGGCCAAAATCTGAAAAGGAACATTATGATTTTGTCAAAGAAAGCAAAACATTTCTTTTGACTCAAAACCATTTTTGGGGGGGAGGAATTTTTAGAATTGCCAATGTACCAAAAACTCTGTTATTCACACATCTCCATGCAGCAGGTGTTTTGTCTGTGGGTTTAATATAAACTCTTAGGGGAGGCAGCAGGTTATAAATTTAAACCCCGATGAAACTCAGTACAACCACCACCTTTTTCTCATCATCCGAATCATTAACCATTACATACACTTCCAGTTGTTCAATATAGGGGACTGGACCTTTAATGAGCCTGCAAACAATTGGAATTTCCCAAAACAGCCAGGCATTTTTAATCGTTTTCCCCCCCACTGAGCAGTTTCATGCCCAGTGGTTCCAGTTTCCTTTTACTTCTACTTTCACTAGGCCTCTCCAGTCACTCTCTGTTTCACTGTGTTTCTGGATTAGGAGCCCAGCCTCATTGCCATTTCTTGTGTCTATTGCTCTTTGCATAACAATTGTAGAATTGAGAAACCACAGGGCACAGCTGGGTCCCAAATAACATATATAATGCTGCCCTGAGTGGTTTTTGGTTGCTTCAAATTTATAGAACATGGCAAGAACCACCAGAGGGCTCACAGAGAATTTAAAGGGAGACTACCCTATTATTACACACAATAATATAGGCATATCAAAGTAATATGGCATTGCCAACGCAAAAGATTAAAAAATCTCAAATACTCCCCTCCTCCTCCCCCCCCCCCGCCAAAAAAAACCCCCAAAACCTCACAGGATTAAAAAACAAAAAACACATTTTGGGGCCTGTCTTCTTATTTCTGGACTCCCCCACCATCACTCATGTGGGTGACAATCAGTGTTGCTAACTCTCAGATATTTATAGTGAGTAGGATGATTTTGTCCCCCTGCTGCAGGAGCGCTTTCCAGAATACCCAGCTGAGATCAGATTTCACACAGTGGTGTAAAGTGCTCCTTTACAGTGTAGAACTTCCAGCTTCTCCTAAAAATCAGAATAATTAATTCCGTGCTCCCTCCCAGCCCCACAGCAATTCATTTTGGGCTTTCCAGCCACACAGTTATCCCCCCCGCCCTCAACTCTGCCCATCCACCACACATCTTTTCCCCAACTCCCCTGACCAGCTCTGCTCTTCCTGCAGCTGCGGATGTTCAACGTACCCCAAAGCACCAACCCCACTTGGAGTTCTCAATCACACGGCACAGACTGATGGGGTTTATAGCAGCTGGGCTGTTCCAGGCCTTCTGTCAGCATGACATACAGCCAGCATGGGTTATACAGCATGCACTTGACATAATTAGTGCACAGGGAGTACTAAAAATTAAATATGGTATCACTTCCAGAGTGTTATTCTGTGTGTGTGAAAGAGACAAAAATCAGTGAGGATTTTCCCATTCGGCCCAGTGCTTTATCTGAGAAAGACAAAAGTGAACTTTGCAACAGAGGAATTTATTTTAATGTACAAGTTGAGATAATCGGTCAAGTTAAGAGAATAATTTCCCAGAGTGAGAAATCAGTGTGGACTTACCCATTTGAGTCATCAACTCATCTGGAAAAAAAAAGTGAAAAAGTCACAGAAATGCAGAAACATTTGAGATTTCACTCTGTAAATGTCCTTCTCATGAGGATGCCAGGCTGATATCCATGGAGTTGGAATAATCATTCTTTGATCCACAGAAAATGTGCAGCATGGGCAGGGACCTCTCACAGCCCTGCCAATGTGCTTTCACCTGCCCTGGGGAGACCCCTGCTAAGTGTTGGAGGGGAGTGCAGACTCCAGGACTTAGTCAATTCTTGATCTGAATTATGAGGCCTTAAATGAGGTTCTCTCTCTCTAGCTCTCTCTCTCTATATATATATATAGATATATGTATATATAGGGAGTATTTGAGGCAGATGGTGGAGCAGTCAGAATGGAAGTCAAGGTCCAGTGGGACCCTGCAGATCAGAGGAGTTTCAGAAGCTCCTTAGGCTCATGCAGACAGTGGGATGCCTCAAGTCTTTAGTGCCCCTGATAGTCCTTTGAAAGGCCCCCGTGACACAGATGTTGAGTCTTTGAATGTCAGGGACAGGGCATAGCAAATCTGTGTTGGTCTCTCGTGTGCCCGGTCCAGTTCTTCAGTGGTGCTGGATGGTTTCAGGGAAAGTCTGCAGCTTTGAATGACCTGTGTCTCACTGAGGAAAGATATCACAGTCTCAGAGACTCTGAAGTTCATAGATTTTGATATGGGCTGAGGGAGCCTCTTCCTTTGATCCTTGGCCTCCCTTTCCTGCTACTTCCTTTCCCTATGTTGTACCTGCTGCCTCTTGATGCTTTCGTCCCTGTGTCCTACCAGCCACCTAGTGAATTCCTGCCCTGAAACCCTGATATATGAGCCCCTGCCCTTTCTGCATCCACAGCTCAACTTCTTCGACCCCCAACAGCAGTGCTGACTCTCTTCCCCTTTCCCTGATACAGGATCCTGTCTCTTTCAAATAAACTTAATGGAGATATCCCATCTCCTAGAACTGGAAGGGACCTTGAAAGGTCATCGAGTCCAGCCCCCTGCCTTCACTAGCAGGACCAAGTACTGATTTTGCCCCAGATTCCCAAGTGGCCCCCTCAAGGATTGAACTCACAACCCTGGGTTTAGCAGGCCAATGCTCAAACCACTGAGCTATCCCTCCCCCCCCATACATGCACACACTAATAAATGTATTAGTGTGTGCATGTATGAGAGAGGGGCGTGTTCCTTATTGCTGGGCTCACTGTTTTCTGGGTGCACAGACTACAGAGCAGCCTACAAAGGGCTGCTGCATGCACCCCTTACACTGCACAGTGATGGAATACACCCCTGGATTCACACCCGACACACTATTGTAATAATAATAAAATACCTTGTAAGGTATCACTTGAAAAAACTCATAATTTCATAGTCAATATTGTCCTGATCAAATATGAGTGGCAACATTTTACATAAGGTTATAAGATTCCCCTGTATGATGTTATTAACACATATTCCACACTCCTCAGCCCTGCCCAAGCAGAATTCTGCAAACATGTCTGTTGTAAACCTGTGCTTGCCTTAATGTTCATTTAAGCAGTAAATGGAGTGATCAAGTAGGAGGGGGGAAAAAAGGAAGCTGAAACAGGTGGGAAAAAAATCAGGGAGCATCCTTCCCCATAAAATCTTTGCTGGTTAAAAATGTTTTTTCAAGAGTGGACTGAAACTAAAAAAAGAAGGTGTAAACACCCCAAGACACCCTCCCCCATCTCTTCTCTGGCATTGCACTTAAGAAGACAAAGGAAAACAAACATTGAACTCAGGGAGCTCCTGACCTGAAGAATTTGGTCAGTAACCTTGATGGAAACATGTGGAGAGAAATTTTCCTTATATCTAATATAGTTTGCTAAGTTAGACACAAGTAAGTGTTTTATCTTTATTTTTCTTGTAACCATTTCCAAACGTTATGCCTTATTACTTGTACTCACTTAAAATCTATCCCTTTGTAATTAATAAACCCGATTTACAGTTTTATCTAATCCGGTGTATTTAAGCTGAAGTGTCTGGGTAACTCTATTTTAAGGTAACCAGCTGGCATATTATTCCCTTACAGGAATCATGGACTTTATATATTTGTACTGTCCAGGAGGGGGCTGGGCAGTACAGGATATATATTTCTGGGGGGAAATCTGGGACTGGGGGTGTGTTGGGGTCAACCTGCAGTATAAACAAGCCTGATGAGAGCCAGCAGGTACGCACAGACACTCAGGGTGTGACTTCCATGCTGGAAGGCTGTTTGTGACAGCCCAGGTGGCATTGTAAGGCACCCAAGGTTGCAGGGCAGTTATGACACAGCCCCCCACTGGTCTGAATTGAACCCTGGTATTTCACAAGCACCTGGTGGCTTTAGCTCTGTGTCTGACTCAGCTAGCTCCTGAGTATGTGAGCTGCTTCACATTGAGCACTCTGAGGTTGACAGAGTGCATTGGTGGTATAGTGGTGCGCATAGTTGCCTTCCAAGCAGTTGACCTGGGTTTGATTCCCAGCCAATGGCAATAATGGCTTTAGGGGGGAGGGATAGCTCAGTGGTTTGAGCATTGGCCTACTGAACCCAGGGTTGTGAGTTCAGTCCTTGAGGGGGCCATTTGGAGATCTGGGGCAAAAATCTGTCTGGGGATAAGTCATTCTTTGAGCTGGGGGTTAGACTGGATGACATCCTGAGATTCCTTCCAACTCTGATATTCTATGACAGGGAGGAAGAGCTCAAGGCTCGCTGCTCCCTCTTCCCCCTTCATGAACATGCTGGCTTGGCCCAGCAGCTCCCTGTCTCTGCCCATCTTGGAAAAATACTGCCCGCTCATGCACACTTCTCCTCTTCCCTCCAAGGCCTCGCCTCTCTCTGCTCCTGCTCCTCAGGGTCAAGGAGGAGGGAGCCTAGTGCTGCTGCATGAGCATCTCCTCTTGCCAGTGGGCAGCCCCTGAGTCTTCAGGACACCACCTGACTGTACAATGTAGCACAAAGAGGCTGACCAGGGTACAATATGGCATGTAGTGCACAATCCTGTACAGTTGTGAGCTCTGAACCAAAGTCCTGCACTCAGTAGTGAATCCCACAGAAGTCTCTGGGATGGTGCAGATGAAAATGAGGGCACCATTTGGCCCCCAGAGTGTAATTAAGTAATATAAATGGAAACTTACCTTTTTCCTGTTTTAGTTTCCCTGCCAAATAAAAACAGTTATTTCACTGTGTGCATAGTTTTCAGACTGGACACAGATCTATCATTTCTATTGTGGATTCTTGTGAGAAGTTGAACTCAATGTCTGCAAGTAACCTTCTCTTCACCATCAAGCACAGGGAAGGGATGGTGGCCTGAGCCTGGAGCAGTTTAGCAGCCGCCTGTTCAGACACGAAAGCTCCTGCATTTCCTATGGCAATTGAACTGGAAATAGATGGAGTTAGTAGGAATGAGCCCAAGCCACAGTGTTCAGATCAGATTCTGAAGGTTTCTCCTGTTTAAGAGAAAATGGGACCTGCCATTAGTTTCAGTCCCATATCTTGGAACAGCCTCGATGTGTAAATCAGTGTGTTGGGTTTGAACGATGAAACTTTAAAATAATTTAGATTTTGAGTGACCTCAGAAATCACCTCTTTCCCAGGGTGATGTCCCAGCAGCTGCAACTAGTTGAAATGCTGAGCTAACAATTGCCTGCATTTAATAAGAAAGGGTCTGGAGACTGGTCATTTTCAGTGAAGGACCCTCAGCTTCAGCAGTTGCTTCCCTTTTCACCCATCAAAACCCAGAATTGTTGATATTAAAGACAAACTGAAACTTCGCCTTTTCTCCCAGGTTTTTGTCTGGAGAAGAGGAGTTAGTAGGAGGTATTGGGTGGTGGGTGAAGTCAGAGGAGGTGTGTGGGGGCGAAGGGGAGAGGGCAGTTGGCATGATTTCTTATGTTTAATATTTTTTCCCTGCCGTATGCTTCACCAAATATTGTACAAGCCACAGAGTTCCGGATGAGTTCATTTACAGTAATTATCACTAATGTAATTATTCAGAAATTGTTCCATTTTCTCTGTTAACATTGCAGATTACAATGTTGTTTGTGTATGATTCCTGCAATGTATGTTATGAACGAACTATATTTCCTAGAGAGGACAGACACAATATTGAACCACTAAAACTATGACACTACATATGTTCTCAGAAACAGATTAGAGTCTGGACTATCTATACCATGCAATGGATGTCAGCCTTCAGTATCTCCTGGCTGAATTGCTGGGCAGTTCTGTATAAAAGTCTACTGGCTCACTTATTGCAAGAGGCTCCAAATCCACACACCCTTCTTTGTATGTGGAATCTCATTGAGTGGAACTCCAGTTAGCAGCAAGGGTGTGACTACACATCTGTTTGCAGGGTCAATCATTAGGATGTTTCAAAACCAAAATGCTTCAATTTTTTCTGAGGGTAGTAAGATGGATGCAATTTTGAAAAATACAATTAATATATTTATGTGGTATAAATCTTCTGTATTTTACTAAAATTGTTTCAATATCCAGGTGAACTTACTCATTTTTTCCAGCAATGATTCTAAAGGAGACAAAGAGAGAGAAAGAGAGAGAGAGAATGATTTAAATGTGTACATCTTGTTCACTCAAAACTGTATATTCTCTAAATCTAGTTAACTGTATTAATTAAAGCATCTCCTAAATTAGAAGGTATAAAACAACCATGAAAATCTAAACACTTCCTAGTTTTTGTCTTAGCAGAGAATGATAATAACTCATAGAGCACAGCATGTCACTGGCAGAGCCAGAAATAGAACCTTGTTATTCAGGACTGTAGCTGGGTAAATACCGCACAAAGCTACTGACAAACCTTCTTTTGGGGTCATAAACACATTCACTGTGGCTGTAACCCTGCCCCTTGTGTTGAATTTTCTGTGACTATTCCAGCAAATATGTTTACATTCTCCTGAGCAATGATGTGTAAATGAAGAATGAAGACTATTCATGGCAAGTGAGTTTATAATTATAATTATCTAGGTCATCCTGTTTGCCATTTTTAAAAATTGAAACATTAGCTTTCTCCCAGTCTCCAGGAACTTCCCCAGTGCTCCAAATCTTATTGAAAATCAGCATTAACTGTCCAATGAGCTCCTCAAAAACTCTTTTAAAACTCTTGGATGCAAGTTACCTGGATCTGCTGATTGAAATTATCTAATGTTAGTAGTTTCTGTTTAACTTGCTACAGAGAAACTAGTGGAATGGAAAAATGATGAGACATGTAAGCTGTCCTTTGACAGTCCCACCAAGTGAGTGCCTTAGCCTGTCCTATGGGACACCTGCAACAAGTTTGAGGGGAGTACAGAATCCATGCCTCATTCAGTCCTTGGACTTTCTTGTGAGTCTATG
Source organism: Malaclemys terrapin pileata (assembly GCF_027887155.1). Classification (NCBI taxonomy): domain Eukaryota; kingdom Metazoa; phylum Chordata; order Testudines; family Emydidae; genus Malaclemys; species Malaclemys terrapin. The sequence goes on from NC_071524.1 coordinate 5,396,454, forward strand.
TGTAACTGACTATCTTTACATGTATATGTATAGATACTGGGATAGATCCAGGCCAGTTGGGTACAGCAGAGTACCCTTATTGGTAGCCAGGAAGTGGGCGGGTGAAGCGGGCGCCCACTGCTAAAGGACCTCCCCCCAGCCTAAGGGGAGGATCCACAGGATAACCAAGTAATTCCGGGGGACAACTAAAGAAATAACAGGGACAGGAGTGTGGTAAAAGGGTCAAACAAAGGGAACCAGAGGGGGATACCGAGCAGAGAACCCCGGACAGCACCCACTGCTCCTCAAAGGCATCAAGGGTGCCAGTGGACACCGTCCAGAGGAAATCTGCCCGGATACGTGAGCGAACGGAGGATTGGAAATATGCCCCACAGTCACAGGATACCTCATCAGCCAACCTCATCTCCCTGGTTTTATAGATGGCCATTTTAGCCAGGGCCAAGAGAAGGTTGACTAGGAGGTCCCGTGGCTTTGTGGGGCCACGGATTGGGAGTGCATATATAAGGAGGTGAGGGGGAAAGTGCAGCCAAAAGCATAACAAAATATCTGTGAGGAGCTGGAATAGGGGCTGCAACCTGGCACACTCCAGACAAAAGTGTGCCAGGGTCTCCCTCACGCCGCAGAAGGGGCAGGTGTCCAGGATAGGGGTAAACCTCACCAAGTAGACGCCTGTGCTCACGGCCCCATGAAGGAGCCACCAACTGATATCCCTGGCAGGCCTCGGAAGCAGGGTGGAGTACAGGCTGGCCCACCGGGGTCCTCACCTTCTAGAGGTGGCAGGAGGTCCCGCCACTTTGTGTCAGGGTGGAACGCGAGGGTGAGGAAGTGAAGGGCATGGAGCACGAGCGTCTATAGATGTTTCTTTGGCGCAGTCTGGAAATGAACCGGCTGCAAGTCATGCAGCTGGCTCGTGGTGAAGGGATGTGGGGGGCAGGTTGGATCTAGGGAGCAGGAGCCCGACGAAAAGGTCTGGAGGGCCCGGGGAGGAGGGTGGGCAGGGTGTGCCCTCTCACAGGACCCAGTCGAGGTACGCCCGAGCAGTGGGCGGGAAAGCAGCCCTCACCTCCTGAAGTACACACTGGGGACTACGAGGCCTGGAGAGCCCCATGCGCTAAGCGAGCGCCAGGGGATCCTGCCAGTCTCCCCGGTCATAGTCCAGGAGGTCTCTGACTCTGGAGATTTCTGCTAGGACCAACCTCTGGCGCACCACGGGGGACTCCGCCACCTGCACATGGAGCTGGGGGTTGTGTAGCAGGGGCTCCGAGAGGAGATTAGCCCCCACGGTGGCCGCCACGGACCTGGTAGTTGAGAACAGTTTCCAGGTCCAGAGGAGGTCCTGGTAGAAGACCGGCAGCCCAGAGAGGTCTCGTGGAAGACCTCTCAGATGGAGATAAAGGAGCTGCCGGTCGTATCAGAGCCCTCAGAAGCATCACAGGAAGCCATGCACCAGTATGCACCATGCTGGACTACCTGCACCATACAGGAGCCTCTGAAGGGCCTGGAGGCGGAAGACATGGACCTGAGTGTGCAGGCACTTCAGGCCCTGCCCTCCCTCCTCCAGGGGCAGGTGGAGGGCCCCTGCAGAGACCCAGTGTAGTCCTGGCCAAAAGAACTCCAGAATCACCGTCCGGAAGTTGGCCAGGAAATCCGGGGCCAGGACCAGGGTGTTGAGCTGGTACCAGAGGATGGACAGGACTAGTTGATTGAGCACCAGTGCCCTCCCTCAAAGGGAGAGACACTGGAGTAGTCCTGTCCATTTCCGGAACCGCTCCGTCACCCTGCCCTGTAAACCGTGCCAGTTCTCCAGTGGAGACGGATGCGTGGCAAAAAGGTAAACGCTGAGATAGAGCAGCAGACCCGCGTTCCACCGGATGGGCTAAAGTGCAGGTGGGAGGGAGTTCGCCTGCCACCCGTCCCCGACCACCAGGCCAGAGCTCTTGACCCAGTTGACCCGGATTGAGGAGGCTGCCAAGTAGATGGCCTGGCAAGCCTCCACCCACACCAAGTCACCCGGGTCCTGGACCATGAGGAGCACGTCGTCGGCGTACGCCGACAGGACCAGCCGCAGCTCCGGCTCTCAGAGCACCAACCCCATCAGCCTCCAGCAGAGGAGACAGAGGAAGGGCTCGATCGCCAGAGTGTAGAACTGGCCCAAGAGGGGGCACCCCTACCATACTCCTCGTCCAAAGCTGACTGGTTCGGTCAGGGTCCAGTTGAGCCTGATCAGACACTCTGCGGAAGTGTACAGCACCTGGAAAAACCTCACAAACTGGGGTCCAAAGCCAAACACTCGCAGAGTGCTCAGGAGGTACCCATGGCCCACCCTGTTGAACACCTTCTCCTGATCCAGGGACAGGAGGGTGAACAACAGACCATACCTACACCCAAGCTCTAAGAGGTCCTGGACCAGATACAGGTTATCGAAGATGGTGCGGCCCGGGACAGTGTAAGTCTGGTCTGGGTGGACCATGTCCACCAGCATGGACCCTAGCCGCAGCGAGATGGCCTTCGCTACCTCTTTGTAGTCCGTGCTGAGGAGCGAGATGGGATGCCAATTCCGTAAGTCACGGAGGTCCCCCTTCTTCGGCAATGAAGCGAGCACAGCTCGCCTGCACGAAAGAGGGAGGACCCCGCTCTGCAAGGACTCAGCCCAGACGGTGACTAGGTCTGGCCTGAGGACATCCCAGAACACGCAGTAGAACTCCACGGTCAGCCCGTCCATGCCCGGAGATTTATTGGTGGGCATGAGACGGAGGGCTTCCGAGAACTCGGCCAGAGTGAGACGTAGCTCTAGCCGATCACAGTCACCTGCGCTGACCATCGGGAGTCCATCCCAGAGCACTCTGCAAGTGTTAGGATCAGTCGGATCTGGGGAGAAAAGGTTTGTGTAGAAGGCCCTGGCCCTCCCACACATCTCTGCTGGATGCATGAGCGGGGAGCTGTCCTCCGCCAGGAGGCAGGTGACATGCTTCTTAGCCCCCTCCCTTTTTTCCAGGGCATAGAAGAACTGGGAGCCATGATCCATCTCCCGGAGGAGGCGGATGCAGGATCGAACAAAGGCAGCCCGGGCCCGACTGTCCACAAGGGCCCGGAGCTCCTCTTGCTTCTCCCAGCACGCTCTGCAGAGGGATGGATCCTCGGGGCTGGTGGCCAGATGCCTCTCCAGCTCTAAGACCTCCCCATTCCAACTGCTCTATCGCTGCATCCCTCTGTCGGCTGGTGCCCCAGGTGTAGTCACGGCAGAAGAGCCAGGCGCGCACCTTCCCCACGTCCCACCACCGCCAAACCGAGGGAGAGGCGCGCCTCTGCCCTTGCCAGGCCAGCCAGAACTCCCGGAAGGACGTCACGAAGCCTGCATCCTCCAGCAAACTGTTATTAAAGTGCCAATAGGCCGGCCCCGGCCTCTCCATGGAGAGAGAGACCATCACGGTGGCAAGATGGTGATCTGAAAATGGGGCTGGCCGAACGCAGGAGGAGTGGGCCTGTGAAAGGTGGAAACGTGACAAGTAGATGTGGTCCAGCCGGGAGTGGCATGACCAATGGGCCTCCACCCTGACGAAGGTGAACATCAAGATGTCATCCAGGTGGTGGTTGCGCCAGAGGTCCACCAGGGAGTGATGTTCAATGATCTCCCAGAGGACGTCTGCAGCGGCCGGGCACTGCTTGGTCCCCGAGCGGTCTCGCTCCTCGAGGGTGGTGTTAAAGTCCCCGCCCAGGATCAGGCACTCGCGAGGATCCAAGGAGCCGAGGAAGGCGGCCCCATGCTGATAGAAATGCAACCGATCCGGGCCCGATGTCGGGGCTAAACGTTGACAAGATTGACCACAAGCTCCTCCAGGCAGACCCAGAGGTGCAGCAGGTGGCCCGGCACAGCCTTGGTGACCCCCAGCACCTCGGGCTGTAGGTCGGGGGAGAAAAGGGTCGCCACTCCAGCCGTACGAACTGTGAGACGGCTAAAGTAGACCCTGTCCCCCCATTCCAGCCACCAGCTGTCTTTGGCGGCCAGATCTGTATGGGTCTCCTGCAGGAAAACCACAGAGTACCCCCCCCCACAAAGGAAGGAGAGCACCTGGCTCCTGCGGGACACCAAGCAGAGAACCCCGGACAGCGCCTACAGCAGACGAGCAGAAGGGAGATATACTACTGACCACTGGATGAACAGTTTTCTGTTCCCTGACTGACCAGAGCAGAGGCTGTGCCAGGCTAATGAGAACACCTGACTCTAATTAACCTGCAAAGAGTCGGGTGAGGCCATTAAGCTAATGTGACCACCTGACTCTAATTAAGGCCCCTCTGATACCATAAAATGACTCACTCCAGTTAGGCTGAGGAGAGCCAGGGGAGAGGAAGTGTGGCTGAAGGGCTGGTTAATGAAGACTTCCTCAAGTCATTGATAAGGGAGCCCTAAGGTAAGAGTGGAGAAGCAGGAGAGCTGTGGGAAAGTGGCCCAGGGAAATGTAGCAACTCTGGCAGTGAAAGGTTGGCTGCTAACAGCTGCTACCGTTAGGGTCCCTGAGCCCGAACCTGGAGTAGAGGGCGGGCCCGGGTTCCCCCCAACCCACCACTACAGAAATATCTCCTGGGAGGGGAAGACAGGCCCCTGTCAGGACAGGAGGCTAAACTGTTTTGGTATGAGGCCGTAGGAGCAACAGAGACTGTGGGAGTTCTCTCACCAACCTTCTTGCTGGCTTATGATGAAAAGGGCTCAGTGGACTGTATCCCTGGCCCTAGAGAGAGAAGGGCTACGTGGAGGGTTGCAGTGAGCCTCTGAAGCTAGCATAAACGGCCTGGAAGTGCAGGACCCACAGGGACAAGGTCGGAGCTCTGCCACAATACATATATGAATATGGCCAGTTGTGGTGGCGGGCTGGGGTCTGATGTGAGAGCTGAATATTTTTCTGCATGAACTGGACTCTTCCCATGAACTCCACTCTCTATAGACCACCCAATTGCCATCAATTGGCAATAGTTTCTACCCAACAATTGGTACTGAATTTGAATATTTTGTATTCACATTTCATGGCTACTCATCAGAAATCATATTTAGAATCCCCCAATCTTCTGGTCTCCTCTGTTCATCAGGTTGAAAGCCACCTTTCAGTTATTAATAGGAACTCACCCTTTTCCTCCTTAGGAATATCTGGAAAATAAACACATAGAGTGAAAATTTATACAAATGCACTTTGCATGGGCAAAAAATGTTCAGCTGTGTGCTCACAGCATGGTGCAAGGCTGGGTTGGGTGCTGAGGGGGATTTTCCAAAGCAGTGCAACAGGTTTCTACAAGTCCCCCGAACTCTCCATCCTGTACAGTCCCTGAGGGTGAGGCTAGGGCATGTGAAAAGCGATAGATTCCTCCTGAATCAGAGGCTTCCAGTCTTAACAGTTACCATTGTGCCTGGCCGCAATGCCATAGACACGGCATGCAGGGAGAATGGACGTTGACTGGATTAGAAAGCACTGCATCTGCAGACCAGGATTCGATGCAGACAGGAAAAGGTTAACTAACAAGGCCACAAGATTCTGTAGCCCAGTAGTTAGAGGAGGGGGAGACCCAGGTTCCAGTCCCTTTGCTCCAGTGACTCTCCGATTACCCAATGATCTTCAAAAGAGGGGCTAGAATTATATTAGATATGAAATTGTACTAAGCTATCAGCTTCATAGTGTGTTGTGTTAAACCTACTCTAAGCTGTGTGACCTCCACCCCCACCCCATTTAAAATGGCCATGAGAGACAGATAAACAGCCCCACCTAAAACAAAAGGAGTATAAGAGCCTACCCAGTAATTTGGACTTTGTGACCGAGAGCTCGAAGGGATATTCACTGTCTTTGGGCATGTCTGCACTACATCTTAAATCGACCTATGTGAGGTTAACTTACAGCCACCACAATAATTATTGTGGAGGCTGGTGTCCACATTACCGCCCTTCTGTCAGTGGTGTGTGTCCTCACCAGAAGTACTTGCACCGACTGAAGATGGGCAGTGTGAGGGGCTGAGAGTCAGTGCTCTCATCTCCCCACCAGGAGCCCAGCTGCCCCCCCCTCCAGGCTTTTCGCCCCCGCACTCATAGCCAAGTGCAGGGAGGAAGTTGGCCGGGGCTTCTCGCCTCCAGCGGGTAGATCTGTGCCCAGAGTCTGGTCAGTTGCCGTGCTCCTTGTGGGGAGCTGGGACCCCAGGGAGCAGCAGGACTCCCAGCAGGAAGTAGGGAGCCTAGGTGGCAGCCCAGCTTAGAGTGGAGATGTGGCAGTAGCCCAGCTGAGGAGCTGGGAGCCAGTTTTCATGTCCAGCAGAGTCATGAAATTGACAAGACAGTCAACAGCTGTCGTAAGGAACACAGTGTCTACACAGACACTGCATCGCCCTAACTACACTGACATAAGCTGTTTGCCTCTTGTGCAAGTGGAGTTATTAGTTGCCCGAGTAGGGCACTTACATTGGCAGGAGGGAGGCTGTAGTGTAGACACTGACATAGTTAGGTTGACATAAGCTGCCTTATGTTGACCTAACTCTGTAGTGTAGAGCCAGTCTCAGTGAAACAGAGGCTATCGCTACACTACAGACCTTATAGCAGCACAAGCTATGCTGATACAGCCGTGCCGCTGTAAGGGCTCCTGTATAGTCACTCTTTGCTGGCAGGAGAGAGCTCTTCTGCCAGCAAAATAAAACCACCCCTGAATGAGCGGCGGTAGCTTTGTCAGTGGGAGAGCATCTCCCGCTGACATAGCACTGTCTATACTGGCGCTTTTTTGTTGGTAAAACTTTTGTTGGTCAGGGGTGTGAAAAAACACAGCCCTGACCAACAAAAGTGTAGTGTAGACATAGCCAGGGACAACACAAGCAGAGGCAGAGAGAGTCACAGCAAGTAAGACAAAAGCAGAAGGAGAAAGTCAAGGAAACACAGCCTAGAAGCACAGTAAAGTGGCTCTGAAATAATACTTTTTTCCATACAGAGTGCTGGGTGGAAAGGCAGGCTGACAGCAACGGACAAAGGAACTGTCTCCTCTTTTTGTTTCTTCCTGCATTTGGAGAAGCAGGACTTGGTGCATTCCTTGTAAATAAACAAGATACCACCAAAGAAAATACCAGACTCCATTATCAATTTCTATTCCCATATGGAACATTCCCAGAGCTCAAAACTTTGGCGGACCACTCAGGTCAAAATGGAAAGTAATAATAACAAAAAGTAAAGTCTAACAATAGTTGTGTTTATCTTAGTAATAAAATTAATCTAAATAAAAAATCATCTACTTTCATGAACGCTAGATTCAGATTATGGTACGAAATGTGGCCTCTCTATTGTCTGACCCTATGCAGAGATTGAGAAATACAGCCTTCTAACTCTTCTTGCAATCAAATAATTAATCAGTTATTCCATTGCAAATTTAAAAACAATCCTGGTGCATCAGGGCACCATGTGAAAAAAGGGATGGGTGGTGAAATGAAATAGTATAGGGCTTACACAACACAGTGTATAATGTTTAAAAATATCAGTGTAGACTTACCCTTTCTCTTGCTCACTTCCTCTGCAAAAAGAAGGAAACATTTGAGTGTGTGAATATTGTGTCCCTACAGGATTTAGCTAAAGTTTTCTGTAGAAGTTGGATATGGAATAAGCTATTTGGAAAATCAAAGGAAGGGAGTATTGGAAGCAACCTGCTATGAGCTATCAAGTACAGGTAAAACACTAGAATCTCATTATAAGCTTGAGCTAGATCTTTTTCTACATGGAACTGTTTCCTGAAAAGAAAGGAGCATAAAGATCCTGTTAAAGGGAAAATCCTGGTGCATTCTATGTATGTAGTTGCTATGTCACCTCCATAATTAAAGTTAATGGGGATGGGGAGAGTTACTGCATTACTTACACCCCTCCACTGGGACCAGGGAGCAACAAAAAGCCAACAGGTAGGGAACGGGGAGGAGAAAAACTTTCTTGTTCATCTGGCTGCATCCTGATTAGCCTTGGGCCCCATGAAGTCTGTCCTAGGGTGTGGAGAACATTTTCACTGATAATTTGTTTATGGAGGGAGCGTAACCTCAGATAAGGGTGGATGCTGGGGCATGGAACTGGGGATGGGCTCTTCACTTGCTGCTAATGCCCTCCTCATCCCACTCTAACAAGTTGTATTTGGCTCTTCAACCGCCCCATGAGAGCATTAAGGGGCAGCCTTAATGCTTTCAAAGAGCTGGCCGTGAGGGGGCTGGAGAACCTGGTAAGTCTTTCAGGCCAGTGTGGGATTCTGGGGGACTGTGACAGGGAGCCTGGTCTAACTGAAAAACCTTCTATAGGGGCTGGGGAGTCTGGACTCCAGAAATCCCCAAGGAACAGAGGGATTTTGCCTGGGGGGGGGGGGTGCTACAGTTAACACCCACAGTCCTCTCCACAGGGGCCTGGGAGAAGCAGGTGGGGGGAACAGCCAGCCAGAGCAGAGAAATGGTTTTACATTCTCTGGAACAATGTGCCTGAGGGTCCAAGAATTCATATGAGGGAGCACTGGCCACCGCCTGCAGCCTTAACTCTATCTTGATAGAGTTTTTGTGTGGGAAATACGTCATGTGAATGGATCATTCCTGCTGTTTCAAGGCACAGCTAATATCAGACATCTGACAGAGGTAGATGGAGGGACAGAGTTTAGGAAACACATTTTTTTCTTTCCTACAAAAATGTTAACAGCCAGGCTGCTGGTGAGCTGAAACCATTGCTCATCATGCTATCCAGTGTCATCTCATTGTGTTCCCCATCTGTCTGGATCCCTCTCTTGTCTTTTGGTAATCGTTTTTATCAGCTACAAAATGTACTAAATAATGAAATGTGTAATAAATATGTAATGTTAAAACTTATGTTTTGGCTAATTTTAAGCAAGTGAAAGTGTAACGCACACACCTCCTGGATGTGGTGTTCTGTCCCATCTAGTGGCACTGAGACCAGTTAGAGAGAGAGAGAGAGAGATAAAATGAGTCTGCTACAACCTTAGCTAACACCCAGTTGGCTTTTGGTTCATGCGAGAGAGGATCATGCACTAAGCTCCAAAGGTCCCCTGCGACCGGGGTCTGCTGGTGTTACATTTACTCTTCAGAAATAGGACAGAAGGATTCAGGTCTGGGAAACACCCCAGGCGTGTTTGGATTTTCCAGACAAGGCAGATCAGTGTGAAGAGTCATGGCATTTCACCCTCCCGTCCCCTCCCTCTCCCCCAGTTCCAAGCAGGCTGCCTTAGGGAAAATGTCACCCTGGGAGAACTTGTATTTTGGCACACCTGGCACTTGCTGCCTCCTTGGGCTTCCCTCTCTGGGCTCCAGACCCACCCCTCCATCACCCCTGGCCTTCGCTGCCTCCCCTGGCCCCCATCCAACCCCCATTGCCCCTGCCTCCCACTGACTCTACATCCACCCTGTGCCCACTGCCTCTCTGGGCTCCCAACCCACCCCTCATCACACCTGGCCTCCGCTACCTCTCCATCCATCCCATCATCATCATCCCTGCCCCCTGCTGCCTCCCCAGGCTACCCACTCCCCCATCACCCCAGAGCCCCACTACCTACCCGCCCACACTGCATTGACCCGACCTTCCTTCTGTGACCTTGCACCCAAGGTCTGTCCTTCTCCTTGCCTCTTGACCACGTCACCACCCCTCCCCGACCACAGTGCACTGGGCAGTGGCCCCCATCATCCACATGTAAGCCCGGTCCTGGTTCAAAGTAAAGGCCTATGTCATGGGGAAGATGGGGAGGGACTGCACTCCAGCTATTCCTGGGAACATGGGCAACTGACTGTAGGTAAGAGCAGTTCTGAGGGCGCTGTTGTCAGTGTCAGGGACTGGATCCAGAATACGAATAAGTACGAAGATGGCTTTAAGTCACCATTTCCTCCCTTCCCACCCACAGCGAGGGCTGGCCAGGACATACTGTGCACCAGAATGGAGAACTGGGGCCTGAGTGTGGATGATTTTGTAAGATTGGTCCTTAGGCTGCTTCAGAGTCAAGCTGCTTCTGCACACTTCAGAGGGCAGGATGTGAGGATTCATTTGCACTGTCCACCTCCTGTGTGTGTGGGTGAGAGAGAAGGAGAGAGAGAGTGAACCTGTTGAAATTTTCAGGCAGACTTACCTATTAATTTATTGAGAGATTCTGGAAAAGAAAAACAGTTCTTTAAATATCTGCACATTGTTTTATCGAAACTGCATAGTTACAAAATGTAACTGATTTTTATTACAATCCATATGTCCTGAGAAATAAGTTCCAGCCCAATCAACCATTATAACACACTTAATTGTTAAGCTTACAGCAGTTCTTCATTAAATTGTAGAATTTTCTGCATTAAAATCCATAGCTTGTGATTCACCAGCAGTTTATGGCTTGATTTTTAAAGATATTAAACTGCCTAACTCCCATTGCTTTCAATGGGAGTTAGGTATCTAAATGACTTTAAAAACTGACCCTTAGTCCTCTAAACAAAATTCACAGTTATTGATTTTAAAACCCAATGTTGAGTTGTATTCCATGGGACTGTGTTGGATTAAAGCATATGTGCTTCTGTTAATGGGATCACACTCTAGGCTGTATCAAACCTAAGATGCTACAGACATTTATGTGGACAGGATCATGTAAATATGTGTATATCCTGTGGATCTTCTCTGAATTAAACTGCTGAAAAATCCATGCAGACTTACTCCTTCCAGTCTTGCCAAATACTGAAAAAAAGAAACACATTGAAGGTGTCAGCACATTGCTTTATCCAAACTGTCATTATAAAATGTAACCTCTTTTTGTCAACTAGAAATTGTCCTAAATGATAATCTAAAGACGAACAATACTTTGGGGATTTTTACTAAATAATATTAAAACATTATCACCATACACTCCTCTTATGGAGGCGCACTGGTTCAAAAATAGTTAAGGGTTGAGAGAAGCTCACTTTCTAAAACAAAAGGTAATTTTTTCCAAATGCTCTAAAATCCATATATGAAGCCGATGGTGCTTCTGTACCTTATCTGTATTTCCTGGTTAAGTATAATTTGCACGTGGCAATGGCATGGAATGGAATGGTATGAGACGCTGGCTGCATTCACAAAGCTTTTGGTCAGTGAATAGTGCTCTTCCAGCAGTAGGTATCAGTGTTTTATAAAGGTGGGTAAGAAATTGTATCCTCATTTTACAGAGGTGTAAACTGAGGCACAGGCAGCAGAAGAGACTTGACTGTGGTCATATAAAAAGTGTGTGTCAGCATCAGGAATAGTTTTCTTGTAATTTCACATGAGCTGGGTAAATACTGCAAACTGTGAACAACATGTTCTTCCCTGTCAATCTATCCTCTTACAACAATGAATTCTTTAGCTGGAACTGACAATTGGGCTGACCACTCCCTACCACACTCAGAGAGGCAGCTTCCTGCTGAGAACTAAGTTGTGACACTGAATAGTTCTCCCTAAATAACCTCAGTGTCTGTCATAAGCCCCATTGATAATTTTCAGTACTTTCAAACCCAACAATTAATAAAGTACGAAGAGTGACTGAAATCTAGACTTGTCTTCCATGTTCTCTGAAGACAAAGTGGCAAGTAAGAAGAGAGTTGCCTATTTTGATACAGTTACCCTCACAGAAAGTCATTTTCAGACCCAAGATTCTTCCTGATTTAGGAAGATACGCAAGCATAATGTTCTGTATGAATACCTCACCTAGCCCTATCATTGAATCCCACCCCCAGCTCTGCCACTAGAATAACTTGGCTGCATTCATCAAAGACAACAGTAACAATCAGATTTTCAATCTGGACCACCATAAATTGATTTAACTTTAAAGATTTTGAGAAACATTCTCTGCTAATTAACACTCTTCTTGTGAACTTATTTACAACAATGTCAAGAATTTCAATACTAGTTTTTGTAAAAGGAGCCAGTAAACAATGATTTTTTTTTTTAATGGATAGGTTACAACATTGACAGTAACAGATGAAATCCTGCCCCATTGAAATAAATGGGAGCTTCACTATTGATTTCAATAGGGCAGATGGAGCTGCTGACACCTGGTGAGTGAGATCTGGCTTTCAAGGGGCCCCTCGGTGCCTCAGGATTCCCTGAAAGTGTACGGCTTGCATATGACTAATTCCACCACTAGCTGCAGGTCAGGACTGAGGGTAACTGGCAGAGCTGTGGGGCTGGAGAGCTCTAACATTCTCAACCCTTCTGTCTCAGGGGAATTCATTTTCTGTGTTACTAACAAGCTACACACTCCAGGTGTAACTAGGGAGTGGACATGCAGATGATTGGAGCTCACATCTGAGATCTGGTTTTGGCAACGAAACATGAGCCACGTTCTGGGAAGTGGCCCAGAAGAGCCTGCACTGCTACAGTCATCTGTACAAAGCAGCTAGTCCCCTTCTGTTGCATTAAAAAATGTGATTGGCATTGGATTGTCAAAGGCCAGGTGACACGTGTCTGACTATCGAGACATAAGAGCAGGTAGACGTATGTCTGCTGCACAGAGCTTACTGAGCTGCAGTGGAGCTGCGGTGATGTAATGTGATTTGTATGTTTGCCCAAACTTCACTCATGCCATGCAGTGTCTGTCTGCTCAGAACCATGTGTTACTGGGAGCTTCTGCCCAGGGGCTCTGTGGGGGAGGTAGATAAACTTACCAGTCCTCTCATGCAGTTTGCTGCGCTCTGGGGAGAGAAGAAAAGGAGACCATCATGGGTTTAGCAGGGGTCGTTCTGAGCAGAGTGTCACAGGACTGAAGCGACGGAAGCTCCCTAAAAGTGGGGGGTCACCTGCAGCCGTACCATGGATCCAACCCACTGAGCCACCCCTCCCCCTGAAGCCCTGCACTTGTCCTGCCCCTTTCCCTGAGGCCCCCCCGGTGCTACCCAATCCCCCTGAAGACCCACGCTCATTCTGCCCCTTCTCACCGAGCCAGTGCTCTAGTACCACCCCTTCTCCCGAGACCCCATTCCTGTGCCATCTCTTCTCCCGAAAACACACCCCTGCGCTAGTATGAGCATTCCATAAGAATTTTCCCAAAATGACCGGTCCAGCATTGACCAGAGGCCTTCACTTGGCAAGGGACTGATGCCAGATATCTTGAAGCCTGACCCAAAGGGCTCTTCTCACCCAGGAAGTTCCAACCCACCTCCCACTGAACTGCTGGCAGTTACCAGAACTACAACCTCAACTTTCCATTTAAACCATGAACAGGACCAGGATGTTGTCAATGCAAATAGACTTTTTCCTGCCCTGTTCTGCTTCCCTTGTATTACCTGCTCCTACCCCCTGACTCCGATCTCCTGGGAACCTGACTCTGCTGCTTACTCACACCTGACTCCTGTTCCAACCACTAGGCATGACTGCCATGCCCTGGTCATGACACTCGAGCAGAGCTAGCATGAATCAGCTACCTGGGCTGAGAAGCTCGCTCCCAGCTACAGTGTAGATGTACATTGTGAGTCAAGAGTGTCAGCGAAAACTGTTGGTAATGAACAACAGACAAGTTCCCAGATAAGCCCTGAAACAGAGCCCACAAATTGACACTGAGGACAGCACCTCCAGCAGATGGCACTGCCAGGAATGAGGGGAGGGAGCATCACACCAGAACACGTGTCACATAGAGAGAGGCCTTCACTGCGGCAGCCTGTCACCCGGCCTCAAACCTCCAATTTCTAGGCTGTGCAATCCCTTTGTTGTGCTGATTTGCAAAAGTGTGTAACTCTAGCGTTAGTACTGGCAGGAGCTTACTTGGGGAAGGGCTCGGTGGGGCTTTGTGGTACTGGATTTATTCTACACCACTAAAGACATGGGGTCACATACAGTTTCAGCTCCCAGTGGAACAGGCTGGGTGGTGGGTCCCATTAGACTGCATCTCACAAAGCCCACACAAAGCATAGAAGGTTTTGGAGGCTCTGTTCATTCGAGGCCCAGGCCTAGGCTAGGATGGGGGGAAACAGGACAGGACTGAGAAGCTGCGGGCTGGAATAGCAGGAAAGCAGTGGGTGGGGGACTGAGGGATGGAAACAGAGGTGGGGCTGGAGGAGGAAGCCCAGGGATACTACAAATTCTGCCGCATTTGTTACTTCCAAGGGCAGGGAGGGATGATCATGAAGGAGACTAAGTCCATACATTGTACAGGGGATTTTTCTTTCTTGTGACAGTGTGAAAGCACAGACACATGTTAAGTAGGGGGTTAGTGAAGTACCTGCTTCAAAAGCCTTCCTCTCAGCATCTGAAATAGGGAGCAGAAAAGAGTTAGAGACAGAGAGAGGCGCTGTGTGCCCCTTAATGACTGGGGTCATTTACAGACACTCCACAGCCTCAATCCCAGCCCCAGCACAGAAGCCAGCAGCTTTGATAGGAGTGGGGCTGGCGGTTAGTGATACGAACCAACATGCAGGATCCCTGGGACTTGCCAAGCATCTAAACTTGATGGAGGACGTGGGTCTGGATTCTGATACAGCTCTGACATTATCAGCCCTTCCGTCTCAGGAGAATTCCTTTTCAGTGTTACTAACAGCTCTTTGTAGCAACAAAGCTACCCACTCTAGGTACAACTAGGGGATGGACGTGCGGATTATTGGAGTTCACATCTGGGATGTGGCCTTAGCAACAAAGCATGGAAACGTGAGTATGAGTCTGGTTTCTTGCTCATCTCCACATTCTGGGACCTGGCCCAGAAGAGCCTGTCCTGCTGCGGTCATCTACAGAAAGTGGCTGGCCCCCTCCAGCTCCATCAGAACAATGTGATTGGCATTGGATTGTCAAAGGCCAGGTGACACCTGTCTGTCTAACCAGACATGAGAGCAGGTAACCCTGTGTCTGCTGCAGAGAGCTCACAGTGCTGCCGTGGGACTGGGGTGACTCTAATGTGATTTGTCCAAACTTCACTCAGCCCTGCCCTGCAGTGTTAGTGCTTCTGTGTCTGCTCAGCACCGTGTGTTGCTGGGAACTTCTGCCAATGGGCTCTGCCGGGGAGGTGGATGAACTTACCAAGCTTCTCATGCAGCTTGTCGCACTCTGGGGAGAGAAGAAAAGGACACCATCATGGGTTCAGTAAGGGTCGTTCTGAGCAGAGGGTCATGGGCCTGGAGCGACGGAAGCTCCCTAAAAGTGGGGGGCCACCTGCAGCCGTACCGTGCACCCAAACCACTGAGCCGCCCCTCCCCCTGAAGCCCTGCACTTCTTCTGCCCCTTTCCCTGAGCCCCCCCACGTGCTACCCAATCCCCCTGAAGACCCACCCTCACACTGCCCCTTCTCACCGAGCCAGTGGTCTCACACCACCTCTTCCCCCAAAACCCCATATCTGCACCACCTCTTCCCCCAAAAACACACCCCTGCGCTAGTATGAGCTTTTCATAAGAATTTTCCCAAAATTCCTGCTCCAACATTGACCAGAAGGCTTCACTTGACAAGGGACTGATGCCAGATGTCTTGAAGCCTAACCCTCAGGTCTATTCTCACCCAGTAAGTTCCAACCCACCACCCACTGACCTGCTGACAGCTACCAGAACTACATGCTCAACTTTCTATTTAAACCAAGAACAGGACCAGGATGTTGTTCATGAAAATGGGCTTTTCCCTGCCCAGTTATGCTTCTCTTCTGTTACCTGCTCCTACCCCCTGACTCCGATCTCCTGGCAACCTGAATCTGCTGCTTCCTCACATCAGACGCCTGTTCCACCCTCTAGGCCTGACTGCCCACGCCCTGGTCATGACACTCAAGCAGAGCTAACATGAGTCGGCTACCTGACCTGAGAAGCTTGCTCCCTGCTACAGTGTAGATGTACCTGGTGAGCCAAGAGTGTTAGATCTGACTGGACGTGTCAGACAAAACTGTTGTTAATGAACAACAAGACAAGGTCCCAGATCAGCCCTGAAACACAGCCTACAAATTGACACTGGGGGCAGCACCTCCAGCAGACGGCACTGCCAGGAATGAGGAGAGAGATCACCACATCAGAACACGTGTCACAGAAGAGGCTTTCACTGCAGCAGCCTGTCACCCGGACTCAAACCTCCAATTTCTAGGCTGTGCAACCCTTTGTTGTGCTGATTTGTAAAAGTGTGCAACTCTAGTGCTAGTGCTGGCAGGAGCTTAGCTGGGGAAGGGCTCGGTGGGGCTTTGTGGTACTGGATTTATTCTACACTACTAAAGATGTGGGGTCACATACAGTCTCTGCTCCCAGTGGAACAGGCTGGGTGGTGGGTCCCATCAGAGTGCACCTCACAAAGCCCACACAAAGCATAGAAGGTTCTGGGGGCTCTGTTCAGTCAAGGCCCAGGCCTAGACTGGGATGGGGTGAAACAGGACAGGACTGAGAAGCTGAGGGCTGGAATAGCAGGGAAGCTAGGGTGGGTGGGTGGGGGACTGAGGGATGTAAACAGAGCTGGGGCTGCGGGAGGAAGCCCAGAGGATACTGCAAATTCTGCTGCATTTGTTACTTCCAAGGGCAGGGAGGGATGATCATGAAGGAGACTCAAGTCCATACATTGTACAGGGGATTTTTCTTTCTTGTGACAGTGTGAAAGCACAGACAGACGTTAAGTAGGGGGTAAGCGAAGTACCTGCTTCAAAGGCCTTCCTCTCAGCATCTGAAATAGGGAGTGGAAGGGAGTTAGAGACAGAGACAGGCGCTGTGTGATGCTGTGTGCCCCGTAACGACTGGGGTTAGTTACAGACACTGCACAACCTCACTCCTAGCCCCAAGACAGGAGCCCTCAGCTTTGATATGAGTGGGGCTGGCGGTTAGTGATATGCACCAACACACAGGAGCCCTGGGATTTACAAATCATCTAACCTTGATGGAAGATGTGGGTCTGGATCCCGATACAGCTCTGACATTCTCAACCCTTCCGTCTAAGGGTAATTCCTTTTCTGTGTTACTAACAGCCCTTAGTAGCAACAAAGCTACACACTCCAGGTATAATTAGGAGATGCATGTGCTGATTATTGGAGCTCACATCAGGGATCTGGTCTTGACAACAAAGCATGGAAACGTGAGTCTGAGTTTGATCTATTCCTCATCTCCACATGTTCAGAAGTGGCCCAGAAGAGCCTGCACTGCTGCAGTTATCTAATGAAAGTGGGTGGTCCCCTCCTGTTCCACCAGAACAATATGATTGGCATTGGATTCTCAAACGCAAGGTAACAGCTGTCTGTCTATCCAAACATGAGAGCAGGTAACCCTGTGTCTGCTGCAGAGAGCTCTCAGTGCTGCCTTGGGACTGGGATTACTGTAATATGATTTGTATTTTTGCTCAATCTTCACTCAGTCCTGCCCTGCAGTGTTGGTGTTTCTATGTCTGCTCAGCACCGTGTGTGGCTGGGATCCTCTGCCCAGGGGCTCTGCTGGGGAGGTGGATGAACTTACCAAGCTTCTCACGCAGCTCCTTGCATTCTGGGGAGAGAAGAAAAAGAGACCATCATGGGTTCAGTAAGGGTTGTTCTGAGCAGAGTGTGATGAGGGTGGAGCAACGGAAGCTACCTAAAAGTGGGGGGCCCACCTGTAGCCGTACCATGGACGCCACCCACTGAGCCACCCCTCCCGCTAAAGCCCCGCACTTGCTGCTTTCCCTGAGGCCCCCCCCTCCATGTGCTACCCAATCCCCTGAAGACCTACCCTCATGCTGCCCCTTCTCACCGAGCCAGTGCTCTTGCACCACCCCTTCCATGGAGGTGCCATTCCCGCACCACCTCTTCTCCCGAAAAGACACCCCCACACTAGTATGAGCATTCCATAACAATTATCCCACAATGCCCGCTCTAACATTGACCAGAGGGCTTCACTTGACAAGGGACTGATGCCAGATGTCTTGAAGCCTGACCCACAGGTCTATTCTCACCCTGTAAGTTCCAACCCACTGACCTGCTGACAGCTACCAGAACTACACGCTCAACTTTCTATTTAAACCAAGAACAGGACCAGGATGTTGTCCATGAAAATGGGCTTTTCCCTGCCCAGTTCTTCTTCCCTTCTGTTACCTGCTCCTACCCCCTGACTCCGATCTCCTGGCAAACTGAATCTGCTGCTTCCTCACACCTGACCCCTGTTCCATCCACTAGGCCTGACCGCTCACACCCTGGTCATAACACTCGAGCATAGGTAGCATGAGTTGGCTACCTGAGCTGAGAAGCTTGCTCCCAGCTACAGTGTAGATGTACCTGGTGAGCCAAGAGTGTCAGAACTGACTGGACGTGTCAGACAAAACTGTTGTTAATGAACAACAAGACAAGGTCCCAGATCAGCCCTGAAACACAGCCCACAAATAGACACTGGGGGCAGCACCTCCAGCAGATGGCACTACCAGGAATGAGGGGAGGGATCACCACCTCAGAACACGTGTCACAGAGAGAAAGGCCTTCACTGTGGCAGCCTGTCACCTGCCCTCAAACTTCCTATTTCTAGGCTGTGCAATCCCTTTGTGGTACTGATCTAAAAAAGTGTGTAACTCTAGGGTTAGTGGCTGGCAGGAACTTAGCTGGGGAAGGGTCCATGGGGCTTTGTGGTACTGGATTTACTCTACACCACTAAAGACATGGGGTCACATACAGTCTCTGCTCCCAGTGGAACAGGCTGGGTGGTGGGTCCCATCAGAGTGCACCTCACAAAGCTCACACAAAGCATAGAAGGTTTTGGAGGCTCTGTTCATTCAAGGCCCAGGCCTAGACTAGGATGGGGGGAAACAGGACAGGACTGAGAAGCTGAGGAGCTGAGGGCTGGAATAGCAGGGAAGCCAGGGTGGGTGGGGGACTGAGGGATGCAAACAGAGTTGGGGCTGGAGGAGGAAGCCCAGGGATACTGCAAATTGTGCTGCATGTGTTACTTCCAAGGGTAGGGAGGGATGATCATGAAGGAGACTCAAGTCCATACATTGTACAGGGGATTTTTCTTTCTTGTGACAGTGTGAAAGCAGAGACACACATTAACTGGGGGTTTAGTGACGTACCTGATTCAATGGCCTTCCTTTCAACATCTGAAATAGGGAGGAGAAAAGAGTTAGAGACAGGTGCTGTGTGCCCCATAACCACTAGGTTAGTTACAGACACCCCACAGTCTCACTCTTAGCCCCAGCACAGGAACCAGCAGCTTTGTTAGGAGTGGGGCTGGTGGTTAGTGAGATGCACCAACACACAGGAGCCCTGGGATTTGCAAAGCATCTAATCATAGAATACTAGGGTTGGAAGGGACCTCAGGAGGTTATCTAGTCCAACCCCCTGCTCAAAGCAGGGCCAATCCCCAGACAGGTTTTTGCCTCAAATCCCTAAATGGTCCCCTCAAGGATTGAACTCATAACCCTGGGTTTAGCAGGCCAATGCGCCAACCACTGAGCTATCCCTCCCCCCTAACATTGATGGAAGACGTGGGTCTGGATCCTGATACAGCTCTGACCTTCTCAACCCTTCTGTCTCAGGGGAATTCCTTTTCTGTCTTACTAACAGCCCTTTGGAGAATCCAAATTATGCTCTCCAGGTACAACTAGGGGATGGACATGGTGATTATTGGAGCTCAAATCTGCGATCTGCTCTTTGCAATAAAGCCTGGAAACGTGAGTCTGAGTCTGGTCTCTTGCTCATCTCCACATTTTCGGAAGTGTCCCAGAAGAGCCTGCACTGCTGCAGTCATCTATAGAAAGTGGCTGACCCCCTCCTGCTCCATCAGAAGACTGTGATTGGCATTGGATTGTCCAAGCCAAGGTGACACCTGTCTGTTTATCCAGACATGAGAGCGATAACCCTGTGTCTGCTGCAGAGAGCTCACAGTGCTGCTGTCGGACTGTGGTCACTGTAATGTGATTTGTATTTTTGCCCAAACTTCACTCAGCCTTGTCCTGCAGTATTGGTGCTTCTGGATCTGCTCAGCACCGTGTGTGGCTGGGAGCCTCTGCCCAGGGGCTCTAATGGGGAGGTGGAAAAACTTACCAATTGTCTCACGCAGCTCCTGATACTCTGTGGAGAAAACAGAAGGAGACTATGGTCATTCAGTGTGGGTTGTTCGAAGCACAGTGACGTGAGTTTTTTCCAAACTCTGGGTATGTCTACACTGCAGATGGAAGCAAGCTTCCCAGTTTGGGCAGGCAGACACGTGTTAGGTCTGCTCAAGCAAGTGAGCTAAAAGCAGCAGGGTAGCCAGTGGCAGACCTGCTGATGAGGGGTGGGGGGCAAAGGGCGCAATTGCCCAGGGGCCCGGGCAGTGGCGAAGGCAGCCAGGCGGGCATGTGGAAGCTCTGGCCATGCCAGAAGAGCGCCCATTGACTGTTCTGCCCTGGGGCCTGGAAGTGCTGTCTGTGGGGCTGGCCAGGGGTAGCACATGCAGCAGCTTGGGCTAGCTGCTCAAATATGGACCCTCTCAGACCCCCTGGGTACGGACTTAGGCGGCTACTCTGAGCCACTGACCCTGCTATCCTAGCCGCATTGCTATTGTCAGTGCACTAGTCAAGCAGAGCTAGTATGTGTTCGGCTACCCGAGCTGGGAAGCTCGCTCCCAGCTCCAGTGTAGACATACCCATTGAGCCAAGGGTGTCAGAACTGACAGGACACGTCAGACAAAACTCTTGTTAATGAACAACAGACAAGATGCCAGATCAACCCCTAAACAGAGCCCACAAATTGCCACTGGGGGCAGCTTATGGGACTGCAGGGAATAAGGTGAGGAAGCGTCACACCAGAACATGTATCACATAGAGAGAGGCCTGCACTGCTGCAGCCTGTCACCCAGCCTCAGACCTTCTATTTCTGAGTTGTGCCCAATCCCTTTGTGGTGCCGATTTGCAAAAGTGTGTAACTCTAGGGTTAGTGGTTGGCAGGAGCTTAGCTGGGGCAGGGCTCCGTGGGGCTGTGTGGAACTGGATTTTCCATCCACCACTAGATACATGGGTCAGGTCCTGCCCCAGCTCTTGTGAGAACAATGTGGATGGTGGGGCCCATCACAGTGCACCTCACAGAGCCCATATAGAGTGTACTAGTATTTGGAGGCTCTGTTTCTTTGGGGCCCAGGCCTAGATTAAGATATGGGGAAACAGGACAGGACTGAGGAGCTATGGGCTGGGATAGCAGGGAAGCTGTGGGTGAGGATTGAGGGATGCCAACAGAACAGAGCTGTGTGGGGTGGAGGGGAGCGGTGCAGGCAGTGGTGGTGTTTCTAATATGGGGACCCCTTGCAAAGCTCAATTCCAGGACCCCTTCCATTGACCTTGCACATATGCTGTGTGCAAGGGTGGTGGCGGGAGTAACAGAACTGGACAGGACTGAGGAGCTCAGGGCTGATATAGCAGGGAGGCAGTGGGTGGGGATTGAGGGGCACTGGTGGTGCACTGGTGCTGTGGGCAGACAGTGGGTGAGCATTATGGGGCAGTGGCAGAGCTGTGTGCAAGTTGGGAGCCCAGCATTGGGATAGCAGCCATTTTGCAGGTCAGAACTGAGATGTAACCACAGACCTGCATGGAGGAAGTTTGCCCAGCCCCTGACTCAGGGCTTGTTTATACAGCCCCGTAGTTCGGCCTGTGAGGGTGTGATTTGCAGCACACACCAAAGTGCTGCGCTGTAACTGAACACTGAATGGACCTAGCTGGTCCTCTTCAAATATGACTATGGAAATGTAAGCTAGGGACCTTTCAGTTCACACCCACAGCATCCACACGGGGTTGTTAGTTACCAGGCATCACTTTGGTGCGCGTTGCTATTCACACCCCCGTAATCTGACCTGTTGGGCAATGTAGATATAGCCTGAGTCCTGCCACCCTATGTGCATTACATTCACTCTTTGATGTTGAGGATGATACTGAAATCTGAGCTGCAAACCCTGCAGAGTTTGGCTATTTCCAGGGCAGGGGGAGATGATCACGAAGGTGACTAAGGTCCACACAGTGCATGTGGTGATATTTCTATCTCATTATAGCATGAAAGCACAGACAAATGTTTACTAGGGTTTAGCCAATTACCTGATTCCCAGGTCTTCTTCTCAGTCTCTGAAATGGGGAAGAGAAAAGAGTCAGACCCAGAGACACACACTGGGTAGTGCTGTACACTCCCTAGTGACTAAGGTTAGTCACAGACATCCCACACCCGCACTCCCAGCCCCAGTGCAGGAGCTGGCAGGTTTGACAGGAGCAGGGCTGGCGGTTAGTGACATGTACCAACATTCAGGAGACATGGTAATGTTTCCTACTCCTTAGCCCTTTTCTACACACACACCGGAACCAGTTTAACTAATTAGGTTTCAAAACACACCTTGAGTTACACTGGTGCAGGGCTGTGTGTAGAGGAGCCCTTGGGCTAGTGCAGCAGGGCTAGTAGAACCGTGGGGTGGGGTCAGTTACTCCACAGCGACCCCTCTGGCTAGTTACAGCACAGCACTGATTGCTAGGGGAGTCTCATCCAGCCCTCCCCAGCTGAAGGAATGGTGGCCACAAGGGGGCATGGCAGAGGGCAAAGGAGATGAAAGAGGGGGATCCTTAGGTCTCTTCCAGGCTGTGATTGCTGTGAGAACCCCAGTCACTGCGCTGGCATGTTGTATCCATTGTCTGCACCTGTCATCTGTATTTCCCTGCATGTGTGCGCAGTGCCCAGCAGAACGGGTCACCACTGCTCAGCACCATCACAATGCAAACCAATATTGTTACTAATTATTGAAAAGTTCACAGTGGAATAAATTAGACATGTGGACTTTCAAAAATGGTGCTGCTGTGTCTATTAATACAGCTCAAGAGAGTGAATGTCACAGATTCATAGAGTTTAAGGTTAGATGGGACCATCAGAACATCTACTCTGACCTTCTGTGCAACACAAACCAGAATCTCACCCAATTCCCATTGCACCAAGCCCAATAACTCAGATTTTGCTACAGCAGCTTCCAGAAAGTTGCCCAGTCTGGATCTGACGCCATCAAGAGATGGAGAATTCACCACTACTCTGGGGAGCTTGTGCCAGGGGTTAATCACCCTCCCTATGTCCTGTGCATTCGACAGTCTCAGGGATGGAATCATCTCACAGAGCGTCATTGACTTGCAGTGTCATTTCCTTTAAGGAGAATAGAGTCACTGAACAACTTCCCAGGGTTAGTGGGACAGAATCTGATGCAGTTTGTCACTGCAAACCCATCTCCCTGCTGGGAATCTCACAAGCACTGACCATTGGGTATCTGCTGCAAAATACACATTTGCCAACTATTATCATCAATGTGTGAGAGAATGTGGGAGAGATGAGGAATCACTTGACAGAGACCTCTCAGCTCCATCCCTTTCATTGCACTGAGCCCCCAGGTAACACCAAGCAGTCACAGAGCTCACAGAGCAGCAGACCTACCAAGATTTAGTAGAGTCTCACATTTAGAGCGTTTCTTCTGAGAGGCCTTTCGCTTCGCTGTAAGACAGAGAATTGGACATTGCAGTGAGACAGGGAAGGAAGGGGAAACACTGAGCAATGTGCTAATACAAGTGGAGCCGGGGACCCCCATGTGTTTGTTAGTTTGGTTTATTTCCTTAAAACCAACACAAGTTAAATATCTGAACACTCCCATGCCCCAGCCCAGTGCCCTCTAGGACCAGGCTCTAAACATGCAAATAACACATTCCCATTACCTGTGTATCCAAGATATGCACAAGCTCCAGCAGCAACAAGAACCAGAGTGAACAATACCCAGAATGCAGCCCGCCAGGGAGAAACACGGGGGAAGATGTCACCTGGCAAACAGAAAGCGCAGTGTGTGAGGCGCAAGGTCCCATCCTGGAGCTGGAGAATGGGGTTTGCCACTGAGTTTGACACCTGAGTCCCAGCTCAGGGCACCCAGAAAATCACGGGAATAAAGGGAACATCCCCTCCATTCTCAAATCACAGTCACAAATGGGAGCCACTGAAACTGGAGAAGCCAGCGCAGCATCAGTTACAAGAACCAGGACTCTGCTCTGCCCAAATCTCTCCTGTTGCTACAAGCCGACAGCCAGAGACTCCGTGCCCAGCCTGCGCAGCCCTGCCCATACCAGCTGGCTGTTCGGATGGTCACTGTCACACAGCTGCCAGTTCTCAGTCACCACGTCCAGTCCAGTTAAGTTCAGCAGAGAACAATTGTTTTCTTAGCTGGCCCCAGTGTGTTATGAGTTGATGGATTCATAGATGTTAAGTCCAAAAGGGGACATTATGGCCATCTAGTCTGACCTCCTGTATAACCCAGGGCAGAGACCCTCCTCCATTGATCCCTGCATCCAGCCCAGAACTTCTGGTCCAACCAGAGCGAATCTTAGAGAAAGAGACACCCAGTTTGGAATGAAAGATTCTAAGTGATGGAGAATCCACCATGTCCATAGGAGAGTTATTCCAGTGGTTAATTCCCCTCACTGTTAAAATCTGCACCTTATTTCTAGTCTGAATTTGTCTAGCTTCAACTTCCAGCTGTCAGATCTTGTTCTTCCTTTGTCTGCTAGATTAGAGACTATTGACTGTCAGAAATCTCCTCCCTGTGTAGGTAATTACAGACTGTGATCAAGTCACCTTTTAACCTTCCCTTGGATAAGCTCTATAACTGTAGATCCCTAAGGGCCTTCTCTTGGATATGCTAGATCAGTGGGAGGGAGGTGAGGAGAAGCTATCCTCCCTTGCACAGTCTCTGTTGTCTCCCAGTCTCAGGGTAGGTCTACACTTACCCGGTAGTTCGGCGGCAAGCAAATCGAACTTCTGGGTTCGACTTATTGCGTCTTGTCTGGACGAGATAAGTCAAACCCGGAAGTGCTCGCCGTTGACTGCGGTACTCCAGCTCAGCGAGAGGAGTACGCGAAGTCCACGGGAGAGCCTGCCTGCCACGTCTGGACCGAGGTAAGTTCGAACTAAGGTAGTTCGAACTTCAGCTACGTTATTCACGTAGCTGAAGTTGCGTACCTTAGTTCGAATTGGGGGGTTAGTGTAGACCTGCCCTCAGTGATTAATCAGGGTGGAAAAGGGGGGGAGTCCGGGCCCGCCCTCTACTCTGGGCTCCAGCCCAGGGACCCTAATAGTATCAGCTATGGTAGCTGACCTTTTAGGAACAGGACACGTACAATTCCCTGGGCTACTTCCCCACAGCAGCCCCCACTTCCTCAAGCTCCATTTCACCCTTACCTCAGGGCCTCCTTCCTTGTACCTAGTATGCTGTATACAGCTCAGTCTCTCCAACAGCACAACTTCCTCCCACAGCTCCTGACATGCGCTCACCTGACTAACTGGGAGGCTTTTAACTAGTTTCAGGCAGCCCCTGATTGGCTTCAGGTGTCCCAATCAACCTAGCAATCTCCACTGCCTTCTGGAAAGATCTTAATTGGCCCCAGGTGTCTTAATTGACCTGAAGCAGCTGCCATTTACTTATCCTGGTACCAGGGATTTGTTTAACCTGGGGCTAATATCTCCCATTACTTTGCTATAGCCATCTGGCCTTGTCCAGTCACAATACCTAGCAACCAATGACCATGGAGGGCCCACCTCTAGGCAGGAAGCCAAGCAGTGTTAGCCCTGCTGGGGAACAAAGGACTGGGGTGTGTGAGGTGGAACCTAAGTGTGGGCTGCAGGAAGCAGATGAGACACACCTGAACTGGGACAGCGAGGTCAGAGGGACAGAGCGTTGGGCTCTGTGCTGCCCAGGATGGACTACGTGTGACGCTCTGTACCTCGGGGGAACACCCAGCACCCCCATGTTCATCCTTGTAAAATGATTGTGTGGTATCCAATGCAAAGTTTGTCATTTCAGGTGTCTTTGGAAGGCTCATGATGCCCTGAGCATTGTTGTTACCGTAATGTTATAGGTGGTAATTTCATGTATATAGTTATGAGGCTGAAAATGTATCCTCATGGCTTAAAATAAGCCCAGGCAAAAACTCTCCAAGAGCAGAAAGGCTGTTCACAGCTCAGCAGGGCATGTATGGCACAAATCCAGCCCAGCCTCACAGGAACAAAGGGCGCTAGCCTAGGCAGCAACAAAAGAATCTGTTGGACTCTTGAGGGAGTCACCCCCCCTTCCTTTGGTCAGTTTGGGACTGTGATGAGGTAATGCTCACCTGACTCTGAAGGGGGGGGGAAGCCAAGAGGGAAGAGAAAACATGATAAAAGGGAGAGATATTTGCCATGCTCTTCCTTTCTCTTCCACCTATATCTACAGACACCACATCAAGCGACTGAAGCACTGATCAAAGGGGAGAGCCTGGCTGAAGAGCAACCAGCCAGCCTATGGTGAGAAGCATCTAAGTTTGAAAGTGTTAAGATCAGCTTAGAATGTGTTTTGCTTTTATTTCATTTGACCAAATCTGATTTGTTATGCTTTGACTTATAATCACTTAAAATCTATCTTTATCGTTAATAAATCTGTTTGTTTATTCTACCTGAAGCAGTGTGTTTGGTCTCAAGTGTGTCAGAGACTCCCCTTGGGATAACAAGCCTGGTACATATCAATTCCTTTGTTAAATTGACAAACTCATATAAGCTTGCAGCATCCAGTGGGCATAACTGGACACTGCAAGACAGAGGTTCGTAGGGTTGTGTCCGGAACTGGAGATATTCGCTAGTGTCATTCAGTTGTACAATCCAAGGAGCAGCTTACATGCCAGAGGCTGTGTGTGAACAGCCCAGGACTGGGGGTTCTCACAGCAGAGCAGGATAAGGCTGGCTCCCAGAGTCAAGGATTGGAGTGACCTAGCAGATCACCAGTCGGTCCAGATAACACCAGAGGGGAACGTCACACTACGCTGTAACTTTTTTTGCTCTGTGCTAATCAAGGACTTCCTATGCTGTGTGTCAGCTGACTAATAAACTCTTCTGTTTTACAACACTGGCTGAGTGTCACTGAAAATGCTGATGGAGGAGATGCTTTGATACCCAAGATTTTGTCAGTTTCCCTCAAGGGTCTGTCTCAGTGGGACTCGCTCAATGGAGCTCACTGTGAGAAACAGGGGTGCTGAAGGCACAGACGTCCTGTCTAAGGAGTCGGTGAAGGAGGGAGGGAGGGGGAGGCACTAATTGGTGGGGCCACTGGTGGTCAGGAGGTGCTGGGGGGAGGGGGAGACTGATGGGGGACTCCTCACCTCCCTGCCTGCTCACCTGTCCCCTGCCTCACTTCCGCGCCCCACCTCCCCTCCCGCCTCCTCCTCATGAAGCGCGGGGGCCCTAAAAGTGAGGGGCCTGAGGCTGTCACCCCAATTTGCCATACCATAGAGATGGCTCTGCATGGAAGAATCCCTTCTGTTGCTGGAATAAGTGTTTACACTACAGCATTACAGCTGTAGCATTGCCAGTGTAGACACACCCTGAGTCTATTACATCAGCCCAGTTGCCTTTATCAACCAAATGCATCATCTCCTCAAAGAATGATATCGAGTTAATTTCACAAGACTCAGCCCAGCTGCTGACAGGCAGTTTGTCCACAGAACAGAAACCTCCATCACTAATGGCCTCACAGAAGAGGTTAGAAGGACATTTCCTGTCTCAGTACCAGAAACAGTCCCAAGTCGAGTGCAATTCCCAAGAGATCCAGCCCCCTCCTCCCCACCCATTCCCATGGTGACCCGTTCTTCATGGGGGGACTCACCTGAGAGGTGAATGGCAGATTGTCGCTCGGTCTCCAGCAGGCCATTCCGCACTATGCAGCTGATGTCTCTATTGTCTTCCCCTTGTGTGACAGTGATGTGACTCACAACACTATATAGATTCTCCCTGTCCTGAGTCACGTCGGTCACAATCTCCATCGACAGGTTCTGCCAGTTCTTTCCAACCCACTGGAGTTCGGGTTTGGGGAACCAACCTGTTGCTCTACAGGCCAGACCCATCCCCTGGCCCCGGGGGCCCAGCACATCAATGAACACAGGAGCCACAGCTGCAGGGAGAGACAGAGAGAGTGTGTGTATCAGGAAATCGTGTCTTTGGTAGCACCACGTGATTCCCCAGCTACCGCTGGGTATAGGGGGCTGTGACTGGAAAGCTCCATTCCCATACATGCAGAGCCTCCCTGGGACCCCTCATCCTGACAACTGGGGAAATTGAATAATGCCATCTTGCATTCCCATAGAGCACTACATAAGAATATAGGAATGACTATACTGGGTCAGACCAAAGGTCCATCTAGTCCAATATCCTGTCTTCCAACAGTGGCCAATGCCAGGTGCTTCAGAGGGAATAAACACAACAGGAATTCATCAAGTGATCCATTCCCTGTCACCCATTCCCAGCTTCTGGCAAACAGAGGCTAGGGAAACCATTCCTGCCCACCCTGGCTAATAGCTACCTACTCTCCACTGTTCCCTGCAACCTCACAGAGGCTTAAACTGCTCACAGAGATTGCTGGACCTGCTAATGAAATGCAGCCACTTCTGGGAGGAGCCCAGCAGCTATCAGAATCACTGCACTTCAGTACAGAGCAGGAAGTGAGCGATAGTGACCCCCCCACACATCACTGCTATGACTTCTCCTGTGCCACCCTCCTAAATACTGTGCCCTCTGCTGTCCTTTTCTCACACTGGTAATGTTGCCCCAGGCCAAGCCACCCCTCATGCTTGGATTTCTCTCTCCATGTGCTGCACACAACCACCTTTCCCTCATTTAAATCTCTCCCTAAAAGCAGATGTGTCCTGCGGAGCCTTTGTACTAGGATCCTCCAAAGATGGGAGATGATTTAAAAACAATGTCAATGTTCTGCATTATCACAGGAAGGCCCCTCACCTGGGGCTTGATGTTTCTGAACTGTATTTGTCTGGGGCTACTTTACTCAGTGAGCTAAATGGGCAGAGACCGTCCCTTCCACTGCCCTTGTGCAGCACTGAACATAGGGTCAGTGCCCAGGGAATAAAAAACAATATCCCAGCCCTTGGAAACTGCAGGGGGAGTTTCAGGGAGGCCGAATGTAACTATCACTGGAGCTGGGATTTGAGCAGAACATGGAGATAAATGTCCCACTCCCACAAACAGCACCACAATGAGCATGGGGGCTGAGGACTATAGCTTTACATCTAATTGAAAAGAGGTTGTTTAATGCAGTGATGATACTGCAACCACCCCAGTGGGGTCAGCGCTGAGTGCCAGGGGAGAGCGCCCCCTGCTGAGTCCTAAACACCACTCCCTGCAGCACAGGACCCTTCTGCCATGCTGGGATCAGCCTCGGGCACCCCCCCCCCCAAGGTACAGGAGGCTCTGGCTGCCCAGACACAGTGCCCCTTAGTCCCGCAACTCACCTGCAACCCGTAGCTCAATGATGGCTTCCTGGCTCCATTCTGGGTTCCTCACAAGGCAATGGTATGTCCCAGCATCTGCCACTTGGAGCCGTTTCAGCTTCAGGGAGACATTCCCACTGCTGAACTCCTGCCGGAACAGCTCTGTCCGGGTCTGGTAACTCTCCCCTGGCAGGTCCCGGCTACCCTCATCCGAGTACTCATGAACCGAGATATATCCTGATCCAATTTTCCTCCACAGGACATCCATGCTGGACAGTCGGGCTGGGGGTGAGAGCTGGCAGGGTAACACCACATCCTGGCCAACTACTCTCACCATGGGGTGCGGGGAGCCAGCCAGGGAGAACTCCTCTGGAACAGAAAACCCCAGGAGCAGAGTGATTGAAAGGAAAGAAGAGAGGGCAGCGCTGAGCCAGGGCCCACCAGGTACAGACATACAGTGAGTGAGAGGAGTGGGCGTCACTGAGCTAAATACAAAATTCCTTCAGTCGTGAGTCACATGTAGCTCAACTGAGTTACTCTACAGCGCTACAATGGCATAACTGCACTGATGCAGCTGTACCACTGTAGCGCGTCTGGTGAAGATGCACTATGCTGATGGGAGAGCAACATAAGTTATGTCGACTTGGGGTGTAGTGTAGATCTGTCCTCAGTGTGGATGCAGAGCAGTGCAGCCATGCCACGAATGACACAAGCTGGTCCAACAATGCTGTCCTACAATCCCCCGGAAACCCCTCCAAAGATTCTTGTCTTGCAACCTACCTACACTCTATTGGCAAAGACTGGCCCCAGCTGGCAGCCTCCTGCCAGTTCATAGTGCCCTGCACAGCCGCATTGCACCCAGTTATGAGCTCTTTCACTGCAAGCAACTTCTTTAATGAATCAGCAACAGAGAGTCCTGTGGCACCTTTGAGACTAACAGAAGTATTGGGAGCATAAGCTTTCATGGGTAAGAACCTCACTTCTTCAGATGCAAGTTCTTCAGATTCTTGCATCTGAAGAAGTGAGGTTCTTGCCCACGAAAGCTTATGCTCCCAATACTTCTGTTAGTCTCAAAGGTGCCACAGGACCCTCTGTTGCTTTTTACAGATTCAGACTAACACGGCTACCCCTCTGATATTTAATGAATCAGTTTCAGCTCCACGTAGCCCCACAAAGCCTTCTGAGAGGCCATCTCAGAGCACTTCTGCTGGGCCTGAAGGTATTGAATCTTTGATGGACCTTTGAGCCAATGCACATCCCTTCCATGAAAACAACAAGGAGTCTGGTGGCACCTTAAAGACTAACAGATTTATTTGGGCATAAGCTTTTGTGGATAAAAATCCACTTCTTCAGATGCATGGAGTGAAAATTACAGATGCAGGCATAGTTATACTGACACATGAAGAGAAGGGAGCTACCTCACAAGTGGAGAACCGTGTTGACAGAGTCAATTCAATCAGGGTGGATTTAGTCCACTCCCAATAATTGATGAGGAGGTGTCAATTCCAGGAGAGGCAAAGCTGCTTTTGTAGTGAACCAGCCATTCCCAGTCCCTGTTCAAGCCCAAATTAATGGTGTTAAATTTGCAAATGAATGTTAGTTCTGCAGTGTCTCTTTGAAGTCTGTTTCTGAAGTTTAGTCCCTTCCATTGATTCAATACCCAAAAGAGAAACTGGCTCAGATGGGCAGTCACCGTTCTGGGGATCGGCATCTGGAGGGAATTAAGCAACTGAAGGTGATTTATGTCTGCAACATAGCTGTGTCTGAGGGGTCTCCACGGTCCTTTGTCCCACCATGGGGTAGGTAGAGCAATTACTGCAGAGCTGCAGCACCTGACACTCACCGTGTGGCTACAAGGGGAGGGATAAGGGTGAGATTTTCAGAGCCACCATGTCTGCTCACATTCTTCTTAAGGGGAACTGGGCCTCCCAATCTCTCAGGCAGCTGTGAAGATCTCAGCCTTGCAGGCCATGAGAATCCAGGTTCCCAGTGGGGCAGGTCTAGCAATATGGTGCCTTTGGGTCCCGTGACAGAACAGGAAGGGATCAGTGTCGGGGGTTCTGGGATCCTCTCTCAGGGGAAGCAGGAGCTGGGTGACTTGCTGAAAGATCCAACAATCCTGCCACCCAGAGCTATGACACGCCCCAGTCACCCCAACATCATCCCCACCCCACAGCCTCCTGGGCCTGACCCCTTTACTCTTCAGGACTGAGGAGGTCCCGGGGGTGGGTGGCTGGGCCTCAGATGTCCCTACCCCAGCCCTGCAGGGGGCAGTGTACATGGGGGACAGGGAGGGAAATAATTGGGATTTGAATGTTGTTACCAGAGAGAGAACATGGAGCCAGGAGGAGGATCCCCAGGCTGCACACACAGAGCTGCCATTGCGTCGTCATGGGGACACCCTGGGCAGGGACCTGTAAGGAGAGAACAGGGATGGTTAACACTCCCCAGACTGTGTGAGGGGCCGGCAGTGCAGGGAACATGCGCCATCCAGCGTCTCAGCTGACCCATTCTGCTCCCAGGCAGAGCAGCTCCCCAGGGACAAGAGAGGATTTCACCCCACCCAGGATGCTCTGCTGCCTGCCCAGGCCTGGCACTAGGAATTTCCACCCCTGGGAAGTGCCGAGTATCCACCCCCATTTCCTTCCCTTCAGAGTTCTCTGACCATCCACCGGTGCAAGTGTCCCCTGACTCCAGTGCAGATGAACCCTGCAGCAGAGCAGGGCCACTTCTGAAGTAACCCCAGTGGTACCCACACCGCTGTTCCCCCTGCAGAAGGGGCCTGGCTCTGTTCCTGCCACCACCGTGGACAACACAGCAGATGCTTGACGAGGGTCTAGCTACAGCTAACTGCATGACGTTCTACAGTGTGAGCTAAAGAGCCCGGCTGTGCAGCTGGGGCTGTGACAGACTCATGTGCTGTGTGGATCAGGCCCAGAGGGGACCCATCTCACATCCTGGCCAATGGGTGACATCTGGGCACCTTTCTACAGGGTCAGCTTGGCCGGATGTCATCTGTGTCTGTAAGTGACATTGCCAAGTGACAGGGCAGTGGCTGTCACAGAGACCATGGGGTGCTATCAGATACCTGCTCCCCCGCCCCTGACATCAGTGGGAGACAATCACATCTATAGATGTTACAGTAAGATACACAGTGGGGATCAGGAGGGGCTATCTCAGCTCTGCTCAGAGCCTCAGGCATCCTGCCTCCATTTCTCCGGTCTGTGTACACAAGGTCAGACTGGATGGACACAAAGGGCTCTTCTGGCCTTAACATCTCTGAATCTATTTCTGTTTCAGTTCCAGCTCCCTCCAAGCCCACCCATCATGTGTGTGGTGCATTGAAAACTGTATTGGAATTGTAAGCTGTCACTGTAAATGCTATGGGGGTTTTCCTGGTCCTGGTCCTGCTCCCAGGCAGGGGGCTCTGTAGGGAAGTGTATGATCTGGGTCCAGCAGCAGGCAGTTGTACACAGAGCAGCCTAGAGCAAAGTGGGGTGACCTGGGCCTCTCTGACTTAAGGAGCAGCCTGCTTTGTACCTCTCTGTTTTGGATCCTTATGTGTTATCGTTCTGGATTATCTAACTCCTCTGTGTGGGCCAGGAGCATAACAATGGGGACTCTCCCTGCAAAGAGATCTCCCTTCTCAGCTCATCCAAGGTCACTTGGGAATGACTTGAATTGCTAGAGGGCAGGATTAAGGCCTAGTCATTATAGGCAGGTGCCCGGGGTAGGGACAGTCTAGGCACTATAAGATGGGTGAACTAGAGTGCCTTGTGATAAAGGAGGCTATCGATATAATAGGCATCACAGAAACCTGGTGGACTGAGAGCAATCAATGGGACACAATCATTCCGGGGTACAAAATATATCAGAAGGACCGAACAGGTCATGCAGAGTTGGGGAATGGGACTATATATGAAAGAAAATGTAGAATCAAATGAAGTAAAAATCTTAAGTGAATCCACATGTTCCAAAGAATCTCTATGGCTAGTAATTTCATGCTCTAATAAGAATATAACATTAGGGATCTATTATTGTCCACCTGACCAGGACAGTGATAGTGATGATGAAGTGCTAAGGGAAATTAGAGAGGCTATCAAAATTAAGAACTCAATAATAGTGGGGGATTTCAATTATCCCTGTATTTACTGGGAACGTCACTTCAGGACGAAATGCAGAGACAAAATTTCTTGATACTTTAAATGACTGCTTCTTGGAGCAGCTGGTATGGGAACCCACAGGGGAGAGGCAACTCTAGATTTAGTCCTAAATGAAGCACAGGAACTGGTCCAAGAGGTAACTATAACAGGACCGCTTGGAAATAGTGACCATAATATAATAACATTCAACATCCCTGTGGTGGGAAGAACATCTCAACAGCCCAACACTGTGGCATTTAATTTCAAAAGGGGGAACTATGCAAAAATGAGGGGATTAGTTAAACAGAAATTGAAAGGTACAGTGACTAAAGTGAAATCCCTGCAAGCTGCATGGGTGCTTTTTAAAGACACCATAATAGATGCCCAACTTAAATGTATACCCAAAATTAAGAAACACAGTAAAAGAACTAAAAAAGTGCCACCGTGGCTTAACAACCATGTAAAAGAAGCAGTGAGAGATAAAAAGACTTCCTTTAAAAAGTGGAAGTCAAATCCTAGTGAGGTAAATAGAAAGGAGCATAAACACTGCCAAATTAAGTGTAAAAATGTAATAAGAAAAGTTTGAAGAACGGCTAGTCAAAAACTCAAAAGGTAATAATAAAATGTTTTTTTTAAATACATCAGAAGCAGGAAGCCTGCTAAACAACCAGTGGGGCCTCTTGATGATCGAGATACAAAAGGAGCACTTAAAGACGATAAAGTCATTGCGGAGAAACAAAATGGATTCTTTGCTTCAGTCTTCACAGCTGAAGATGTTAGGGAGATTCCCAAACCTGAGCTAGCTTTTGTTGGTGACAAATCTGAGGAACTGTCACAGATTGAAGTGTCACTAGAGGAGATTTTGGAATTAATTGATAAACGTAACATTAACAAGACACCGGGACCAGATGGCATTCACCCAAGAGTTCTGAAAGAACTCAAATGTGAAGTTGCGGAACTTTTAACATAAGAACATAAGAATGGCCGTACTGGGTCAGACCAAAGATCCATCTAGCTCAGTATCCTGTCCACTGACAGTGGCCAGTGCCAGGTGCCCCAGAGGGAGTGAACCTAACAGACAATGATCAAGTGATCTCTCTCCTGCCATCCATCTCCACGCTCTGACAAACAGAGTCTAGGGACACCATTCCTTACCCATCCTGGCTAATAGCCATTCATGGACTTAACCTCCATGAATTTATCCAGTTCTCTTTTAAACTATGGGTTGTAACCTGGCCTTTAAATCAGCTTCTCTGCCCAATGACAGAAGATAGCTAATGTAACACCAATATTTAAAAAGGGCACTAGAGGTGATCCCGGCAATTACAGACCGGTAAGTCTAACGTCAGTACTGGACAAATTGGTCAAACAATAGTAAAGATTAAAATTATCAGACACATAGAAGAACATAAATTGTTGGGCAAAAGTCAACATGGTTTCTGGAAAGGGAAATTGTGTCTTACTAATCTATTAGAGTTCTTTGAAGGGGTCAACAAACATGTGGACAAGGGGGATCCAGTGGACATAGTGTACTTAGATTTCCTGAAAGCCTTTGACAAGGTCCCTCACCAAAGGCTCTTATGTAAATTAAGCTGCCATGGGATAAAAGGAAAGGTCCTTTCATGGATTTAGAACTGGTTAAAAGACAGGGAACAAAGGGTAGGAATTACTGGTAAATTCTCAGAATGGAGAGGGGTAACTAGTGGTGTTCCCCAAGGGTCAGTCCTAGGACCAATCCTATTCAACTTATTCATAAATGATCTGGAGAAAGGGATAAACAATGAGGTGGCAAAGTTTGCAGATGATACTAAACTGATAAAAATAGTTAAGACCAAAGCAGACTGTGAAGAACTTCAAAAAGCTCTCACAAAACTAAGTGATTGGGCAACAAAATGGCAAATGAAATTTAATGTGGATAAATGTAAAGTAATGCACATTGGAAAAATAACCCCAACTATACATACAGTATGATGGGGGCTAATTTAGCTACAACGAATCAGGAAAAAGATCTTGGAGTCATCGTGGATAGTTCTCTGAAGATGTCCACGCAGTGTGCAGTGGCAGTGAAAAAAGCAAACAGGATGTTAGGAATCATTAAAAAGGAGATAGAGAATAAGACAGAGAATATATTATTGCCCTTATATAAATCAATGGTACGCCCACATCTCGAATATTGCATATAGATGTGGTCTCCTCATCTCAAAAAAGATATACTGGCACTAGAAAAGGTTCAGAGAAGGGCAACTAAAATGATTAGGGGTTTGGAACGGGTCCCATATGAGGAGAGATTAAAGAGGCTAGGACTTTTCAGCTTGGAAAAGAGGAGATTAAGGGAGGATATGATAGAGATATATAAAATCATGAGTGATGTGGAGAAAGTAGATAAGGAAAAGTTATTTACTTATTCCCATAATACAAGAACTAGGGGTCACCAAATGAAATTAATAGGCAGCAGGTTTAAAACAAATAAAAGGAAGTTCTTCTTCACGCAGCACTGTTAACTCCACGGTTAACTGGTGGAACTCCTTACCTGAGGAGGTTGTGAAGGCTAGGACTATAACAGCATTTAAAAAAGAACTGGATAAATTCATGGAGGTTAAGTCCATTAATGGCTATTAGCCAGGATGGGTAATGAATGGTGTCCCTAGACTCTGTTTGTCAGAGGGTGGAGATGGATGGCAGGAGAGAGATCACTTGATCGTTGCCTGTTAGGTTCATTCCCTCTGGGGCACTTGGCATTGGCCACTGTTGGTAGACAGATGGACCTTTGGTCTGACCCAGTACGGCCGTTCTTATGTTCTTATGTTCTTATGGCATTTGGATCCCATTGGGACATGGGTATCTGGGTGCTAGAGACAGGAGCACTTTTTAAACTGTTTTCAGTTAAGCCTACAGCTTTTGGGGGATGTGGTTCAGACCTGGTTCTGTGTTTGTAGCAGGTTAGCGTGTCTGGCTTGACAAAACAGGGTACTGAAGTCCCAAGCTGCCGGAGAAAATGGGATCAGAGGTAGTCTCCGCACATCAGGTGGCAGTCCCAAGGGGGTCTCTGTGACCCAACCCATCACATGGGCACCTGACCAAAAGAGCCAATGGGAAGGCTAGAACTTTTTTAAATTGGGAAAAAACTTCCCCTTTATCTGTCTATTGTTGTTCTCGGGGAGAAGCAGAGACAGGGGATGGGACTATTCTGTAAGAGCTTGGGCCAGGTATAAAACATCATCAGATCATACCTTGAAACTACTTATTTGAAACCCCAGATATGTAAGTAGATCAGAAAATGTCTAGGAAGATGCAATTAGGTTTATCTCTTTTTTATTTCTTTATGGCTTGTGGACTCTTCTGTGCTAAACCCAAATGCTTTTGTTTGCTAGTAACCTTTAAAAAGTAATTCTTGATGCTTAATCCTTAATCCTTGTGTTGTTGTTTTTTTAAATCTAGCAATAGCCTGTGTTTTCTGATGTATTTTTTTTCTTTTCTAGCTTCATGGCAATGAAACAGCTAGACTAGAGTAGGGCAGCCCTGTGCATGAGGTTGCAGTTGGGCACCAAAACTCTAGAGCAACCAGTCTTCTCAAAGCAGCTTGCCACAGAGAAGAAAGACCCAGATCAAGCTCAGACATCCTTCTCAATGACAGAAAGGTAGGGATGGAATGGGGGACCGGAGACTTCCCAGGATGGAAGGGTCAGCCTTCCTCAACCCAAAATCCAGGTGCCAGGATGGAGGAACCCAGGCCGAGTTCTAACTACGGAAGAAAGGAATTTCTTTCTAGAGATGATGCACTTGGAGACGGAAGCGGAGGCAAAAAGCTTGGAGGCGGAGGAGAGGAGAGAGGTGAAGTGCTTGGAGGCAAAGCGCTTGGAGGGGGAAGTGAAGCACTTGGAAGTGGAGGAGAGGAAAGAGGTGAAGCACTTGGAGGTGAAAATGGAGCTGAAGTGCTTAGAGCTGGAAAAGGCTAAGCTGGGTCAACCAGGTAGTCCTAACAGTCCTTCTCCAGGTCCTTCTCCCCATTCCAAGAAATTCCCCACATACAAGGTAGGCAATGATACAGAGGCCTTCTTAAATTTTTTTGAAAGGGCCTGTCTTGGGTACAACACCCCTAAAGACCAGTAAATGGTGGAGCTGAGGCCACAACTCAGTGGACCCTTAGCAGAGGTGGAAGCTGAAATGCCTAAAGAACACATGAACAAATACAAACTTTTTAAACAAAAGGCCAGAATTAGAATGAGGCTAACACCCGAGCATGCCCATCGGCATTCAGAGCCCTAAGGTGGAAACCAGACATGGCATTTTCCCGACAGGCTTACCACATTGTAAAAAATTGGGATGCCTGGTTATCAGGAGCAAATGTTAAGTCTCTGGAAGATCTATCTCTCCTAATACAAATGGAGCAGTTCTTAGAGGGTGTTCTTGAGGAAACAGAAAGGTACATCCTAGATGGGAAGCCTAAAACTGTAATCGAGGCAGGGGAGATCGGAGCCAAATGGGTGGTGGTGGCAGAGAAGAAAAAAACTAGTAGCCGTTGGTGCAGATCCCAGAAGGGGCAACCCGAGACAACACCCCAACATTGTAGTCAGCCCAAGGCTCCACCTCGCAAGGAGGAGCACTCCACAGAGCCATGGAAACCCCAGATGCCCTCTCGTCCCACCACCCTACTCTCCAGCCACCCACCTCGCCCCAGCCCACAGTCAGCTGGGCGATGCTTTAAATGTAATGAGCTGGGGCATGTGAACTGCAACTCATCAGCCCGGGGTCCTACTGAGAGCCTTCAGGCCCAGATGCCTCACAAATACCCCCAGAGCGAAGGGAAACTGTGAGAGTGGGTGGGAGGAAGATTACTGCATGGAGAGACACTGGAACACAGATGTCAGCTATCCACCAACCCCAAATTCATCGACCCAGAGGCCCAAGTGATGGTGCAACCCTTTAAGGCCCACTTTTTTAACTTGCCTACAGCAAACTGCCTGTCCAGTACAAGGGCTGATCAGGAATATGGACTTTTGCAGTCTATGATGATTATCCCATTCC
The DNA here is from genome assembly GCF_027887155.1 of Malaclemys terrapin pileata. Classification (NCBI taxonomy): domain Eukaryota; kingdom Metazoa; phylum Chordata; order Testudines; family Emydidae; genus Malaclemys; species Malaclemys terrapin. The sequence goes on from NC_071524.1 coordinate 5,434,753, forward strand.
CATGCTGCTGGGAGAAGACTTAGCCAACCATGTGAGGCTAACAAAATGGGTAGGGATGGTAACCCGCAACCAGGCTAAACTGGTCTCGACACCTAACTCCATTCCTGAGTCTCCTAAAGGAACCCAGCCAGAGGTGGTGGAACCAGACCCCAGACCAGAGGCTATGGCAGTAGTTGTAGATCCAGTTCCTGGGACCCAGCCAGAACCAACCCAAGGATTGGAACTGGCAGAGCAGTCAGCACCAGAGGCCATGCTTGCAACCACTCCAGAGTCAGGGGAGCCAGCACCAAAGGGCGCCACAGAGTGTGCACCTGCACTTGGGCTTGGTCCTGCCCTGCAGCAGCAGCTAACCAGAGCCTAATATACAACCTGGTGCACCAGCAGAGATCAGTTCACAGTTGATGGAGACACCCTCATTGCCTGCATTGTTTCCAGTGGGACCAAGCCCAAGTCCACAACCCAGCAAGGAAAGAATGTCTCCAGCGTCAAGGGAGGAGATCCAGGCATAGCAGGAAGCCGATGAAAGCCTCAAGGGAGCTTGGATGGCGGCACGGAATGACCCACTGCCTCTCAGCTCTTCCAATAGGTCCAGGTTTGTTGAAGAAGGAGGACTCTTATACAAGGAAACCCTTTCTGGTGGGCACAAGGAGGACTGGCATCCTCAGAGACAGTTGGTAGTTCCAACTAAGTATAGGGAAAAGCTCTTGAGCTTAGCCCACTATCACCGTAGTAGCCATGCTGGGGTGAACAGGATCAAAGACCATTTGGGGAAGTCATTCCACTGGAGGGAAATGGGCAAGGATGTTTCTACCTATGTCTGATTTTGTGAGGTGTGCCAGAGGGTGGGAAAGCCCCAAGACCAGGTCAAGGTCCCTCTCCAGCCACTCTCCATAATTGAGATTCCATTTCAGCATGTAGCTGTGGATTTTCCGGGTCCTTCCCCTAAGATACCACCCAGAGGAAAGCTATACATATTGACCTTCATGAATTTTACCACCCGATGGCCAGAAGCAGTAGCTCTAAGCAACAGCGGGACTAAAAGCATGAGCCAGGCATTGGCAGATATTTTTGCCAGGGTAGATTGGCCCTCAGATGTCCTTATGGATTCAGGAACTAACTTTCTGGCAGGGACCATGAAATGTCTTTTGGAAGCTCATGGGGTGAACCAATTGGTTGACACCTCTTACCACCATCAAACAAATGGCCTAGTGGAGAAGTTTAATGGGACTTTGGGGGCCATGATAAGTACATGTGTGAATGAGAACTCCAATGTTGCAGCAGTTGCTCTTTGCCTACAGGGCTGTAACACCTCCCAATTTGGGATTTTCACCCTTTGAACTCGTTTATGGCCACAAAGTTAAGTGGCCCTTACAGTTGGTGAAGCAGCAATGGTAGGGGTTTACATCTTCTTCAGGAACTAACATTTTGGACTTTGTAACCAAACTGCAAAACACCCTCAAAGACTCTCTAGCCCTTGCTCGAGAAAATCTACAGGATGCTCAACAAGAGCAAAAGGCCTGGTCTGATAAACATGCCAGAGAGTGTTTCTTCAGAGTAGGTGACCAAGTCATGGTCCTAAAAGCGCTCCAGGCCAATAAGATGAAAGCATCGTGGGAGGGGCCAAGCATGCACCATTCCCCTATTCAAGTTTCTGCTTCCCTGCGTAACTGGAAAGCTTTTTCTAAAGTTAAATCTCCTTCACAGAGCAGTCTCTCTCTCTCTCAATGCCTTGACTTGAATGGTACAAATGATTCTACCTCTGAACAGAAAGTCTGTCAACTCACCAAAGTCAAGGTTTTATTGAGTCTCTTTAATCCCGTGACATATTTTTCTATGGTGTCATTAGTTTTTGTATGCATGTGTAACCCTTCTGCCAGGTGGAGCCAGCAGCAACCAGGGCCGGATTCAATATCTAGGGGTTTCTTTCCATTGATACAACACAGAACCAGCTCAAGCCCCCACTCAGTAACCTGGGAAATTTACACACCACCTCTGGGTACCTCAGAGGCAATAGTTCCCCGTTCGCAAGCACAGAGTCTGAGTGTAGGAAAGAAACTTTTAATAAAAGGAGGAAAGTAACTCGGCATTAATTTGGGAAAACAGGGTTCATAAACAAAAACCATGAGTAAAAGACCCACCCTCAATAGGTTGGGCAGTGTCCTTCTCCCCCCAGGTTCTTACGTCCAGCAACCCAAAAATCTCTTTCAAGTGCCCAACTCTTTTCTGCATCCCCCCTCACATTTGCCGTCCTTGGTCAGTGCAGACCCAGAGTTCAGAGATGATCTGAAGAGTTCATCTCTCCCCCTGGGTGGGATAAAGAGGTACCTTACTCATTCTGCTGTTCTGGCACTTGCTCGCGGCCCCTTTCTGCCTGCTCATCGCCTCTCTGCTGCCGCCCTTCTGGCCACCTGCTCACTGCTCTTGCCATGCCTATCCTCCAGCTGCCCTGCTGGCCGCTCATTGCACCTCTCCACCTGGCTGTCAGTTGCCTTTTGCTGTCACCTGCCTCTCTGCTGTGACCTCTGCACATCAGTAATTTTCAGCTCTTTGCAGGCTGGGCAGAAACACAGTTCTACCACAACTGATTTCATCTGTGATTGAGCATTTAATATAACAAAGAAGTGCCCAATGAAACCTATTTAGCAATTTCTTTGAAGGGGGGGCGCGCGCATGGCAGGGAAGGGGGAAAGCACAGGTTAAACCAGTCCAGGGAGGACCCTTGGGAAGGGTTTGTGGTCTCCTGGCTAAAACACTGGTCCCCACCCCTTTTACTTTCACAGGGCTCTGCCATTTGAGCCTCTGGCTTAATGAGGTTCTTTCAGCTGAGGGTGAACCCCTCATTTGGGACAGGTTAAGCACAGTCCTGCTTTCCTGTACTCCGACAATAATTACAACATTGGTAACCATATTTCACTACCCCTGCATTCAGTATTAAAGTGATTTGTACCCAACACCAGCCAAAGTTGATTACTTTGACACTGCTTTATCTGCTGAATATGTGAGCAGAGCAGAGGCAAACTGTAGGTACATCAACACATGCAAAGTCTCTCCCCCTCCCAGCTAGCTGTGAGGGAAGCATTCATTCAGACCCTGCTTACACGTAAAAAAATGGTGTCTCTCAAAAGTCTCATTCCTGTTTTAGTATGCAATGTTCCTCCAATTAAGTCAGTATTTTACTTAACTTCATCCTTTCACCTTCTTCAAATTTAAAGATGTCATGAATATCCAATGCTTTCTCCCCAAAAACATGCAAAAACACTGATGATTTCACTTTATAATTTTTCTCCTCTGTGGCTGCTAAATACAATTAAAATCTCAGTTGGAATTTCTTCCAGTTCTCTGCAACATTGCCTGAAAACTGCAGACTAGATGGAGGTTGTGACACATCTATTTTTGGAATTCTTCCCCTATTAAGCTAGTCTGGCTACTATTGTGCTCATAAAACATATAAAAATTTTGTTTTGTCTCTGTTTCCTGCTCTACCTGCTCCCCTTGCCTCTGCTTTCAGTTTCAAACACAGGAATTAACCTCAACATGACTTCTGCAGTCTCTCTCTCAGACAGCACTTCTGACACCATGATCTTGGGATTCATTAAACAACAAACCAGTGAGTGAGAAAGGAATAAAACTTTTATTAAAAACAAACTAGAGAGCATCTGTTGGGAACTGCTCTGCACAGCTACACTGTGTTCTACTGGCCCCTGCTTCCAGAGGCTGGCTCAAAATTCCTATGTTCATAATCTATACTCCCGGGGAGGGATAGCTCAATGGTGCTAAACCCAGGGTTGTGAGTTCAATCCTTGAGGGGACCACTTAGAGTTCTGGGGAAAATCAGTACTTGGTCCTGCTAGTGAAGGTAGGGGGCTGGACTCAATGACCTTTTGGGGTCCCTTCCAGTTCTATGAGATAGGTATACTGTCCCTCTAATACTGACCTCTATAAATTATATTCCTGCACAAAGATATCTCTAAAACTAACACCCACTGTGGAGGGAAGAAGTGAGGGTGAAGGGAAAAATCCTTGTTGATGCCCCAAACTTTCTGGGGGCAGAGGGGGCCCATGTGCTGGCCCTGTCTCTCTAGGAGTGGAAGCGGGGACTCTACCATTGCTACCCCATTGGCTAGGGGGCAGGTATATGGGGGCCCCATGTCAGGGAGAGCCTAGGGCCCGGCATTGTCTTAATACAGCCCCACGCTCTGCAGAGCTCCCAGCCCTTCCTGGCCCAGAAAGGAGGGATTGGAGTCTGGCCCCTGGCCAACTGCTCTGTTATCATTGCATCTCCAGCCCAGCCCCAGAGCAAAGGGTGAGTGTAGGTTTCTGAGCCATTTTATTATCTGTATGCCCTTGTGCAAAGCGGGGCTCTGAGAGAGCCACAGAGCTGAGACATGGCAGGTGCTGGGGATTCTTGGAGGCTTACGAAAATGGGAAATTTTCTTCGGACAAAAATTTTCTTTTCATTTAAAAGTTTTCCCAAAGTCCTCCAATATTCTGACACAATGATTAAAAAACAAACAAAAATGGTTTAAAAAAGAATGGAAATACAATTAAAATAAAATGCAATCATAATTATTTTTTTAATTCAGTTCTTATTCTTTTCCTCCTTAAACAGTTTTCATTTTGATTCCATCAGACTGGAAATGAAATGAACATGTTTTTGTTGTGAATCATTTTATTGAAAATTTTCACATAAAATGAAATTGTTTGGTGAAAATGTTCATATACTTTTGAAAGCCATTTTTCATTACAAACATTTTCCAGGGAACATTCTTGACCAGCTCTAGTTTCCAGCTTCTTTACAGGGCTGTTATTCAGCCTAATAACAGAGGGTAAAATACTGAAAAAGCACCTAAGTCCCATTGGCTTTCAATAGGAGTTAAGGGCCAGATCCACAAAAAGACATAGACAGATTAAGGGCTAGCTGCTTTGAGAGCACCTACCAGTTCAGGCCCTGCCCTAAAGACAGCTGGGAGTAAGTCTCACTCAGACAGGGAGAGTGGGCATGTGGTAGAGTCTGAGGTTGAAGGACTCACCTGGGATTTGGAAGAACCAGGTTTGAGTCCCTGCCTCAGATTTGGGGCAGGAATTTGACCCCAGGTCTTTCCCATCGCAGGTGAGTCTCCTAGTAACAAGTGCTCAATAGGCCCCATGGCAGAGGTAGCTCCAAGGAGGGATTTCGGGGAGGGGAAGATGGTGGCTTTGTGAACATTGGCAGGGAGCTGTTCCCGTGCATGGTGTCAGTGTGGGAGAAAGCACAGAAGTGCTTGAGACGACAGGTCGATATTCAGGCTGCCATTGTTGGCAGAGTGTGAGCTGATGGCTTGATGAACTGCTAGGTCTGACAGTTAGTATGTTATCTAACACCACACATCCCTCCAGCACAAACCAGGCCTGTGCGTTCAGTGTCCTGTGCTGGGTTAACACATGTTCTAACACAATGTAATGCCCCATGGAGACGAGGCTTGAAAGGGTCTGAGCCCAGCTAGGCTCAGCTACACTTCATGCCAGACTGAGAGCTCTTTGGGGCAGGGACAATCTCTCATGGTCTGTATGTGCAGCATCTGGCACAATGGGGACCCAGAACTCAGCTAGGGCTTCTAGGTCATACTGTAATACACATAATAATAACAGCCAGGGAGGCACCAAATGACCCCTACACACACACACACACACGTCTGGTCTGGCAACCCCTCCTCCTAGGGGTATCAGCAGGGCAGGGTTGTGAGGCCCTTTTGAAGAGGCTGTGTTCCCAGGGAAAGGCCACAAGGAACTCCAGATGGCAACACGATGCAGTGAGGGGATAACAGGCTGAGCAGTGAATCACACCTGCCATCGGGGTTTGCCCAGCACTGATGGGATGTGGGAACAGGCCATGGCAGTGGGGACATATTCCCAGGGGGCAGGAGTGTGAGCAGCCCCCAAGAGCGAAGGAACAGGGGTAATAATGAGGAAGGACCTACCTTAAAGATTCAGCATGTCACAGGAGATGCCATGTAACAAGCCAGGGGTCCCAGCACTACACAGAGCACCCAAGGAACCGAACTGACATGCTGGGAGCAAAGGGGGAAAGGGATCCTGGAGCTGTTTGCGAACCCAACTGGGGGAAAGTGAAAGCACCAGGGTGTCAGTCACACATTAACCTAGCAGAGATATTATCTGGCCAGGATCCAGGACAGGTGTTCAGTTACCTGCAGAGACACAGTGAGCAGTTTATACAGCGATGGGTTCCTGTTCATCCTCCAATTGCATGGGAGGCCCACAGCATGGGAGCACTAAGTGCTGATACTACCCTACCCCTGGATCTGCTCCCCACTCCCATCCCTTTTCCCCACCCCAAGCTGACCCCCATCCCATGCACAGAGAACAGGAGTCCAGGGTTCACTGCAAAGTAATGCAATGGGCTTGAACATGGGACAGAAGGTGCAGAGTATAATAGCACCTATGACTTTTAAGGAGGCAGCATTGTGATGGTGCATCCATGCTCCTAGTGGGATCATCAGTAGGGTTTGAACCCAGGATCTTCAATACCACAACACAGGTCTCTGCTATTTGAGCTAAGGAACAAGCTCTATTAATCACAGGGTGGAGAAGCAATCAAAGTTTATTTGAGATCTCAAAGCAGTGCAAGGAGACTGGCACGTCTCAGATCAAGCACATCATCATAAGCAGCTTTTCTCTTTTTATACATTTTGTAGCTAAGCTCTTCCCTTCTCCCCCTCCCTCCTTCTATAGTTATGTTAAGCAGGTAGCAATTACATTTAAGCAGTTAAGTCATCTTGGCGGCTAAAAGGCTAGCTTGTTAGTAACTCTTCTTTGAATTGTTATCTTGTTCCTTTCCCTTTGAACTGTTATTTTCCCTTCAGCCAGAAACATGCAGGCCTTATTATTACCGCTTGGGACCGGTATGAGCGGCGTTGCAACTGTCGTTAAGGCTCATACTGAAACCGGAGCTGCCAACTCTGCAGTGTTTGTTTATTTCCCGGGGATGGGGAGATGATCAAGAAGGTCCAACCACCCCAGATCTAGCATCCTCTTCCCCTCCTCAGTCAGACTCTGAATCATTGTTTCCGGTAACTATTGTGCTTCTGGTCTCAGAGGGGAAATCCCCACACCCAGACCTTCAGGGAGTTTAGATCCTAACTCTGTGGCCTGGGACTGTATCTATCATAGGCCCCAAGTCCACACTCCCAACTCTGGGGAAGGTCAGATTAGGACCCACAGCTGGAGCTAAGCATCATGGCCTATCTCCAGTTGCTCTGTTGCATCTCCCTTCCTCCTCATGCCTTCTTGCACTGACGAGCCACAACCATCTCAGTGTTTAGAAATGTGAGCCAGCTCGGAGTCTTTAAACCGAGAAGGGACGTCTCTTTCTACCAGACTTTCTCTAGCACAGCCAGAAGTTAGCAGCTCAATGCAGGGATCCCTGGGGGAAGCTCTCTGGCCTGTGCTATGCAGACACTCAGACTAGATGATCTCATTGGCAGTACTGCCAACCTGAAATGTTCAAAAATCATGAGTCAGACTCACCAAAAAACATGAGATTGTCTTTAAAAGAATGAGATTATGTAAAAATAATACATGTGGAGTTCTTTTTTTTGGTCTTCTGCTTTTTGAGCCTTTTGGATGTGCTGGGGTCACATTTTGAAGCTTTCTCCACAATCATGAGGGCTAGAAATTAATTTTTCTTTAAGAAGGAAGGCTGAAATCATCACATATCCACTTGACTCCAGGAGCTGCAGCTTTAAGGAAAACAGTAATTATCATGTTTCAAAGTGGTAGCCGTGTTAGTCTGTATCAGCAAAAACAATGAGGAGTCCTTGTGGCACCTTAGAGACTAACACATTTATTTGAGTATAAGTGTTTGTGGGCTAAAACCCACTTCATCAGATGCATGGAGTGGAACATACAGTAGGGAGGCATAAATACACAGTATATGAAAAGATGGGAGGTGCCTTACCAAGTGGGGGGTCAGTGCTAACAAGCCGATTCAATTAAGGTGGAAGTGGGCTTTTCTTAGCTGTTGGCAAGAAGGGGTGGAAATCATTTTTTTAGTGCTAATGAGGCCAATGTATCATGAGACTTATGACAAAATCATGAGAATTGGCAACACTGCATCAGTCCTTTCTGGCCTTTAAATGTATGATTATGAAAATAAACTCCCCTGGAAACTTCATGAGAACAGACTAAATGGAGAAAGAGCGTGAATGAGGCAGGTTAGCGTGTGAGGACAAAAATAACATTGTGAAAGCAGGTTATTCAATCCCACATCACAGCGTGTGATACACCCCCGCGCCGCTGGGCTGCTAGCTCAGGGTCAAGCCTGTGGAGAGCTCATTGGGGATGGGGAAGAGGCATCTGTACAGGAGACTCCAGCCCAGTGGTGAAATGTGCCCAGCCACCATTCCAGGATTACCCACTTATGCATCAATTACTCTGCAAAGTTGCTCTGCAAAACTGCTCTGCCTTGTGCTCCTGACACATTTCCCTTGAGGTCCTCTGCTGCTTGGCATCCGGCAGAGGTGTAAATGTCTGTTCACAAGACTCCCACATGTTTCTTTGGCCTTTTCTTTTGGTTTCCCCACTTGCTTAGTCACATTAATTTGAGCTCCACACCTGCTCAGAAGTCACTTCTGGATGCTCTTTCTCAACTGCCTTGTGTTCTTTCCCATCCAGCAGTGCCCTGGTGCCCGTCTCTTGGCAGAGACAGCAGGATGAGCAGGGATGCAGAAGGGACCAGGATGGGGGAAGGGACCTGGTGCCCATCTCTCAGCATGGATAGCAGACTCCTCGGGAGCCCTGAATGGGGAGAGGGGGCAGTCAGGGCAGGAGCCCCATTTATCACCCCTTAAGCCCAAAGGGTGAATTTGCCCCTGGGGGAACTGGGTCCTTCTCACCAAGGACTCAAGACCAGGGTGGAGGAAAAAGGTTCAGGCTCATCCAACATCCCAGGTCCTCCAGTGACCTTTCACCCTGGCCCAGCTGTGCCTTTAGCCAGGGGCTGTCTCAGCCCCCAGGCAGTGAGATGGGACGGGAGGCGTTTCCTCAGTGATATCTTTAGATATCTTTAGACTGAAACAAGTAAACTAGTCTCCTTTGGTTCTCAATCTTCCAGCCCTAAATAGCGATGCTGTGGCCAGGGCGGGGAGCAGGAAACGGGGAGCGGTTACAAATATCAGACCCAATGAGGGGACAGAGTATTTCAGAGAGAGTCTGCGGCATCTCTGCTGGCTGAGCCTACAGACCCCAAGGGCCTGGGAGCAGGGAGAGTGGCTGGCTGGAGCATCCAACCCAGGGGAGCAGACAGTGGCAGATCGGAGCAGAGAGAGAAATTGGAGCTTCTCGTTTGAAGTCAGACAGAGCAGTGGGGGCAGGTGGGAGCAGGAAGCAACTGCAGATTGTCCCCTCCCGACCCTCTCAGGAGTAGACACCACTGGGCTGTTTCCATCCAGATTGGTTCCCCCCACCGCACCGATGATCTTGTCTCTGTGCCTCTTGCTTTCCGGTGAGTATCCAAGAATCCTGTGCTAATTCGTAGCAGGTTGCAAGGAAACAGAGCCAAGAACAACACCAGACTGCCAGCAAATCCCCTTTAGTGGGAGAGAAATGGGAACCAGTGTGTACACTGAGCATGAGAGCAACTGGGTCAGAATCAGTGAATCAGTGTCGCTCCATTGGAGTTAATGCCAGCTTACGCCAGCTGAGTATCTGGTCCTCTAGAGATCTGAAGGGAAAGCTGGTCCCAGGTCAGCCAAGGTCTGTGTGCGCAAGGAATCTGCCATGCCCCAGATCCAACGTCCTGCCTGGTTCACTTTTTCCACAAAACATGAACCAGGAATTGTTTCCCTATCTGTTAAGGGCAGATTTTGTCCCTCAAAAGGGATGTCAGAAAAGGGGAAATTTTATCTCCAGCACTAACCACACGGCACCTTTCTGTTCCCAGCGCTGAGTCCCAGCAGCCAGGAGATCTGCTCAGCTCCCGGTGAGTCTGTCTGTCTGTCCATCCCCAGACACACTCACCCCTCTGTCTATCTATCATGCCAGGGAAGTTTGTATTAACAGAAAGCTGCAGAAAATTATTATTCATTACTATTGAACTGTGGCCCTGACACCTCTGTCAGGGATCAAGGTCCATCATGCCTGGTTCTGTATACCCCTATGTGAAGGTCTGGTCCCTACCCCCGATTAGCTGACAGTATCAGGGCTTGTCTACACTACAAAATTAAGTTGACTTAAGTTGACATACAGCCACCACAGTAATTAAAGTGGAGGTTCAAGTCCACACTTGCTACTTCTGTCGGCGGTGTGCATCCCCACCAGGAATGCTTTCACCGACGGCTATGAGGCATTGGAGCCAGTCAGCCCTGTGTGGAGCTCAGAGCTCCCCCTTCACTCCACCGGCACTGGCAGCCCCAGCTGTGAGCCTGTGCCCAGTTGACAGCTTGGACTGTCAGCACAGTAGTGGGAGGAGGAGGGCTCCAGCTGTCAGCCAGACTCGAGGCTGAAAGACAACAGGCGATATAAGTAATGTGGTGTCTACATGGACACTGCGTCACCCTAACTTCATCGACATAAGCTCTGCGCCTCTTGTGGAGGTGGAGTATTATGTCGGTGAAGTTGGGGACTTATTTCAGCAGAAGCAGCATTCTAGTGTAGACACTGAGGTAATTAGGTTGATGTAAGCCACCTTGCATAGACATAACTCTCTGGTGTAGATCAGGCTCCAGATCTGACATTATCCCCCCATAGCCCAGCTGTGCTGAAATAAGAGCCTGCTCCAGAGACATTGCCCAGAGCTCCTAGCCCTAGAGCAGGTAGAGCTTCTCCTGCTCTGCAATTTGACGCTGGCCCATGCCATGTACACAGCCCTGAGCCCAAGCCCTGGAAGCCTAAATGAGCTGGCACGGGTCAGCCATGGGTTTTTATTGCAGTGTAGACATACCCTGTGAGCTGCTTCCATGGCAACCAACTTCCTTTGACAAAATTCTCCCTGGGCTCCCCCTAAAATGGGAACCTCTGACAGCCCCACTGAGGGCTTTTACCCATTCCCCTTCCCAGGTGTTCTCCCTGCTCCCACCCTCTACCTGAGCCAGACGTCCACCCATGAGGGGGCCTCCGTGCTGCTCCAGTGCTCTGTGTACTCCCGGGTTCCTGCCACTCGCATCGTCTTCTGTAAGGACGGGGAGGAGATTTTGTCCCAGACAGGCTCAGAGGAGAAGGTCACCTACGACTATGACCACAAGGTGTCCAGGAGCACTACCGGGAATTATGCCTGTGGGTACGAGATCAAGGACAGCAACAACCGGATGAACAGATCCCAGCTCAGCCCTGCCCAGCACCTCAGCATCACTGGTAATGTGGGTGAATGGCAGAGCCAGTACAATTGTCCATATAATGGCAGAGGAAGAATGCAGATGCAGATAGCTAAGCAACAGGGTGACAGGCAGAAAAGTAGGTTGTTATCCTTCATATGTACCAGCCCCTAGATGGAAACATGACACTTGCTTTGTTGGTGGGTCACACGACTGTTAGTGAGACAGCAGTGGGAAGTTGGTTCCCAGAACTCCAGGGTTTTCTTCTTGGTTCTGGGAGCAGACTGTGGGTAGTGTTAAGGGAAGCATAGCCAAGCACATAAAACTGGCACATGCCCTCTGAAAGGCAGTGAGACAAAGTGTATGAGCCTTGGGTTTGCCACATTATTGTCTGTTCCCAGCTCTGCCTCAAGTGACATTGTACAACCCTTTGTTATCCATACAAGGGGTGAATGACAGCTGTCACCTATACCATAGGGGCATGAGCTCTTGGCTAGTACCTGGGTCTGTGAAGTTCACAGAGAAGTTAGTAACACTCAGTAGAAGAACTGGGCCTAGATCACAGGGTCTCCTGGCTTATAGCTGAGTGCCACCCCCAGGCTCCAGGACACCGTGTGGGGAGTCCATGCCCACACACAATTTCTACAAAGGAGGCCAGGGCTGCCAAATACCCGTGATGTGTGTGACACTTGGCAGGTCTGAGAGAGCTGGTCAATGAGCCCCTTTGGGGAGGTTCCCATTCGGGAACAGTCATGTCCCATTTGACTGGTGCAGGGGGCTGGGCTCAGCCATCGCAGCCACGTTTCTCACACACTGACAAATTTATTTGGGCATAAGAGTGTCACCTGGAGGCACTGACAGGCCCAGATTCTCCTTGTCCCCATTGCACAGCCCAGGCGAGCAGCAGTGGAGAGGAGTCAGACCCCACAGCTCACCGAGACGCTCTTGGGCCAGACCCCAGGGATCCAAGCCCAGTTCTGTCCCCATAGCTCACCCCTTGATGCATAAACACTTTGTGCCAAACTCACCCCTGGGGTAACTCCTCTGCCTGCAGCAGTTTCACCAGGGAAAGAGCCAGCTCTCTGTAGTGAAACCCAGCCCATGGCCCCAGTGCCAGGCAGGACTTAACTCCCCTGAACCCTCAGCACTGGGCATGAGCAGGGTCTAGGCCTGGTGCTGCCCCAGGCACAGGAGCAGCTGGGGAATGTTGCCCGTGCACACAGCCTCATCACACAACCCGCTCTGCCCACCAGGCGAGCCCCAGACTGTCTGAAGGGTGCAGGGGTCTCCCGCACATTCAGATCCCCAAGGGAGCTCCACAGACAAGAGCATCTGATTGGAGGGCAGGGAAATCCTGGCTCAGGGCTTCCTGGGGCATTTTCTCCTGGCATCACTTATGTCCCACTTCCATCCTTGCCTGAGGACACAACTGGTGCCAAGGCCTCGTGCTGCCCCTCTGCCCAGGGCAGGATCACCCCTGCGGTGAACTTCCAGCTCACTGGAGAGGGGTGATAGGGTCTGGGCTGCTGTGTCTGTCGCTGGCTCTTGTGAGGCCTTTGCACTGAGTCTCAGAGCAGTCTGAGCAAACCTGGGCCATTCCTTGCTCCTCTGACCCCTCAGGGCTGTGCTGGGCCCTAACAGCCTCCATCACTCAGGCCTCCCGTCGGGGGAATGTGCCCCCCTGCAGCGTGATCCCCCCTTAGATTGAGGCCTACAGGAGCTCGCACGGGGTCCCTGATACACAGCAGCTGCTCTGTGTCTAGTGCTGGTACTACAGTCCCACACGCTGCTTTGCACAGGCTGTCACCATGTCATTTTCCATGTTGCAGGGCCGACCATGTCCCCTGCCATCTGGGCCGCTCGCTGTGTCCTGGTCCTCCTCCTCCTGGTGTCTGCACCCATTATCACCTTCATGCTGGAGAAATGGGACCCGCCTGAGCCTGCAGGTCTGGAGGAGACTCGTGAGGGGAGCAACAGCGTCATGGGGGGGAGAGGGGCTAAGAGTGGAAGAACCCCATTTAGCAGCTGTGAGCAGTGGAGACAAGGATGTTGCCTGGAGAGATACCAATGCCCAGCTCTGAGTGGGTGTTGGGGAGACACCACTGGTCAGTGCTGCACAATAGGTCCCTGCGGTAACTGTCTTTGCCCAGGTAACTGCTGCAGCCTCCTTCAGTCCCTCCTCCCTTCCCCTGCCAGGGACACTGTCAGTCACTCTGCCCTGCAGCCTGCAGCCCTCTGCTCACTCCCAGACAGGACTGAGTCACACCGAGCTCTGTCTGATCTTAACCCTGCCATGAACTATCCCAGCCAGACAGCCCAACCCAGCTCCTTCCTTCGGTACAAATAATCCATTATTCAGAGAGACTGCAAATGAAGGGGTTAAGGCTGGGCTTATGGTTAAACCATAAGTGTTTAACATAAGAGTGACACTTCTGGGAGATTGGGGTTCAAATCCCAGCTCTGCTCCAGAGTCCTTGGGCCTGTCACTTCATCTGACTGTGCATCAGTTCCCCATCTGTGAAATGGGGACATTAATTCTGCCTTGTCTAAAGGGAGAATTTTCAAAGTCCCTAAAGGGATTTATGAGCAGCTGTGTGTGATTGTTCTCTGCACCCACTTCCCTGTGCTCCTAAATCCCTCAGGTGCATTTGAAATCCCCCCCTTAGATTGGGAACTCTTCCAAGCAGGGGCTGTCTGACCCACTACAAAAACTAAAAAATAATTTCCCCATGCTAATTTCCACCTACTGTTACTCACACCTTCTTGTCAACTGTTTGAAATGGGCCACACTGATTACCACTACAAAAGTGATTTTCCTCCTGTTGATAATAGCTCAGTTCCACTTTAATTGAATTGTCTCGTTAGAACTGACCCCCCCTCCCACTTGGTAAGGCAACTCCCATCTTTTCATGTACTTTGTATATATATTCTGCCTACTGTATTTTCCACTCCATGCATCTGATGAAGTGGGTTTTAGCCCACAAAAGCTTATGCCCAAATAAATTTGTTAGTCTCTAAGGTACCACAAGGACTCCTTGTTGTTTTTGCTGATACAGACTAACACGGCTACCACTCTGAAACCTAAACCACTACAGTCATCCCAGGATAACTCCTTATGGGACCACTAATTCCAGAATCAGAGAGCATTGAGCAGGGTTAAGTTTACATCATTTTCAAAGTGACATAAGCTAAACTGGACAAAGCCCCTCATACAGTGCAATAAGAGTGTCCCCACGGGGACTTATCCCTGGATAGCTGTGGAGGATTAGTAAGAACAGTACAGTTCTGCTAGTCAATTTTCCCCTGCAGACCAGCCCCAGCGCAAAGGGGCCCTGACCTCAGCTGGAGTCTCTGGTGAGTCCTGTTACATATATAATAATGGCAAAATGCAGTTGGGGCTCAGTCGACAGGTGCTGGACGAGGGGCCAAGGAACGAGGTCTCTGTTCCTGCTTCGATATTCCATACCCCAGCTGGGTATTCGACTGTCTCCAGTGGAGCCTTGTGGTTCAGCTGTCAGACTGTGAGTCTGGCATGCCTAATAGAGAGAGATTTCTGTAGGGTATCTAGAGAGAAGGGGGGAAAGGAATAAGTTGTGTCTGGGGCATTGTTGCTAGGCAGATGCACAATTAGCATCGCACACCCAGAAGATTTTGAAATTGGGGGTAGTAGTTTTGGGCAGGCTCCATAGGCTCCCTGTAGCTGGATTCATAAACTCCATTGAAAGCCAGTAGTCGGGGCAACTGCTTTATGAAAAAAAACATGTGGCCTGTATGGGCTCGGAGAAGCTCAGCCACAGGAGCAAAAAGCAAGCTGCTTTCTTCTAGCTCTGAATGACTTTGCAGCAGTTTAGTGATATCATAAATATCATTTCATTTTAGTCAAATTATGTTAACCTTCTTGGTTCACCATCTCTCATCTTTTGAAATATAATAATAAAGAAAAAGTCATCTATATTTTGCTATTCAAAGTTTTTGTATTTTTTGTAACAAGATTTTTCATTTATGTAATTAATACTAATTAGTTTGTCAATTAACTAAGTAATTACACAGTCAAGTAGAGGAGGAGAAAAAGTCTCCATGAATTCCAGTTAAAAAATTCTGCAAGGAACAGAAAAACATATTTTCACTCAGTAAGCTACATATAGTTGATAAACACAGACTAACTAAAAATCAAGTGAACTCAGTCAGAGCTTTTAGAACTCTTAATTACGTCTCACTATTTTTGAAAACTGACTTGTTTAAATTTAATTTTTCTTTTATTTATACTTATACCCAACTAAAATAATATACGTAAATTATAAAATAACCTTGTTACTTAGTAAAACTGAAGCTATCTTTTTATCATTATAAAATGTTATAAAGTTAATTCTTAAAAAAAGTTCATTCCTTTTATTCTTTTTAAATTTAATTGTACAAAGATAACCCTCTGCAATCCTTGCTGAAAATCCTCAGATAACTAAATTCCGTGTGCTCGTCTATAAAAATTGTGTCAAAGCACAAGGAGAGGAGAGGTAAAGCAAACTCTAGCCCACCCAAAACTTACACAAGCTCTTTGGGGCAGGGACTGTCATTTGCTCTCTGTCTGTTCAGCGCCCGGCACAACAGGGCCCACAACTGGTCGATGTCTAGGTGCTACCACAATAGAAATGTTAAATCAGAACAATGCACAGTGTCTGGGAGAAAGGTCCTGTCTTCTATTAATTATTTGGGTTGCTGTTGTTACTTTCCCTAGTTTTTATTTTCCTATTAGTGTGAGACTCCCATCAGGTGAGTCACAGGATGACTGGACAAAGAACAGCGACTGGGGCTAATCTGCATGTGGTGCCGGGACGTTTCTCACCACTGGAAGGAAACATGCCCTCTTGGATGTCTCACATCTACACAGTGCCAGGGCCTTCAGCAATATGCACTTGGCTGCGTTTCACACCTGGGAACATTGATGGTAGCGCAAGGGTTCCACTATCGGGTATATAGACAATGTGCAATTCTTAGAATAGGGGAGCAGAGATAACAAGAAACCCCTGGAAATATTTCATCTCTGACCCCTTCACACTTGTCTAGGTGAAGGCACCTTCTCACCCACTAGATGGGGCTTTGCACCAATCCCACTGGAAAACTCCATCTTACCTATTGTTTCCAGTCACTCATTAATGCTGCCTACAAGACAAAAATGATGAGGCCGGGTGTGACCCAGGCTTTCAGTGGAAACCTCACATGATGCACTTTGATGAACTGAAATGTAAATCCCAGACCTTGGGGATCCTTGTAACCCTTGTGTACTCCCGGGACCTCTGCTAGTTGGCTCCAGAGGTCTGTGGATCACATGCATCAAAGTAATGTAACTGCTTCATGCAGTAACTGCTTTCCAGGGAGCTAAATGTTCTGATGATGTTCTCTTGCTACCACGTGGTTGCAGTATTTGACTGAGGGGAACAAACCCAGTTTCACAAAGCCAAAGGTTGCGACTTCCCTATAAGCCAACATGACATTTAAGAGACATGGGTCACAGAAACTGCAAGTTCAAAGGTGACCCTGACACTGTTGTCAGTTTTCATGATTTTACAGCGAGTCACAAGATATCTGCTGTTTTCCTTTGAACCTCAGCTCTGGAGTGTTGGGATTATGTGAGAATTTTGACTTTTGTTTGAAAAATTAAGTTTCTAGCCCCCTTGCCTGTGAAGAAAAGCTGGAAAATGGAACCCCTAAAGAATCAAACACAAGAAGAAAACTAAAAGGATGCAAACTGTATAATAAAAAAAACTCATGCATTTTAAGGCAGTCTTGGGATTTTGGGGGACCTTCCTCATGATTTTTGTACATGTTGGGCTGGCGGTATAGTCTCTAAACAGAGCTCAGAGGACTTGGGAGCTGAGATGTAAATATAAAGAGTAAGGGGGAAGGAATGCAGTGTTTGGGCATTTTCACCAATTTTATTCAGAAGAAACTTTTTTTTTCAAAGGGAAGAAGAGGCTGCTTGTTCCCTGAGAATATTACAGTGTCCAACAGCACTTTGGGCGCTGTGCATTGTTCAGCTGTGGCCCCAGAGAAGGTCCCCCACTGCCTAGCTGCACAGCCCCTACAGATGCCTCTGATTTGGGGAAGTTCTGTGATGCGGCTGTGCACTTACAAGACCTGCATTTCAACAAAAAGCTCATTAATGACATCTGTCCCGCTGCAGACCGATGGTCGTGTATGTCGGTCTCTCTTCTCTCTGGGGCCGTGGATGCTTTCAGATAAACCACAGTAATGTTACTTTTCTGCTAAGACAGCCTAAAGCCAGAGAAATTAAGCCAGAAAATGCCCGTCTGACAGCACTGCTGTACGTACATCAGGAGCAGTTCTAATGGGCATCTAGGCTGGGAAACACCAACAGCCACACTTCCTACATCAACTCCTCTGAGGCAGACAGCTCAGATTTCTCCCTCTCAGCCTTGGTCTGGCCCTTTTCTCCCCTCACAGTTAGGACATCTGGGCTTTGCCTTGACACCTGCCAGTTGGGCAGAAGAGCCCTTCTCCTTCTCTCCATGCCAGTCCCATCGAGGTAGAGTCAGGTTCTCCCTGCAATGGGGTGTTATTATCTAATAAGGATTCTTCTGTGCTTCAGGCAGTGTAGTTTTTTCCTGTCTAATTTCATATTTTAATCTCTGATGTTATTAATGGCGATATTTATAATGGTTATTTGCACTTGTTATTATAATATTGTTATGCTCCAGATTGGGTGACTCCTAACCAGGGTTTCTTTGATCTATGGGCAATTGCGGCACGTTGCTCAAGTTGGTGGCTGTGATAACCACCTGCCATTCAGGCTAAATAAGTGAACCATTAAATGCCCCTTTGTTTAATTCCAGCAGAAGCAATGGAAAACCACCACCCAAGGACAAGACCACAGGGAAGGCTGGGCCTGGCAAGGCCACGTAGTCCAAGGGGGTTCCTCAGGGTCTGCTAACAAATACAGGGGCAGGGATTGATTTAATTGCAGCTGTGTGTCTGTCTGTGTGACACAAGCAGCAGAAACACCTCAGAAGCAAACAGAGAAAGCAACAAGACAGACAGACACAGCCAGAGGAGCACTTGTAACAGGACCCTGAGAAAAAGCTGAAAGAGGGAGACAGAGAGAGAGAGACAGCGCTTTTGGGCAGGGTACTGGCTGGAAAGAGGCTTGAATCTGGGATCAAAAGAAAAGTGCCAGGACTTTGTAGATCTTATGTAAATAAATGGGGTTGTATCAACAAACATACCTGACTCTGTCATCACTTTTTCCTCTCAATGGAACAAACCAGAAGACCCTGAATATTGGCTGACTGCTTGCATCAAAAGGGTCAATGTGTAATTTTGATAGACAGCTTCAGAATTCACATTGTGTTCTTGGCCCCAAGCTTTCAGGACAAAACCTCTCCAGTGATCAGACATGTCAATGAAAAATTCATATTCAGTGGATTGATTTTGTAGAAGAGAGGGAGGGGTATGAAATTCAGGCTGATGTTGGGATGCTAACTGTAACCTTAACTCTGGGGAAACCAGCTATGCCTCCATGATAGCAGCGCACAGCTCTTTCCTTTATGACACTGCTTTAAACTCTCAATAAAAAGGTACATATTAAAAGTGATAATAAAAAGTAAAATTTGCATGACCCAAACTCCTCCCATGTATCATAAGGGGAGGAGGAATAAAAATCTAGGGTTATTGTTCATTGCCAATATCAGTTGGAGTGTGGACAAATAATTACCATAAGGAAGCAATTGGGGGACAGACGCTTTGTGTTAGCAGCTTTCCCTGCCACTAACACGGTACCCAGGGTGTGTGCACCACCGTGCAGCTGCTACTAGCGGTGTGAGGCTGTGCACGCCCCACTGACACCTACATCGCATGGAGACCCATTGGGGGAAATCCTGCTCCACTGAAGTCAACTCCCAGGATTTCGCCCCTTGGCTGTCTTTCTTCCCCTATGGGAGGCCTGTGGTGGGGAGTTACCAGCGAGTGGTGCTGGGGCTTCACTAATATGATCCGTCTCACTAGAGCTGATTCCCACTTGGGTAGCATTTTGGAGCAGCAAATGCCTGGGGGATTTGACCATCCAGTTCCCAGGAGTTTTAATGGGAACTTTGAAACGTTGAACATCTCTGCCTTGTTTGTTTGACTGCAGAGGCTGGTGGGGGAAAACTCCTCTGTAGCTAGATGGGTTTTCAGGCCGTGGGGGAATTCTCCCCTATCGCTGTGGAGTGGAGTTCAGGAAGGATGTTTTCCTCTTGCCAGGATGCATGTCTGTGTGTCCGTGGGGGACAGGGTCTGATTGGACAGTCGGACTTGTAGTTCAGTCTCGTGCTGATATTTTCCTCTACAGGCTGGGCTGTGTGGCTGGACTTCATCTCCCATGATGAACAGCAGCCAGGGCTCTCGTGATGTACTGCCTATCATAAAGTGGTGTGTGGTATGGTGTCTGCCCCACCCCCATACTAGGGGGGCTGCAGCAGGCCAGTGCACCTGGGCAGCCCAGCAGCCAATAAGAGCAGGGCTTATTGGGAGCCAATCAGGGCCCAGATTGGAAGGAGCAAATCAGGGCCAGGCTCAGCCCTATAAAAGGCTGCTCAGGGAGCAAGCAGGGAGTCTGTCCCAGGCCTTTGACAGGGGAAGGTCTGTCTCCAGAGCTGGGAGACTAGCACCTGGGACAGTGCAGTGCTGGGCAGGCCCAGGGGAGCATAAGGTAACTCCAGCCCGGTGTCTGCCAGGCTTCAGGCCCTGAGGGGAAGGGCCTAGCTGGTGAGAGGGGCTGAAGGGGAATTGGCCCAGGGGTGGGACGTGGACAGACTGAGGGAGAGAAGGAGGACCGGATGGCTGCCACTAGAGGGTCCCTGGGTTGGGACCCAGAGTAGTGGGCGGGCCTGGTTCCGCCCCTCTTCCCCCCCCCCTTGCAGTACCCCCAACCATCGGCTGTAGGGAGCGGCCATCATGGACTACGCCAGATCCCTGCCAAGAGGGATTAGACTTTGGGTTGTGTGGTTGGACATGGTGTCTGGGGTGTAGAGAGAGTGCTGATCACCCCTCCTCCCGGAAGGGGGTGTGGATGGACCAAGGGGCACTGCTAGAGTGCAGTGGTCCAGAAGATGAGGTCGCGAGCTGGTAAGCGACATGCCCTCAGATGCCAACCGAGGGCGAGACGATGGATGGGACACCACCACCAAGAGGGGGCGCTCCACTGGGCAGAGCTAATTCCGAGACAACCAGTAGGAGGCACCAGGTGGTGAGTCCCAACACTGTCCCATGGTGCATCATGGGAGAGCCAGTGAGCCCGGCTCAAAGAGGAGACCAGGAGCAGGAGGCACCTGAACTACAGCTCCCACGAGGCACTCTTGCACCAACTTGAATCAAAATATTTTCTTTTTTCAGCTGACTTTTTTGGTATTTTATTTCACTGAAAAGTTGAAATTGCCAATAGAAATTTTTGAGAAACTAAAACAAATTCATTTTTATTTAAATGTTCCACAGGAAGAAAGCCAGTTTTCCAACCAGGTGAAGGATTTAATGATCCACTGGCTTACATTTTTATATAAAAATGTAAAATTAGCAACCTAGACTCTAAGTGGAATAAAGCACGGCAGGTGGTGATGACAGCGCTTCTTGGGAGGCTAAATCTCCCTCTGAGAGGTGACACTACTCAGGGCTTCCAAACACCGTAGACACTTAGGGGACTTTTAAACAAGAGATTTTCTCTATTTATACTTTGAACCTCACACACCCAGAGATAAGAATATCCCCCATATAAATATCTCAGCCTTCAGCCTGACAATACAGGCAATGCATGGGCACCAATTGCCCACCAAGGCACGGTCAGTTGGGACTTATTGCTGTGTTGTCACAGTTGCACAGGGTAGGAAGGACTGGTCAGACCCAGCTCCCAGTGAAGGAGGTGGAACACTTTCCAATGGGAGCTTTCTGTGGGATGTGTCCTTTCCATGAAGGAAGGGAAGCGGTAACACCGACTCAGTCCCCTAAGCCATGGCAATGCAGGACTGGGTATTACAGGCAAAGGGTGGGACAAAGGAACCTCAGGGACTGAGATGCACAAGAGGGAGGGGTCCCTCAGAGCCCCTTGACACGGTGGTGGGCAGACAGCGAGACAGCAGCACTTAGCAGCTCCCCCAGCACTGGGGGCAGCCTATGGCCCCAACGAGCTCGTTCCCCTGGGCCGTGCTGCAGAGGCGACTAGCTCAGAGCCCCCTCTGCACAGCATGTTGTTCATATGTATGGTGCACACTGAATCCCAGAGGTATCCCTGCAGCCTAGCTTGCCCCAGCAGACCAAGCGCTGGCCCTGTGCTGGTTGAGACAGTCCCCACTCCCTGCAACAGCACAATCCTCTCTGCCACTAAAGAGGATTTGCCGACTGTGTGGGCCAGGGGCTGCTCTTGGTTCTGTTTCCTCCCAACCTGCTATGAATTGGCACAGGGTTCCAGGATACTCACTGGGAAGCAAGTGGAAAAGAGGCAGGATCATTGGGGTGGTGGAGGGGTTGTAGCGAGGCGATGACTCACTGCTGTGGGGCCTCCTGCTGGTCATCAGCTTGCTAGCCTCATGAGCGCCCTCTGCAGGCCAGTGTCCCTCCCAGACCCCAGTGCCCCTTCTTTCAGGGTTCTGCCCCCTACAGTACCCCCACAGTCTCACTGGGTCTCCTCTCCCCAGGGAACCCTCAAACCCCTATCCCCACCTTGCCTCAGTCTTGGGCTACTGCCAGTCACCACCTAGCCCCCGCTCACTGGGGCAGACTGCAGCATAATTGCCACTCATCACTGTCAAGGAGGGTTCGGACCTGTTGCCTCTGCCGACCTTTGGGCTGCCCCTATGCAACCCCAGTACCCTTCTTGGCCTTTAACAAGGCCTGCAGCCTAGGGATTTTCCAGGCCAGAGCTCCCCAGCTCCTCTAGCCTTTCCCCAGCCCTGCGCCACTTTAGGTACCCTGCTCAGCTCCCAGCAGCCAGGCCCATCCCTCTCACCATCTCAAGAGAGACTGACTTAGCTCCAGCCTAGCAGCCCCTTTATAGGGCCAGCTGTGGCCTGATTGGGGCATGGCTCCAGCTGAGGCTGCTTCCCCAATCAGCCTTTCCGCAGCCACCGCCCTCTCCAGGGCTGCCTTCACCCTTACAGAGCTGGCGTGGGGTGATCACCGCTACAGGGGTGTAACCCCAGAGTTTGACGTTACTGAAGTCAGCCATTTTGTTTGTCCGGACACTGCTAGCTGAAAACCAAATATCACACAGCTCAGAATAATTTTTAGGACCCTGAGAGGCAAGGCCAAACTGCTTCCTGTTTCGAGTTTGGCTAATCAGAATGGGAAGATGGGGCAGAGAGTTAATGTACCATGAGACTGGAAGAAAGTAAGTGGATAGTGACCTTGGATTAGGATGCTTCTGACATATAAGTTTATTAGGGGTGGGAATGTTTTGTTGATAAGAGATAATGAGCAATTTGCTGAAGTTAGGAGAACTGGTGACCCATTAGGGCTTACCATGAGTTACGTGTTTTGTGAGCATTAGCTATGAAAGATTAAGTAACAGGAGGAACCAAGAGGGATGCAAATGGCCCAGCAGCTTCTACTTCTGATGGGGTCAGGAGGGGACAATCCATAGTCATCCCTGCTCTGACCTGCCCTCACTGCTCCTTAAGGTGGCTGTGGCTGGATATCTCCCGAGGAGCTCTCAGCCATCACCTCGGGGGACACACGCTGCTGACTCCAGGGATGCAGCACGGTCCAGTCCCCATGTGTTTGGAGAGCTGGGCTCTGTCCCCCTCTGCTGCTCCCTCGCAGGGGTGCTTGGGGCATCCAGTCACCCCCAGTACAGTCGTCCCTCCCACAGCAACGGGCTCTGAGCTCTAGGGCTGACAATGCTACGTCAGAGCTGAGCCCACAGCCCAGGGCTCCAGTGACTTGGGGCTATTCACTCAAAGCTCCCACCCCCCACAAACCCTCCCCATCACGTCCCTCCCCCCTCTAACGCTGGGAATAAGCTGAGCCTTGGGGAGCCTGGGCCCAGCTGACGCCAGACAAGTCCCAGTGAGAACCGCGGGGCCAATTTCTAGTTGGGCGGGTAATTAACACTGGGACAAACCATCCAGTGCGGGGGGGATTCTCCATTGCCTGATGGCATCAGAGCCAGGCTGGAGGCCTTACTGGGAGAGGCTTTGGTCCCACACGAGCTATTGGCTCAATGCAGGGAGCTGGGGGAGTCTCTGGGCTGAAAGCCAACACACAGGGGCTGTTTGTGTCCCAATGTGGGGAGCACCTGGTTGGGATGGACCTGAAAACACAGGGCAAGTGTCAGAGACACAGGCTGGGAAATAGGCTGCAGGGGTTCCATTGATCTCCCACAGCATCCCACCACTGCTGTTCCTGAACCATGGGCTGATTCCTGCCTACCTCCCTCCAGCCCAAACCCCCAGGCAGCCAGGGCAGAATTAGACCCCCAACCCTAGCCCTGCAGGGGATATTGATGGAGCCAGATGCTGCAGGACTAGAAAGCAACTGGCTGCTGCTCAGTGACTCTCTGCGCACACAGTCCAGGTGCTCCATGTATCCGCACAGAGAGGGACCCGTCACCCGCAGGATGAGCCAACAGCACTCTGAGCATCTGCAGAGTCTCCTGTGCAAACACCACTTCCCCGACCAGCAGTGAGCTCTCCCCAGCCTTACCCCCAGCCTAGCAGCTCAGCGAGGCGGGGGTGTATCACATTCTAGGTTGCGGGAATGAAGACCCTCTCACACTGATATTTATGGACCAGATGGGTGTGTCTGTGGCTCACTCATTCTCTCCATCTCTTATGTTCTCCAGGGAAGCCTGTCTCTGAAGCCCAGGAGCTGGGAGTCTGAGCAGTGACAGAGCCGTGTGGGAAAGTGAGCGAGTCCCAGACGACTCAGACCAAAAGCCCCTGGTCATCTCCTGTTGTGAGGGAACCTAGAAAGGATAAAACCATGAGGTGTTTTGTGGACTTCAGGAAAGAAAACCCATCCCCCAGCCTGACCCATACCCTACACCCCAAATAAAAGTTACCTACCTTTCATAACTACTGTTCTTCGAGATATTTTGCACACATCCATTCCACTCTAGGTGTGTGAATGTGTTCCCCTGGAATTGAAGGATGTGTGTACACCAGAATGTGATTAAGCTAATTGCAACCATATTATGTGCAATAGAATAGCACATAGTTAAGGGTCGATTTGAAAGCAGGCTTTCAGAGTCAAGGTCAAAACTAGCTGGCAGTTTCTGCTAATCAGAATGGGAGGAAGGGAAAGAAAAGTCAACAACTGAGCCTGAAAGAAGTTAAGTGGATGGAAAGCCTTGAATGTAGCCACCTTTGATATAGAAGTATTATTATGATTAAGATTGTTAGGAATGTTTGTTGATAAGTAGTTTATTGAAAGTTAGGAAAAGTGATGATTTAGTTGGGGTCACTATGACCTATATGTTTTGTAGAAGTTAGTTATAAAAGACGAGCTAATATAGTGTACTTGGGAGCAGTCCTCTGAAGCCATCTTAAGAGACATTTTTCCTGACACCTTTTCTCCCCGGTGGGTGAGCAACTGGCCACTGTGAACCTGTTGTTAATTACTCAATACCATTCCAGATTTTAGATAAATATTTGGGATGTTCTAAACCTATTGCTTATGTCTGTTTGTGATTAAATCTAATAAACTGCAGTTTTAGATAGAGCTCGCTTATGCATGAATCTTTTATCAGATGGAATTGCTGTGTTCTGATTGATTTATTGCTGACACCATCTGGAGTGAAATAGTTAAGTTACCACTGCTGTGGATTCTGAGAGCCCTGAGTAACACATGCCCCCAGACAGGGGTGAAAGTAACTTAAAGGACTTACTGGTACTCTGGAGTCCTGGGCGGGGGGTGGCCTCAACTGGAAGAGGTGTGGCCTCAACCGGAAGAGGCGGGGCCTTTCAAGATTTAAGCTCTGGGCATAACTCTGGGCAGTAAAAAAGTATTTTAAGTTGGGGAAAGGGACATAGGGAGCTCTCTTAACGGGGTCCATAATGGTCTCATTGAGAGGCAGAGGAATTTTTCAAGGGCTTGCAGTGGCTCAAATGTCAAGTAGGCTGTGGGAGGACTCCTTAACTACCTCCTTCTGTATGCCCAGATTTAAGGCCACTCTCTCCTTATGACCTTATCATAAACAGACTAGGGAAATACAGCCTAGATGGGGCTAATATAAGATGGGTGCATAACTGGTTGGAAAACATTTCCCAGAGCATAGTTATTAGTGGTTCACAGTCATGCTGGAAGGGCATAACGAGTGGGGTCTCACAGGGATTAGTTCTCAGTCCAGTTCTGTTCAATTCTTCATCAGTGATTTAGATAATGGCATAGAGAGTATATTTATAAAGTTTGTGGATGATATCAAGCTGGGAGAGTTTGCAAGTGCTTTGGAGGTTAGGATTAAAATTCAAGGTGATCTGGACAAACTGGAGAAATGGTCTGAATTAAATAGGATGAAATTTAATAATGACAAATGTGAAGTACTCCACTTATGAAGGAACAATCAGTTGCACACATACAAAATGGAATACGACTGCCTAGGAAGGAGTACTGCAGAAAGGGATCTGGGGGGTCATAGTGGACCACAAGCTAAACATGTAACACTGTTGCAAAAAAAGCAAATACATCATTCTGGGATGTATTAGCAGGAGTGTTTTAAGCAAGGCATGAGAAGTAATTCTTCCACTCTACTCCATGCTGATTAGGCC
Organism: Malaclemys terrapin pileata; assembly: GCF_027887155.1. Classification (NCBI taxonomy): domain Eukaryota; kingdom Metazoa; phylum Chordata; order Testudines; family Emydidae; genus Malaclemys; species Malaclemys terrapin. Next base: position 5,460,803 of record NC_071524.1, read on the forward strand.
TCAACTGGATATTGTGTCTAGTTCTGGGCACCACATTACAGGAAAATGTGGACAAATAGGAGAAAGTCCAGAGAAGAGCAACAAGAATGATTAAAGGTCTAGAAAACATGACCTATGAGGGAAGATTGAAAAAATTGGGTTTGTTTAGTCTGGAGAAGAGAAGACTGAGTGGAGACATGATAACAATTCTCAAGTACATAAAAGGTTGTTACAAGGAGGAAGGGAAAAATTGTTCTTCTTAACCTCTGAGGATAGGAAAAGAAGTAGCGGTCTTAAATTGCAGCAAGGGAGGTTTAGGTTGTACATTAGGAAAAACTTCCTGTCAGGGTGGTTAAGCACTGGAATAAATTGGTTAGGGAGGTTGTGGAATCTCCATAATTGGGGATTTTTAAGAGCAAGTTAGACAAACACCTGTCAGGGATGGTCTAATACTTAGTCCTGCCATGAATGCAGGGGACTGGACTAGATGACCTCTCGACGTCCCTTCCAGTCCTATGATTCTATGATTCTTTAACAACTCCTGGTGCACTTTATAGTCATCTAGGGGAAGCGACATCCTCCATCTCCTGAGGCTGCCTCATCAGAGGAGGAGGAAGAGGAGGCCAGCATTGGCTGTGAATGCTCTTCCTCCCTTTCTGCATTAGCAGGATCCCCTTCATCCCCTTCACAGTGCCAGGGTCCGGACCAGGTGCCGTGTGATAGGATGGTGCCACTCTTCTTTCTGAGGCCACTTAACAGGAGTGCCTGGAAACTGAGGGAAAACCCCAGGGATTCCGAAAGGGACACTGTACGGTGTAGGTCCCCAGTGACCTTCTGGTCACTCCATGTTACTCCTGTGCCCAGGTCCATGGAAGGGTTGAAATGCCTGGAGGAGTAGTGAGAGAGGCTCCTTCGATGGGAGGAATGGGACCCGATCTCCAATTCAGAAGAGGACAAGTCTCTGTGAAGTGACCACCAGGATGCCATTCCCGCCAGTGCTGGAGACTGGTGGAGTGGGGGAGAGGTTCACACCGTGGCAAGCATAGCTGGCTCCCATGTTGACAGCACCGAAGGGCATGGTACTGAATGTTGAAATGACACAGAGGGTTCACTCCTGTCCACTGGCACCAATAACACTGACTCCTGTACTGCCAGCGATACCGATACCAACAGCGAGAGAAGATCCCTGGCAGCAGCAAACATCTCCGGTGTGGTCAGTATCAAGATAGTACTAATACTGCACGGTGCCGCAGATATAGAAGGTTCATCTGGTACCAGAATTGACCGTTCCTGCCTAGGTTCTGAGGTCAAAGGTGCTGACTTTTACAGTACCCAGGCAGAGGAGAGCTTCGGCACTGGGGATGGTGATCAGTGACGGGACTCTGGTACAGTAACAGCACTCCTTACCGAATCTGAGGGACTCAGTGCTGAGTCTGACCAGCTTGGCTCAGATGCAAGTATCAGTGCCACCTCCATGAGCAGGAACTTGAGCCTGGCCTCCCAGTCCTTCTTTGTGCAAGGCTTAAAGTCCTTGCAGGTCTGTCGATGGTCCCTGTGATGGGGCAGATCGGCCCCGCACTGTTACCGAGAGGGTTAACTCTTCCCTCCTAGCAGAGGAAGGGCTGCCCCTGAGGGTCTGCTGGGCATGCTCCAACAACGATATCAGATATAAAAGCCTGCAGAGCTGCTCAGTCTGCTGACTGCAGGCTGCTGAGGAGGAAGGACGCTCGGCAGAGGCTCCAGCACAGGAGCTGCTACAGCCCTTACCTACGAGAGCTGAAGAGCCAGAAACTTGGACCAGAGGCTTGCAGCTATCGGAACCCCAGGGAGTGTCTGGTGCTGGGGAACCTGGAGACCCCGATGCCATAAGGACTACTGCTGCCGGAGAAGTGGTAGGAAGTGACCCAGGGAAGGTAAGAGAGTGGTACCTCCCACCATTATGAGGTCAGCATGTTTTGGTAGGATTCTCTGCTGACCCTGTTGCGGACCGATCCGCCACTGGCAGGGCCTTGGGTTGGAGCCCGGTGGAGTCGGGTGGGCCCAGGCCCCCCTATCAGAGGTCACCGCCCCTTTGTGATGGCCCCAGTTACCTGACCCCTGTTTTGCCTCCAAAGGGGGCAGCATGGACTCCGGCCACTAGGCCACACTATCCAACTCGGGGAGGGGGAGTTAGATGGACTCTAGCCATTGGGCCATTCTTCCCTAGGGGCGCATTGCATGGACTCTGGCCGCTAGGCTGCATTACCCCACTCAGAGAGAGGCAGTATACGGAACCTGACCATTGGGCCACACGGTGCTGACTACCCAGAGGTGAGTAAAAACAGACGTAGACGTAGAGAGGCGGGGTTACTTCTCACCCCCCCGACCCAAGGAGTCGACAAGGTACAAAACCTGCCACATTCCCAATATGAGCTTCTCTCTGGCACCTCAAACAGCTTGAGTGCAGGGTGATCAGGGGCACAGGAGATGCAGAGCTTAAAGCTAAATCATGATATCCACAGGACAGAAGCGACTTTGTCTGTACAAAGTGCAAGCTGGTCTCCATATTGGAAGAGAAGGTTCAAGGCCTGGAGAAACGAGTATCGACTCTGCGTTGCATAAGGGAAAATGAAGATTTCCTGGACAGACGTCAGGAGATGCTTCTACGGCCACAATGTTCTGAAGATTCAGAGCAGGCGCAGCAGGGACAGAAGGATTGTGAAGAGGTTTGGCAGCATGTGACCTCTAGAAGGAGAAAGAGGAGTGTCCATGCACCAGCAATGGAGATACAGGTGAGCAATCATTTCCATGTTCTCTCTACAGGTGCTAATGCGGAGAGTGGACTAGATGACCCATCTGAGGGAAGGGAGCAGAAGGACACTCCACCGATTGGAAGGCAAAAGATGCACTGTCCTAGGGATGGGGGTTCCACGACCATCACTCCCAAGAGGAGGAGGAGGGTGGTGGTGGTCAGGGACTCCCTCCTCAGGGGGACTGAGTCATCTATCTGCCGCCCCGACCGGGAAAACCGAGAGGTCTGCTGCTTGCCAGGAGCTAGGATACACGATGTGACGGAGAGACTGCCGAGACTCATCAAGCCCTCGGATCGCTACCCCTTCCTGCTTCTCCACGTGGGCACCAATGATACTGCCAAGAATGACCTTGAGTGGATCACTGCAGACTACGTGGCTCTGGGAAGAAGGATAAAGGAGTTTGAGGCACAAGTGGTGTTCTCGTCCATCCTCCCTGTGCAAGGAAAAGGCCGGGGTAGAGACCGTTGAATCGTGGAAGTCAACGAGTGGCTACGCAGGTGGTGTCGGAGAGAAGGCTTTGGATTCTTTGACCATGGGATGGTGCTCCAAGAAGGAGGAGTGCTAGGCAGAGACGGGCTCCACCTAACGAAGAGAGGGAAGAGCATCTTCGCCAGCAGGCTGGCTAACCTAGTGAGGAGGGCTTTAAACTAGGTTCACCGGGGGAAGGAGACCAAAGCCCTGAGGTAAGTGGGGAAATGGGATCCTGGGAGGAAGCACAAGCAGGACAGCACAAGCGGGGAGGACTCCTGTTTCATGCTGAGAAAGAGGGACGATCGATGAGTTATCTTAAGTGCCTATACACAAATGCAAGAAGCCTGGGAAACAAGCAGGGAGACCTGGAAGTCCTGGCACAGTCAGGGAACTATGATGTGATTGGAATAACAGAGACTTGGTGGGATAACTCACATGACTGGAATACTGTCATGGATGGATATAAACTGTTCAGGAAGGACAGGCAGGGCAGAAAAGGTGGGGGAGTTGCGTTGTATGTAAGAGAGGAGTATGACTGCTCAGAGCTCCGGTATGAAACTGCAGAAAAACCTGAGAGTCTCTGGATAAAGTTGAGAAGTGTGAGCAACAAGGGTGATGTCGTGGTTGGAGTCTGCTATAGACCACCAGAGCAGGGGGATGAGGTGGACGAGGCTTTCTTCTGGCAACTAGCAGAAGTTGCTAAATCACAGACCCTGGTTCTCATGGGAGACTTTAATCACCCTGATATCTGCTGGGAGAGCAATACAGCGGTGCACAGACAATCCAGGACATTTTTGGAAAGTGTAGGGGACAATTTCCTGGTGCAAGTGCTGGAGGAACCAACTAGGGGCAGAGCTTTTCTTGACCTGCTACTCACAAACAGGGAAGAATTAGTAGGGGAAGCAAAAGTGGATGGGAACCTGGGAGGCAGTGACCATGAGATGGTCGAGTTCAGGATCCTGACACAAGGAAGAAAGGAGAGCAGCAGAATACGGACCCTGGACTTCAGAAAAGCAGACTTTGACTCCCTCAGGGAACAGATGGGCAGGATCCCCTGGGAGAATAACATGAAGGGCAAAGGGGTCCAGGAGAGCTGGCTGTATTTTAAAGAATCCTTATTGAGGTTGCAGGAACAAACCATCCCAATGTGTAGAAAGAATAGTAAATATGGCAGGCAACCAGCTTGGCTAAACAGTGAAATCCTTGCTGATCTTAAACGCAAAAAAGAAGCTTACAAGAAGTGGAAGATTGGACAAATGACCAGGGAGGAGTATAAAACTATTGCTCAGGCATGCAGGAGTGAAATCAGGAAGGCCAAATCACACTTGGAGTTGCAGATAGCAAGAGATGTTAAGAGTAACAAGAAGGGTTTCTACAGGTATGTTAGCAAGAAGAAGAAAATCAAGGAAAGTGTGGGCCCCTTACTGAATGAGGGAGGCAACCTAGTGACAGAGGATGTGGAAAAAGCTAATGCCTCTGTCTTCACGCACCAGGTCAGCTCCCAGACTGCTGCACTGGGCAGTACAGCATGGGGAGAAGGTGACCAGCCCTCTGTGGAGAAAGAAGTGGTTCGGGACTATTTAGAAAAACTGGACGTGCACAAGTCCATGGGGCCGGATGCGCTGCATCCGAGGGTGCTAAAGGAGTTGGCGGGTGAGATTGCAGAGCCATTAGCCATTATTTTTGAAAACTCATGGCGATCGGGGGAGGTCCCGGATGACTGGAAAAAGGCTAATGTAGTGCCCATCTTTAAAAAAGGGAAGAAGGAGGATCCGGGGAACTACAGGCCAGTCAGCCTCACCTCAGTCCCTGGAAAAATCATGGAGCAGGTCCTCAAGGAATCAATTATGAAACATTTAGAGGAGAGGAAAGTGATCAGGAACAGTCAGCATGGATTCATGAAGGGGAAGTCATGCCTGACTAACCTAATTGCCTTCTATGATGAGATAACTGGCTCTGTGGATGAGGGGAAAGCAGTGGATGTGTTATTCCTTGACTTTAGCAAAGCTTTTGATATGGTCTCCCACAGTATTCTTGCCGCCAAGTTAAAGAAGTATGGGCTGGATGAATGGACTGTAAGGTGGATAGAAAGCTGGCTAGATCATAGGGCTCAACGGGTAGTGATCAATGGCTCCATGTCTAATTGACAGCCGGTTTCAAGCGGAGTGCCCTAAGGGTCGGTCCTGGGGCCAGTTTTGTTTAATATCTTTATTAATGATCTGGAGGATGGTGTGGACTGCACTCTCAGCAAGTTTGCAGATGACACTAAACTAGGAGGCATGGTAGATACACTAGAGGGTAGGGATCGGATACAGAGGGACCTAGACAAATTAGAGGATTGGGCCGAAAAAAACCTGATGAGGTTCAACAAGGACAAGTGCAGAGTCCTGCACTTAGGACGGAAGAATCCCATGCACTGCTACAGACTAGGGACCAAATGGCTAGGTAGCAGTTCTGCAGAAAAGGACCTAGGGGTCACAGTGGACGAGAAGCTGGATATGAGTCAACAGTGTGCTCTTGTTCCCAAGAAGGCTAACGGCATTTTGGGCTGTATAAGTAGGGGCATTGCCAGCAGATCAAGGAACGTGATCGTTCCCCTTTATTCGACATTGGTGAGGCCTCATCTGGAATACTGTGTCCAGTTTTGGTCCCCACACTACAAGAAGGATGTGGAAAAATCGGAAAGAGTCCAGCGGAGGGCAACAAAAATGATTAGGGGTCTGGAGCACATGACTTATGAGGAGAGGCTGAGGAAGAGAAGAATGAGGGGGGATTTGATAGCAGCCTTCAACTACCTGAAGGGGGGTTCCAAAGAGGATGGAGCTCGGCTGTTCTCAGTGGTGGCAGATGACAGAACAAGGAGCAATGGTCTCAAGTTGCAGTGGGGGAGGTCCAGGTTGGATATCAGGAAAAACCATTTCACTAGGAGGGTGGTGAAACACTGTAATGCGTTACCTAGGGAGGTGGTGGAGTCTCCTTCCTTGGAGGTTTTTAAGGCCCGGCTTGACAAAGCCCTGGCTGGGATGATTTAGCTGGGAATTGGTCCTGCTTTGAGCAGGGGGTTGGACTAGATGACCTCTTGAGGTCCCTTCCAACTCTGATATTCTATGATTCTATGATAACTGACTAATTTACTAAACTTTACTTAAATTAATTCACACTAGCTAAAACTATGTACAATAACAAGGAAGTCCACAGAGAGAACTTGCAAATGCAACGAGAGTAGTTTCAGCCCCCATCATGGGCGGAACAAAGGAACTGAAGGGCGTGGGGTTGGCTGGGCACTTTATACTGGTTTTAACAGCATGCGGCAGCAGAGGGCGCTCAAGCTGTCCCAACAGGTTTCACTGAGGGAAAAATTCCTGGCGACTGTGGTTGGGGTGAGCACATCCCTCGAGTGGAATGCGTATGGGCATCACTCGAAGAAGAATCCCCCTTTCCCAGCAGCCCTAGGTGGGCTATTGCACAAACCTCAAGTCACAGTTATGGGACTGGCTGCTCCTCTGTGCCCTCTCTGGGTGACCCCTCAGGCCTTCCCCTCTCTCAGACCAGTCCTGGGCTACAGCCCCCTGTGGACTGGCTGTGCTGACCCCCAGCACATCCTAATGGACTCAGTACCTGTGGTTCTGCCCGCTGGGAGCTGTGACCAGTCACTGCAGTGAACCAAACACCTTCTTACACAAAGTCTTGTTTGATCTCAACAGCAGGAGCCAGACACGGGCAGAGAACAGGGTTTAAAACACCAAAGGGGCTCCCCACACGTCTACTTCACCCCTAGGTAACCTGTCCTACCCCAGGCTCTGACATCTGGGGAGGGGGCCGTCTGTTCCCATAGTCTTTGCCTAGCTCCTCCCCATCCTTTGGGTTTCTGTCACTGCAGCCCAATGTCTCTGTTCCCTCCTGTGTCCCAGAGCCTGGTTAATGGTGGGGTGGCTCAGCAGGGGGCATCACAGGGGATGGCTCTGCAGTGTCTCTTATCCCTTGCAGTGTTTACCAGGAGGTGGGGGAAGGGAGCCAAGCCCAGCTCAAATTAACCCCTTGTGTTCCTTCAGTGAACCCTGCACAACAGTCAGACAGAGTAGACAAAGCTCAGAGGTTATTAGAGGGTAGCTCCAAACCCGTCACACCCAGTGATTGTCATTTGTTCCCCTAACACCCACCTGCCCTTCCACCCAGGGCAGCCAGTGTCCTGAGCTGGGAATCCGATTGCTGGTGCTGCCAGGATGGAAATGGCTGGTTTGGGTGCTGGCTACACCAGGAGAAAGGTGTTTTCACACCATAACACGTCCCAGGGATTCACCTCCACCAGCTAAATGGAGATAAAACACCCACAACACCAAAGCTGCCTTGTCTCCAGTATGATCGGATGCCAAGAGCGCTGTCTGGGCCCAGCCAGCTTATTGCACACCCACCTTTTACATAGCACAGACCCAATGTTTGTGGGTGGCGCTTCCCAGAGCTCCCCCGCACCCCTCCGGCCATGTGTTGCTGGGTCCCATCACGACCTGCACTAAACCGACAGCCAGGTCGTAGGGTTTAAATGCAGTGCACCCAGCAGTAAAGCCAGACTTGATGCATAGGGACATTGGGGTCACGCTTTACAGCTCCACACCACAGCCACAGGCTAGAAACGTACTTTTTATTTGTTTTAAACCAAAGCTGAGATTCTCCCACAATCCCGGAACTCCAGGAGCTGGGGCTTTAAGGAAAACTGCAGATACCATGTGTCACGGATCCAATGGTCTGGTGCTCTGGAACAGTCTGGGAAGTTCCCATCAGTGTGTCAGCCCATGTTGGGTCACACTCTCCATAGGGTAAGCCACTTGGCTTCACTGCCTCCTGGGACTGAGCCTCAGAGCTTTCAGCCCCCCGGCTTCATGCTGTGAGCTCCCCTTAGCGAGTCTGTCTCACCAGGACACCCGGGAGAGACTTGCACACCCAAAGGGAGCAGTGCACCCCCGACTCCCTGACTCTAGAGTGACTCTCAGCCAGCACTGTAACAGCAGGGGGTTTATTAGGTGTTTAGAACACAGAGAATCTAAAGTTCCAGCATAATCCACCTGGGTCAGTCCAGAGACATCAGACCCCTCTTGAGTCCCAGTCCAGGAGCTTCTCTCTTCCTCCAGCAGCCCACACTTAACACCCCACCCGGCCCCACCTCTGTCCTTTATCCTCCAGCTGGTCACACCCAAGGTGGGTGGGGCCATCCATGGTCATCTGTTGCTAGGTGCCAAATTTCCAAGCAATTGGAGCGGCCATTGTCTTCTGAGAGTCTCCAGAGGCTGCAGGCGCAGGCAGCTGGGCACCAGTCACACATGTGTCTCTGGGCCTCTGCAAAGAGCGAACACCCTTCCCCCTCCCCCCCACCTAGTTAACCATGTACCACATAGAGGAAAATGAGGCACACACCATATTTATCCAAAATATTACGAAAAATTTCCATTCCATGACACCATGAGACTTGGCAATGCTGCAGCTGGCAGCCTGTTCCCCTCCTGCCCCCTCATACAATTTCCAACAGTGTTTGAACTTCCCCACGTCCTTGTTCCATGAGAAGCTTCTGCAGCATCGTCCATCATCCCTGCTCCCAGTGAGCCCAGCCAGCCCTGCTACAGCCCAAGGGAGGGCTCCAGTGGTTGGGGGCAGGTTCAACTCTCGGGGTGCTGCTCCGTGTGAGGCTATCACAACCCAGTCTGATACACCGAGTGACCAATCCTGTCACCCACGCACACGGCCTGAGGCTGGCAGGAGCAGTGTGTGTGTGTGTGTCTGCGATGGGAGTGAGTCAGTGCTACTGCGAGACCCTTCCCCTCTGCACCCCCCAACCAGTGTGTATTGAGTTTCCTACATTTAACAGTCACGTTAACGCAGTTCCCTCCAATCAGCACATTCCGATGTAACTGGGGGCAGGGCAAAGCGTTATCATGAATAGCTGCAGTTTTCCTCTGAGTTCAGGGGGAGGAAACATCTGATGTGTCGCCATTTCCCCTCGTTTCCTGTAGGATGAGGTTCTTTCCCAGGTGTCAGCGTTTGGGTCTGATTCCCCAGTCCACATGTGTCAAACTCAAGGCCCGCGGGCCACATCCGGCCCGCCATACAATTATATCCGGCCCGCGAAATCGTTTTATATATCTGTTTTTAATGGCCCTGTGATATGACGCCCCAATAACACACACTACAAATCCCATGATGCAGTGCAATTGCCGCCAACGGCAAGCCGCGGTTCAAGTTCGCGGTCTGTTGATGTATACAACGCTAATCTCAAATCAAAGCTAGACCCCAACAATGGCCAAGAGAAAAATTGATTCTGAAAACCGAGACTTTCAAAGCCGGTGGGAGAATGAGTATATGTTTACTGAAATTGCAGGTAAACCAGTGTGTCTCCTTTGCGGGAGTAATATCGCTGTAATGAAGGAGTATAACCTAAGACGGCACTACGAGACGAAACATGAGAACAAATTCAAAAACCTGAGCGCAGGACAGAAGCTACAAAAGGTAGAGGAGTTGAAGAAGAATTTGACATCCCAGCAGACGTTTTTCACCAAAGCAAAATCACAAAGTGAAGCTGCTGTGAAAGCAAGTTTCATTGTGGCCGAAGAGATCGCCAAATCAGGACGGCCGTTTACCGAGGGGGAATTCGTAAAGAATTGTATGATGAAAGTGTGCGACGTCCTTTGTCCAGATAAAACGCGAGCGTTTGCAAATGTAAGCCTCAGCAGAAACACTGTTGCTAATCGGGTTTGTGAGATGGCGACTGATTTGAAAACACAGTTGATTGAAAGAGCAAAAGATTTTGTTGCATACTCCCTTGCCGTGGATGAAACTACTGACGCGACTGACACTGCACAGCTGGCGATATTTATCCGTGGTGTGGATTCCAATTTGTGTGTAACAGAGGAAATACTGGACATTAAATCGATGCACGGGACAACGAAAGGAGAAGACATCTTTGGAAATGTATTTCAAAGTGTAACCGACATGAAACTGCCGTGGGAAAAACTCGTTGGACTTACAACAGATGGCGCACCTGCTATGTGTGGTGAAAAAAATGGACTGGTGGGAAGGATGCGCTCAAAGATGCGGGAGGAGAACTGTGCCGGTGAGTTGACAGTGTATCACTGCATCATACACCAGGAATCGCTGAGTGCTAAAGTTCTAAAAATGGATCATGTGATGAACACTGTAACACAAACCGTCAACTTTATCAGAGCCCACGGTTTAAATCACCGCCAATTCCAGTCTTTTCTGCGGGAAATAGATAGCGAGTTTGGCGACATGCCATATCATACGGAGGTCCGGTGGCTAAGTCGGGGAAAAGTTCTCAAAAGACACTTTGAGCTGCGAGAGGAAATCTGCCAGTTCATGGACAGTAAGGGGAAAGACTGCACAGTTCTGCGGGATGAAAAGTGGAAATGTGAGTTGGCGTTCCTGGCTGACATAACGTCGCATCTTAGCGCTTTAAACCTTCAACTCCAGGGACGGGAGCACATAATAACCGATATGCATGATGCAGTGAAGGCATTTCAAGTGAAGCTGCGCTTATGGGAGACACAAATGCACCAATGCAACTTGTCTCACTTTCCCTGTTGCCAAGTAATACGGAACCAAGAAAGTGCCACAGTTTTCCCAAATGCCACCTTTGCTGAAAAACTCAGCGCGCTGCGCACTGAGTTCGCACGGCGCTTCAGTGACTTTGAGGCACAGAAAAGTAATTTCGAGCTGCTTCGCAACCCATTTGCAGTCGATGTGGAAACCGCACCTGTAGAAATGCAGATGGAGCTGATAGAACTGCAATGTAACGGGACACTGAAGGCAAAGTACGACACTGCGGGGCCAGCACAGTTCACTCGCTTCATTCCTGAAGCGATGCCGCAGCTCCGCCAACATGCGGCTCGAATCCTGTCCATGTTTGGCAGCACATATCTGTGCGAGCAGCTGTTCTCTGTGATGAAAATTAACAAAACGTCACACAGGAGTCGCCTCACTGATGAACACCTGCAATCGATCCTGAGAATCTTCACAACACAGAACCTAACCCCAAACATAAACGAACTTGTTGCAAAGAAAAGACTCCAAGTATCAGGCTCTGACTAAATAGGACAAGAAAATGGAATGTTATGATTTGTTATGATTATACTTTTGCTTTAAATTCAATTTTTTATTTATATTTTCAGATTTTTTAATATTCCAGCATGTACAGATTTTGAATGTATTGTATTGACAGGATATTTTTTTATGAAGAGCAAAATATTTTAAGTTGAAATGTATTTATTTTGGAATGATATCCTGTATTTTGGTTCATATTAATGGTTAAAAAACATAAATATTTAGTCTGTTAAATAAATGGTTATACTGTTCGGCCCGCGAGTTTTGAGTTTTGGCCCCCTGTGCAATTGAGTTTGACACCCCTGCCCCAGTCGTATTTCCTGGCCCTGGTATCCCTGGAACAAGAGTCAGCTCCAGAGACACCTCTGGAGTCAAGTGCAGAGTGTTTCTCTCATGATTCCCTTTACCACACGGGAGGGGTTCAGACCTTGGAGTTTTGAGGTTTCTTTTTCCCCTTCTCTTTGGGGGCTGTTTGCAGTTGTGGATGCTCCTGCTCTGTTTTATGCCCCTTCCTCCACTTGGGAAGCAGGTTGGTGGGTAGATGCTTTCAGATTTATTGTATCCCACATGAGCTGTTTCTCTCACTTGCTTGTCTCCAGGGACAGGGCGCTGTCCAGGGGCTGGGTTGTTTCTCCTGTTGCAGGTGGCCCTGTGATTTTTCCTGCTTCTTCCTCTCACTGGAGATATGGGGCTGTGTAGGGCTGTGGGAACTCCCTGAATAACAGACCCACTAACTCCTAATTTCTGGGGTAAATCCCAGTGATTGTTGGGGACAGATGCTGAGGGGTTTCCTCTGGTCCCTCCCCGCAGTGTGACCAGGAACGTGAACAATCTCTCAGAACTTTTCACAGGAATCTCCAGGATAAGGGCCATTGAACTGACACTATAAAATGAGACGCCCCCTTCTAGATCCAGATACACCCCTATCACGTCGGCATCACAGCCCAGTTCTGGATCGCAGGGTCAGCCTGCCTGGGGTGATATCATCCCTCATACTTCTCCAGAGCCTAGCACCCCAGCCCAAGGAGTCTCACCTGCCTCTCCCATCTCACTGTCCCTCACAGACTCACTCAGCACTCCCAGCTCCCAGTCCGGGCTGTTCCTCACCCCCACCTCCGAATACCCCCTGTAAACCCCACCCCATAAAGCATAATGATCCTTGTCCACAAACCCCTCATTCCCCAGGGCTATCAGGGCCCCAGATAGGCCAGCCGGCCATGGAAACTGGGAGTTGCGTTGGACTCTTCTGCCATCCTCAGACACGGTGATTTCAGGGTGTTTGCAAACCAGCTCCAGGATGATACAAACTGGGGACAGAAACCAGAATAACCCCGTTAGCCACAGGTCAGTCGGGGACCCTATGATCTCACAGTACAGCTGGAGCAAAGGACAGAGTATTAAGGGTTGGGGTGACTAGTGGGACTGGCATCGCTAGCCTGGATCTGGCCGTGGAGCATGGTTTGGGCTCTTTGCTTCCTCTCACTCCCCCCCTGCAGAGGTTCTGTCACTGGGAGGTGTTAGGTCTCCCGGGGGGGGGGGGCATGGAGGGTGCCTGGGGAGGAGGGCTGAGTGGGGCTGTTGGGGGAGCTGACAGGGTAGGGATGGATCATCGCTGAAGGGCCAATGGGAGATGGGGTGGATACCAGGACTAACTGAGAGGTGGATTGTGAGGAAGCTGCCCAGGGGTGAGACTTAGAGCTCAGGCAGCGTGTTCAGGACCATTTGTGGCATCCAGCCCCATGGCTCTGTAGCCAGTGCATGCCCTGCCCCACCTGCCCCATGGGGACCCCACACCTCTGACAACTCAGCTACGTAACGGCAATACCACTAACCCTAGTGCAGTGTCTGCTCAGCCCCTCACAGCCCCACTCACCCATGCAGCTCCAAACCCTCCTGAAATCTGCAAGGGAAGAGGAACAAACATGGTCAGGGGCCCGGCAAACGCAGAGAACTCGCTCCCACAGGAGATGCTGTTCTGCGAGGGGGGGTCAATGGCAAATGGAAAGGAACTGAATGATGTGAAATGTGACTTGAAAACACGTCCTCTTACCTAGCTCTGTGTGCACCTTGTCTCAAACAGAAAGAGACAGAGTTATTCCCTGTCATTTAGGCAGAGGGCTCAGTTCTGGGTGCTGCTCTGTGACCATGTGATCACTTTACATGTGATTCATGGCCCCTTGCTGCCGAAGGAAAAATGTCCCAGTTGTGTGAAGTGAGAGACAGGACCTTTCATCCAGAGATCTCTGCTAATAGTAATGACCGGCTCTCTGGGGTGCCTCTATATTGTCTCAGTATCGGGGACTGGAGCAAATGTTGCTCTCAGGAACGCTGCTGTAACTCCATGTACTTCACTGGAGAGAAACTGGATTTACACCGGTGTCACCCAGAGCAGAATCCAGGCCAGTAAGAAGCTGCTGTTTGGCCATGGTGGCCCCCAATAGATTGGGAATTTTAAAAGGACACTGGTATGATACAAATCTTGGTTGGGATTTGCAAAGCATCTAGCCTTGATGGAAGACATGGGTCTGGATCCCTATTCAGCTCTAAGAACAGGAGTACTTGTGGCACCTTACAGACTAACAAATTTAGTTGAGCAGAAGCTTTCGTGTCCAGCTTTGAGAGCTCATTCTTAATTTTTCCCTGTTTGCTGTATAGGATATTGATCAGGTGGTTTCGTAGTTTCTTGGAGAGTGTGTGGCACAGTCTCTCAGCATAGTCTGAGATTGTAGATTGTAATGGATTTTTTTACCTTTAGTCCTTTTGGTACGATGTCCATCTGTTTGCATTTGGAAAGGAAGATGATGTCTGTCTGTAGCTGTAAGAGTTTTTTCATGAAGTTGATGGATTTCCACTCCATACAGCTAAATGCAGTGCCTTGCATAATGTTAGTCTCTAAGGTGCCACAAGTACTCCTGTTCTTTTTTTGGATACAGACTAACATGGCTGCTACTCTGAAACCTATTCAGCTCTGAAACATCTAAGGAGAATTTCTTTTCTGTGTTGCTAATAACCCTTTGGAGCATCAAAACTACACACTCCAGCAGTCATCTATAGAAAGCGGATGCCCCCCTTTTGCCGCATCAGAACCATGTGATGGCTTTGGATTGTCAAAGGTAAAGTGACACCAGTCTGTCTCTCCAGACATGAGAGCAGAGAGCTCACAGTGCTGCGGTGGGACTGGTGGAACTCTAATGTGACTCAGATTCAGTGTGGGCCATTATAAGCAAAGTGACGTGGGGCTGTTCCAAACTTTGGTACATCTACACTGCAGCCCTAGTGCCCTAAAAGTAGCAGGTGTAATTGGGAGTAACATGTGCAGTGGTTTGGGCTAGCTGCTCAAGTATAAACTCGCTCGGACCCCAGGGTATGTAATTAGGCAGCTACACTCAGTCACTGCCCGTGCTATCCCACTGTGACACTCTGTACCTCAGAGTAGCACCCTGGAACCCCCATATTCACTGCTGTGATATAATTATGCTATGTTTTGTACAAAGTCTGCCTTGTTAGGTATCATTTTAAAAGTCTTGATCTGTTGAACATTAATATACTGTTGGATTGTATGTGCTAACACTGTATGTGAGGTTATGAAGTATTACTGTATGTGTTACTGAAATATGTTGTGAGGTTGGGAACGCCCACAAAAGAAAGGACCAGCCAGACAATGTTAATTTCTCATCAACACCCATGGAGGAAAGATTCCACTATCCCAGAGACTGTAGGCAATGGAGACTGCTTGACCAATGGGGGCTGCCTGATCCCCTCCTCACAGCAAAGATCTTTCTGGCCAGCTGGAAGAACGTATAAAAGAGAGGAAGTGACATTGTCACTTGACATCTCTCCACTCCCAGCTCAACACCTGGAAGAACAGCTGGAGGACAAAGTGACTTTCCAGTACCTCCATGATTTCCACAGCTACAGTGGCCGGTGTGGCTTACCCAAGGGCTACCTGAGCAGCAGGGCGGCCCCCAGGGTAAGCCATGCTAGTTGCTGCTGGGGCGGCCCCTGGGCTCATCCTCACCAGCTGCTGCTAGAGTGGCCCCGGGCAGCTGGCTCCAGGGCTGTCTGGGCAGCAGCTGGTGCAGCTGGCCCTGGGCACGGCCCCAGAGCAACCATCCTGGAGCAACAGCAGCACCCCAGGCTCCCCCTCACCCCATAGCAGCAGTGGCATCCCAGGGCCTGCAGGAGCAGCTAAGATTTAGTCATGGATATTTATAGTACAAGTCATGGACAGGTCACGGACTGTGAATTTTTGTTTATTGCCTGTCCATGACTTTTACTAAATGTACCCATGACTAAATCTGAGCCTTATTCATGAGTGGCACGGGGATCTTTCATGTAACACAATTGGGTGCGTCCCTGCCTGTGGGTGGCTGTGTAAGTGCAGCGCCTGTCAGAGGCTTGGAGCTTGACACAGCATCACAATGTGAGGGACAACCCAGGTTGGTGCATTTGGGGGGCTCAGTGGTCCCACAGTCCAGGTTGCACCCCAGGGACCCCGACACACTCACCCACACTGCTATTGTTAGCGCATTAGCTCAAGCAGAGGGAGCGTGTGTCGGCTACCCGCGCTGGGAAGCTCACTCCCAGTTGCAGTGTAGATGTACCCAATGAGCCAAGGGTCTCAGAACCAACAGGACATGTCAGAAAAAACTATTGTTAATGAACAGACGAGGTCTCAGATCAGCCACTAAACAGAGCCCACAAATTGCCCCCTGCTACCGTCATGCCACCTCATAAATATGAGTCAACAGTGTGATGCTGTTGCAAAAAAAGCAAACATGATTCTGGGATGCATTAACAGGTGTGTTGTGAGCAAGACACGAGAAATCATTCTTCCGCTCTACTCTGCTCTGGTTAGGCCTCAGCTGGAGTATTGTGTCCAGTTCTGGGCGCCGCATTTTAAAAAAGATGTGGAGAAATTGGAAAGGGTCCAAAGAAGAGCAACAAGAATGATTAAAGGTCTTGAGAACATGACCTATGAAGGAAGGCTGAAAGAACTGGGTTTGTTTAGTTTGGAAAAGAGAAGACTGAGAGGGGACATGATAGCAGTTTTCAGGTATCTAAAAGGGTGTCATAAGGAGGAGGGAGAGAACTTGTTCACCTTAGCCTCTAAGGATAGAACCAGAAACAATGGGTTTAAACTGCAGCAAGGGAGGTCTAGGTTGGACATTAGGAAAAAGTTCCTAACTGTCAGGGTGGTTAAACACTGGAACAAATTGCCTAGGGAGGTTGTGGAATCTCCGTCTCTGGAGATATTTAAGAGTAGGTTGGATAAATGTCTATCAGGGATGGTCTAGACAGTATTTGGTCCTGCCATGCGGGCAGGGGACTGGACTCGATGACCTCTCGAGGTCCCTTCCAGTCCTATAATCTATGAATCTATGAATCTATGAATTGCAGGGAATGAGGGGAGGGAGCATCACATCAGAACATGTGTCTCATAGAGAGAGGCCTGCACTGCTGCAGCCTGTCACCCAGCCTCAGACCTCCTATTTCTGCACTGAGCAATCCCTTTGTGGTTCTGATATGCAAAAGTGTGTAACTCTAGGGTTAGTGGTTGGCAGGAGATTAGCTGGGGAAGGACTGTGGAACTGTGTGGCTTTGGTTTTACTGTCCACCCCTAGAGATGTGGGGTCAGGTCCTGTCTCAACTCCTAGTGGAGCAATGTGGGTGGTGTCAGAGGGTACTTCACAAAGCCCGTGCAGAGCATTGTAGGGTTCAGAGGCTCTGTTCATTTGAGGCCCAGGTCTAGACAAGGAGAGGGGGAAACAGGACAGGACTGAGGAGCTGAGGGCTGGGATAGCAGGGAAGCTGTGGGTGGGGACTGAGGGATGCCAACAGAGCTGGGGCTGGGGGAGGAAGCCCAGGGCTGGGATAGCAGGGGGCTGCAGGCAGTGGAGGTGTTTGTCCAATGTGGACTCCCTGCACAGCTCTGTTCCAGGTCCCTACCAGTGACCTGGCATGTGTGGTGTGTGTGAGGTTACCCTGTGCAGAGTCCTAGGCAGCACTGAGCAAGACGGAGCAGCTGACTCTTGTTGGGCCAGATCTGGCTTTCAGGGGGCACCTTGCAGCCTTCTATGCAATTCTATGGCTTGCAGGTGCTTAATGCCATGACTAGCTGCAGGTCAGGATTGAGGGTCACTGGCAGAGCTGCATGTGTGGGGGAGCCCAAGGCTGGGATTTTGGAAGGCTGCAGGTGGGCACAAAGGGATCCAGCCAAGCTGGGTGCAGGCGGGGAGCCCAGCATTGGGGAGCAGGGATTTTGCAAGTCTGAACTGAGCTGTCTCCACAGAACTGCATGGAGCAAGTTTGCCCAGCACCTAACTAAGGGCCAGTCTACACTAGAAACATTAAATTGGCGCTGCTGCACTGATGCTGCTGTAGTGCGTCTGGTGAAGTTGCTTTTTGCTGACGGGAGAGAGCTCTTCTTTCTGCGTAATTACATCACCTCCTTGCGTGGCGATGGCTACGTCAGCAGGAGAGCATCTCCTGCCAACGTAGTGCTGTGCACGCTGGCACTTACATCACTGTAACTTGCGTCACTCAGCAGGGCGGCTTTTAGACACCCCTGAGTGATGTCAATTATATCATCCTAAGCCCTAGTTTAGACCTGCCCCGTGTCCTGCCATTCCCTATGAACTACAGTCACTTTCTATCGTTAAGGATCATACTGAAACCTAAGCTGCCAACTCTGCAGTGTTTGTTTATTTCCCGGGGATGGGGAGATGATCATGAAGGTGACTGAAGGCCATACAGCGCGTGTGGTGATTTTCCCATCACATTACAGTGTGAAGCCCAGATACACGTTTACGAGGGATTATCCAAGTACCTGATTGCAAGAAGAAATGGTCACTCACCCTGTGCTGTAACTGTGGTTCTTCGAGACGTGTCCCTATGGGTGCTCCACTCCCGCCCTCCATCCCCTCTGCTTCAGAGTTCTCTGCTGAGAGCTTTGCTGCAGAGAAGGAACTGAGGGCGGTTCGCCTGTGCAGTGCTGTATAATAGGGGCGGCCAAACTTACTGAGCCTCCGAGCTGCATACGGCAATCTGCAGAAGTTCAAAAGCTGGGGCGTGCCTGCTGGGGGTTGGAGCTTCTTCCCCATGGGCGGCACCTGCTGGGGCTCAGGGCTTCAGCCCCACTCCTGCTGAAGCCCCAAGCCCCGGCAAGCGTTCCCCATGGGGCTGAAGCTCCAAGAGACCCCTCCCTGCTGGGCATAAAACCCCACCCCACAACCCTGCTGCAAGACCCCGAGCTCCCCCACCAAGTCTGGTAGGTGGAGAATTGGGGCTGTGTGTGTGTGGGGGGAGGGCTCCGTGACTTGCATTTTAACTGTAAAAGAGCCACATGCAGATTGTGAGCGGCAGTTTGGCCACCCTCGCTATATAACAATGGCACAGGGCATGGGGCTGAAATGCCTGGGCTGAACAGACACTGCCACGAGAAATGTCTGATCAAAGGCGCACGGGGCACTAGTGCACCTGGAGTAGAGCACCCACAGGGACAGTAACTGAAGAACCACTACTCCTGCTGAGACCCTGGAATGGGGGAGAGAAAAAACAGTTAGACACAGAGCTTTGTGCCCCATAACAACTGGGGTTAGTTACAGACACCCCACAGCCACACTTCTAGCCCGAGCAGCCAGCAGCTTTGATAGGAGCGGGGCTGGCGGTTAGTGATTCACACCAATACGCAGGAGCCCTGGGATTTGCAAAGCATCTCGCCTTAATGGAAGACATGGGTGTGGATCCCGATACAGCTCTGACATTCCCAACCCTTCCATCTCAGGGGAATTCCTTTTCTGTGTTATTAATAGCCCTTTGGCGCATCAAAGCTACACACTCCTGGTGTAACTAGGGAATGGACATGCAGATAATTGGAGATCAGATCTGGGATCTGGCCTTAGCAACAAAGCATGGAAACGGGAGCCTGAATATGGTCTTTTGCTCATCTCCACGTTCTGGGACCTGGCCCAGAAGAACCTGCACTTCAGCAGTCATTAATAGAAAGCGGCTGGTCCCCTTATCCTGCATCAGCACAATGTGATTGGCATTGGATTGTCAAGGCCAGGTAACACCTGTCTGCCTATCCAGACATGAGAGCAGGTAACCCTGTGTCTGCTGCAGAGAGCGCACAATGCTGCCGTGGGACTGGGGTGACTCTAATGTGACTCTAATTTTGGCCCGAACTGTTCACTCAGCCCTGCCCTGTGGTGTCGGTGCTTCTGGATCTGCTCAGCACCATGTGTGGCTGGGAGCCTCTGCTCAGGGGCTCTAATGGGAAGCTGGATGAACCTACCAAGCCTCTCACGCAGCTTCTGGAACTCTGGGGAGAGAAGAGAAGGAGACTATCGTGGGTTCAGCAAGGGTCATTTTGAGCAGGGTGACACAGGTTATTCCAAACTTTGGATACATCTACACTGCAGCTGTGAGTGAGCTTCCCAGTCTGGGCAGGCAGACATACGCTAACTCTGCTCGAGCCAGTGCGCTAAAAGTAGCAGGGTCGCGGGGGTAGCACATGCAATGGTTTGGGCTTGCTGCTCAAATACAAACCTTCTTGCACCCCCTGGGTATGTACACAGGTGGCTCCCCTTAGCCACAGCCCCTGTCACCCCAGCCACACTGCTGTTGTTAGCGCGCTAATTCAAACAGAGCTAGTGTGTGTCTGGCTCCCCGAGCTGGGAACCTCGCTCCCAGCTGCAGTGTAGACGTGTCCAATGAGCCAAGGGTCTCAGAACCAACTGCACATGTCAGAAAAAACTGTTGTTAATGAATAACAGACAAAGTCCCAGATCAACCCCTAAACAAAGCCCACAAATTGCCCCCAGCTACTGCAATTGCAGGGAATGAGAGAGAGGCCTGCACTGCTGCAGCCTGTCACCCGACCTCAGACCTCCTGTTTCTGTGCCGTGCCCAATCCCTTTGTGGTGCTGATCTGCAAAAGTGTGTAACTCTACAGTTAGTGGTTGGCTGGGGAAGGGCTCCGTGGGGCTGTGTGGCACTGGATTTACTGTCCACCCTAGAGTCGCAGAGTCAGGTCCTGTCGCGGTTCCTAGGGGAACAAGGTGGGTGGTGGGGCCCATCAGAGTGACCTCACAGAGACCATATAGAGCATAGTAGGGTTTGGAGGGTCATTCGAGGCTCAGGCCTAGACGAGGAGGGGGTAAAACAGGGCTGAGGAGCTGAGGGCTGGGATAGCAGGGAAACAGTGGGTGAGGACTGAGGGATGCCAACATAGCTGGGGCTGGGGGAGGAAGCCCAGGGCTGGGATAGTAGGGGGCTGCAGGCAGTGGTGGTGTTTGTCTCATGGGGACTCCCTACACAGCTCAGTTTCAGGGCCCCTACCAGTGACCTGCCAAGTATACCTCTACCCCGATATAACACCATCCTCGGGAGCCAAAAAAATCTTACCGCGTTATAGGTCAAACCGCGTTATATCAAACATCCTTTGATCCGCCAGAGCGTGCAGCCCCGCCCCCTGGAGCGCTGCTTTACCGAGTTATATCCGAATTCGTGTTATATTGGGTCACGCTATATCGGGGTAGAGGTGTATAGCGTGTAGGAAGAAGACTGGGTAGCACTGAGCAAGATGGAGCAGCTGACACCTGGTGGGTGAGATCTGGCTTTGAGGGGACCCCTTGCTATCTTGGGGTTCCCTACAATTGCCCGGCTTGGAGATGCCTAATGCCATCAGGATAGATGGTCACCTGCAAAGTCAGGATTGAGGTCACCGACAGAGCTGTGGGACTGGAGAGTTGAGGGCTGAGACAGCAGGGCACTGCTGGTGGTGATTGAGGGTCCATGGCAGAGTTGTATGTGTGGGAGACCAGGGCTGCATAGCAGGGGGCTGAAGGCTGGGATTGAGGGGCAGGTCTGTGTGCACGTGGGAAGACCAGTATTGATATAGCAGTGATTTTGCAGATGGAAATTGCTATATATTCACAGAATTGCATGGAGGAAGTTTGCCCAGACCCTCAGTAAGTCTCACTGGTCCATATGCACTACATTCACTCCATCATTTAGGATCATACAGAAATGTGAGCTATAAACACTGCAGTGTTTGAATATTTTTAGGGCAGGGGGAGATGATCATGAAGGTGACTGAAGTCCAAACATTGTGTGTGGTGGTTTTCCTATCTTGTTATAGTGTGAAAGCCCAAACACATGTTTATTAGGGATTATCCAAGTACCTGATTCCAGTCGCCTGTTCTTTTCCTTCTCAGTCTCTGAAATGGGAAAGAGAAAAGAGTTAGACACAGAGACGTGCTGCGTGATTCTGTGTGCCCCAAAATGACTCGAGATAGTTATGGACATCCACAGACATACTCCCAGCCCCAGGGCAGGAGGCAGCAGTGTTGATAGCAGTGGGGCTGGTGGTTAGTGATACACACCTGGAATTTGCAAAGCATCTAACTTTGATGGAAGACGTGGGTCTGGATCCCAATACAGCTCTGATATTCCCAACCCTTCAGTCTAAGGGGAATTCCTGTTCTGTGTTACTAACAGGTCTTTGGAGCATCAAAGCTACACACTCCAGGTATAACTAGGGCATGGCCATGCAGATGATCAGGGCTCACATCTGGGATCTGGCCTTGGCAACAAAGCATTGAAATAATGAGCCACGTTCTGTGAACTGGCCCAGAAGAGCCTGCACTCAGCGCTAGCCCCTCCTACTGCATCATAACAATTTGATTGGCATTGGATTGTCAAAGGCAAGGTGACACCTGTCTGTCTATCCAGGCATGACAGCAGGTAACCCTGTTTCTGCTGCAGAGAGCTCACAGTGCTGCAGAGGGACTGGGGTGACTAATGTGACTCTAATTTCAGCTCAAAATGTGCACTCAGCCCTGCCTTGCAGGATCGGTGCTTCTTGATCTCTCAGCACCATGTGTGGCTGGGAATCGCTGCCCAGGGGCTCTACTGGGGACATGGATGAACTTACCATTCGTCCTACGCAGGTTGACGAATTCTGGGGAGAGAAGAAAAGACGATCATCTTGGATTCAGCATGGGGCTGTTCCAAATTTTGGGTACATCTACTCTGCAGCTGGGAGGGTGCTTCCCAGTTTGGGCAGGCAGACACAGGCAAGATCTGCTTGAGCCAGTGCGCTAAAAGTAGCAGGGCAGCGCGTGCTGGAGTTTGGGCTAGTCGCTAAAGAACAAACTTATTCCGACCTCCTGGTGCATAGTCAAGTGAATACCCTAAGCTGCTGCCCATGCTGCTCGCAGATACACTGCTACTACGGGCATGCTAAATCCACAGCAGGGCCCTAGAGTATCAAACTCTCATCTGCATGGCTTTCCAGAACGCATCACCTCTGATCAGGGGTCTCAGTTCATGAACTGGTTCCGGTGGAAGACCCTATGCCTGATGGGGGTCCACACATGTCTTTTCTCTGCTTATCTCCTCCCAATTTCAGCATTCAAAAGGAAAGGACCAACCAGATCCTTGAACAGTATCAGTGATATTATGTCAGCCACCACCAGGATGATTGGTCTTCGCCTCTCCCTTACACAGAGTTTGCATATAACAACAGAGACCATTCATCCATGGATCAAAGACCTTTTTGTATCAACTATGGGTACTACTTCCAATTCCATCTGCAATTACCTATGTCCTCTCCCAACCCAGCCATCTCGGACCTAGTACATCGGGTTCATCAGGCCCATGAGTGAGGAAAAACATTGAAGAGGCAAAAGCAGACTATAAATGGTATGCAGGCCATCATCGACAGCAAGGGCCCACCTACTCAGTGGGACAATAGGTATGGCTCTCCACAGAGCATCTCCATACAGACAGACTCTCTTGCAAGATGGACTTTAAGTTCCTTGGCTCCTTTAGGATCCAGAAACAAGTTAACTCAGGAATATGGCCTGAGCACATCTGAGAGCCTGCAGAAAATATACCCACCCCTGAACTAGTATGAGCATTCCATAAGAATCATCCCAAAAAAACTGGTTCAGCATTACCCATAGGACATCACTTGGCAAGGGACTGATGCCAGGGAGATGTCTTGAAGCCTGGTCCACAGGGCTCTTCTCAGCCAGTAAATTCCAACCCACCTCCCACTGACCTGCTGACAGCTACTAGGACTACAATCTCAATTTTCTATTTAAACCAAGCACAGGACCAAGAAGTTGTCCATGAAAATGGGATTTTCACTGCTGAGCTCTGCTTCCCTCGTGCTACCTTCTCCTACTTCCTTTCTCCGAGCCCCTGGGAACCTGACGCTGCTGCCTCCTCACACCTGACTCCTGTTCTGACCACTAGGCCTGACCGCCCACATCCTTGTCATGAAACTCAAACAGAGATAGCATGAGTCAATTACCCAAGCTAGGAAGCTCACTCCCAGCTGCAGTGTAGCTTTACCCAATGAGCCAAGGGTCTCAGAACTCACAGGACACATAAGTCAAAACTGTTGTTAATGAACAGACAAGTTATCAGATTAGTCCCTAAACAGAGCCCACAAATTGTTCCTGGGGGCAGCACCCTGAGCTTCTGGCATTGCAGGGAATGAGGGGAGGGAGCGTCACATCAGAACATGTATCAGGTAGAGAGAGGCCTGCACTGCTGCAGCCTATCACCCGGATACAAACCTCCTATTTCTGTGCCGGGCAATCCCTTTGTGGTGCTGATTTGCAAAAGTGTGTAACTCTAGGGTCAGTGGTTGGAAGGAGCTTAGCTGGGGAAGGGTCCGTGGGGCTGTGTGGCACTGGAATTACTGCCCACTCCTAGAGCCATGGGTCAAGTTCTCTCTCAGCTTCTAGTGGAACAATGTGGGTGGTGGGGCCCATCAGAGAGCACCTCACAGAGCCCACACAGAGCACAGCAGGGTTTGGAGGCTCTGTTCATTTGAGGCCCAGGCCTAGACTAGGAGCGGGGAAAACAGGACTGAGGAGCTGAGGGCTGGGATAGCCAGGAAGCAGTGGGTGGGGTCTCTGTTCATTGGAGGCCCAGGCCAAGAGTATAAGGGTGAAGGTGCAGGGGTGGAAAGGAGTGTACAGGACTGAGGAGCTCAGGGCATGGCAGGGAGGTAGATGGTGGGGAATGAGGGGCACCAGCAGAGCTGTGTGCATGTGGGGAGCTCAGAGTTGGGATGGTAGAGATTTTGCAGGTCAAAGTTTGCCCAGCATCTCACTAAGGGCTTGTCTAAACAGCCCCATAGTGTGGACTATGCAGTTGTGTCATAAATATACAGCTAAGGGTAGCATAAAATCCCTCCTTTATCTGTAAGGGGTTAAGAAGCTCAAATAACCTGGTTGGCACCTGACCAAAAGGACCAATAAGAGAAGATACTTTCAAATCTGTGGGGGGGAGGTTTTGGTTGTGCTCTCTCAGGACAGAGAGAGGGACCAGGCAGGAAAAAAACCTAAAACCCTACCTGAAATAAGCATCTAAGATTACAAAAATTGTAAGTAAAGCAAGGAAATGCATTAGATTAACTTTTGTTTTAGCTTGTGAATTTTTCCTATGCTAAGAGGAAGGTTTATTCCTGTTTTTGTAAATTTGAAGTTGAACCTAGAGGGGAAATCCTCTGTATTTTAAGTCTTTTTATTACCCTGTAAAATTACCTTCCCTCCTGATTTTACAGAGGTGCTTCTTGTACTTTTTTTCTTTATAATAAAGTTCTTTTAAGAACCTGATTGGTTTTAGTGTCCTAAAGATAAAGGGTCTGTGCTCATGTTGTTAACCTATTGGTTAGTATATATTCTCAAGCCTCCCCAGGAAAGGAAATGAAGGGGCTTGGGGGAATATTTTGGGGAAACAGGGACTCCAAGTGGCCCTTTTCCCTGGATGTTTGTCTAAATCATTTGGTGGGTGGCAACAGTACCGTCTTTTAGTTCACACCCACACCATCCACATGGGGTGGTTACAGAATAGCACTTTGGTGCGCATTCCTATTCACATCCCCGTACTCTGAACTGTTGGGCAGTGTAGACATAGCCTGAGTCCTCCATTTCATATGTATTAAATTCACTCTCAGTTGTTAGGGATGGTACTGAAATGTGAGCTGCCATCTCTGCAGTGCACATTTCTACCCTGGGCAAGGGGAGATGATTGTGATGGTGCCTAAAGTCCACACATTGTATGCGGTGATATTCCTAAAGAGTGTGAAAGCACAGACATGTTTACCAAGGGTTTACCCAACTTACTGCTGGTGGTGATTGAGGGTTCCTGGCAGAGTTGTATGTGTGGGAGACCAGGGCTGCATAGCAGGGGGCTGAAGGCTGGGATTGAGGGGCAGGTCTGTGTGCACGTGGGAAGACCAGTATTGATATAGCAGTGATTTTGCAGATGGAAATTGCTATATATTCACAGAATTGCATGGAGGAAGTTTGCCCAGACCCTCAGTAAGTCTCACTGGTCCATATGCACTACATTCACTCCATCATTTAGGATCATACTGAAATGTGAGCTATAAACACTGCAGTGTTTGAATATTTTTAGGGCAGGGGGAGATGATCATGAAGGTGACTGAAGTCCAAACATTGTGTGTGGTGATTTTCCTATCTTGTTATAGTGTGAAAGCCCAAACACACGTTTATTAGGGATTATCCAAGTACCTGATTCCAGTCGCCTGTTCTTTTCCTTCTCAGTCTCTGAAATGGGAAAGAGAAAAGAGTTAGACACAGAGACGTGCTGCATGATTCTGTGTGCCCCAAAATGACTCGGGATAGTTATGGACATCCACAGACATACTCCCAGCCCCAGGGCAGGAGGCAGCAGTGTTGATAGCAGTGGGGCTGGTGGTTAGTGATACACACCTGGAATTTGCAAAGCATCTAACTTTGATGGAAGACGTGGGTCTGGATCCCAATACAGCTCTGATATTCCCAACCCTTCAGTCTAAGGGGAATTCCTGTTCTGTGTTACTAACAGGTCTTTGGAGCATCAAAGCTACACACTCCAGGTATAACTAGGGCATGGCCATGCAGATGATCAGGGCTCACATCTGGGATCTGGCCTTGGCAACAAAGCATTGAAATAATGAGCCACGTTCTGTGAACTGGCCCAGAAGAGCCTGCACTCAGCGCTAGCCCCTCCTACTGCATCATAACAATTTGATTGGCATTGGATTGTCAAAGGCAAGGTGACACCTGTCTGTCTATCCAGGCATGACAGCAGGTAACCCTGTTTCTGCTGCAGAGAGCTCACAGTGCTGCAGAGGGACTGGGGTGACTAATGTGACTCTAATTTCAGCTCAAAATGTGCACTCAGCCCTGCCTTGCAGGATCGGTGCTTCTTGATCTCTCAGCACCATGTGTGGCTGGGAATCGCTGCCCAGGGGCTCTACTGGGGACATGGATGAACTTACCATTCGTCCTACGCAGGTTGACGAATTCTGGGGAGAGAAGAAAAGACGATCATCTTGGATTCAGCATGGGGCTGTTCCAAATTTTGGGTACATCTACTCTGCAGCTGGGAGGGTGCTTCCCAGTTTGGGCAGGCAGACACAGGCAAGATCTGCTTGAGCCAGTGCGCTAAAAGTAGCAGGGCAGCGCGTGCTGGAGTTTGGGCTAGTCGCTAAAGAACAAACTTATTCCGACCTCCTGGTGCATAGTCAAGTGAATACCCTAAGCTGCTGCCCATGCTGCTCGCAGATACACTGCTACTACGGGCATGCTAAATCCACAGCAGGGCCCTAGAGTATCAAACTCTCATCTGCATGGCTTTCCAGAACGCATCACCTCTGATCAGGGGTCTCAGTTCATGAACTGGTTCCGGTGGAAGACCCTATGCCTGATGGGGGTCCACACATGTCTTTTCTCTGCTTATCTCCTCCCAATTTCAGCATTCAAAAGGAAAGGACCAACCAGATCCTTGAACAGTATCAGTGATATTATGTCAGCCACCACCAGGATGATTGGTCTTCGCCTCTCCCTTACACAGAGTTTGCATATAACAACAGAGACCATTCATCCATGGATCAAAGACCTTTTTGTATCAACTATGGGTACTACTTCCAATTCCATCTGCAATTACCTATGTCCTCTCCCAACCCAGCCATCTCGGACCTAGAACAGCGGGTTCATCAGGCCCATGAGTGAGGAAAAACATTGAAGAGGCAAAAGCAGACTATAAATGGTATGCAGGCCATCATCGACAGCAAGGGCCCACCTACTCAGTGGGACAATAGGTATGGCTCTCCACAGAGCATCTCCATACAGACAGACTCTCTTGCAAGATGGACTTTAAGTTCCTTGGCTCCTTTAGGATCCAGAAACAAGTTAACTCAGGAATATGGCCTGAGCACATCTGAGAGCCTGCAGAAAATATACCCACCCCTGAACTAGTATGAGCATTCCATAAGAATCATCCCAAAAAAACTGGTTCAGCATTACCCATAGGACATCACTTGGCAAGGGACTGATGCCAGGGAGATGTCTTGAAGCCTGGTCCACAGGGCTCTTCTCAGCCAGTAAATTCCAACCCACCTCCCACTGACCTGCTGACAGCTACTAGGACTACAATCTCAATTTTCTATTTAAACCAAGCACAGGACCAAGAAGTTGTCCATGAAAATGGGATTTTCACTGCTGAGCTCTGCTTCCCTCGTGCTACCTTCTCCTACTTCCTTTCTCCGAGCCCCTGGGAACCTGACGCTGCTGCCTCCTCACACCTGACTCCTGTTCTGACCACTAGGCCTGACCGCCCACATCCTTGTCATGAAACTCAAACAGAGATAGCATGAGTCAATTACCCAAGCTAGGAAGCTCACTCCCAGCTGCAGTGTAGCTTTACCCAATGAGCCAAGGGTCTCAGAACTCACAGGACACATAAGTCAAAACTGTTGTTAATGAACAGACAAGTTATCAGATTAGTCCCTAAACAGAGCCCACAAATTGTTCCTGGGGGCAGCACCCTGAGCTTCTGGCATTGCAGGGAATGAGGGGAGGGAGCGTCACATCAGAACATGTATCAGGTAGAGAGAGGCCTGCACTGCTGCAGCCTGTCACCTGGATACAAACCTCCTATTTCTGTGCCGGGCAATCCCTTTGTGGTGCTGATTTGCAAAAGTGTGTAACTCTAGGGTCAGTGGTTGGAAGGAGCTTAGCTGGGGAAGGGTCCGTGGGGCTGTGTGGCACTGGAATTACTGCCCACTCCTAGAGCCATGGGTCAAGTTCTCTCTCAGCTTCTAGTGGAACAATGTGGGTGGTGGGGCCCATCAGAGAGCACCTCACAGAGCCCACACAGAGCACAGCAGGGTTTGGAGGCTCTGTTCATTTGAGGCCCAGGCCTAGACTAGGAGCGGGGAAAACAGGACTGAGGAGCTGAGGGCTGGGATAGCCAGGAAGCAGTGGGTGGGGTCTCTGTTCATTGGATGCCCAGGCCAAGAGTATAAGGGAGAAGGTGCAGGGGCGGAAAGGAGTGTACAGGACTGAGGAGCTCAGGGCATGGCAGGGAGGTAGATGGTGGGGAATGAGGGGCACCAGCAGAGCTGTGTGCATGTGGGGAGCTCAGAGTTGGGATGGCAGAGATTTTGCAGGTCAAAGTTTGCCCAGCATCTCACTAAGGGCTTGTCTAAACAGCCCCATAGTGTGGACTATGCAGTTGTGTCATAAATATACAGCTAAGGGTAGCATAAAATCCCTCCTTTATCTGTAAGGGGTTAAGAAGCTCAAATAACCTGGTTGGCACCTGACCAAAAGGACCAATAAGAGAAGATACTTTCAAATCTGTGGGGGGGAGGTTTTGGTTGTGCTCTCTCAGGACAGAGAGAGGGACCAGGCAGGAAAAAAACCTAAAACCCTACCTGAAATAAGCATCTAAGATTACAAAAATTGTAAGTAAAGCAAGGAAATGCATTAGATTAACTTTTGTTTTAGCTTGTGAATTTTTCCTATGCTAAGAGGAAGGTTTATTCCTGTTTTTGTAAATTTGAAGTTGAACCTAGAGGGGAAATCCTCTGTATTTTAAGTCTTTTTATTACCCTGTAAAATTACCTTCCCTCCTGATTTTACAGAGGTGCTTCTTGTACTTTTTTTCTTTATAATAAAGTTCTTTTAAGAACCTGATTGGTTTTAGTGTCCTAAAGATAAAGGGTCTGTGCTCATGTTGTTAACCTATTGGTTAGTATATATTCTCAAGCCTCCCCAGGAAAGGAAATGAAGGGGCTTGGGGGAATATTTTGGGGAAACAGGGACTCCAAGTGGCCCTTTTCCCTGGATGTTTGTCTAAATCATTTGGTGGGTGGCAACAGTACCGTCTTTTAGTTCACACCCACACCATCCACATGGGGTGGTTACAGAATAGCACTTTGGTGCGCATTCCTATTCACATCCCCGTACTCTGAACTGTTGGGCAGTGTAGACATAGCCTGAGTCCTCCATTTCATATGTATTAAATTCACTCTCAGTTGTTAGGGATGGTACTGAAATGTGAGCTGCCATCTCTGCAGTGCACATTTCTACCCTGGGCAAGGGGAGATGATTGTGATGGTGCCTAAAGTCCACACATTGTATGCGGTGATATTCCTAAAGAGTGTGAAAGCACAGACATGTTTACCAAGGGTTTACCCAACTTACTGCTGGTGGTGATTGAGGGTTCCTGGCAGAGTTGTATGTGTGGGAGACCAGGGCTGCATAGCAGGGGGCTGAAGGCTGGGATTGAGGGGCAGGTCTGTGTGCACGTGGGAAGACCAGTATTGATATAGCAGTGATTTTGCAGATGGAAATTGCTATATATTCACAGAATTGCATGGAGGAAGTTTGCCCAGACCCTCAGTAAGTCTCACTGGTCCATATGCACTACATTCACTCCATCATTTAGGATCATACAGAAATGTGAGCTATAAACACTGCAGTGTTTGAATATTTTTAGGGCAGGGGGAGATGATCATGAAGGTGACTGAAGTCCAAACATTGTGTGTGGTGATTTTCCTATCTTGTTATAGTGTGAAAGCCCAAACACATGTTTATTAGGGATTATCCAAGTACCTGATTCCAGTCGCCTGTTCTTTTCCTTCTCAGTCTCTGAAATGGGAAAGAGAAAAGAGTTAGACACAGAGACGTGCTGCGTGATTCTGTGTGCCCCAAAATGACTCGGGATAGTTATGGACATCCACAGACATACTCCCAGCCCCAGGGCAGGAGGCAGCAGTGTTGATAGCAGTGGGGCTGGTGGTTAGTGATACACACCTGGAATTTGCAAAGCATCTAACTTTGATGGAAGACGTGGGTCTGGATCCCAATACAGCTCTGATATTCCCAACCCTTCAGTCTAAGGGGAATTCCTGTTCTGTGTTACTAACAGGTCTTTGGAGCATCAAAGCTACACACTCCAGGTATAACTAGGGCATGGCCATGCAGATGATCAGGGCTCACATCTGGGATCTGGCCTTGGCAACAAAGCATTGAAATAATGAGCCACGTTCTGTGAACTGGCCCAGAAGAGCCTGCACTCAGCTCTAGCCCCTCCTACTGCATCATAACAATTTGATTGGCATTGGATTGTCAAAGGCAAGGTGACACCTGTCTGTCTATCCAGGCATGACAGCAGGTAACCCTGTTTCTGCTGCAGAGAGCTCACAGTGCTGCAGAGGGACTGGGGTGACTAATGTGACTCTAATTTCAGCTCAAAATGTGCACTCAGCCCTGCCTTGCAGGATCGGTGCTTCTTGATCTCTCAGCACCATGTGTGGCTGGGAATCGCTGCCCAGGGGCTCTACTGGGGACATGGATGAACTTACCAATCGTCCTACGCAGGTTGCCGAATTCTGGGGAGAGAAGAAAAGACGATCATCTTGGATTCAGCATGGGGCTGTTCCAAATTTTGGGTACATCTACTCTGCAGCTGGGAGGGTGCTTCCCAGTTTGGGCAGGCAGACACAGGCAAGATCTGCTTGAGCCAGTGCGCTAAAAGTAGCAGGGCAGCGCGTGCTGGAGTTTGGGCTAGTCGCTAAAGAACAAACTGATTCCGACCTCCTGGTGCATAGTCAAGTGAATACCCTAAGCTGCTGCCCATGCTGCTCGCAGATACACTGCTACTACGGGCATGCTAAATCCACAGCAGGGCCCTAGAGTATCAAACTCTCATCTGCATGGCTTTCCAGAACGCATCACCTCTGATCAGGGGTCTCAGTTCATGAACTGGTTCCGGTGGAAGACCCTATGCCTGATGGGGGTCCACACATGTCTTTTCTCTGCTTATCTCCTCCCAATTTCAGCATTCAAAAGGAAAGGACCAACCAGATCCTTGAACAGTATCTGTGATATTATGTCAGCCACCACCAGAATGATTGGTCTTCGCCTCTCCCTTACACAGAGTTTGCAGGGCTGGGATAGCAGGGGGCTGCAGGCAGTGATGGTGTTTGTCCCAGGAGACCCCTGCACAGCTCAGTTCCAGGGCCCCTATGAGTATCATGTGTGGTGTGTACAAGGTCATGCTGTGTGGAGGACACCATTTGGAGCCCTGGGCAGCACTGAGCAAGACAGAGCAGCTGATGCCTGGTGGGTGAGATCTGCCTTTCAGGGGGCCTCTTGGTGCCTCAGGGTTTTCTGCAATTGTATGACTTGCATGTTCCTAATGCAACCTCTGGTTGCAGGTGTGGACTGAGGCTCAATGGCAGAGCTGTGGGGTGGGAGAGCGCATGGGAGGGATAGAAGGGGGCTGCTTGTGGTGATTGAGGGGCCTTCACAGAGCTAGGGGGGGAGCTCAGGGCTGAGTAACAGGGATTTTGAAGATCAGAATTGAGACATGTCCACAGAATTGCATGGAGGAAGTTTGCACTATATTCACTCTCCATCATTAAGGATGATAAAGAAATGTGAGCTAGAAACACTGCAGGATTTGAATATTTCCAGGGCAGGGGGAGATGATCATGAAGGTGACTGAAGTCCATACACTGTGTGTGGTAATTTTCCTATCTCGTTATAGTGTGAAAGCACAAACACACGTTTACTAGGGATTAGACAAGTACCTGATTTCAACTGCTTGTTCTCATTCTGCTCAGAGGCTGAAATGGGCAAGAGAAAAGAGTTAGACACAGAGACGTGCTGTGTGATGCTGTGTGCCCCTAATGACTGGGGATAGTTATGGACACCCACTGACATACTCCCAGCCCTAGAGCAAGAGGCAGACACGCTGTGTGATGCTGTGTGCCCCATAACAACTGGGGTTAGTTACAGCCACACTCCCAGCCCCAGTGCAGGAGCCAGCAGCTTTGATAGGAGTGGGGTTGGTGGTTCGTGATATGCACCAACACGCAGGAGCCCTGGGATTTACAAAGCATCTAACCTTGACAGAAGAGTTGGGTCTGGATCCCGATACAGCTCTGACATTCTCAACCCTTCTGTCTACGGGGAATTCCTTTTCTGTGTTACTAATAGCCCTATAGAGCATCAAAGCTACACACTCCAGGTGTAACTAGGAGATGGATATGACTATGGTTGCTTGGAGCTCAAATCTGGGATCTGTCCTGGGCAACAAAGCATGGAAACATGAGTCTGAACCTGGCTTCTTCTCATCTCCACCATCTGGGAAATGGCCCAGAACAGCCTATCCTGCTGCAGTCAGCAATAGAAAGCGGCTGGCCCCCTTCTGCTGCATCAGAACAATGTGATTGCCATTGGATTGTCCAAGCCAAGGTGACACCTGTCTGTCTATCCACACTTGAGTGCAGGTAACCCTGTGTCTGCTGCAGAGAGCTCACAGCGCTGCCGTGGGACTGGGGTAACTAATGTGACTCAGATTTTGGCCTGAACTGTTCACTCAGCCCTGCCCTGTGGTGTCGATGCTTCTGTGTCTGCTCAGCACCATGCGTGGCTGGGAGCCTCTGCCCATGGGCTCTAAGGGGAGGTGGATGAACTTACCAAGCTTCTCACGCAGCTCCTGACATTCTGGGGAGAGAAGAAAAGGAGAGCATGATGGATTCAGCGAGCGTTGTTCCAAGCACAGTGGCATGGGGCTATTGCAGACTCTGGGTACATCTACACTGCAGCTGGGAGTGAGCTTCCCGGTCTGGGCAGGCAGACAAGTGCTAGCTCTGCTCGAGCTAGTGTGCCAAAAGCAGCAGGATAGCCGGGGATAGGACATGCAGCGGCTTGGGCCAGCTGCTCAAGTACAAACCCACTCAGAACCTCAGGTTATGTACTTGGACGGCTACCCTGAGCTGCTGCCCCTGATACCCCAGCCACACTGCTGTTGTTAGCGCACTTGCTGAAGCAGAGCTAGCATGAGCCTGGGTATCTGCACTGGGATGGTTGCTCCCAGTTGTAGTGGAGATGTACTCAATGAGTAGGGCCCTACCAAATTCACGGTCCATTTTGGTCAATTTCACGGTCATAGGATTTTTTAAAATGTTAATTTCATGATTTCAGCCATTTTAATCTGAAATTTCACAGTGTTGTAATTGAAGGGGTTGTGACTCAAAAGGGAGTTATGGGGGGGTCACAAGGTTATTGTAGGGGGGTTGTGGTACTGCTACCCTTACTTCTGTGCTCCTGCTGGCAGCGGTGCTGCCTTCAGAGCTGGGCAGTTTGCCACTGCCAGCAGTAGCGCAGAAGTAATGATGGCATGGTATGGTGTTGCCACCCTGACTTCTGTGCTGCTGCCTGCAAAGCTGGGCCCTCAGTCAGCAGCTGGCACTCTCCAGCCGCTCAGCTCCATAGGCAGCAGCGCAGAAGTAAGAGTGGCAATACTGTGCCCCCTCTAAAATAAACTTGCCACCTCGCCTGCAACTCACTTTTGGGACAGAACCCCCAATTTGAGAAACACTGGTCTCCCCCACTAAATCTGTATAGTACAGGGTAAAAACACACAAAAGACCAGATTTCTTGGTGGGAGACCAGATTTCATGGTCCGTGACAAGTTTTTCATGGCCGAGAATTTGGTAGGGCCCTACTAATGAGCCAAGAGTCTCAGAATTGATAGGAAACATCAGACAAAACTTTTGTTAATGAACGAAAAGGTCTCAGACCATCCCCTAAACAAAGCCCCAATTTTCCCCTGGGGGCAGCATCCCCCACTCATGGCACTGATGGGAATGAGGGGAGGGAGCGTCATAGCTGAAGATGTATCCCGTAGAGAAAGGCCTGCACTACTGCAGCCTGTCACCCGGCCTCAGACCTCCTATTTCTGTGCTGGGCAATCCCTTTGTGGTGCGGATCTGCAAAAATGTGTAACTCTAGGGTCAGTGGTTGGCAGGAGCTTAGCTGGGGAAGGGCTCCGTGGGGCTGTGTGGCACTGAAGCTACTGGCCACCTCTAAAGACATGGGGTCCGCTCCTGTCTCGAAACCTAATGGAACAATATGGGTGGTG
Organism: Malaclemys terrapin pileata; assembly: GCF_027887155.1. Taxonomy (NCBI): domain Eukaryota; kingdom Metazoa; phylum Chordata; order Testudines; family Emydidae; genus Malaclemys; species Malaclemys terrapin. The sequence continues at coordinate 5,495,407 of NC_071524.1, forward strand.
GGGCCCATCAGAGTGCACCTCACAGAGCCCACACAGAGTAGGGTTTCAAAGCTCTGTTTATTCGAGGCCCAGCCTAGACTAGGATGGGGAAAAACAGGACAGGACTGAGGAGCTGGGCTGGGATAGCTGGGAAGAGGTGAGTGGGGACTTAGGGAAGTCAGCAGAGCTGGGATCGGGGAGGAAGCCCACGGCTGGGATAGCAGGGGGCTGCATGCAGTGGTGGTGTTTGTCCCAGGGGACCCCCTGCACAGCTCAGTTCCAGGGCCCCTATGAGTATCATGTGTGGTGTGTACAAGGTCACACTGTGCGGAGGACACCATTTGGAGCCCTGGGCAGCACTGAGCAAGACAGAGCAGCTGATGCCTGGTGGGTGAGATCTGCCTTTCAGGGGGCCTCTCGGTGCCTCAGGGTTTTCTGCAATTGTATGACTTGCATGTTCCTAATGCAACCACTGGTTGCAGATCTGGATTGAGGCTCAATGGCAGAGCTGTGGGGTGGGAGAGCGCACGGGAGGGATAGCAGGGGGCTGCTTGTGGTGATTGAGGGGCCTTCACAGAGCTGTGGGGGGGGGGGAGCTCAGGGCTGAATAGCAGGGATTTTGAAGATCAGAATTGAGACATGTCCACAGAATTGCATGGAGGAAGTTTGCACTATATTCACTCTCCATCATTAAGGATGATAAAGAAATGTGAGCTAGAAACACTGCAGGGTTTGAATATTTCCAGGGCAGGGGGAGATGATCATGAAGGTGACTGAAGTCCATACACTGTGTGTGGTAATTTTCCTATCTCGTTATAGTGTGAAAGCACAAACACACGTTTACTAGGGATTAGACAAGTACCTGATTTCAACTGCTTGTTCTCATTCTGCTCAGAGGCTGAAATGGGCAAGAGAAAAGAGTTAGACACAGAGACGTGCTGTGTGATGCTGTGTGCCCCTAATGACTGGGGATAGTTATGGACACCCACTGACATACTCCCAGCCCTAGAGCAAGAGGCAGACACGCTGTGTGATGCTGTGTGCCCCATAACAACTGGGGTTAGTTACAGCCACACTCCCAGCCCCAGTGCAGGAGCCAGCAGCTTTGATAGGAGTGGGGTTGGTGGTTCGTGATATGCACCAACACGCAGGAGCCCTGGGAGTTGCAAAGCATCTCACCTTGATGGAAGACGTGGGTCTGGATCCCAATACAGCTCTGACATTCACAACCCTTCTTTCTAAGAGGAAGTCCTTTTCTGTATTACTAACAGCCCTTTGGAGCATCAGAGCTATGCACTCCCAGTGTAACTAGGGGATGAATGTGCAGATGATTGGGTCTGACATTTGGGATCTGAACTTGGCAACAAAGCATGGAAACGTGAGCCATGTTCTGGGAAGTGGCCCAGAAGAGCCTGCACTGCTGCAGTCATCTGTAGAAAGCAGCTGCCCTCTCCTGCTGCATCAGAGCAATGTGACTGGCACTGGATTGTCAAAGGCCAGGTAACACCTGTCTGTCTATCCAGGCACAAGAGCAGGTAACCCTGTGTCTGCTGCAAGGAGCTCACAGTGCTGCAGTGGGACTGGGGTAACTAATGTGACTCTGATTTTGGCCTGAACTGTTCACGGAGCCCTTCCCTGTGGTGTTGGTGCTTCTGTGTCTGCTCAGCACTGTGTGTGACTGGGACTCTCTGCCCAGGGACTCTCTACGAGAAGGTTGATGAACTTACTGAGCAACTGCTTCAGATCCTGGGATTCTGGGGAGAGAAGAAAAGGAGACCATCATGGGTTCAGTGTGGATTGTTCCAAGAACAGTGAGGTAGGGTTATTCCAAAATCTGAGTGCATCTACAATACAGCTGGGAGTGAGCTTCCCAGTTTGGGCAAGCAGATGAGTGCTAGCTCTGCATGAGTTAGTCCATTAAAAGCAGCAGGGTAGTCGCGGGTAACATGTGCAGTATCTTGGGCTAGCCGCTCAAATGCAAACCCACTCAGAATCCCTGGGTACATATTTGGGCAGCTACCCTGAGCTGCTGTCCCTGCTACTGCCAGCCACACTACTATTGTTAGCACACTGGCTCAAGCAGAGTGAGTTTGAGTCTGGCTACCCAAGCTGGGAAGCTCACTCTCAGCTGCAGTGTAGACGTACCCAAAGAGCCAAGGGTCTCAGAACCGACAGGACGTGTCAGACAAAACTGTTGTTAATGCACAACAGACAAGGTCACAGATCAGCCCTTAGAGAGAGCCCACAAATTGCCCCAAGTGGCAGCTCCCCCAGCAGCCGGGAGTGAAGGAAGGGAGCATCACAGCTGAACATGTATCATATAGAGAGAGGCCTGCACTGCTGCAGCCTATCACCCAGACTCAGACCTTCTATTTCTGTGCTGGGCAACCCCTTTGTGGTGCTGATTTGCAGAAGTGTGTAACTCTAGGGTTAGTGGTGGGCAGGAATTTAGCTGGGGAAGGGCTCCGTGGGGCTGTGTGGCACTGGTTATACTGCCCACCTCTAGACCAGGGGGTCAGGACCTCTCCTGGGTTTCATGGGAACACTGTGGGTTGTGGGTCCTATCAGAATGTACCTCACTGAGAATGTACAGAGTGTAGAAGGATTTGGAGTCTGTTTATTTGAGGCCCAGGCCTAGAGTACGAGGGTGGGCAGAGGATGAGGAAGAGAACAGGACTGTACAGCTCTGGGGAGTTCAGGGCTAGGATACCAAGGGGGTAGTTGGTAGGGACTGAGGGACACCAGCTGTGCCAGGGGAGCCCAGGGCTTGGATAGTGGAGCTTACAGTTGGGGACTGAGGGGCACCAGCAGAGCTGTGTGCATGTAGTGAGCTCAGAATTGGGATATCAGCTATTTTGCAGGTTAGAACTGAGATGTATCCACGAGGGTCGCCAACTGTGGTTGGATGTATTCCTGAAGGTTTCATTATATGACATAATCTTTAATTAAAGATTAATCTTGAATTCCTGGAGACTCCAGGCCAATCCTGGAGGGTTGGCAACCCTAGAATCCACAGACCTCTGTGGAGGAAATTTGCTCAGCCCCTGACTCAGGGCTTGTCTACACAGCCCCATAGTTCAGCCTACAGGGTTGTGATTTGCAGCAGGCACCAAAGTGCTGCTCTGTAACTGTCCTGTGTGGATGCTGCTGGTGTGCATTGAACAGTACCTAGTTTGCACTAATACAGACCTCTTCAGATAGGATGATATTAATGTGAACTAGGAACCTTTAAATTCACACTCAGAGCATCCACACAGGTTGTCACAGTGCAGCACTTTGGTGTGCATTGCTATTTACATCCCCATGATCTGAACATTTTTGGGCCGTGTGGAGATAGCCTGAGTCCCACCATCCCAGATGCAATAAATTCACTCTCCGTTGTTAATTATGATATCGAAATGTGAGCTGCAAACTTTGCAGTGTTTGTTTATTTCCATGGTGGGGGAGGGGAGGGGGGATGATCAGGAAGGTGACTCAAGTCCATACAATGTATATGGGGATTTCTCTATTTAGTTACCATGTGAAAGCACAGACACACATTTATTAGAGGATTAGCCAAGTACCTGATTCAAAGACATTCTTCTGAGCTTCTGAAATAGGGAGGAGAAAAGAGTTAGACACAGAGACTGGAGCTCGGTGATGCTCTGTGCCCCAAAATGACTGGGGTTAGTTGCAGACACCCCACAGTCACACTCCCATCCCCAGTGCAGGAACGAGTAGCTTAGATAGGATCGGGGCTGGTAGTTCGTGATACGCACCAACATGCAGAAGCCCTGGGATTTACAAAGCATCTAACCTTGACAGAAGAGTTGGGTCTGGATCCCGATACAGCTCTGACATTCTCAACCCTTCTGTCTACGGGGAATTCCTTTTCTGTGTTACTAATAGCCCTATAGAGCATCAAAGCTACACACTACAGGTGTAACTAGGGGATGGACATGCCTATGGTTGCTTGGAGCTCAAATCTGGGATCTGTCCTTGGCAACAAAGCATGGAAACATGAGTCTGAACCTGGCTTCTTGCTCATCTCCACCTTTTGGGAAATGGCCCAGAACAGCCTATCCTGCTGCAGTCAGCAATAGAAAGCGGCTGGCCACCTTCTGCTGCACCAGAGCAATGTGATTGCCATTGGATTGTCCAAGCCAAGGTGACACCTGTCTGTCTATCCACACTTGAGAGCAGGTAACCCTGTGTCTGCAGAGAGCTCACAGTGCTGCCATGGGACTGGGGTAACTAATGTGACACAGATTTTGGCCTGAACTATTCACTCAGCCCTGCTCTGCAGTGTCGGTGCTTCTGTGTCTGCTCAGCACCATGTGTGGCTGGGAGCCTCTGCCCAGGGGCTATAAGGCAAGGTGGATGAATTTACCAAGCTTCTCACGCAGCTCCTGACATTCTGGGGAGAGAAGAAAAGGAGAGCATGATGGATTCAGCGAGCGTTGTTCCAAGCACAGTGACATGGGGCTATTGCAGACTCTGGTTACATCTACACTGCAGCTGGGAGTGAGCTTCCCAGTCTGGGCAGGCAGACGAGTGCTAGCTCTGCTCGAGCTAGTGTGCCAAAAGCAGCAGGGTAGCCGGGGGTAGGACATCCAGCGGCTTGGGCCAGCTGCTCAAGTACAAACCCACTCAGAACCTCGGATTACGTACTTGGACGGCTACCTTGAGCCACTGCCCGTGGTACCCCAGCCACACTGCTGTTGTTAACACACTTGCTGAAGCAGAGCTAGCATGAGTCTGGGTATCTGCACTGGGATGGTTGCTCCCAGTTGTAGTGGAGATGTACTCAATGAGTAGGGCCCTACCAAATTCATGGTCCATTTTGGTCAATTTCACGGTCATAGGATTTTTAAAAATGTAAATTTCATGATTTCAGCCATTTTAATCTGAAATTTCACAGTGTTGTAATTGAAGGGGTCGTGACTCAAAAGGGAGGTATGGGGTCACAAGGTTATTGTAGGGGGGTTGTGGTACTGCTACCCTTACTTCTGTGCTCGTGCTGGCAGTGGTGCTGCCTTCAGAGCTGGGCAGTTGGAGAGTGGAAGCTTCTGGCAAGGAGCCTAGCTCTGAAGGCAGAGCCACTGCCAGCAGTAGCGCAGAAGTAAGGATGGCATGGTATGGTGTTGCCACCCTGACTTCTGCGCTGCTGCCTGCAAAGCTGGGCCCTCAGTCAGCAGCCACCACACTCCAGCCGCACAGCTCCATAGGCAGCAGCGCAGAAGTAAGAGTGGCAATACTGTGCCCCCCCTAAAATAACCTTGCCACCTCGCCTGCAACTCACTTTTGGGACAGAACCCCTAATTTGAGAAATACTGGTCTCCCCCATGAAATCTATATAGTACAAGGTAAAAGCGCACATAAGACAAGATTTCATGGGGGAGACCAGTTCTCATGGTCCATGACACGTTTTTCATGGCCAAGAATTTGGTAGGGCCCTACTAATGAGCCAAGGGTCTCAGAATTGACAGGAAACATCAGACAAAACTTTTGTTAATGAACAACAGACAAGGACTCAGACCATCCCCTAAACAGAGCCCCAAATTTCTCCTGGGGGCAAAATCCCCCACTGATGGCACTGACAGAAATGAGGGGAGGGAGCGTCACAGCTGAACATGTATGACGTAGGGAGAGGCCTGCACTGCTGCAGCCTGTCACCTGGCCTCAGACCTCCCATTTCTGTGCCGCGCAATCCCTTTGTGGTGCTGATCTGCATAAGTGTGTAACTCTAGGGTCAGTGGCTGGCAGGAGCTTAGCTGGGGAAAGGTCCATGGGGCTGTGTGGCACTGGATTTATTGTCCACACCTAGAACCATGGGGTCAGGTCCCGCCCTAGCCCTTGTGAGAATAATGTGGGTGGTGGGGCCGATCAGAGTGCACCTCACACAGCCCATACAGAACATAGTAGGATTTGGATTCTCTCTTCATTGGGGGCCCAGGCGTATACTAAGAGGAGGGAAACCTGGACAGGACTAAGGAGACGAGAGCTGGAATAGCAGGGAAACTGTGGGTGGGGACTGAGGGATGCAAACAGAGCTGGAGCTGGGGGAGGAAGCCCAGGACTAGGATTGCAGGAGGCTACAGTCAGTGGTGGTCTTTGTTGCCTGTGGACCCCCTGCACAGCTCAATTCCTAGGTCCCTACCAGTGACTTCACATGTATCGTGTGTGAGAGGGCGGGGGTGTGGGACTGGACAGCATATTGTGAATGGATCAGTCAAGTTTGTGGCCCATTAACTAACACAATGGACCATAGAAGAAGCTTATTCCCACCTGGTGGGCCTTCTTGAGGACATTTCAGCCAGAATATGGGTAATGGCTCCTGCTATGACTCATCAAAGCATGAAACGCATGTGACTTGCTCATGTGACCTGGACTCCATTTTGTGCCTGTACCTTTTCACCAACTAAGACTGAGAATTGTCCCTCCACATGGGAGAAGGTATTAAAAAAACCCATAAGCATCTCCAATTGGCCTTTTTCCTGCCCTGATCTCTGGACAATGGACTTACACTACAAAGAGCATTCCAACCAATGGACTGAGGATCTTCCAATCTTTTGGAAGTCACCAGAGATTTTTAAGAGCCATCAGTTTATTCTACCAAGAATTTTGCAATGAGTGTATGTATTTGTTTTTCTTAAGCATTATAACTCTCTCCTTTCTTTTCTCCTCTAAATAGATCTTTGATATTAGATAGTAAAGGACTGGCAACAGCGAGATCATTGAGTAAGATCTGAGTTGTATATTGACATGGCTATGTGGCTGATCTCTTGGGATTAGAAGAACACTTTGTGTAATGACATTGGTTTTAAATGACCACTCATTATTAAGTCTAGTGTGTGGGTTGTGAAAGAAGGGCTTGGATACCTAGGGAGACTGCATTTCTGACTTCTTGTTAACTGGTGTGATGAGACAGAAGTTTACTTTTGTTACTGGTTTGGTATATCTTATGGAAGAATAAGCACCAGTTTGGGGTGGGTCTGCACCATTTCTCAGCAGCTTGTCCTGAATCTGGTATCTCAGCTGTGACCCACTGAGGCACGGTGAAACACCCCCATAATCTGAACCATTGGGCAGCGTAGACCTAGCCTGAGTCCCATCATTCCATATGCTTTAAATTAATTCTTCGTTGTTAAGGCTGAAATGTGAGCTGCTAACTCTGCAATGTTTGGCTATTTCCAGGGCAGGGGGAGATGATCATGAAAGTGACTACGGTCCATACAGTGCGTGTGGTGATTTTTCTATCTTATTATACCATGGAAGCATAGACACACATTTACTATGGGTTTAGCCAAGTACCTGTTTCCAAGGTCTTCTTCTCAGTCTCTGAAATGGGAATAGAAAAGAATCAGACCCAGAGACACACACTGTGCAGTGCTGTACACTCCCTAATGACTGGGGTGAGTCACAGACATCCCACACCCACACTCCCAGCCCCAGTGCAGGAGCCAGCAGTTTTGACAGGAGTGGAGCTGGTGGTTAGTGATATGCACCAACATGCTGGAGACCTGGGGAGTTTTTCACTCCTTAGCCCTTGTCTACACACACTCTTGAACCAGTTTAACTAATTTAGGGTTACCATACGTCCGTTTTTTCCCAGACATGTCCGGCTTTTCAGCAATCAAACCCCCGTCCGGGGGGAATTGCCAAAAAGCCGAACATGTCCAGGAAAATGCTGGCCGGGCACTTCCACTCCCACGGCTGCTCTGCTCCTCCCCTGACTCTTTGGCTCTGTTTAAGAGCCGAGCTGCCCGAGCGCTATGGGCTTCAGGCAGCCGCCTTGCCTCCGGACCCCAGCCGCCGGCCGGGCACTTCCCCTCCTGGGCTCCGCTCCTCCCCTGACTCTTCGGCTCTGTTTAAGAGCCGAGCGCTATGGGCTTTGGGCAGCCCCCATGCCTCCGGACCCTGCGCCGCTGGAGCCCGGGAGGGGAAGTGCCCGGCCAGGGCGCAGGGTCCGGAGGCATAGGGGCTGCCCGAAGCCCAAGCGCTACTGGCTTCACGGTTTGCCGGGCAGCCTCCAGACCCTGCGCCCCCGGCTGGGCACTTCCCCTCCCGGGCTCCAGCTGCGCTGGGGAAGCGCTGGCTGGGGGCGCAGGGTCTGGGGGCTGCCCGGCAAACCGTGAAGCCGGTAGTGCTCGGGCAGCCCTTTTCGCGTGGCTGGGAGTGGGAGGGAGGAGGGGGCGGAGTTAGGGCGGGGTTGGGGCAGGGAAGGGGCGTGGCTGGGCGGGGCTAGGGGTGGGAAATGGGCGGGGCCAGGGTCCTCTTTTTTTATTTGTTAAATATGGTAACCCTAAACTAATTAGGTATCTAAACACACCTTGAGTTAAACTGGTGCAGGGCTGTGTGTAGAGCAGGCCTTGGGCTGGTGAAGCAGGGCCAGTAGAACCATGGGGTGGGGTTAATTACTCCACAGCGACCCCTCTGGCTAGTTACAGAACAGCACTGATTACTAGGGGAGTCCCATCCAGCCCTCCCCAGCTGGAGGAATGGTGGGCCACAAGGGGGTATGGCAGAGGGCAAAGGAGATGAAAGAGGGGGATCCTCAGGGCTTTTCCAGGTTGTCCTTGTTGTGAGAATCCCAGTCACTGTGCTGGCATGTTTTATCCTTTCTCTCCACCTGTCATCTGTATTTCCCTGCATGTGAGTGCAGTGCCCAGCAGAATGGGTCAGCACCACTCAGCACCATCATGGTGCAAACCAATATTGTTCTTAAATATAGAAAAGTTCACAGTGAAATAAATTAGACGTGTGGACTTCTAAAAAACAGTGCTGCTGTGTCTATTGCCACATCTTGAGACAGGGAATGTCACAGATTCATAGAGTTGAAGATCAGACAAGGCCATTAGATCATCTACAGCTGTATATCACAGGTCAGAGAATCTCACCCAGTTCCCCTTGCACTGAGCCCAATAACTTGGGTTTGGCTACAGCAGCTTCCAGAAAGGTGCCCAGTCCAGATGTGATGCCAACAAGAGATGGAGAATTCACCACTGCCCTGGGAGATTGCTCCAGTGGTTAATGACCCTCCCTGTGTCCTGTGCATTCAACAGTCACAGGGAAGAAATCATCTCAGAAAGCATCACTGATTTTGCAGTGTCATTTGCTTTATACAGAATACAGCCACTGAGCAATTGCCCAGAGTAAGGGTGGCACAATCTCCCTGCCACACCCACATGCAGGGACTCTCACAAGCACTGACCATTGGGTTTCCATTGCAAAGGACACATTTGCCAACCTGTTATCATCAGTGTGCATGAGAATGTGGGGAGGCAGAGACCTCCTGGCTCTATCCCCTTCATTGCCCTGATAACACAAAGCAGTCACAGAGCTCACACATCTCAACAGACAGTGCAAGAACTAAAGCAGGAGACCTACCAAAGTTTAACAGTGCCTTCTGTTCAGATTGTTTCTTCTGAGAGGCCTTTTGCTTTGCTGTGAGACAGAGAATCAGACATCGCAGTGAGACAGGGAAGGAAGTGAACACACTGAGCAATACGCTAATACAGCTGAGGCCAGGCATCCCAGTGTGTTTGTTAATTTGGTTTATTTCCTAAAACCAACACAAGGTCAATATCTGAACAATAAGACACTCACATGCCCCAGCCCAGTGCCCTCTAGGGCCATGCTCTAAACATGCAAGTAACACATTCCCATTACCTGTGTATCCAAGATATGCGCAAGCTCCAGCAGCAATGAGAACCAGAGTGAACAATACCCAGAATGCAGCCAGCCAGGGAGAAACACGGGGGAAGACGTCACCTGGCAAACAGAGAGCGCAGTGTGTGAGGAGCAAGGTCCCATCCTGGAGCTAGAGAATGGGGTTTGCTATTTGGTTTGACAGCTGAGTTGAGGCTCAGACAGCCCCAGAAATAAACGGGAATGTCCCTCTCCATACTCAAATGACAGCTGCAAATGGACCCAGTGAAACTGGAGAAGCCAGCGCAGCATCAGTTCCAAGAACCAGGACTCTGCTCTGACCAAATCCCTCCTGCTGTTACAAGTCAACAGCCAGCAGCTCTGCATCCAGCCTGCCCATCCCTGTCCGCACCAGCTGGCTGTTCGGATGGTTACTGTCACACAGCTCCCAGTTCTCAGTCACCACGTCCAGTCCAGATAAGTTCAGCAGAGAACAATTGTTTTCCAAGCTGGCCTCAGTGTGTTATGAGTTCATGGATTCACAGAATGTTAAGGCCCGAAGGGGCCATTATGATCATACGGGCTCCTCCTGTATAACTCAGGCCAGAGACGCTCTCCCACGGATCTCTGCATCCAGCCCAGAACTTCTGTTTCTGCAAGAGCAGATCTTAGAGAAAGAGACGCCCAGTGTGGATTGAAAGATTCCAAGGGATGGAAAATCCACCACGTCCTGAGGTCAGCTGTTCGATTGGTTAATTCCCCACACTGTTAAAATCTGTACCTTATCTAGTCTCTAGTCTTAATTTGTCTAGCTTCATTTCCCAAGTCAAGTGCAATTCCCAAGTGACCCAGATCCCTCACTCCTGTGGTGACACCTTCTGCATGGGGGGACTCACCTGAGAGGTGAATGGCAGATTGTCTCTCGGGCTCCAGCAGGCCATTCCGCACTACACAACTGATGTCTCCATTCTCTTCCCCTTCTGTGACAGTGACGTGACTCACAACACTATACAGGTTGTCCCTGTCCTGAGTTACATTGGTCACAATCTCCATCGCCAGGTTCTGCCAGTTCTTGTCAACCCACTGGAGTTCAGGTTTGGGGAACCAGCCTGCAGATCTACAGGCCAGCCCGATCCCCTGACCCCGGGGGCCCAGAACATCGATGAACACTGGAGCCACAGCTGCAGGGAGAGACAGAGAGAGTGTGTGTATCAGGCAATCATGTCTTTGGTTGCACCACGTGATTCCTCAGCTACCACTGGATATAGGGGGCTGTGACTGGAAAGCTCCATTCCCATATGTGCAAAGTCACCCTGAGATCCCTCAACATGATGATTGGAGAAATTAAATAACACTGTCTCTGTGACACAGGACTAGAAAGGGTTACACAACTAGCAGGCTAATTGACCCAGATTCAACCTTTAGAAACATATTAGTAGATAAGAATTGTGTTTTTGTGTGTTTACATATATATTGTTAGAGGTTGACAATGTAACCTGTCTATCACTGTATTCTGTTAATTCAGAGATCAAAAGGAAATGTTAAAATTTAGATGAACTATAAATGTACTAATATTATTGTCTTCATTTCTCTCTGAAATACGTAGTAAACTACCTGTAAATGGCAGAAGACAGGCAGTTACCTTGTTAATCCATGAAGCTAATTACTGGTGGTGCTTAGAAAACAGGAGGTTACTTCAAAGCGACTATTGTTCACCCAAGGACTGCATGCTGTCAAGAGGCTGTAAAAGAACTATAAAAGGAACACTTGGGCCCTGATCCTGTTCTCACATATCTGCTTAAGCTTCATCAGGGGACGTTTGAGTCTCAAGACTGAGGTCTCCAGTCCCGTCTGGATTGCCCTGTTAATGGACATTGGACTGTAACCTATGAACTAATTCTGAAGGAACTCTTTGCAACTCTAAAGCTCACCATCTCCACTATGAAACTGACCTAAAAATGTTATCCAAGTCTCTATGTATAATGATCTTTTAACCTGTACTCTCTTTTCTTTTTTATACATTTTAGTTTAGTTAATAAGAATTGGCTGTAAGCATGTATTTAGGTAAGATCTGAAATATTCATTAATATGGTGGGTGATGTGTCTGATCCTTTGGGATTGGTAGAACTTTTTATATGATGAACAAGATTTTCAGTTTCAGAGTAACAGCCGTGTTAGTCTGTATCCGCAAAAAGAAGAACAGGAGTACTTGTGGCACAGTCATCCTCATATTTGACTTGGCTGTCTGGGTGGGAGTTCAAGCCTGGATTATTTTAAGGGAACTCTGTTTTTGGCTTCTTGGTAACCAGTAAGGTGCTGTGGAAGCTGTTTTGTTGCTAGCTTGGTGAATCTAAGTATTAGAATAACTGCCAGTTTGGGGGATTCTCTTGCATTTCCATAAAGCACTTGGCCCTGCAGGCTCACAGACAAATGTGCAGGGTGAAATTGCTACAAAGAGATCGCTGCACCTGCTGCTGAAATGCAACCACTTCTGGGGTGGAGCCCAGCAGCTGTCAGGATCACTGCACTTCAGTACAGAGCAGGAAGTGAGGAATGGTGACCCCGCCTACATAACTGCTCCTACTCCTCCTGTGCCATCCTTCTACATACTGTCCCCTCTCGTGTCCTTCTCTCACACTGGGAATGGTGCCCAAGGCCAAGCCACTCCTCATATTTGGATTTCCCTCTCCCTGTGCTGCACACAACCACCCTCCCCTCATTTAAATCTCTCCCTAAAAGCATACGTCTCCTGTGGAGCCTTTGCACTAGGAGCCACCAAAGATGGGAGATTATTTAAAATAACCTCAATGCTCTGTATTATCACAGGCAGGCCCCTCACCTGGGGCTTGATGTTTCTGAACTGTATTGTCTGGAGCTAGGTTACTCAGTGAGGTAAATGGGCAGAGATTGTCTCTTCCACTGCCCTTGTGCAGCACTGAACACGGGGTCAGTGCCCAGGGAATAACAAACAATATCTCAGACCTTGGACACTGCAGGGGGAGTTTCAGGGAGGCCAAATGTACTTATGACCTCACCTGGGATTTGGGCTGAACATGGGGGTAAAGGTCCCACACCCTCAAACAGCACCACAATGAGCCTGGTGACTGAGGACTGTAGCTTTACATCTCATTGAAAAGAGGTTGTTTAATGCAGCACTGACCTTGCTAGTACCACAGTGGGGTCGCTGCTGAGTGTGAAGGGAGAGCGCCCTCTACTGAGTCCTCCACACAGCTCCCTGCAGCACAGGACCCTAATGCCATGCTGGGCTCAGTCTGGGGACACCCCTCCCCCAGGGTACAGGAGGCTCTGGCTACCCAGACACAGTGCCCCTTAGTGCCGAATCTCACCTGCGACCCTTAGCTCAGTGGTGGCTTCCTGGCTCCATTCTGGGTTCCTCACAAAGCAATGGTATGTCCCGGCATCTGCCCCTTGGAGCCCTTTCAGCTTCAGGGAGACGTTCCCACTGCTAAACTCCTGCGGGAACAGCTCCGTCCGGGTCTGGTAACTCTCCCCTGGCAGGTCCTGGGAACCCGCATCCAAGTACTTGTGAACCGTGATAAATATTGTTCCAATTTTCCTCCACAGCACTTCCATGTTGGGCAGCCGGGCCGGGGGTGAGAGCTGGCAGGGTAACACCACATCCTGGCCAACTACCCCCACCACGGGGTGCTGGGAGCCAGCCAGGGAAAACTTCTCTGCAATAGAAAACCCCAAGAGCAGAGTGAGTGAGCAGAAAGAAGAGAGGGTGTCGCTGAGCCAGGGCCCAGCTGGTACAGACACACACTGAGTGTGAGGAGAGGGTGTCACTGAACTAAACAAAATTCCCTGTTGGGAATTGCTCATAGCAGAAGGTTCCTGAGACTGAGCCATGTGTAGCTCAATTGCGTTACTCTCTGTGTGGACACAGGGCAGTGCAGCCAGACCACAGCTGGCACAAGCTAGTGCTCCAATGCTGTCCTACAATCCCCTGGAAACCCCTCCAAAGATGCCTGTCTTGCAACCTACCTACACTCTGTTGGCAAGGGATGGCCCCAACTGGAAGCCACCTGCCAGTTCATAGTGCACTGCACGGACCCATGGCATTAAGTTACAAGCTGGGAGCAACTTCTCTGGTGAACCAGTTTCAGATCCACATAGCCCACAATGGCTGCTGAGTGGTCACCTCAGAGGGCTTCTGTCTGGCCTGAGGGTATCGGGTCTTTGATGGACCTTTGGGCTGCTGCACGTCCCTTCCATGGATTCAATAGTAGAGTTACCATATTTGAACACAGAAAAAAGAGGACACTCTACGGGGCCCCGGCCCCACCCCAACTCTGCCCCTTACCCCACCCCTGGCCCCGCCCCAACTCCGCCCCTTCCCTGCCCCCATTCCAACCCCTTCCCCAAAGTCCCCGCCCCAACTCCGCCCCCTCCCCTGAGCGCCCCGCATTCCCCCTCCTTCCTCCCAGCCACGCGAAACAGCTGCACCAATTCTAGAGTCAAGCACTCCACTAGTGTAGACTCCCATTACTTTAATGAAGCTGCTCAGTTAACACCAGTGGAAGATCTGCCCCGGCGCTCAGTTTTCGGGAGCGGTCAGGACACGCAGCTCACACTGTTCTATTTCCCAGCTCCCCAGATGCCTTGGAGCACCCAGTTCTCCTCCCTGCCTGGTAAAATCCCGGACATTTTGAGCTATTTAAAAATTCCTTCCAGACGTAATTCTTTATATGTAGTGAGTCCTTTCCTTTCACCAGTTCTTCAGTTTTCTTTCTTTCTGCAGATCACATTTTTCTCAGCAGTGGCTGATTGCTCTTTAAGAAGGCATGAAAGTCTTTACAAGAAGTTTGTCTGAAGTTGTACTGTACAAGTAGAATTCCTTTCAACGACTCAGCATTCAAGTTGGTCCTTTCCTTTGTCCACTGGCTTTGCATCAGTGAAAAAATTCGCTCTACATTTGCATTGTGAGAAGGAATAGCAAAGAAGAACTGTGCAATCTTTAACAGTTCTGAATGACACTCAATGTTTTTGGATTTTTCAAAATATTTGGTCCACTTCTGGTGTGCTAGCAAATTACTGAACTCTTCATCACTGTTGCAACTTTCCGTAAACTTCTTCAGGTTGCTGAACTGATCAAAACACTTCACGTCATCAATTTGCATCCCCTTATTGGTCAGGTACTTGATACAACGTTCCACATCACTCCAATTCGTTGTCTCACTCAGGGTAATCCACCTGAAACAAGAGAAGTCTTCCAGGGGTCTAAGCCACATCTCCAAATATTCTATATGCTGTACATATTATTTACTTCAGCACAGAATTTGTCACACTCTTCATCAATTCCTTCCATGCACTTTTGTGCCAGTAGTCCCTTAACTTTCAGGGACATAAAGTTGTGAGTCTTGCGTTCAAGAGGGATAGTCTGAACCAAGTTCAAACTGTTCAGCACTTCCACGACAGAATTGCTTTCCCTTTCGATTTCTTGGATGTAAGTTTGGAGTACACTCCTGAGTGAATGCATGTGCCAGAGGTAAATCTCACTTAATTCATACTCAAAAAATGTCTTAAGCACTATGGGTGGTTTGTCCTGTGACAGAAAGAATGACTTCAAGGCCGGAAACATCTGTATCAGCCTTGTAATGCCTGGAAATAATGACCGCCATCATGTATTCAACATCAACAAACTCACAGTACTCCTTCAGCCACTCAGTTCGGACAGTGTAGGTATGAAAGTACTGGTAAATTTTAAAAATAATGTTCTCAATGTCAACGTTCATTCTTTCTGCTGCATGGTGAACACAGTTGTTCAAAATGTGTGCTGGGCAACCCACACTAATTAATGTTCTCTTCTGCAACAACTTCTTTAAGTTTGCAAACACATTCTTTCCATCTTCATCACACCGGAGTCCTCCAAACATTGTATTGCAGTTGTCACCTGTAAATGCAATGCACTTCTCAAACAAACCATTTTTTCAAGCGTTTCTTTTACGTAATGAGCAATCGTGTCAGCAGTCTCATTAGGTGTGTTCTGGACCTCAATCAATTTTGACTGCAAACCGCCATTCTTCCAGTTGAAATACTGAATAATTACTGGAAATATTTTCACTGAACCGTGATTGCTTCCATCTGTAGCAACTCCACAGTAAGCTATGTCATTTTCTTTAAATGCTTTCAGAACAACATCAACAGAATGTGGTGCAAGCACAGAGATAACAATTATTTATCTTGGTTCTAGCACTTGAAAATTTCCGTGCCACTTCAGAATCAGGGAATGTCTTCTTCAACAAGACAGATGTGCAATCCATTGACTTAAAGCTATTATGATGCTTCACAGTATGAAATGCAAACGCACCCTCTGCTGCAGTAACAGCATCCTCTGATTTGCTGCCTGGTTTTACAAAATAATCTGTCAATTTTGTTCATAGAATCATAGAATCATAGAATATCAGGGTTGGAAGGGCCCTCAGGAGGTCATCTAGTCCAACCCCCTGCTCAAAGCAGGACCAATTCCCAACTAAATCATCCCAGCCAGGGCTTTGTCAAGCCGGGCCTTAAAAACCTCCAAAGAAGGAGACTCCACCACCTCCCTAGGTAATGCATTCCAGTGCTTCACCACCCTCCTAGTGAAAAAGTTTTTCCTAATATCCAACCTAGACCTCCCCCACTGCAACTTGAGACCATTGCTCCTTGTTCTGTCATCTGCCACCACTGAGAACAGCCAAGCTCCATCCTCTTTGGAACCCCCCTTCAGGTAGTTGAAAGCAGCTATCAAATCCCCCCTCAGTCTTCTCTTCTGCAGACTAAACAATCCCAGTTCCCTCAGCCTCTCCTCATAAGTCATGTGCTCCAGACCCCTAATCATTTTTGTTGCCCTCCGCTGGATTCTTTCCAATTTTTCCACATCCTTCTTGTAGTGTGGGGCCCAAAACTGGACACAGTATTCCAGATGAGGCCTCACCAATGTCGAATAAAGGGGAACGATCACGTTCCTCGATCTGCTGGCAATGCCCCTACTTATACAGCCCAAAATGCCGTTAGCCTTCTGGGCAACAAGAGCACACTGTTGACTCATATCCAGCTTCTCGTCCACTGTGACTCCTAGGTCCTTTTCTGCAGAACTGCTGCCTAGCCATTCGGTCCCTAGTCTGTAGCAGTGCATGGGATTCTTCCATCCTAAGTGCAGGACTCTGCACTTGTCCTTGTTGAACCTCATCAGGTTTTTTTGGCCCAATCCTCCAATTTGTCTAGGTCACTCTGGACCCTATCCTTACCCTCCAGCGTATCTACCACTCCTCCCAGTTTAGTGTCATCTGCAAACTTGCTGAGAGTGCAGTCCACGCCATCCTCCAGATCATTAATGAAGATATTAAACAAAACCGGCCCCAGGACTGACCCTTGGGGCACTCCGCTTGAAACAGGCTGCCAACTAGAAATGGAGCCATTGATCACTACCTGTTGAGCCCAACGATCTAGCCAGCTTTCTATCCACCTTACAGTCCATTCATCCAGCCCATACTTCTTTAACTTGCCGGCAAGAATACTGTGGGAGACCGTATCAAAAGCTTTGCTAAAGTCAAGGAATAACACATCCACTGCTTTCCCCTCATCCACAGAGCCAGTTATCTCATCATAAAAGGCAATTAGGTTAGTCAGGCATGAGCTCTCTCCTTGAACTGCTTTTTTGAGCTTGTCTGAGTCTGTAAATCATTAGCACCTTTATTTTTCACAGAGATGTAAGTACCAGGTCTACATACCATGCACTCAGCTTCCCATTCATCTCTACCACTTTGAAAACACGGGAATTTTGTCTTTAGTTCTGCAGTGAATTTACACTTTCATTTTGGCATTGTGTTTGCTCCTAGGATCAGGGGCAGCCAGGTTCTCCATGCGCTGCGCCCGCCATAAGCCAAGCTCAGTGGCTCCCATTGGCTGGGAAAAGCTCCAATGGGAGCTGTCAGATCCAGCACCTGCAAGCCCTGGTCCCGCAGCTCTGATTGGGCAGGTATTTTGCAGCGATCCACCACACTCCTGTGTCTCATCACAAATGGGGAGCTGAGCGCCATACAGCACGCCCCAGCCCCGGGAGCTCCGATCCACTTGCTCCAGGAGCTCCGATCCACTTGCCGGCCGGGCTCCGGGGGCGCAGGGTCCGGAGATATGGGGGCTGCCTGGCAAACCGTGAAGCCGGTAGTGCTTGGGCAGCTCGGCTCTTCAGCTGCACAGAGCTGAGGTGTCTCCCAGCAGCAACAGCCACTGCCGCTGGGGGGAATCCGCCTGCAGCTCGCAGCCTGCCGGAGCCCGCTCTAAGGTAAGCCCAGGACTGGGGCAGGGATGCTGGCAAAGCTGGGAGTATTTTTCCTGGACATGTTCAGCTTTTTGGAAATTCCCCCCGGACGGGGATTTGAGCACCAAAAAGTCGGACATGTCCGAGAAAAACCAGACGTATGGTAACCCTATTCAATACCCAAAACAGAAAATGGCTCAGATGGGGATTCACTGTTCTGGTGATCGGTGTCTGGAGGAAATTAAATATTTGAAGGTGATTTATGACTCTAGAATAGCTGTGCCTCAAGGGTCTCCATGGTCCTTTGTCCCAACATGGGACATGTAGAGGAATGACTACTGAGCTACAGCACCTGACACTCACTGTGTGGCTATAGGCGGGGAGGGATAAAGAGCAGATTTTCAAAGCCAACAAGGAGATTTTCATACCAGTGTTGCCAGCTCTTGGGCTACTAAGTGTTTTTCATAAAGCCCCAGCTCCTGAAGGCATGTGATTTTGTGAGAATCTGTTTTCATTTTTAAAAAAGCAGTTTCTAGCTCTAATAGTTGCAGAGAAAAGCTTGAAAATATGACCTGAATGTGACCAAAGACTCAAAAAACAAGGGAAATAAGAAGACCCCCAAAAGTGGTTTTGTTTTGGATTGTTTTTTAAATCTTATGATTTTTGTTGCCAATCTCCTGATTGTTGAGGCCTGGTTCATGGTGTTTGAAGGCTTGGGGTTGGTGACACTGCAGCTCCCCTTCATCCCAATGGGAACTGGACACTCCCATCCCTTAGGCAGCTGAGAAGTTCTAAGCCTTGCAGGCCATGAGAATCCAGGTCCCCAGTGGGGCAGGTCTAGCAGCATGGTGTCTTTGGGTCCTGTGGCAGGACAGGAAGTGATCAGTGTTGGGGGCTCTGGAAGCCTCTCTCAGGGGCAGCAGGAGCTGAGCGACTTGCTGCAAGATCCGACAATCCTGCCACCCAGAACTAGGACACGCCCTGGTCACCCTAATGTCATCCCCGCCCCACAGCCTCCTGGCCCTGACCCCTTTTACTATGCAGAACTGAGAAGGTCGCAGGGGGTGGGGGTTTAGTTGGGCCTCAGATCCCCCTACCCCAGCCCAGCAGGGGGCAGCGTACATGGGGGACAGGAAGGGAAATAATTGGGATTCAAACATTTTTACCAGAGAGAGAACACGGAGTCAGGAGGAGGATCCCCAGGCTGCACACACAGAGCTGCCACCATGTCGCCATGGGGACACCCTGGGCAGGGACCTGTAAGGAGAGAGCAGGGATGGTTAACACTCCCCAGGCTGTGTGAGGGGCTGGCAGTGCAGGGAACATGCCCCATCCATTGTCTAACCTGACCCACTCTGCTCCCAGGCAGGGAATCTCCCCATTGACAGGCGAGGATTTCACCCCTCCCAGGTTGCTCTGCCGCCTGCCCAGGCCTGGCACTAGGAATTTCCACCCCCAAGCAGTGCCGTGTATCCACCCCCATTTCTTCCCCAATCAGTTCTCTAACCATCCATTGGTGCAGGTGCTCCCCAATACCAGTGCAGGGTGAGCCTGCAGCAGAGCAGGGCCACTTCCGAGGTAATCCCAGTGGTACCCACATGGCTGTCAAATACCTGCTCCCCAACCCCTGATATCAACAGGAGACCATCACATCAGTAGATTTTATAGCAAGATACACAGGGGGACAGAAGGGGCCATCTCAGCTTTGCTCAGAGCTCAGACTTCCTGCCCTCAATTCTCTGGCCTATGTACACAGTGTCAGACTGGATGTACAGAATGGGCTCTTCTGGCCTTAACATCTGTGAATCTATTTCCAGCTCCCTCCAAGCCCATCCATTGTGCATGTGGTGCTTTGAAAACTGAATGTCACTGTAAATGCTGTGAGGGTTTTCCTGGTTCTGCTTGCAGGCAGTGGGCTTTATTGGGAAGTGTGTGATCTGGGTCCAGCAGCAGGCAGATGTACAGAGAGCAGCCTAGAGCAAAGTGGGGTGACCTAGGCCTCTCTGCCTTAGGGAGCAGCCTGCTTTGTCTCTCTCTGTTTTGGGTCCTTGAATATTATCGTTCTGGATTCTAAGCAATAAAGCTGTGTTACGCGGCAACCTTCCAGCCAGAGGATTTATGTTTATATCGCAATTTGTGTGTGCCAGAAGCATAACAACAGACACCTTCCCCCCAAAGAAACCTCCTTTCTGAGCCCATCCAAGATCACTTGGGAATGATATAAATTGCTAGAGGGCAGGATTAATGTTGAGACGCTGTAGGCCTGTGCCCAAGGGCCCAGAAGACTTTTGTCTTGCAATTAAAAAAACAAAACAAAAACATATGTTTCCTGGTTTCATGTGTGAGGAGAAAAGCTCAGAATCATGCCCTTGGTTTAATGATCCCATCAACACCTGTCTGAGTTTGCAGAGAGCCGGGGGCCAGAGCTCCAGGCGGGGAACTGCCCCATGCAGCTCAGCAGGTTTACTGCCAGTTTTGCTGCTCTGTGGGCCCTGCCAACCCCACCCACCAGGGACTGTGTGTGCGAGAGGGGGAAAGAGTCCTGGGGACCCAGCCCCTCGTCCCTGCCAAGTACCACTGTAATCATCTTGGGGCTCATTAAACAACAAACTAGTGAATGAGAAAGGAATAAAATGTTTATTAAAAACAAACTAGAGAGTGTCTGTGGTGAACTGCTGGGCACAACAACACTGTGTTCTTCACCCAGCTACCAGGCATGGTTCAAAATTCCTGTGTTCATAATACAGGTCTGTCGCATCTTACGCTGGGGTTACGTTCCGCAGTCAGCGCGTAAAGCGAAAGACGCATATAGTCAAAATTACATTGAGTGTAATGGCGGGCGGAATCGCCCGCACTACAGGTTCAGTATTAAAATTGATATTTTTCTCGTTTTTTTTTCTTTTTTTTTCGCCGACCGCATAAAGCTGAAATTGCGCATGTTAAATGCGCGTAAGATGCGACAGACCTGCACGAACCTATATGAGGGAATGTCTCTAAATTAGTCTTGCACAAACATATCTCTACATCTTCCCTCCTAAAAAACCCCATTAATTCATATATACCCATATGTAAACAACTAACAACTATGTAATAACACATACATTAAATTCTCCACCTGTCTAGTAACTTTCCATAATCCCAACCTGTTAACCATCTAGAGAGGAGAGGTTACCAGCACATCACTCTGGAGTGAGTCTTTACCACTCACTTTCCTCAAATACCCCTTCTCCAGGCAGGTTAGCATGGGGCATGCATGTAAACAATTGGTGACTCTAAAAGGTCTCATTTCCCTTTCAGCATGCAGTGTTCCTCAAATCAAGTCAGTATTTGACTTAACTTCATGCTTTCACCTTCTTAAAACTTAAAGGTGTTATGAATATCCAATGCTCACTCCCCAAAAACATGCAAAAGCACTGATGATTTCATGTTGTCATTTTCTCCTCTGCCTCTGACTGCTAAACACAGTTCAAATCTCTGCTGGAATTTCTTCCAGTTCTCTGCAATATTGTCTGACAATCGCAAAGTAGATGCAGGTTGCAACACATCCATTTTTGGCTTTCTTCCCTTCTTAAGCTAGTCAGGCTACTATTGTACTCATACAACATATATAAAAGCTTTTGTTCCTTCTCTGTTTGCTGCTCCACCTTCTCCCCTTGCCTCTGCTTTCAGTTTCAAACACAGGAGTTAACCTCAAAATGACTTCTGAAGTCTCTTTGTGACTCAGCACTTCTGACACCATGGAGTGATCTTGGGGTTCATTAAACAACAACCCAGTGAATGAGAAAGGAATAAATCTTTTATTAAAAACAAACTAGAGAGCATCTGTGGTGCACAGATATGCTGTGTTCTGGACCCCTGCTTCCAGGGGCTGGCTCAAAATTCCTCTATTCATATTGCCACCCCTTATGAGGGAGCCTCTCGAAATTATACTCTTGCAAAAATATATCACTACAACCAACACCCCCTGCTGAGGGAAGTAGTGTGCAAAAGGGGAGAAATTCTTGTTAATGCCCCAAGCTTTCTGGGGGCAGAGGGGGCCCATGTGCTGACCTGTCTCTCTAGGAGTGGAAGGCGGGACCCAGCCACTGCCACTCCAGTGGATAGGGGGCAGGTCTATGGGGGCCCCATGTCTGGGAGAGCCTAGGGCCCGGCATTGCCTGAATCCAGACCCACCCTCTGCAGAACTCCCAGCCCCTGCTGGCCAGGAAGGAGGGATTGGAGTCTGGAGCCCAGCCAAGCTCTCTCTATTATCATTGCATCTCCAGCCCAGCCCCAGAGCAAAGGGTGAGCGTAGGTTTTCTGCGCCATATTATTACCTATTTGCCCTTGTGCAAGGTGGGGCTCTGAGAGAGTCACAGAACTGGAGCACACCAGGCACTGGGGATTCTGGGAGGCTGGCAACACTGGGGATTTTTTTTTCTGACAAAAAAATTGTTTTCATTCAAAAGTTTTCCTGAAATCAATATTCTGACACAATGATTAAAAAATGGTTTAAAAAGAATGGAAATTCAATTAAAATCAAATGCAATCATAATGATTTTTTTTAAGTTCAGTTCTTAGTCTTTTTCTCCATCAATTCCAAACATTTGATTCCAGTCTAAGGGAATCAAAATGAACATTTTTTGCTGTGAATCATTTTATTTAACATTTTTGAATGAAATTGAGTTTTTTGGTGAAAATGTTCATATATTTTTGAAGCCATTTTTCATTAAAAATGTTATTGATGAAAATTCTTCACCAACTGTAATCACCTGCTTCTTCACAGGGCTCTTGTTCAGCCTAATAACACAGGGTAAAATACTGAAAAAGCACCTAAGTCCCATTGGCTTTCAATAGGAGTTAAGGGCCAGATCCACAAAGGGACATAGACAGATTAAGGGGTAGCTACTCTGAGAGCACCTACCAGTTCAGGCCGTGCCCTAAAGACAGCTGGGGGGTGGCTGAGAGAGACGGAGACTGTGGGCATGTGGCCAGAGTATCCTAGAGTCTGACATTTAAGCCCTCACCTGGGATTTGGAAGAACCAGGTTTCATTCCCCATTTCTGATTTGGGGCAGGGATTTGACCCCAGGTCTTTCCAATCCCAGGTGAGTCTCCTAGTAACAAGTGCTCAATAGGCCCCAGCCCATGGCCAAGGTAAGCTCCAAGGAGGGATTTCGAGGAGGGGAAGGTGGTGGCTCTGTGAATATTGGCTGGGAGCACTTCCCGTGCATGGTGGGCAGCGTGGAAGAAGCACAGAGGTGCTCGAGGGGACATTCAAGGCATTCAAGACATTCAAGGCTGCCATTGTTGGCAGAGTGTGAGTTGATGGCTTGATGCACTACTAGGTCTGACAGTTAATACGTTATCTAACACCACACATCCCTCCAGCACAAACCAGGCCTGTGCGTTCAACATCCTATGCTGGATTAACACATGTTCCAACACAACGTAATATCCCATGGAGACAAGGCTTGAAAGGGTCTGAGCCCAGCTAGGCTCAGCTAAACCTAATTGCCAGACTGAGGCTCTTTGGGGCAGGGACAGTCTCTCATGGTCTGTACGTGCAGCAGCTAGCACAATGGGGCCCTGATCTCAGTCAGGGTCTATGTATTACCTTGCATAATGGGGGCCAAACCTTGGCCGGGGTCTGTGCAGCATCTGGCACAATGGGGGCAAGGTCTCAGCTGGGGCCTCTAGGTGCTACTGTAATGCATGTAATAACAACCAGGGAGGCACCTTCCATTTAGAACTCTGAGCCAAATAACCCCCCCCCCCCCCGCCACACGCACACACACACACATGCTTCTGGCCTGGCACCCCTTCCACTAGGAGCATTGGCAGGGCAAGGCTGTGCGGCCCTTTGGAAGAGGCACCAAATCACCCGTTTGCCCATCACAACCTCCTGGGAAAGGCCACAAGGAACCCCAAATGGTCACACCTTTCAGTGAGGGGATAACGGGCTGAGCAGTGAATCACACCCACCATCGGGGTTTGCCCAGCACTGATGGGAGGTGGGAACAGGCCATGGCAGGGGGGAAGGTACTCCAGGGGGCAGGAGTGTGAGCAGCCCTGAGAGCGAAGGATCGGGGTAATAATGGGGAGGGACCTACCTTAAAGATTCAGCGTGTTCCAGGAGATGCCATGCAGTTAGCCTGGGGTCACAGCCTCATGCAGAGCACCCAAGGAACTGAATGGATGTTCTGAGGTAGACAAGGAAATGGATTGCAAAGCTGTTTGTGAACTCTGACCGGGAGATTGGAAAGTGAAAGCACCAGGGCGCTTGTCACACATTAACCTGAGTATTGCAGCAGAGGTATTATCTGGCCAGGACCCAGAACAAGTGTTTGGTTACCTGAGCAGACATGGTGAGCAGTGAGGAGTTCATACAGCGATGAGCCACCTCTGCATTGCTTGGCAGAGGCGGCCCTAGACTAGCTGCCAGCAACTGGCAGCCTATGTGAACCATGCAATTATCACCCCCAAACCTCAAGGGCAGATCTAGGCTGAGGTTTTTGGTAAACTGGGAAACATTTTGCTGCTTTTTTCCTTTTAATGTTCTTTAAGTGTTTTTTTTAAACAGAGGCTTAATTATTCAATTTGTCCGTCCATTTGTCTGTCCAACCAATGTTTCTGAGATCAGATAAAATAGAGACACAAATTTTTCAGAATAGATTTGTACACGACAGCTAGATGATATTTCAATCTGATTTCAAATAAAAATGCATTAAAATGTTAATTATAATTTTTATTATTACAAATCCAAAATCATCCATTATGCTGCCCTGCTTTAACTGCCATTACCACCACATCCAATATAGAAAGAAATAAGAAAACTCTTCAATGAACTTTAACCTGTATTTACAAAACACTCCAAATAAAACACACTCTGTACTCTTAAAACATGACTTTACTTGCTTTAAGTTTTGAAAATTCAGTCACTAGTTCTTTTAGATCCAGTTTTCTTTGTTGCTTTTTACAGATCTGGACTAACACGGCTGCCCCTCTGATACTTAAAAGAATGCGTAGAGCTATAAAAATGTTTGGAAAACTGTCTGAGAGTTTATTTTCACAAACAAAGTTCATTACTTCTTCAGTAGTGGAATGTTTCTAGAACCACTGGAGATGCCCATGCACTATTAGAGGGGCGGATTACACCCATCTGTAGCATGTCCTGGATCTCCCGTTCTATAGCAGTTTTGGCTTTAAGAGACACTTGGTACGGTTGGGCTCTAATTGGGCAAGCATTACCTGTGTCAATGGAGTGGTATGCCCATTCGGTCCATCTTGGGGTGGCTGAGAACATTGGCGCAAAGCTAGTGCACAGCTCCTTGATCTGCTGTCGCTGCATAAGTCCAAGGGTCGTGGAGAGGTTCACCTCTTCCACCCCACCCTCACTTTTTCCTTCGTAGTAGACACCTGCAGGCCACTCAGCGTCATCTCATTCCTGGGCTGTAAACTGACAAACCTTTAATTCTCTGGAATAAAAGGGCTTTAGAGAATTAACATGGTATACCTTAGGCTTTAGGTTTGAGGTGGGGGATGCTATGAGATAGTTAACAGCTCCCAGGTGCTCTTGGACCATGAATGGCCCTTCCCATGACGCTT
Source organism: Malaclemys terrapin pileata (assembly GCF_027887155.1). Lineage (NCBI taxonomy): Eukaryota > Metazoa > Chordata > Testudines > Emydidae > Malaclemys > Malaclemys terrapin. The sequence goes on from NC_071524.1 coordinate 5,520,865, forward strand.
CCATCTGATGGGCCTGGAGTGCCTTCAAGACCATGACCTGGTCCCCTACTTTGAAGCAACGCTTTTTGGCATGTTTATCATACCAAGCTTTTTGCTCTTTCTGAGAATCTTTTAGGTTTTCTCTAGCAAGGGCTAAAGAGATTCATAGGGTTGTTTACAAAGTTCAGAATGTTAGTTCCTGGAGAAGCCATAAACCGCTCCCACTGCTGCTTCACCAATTGTACTGGCCCCTTAACCTCGCGGTGAAAACCCTAAATTGGGATGTGGTACAGCCCTGTAGGCAAAAAGCAACTGCTGCAACACTAGGTCCCAATCATTGGAGTGCTCATTTATGAATTTACATATCATGGTCCCCAAAGTTCCATTAAACCTCTCCACCAGGCCATTTGTTTGATGGTGGTAAGGGGTGGCAACCAAGTGGTTCACCCCATGAGCTTCCCAACAGCTTTTCATGGTCCCTGCCAGGAAATTAGTTCCCGAATCCATAAAGATGTCGGAGGGCCAACCTATCCTGGCAAAAATGTCTGTTAATGCCTGGCACACACTTTTAGCCCTGGTGTTGCTTAGAGCTACTGCTTCCAGCCATCGGGTGGCAAAATCCATGAAAGTCAGTATGTACTGCTTACCTCTGGGTGTCCTTTTTGGAAAAGGACCCAGAATATCCACAGCTACTTGCTGAAAGGAAACATCAATGATGGGGAGTGGCTGGAGAGGGTCTTTGACCTGGTCTTGGAGTTTTCCCACTCTTTGGCACATCTCACAAGACCGGACATAAGTAGAAACGTTCTTGCCCATTCCTTCCCAGTGGAAGGACTTCCCTAAACGATCTTTGGTCCTGTTCACCCCAGCCTGGCTACTGGCATGATCGTGGGCTAAGCTCAAGAGCTTTACCCGATACTTAGTTGGAATTACCAACTGTCTTTGAGGATGCCAGTCTTCCTGGTGCCCTCCAGAAAGAGTTTTCTTGTATAAAAGTCCTCTTTCTACAACAAACCGGGATCAATTAGAAGAGCTGAGAGGCGGTGGTTTGCTCTGTGCCACCGCCCAAGCTCCCTGGAGGCTTTCATCTGCTTCCTGTTTGGCCTGGAACTGTTCCCTTGATGCTGGAGACATCAGTTCCTCACTGGATTGTGGACCTGGGCTTGATCCCTCTGGAAGCGACGTAGGTGCTGGGGCTGTTTCCATTGACTGTGAACTGCTCTCCACTGGTGCCCTAGGTTGTATTTCAGGCTCTGGCTGAGCCTCTTGTGCAGATTTAGCTGCGGCTGCCAGTGCAGGCTTGGTGGTGCCCTCTGGTGTTGGAGTTGCAGACGGGGTTGCAAGTGCTGAATTCAGTGCTGGCAATGGTTCTGGTGCTGGTTGCTCACCAGTTCCAGTTCTGGGACTGGTTCTGGCTGGGTCTCTGTGACTGGATCCGCTACTGCTGCCGCAGATGTTGGCATGGGGTCCGGTTCCACCAGCTACTCAGTGTCCCATCTCTCTGCTTGGGGACCGAGACAGCCCCCTGGCTAAAGGCACAGCTGGGCCATGGTGAAAGGTCACTGTGTGACTGGGGGGCCTGGGATGTTGGATGAGTCTGAAACTTTTGCCTCCACCCTTGTCTCCAGCCCTGGTGAGAAGGACCCGGCTCACCCAGGGAGAAATTCACCCTCTGGGCTTAAGGGGACATAGATGGGGTCCGGACCTTGTGCGGGACCCTCTGCACAGGGGTGAATTTCACCCCCAGAGAACAGCAATCGTGGGACTGCACTGGCTTCCCCACCTGCTTTATCTCCACCTACCCCGTCCTCCACACCCAGCTCCAGCCACTTCTGCAGGCTCTGCCCTGACTGGCCCCATTCCCCATTCTCAGCTCCTGAGGAGTCTTCTGTCCCTGCTGAGAGATGGGCACCAGGTCCCTTCCCCCTATCCTTGTCCCTTCTTCATCCCTGCTCATTCACCTGTCCCTGCTGGGAGGCAGGTACCAGGGAGGCAGGTAACAGGTCACTGCCAGATGGGGAAGAACACAAGGCAGTTGAGAAAGAGCATCAAGAAGTGACCTATGAGCAGATGGGGAGCTGGAACCAATGTGATTAAGTAAGTGAGAGAACCAGGGGAAAAGGCCAAAAAAAATGTGGAAAGAAAAAAAAGTCTTGAGTGCAGAAGCTTCCTACAGCAACAGATGCAACGGAAGCGGTTTTTGCCAATGCAGGTAATCCATCTCTCAACGCGGCAATAGCTAGGTCGATTGAAGAATTATTCTGTTGACCTAGCCATTCCTACACTGGGGGTGCATTCGGCATAGGTACAGTGCTCCAGGATGACATTGTGGGTACAAGCAGTGGAAATGAGGTTTCTCCACAGGGTGGCTGGTCTTACTCTCCGAGATAGGGTGATAAGCTTGGCTATTCAGGAGAGCCTTGGAGTAGACCTGCTACTCCTCTGGAGTGAGAGCAGCCAGTTGAGGTGGTTCGGGCACCTGATAAGGATGCCCCCTGGGAGGCTTCTGTTTGAACTCTACCAAGCACATTCTACTGGGCAGTGGCCCCCAGGCCAACCCAGGACATGCTGAAGGAATTATATCTCCTGGCTGGCCTTGGAACACCGGGCAATGACCCAGGAGGAGCTGGAACCTGTTGCAGAGGAAAAGGAGCTCTGATCCTCCCTATTCTCCATGCTGCCGCCATGACCTTCACCAGGAAAAGTGGCATAAAGGAAAAAGAAGAAGAAAAATACTCTCTGAAAGATAATCAATCTTTATTTGTCTTCTACCCACAGAGATTTCTGCTGGAATTAATACACAGTGTCAATTGGATCATTTTCAGACTACAAGTCACAGTCAGGAATCATCAACATTTTCATGCAAGTCAGCAAGTTAAGAAAGCATGGCAGAGTGCTGTATAGAAAGACACATTACTGGTGCTCATTGTCAAAATGGTGCCTGAAAGACTCCCTGATTCAAATAATCCCTTGTTGTGCCCCTCTAATAGCCCTGGTATCTGACTGCTCAAAATCAGCCACTAGGTGATCCACCTCCTTGCTCCACCCTGAGGGAAACGTTTCATCCTTAGCCTCACAAATATTATGGAGTACACAGCAGGCTACTATGACCATGGGAATATTTTCCTCATTTATATCTAACTTGCCATAACGGCCATCCCAGCACACTTTTAATCTGCCCAACACACATTCCATGGTCATTTTGCACCTCCTCAGCTTATTGTTGAAGCGCTCCTTGCTGCTGTCCAGGTTTCTAGTATAAGGTTTCATGGGCCATGGGAGTAAGGGTATGCTGGGTCTCCCAGGATCACTATGGGCATTTCAACATCATCCATTGAAATCTTCTGGTCTGGAAAGAAAGTCCTTGCTTGCAGCTTTCTGTACAAGCCAGTGTTCCTGTTCCTGAAGCTATGTGCATCATGCACCTTCCCTGACCACCCCGCGTTGATGTCAGTGAAACTCCCATAGTGATCAAAAATTACCTGCAATACCATAGAAAACTACGCCTTTCTATTGATGTACTCTGTCACAAGATGGTCCAGGGCCAAAACTGGGATATCTATTGCCCCGCCGCAGTTAGCGAATCCCATTGCCGCAAAGACATCCACTATTTCATGCATATTTCCAAAAGTCACAGTCCTTTGTAGCAGAATGTGATTAATGGCCCTGGATACTTGCGTTAACAGAGCCCTGACAGTGGACTTTCCAACTCCAGACTTATTCATGACTGACCAGTAGCAGTCTGGAGTTGCCATTTACACACGGCGATTGCCACGTGCTTCTTCACTGAGAAGTCAGCTCTCATTTTGGTGTCCTTGTGCCACAGTGCTGGGGCGAGCTCCGCACATAAGAATATAAGAATGGCCATACTGGGTCAGACCAAAGGTCCATCCAGAGAGTCCTGTGGCACCTTTAAGACTAACAGAGGTATTGGAGCATAAGCTTTCATGGGAGAATGCCCACTTCCTGTGGCACCTTTAAGACTAACAGATGTATTGGAGCATAAGCTTTCGTGGGTGAATGCCCACTTTCACCCACGAAAGCTTATGCTCCAATACATCTGTTAGTCTTAAAGGTGCCACAGGACTCTCTGTTGCTTTTTTACAGATCCAGACTAACATGGCTACCCCTCTGATGTGTGAAGAAAAACTTCCTTTTATTTGTTTTAAGCCTGCTGCCCATTAATTTTATTCAGTGGCCCCTAGTTCTTATATATAAAGTAAATAACTTTTCCTTATTGCACACAGATCCAGGAAGGTGACTGCACATTTGAAAGTTCTGCAGCCACTGCTTGTCATCCCAGACCTGCATAATGATGCAATCCCGCCTCTCAGTGCCTGTTTCCTGAGCCCAAAAGTGACTGTCTGCCATGTGCAGTTGCTTCATGAATGCCAAAGGTAATCATAGAATATCAGGGTTGGAAGGTGTGATGCAGTAGGGAGCAGGGCAGACTGACCTGGGAATCTCGTCTAGTTTTACTGGGACTGTCTGCATTGGGGATGATTTTACTTGAGGGTTACCTGAGTTTGTAATCTGAGCCAGGAAGGGGGTGGTGCCAGGTGACACCTTGGCCCAGGAAACTGGACAAAGGGAGGGGAGGAGAGACTGCTAGAGGGGGTTTTGCTTTCAGTTTTGGGCTGGGTGGTGAAATGCAGGGAACCCCAAAGCTGGGGTCTAAGCTCCCTACCCCCCCCCCCAAGGACTTGACTGAGGGGTCCTGGTTGTACCTACACGCTGTGCTTGGGAATCTAATAAACCTTCTGTTTTACTGGCTGGCTGAGAGTCACGGTGAATCGCAGGAAGAGGGGTGCAGGGCCCTGGTCCCCTCCCCATGACAGAAGGGACTTCAGGAGGTCATCTAGTCCAACCCCCTGCTCAAAGCAGGACCAATCCCCAGACAGATTTTTGCCCCAGATTCCTAAACGGCTCCCTCAAGGACTGAACTCATAACCCTGGGTTTAGCAGGCCAATGCTCAAACCACTGAGCTATCCCTCCCCCTTAAGCGAGTATTGTTTCTTTCCATGGCACATGGCAGGTCAGGCACCTCTGATTCCTGTTCAGATTGGTCATTCATGACATACTGCATGACATCCATGATGTGTTCATAGCAGTGACCTCAACAGTGGAGAGCAGTGCAGGATCTATCCTTTCAAACAGAGATGGCAGGCGCCCAGTAAACAGGGGCCATTGAAGATAGTTGGAAACTCATGGAATGATGGGACAGAAAAAAAAACAAACTGCATCATGGGACAATGAGCCTGCACCTATGATGCACTGTGATCCAGTTCATCTTCCCACAAGTCCTAGCTGCAGAAGTGGGCGAGTTGCACAGTGGGATAGCTACCCACAGTGCACTGCTCTCACTGTCAATGCTAGAGCTCCCACTGTGGACATGCTCCATCAACAGAAGAAGCGTTGTTTGAACATGCACTAACTATGTAACTATAGCGCCTTTTAATTGTCGGCGTAATGTGTGTCGACAAAACTCTGTAGTGTAGACAAGACCTTAATAACTCCACCTCCACAAGAGGTGTAGCACTTAGACCAATGTAGTTAGGTTGACACTGCGCTGCTTACATCAACTGTTGCTGCCTTTTAGAAGCTGTCTCACAATGCTTCACACTGACATTGGTGCAAGTGCTCCTGGTGAGGACGTGCACCACTGACACAAGGAGCATAGTGTGGATATGCAAAAGTGATTTAATTACTGCAGTAGCTGTAGGTTGACATAACGTAGGTAGACTTAATTTTGTAGTTGACACTTGCTCACATGCCTGATTATTTCTAGGTTTAAAAAAAGTAGGAAGAAATTACATTTCAAGCCCCCTTTATACATCACAAAGCAGAAAAGAAGTGCCACATGCCACTTACATGAACTCATATCACACAGGGTCAACTAGGAAAAAAATGTTCTTTGTTGAACTTATCTGGACTGGACACGGAGACTGAGACCTGGGAACTGTGTGACAGTGACTGTAGTGAGGTGGCTGCCCCACTCCTGAAGAACAAGGGTTAAAATCAGCCAAGCTAGGCTGATTGGTGAAGTTTGATTGGCTGATAAGAGTGCTGAGGGCCAGGAGCTGGAGGAGTCTCACTCTAGTGCTGGAGTGCGAGGAGCTAGCTGCCTGAGAGCAAGGTACCTGAAGCAGAGCAGTTCTGGGGAAGGGCAATAGGAGCTGGGGAGCTCCAGCCAGGTAAATCCCCAGGCTGCAGGCCTTGGTGGAGGCCTACAAAGGTACTGGGGCTACAGAGGTGCAGCCCGGGAATAGGCAGAGGCAGCTAGTCCAACCCCCATGCCAATGATGAGTGGCCATTACAGACTGCAGTCTGCCCCAGTGAATGGCGGCTTGATGATGACTGGCAGCAGCCAGTGAGGCAAGGTGGGTTTAGAGGATTTGGGGTTCCCCTGGGAGTAAGGGGGTACTGCTGGGGGCAGAACCCTGGGGTAAGGGGCACCAGGGTCTGGGAGAGACACGGTGCCTGAGGCAGGCGAGACACTGGCTAGCAGAGGGCGCTCCATAACTGGAGTTGAGTTAATTCCCAAGACAACCAGCAGAAGGTGCTGTGGTGGTGAGTCTCACCTCACTACAGTGACCATCCCAACAGCCAAACAGGCAGGGCTGGGCAGTCTGGGCACAGAGTCTCTGGCTCTTGGCTTGTAGCAGCGCAAGAGATTTGGGCAGAGTAGAGTCCTGGTTATTGGAACTGATGCTGCGCTGACTTCTCTGGTTCCAGTGGCTCCCATGTGTGGCTGTGATTTGAGCGTGGAGGGAACATTCCATTCATTCCTCTGAATTTCTGGGGATCACTGAGCCAGGACTCTGCTGTCAAACCAACTGGCAAACCCCATTCTCCAGCTCCAGGATGGGAGCATGCTACTCACACACTGCGCTCTCTGTTTGCCAGGTGACATCTTCCCCTGTGTTTCTCCCTGGCTGGCTGCATTCTGGGTATTGTTCACACTGATTCTCATTGCTGCTGGAGCTGGAGCTTGTGCATGTCTTGGATATGCAGGTAATGGGAATGTATTATTTCCATGTTTAGAGCCCAGCCCTAGAGGGCGGGGTGGATGGGGCAGGGGTCCCGGGGTGGGGAGGGGGGACGTCAAGAACTTTAGGTAGGGTTAGCATGCATCCGCATACATTACGCAATGTATGTAATATATAATTTTGTTATTATTTATATAGTTGTGGAAAGTAAATAATACATGGAAGAAATGAAAGGTGTTTTTTTACGTGTTTTTTTGTTTTGTTTTTTTAAGTCATCCCTGTCAGGGCCCCTCCGAAAATGTTCGAATTGGGCCCCGCACTTCCTAAAGCCGGCCCTGGGGGCATGGGAGCATTTTATTGTTCAGATATTTACCTTTGTTGGTTTTAGGAAATAAACCAAACTAACAAATACACTGGAGTCCCTGGCCCCACCTCTATTAGCATATTGCTCCGTGTTTCCCCTTCCTTCCCAGTCTCACTGCAATGTCTGTTTCTCTGTCTCAAAGAAATGCTCTAAAAAGGTGGCTCTGTTCATTCGTGGTAGGTCTCCTGTTCTATCTCTTGCTGTCTCTCTTGGGATGTGTGAGCTCTGTGACACTTGGTATTATCTATGGGCTCAGTGCAATGAAAGGGATGGAACCAGGAGGTCTCTGTCCAGTGAATCCTCACCTCTCCCACGTTCTCTCACACCCTGATGATAACAGGTTGACAAATGTATATTTTGCAGCAGAAACCCAACTGTTAGTGCTGTCCTGCATGTGGCTGCAGCAGGAAGATGGGCTTGCAATGACAAATCTGGGTCACATTCTGTCCCACTAATCTTGGGGAATTGCTCAGTGTCTCTTTCTCCTTAAAAGAAAGGACACTACAAGGTCAATCACGCTCTGTGAGATGATTCCATCCTTTTGATTGTCGAATGCACAGGACACAGGGAGGGTGATTTACCACTGGCACAAGGTCCCCAGGTTGTGGTGAGTTGATGGCATCAGATCCAGACTGGGCACCTTTCTGGAAGGTGCTGTAGCAAAACCCGAGTTAGTGGTCTCAGTTCAGGGAGAACTGGGTATGATTCTCTGGCCTGTGATCCACAGCAGGTCGGACTAAATCTGATGCTCCCTTCTGGTCTGAACCTCTATGAATCTGTGACATTCACTCTCTTGAGCTGTGCTAATAGACACAGAAGCACCAGGTTTTAAATTCCACATGTCTAATTTATTCCACTGTGAAATTTTCAATAATTAGTAACAATATTGGTTTGCATTGTGATGGTGCTGAGTGGTGCTGACCCGTTCTGCTGGGCACTGTGCACAAATGCAGGCAAATACAGATGAAAGGAAGAGAGAATGGATACAACATGCCAGCACCGTGACTGGGGTTCTCACGGCAATCACAGCCTGGAAGAGACCTAAGGATCCCCCTCTTTCATCTCCTTTGCCCTCTGCCATGCCCCCTTGTGGCCACCATTCCTCCAGCTGGGGAGGGCTGGATGAAACTCCCCTAGCAATCAGTGCTGTGCTGTAACTAGCCAGAGGGGTCGCTGTGGAGTAACTGACCCCACCCCATGGTTCTACTAGCCCTGCAGCACCAGCCCAAGGCCTGCACTACACACAGCCCTGCACCAGTGTAACTCAAGGTGTGTTTTGAAACCTAATTAGTTAAACTGATGAAAGTGTGTCTGTATACGAGGGCTAAGGAGTGAAAGACTCCCCCAGGTTTTCTGTGCATTGGTGCATATCACTAACCGCCAGCCCTGCTCTGGTCAAACCTGCCGGCTCCAGCTGTGGGGTAGGAAGTGTGGCTCTGGGATCTCTGTGACTAACCCCATCATTAGGGAGTGTACAGCACTACACTGTGTGTCTGTGTCTAAATGTTTTCTCTTTCCCATTCTAGAGACTGAGAGGAATGCTTTGGAATCAGGTACTTGGCTAAACCCCAACTAAACGTGTGTTTGCGCTTTCACACTGTGACAAGATAGAAAAATCACCACACACACTGTATGGATCTCAGGCACCTTAATGATCATGCCCCCTGCCCTGGGAAGAAACAAACACTGCAGCGTTTGCAGCTCAGATTTCAGTATTATCCTTTACAATGTGACAGATTTGAGAGGGGTAGCCATATTAGTCTGTATCAGCTAAAACAACAAGGAGTCTTGTGGCACCTTAGAGACTAACAAATTTATTGGACATAAGCTTTCGTGGGCTAAAACCCACTTCATCAGGTTCAACAGGAAGCAGAATATATAGTATAGCACATGAAAAGATGGGAGTTGCCTTATCAAGTGGGGTCTGTGCTAACGAGTCAATTCAATTAAGGTGGAAGTGGCCTATTCTCAACAGTTGACAAGAAAGGGTGAATACCAAGGGAGGGAAAATTATTTTTGTAGCGCTAACAAGGCCAATGCAATCAAGGTGGCCCATTTCCAACAGTTGACAAGAAGGTGTGAGTACCATCAGAGGGGAAATTACTGTGTAGTGATCTATCCACTCCCAGTCTTTATTCAGGCCTAATTTAATGGTGTGCAGTTTGCAAATTAATTCCAGTTTTGCAGTTTCTTGTTGGAGTCTGTTTTTGAAGGTTTTGTTGTTGTTGTTGAAGAATGGCCACTTTTAAGTCTGTTATTGAGTGTCCAGGGTGATTGAAGTTCTCTCCTATTGGTTTTTGAATGACTCGGGAACAGGTGGACACGGGGCTGTGTCTGGAGGAGCCACACAGACTGAATTTGGCCGGCTATCTTCCCTTCTCACTGCAGTGGGATTTGGACACTCCAAGGACACAGAGCAGGGAAGCCCATTCCACACACCCCGCCCCATGTCACACAGCACAGACCCAATGTCTCTGCTCTGCTGAGTGGGTCATGGAATCTTTATGGCAGGGAGCAGCTCGATGAGCTGCGCTCTCCCCTTCCCCCCGTATCTCCCAGGTGGAATCCCAGGATGGTGGGGTCTCTGATTGACCTGTGGCTAATGGGGTTGTTTTGGTCTTTCTCCCCAGTTCCCGTCACCCTGGATCCAAGTTGCAAACACCCAGAACTCACTGTGTCTGCAGATGGCAGAACTGTCTGGCACAACCCCCCATCCCTAGGGCTAGCTGCCCCTTCTGGGGCTCTGATCACTGTGGGGAGGGAGGGGTTTGTGTCCAGGAGGGATCATGGAGGGGAGGACGGGGTTTTCAGGTGGTAATTGGAGTTGGGGGACAGCCCGGACTGGGAGCTGGGGGTGCTGAGTGAGACAGGAGAGGCTGGAGAGATCCCCTGAGGGGGGTGCTGGGCTCTGGGGAGATCTGAGGGGCAGTATCACCCCAGGGAGGCTGACATTGTGATCCAGAACTGGGGTATGATGCTGACATAATGGGGTGTATCTGGATCTAGAACGGGGACATCTCTCATTTTATAGTGTCTGTGCCTTATGCTGGAGATTCCTGTGGAAGGTTCTGAGAGATAGTTCCTGTTCCTCAGCCCTGGTCACGCTGTGGGAAGGGACAAGGGGAAACCCCTCAGCATCTGCCATCCCCAGCAACTGGGATTTCCACCAGGAATTAAGGATTATTGTGGCTGCTAGATGGGGAGATCTGTGATGCGGTTTACTCCCCACACTGACCCTGCAAGAGCTGAACCTGGCCAAGTGGCCCAATCAGCCAATTAAGTTGTGAAGGAGGGAAATTTAGGTTCTGTGGAGGGAGCTAATTAGGAGGAAATCCACCCATGGGGGCACAGGTGGGGCTTCCATAAAGCCAGAAAGGGAGAAGGTAGGGAAGAAGCAGCGCAGTAGGAAGGAGCCCAGGGGCGATAGCATTAAGGTTAGTGTAGACACAGACCTTAACTACTCACTGTAGGGCTCTGGTCTGGAACCCAGAGTAGAGGGCAGGCCTGGGTTCCCCTACCTACCACTGCAGAGTGACAGCATGGGACAGTGAATAGAATGACTGAGTCACTGCGAGAGTCCCATACTCAGGGCAGCAGGTGTGAGGACTACCTGATGCTGCTGGTGGAGAGCGACTTTGAGAGACTCCCCCGGAAATGGAAATCACAGAGTGACCTGGCTGGAGGGCCAAATTACAAAATGGCTGTGCTGCAACTCCGTGAGTGGGAGGAGAGCAGCAATGGTAGAAAGCAGGTGCTGAATGAGATGGAGCTAATCCCCAGAATTGCCAGAAGGGGGCACCACCCTGCGGTGAGTAAAACACCCTGTGACAAAATCCCACACCCCCAGTTATGGCGAAGGGGCAGGAAACAACACTGGGCCATCTGCTACATGAGAAACATGGACACCATCCTGCTCCCACAGATGGGGATGTGAAAGGAAACAGCACATCTGAGATCAAAAATATCCAAAACCACTTCCCCATCCTGAAGAGAAGAGGGATAAAACAAAGCAGGAGCCCTGGCAAACAGAAGGGAGAAAACAAATGCTAAATCCCCAAGGTCTGGAGAGAAAAATGCTCAGAACTTGACTCCCAAGTGGTCTCTGAAGCTGACCAGGGCTGCCCAGCGGATTCAGGGGACCCCCGCCGCCAAGGACCCGGCACTTCGGCGGCGGGTCCCGGAGCGGAAGGACCCCCCACCACGGGTCTTCAGGGCACTTCGGCGGTGGGTCCCGGAGCGGAAGGACCCCCCACCGGCGAACTGCCGCCGAAGATCCAGAGCGGAAGAAGCTCCGGGGGCCTGGGCCCCGCAAGAGTTTTCCAGGGCCCCCGGAGCGAGTGAAGGACCCCACTCCAGGGGCCCCAAAAAACTCTCGTGGGGGGCCCCTGTGGGGTCCGGGGCCTGGGGCAAATTGCCCCATTTGCACCCCCCCTCTGGGCGGCCCTGAAGCTGACTCTCTCATTTCATGGATACCAGGGCCAGGAAATACGACAGGAAAATCAGACACAAACACTGACACCTGGGAAAGAACCTCACCCCACAGGGAACGCGGGGAAATGGCGACATGTCAGATGTTTCCTCCCCCTGAACTCAAAGGAAAACCACAGTGATTTGTGGTAACGCTTTGACCCAACCTCCAATTAAATCAGAATGTGCTAATTGGATGGAACTGCTTTAACTTGACTAACAAATATAGGAAATTCAATACACACCGGTCAGGGGATGCAAAGTGGAAGGATCTCACAATAGCACTGACTTACTCCCATTGCAGATACATACACACGCACGCTGCTCCTGCCAGCCTCAGGCTGTGCAAGTGGGTAACAATATCAAGCCCTCTGTGTATCAGACTAGTTTGTGATAGCCTCACACTGAGAAGCACTCCACCACCCTAACCTCCCCGGGGCTCTGGCTAGTCTCACGGAATAGCAGGAAGGATGGATGATGCTGCAGAAGCTTCTCATGGAACAAAGACGTGGGGAAGTTCAGATGCTGTTGGAAATTGTAGTGAGGGGGCTGGGGTGCTGGACGGGAACAGGCTGCCAGTGCAGTGTTGCCAAGTCTCATGGTATTTGCTGTTTCCCTTAAAGCCCCAGCTCCTGGAGTCCTGGGAGTGTGGGAGAATATCAGCTTTGGTTTAAAACAAATAAAAAGTCAGTTTCTAGCCTATGGCTGTGGTGTGGAGCCGTAAAGTGTGACCCCAATTTCTTTGCTGTGTCTGGCTTTACTGTTGGGTGTGCTGCATTTAAACCCTATGCCCTGGCTCTTGGTTTATTACAGGTTGTGATGGGACCCAGCAGTGAATGGGGGAGGGAGGCAAGAAGCCCTAGCAGAACCATCCACAAATGCTGGGTTCATGCTAGGTAAAAGGTGTGAGTGTGATGAGCGGGCTGGGACAAGTAGTGCTCTCCTCATCAGAGCCTAGTGGGGACAAGGCCACCTCGGTGCCATGGGCATTTCACGTCCCTGTAGCTGGTGGAAATGAACCCCAGGAAGGTGTTACTGTGTGAAAACACCTTTCTCCTGGTGTAGGCTGTGCCCAAATGAACCATTTCCACCAGGGCAGCAGCAGCAATCGAATTCCCGGCACAGGCGGGACACTGGTTGCCATGGGTGGGGAAGCAGGTGGGTCTTAAAGGAACAAATTGAGAATCACTGGGTGTGATGGGATTGGTGCTGCCCTGTAATAACCTTGCTCTGTTTGTCTGACTGTTGTGCAGAGGTCACTCTATGAACACAAGGGGTTAAATTGAGCAGGGGTTGGCTGCCACTCCCACACACCTCTTGGCAAACACTGCAAGGGATAAGAGACTCTGCAGAGCCATCCACGGCCTGCTGAGCCACCAGTCTCAGGGATACAGAAGGCAACAGAGACCTCGCGCTGCACTGAGAGACACCCCGAAGGACAGGGAGGGGACAGGCAGAGACATGGGGACCAGATGGCCCCACCGCCAGTGGTGAGGGCATAGGGTAGGACAGGCTGCCTAGGTCTAGGGATGAGGTAGATGTGCAGGGAGCCCCTTTACCATGTGAAACCCTGTTCTCTGGCTGTGCCTGGCTCCTGCTGTTGAGATTAAATGAGACTTTGTGTAAGAAGGTGTTTGGGTCACTGCAGTCATGGCTGGTCACAGCTCCTGGTGGTAGAACCACAGGTTCTGAGTCCAGTCAGACCAGCTGGGGGTCAGCATGGCCAGTCCACAGGGGACTGTAGCCCAGGGCTGGTCTGAGAGAGGAGAAGGCCTGAGGGGTCCCCCAGAGAGGGCACAGAGGAGCAGCCAGCCCCGTAACCATGACATGAAGTTTGTGCAATAGCCCGGATAGGGCTGCCAAGAAAGGGGGATTTTCCTGGGAGAAGTTTCCTCAGGAATAATCCTCATGTGAGATGTTCCCCTTGGGCTCTCCATATTTCCATGGGGGCGGGAGGGGGGTGAAGGGATAATGATTTCCCAACACTTTGGTTACTGGTTTCTAGCTGTCTCAGGAAGAAGCAGTGGCAGCGTTTTGTGTTCCCCCATTTTATCACACTCAGGAATTCTCCCGCAGGATCATTCTCAGCTGCCATCTGCAAATCCTGATTTCAGAGAAACCAGATTTTCCATTGGGAAAATTGTCAATCAGGTTCTAATGCCAGTCACTAACTCAGGGGTCAGAATGTCTTTCTACAGCTAACGAGAGATCATGCCTATAGCCCCCTCCCCAATGGCACTGACCATCTCCCCGCCCATCCTTCCCCCTAGGGCACCCCTGGGGCAGCTGCTCCTGCCCCCAACTGCTGCTCGGCCCAGCCCCCATTTCTGATAAGTTGGGATTGGTTCCCTGCTGCCTCTTTCACTAGACCAGGGCAGGAGCTGAAATGGGGAGAGCAGCAAAGGGGAAATGTCCCCAACTGCTGCCTGTGTGCGGGGAGCTGGCGGGGCAGGAAATATCACTTCCTCCCTCACTGTCCTGCACTCTGTGAGGGCAGCTCTGTCACTGCTCAGACCCCCGGCTCTTGGGCTTCAGAGCCAGGCTCCCCTGGAGAACCTCAGAGATGGAGAGAAGGAGCAACAGAGACACCAGTTGGGCCAGAAATATCACAGTGTGAGAGGTTCTTCAATCCCACATCACAGTTTGTGACACACGTTCGCCCCGCTGGGCTGTTAACTCAGCATCAGGCCAGGGAGAGCTCACTTCTGGGAAGGAGAAGAGGTGTCTGCACAAGGGACTCTGCAGATGCTCAGGGCGCTGACGGCTCATCCTGTGGTTCCCTCTCTGCACGACTGCACGGAGCAGCTGGACTGTGCATGCAGGGAGTCACTGAGCAGCAGCCAGTTGCTCTCTAGTCCTGCAGCATCTGGCTCAATAAATATCCCCTGCAGGGGGGGAGATGGGTCTAATTCGGCCTGGGGGGTTGGGCCCGGGGAGGGAGCCAGGACTTAGACCAGGTTCCAGGCCCAGCAGGGTGTGGGAGACACTGTGAGATCAATGAAACCCGCTCAGCCTATTTCCCAGCCTGTTTCTGACAGACACTTGCCCTGTGTTTTCGGGCCCATCCCAGCCAGGCTCTCCCCACACTGGTACACAAACAGCCCCTGTGCGTTGGCTTCCACGGCCAGAAGGGACGTTCGCTCAGCCAGTCTGACTCCTGGACAGCCCAGAGTCTCCCTCAGCCTCCTGCATTGAGCCAATAGCTCGTGTGGGACCAAAGCCTCTCCCAGGAAGGCCTCCAGCCTGGCTCTGACGCCATCAGATAATGGAGAATCCCCCCTGCCCTGGATGGTTTGTCCCAGGGTTTAATCACTCGCCCAGCTAGAAATTTGGGCCTGTTTCTCACTGGACTTGTCTGTCTCCCCAAGGCTCAGCCTGTTCCCAGCGTTAGAGGGGGGAGGGACATGATGAGGAGGGTTTGTGGGAGGTGGGAGCTTTGGGTGAATAGCCCCAAGTTCTCTGGCTGTGCCTGGCTCCTGCCCTGGGCTGTGCGCTCAGTTCTGATGTAGCATTGTCAGTCCTAGAGCTCACAGCCTGTCACCAAGGGGGGCAGGACAGGAGGGGACTGGCTGCCCCAAGCACCCCCGTGAGGAAGCAGTGGAGCACAGTTCTCCTAACGCCTGGGGACTGGATGGCACCACCTCCCCGGAGTCAGCAGCGTGTGGCTCCGAGGTAACGTCTGAGAGCTCCTCAGGTGACACACGGCCACAGCCGCCGTCCCAGCGGGTGACCTCCTAGTGTTTGTGCAGAGCACGGCTCACACACGAGGGCAGACATCTTGGGGGCTGCCTGGCCCCGCTCTGCGTGGAGAAAGAGCTGCCCTTTCTCACCTGCTCTGGGTCCTTCAGCACCTGGGGCCAGATTCAGGAGCCCAGCAATGCAGACAGGCGTCTCATGAGACTGAGAGTGCTCAAGGGAGTGATGTGCCTAAGTCTCATTGACTGCCAACAGGTGTCAGGTGCCCGGCCTGCCTAGGAGTTCTAGTGAATCCCACTAGGTGCCTGGCAGTGTCACTAGGTGCCTAAATACCTTTGTCACGCTGGCCCCTGGGGTAAAGAGAGGCAGTGTGGCCTACTGGACCGAGCACGGGCCTGGAAATCAGATCTGACTCCTGTTCCTGGAATCTGCCCTGCTGGGTGACCTTGGGCCAATGATATCTTCACCATCCTGTGCCTCAGTTACCTCATCTGTTTCCTTACTGTGTAAAGCACTTTGTGATCCATGGGTGAGCTAGGTGTGATTAATGTTAAAACCTCCATCCAGGCCAGGCCTGTGTTTAACAGCATGGGTTTGGCTGAGTTCTCTATTACTAAATCAGGAGAGGGTTTTTATCAACATATATGATCAGTGTTTGATTGTCAGGCTTCCAGCACTAAATAAAGATGCTGTGGCCAGATCTGTGTGTATGGGACAGGAAGCGGGGAGAGATGACAATCAGACGTGAGGACAGGACGGGGCAGAGCAGAGAGGGGCCACAGCGTCCCTCCTGCCTCAGTCATATGGCCCTGACGGGGACTCAGAGCAGCAACAGCGTCTGGGTTCACAACACTCTGAGCAGGGAGAGGGTCCTTCAGCCCTGAGCCCTGAGGGGAAAAAGGGGCAGGTGGGAGCAGGGAGCGACTGAAGATTATTCCCACCCGACCCCATCTGGAGCTGAAACCACTGGACTATTTCTGTCCCTCATGTTTCCCCCAACTGCCCGGATGATCCTGTCTCTGTGCCTCTTTCCACCTGGTGAGTATCGGGATGCCTGTGCTATCTCCTAGGGGGTTGGGAGGAAACAGAATTGAGAGCAGCCCCTGGCCCAGGGACGTGGCAAATCCCCTCTAGTGGCAGAGAGGGTTGTGCTGTTGCAATGTTCGAGAGAGTGGGAGTGTCGCAAACCAGCACAGGGCCAGTGCTCGGTGCTGCGGATGGGCCGGTGCTAGCAGTCTCATAGACTCATAGACTCTAAGGTCAGAAGGGACCATTATGATCATCTAGTCTGCCCTCCCACATGATGCGGGCCACAAAAGCTGACCCACCCACTCCTGGAAGAATTCTCTCCCTTGACTCAGCTGTTGAAGTCCCCAAATCGTGATTTAAAGACTTCAAATTGCTGAGAATCCCCCAGCAAGCGACCCCTGCCCCATGCTGCGGAGGAAGGCAAAAAACCTCTAGGGCCTCTGCCAATCTACCCTGGAGGAAAATTCCTTCCCGACCCCAAATATGGCAATCAGCTGAACCCCGAGCATGCGGGCAAGATTCTCTAGCCAGACCCTCTGGAAAAAGTTCTCTGTAGTAACTTTTAATATCCCATCATTGACCATTGTTGCTAATTACCAGTGATGGCACGTTATTGACCTATTGACTAAAATCACTTTATCCCATCAAACCATTCCCTCCATAAACTTATCAAGCTTAATCTTAAAGCCAGAGAGGTCTTTTGCCCCCACTGTTTCCCTCGGAAGGCTGTTCCAAATCTTCACCCCTCTGATG
The DNA here is from genome assembly GCF_027887155.1 of Malaclemys terrapin pileata. Taxonomy (NCBI): domain Eukaryota; kingdom Metazoa; phylum Chordata; order Testudines; family Emydidae; genus Malaclemys; species Malaclemys terrapin. The sequence continues at coordinate 5,538,143 of NC_071524.1, forward strand.
GTTAGAAACCTTTGTCTAATTTCAAGCCTAAACTTCCCGACGGCCAGTTTATATCCATTCGTTCTCGTGTCCACATTAGTACTGAGCTGAAATAATTCCTCTCCCTCCCTGGTATTTATCCCTCTGATATATTTAAAGAGAGCGATCATATCCCCCCTCAGCCTCCTTTTGTTTAAGGTAAACAAACAGAGCTCCTCGAGTCTCCTTTCATACGACAGATTTTCCATTCCTCGGATCATCCTAGTGGCCCTTCTCTGTACCCGTTCCAGTTTGATTTCATCCTTTTTAAACATGGGAGACCAGAACTGCACACAGTACTCCAAATGAGGTCTCACCAGTGCCTTGTATAACAGAACCAGCACCTCCTTATCCCTACTAGAAATACCTCGCCTAATGCATCCCAAGACCGCATTAGCTTTTTTTACGGCCATGTCACATTGCCGACTCATAGTCATCCTGCGATCAACCAGGACTCCGAGGTCCTTCTCCTCTTCCGTTACTTCCAACCGATGCGTCCCTAGCTTATAACTAAAATTCTTGTTATTTATCCCTAAATGCATAACCCTACACTTCTCACTATTAAATTTCATCCTATTACTATTACTCCAGTTTACAAGGTCATCCAAATCTCCCTGCAGGATATCCCGATCCTTCTCCGAATTGGCAATACCTCCCAACTTTGTGTCATCCGCAAACTTTATCAGCCCACTCCTACATTTGGTTCCGAGGTCAGTAATGAATAGATTAAATAAAATCGGACCCAAAACCGAACCTTGAGGAACTCCACTGGTAACCTCCCTCCAACCTGACAGTTCACCTTTTAGTACGACCCACTGCAGTCTCCCCTTTAACCAGTTCTTTATCCACCTCTGGATTTTCATATCGATCCCCATCTTTTCCAATTTAACCAATAATTCCTCATGCGGTACCATATCAAACGCTTTACTGAAATGGAGGTATATTAGATCCACCACATTTCCTTTATATAAATAATCTGTTACTTTCTCAAAGAAGGAGATCAGGTTGGATTGGCACGATCTACCTTTCGTAAAACCATGTTGTAATTTGTCCCAATTGGCATTGTCCTCAAGGTCCTTAACTACTTTCTCTTTCAAAATTTTTTCCAAGACCTTGCATATTACAGATGTTAATCTAACAGGCCTTTAGTTACCCGGGTCACTTTTTTTCCCCTTCTTGAAAACAGGAACCACATTAGCTATTCTCCAGTCAAACGGTACCACCCCCGAGTTTACAGATTCATTAAAAATTATCGCTAACGGGCTTGCAATTTCTCGCGCCAGTTCCTTTAATATTCTCAGATGAAGATCATCCGGTCCGCCCGATTTAGTCTCGTTAAACTGTTCGAGTTTGGCTTCTACCTCGGATACGGTAATGTCAATCCCCACTCCTTTATTCCCATCTGTCTCGCTTCTACTATTCCTCAGCCGTTCATTAGCCTCATTAAATACCAATGCAAAATATTCATTTAGATATTGTGCCATGCCTAGATTATCCTTAATCTCCACTCCATCTACAGTCTTAAGCGGTCCCACTTCTTCTTTCTTTGTTTTCTTCCTATTTATATGGCTATAAAAGCTCTTGCTATTGGTTTTAATTCCCCTCGCAAGGTCCAACTCTACACGGCTTTTGGCTTTTCTCACTCCATCTCTACATGCTCTGACCTCAATAAGGTAGGTTTCTTTGCTGATTCCTCCCACCTTCCACTCCCTGTACGTTTTCTGTTTTTTCTTAATGATCCCTCTGAGACGCTTGCTCATCCAGCTTGGTCTAAATCTCCTGGCTGCGAACTGTTTTCCCTTTCTCGGGATACAGGCCTCCGACAGCTCCTGCAACTTCAACTTCAGTCGGCCCAGGATGGGGTTACAGTCACAGCTTCACAGGGTTTAAGGCCAGGAGGGACCATTAGCCCATCCAGTCTGACCCCCTGATAGCCCAGAGCAGAGAACTTCCCCCAGCTCCCCTGCACTGAGCCCAGT